>NC_052156.1:28775038-29975038 GCF_902713615.1 Scyliorhinus canicula
GCTCCCAGTCCTTCTGCCTTCGCAAACCCCTCCGCGCTTCTGACGTCCCAAAATAAAAGTCCTTGGATTTGTAGGTCAACCCTCACTTTGCTGAATACACTATCCCGCACTGCACTTTGCTGTTGTACAGTGCCTTCTTCACCCGCCTGAAGGCCGTCCGCCTCCTCGTCAGCTCCACTGTAAAGTCCTGATATATGCGTAAACTAGCTCCAGCCCACTGCACCACCTGCTCCTGCTTTGCCCAGCACAGGACCTTCTCCTTCATGCTGTACCTACAGAAACAAACAGTCACTACTCTTGGCGGCTCACTCGTCTTTGGTACAGGCCTCCACGACCTATGAGCCTGATCCAGTTTGTATCAAGAGGGATCGTCCCCCTTCCCCAATAGCTCGGCCAATATCGTGGAAAAATACTTGGCCCAGGGCCTTCCACCCCTTCGGGCAGACCCCCGATCCCCAGATTCTGCCGCCTGGATCTGTTTTCCGGATCTTACATTTTGGCTCGCAGACCCTTGTTGGTCTCTGTCACCCTCTGCACCTCCTTCCCCATTGAAGTGAGTTGATCACTGTGCTGCAATAATGCCTCTTCCACTTCCTTCAGTGTCTCACCTTGATCCTGCACCTCCGCCGCTGCGCTTGATACCGCCGCCCTCACCGGGGCAATGGTTTCCTCCACCAGCACTTTCAATACTGCCCCATCTCTTTGTTCATCGCTTCCATATGCTTTGTGAACTGTTTTTCAAGTTCCACGGCCATCACTTTGGTAATTTCTTCTGCCGTGAGCGATGCGGCCTCCCCTGGTGCCCCAGTCTCCGCTTTCCTTACAGTTCCTGCGTTGACTTTTCCACTCACCGGCGGACTTTCATTGACCCCTTTTTCACGGCCGTTTTTTTTTCCCAAACTTGGATGTTTCCCCTCACTGTGCCTCCCTACAACTTTTTCAGCCTCCGTTGCCCCCGAGACCGGGAGTTAAAACCCCGAAAATTATGTAACCGAGCGGGTGCCCTCCAACATACGGCTGCCTCCTGCCCGCCGGAAGTCGGCGTTTCAGCTATTATTAATGATTCATTAATCCTATCATTCACACTGCAGAGGATCAGTGTTCCTTAGATAATGTTACAAATACTGTTGTAATTTAGTAGAGTAGCATTTGTTTAGTTGTCTCAGACCGATTCATGTCCACTTTATTGTTTTGAAACGCAGTGATGTTTTTAATAATAATAATCTTTATTAGTGTCACACAAAGGCTTACATTAACACTGCAATTAAATTACTGTGAAAATCCCCTCGTCGCCACACTCCGATGCCTGTTCGGGTACTTTGACAGAGAATTCAGAATGTCCAAATCACCTAACAGTGCGTCTTTTGGGACTTAGGGGAGGAAACCGGAGCACCGGGAGGAAACCCACCCACACACTGGGAGAACGTGCAGACTTCACACAGGCAGTGCCCAAGCCGGGAATCCAACCCGGGTCCCTGGCACTGTGAAGCCACAGGGCTAACCACTGTGTTACCATGCTTTTGGGTAAAGGTTGAAGGTCTTTTTAGCCATGAGGCACATGATCAGTTCATTTGTTGTCAGGGGTATTGGTTTGGAGGAGAAATGTTTACCTCCACGGTGTTAAAAATAAATAGCAAGCATTTCTGTCATGCCTTTCGTGTTTTCAGGGAATCACACAAATGCGTCACAGCCAGCCAATTACTGTTGACGTACAGTCGCTATTGTCTTGTAGGCAAACGCAACGGCGAAGGTCACACAGACATTCAGCGACCAGTGTGTCTGCTTTTGGAGATTTTGATTGAGAAGAATGTTGGCTTAAACCCTGAAGGAATCCTGCTCTTCAAATAGTGGCTTGTCATTTCGTACATCCATCTGTCTGGGCAGACGGGATTGTGCGTAATGTCTCACTTGAAAGAGCCCCAATGACACACCCGCGATATCCTGCTGAAATGTAAACACAGATTATTTGCTCAAATCTTAGGGGTTAGGTTTGAGCCCATGACCTTTTACCTCAGAGGCAAGAGTACTGAGCCAAACTGGCACTCGTATGGTGTCTGTTTATCTCTGTGGTGGTGCCTGATATTCTTGTTACGTGATCTCTAATGTCTACCTGAACCATTGGCACAGCCAGGACCCCTGTTTATCTAATGGAAGCCTCCTGCATGTAACACTCTTAAGAGAACCACCCTGCCATGTAGGCCTGAATTGTACTCCAATTTTGGAGTGGATTTGATTGCTACCCTCTAATCCACCATCTGATTGGAGGAATGTCTATTACATGTATCAAGATGAAAACAAGGTGGTGCGTAGTGGGATTGTCACTGGACTAATAAACCAGAGGCCCAGAGTAATGCTCTGGGGACCCAGGTTCAAATCCTGCCACTGCAGATGGGTGAAATTTGAATTCAATAAAAATCTGGAATTTAAAAAGTCTAATCATGACCATGAAACCATTGCTGATTGGTGTAACACCCCATCTGGTTCACTAATGTCCTTTAGGGAAGGAAATCTGCCATCCTTACCTGGTCTGGCCTACATGTGACTCCAGATCCACAACAACATGGTTGATTCTTAACTGCCCCCTCGAGGGATGGGCAGTAAATGTTGGTCCTCCCTGTGCCCCACATCCCATGAACTAATAAAAAAAATCTACTTTATAGGTCTGCCAAACTATATTAAAATAATTTAATTTATTTGATGTCACTCCATTGGACCTGAATTCTGCCAGTGGATAGGTTTTGAAAGATTAAAAATGTCAGCTGTTGTGCTTGTAACATCATAGATTCTTTGTTAGATTTTAATAATTGGCTTAAATGACCATTAACTATTTGTTGATTTGTTCAAATGTCTAATTTTCACCAGACAGGTAGGAAAATTAACATTACAAATGGAAACCTTGCATGAAACCAAAAAATCAAATTGTTTAATGCTGTTTCAGAGCTACTTGATTTGAAACCAGCAACTAATTAACAGTTTTCCCCCCCGATTTCTGTCATCATGTTGTACATCAGATTTGAAGCTGAACACAAATTAAGTGTATTAAACTCAGGAGCATTTACTTTTTGATAATGTAGCTGCTGCTAACAATTTTAGAATTATTTTGATCTTGTACATGGTTGAGATGGCTGTAGTCTCTGAATCATTTAAATCCAGCTGTTTACATGATATGGGAATGACATGTTCATGGATTAACAAGGGACGAAGATTTAACAAAATTGCTTGAGAAAAATGAGCGTGGGATGTTGTCGAGCAAAATGGCAGCTGTGAAACCTCTACAGTGCCTCAAAATAATTAACTGCCTTTAAAAGAGATAAGTGTCATGTTTCTGTTAGAAATATTAGCAAAGGCTAGCAACTCGATGCTTGAGGTTAGACTTAAGCAAATAGATGAATGATGTCTTCTCAAAAAATAACAATTTACAGTAGAAGCTAACACTATTGTTGCGATGTTGAAAACTTTCATAAATAAAAGAAGTCATTTTCAAAACATCCAAGACTTTAGCTAAGCTTTCTGACTCG
Organism: Scyliorhinus canicula; assembly: GCF_902713615.1. NCBI lineage: Eukaryota > Metazoa > Chordata > Chondrichthyes > Carcharhiniformes > Scyliorhinidae > Scyliorhinus > Scyliorhinus canicula. Next base: position 28,778,557 of record NC_052156.1, read on the forward strand.
TGATATTCTCTTATTACCACCCTTCACGATCATGTGTTTGGTTGCAAATGTGAGAGTGGTGTCTGCACCAATTGTCAACTTAATTATAAACAAGACTGCCGAGATTCTGTGAGAAAATACCATTTGCTACAGTAATAGTCTCTCCATCCATTTTCTTTCAAAGGGAATAACATGCACCTTGTTTACAGAATCGAGTTAACTTACTTCATCTCTAACACCAAACTCCAGAACTATGTGCCGGGTTGGGTGAAGTTTGACTAAATATTTACGCAGATGTACTTTTGAAGCATAATTTTCTGTTGTTTTTTTTGGGGGGGGAATATGGATCTGAGTTGCTGAGTGAACTAAGAACATCTGAGGTTTGACTCCTAGCCTATGCTGTTGGCTGATCTCCACTTGGGTTATGTATGTCAGGAACTCTAAAATAAGTTTCAACACCCTCTGTTAAGAAAGCAAAACATTTCTAGTATTTAGGCTGGAAGCCTATACGTGAGTTGAGGACAGGACGTGGCTCTTTTCCAATGCCCTTCACAGTCCAAAGAGCGCAGGTTAAGTAGATTGACCATGATCAAGGGGGGGGGGGGGGGGGGGGGGGGTCTTTGATAATGAGCTCTTGCGGACGGTCGGTTGTTAACATGTACTAGAAGCTGTGGTATGAAGAGACAAGAGTTCAGCTCCTTTTTCACCAACACACCTTTAATGGTTCAAACTCACTCTGCACAGAACTCTACAGATCATCACAAGCTTCAGAGTCCACCTGAAGCCCCTTTACATATCAGTGTCAATCATTGAACACTTAACATAAATGAGACAACTAATTTCAATGTCTCTTAACCCATTACTTAACAGTCTCCCCCGCCTTGGAGAAAAAAAAACAATTAGGTAAAAATAAAATTTCAAGAAACTAAAATTTCAAGAAACTAAAACACGTACCTGATTCCCCCTTTTTTTTTTAAGTAGAAAAAAAAACATTCACAGAAACAGGCACCCTTCATTCACGATATCTAAAAGTTTCTGTGAACTAGCCCCTCTTTTCGTGAAACAGTCTGACAGTTGATAGCTACTGTCAACCCATTTAATTTTTGTTATTTCCCCTCTGTCCAACGTCTGCTTTAAACTTGCGATGTCTATCCGTAACCTCTTTTCATTGACACTTTTTGTAGAGCGCACATTTTCCCACAGAGATTTATTGTCAATGTGACAGTCAATAGGTATATTACCTAACTCCTCTAATCCCAAAATTTCTGTCAATATCTGACTTATATAAAAGGCCATATCCACCGCTTCCACTAAGCTTAATGTCTCAGCAGCCAAAGTGCTTTTGACCACTCTCCTTATTTTCTTTGTTTCCCCACACAAAAGAGGGCAACATTTACCATTGTTCCCCAAAAGAAAAATTATAAAACCTCCTGCGCTTAAAACTCCATCACATAAATTTGCATAGGACGCATCACTATAAACTATGAGTTTCAAATGCCGGAGGATCACCTAAAACAGGGAACTTCAAAACACACTCTTGCATTTTTAGTTTGGCCAATACTTTATTTGCTCTTATTATGTCTTCCACTTTGGGATCATTCACCTTTGTACTCAACTCTAAAACATCAAAACTCACGTCCGGTCTAGTCTGTCTCCCTAACCAGTTCAGTTGCCCAATTAAACTTCGCAGTTGCTCTTTTTCTATCTTCGAAACCATTGCGTCTTTTTGTGAAACCCGGCCACGACTAATTGCTATTGGACTGATGCTTTCCAAGTAAGATTGCTGACGTAAAGTTGCCCCTAACTAAGTCTGTCTGATTTTCAAACCAATATGTTTAAATGCACCGGAAGCCTGACTTCCAACCCTGAATTCTTTTCTCAAACCAGAGATTACAATAGCTTCAAAATCACTAGTCCCACCCCACAAAAAATCATCGACATGCACCATGAAGATGCCAGCAAGATTTCCTTTATAGTGCCAGTAAAACATTGCAGGATCTGCTTTCAACTAGCAACAGCCTAACTTTAACAAGACTGACCTTACCGAAAAGTACCACACTCTAGATGCATCATTTAATCCATATACACATTTGTTCAACTTCCACAGTACCCCTTCTGTGTTAGCTGCTTCTTTAGGAGGACGGGGAAAAATGTCTCTCTGGAGCTGATGCCCCTGCAAAAAGGCAGCTTTTATTTCTATAGATTTGCAGTCCCATGCCTTTGTGGCTAATAGAGCCAAGAAGATCTTTAAAATAACCTTTCCTGCTGTAGGTGAATCTACCCTTAAGTCCTGATCGTCTAAGTTTTCTTCAAATCCCCTTGCCACAAGCCTGGCCTTTGCCTCATAAGTTCCATCTGGAAGAACCTTTTCTGTACAAATCCATCTGTGGTATAGAGCTTTTTGTCCCCTATCCGGTACTTCCGTGTATACCCCAAATTCACTCCAACTATGCAATTCTTGCTGTTTAGCATCTTTGATAACTTTTTGATCTAATTTATTTGAAGCCACCAAAATCTCACGTGCATGTGGGCTTCTACTTTATTAGTATTCGTAGTCTTACTCCTGTTCCGAGATCTTGATAAACTACGTCCCCTTTCCTGCCTGGTATCTCGTTCTGTACTGCTAGATCTTTCTCTTCTGTAGCGGGATGTCCTTTCAATTGTCCTCGACCTTTTCCTGCGAACCTGTTCACTATCTGATGTACTATCTGAACTAGCACTGCGTTTCTGTGCCCTCCATTTTTGAACTGCATTTTCCCAATCCATTGTCTTAACATCCTCCCCTGAATGCTGTACATTCAACCAATGTTTATACTTTCCAGTGGCCTTCCCTGCTCTACTAATAACAGTTGCATCCTTCCATTGACTAGACCCTTCAGGCAAGTATGTCACTTTTGTACCAACCTTTGGCAATTGCCCTTTCGGAAAAATGGCCTGATCTAATTTATCAGAAGTGTCGTGTTCCTCTACAGAAACCCTGTCTATATCAGTTAACTGGTCCTCATAGTTCTGTAACCCATGCGTACCAGATGACTCTGGTTCCTCGTCTTGTCTGTCTGCTCTGTCTAAATTTGAACATTTGTAATCGGTACCCATTATCCTTGATGAATGTACCCTAACAGTTTGATTACCGTGTTGCAAAATAAATGTTTTGCTATCTATGCCTATGATCTTCCCTAGGCCTTTCCATTCATTAGAATTGTCTCTCTTATAGTATACCATTTCTCCTTGTTGAAAAACGGCATCTGATGGCCGTACATTATGTCTTAAAGCTCTGCGAATTCTTTCAGAGACTTCTGCTTCCAAAAAAGCTTTTCTACTGCTATGTAACGCGTTTAAATGTTCAGCAAAACCTGAGCTAATTGTAGTCCCTTCCCAAGCTGGAGGCTGGTCATCCAAAATGGAGGGAATTTTAGGATTTCTACCAAACACTAATTGATAAGGACTATAGCCCCCAACCATCTGCAATGAATTCTTTGCATGTACCGCCCATGCTAAAGCTGAATTTAGCGTGCAGTTTGGTCGATCTCCCAAAATTTTCCGAAGCATGTCATCGATAACAGCATGATTTCTTTCGCAGACACCATTACTAAACGTGCTTTCGGCAGCTGTGTTCATAACTCTGATATTCATGTTTTCACACATATCCCTAAACTCATCATTAGCAAATTCTCCCCCATTGTCCATAAAGAAATTTGCTGGTGGACCCATTCCTGTCCCGATCCATTTTTCCACAATTTTGTCCAAAATTACTCTCTTTTCTTTACTTCGTACAATCGTTGATTGACTAAATCTGGTAGCTAAATCTACAAAATGCAAAATAAATATATTATTTGCTTTATCCCAGATCTTAAGGTCCATGGCCACAATGTCATTAAAATCCCTGGCCAAAGGCAGGGTTACTATCGGTCGTGCTGGTGTCCTGCTGTACTTCCTGCAAACTTCACAGCGATTACTAACCTGTTCTATCAGCTTAGAATAGTCATCATTCCTTACCCTTGCATCCTTTAATAAATTTTTCAGCCTCCGAGGAGACGGATGTGCAAATTGCCTATGCAGTTTTACTACAATAAGCTTTTTACCAGCTAAAGTCGCATTATCAACTGTCATTAATACATCCTTAACCACTCTACTTAAAACATTATTTGTCAATAATGGAATACAATAATGTCCCGACTGTGTAAATTGTAAGTCCACTGTCTTTCCAAAAACTGTTGCCTTATCCTGTTCCATATCCAGCTTCACGTGTGCTTTCTTCATCGACGGTCTGCTCAGAAGCAAAGGTATCTCACTTGATATAACATCCGTGCTAATAAAATGATTCACTCCAGCAATATTGCAAGGGACTTCAGAGTATTATCATCCCCAAACCTGAAACTTGTGGAACTTTTAAATTCCTTAACCTTGTTACGATTTTCAGCATCCAATGAGTCCAGATAACATTTTAACCAGTCAATCCCACACACAGTAGATGTGCAGCCACTCTCCAATACAGCACAGTTAAAAGATTCTGCAACCAACACCCTCATTACCGGCATTAAACAGCTTGTTAATAGGACAATGCCTTCTTTCTGGTCACTATCTTTTTCCTCTTCTGACTCTTCCGTGTCATGTGTCGCTTCAAATACTCTATCATAAGTTGGACAGTTGAAAGCATAATGGTATTGAGAGACACATCGAAAACATCGATTTATCATGCCCCGTGCATTTCTAGGGTTCATCCTCCTATTGTAGGTTCTAACTGGGTTTCTGTCTTCATAATTTCCTTGTCTCGGTCTTCTTTTATAGTTTTGAGGCCTGTTCGTAGCCATACGATTTCACCATCCTGTTAGTAGTGTATCTTGCGTATTCTGCCTTATAGCAGGCTGACCTATTTGGGTCATCAGAGCCATTGGAATCGAATGTTTCCCCAAAAAATTTTTTAAAGCTGCTGTCATCTGTTCGAATAAGGTATCGTTATCCGTAAACTGAACTCCTGTCAAAACCAGGAGCCTATCCATGTTGCTCACTCTAGCACAGTCAAGTAATTTAAAGGCCAACACAGACTGTGGAAATTCCAGCCTGTGTTTCTGCAGCTTTTTATATAGTCTGCCAAATTCCATTATATAGTCTTCCATAGATAAATCCTCCATTTTCCGGAACTTATCAAAATCCGACCATTCTTCATACGCACTTAACAAGTCATCTTTCTTATAAATCTTGTCCATATAAAGTAATAAAGTCGCCAGACCACCTTCTGAGTCTAACTCTTCCAACTCCAGCTCAGAAAGCACTTTGTTTTGGATTTTACTGCCATATGGTAAAGAAATAGCCAATGCCATACCTTGTTTTCTCTTTCCTAAAGCAGTCACCTTAGTCCACATAACTATTGCACTTCTCCATTGGTCGTATGATTCCCTTTCAAAAAATAGGGGAGGATAATCATAACCAGCCATCTTTGTCCTGGGTTCAGCCATGTTTCCCTTTATTTTTCACTCCTTGGTTTGATCTGGAAAAATTGTATCTTTCAAGCCTTCACATTTACACAGCACCCATCCTCTGCTACCATTGTTAACATGTACTAGATGCTGTGGTATGAAGAGACAAGAGTTCAGCTCCTTTTTCACCAACATACCTTTAATGGTTCAAACTCACTCTGCACAGAACTCTACAGATCATCACAAGCTTCAAAGTCCACCTGAAGCCCCTTTACATATCAGTGTCAATCATTGAACACTTAAAATAAATGAGATAATCATTGAACACTTAACATAAATGAGACAACTAATTGCAATGTCTCTTAACCCATTACTTAACACGGTGCAGATCTGATGGGCCAAATGGTCTCCTCCTGCACTGTGGGCATTCTATGATTCTATGAATAGTTCATCTTTCATTCGACTGCACATGCCATGAGCAAGTACCCAGTTGTATGTTACATAGATACATAGAAGATAGGAGCAGGAGGAGGCCTTTTGGCCCTTTGAGCCTGCTCTGCCATTTATCACGATCATGGCTGATCATCCAACTCAACAGCCTAATCCTGCTTTCTCCCCATAACCTTTGATCCCATTCGCCCCAAGTGCTATATGCAGCCGCCTCTTGAATATATTCAATGTTTTAGCATCAACTACTTCCTGCGGTAATGAATTCCATGTTGATTAAATGTGTGAGTGTTCCGTGAAATTGGAGAACGTTTTGCATTTCTTTTTAATCGGTGTTTATTTTTGAAAGTGTTATTCTTGAGAGCTAACTTGCTTCATTGAAACTCTGTTTTGCAGGATTTAAAAAAGTATCATTTCTACTACTGGTTTGCATTTCCAGCACTGTGCTTCAGTGAAGGGATTCCCATAGTCCAGCAACCAGTCAGCTTGGCAGAAAAGTTCTCCACATGTCAGGTATTAAAGAATGGGAGTTACAATGTGGATCCCTGCTTTTATAAAACACTTTCAGGATTTTGGTAATGTCTCTGCTCCCAAAATATGACACCAAAAACATATTTTGAGTCTATCCGTTCCCTTTTAATAATATTCAACCTTCAAAATGCAGATAATTTTCATTACGATCGGTAAGAAAGCGATGCACATTTTGAAAATATTATTAAGTTGAGGCAACTTTATAGCTTCTCGCTTTCATTCCTTCAGAATGGTGAGCTTGCGATGATGAGTATCGAAGGCAGAGCCCAATTTAGTTGTTTATAAAACTGGTTCTATAAATCAAATGTATTCTATTGAAAAAAATAAGCACTTTTATTGATGTGCTTTTTACAGAAACATTCATGCCAGCTTTCTTCTCTTATCTTATGCTTTTGGATCCTTCCTTGTTAATGCACCTTGTCATTGTTGCGTCCGCTGTATTTGAGTATTCTTGCATGTGATCGCATGCCAGCAGCAGTAGTGTGACAAGTTCTAGGAACCAGGGGGCCACCCAAAAAGAGGGTGAGGAAGTGAGGGAGGGAGAGGAGAGAAAGTGGGGTGGAGCTGAAGGGTTGGGGCGAGGGAGGGACAGACAAGGTGAGGATGCCACCTGGTACCATGGTGCCAAGGTCAAGGATGTCATGGAATTGCTGCAGGGCATTCTGAAGGGCAAGGGTGAACAGCCAGAGGTCATGTTCCATATTGGGACCCAATGACACAGGAATAAAGAGAAATGAGGTCCTGCAAGCAGACTTTAGAGAGGTAGGAAATTGAGTAGCAAGAGTTCAAAGGTATGATCTCCAAATTATTCCTGGTGCTACACAATGTTGAGTATAATAACAGAAGGATAGAGCAGATGAATGTGTGGCTGCTGGAGAGATGGTGCAGGAGGGAGGGCTTTAGATTCCTGGGGCATTGGGACTGTTTCTGGGGGTGGTGGAACCTGTACAAGTTGGATCATCTGAACAGGAACGGGATCAGCATCGTCGTGGGGAAGTTTGCTAGTTGGGGTGGATTTAAACTAAATTGGCAGAGTGCTGGAATCCTGACAAGTCGTTCAGAGAGGAGAGAACCTGATTGAATTAGAAGCTAAAATGGCAGTGAATCTGAAAGGCAGAGGAAACATAGGCTAGATAAGAAAGAAGTGAGACTAACAAGGCTGAATGGAATATATTTCAATGCAAGGAGCGACACGGTAGCACAGAGGTTGGCATTGTTGCTTCACGGTTCCAGGGTCCCAGGTTTGATTCCCGGCTTGGGACACTATCTGTACATTCTCCCCGTGTCTGCGTGGGTTTCCTCCTGGTGCTCTGGTTTCCTCCCACAGGCCAAAGATGTGCAGGTTAGGTGGATTGGCCATGCTAAATTGCCCCTTAGTGCCCAAAAAAAGGTTAGGTTTGGTTACGGGGATAGGGAGGAGGTGTGGGCTTAGGTAGGGTGCTCTTTCCAGGGGCCGGTACAGACTCAGTGGGCCAAATGGCCTCCTTCTGCACTGTAAATTCTTTGTAAGGAGCCTGAGGAATAAGGAAAATGAGATCAGGGCACAGATAGGCACTTGGGAGCACAATCTCATAGCTTTGACCAAGACGGCTGAAAGATGCGCAGGATTGGCAGCTCAACGTACCTGGTTAAAGGGTATTCAGAGGAGATTCAGCGGGGAAGGTTGCAATATTCATCATTATAGCAGTGAAGAGCGATGCTGTCCTGGAAGGATCATCAAGTGAGATCTTATCGGTAGAAGGAAAAAACAGAAGGGGCAAACAACATATTGAGGCCATGCATGGAACAGCCATGGGGACCAAATTCGCACCTCAATATGCCAACATCTTCATGCACAAGTTTGAAACGCATGAGTGTGGCCTCAACCGGGATTTTGGATTCATGTCGCATTACATCCACTCCCCACCATCTGGCCTGGACTTGCAAAATTCCACCAACTGTTCTGGCTTGAGACAAATCACACCTCTTTTTAACCTGGCGTTACCCCTATCTCTGGATCTGTAATGATTTGATTACCTGCAAATTCTCGCATTCCAAGCATTGTCCGGCATCGCTGACTTTGTATAAATGTTTCTGGATCATACCTCTCCAGTCACCTGAAGAAGGAGCTGCGCTCCGAAAGCTCGTGTTTGAAACAAACCTGTTGGACTTTAACCTGGTGTTGTAAGACTTCTTACTGTGCTCACCCCAGTCCAACGCCGGCATCTCCACATCATTTACTAAGATAAGATACGATTTGGCCCAAGTAGACTGGGAGCAGCTACTTGAAGATAAAACTCTGTCCGATCAGTGAGAGGCCTTCAAGGAGGAGGTAGTGAGAGTACCGGGTAAATGTGTTCCTAAAAAGACAAAGGGTGGGAACAAGACCAGAGAACCCTGGATGTCAAAGGACATAAAGGTCAGGATAAAGAAAAAAAGAGAAGCTTGCGTCATATATTGAGGGCTCAATATAGCATACTCCCAAGAGGAGTTTAAAAAGTGCAGGAGGGAACTTGAAAAGGGAAGTTGGGAGAGTGCATGAAAAAAACTTCGGCGGTAGAATGAAGGAAAACGCAAAAGTTTTTTAAAAAATATATAAAGAGCAAGATAATTACGAGGGAAAGGGTAGGGCCAATTAAGGGCCCTATTGATATTCTGTGGATCGGAGACATGGATACAGCCCTCGATGAATACTTTGCATCGGTCTTCACAAGGAAAAGGACGATGCAGGTGTAGACATCAAGGACTGGGGACTATCAGAGGAAATTAAGTGAGTAGGTAGTAGCAGCTTTAGCAGATGAGATGTGTCCCAGGCTGTTGAGGGAGGCAAAAGAGGAGATATCAGGAGCATTGGCAGTCACTTTCAAATCCTCTCTGGCCACAGGTGGAGGACTGCTAACATTGTCCCATTATTAAAAATAGAGGGAGGGGTGCACCAGGAAATTGTAAACCAGTAAGTCTGACCTTGGAGGTGGGGAAGTTATTGGAAATGAATTCTGAGGGACAGAATATATCTGCACTTGCATAGACAGGGATTAATCAGGGATAGTCAGCATGGATTTGTTAAGGGAAGGTCGTATTTGACAAATTTAATTGAATCTTTTGAGGAGGTTACCGGGAGTGTTGATGAGGGTAATAGGAGTCTATATGGACCTCAGCAAGCCTTTTGATAAGGCCCCTGGTGGCAGACTGGTTAAGAATGTAAGGGGCCATGGGATCCAAGGAAAAGTGGCATATTTGCTTAAAAATTGGCTGAGAAGCAGGAAGCAGAGAATGAAGGTAGAGGATGTTCCTGTGACTGGAAGTCTGTTTCCAGTGATGTTCTCCAGGGTTCTCTGCCAGGGGCTTTCCTATTTATGATGTACATTAATAATTTGGACAAAAATGTAGGGGGTGTGATCAAGAAGGTCTTGGATGACACAAAAATTGGCAGGGTGATAAATAGCAAGGAGGATAGCCATACACTGCAAGAGAATGTCAATGGACTGGCTGACTGGGAAGAGCAGTGGCAAATGGAATTCAACCCAGAAAAATGTGAGGTAATTGGGGAGAGCTAACAAGGCAAAGGAATACACTATGAATGGTAGGACCCTGGAAAGTACCGAAGATCAGAGAGACCTTGGAGCGCATATCCACAGATCCCTGAAGGTGGCTGGGCAGGTAGATAAGATTGTTAAGAAAGGATATGGGATCCTTGCCTTTATTAGCCAACGCATAAAATACAAGAATAGGGAGGTCATGCTGGAACTAAATAAAACACTGGAGTACTGCATGCAGTTCTGGTCACCATACTATAGGAAGAGTGTGATGAGCAGGAGAGGGTGTGCAGGAGATTTACCAGGCCGCTGCCTGGGTTGGAGGGTCTGAGCTTTGAGAAAAGATTGAATGGGCTGCGGCAGTTTTCCTTGGAGCAGTGAACCTGATAGAGGTGTATAAGATTATGATTATGGATAGGGTGGATAGGAAGGCACTGTTTCCATTAGTAGAGGAGTCAGTAACCAGTGGGCATAGACTTGAGGAAAGAGGTAGGAGGCTAAGAGGGGAGTTTAAAAAAAAAAAAAAAAATTTTTATTGAAAAAATTTGTATTTATATAACAACAACGAACCTCAATAAAATACCAACAATTACAATAATGATAACAGTCATAAACATTCGCCCATCCTCAATGAACAACAAAACTTGTAAACAACGACTTAAATTAACACAATGTTAAGTTAAATAACCATAGAAAAAATAGAAACAATAATAAAGAACCCCCCCCCCGGGTTGCTGCTATTGACCAAGATACCTATCTTTGAGCCGGAAAGTCCAGAAAAGGCTGCCATCATTTATAGAACCCTTGTACTGATCCTCTCAGGGCAAATTTGACCCTCTCCAATTTTATAAATCCCGCCATGTCACTGAACAAGGTCTCCACACTTGGGGGCCTCGCATCCTTCCACTGCAGCAAGATCCTTCGCCGGGCTACTAGGGACGCAAAGGCCAAAACACCGGCCTCTTTCACCTCCTGCACTCCCGGCTCCCCGCCGCAACTCCAAAAATCGAGAGTCCCCAGCCTGGTTTGACCCTGAATCCAACCACCCTCGACACCGTACTCGCTACTCCCTTCCAAAGTTCCTCCAGTGCCGGGCATGCCCAGAACATATGGGCGTGGTTCGCTGGACTCCCCGAACACCTGGTGCACCTGTCCTCACCCCAAAAGAACCTACTCATCCTAGTCCCGGACATGTGGGCCCGGTGTAACACCTTGAATTGGATGAGACTAAGCCTCGCACATGAAGAGGAAGAGTTGACTCTCTCCAAGGCATCTGCCCAAGTCCCGTCCTCTATCTGCTCCCCTAGTTCCCCCTCCCATTTAGCCTTCAGCTCCTCCACTGACGACTCCTCCACCTCCTGCATTACCTTATAAATGTCAGACACCTTCCCCTCTCCGACCCACACCCCCGAAAGCATTCTGTCCATCGCCCCCCGCGAGGGCAGCAAAGGGAATTCCTCCACCTGTCGCCTAGCAAACGCCTTTACCTGCAAGTATCTGAACATGTTCCCTTGGGGGAGCCCAAATTTATCTTCCAGTTCCCCCAGGCCTGCAAACCTCCCGCCAATAAACAGGTCCCTCAGTTTACTGATGCCCACCCTATGCCATCCCCTAAATCCCCCATCAGTGTTCCCTGGGATGAACCGATGATTTCCACCGAATGGAGCCTCCATCGAGCCACCTGTTTCCCCCCTATGCCGTCTCCACTGTCCCCAGATTCTTAGGGTCGCCGCCGCCACCACCGGGCTCGTGGTATACCTCTTAGGAGAGAGCGGCAACGGCGCCGTTACTAAGGCACCCAGGCTCGTACCTCTGCAAGACGCCATCTCCGCCCAATAGTACCCCAAAAGGTTGGGCAACGCCAGCCCACCTCTATCCCTCCCTCGCTCCAGGAAAACGCTCTTCACTCTCGGAGTCCCATGTGCCCACACAAAGCTCAAAATACTGCTAGTCACCCTCCTAAAGAAGGCCCTGGGGATGAAGATGGGCAGGCACTGAAAGAGGAACAAGAACCTCGGAAGCACCGTCATTTTGACGGACTGCACCCTCCCCGCCAACTCTAATGGCAGCATGTCCCACCTCTTGAACTCCTCCTCCATCTGATCCACAAGCCTGGTGAAATTATGCTTGTGAAGAGTCCCCCAGTCCCTGGCCACCTGCACCCCCAGGTACCTAAAACTCTCCCCTGCCCTCCTAAGCGGGAGCCTACCAATTCCCTCCTCCTGGTCCCCAGGGTGCACCACAAACACCTCACTCTTGCCTAGATTTAGTTTATAGCCTGAAAAGGTCCCAAACTCAGCTAGCGGCTCCATGACCCCCGGCATCCCTCCCACCGGGTCCACCACATACAGTAGCAGGTCATCGGCATAAAACGACACCCTATGTTCCTCCTCACCCCGCACCATACCCCTCCACCTCCCTGAATCCCTCAACGCCATCGCCAACGGTTCGATTGCCAATGCAAACAACAAGGGGGACAGGGGGCAACCCTGCCTGGTCCCTCGGTAAAGCCGGAAGTACTCCGAGCTCCTCCCATTCGTGGCCACACACGCCATCGGGGCCTCATATAGCAGCCTCACCCATCTAATAAACCCTTCACCAAATCCAAACCTCCCCAACACCTCCCATAAGTACCCCCACTCCACTCTATCGAAGGCCTTCTCCGCATCCAGCGCCACCACTATCTCAGCCTCCCCCTCAATCGCCGGCATCATGATGACATTCAACAACCTCCGCACATTTGTGTTCAGCTGCCTACCCTTAACAAAACCTGTCTGGTCCTCGTGTACAACCCCTGGCACACAGTCCTCCAGCCTGGTGGCCAGGATCTTTGCCAGCACCGTGGCATCCACATTAAGGAGAGATATGGGTCTGTATGAACCACACTGCTGGGGGTCCTTGTCCCTCTTTAAGATTAAAGAAATCAGCGCCCGCGACATCGTCGGGGGCAAAGTCCCTCCTTCCCACGCCTCATTAAGTGTCCGCACCAGCAAGGGGCCCACTAGGTCCACAAACTTTTTCTAAAACTCCACCGGGAACCCATCCGGCCCCGGCGCCTTCCCTGACTGCATCTGCCCGATCCCCTTAACCAGCTCCCCCAGCTCAATCGGCGCCCCCAACCCCTCCACCTGCTCCTCCTACACCTTCGGGAAAGATAGCCCGTCGAGAAAACGCTCCATTCCCATCCTCTCCACCGTTGGCTCCGACCGGTACAGTTCCCCGTAAAAGTCCTTGAAGACCTCGTTCACCTCTACCCTCTTCCGCACCACATTCCCACTCTTATCTCTCACTCCAGCAATTTCCCTAGACGCATCCCGCTTGCGGAGCTGATGAGCCAGCATCCTACTCGCCTTTTCACCATGTTCATACACTGCCCCTTGTGCCTTCCTCTACTGCGCCTCCGCCTTTCTCGTGGTCAACAAATCAAATTTAGCCTGCAGGCTGCGCCTCTCCCCAACAATCCCTCCTCTGGTACCTCCGCGTACCTCCTATCTACCTCCAGCATCTTCCCCACCAGTCTATCCCTCTCACTCCTCTCGCTCCTCTCCCTGTGTGCCCAGATGGATATCAGCTCCCCACGAATCACTGCCTTCAGGGCTTCCCAGACCATCCCCACCCGGACCTCCCCCGTATCATTCACCTCGAGGTACCCCTCAATACTTGCCCGGACCCTCCTGCACACCTCCTCCTCCGCCAACAACCCCACATCCAACCGCCACAACGGGCGCTGGTCCCGCACCTCCCCCATCTCCAACTCTATCCAATGCGGAGCGTGGTCGGAGATTGCAATGGCCGAATATTCGGCCTCCTCCACGCTCGGAATCAGTCCCCTACTCATCACGAAGAAGTCTATCCGAGAATAAACCCTATGTACATGGGAGAAGAAAGAGTACCCCCGTGCCCTCGGCCTCACAAATCTCCATGGGTCCACCCCTCCCATCTGGTCCATAAACCCCCTCAGCAACTTGGCTGCCGCCGGCCTCCTACCCGTCCTTGAACTGGAACGATCCCGTGAAGGATCCAACCTTGTTTTGAAGCCCCCCCCCCCATAATCAGACCTGCCGCCTCTAGATCCGGGACCCGTCCCAGCATACGCCTCATAAAGCCCGCATCATCCCAATTTGGGGCATACACACTAGCAAGTACCACCTTCTCTCCCTGTAGCCCCTTACCATAAAAAACCTACCCCCCTTATCCGCCACCACCTCAGATGCCTCAACCGACACATTTTTCCCCACCAGAATTGCCACTCCCCAGTTCTTCACATCCAACCCAGAGTGGAAAACCTGCCCCACCCACCCCTTCCTCAGACGGACCTGGTCCGCCACCTTCAGGTGGGTCTCCTGAAGCATTGCCACATCTGCCTTTAGCCCCCTCAGAAGAGCAAGTACCCTGGACCGCTTCACCGGCCCATTCAGTCCTCTCGCATTCCAGGTGACCAACCGGATCAGAGGGTGTCCCTCCCACCTTCCCCGTCGACTAACCATAGCCCACCGACTGCCCGCCCCAGGCCAGCACCCCCCGCCCGACCCAGTCCCCACGGCGACAACACCTCACCTCTGTCCCCCCGGCCCACACCAGCTCCTTCCTGACCCTGCCAGCAGCAACCCAGTATTCCCCTTTCCACCCCCCCCCCTCCCTCCCCTCCCAGGCTAGGAACCCTCCTAGCCGCTACCTGTCCTCCATTGTACTTCCGTGGGTCAGCTAACTTCTGCTGACCCCGGAAACTCCCGCCAAAATCCCGACCCCTCCTAAAGTGGGATCATCCCCCATCCTGTCACTCCTCAAGGCACCGCTCCAGCGCGGGGAGGAACCAGTTAAGGCCCCCCCCCCCCCGGGTCATCATCTCCACCCCACCCCCCGGCCCCGCAACGCGGGAAACCAGAGGAAAGCCCGTGCTTTCGCACTGCCCCACCACACCCTTCTGACGCAGCTCCCAAATACCAGCCCCACTCCATACCCCCAACCCTATACAGAATACAACAAACCTCCCCAACCCCCCCCCCCGCAAAATACAAAACCCAAACAATGCCCCCCAACAAAAAACAGAACAACACCCCAATAAATAACCATATAAAAATTACAAAAGTACAGAAAAAAAAAACACAGCAACAGCAGAAACCAGCAATAAAGCATTACAACCGACCCCGCAACCCCCAACCCCTAGTTCGAGTCCAGCTTCTCCGTCCGCACGAAGGCCCACGCCTCCTCCGGGGAATCAAAATAATAATGCCGCTCCAAATAAGTTACCCACAAGCGCGCAGGCTGCAACATTCCAAACTTTATCTTCTTCTTATAGAGCACCTCCTTCGTCCGATTAAACCTGACCGCCGCTTAGCCACCTCCGCACTCCAATCCTGGTAGATCCGTACTACCCCAATCTCCCAATTGCTGCTCTTCACCCTCTTGGCCCAGCGCAGCACACACTCCCGATCACTGAACCGGTGGAACCTCACCAGCACCGCACGCGGGAGTTCGTTCTCCTTAGGCCTCCTGGCCAGTACTCTGTGGGCTCCCTCCAGCTCCAGGGGCAGATGGAAAGATCCTGCCCCCACTAGCGAGTTCAGCATCGTGGCCACGTAGGTTGTCAGATCCGACCCCTCCAGCCCCTCCGCAACGCCCAAGATCCTCAGATTCTTCCGCCTCATGCGGTGATCAAGATCCTCGAAGCGGTCTTGCCGCCACTTATGGAGTGCCTCGTGCCCCTCCACCTTACTCACGAGGACCACGGCCTCCTCCTCTTGTTCAGCGGCCTGCGCCTGCAGCGCCTGGATGGCAGCACCCTGGGTCGTCTGAATCTCCGAAAGCTTTTTATTCGTTTCCTGCAGAGAGCTCGGCACCTCAGCCTTAAAATCTGCAAAACAGTGCAGGAGAGCAGCTTGCTGCTCCTGCGCCCACAGCCTCCATTCCTCTGGTGCTTCGCCGGCCGCCATCTTGGAATCCTTCCCCCGTTTTTTCTGGGGAGCTGCTGCCGTTTTTTCCCCCTTTCCACTCCGAGTTCGAGTCATGAAATGCGGAGAAAGTCGATCAGCACACCTTCTCCCACCGGGAGACATTGAAAAAATTCCGCTTTGGGCTCTAAAAAGATCCAAAAAGTCAGTTTGAATCGGGAGCTCCCAAATGTGTGGCTTCCTACGTCATCGCCGCCACCGGAAGTCCGCTAAGAGGGGAGTTGAGGAGAAACTTTTTCACTCAGACAGTGGGGGTCACTGCCTGAAAGGGCGGTTCAGTCAGAAACTCTTGTAATATTTAAGAGGTATTTCGATATTCACTTGCACTGCCGTAACCTCCCAGGGCTGTGGGCCAAGTGCTGGGAAATGGGATTAATGCAGTCAGATCCTTGTCGACTAACGTGGACACGATGGGCTGAATGGTGGCCATTCCTCTGCTATAAATCTCTATGAATCCATGAAAAGTTGGGACAGAGGGAAAGGAATTGATGAACGGTAAAGAGGTGGGAGGGAAAGGAAGAGACCGCAGTAAGAGGCAGAAGACACCAATAGGGGGAAGAGAGGCTTTGGGGAGTGGTTGGTGGAAAGTGGAGGGAACCTTGCTGAGGTTGACGGGAAGAGGTATGAGGGAATGGGCTCAATCTTGCACTCAGTCACCTGGAACATGCATATTTCACACCTGGCACCCTGAGTATTATCGGGTCACTCTGCACAGATTAGATTCCGATCCCAGACCTGTACGATTTGTTTACTCATTGGATCAGCTCAATGAGTTGTTGAATGAGTAACAATGTCTGCCATTTTATTCTCCATTCACATGTTTTGAAGTTTTTTTGCCATTAGTGCCAAAATAATGGTCATTCAACTGAGTTGCGATCTTCTATTGCTTTCTTGTAAAAAAAATATTTTTTAAATTATGCATTCATGGGATAGGTGTCATGGGCAAGACCAACATTTGTTTTCCACCCCAAATTACGCTGAAGAAGGTGCTAGTGAGCCACTGTCTTGAACTGCATGAGTCCATGTGGTGTAGGTACGCCCACTGTGCTGTTAGGAAGGAAATTCCAAGAATTCGACCCGGCCACAGTGAATGAATTACGATGTATCTCCCAATTACTGCGATGTGTGAGTTGCAGGAGAGCCTGAAGGCGGCGTTGTTTACCCGCATCTGCTGCGTTGCCTTTCTAGGTTGTAGGCGTAGTGGGTTTGGCAAGTGCTGTCGAGGGAGACTTTGACGAGTTGTTGCAGTGCCTCTTGTGTATGGTAAACACTGCTGCCAGCGGGAATAAATGTTTAAGATGGTGGCTAGGATACCGGCCAAGTGGGCTGCTTTGACCTGGATGGTGTGGAGCATCTTGAGTGTTTTTGGAGCTGCACTTATCAAGGTAAGGGTAGCTGTTCCATCCCACTCCTGACTTGTGCCTTGTAGATGGTGGACAGACTTTTTGGAATTGGGAGATGAGTCGCTTGCCTCAGAAATCCCAGCCTCTGGCCTGTCCTTGTAGCCACAGTATTTATGGGACTGGGTCCTAATAGATTTCTTTTGTTAATGATGATGTGCAGGATTTGGATGGCGAGGGATTCAACAGCGATAATCCTATTAAGGAGAGGTGCTTAGATTATCTCTGCTGAAAATGATCATTGCCTTGTTCTTGTCTGGTGCAAATTGGGATTACGTAAGCACTTGAACAGAGAACATTGCAGAACTACACGGAAATGGCAGGGGAGCAGGACTAGCTGAGTTAATATTGTAGAGAGGTAGCGTGGGAAAGACGGGATGAATGGAATGGCCTCCGTCTGAACTGTAAGCATTCTGTAATTCTACGAAATTTGCTTTCATTGACCATCCAAAGCCTGAAAGTTGTCCAGTTCTACAGCGCGGTGGACACAGACTGTCTCATTATCGGAGGAGTTGCAAATTAATGAACATCCCTAATTCTAAACCACCTGATAGGGAAACGGTTATTGATAGGGTAGCTGTTAGCACTGTCCTGAGGAACTCCCACAATGATGCTGTACAAATTCCATCTGCATGAATTTTAAAGCAAAACTGCAAAGACTGTAATGCAGAATAAGGCCAGCAGCGCGGGTTCAATTCCCGTACCAGTTTACCCAAACAGGTGGCGACTAGGGGCTTTTCACAGTAACTTCATACTTGTGACAATAAAAGGTTATTATTATTGTTGAGTATTGTATCTGATTTCTCTCTTATTTGAACAGATCCATACACTACAAGATGCTTACAATGAACTTTGCCAAAAGGAGGAAGTTACAGCAGTTCCTTATTTTCTGGTCAAGTACAGAGATGATTCTGTTTCGCTGGCATCTTTGAGAAACTGGAATGAGTTTTTCAAAGGTCAAACCAAGGTACAAAATTACATCCAAGGAATAGATGTGTAATGAACAAATGACTGGGCGAGTGATTGAAGGCAGTTCTGAATTAACAGGAGCATAAAACGAGACTTATCAGCTGGCTTATTGATGCTGGGCCTGACCCAGTGAAACCCTGTCGGTGGCATTCATTTTTCTCTTGCTGATACCATTAATCTGTTTCTGCTGCTGGACAGCGATGATGCAGTCACTTGATCGAAAATAGAGGTGCCTGCTTGGGTAAATTCATAAATCTGCCAGAATCATAGAATCCCTACAGTACGGACGGAGACCATTTAGCCCATCGACTCTGCACCGACCCTCTGAAAGAGCTCACCCAGGCCCCCACAGCCCGGGAACCCAGTCTAACCGTTAGATACTGAGTGGCAATTTAGCGTAGGCAATTCACCTACCCTGCAAATCTTTGGGTTGTGGGGATGAGACCCACGCAGACACTGGGAGAATGTGCATACTCCACACGGACAGTGACCCGGGGCTGGGAAGGAACCCGAATCCTCGGCGCCGTGAGGCAGCAGTACTAACCAATGTGCCACCATGCTGACCCGTGCATTTCGGACTTCAGATGGAGATCATTTTGATTTTCGGTTACCGTCTATAAACTTGCAGTGCAATACCCTAAGCCTTGGATAGTTATAGTCTCGAGTCAATAAAATGGGCAGAACAGCAAGATGTGATACTGACTAATAAATAAATATAGGGTACCTACAATAAGTTTCTTTTTAACATAAAAATCGCAAGGAAAACAGTGCAGAGAAACAACCTAGACTCCCCGCGTGAAAGATTAATGATGTTCAAAAGATGTGCAGTTTTTAGATGTGTTCAGTTTTTGGATTTATGGACATAAGATACTCAACCTTTATACTTTCAGCCTCGCCATGTTTGTTTCATGTTCATGCTTTGGCAGCCACTTCCTGTTAAAGACAATTTTCTTCTGCAGGTTACAGTTGGTGTCTATGATCCTTGTACATTAACCCAATATCCAGGATGGCCTCTGCGAAACTTCCTGATCCTTATAGCCTACAACTGGTAATTACGTTATCATTTATATTCTCCTAGTTTTAATATCTTCTTTGGAATTTTGTTTTTGCCACGTTTGTGACCTATCGATTGATTTAAAGCAAAATATCCCCGCATGCAGAAAGTAATTTACGAAACGATGAAGCAAAAGAAGACTGAATTTGCCGTGTGATAGACAATGTAGCAATGCTGCCTCTGATGTGGCTTGGCTGGTAGAAAATGTTTTTTTTATAGCGACGGTCAGATTTTACCCATTATCCCTTTGAAAAGTAAATTACGCAGCTTGTTTTGAGGCGAGAGCAGTGAATCGTTCTGCCCTCCCTTCTTCCCGCTTCCAACCCTCTTATTGCTCTCTTCCATTTTGTCCAATGAAAGTTCAGTGATGTCTGCCTTAAATCTTGAGAGAAAATTATTTTGCTTGCCGCTGCTTAATTAAAAAAATATAGACTGGTACAGTTTTGGCAGTTACTCGCAGTGCTGGTAATGAAAATTACCCATCTGTTCTCATTTTGAAAATGAGTTGTTCCCCTAGCAGCAAAGAATCGGGCGAGTATGTTTTAGCATTGTATGAGGGGATGCTTTACTGATGTAACTGATAATTAATATGAAGCCTCTTGTATTTTTTTTTAATTCGGAAAAATGTGTCGGCCCTGCATTCTTGCACAATTGTTACTTTCTCTTAAATTATCACTGATCCCGGTGTTTTCTATTCCCATAAATGGTATGGTGAGGCCTTTTCTTATCGGTTTTGAGTGTTGAGTTTCAGCCCTGGCTTAGTGGCAGCACTCTCACGTCAGAATGTTGTGGAATCAGGCCCCATTACAGAGACTGGAGAACAAAACCGAGGCCTGCCACTCCAGTGCAGTACTGAGGAAGTGCTGCACTATCGGAGGTGCCGTCTTCCAGATAAGGTGTTAAACCAAGGCTCCACCTGCATTTACAGGTGGGGATAAAAGATCCCGTGGCACTATTTTGAGGAAGAACAAAGGGTAGGGTTTTCCAATTCTTCCCATCCGATGATCTGAAATTCCCATCCGAGGTCAACAGGCCTTTCACTGGTCCATCAAACATCCGTCCTGTCTGCGACAATTCCTGCAACGGGTGGGAGGGTGGGGGGACTGAAAGATTTAGGCCAAGTAATTTCTCCTTGGTGCCTAGGCTAATATTTATAATTCAGAACATTATCTGGTCACAAGTTGACGGCTATGTTTCCTACAGTGGCTATACTTCAAAATTACTACATTAGTTATAAAGTGCTTTGGAGCATGTTAAGGTCATGAAAGAAGCTATGTAAATAAAATTCATTTCTTTTTGGAAACAATTCAGTTGTTTCAATGTATTACTTTTCTTTGGGATGATAGGGGCAGCTTTCTGGACACACTTGAAGTTCTGTGCTTCAGAGACCGAACTATGCAAGGGATCAGAGACACCCAGCACAGCATCATCTTTGAAGTCAAACTTCCACAAATAACATCAGTCACAGGTAATCAAAGAACAGCACTGCCCAAATAATTTGCGGAAGGTTTCTTTCCAAACAGTAGAAAGGTAACTGGAACATTGCTGGGATAATGATGGCGAAACTGTCAACATTCGCCATCTTTACAGCACTGAAACTGACAGAACTTCAGGAAGCTGCAAATGCGCAGAATAACACGAAAATCCAGAAGGTGCAAGTCTAAAGGTGAGTGAGTGCCTTTAAATTTGCTTACCTTTCAGCGGGAGCAGGGGCCTGTCGTGAAGGTGAGTCAGTGCGTTTAAATTTGCTTACCTTTCAGCGGGATCAGCTTCCGGATTTTCGGCGGGAGCAGGGGCCTGTCAGGAAGGTGAGTGAGTGCCTTTAAATTTGCTTACCTTTCAGGGGGATCAGCCTCCGGATTTTCGGCGGGAGCAGGGGCCTGTCGGGAAGGTAAGTACCTGTATACAAGTCAGGCGGTTGCTAAACCCGAGACACTACACTTGTAGTGTCCCCCACCCTTCCACCCCCTCTAACCTAAGGGGTTGAGGGAATATCATGTAAGCTCTTCCTTTCTTTTTCTTGTTTTTTATCTAGAGGGGATGGCAGGGAAGGCAGTACAATGCTCCTCCTGCAGAATGTTTGAGGTGAGGGACGCCGTCAGTGTCCCTGCTGATTTCATCTGTGGGAAGTGCACCCAACTCCAGCTCCTCAAAAACCGTGTTAGGGAACTGGAGCTGGAGCTGGATGAACCGCGGATCATTCGGGAGGCAGAGGTGGTCATAGATAGAAGCTTCAGGGAGGTAGTTACGCCAAAGAATAAAGATAGATGGGTGACAGTGAGAGGGGCTGGGGGGAAGCAGTCAGTACAGGGATCCCCTGTGGTCGTTCCCCTTAGTAACAGGTATACCGCTTTGGATACTGTTGGGGGGGGACGACTTACCAGGGGTCAGCCATGGGGTACAGGTCTCTGGCACAGAGTCTGTCCCTGTTGCTCAGAAGGGAAGGGGGGAGAGGAGAAGAACATTAGTCATTGGAGACTCCATAGTTAGGGGGATAGATAGGAGGTTCTGTGGGAACGAGAGAGACTCGCGGTTGGTGTGTTGCCTCCCAGGTGCCAGGGTCCGCGATGTCTCGGATTGTGTTTTTGGGATCCTTAAGGGGGAGGGGGAGCAGCCCCAAGTCGTGGTCCACATAGGTACCAACGACATAGGTAGGAAAAGGGATAGGGATGTAAGGCAGGAATTCAGGGAGCTAGGGTGGAAACTTAGATCCAGGACAAACAGAGTTATTATCTCTGGGTTGTTACCCGTGCCACGTGCTAGCGAATCGAGGAATAAGGAGAGAGAGCAGTTGAACACGTGGCTGCAGGGATGGTGCAGGAGGGAGGGTTTCAGATTCCTGGACAATTGGGGCTCATTCTGGGGTAGGTGGGACCTCTACAAACGGGATGGTCTACACCTGGACCAGAGGGGTACTAATATCCGGGGGGGGGGGGGGGGGGGGGGGGGGGGTGTTTGCTAATGCTCTTCGGGAGGGTTTAAACCAGTTCAGCAGGGGATTGGGAACCTGAATTGTAGCTCCAGTACACAAGAAGCTGAGAGTAGTGAGGTCATGAGTAAGGTTTCAAAGTTGCAAGAATGTACCGGCAGGAAGGAAGGTGGTTTAAAGTGCGTCTACTTCAATGCCAGGAGCATCCGGAATAAGGTGGGTGGGCTTGCGGCATGGGTCAGTACCTGGGACTTCGATGTTGTGGCCATTTCGGAGACATGGATAGAGCAGGGCGAGGAATGGTTGTTATAGGTGCCGGGGTTTAGATATTTCAGTAAGCTCAGGGAAGGTGGTAAGAGAGGGGGAGGGGTGGCATTGTTAGTCAAGGACAGTATTACGGTGGCTGAGAGGACATTTGATGAGGACTCTAATACTGGGGTAGTATGGGCTGAGTTAAGAAACAGGAAAGGAGACGTCACCCTGTTAGGGCTTTTCTATAGGCCTCCGAAAAGTTCCAGAGATATAGAGGAAAGGATTGCAAAGATGATTCTGGATAGGAGCGAAAGTAACAGGGTAGTTGTTATGGGGGACTTTAACTTTCCAAATATTGACTGGAAACACTATAGTTCGAGTACTTTAGATGGATCCGTTTTTGTCCAATGTGTGCAGGAGGGTTTCCTGATGCAGTATGTAGATAGGTCAACAAGAGGCGAGGCCGTATTGGATTTGGTACTGGGTAATGAACCAGGACAGGTGTTAGATTTGGTGGTAGGTGAGCATTTTGGTGAGAGTGACCACAATTCGATTACGTTTACTTTAGCGATGGAAAGGGATAGGTATACACCGCAGGGCAAGAGTTATTGCTGGAGGAAAGGCAATTATGATGCGATGAGGCAAGACGTAGGATGCATCGGCTGGAGAGGAAAACTGCAGGGGATGGACACAATGGAAATGTGGAGCATGTTCAAGGAGCAGCTACTGCGTGTCCTTGATAAGTATGTACCTGTTGGGCAGGGAGGAAGTCGTCGAGCGAGGGTTACTAAAGCAGTTGAAACACTTGTCAAGAGAAAGAAGGAGGCTTATGTGAAGGTGAGACGTGATGGTTCAGTTGGGTCGCTTGAGAGTTACAAGTTAGCTAGGAAGGCTCTAAAGAGAGAGCTGAGAAGACCCAAGCGAGGAAATGAGAAGTCTTTGGCAGGTAGGATCAAGGATAACCCTAAAGCTTTCTGTAGGTATGTCAGGAATAAAAGAATGCCTAAGGTAAGAGTAGGGCCAGTCAAGGACAGTTGTGGGAAGTTGTGCGTGGAGTCCGAGGAGATAGGAGAGGTGCTAAATGAGTATTTTTCATCTGTATTCACACAGGAAAAAGACAAAGTTGTCGAGAATACTGAGATACAGGATACTAGACTAGAAGAGCTTGAGGTTCATAAGGAGGAGGTGTTAGCGATTCAGGAAAGTGTGAAAATAGATAAGTCCCCTGGGCTGGATGGGATTTATCCTAGGATTCTCTGGGAAGCAAGGAAGGAGATTGTTGAGTCTTTGGCTTTGATCTTTAAGTCATCTTTGTCTACTGGAATAGTGCCAGAAGACTGGAGGATAGCAAATGTTGTCCCCTTGTTCAAGAAGGGGAGTAGAGATAACCCTGGTAACTATAGACCAGTGAGCCTTACTTCTGTTGTGGGAAAAGTCTTGGAAAGGTTTATAAGAGATAGGATGTATAATCATCTGGAAAGGAATAATTTGATTAGAGATAGTCAACATGGTTTTGTGAAGGGTAGGTCATGCCTCACAAACCTCATTGAGTTCTTCGAGAAGGTGACCAAACAGGTGGATGAGGGTAAAGCAGTTGATGTGGTGTATATGGATTTCAGTAAAGCGTTTGATAAGGTTCCCCACGGTAGGTAGGCTATTGCAGAAAATGCAGAGGCATGGGATTCAGGGTGATTTAGCAGTTTGAATCAGAAATTGGCTAGCTGATAGAAGACAAAGGGTGGTGGTTGATGGGAAATGTTCTGACTGGTGTACAGTCACCAGTGGTGTACCACAAGGATCTGTTTTGGGGCCGCTGCTGTTTGTCATTTTTATAAATGACCTGGAGGAGGGCGTAGAATGATGGGTGAGTAAATTTGCAGATGACACTAAAGTCGGTGGAGTTGTTGACAGTGTAGAATGATGTTACAAGTTACAGAGGGACATAGATAAGCTGCAGAGCTGGGCTGACAGGTGGCAAATGGAGTTTAATGCAGAAAAGTGTGAGGTGATTCATTTTGGAAGGAATAACAGGAAGACAGAGTACTGGGCTAATGGTAAGATTCTTGGTAGTGTGGACGAGCAGAGATATCTTGGTGTCCATGTCCATAGATCCCTGAAAGTTGCCACCCAGGTTGAGCGGGTTGTTAAGAAGGCGTACGGTGTGTTAGCTTTTATTGGTAGAGGAATTGAGTTTTGGAGCTAACAGGTCATGTTGCAGTTGTACAAAACTCTGGTGCGGCCGCATTTGGAGTATTGCGTGCAGTTCTGGTCGCCACATTATTGGAAGGATGTGGAAGCATTGGAAAGGGTACAGAGGAGATTTACAAGGATGTTGCCTGGTATGGAGGGACGATCATATGAGGAAAGGCTGAAGGACTTGAAGCTGTTTTCGTTAGAGAGAAGAAGGTTAAGAGGTGACTTAATTGAGGCATACAAGATGACCAGAGGATTAGATAGGGTGGACATTGAGAGCCTTTTTCCTCGGATGGTGATGTCCAGCACGAGGGGACATAGCTTTAAATTGAGGGGAGATAGATACAGGACAGATGTCAGAGGTAGGTTCTTTACTCAGAGTATTGAGGGCGTGGAATGCCATGCCTGCAACAGTAGTGGACTCGCCAACACTAAACGCATTCAAATGGTCATTGGATAGGCATATGGACGATAAGGGAATAGTGTAGAGGGACTTTAGAGGGGTTTCACAGGACGGTGCAAAATCGAGGGCTGAAGGGCCTGTACTGCGCTGTAATGTTCTATTTCTATGTTCTAACCTCCTCCATTGCAACTGTGAACTGACAAAATCTTAATTGTCTACGTTTTCTCATTTTTGAAAAGTGACACCTTGTTGAATTAGGTGTAACTGTATTTTTAACAGCATACTAACTCAGAATTATCATTAAGTAATTCCTGCGAAGCTAATATTCGTGGGATGTCACATATTGTTTATCTTTATTTTAGTATTTATTTTATTTTAGTCGGACTCATTTATTTGACCATCTGAAAGTTTACATTAAAAGTGAAGGATAGGACTCACCATCTGTGGTTAACTGAAAAAGTTAAGGATAGTATTAAACTTAAATAAAAAGTGTACATTTGCACAAAGTTGGGTAGTAGGCCAGAAGATAGGGACAACATGTTGACACAGTGGTTAACACTACTGCCTCACAATGCCAGGGATCCAGGTTCGATTCGGGCCTTGGGTGACTGTCTGTGTGGAGTTTGCACTTTCTCCCCATTTCTGCATGGGTGTCCTCCGGGTGCTCCGGTTTCCTCCTACAGTCCAAAGCTGTCCAGGTTAGGTGGATTAGCAATTCTAAAGTGCCCTTAATGCCCATGGACGTGTCGCTTAGGTGGGGTTGCAGGGGATAGGATGGGGGCCTAGGTGGGGTCCTCTTTCAGAGGGTGGTGTAGACACGATGGGCTGAATGGCTTCCTCCTTATAGGGATTCGGTGATTTCTATGAATGTTTAAAAAAAAAAGCAAAGAATGACTAAAAAATTAATAAGGAGGGAAACATTTGAGTATGAAAGAAAGCTAGCTAGAAATGTAAAGACAGATCGTAAGCATTTCTATAGATATTTAAAAAGAAAAGAGTTTCTAAAAAGTCAGCGTTATATTATAAGCCCCGCTGATGTTCAAATCCCAGAAGGGAATCATGGAATGGCAGTTCCTAACTATTTATTTTTGCAATTTGGAAAAAATGTAAGAAAAGAGATGAAACCCGGTGAAGAAAAGAGCCAGTCTGTTTGTAAATTATTTAAATAACAGACACGACATGAAAGGCAACAGTAAAGAACAACTTTTACAATAATAGTTACCCAGCCAGTATACTTAAATTATCCCCCCAATCAACTCTACTTTCCTAAACTCCGGGAATATACCTTCCCCAAAACAACATCCCATTGGTTTTAACACTGTGGGTCAAGTCCAGCAAATAATTACCACACAGAACCTGTAGCTTTCTTTTGGGAACCAGTCTTTTGTTTAGAGTAGAAGTTATGGGGTCTTACATAGACTTCTGCTGTTTTTTCTGCGCAACATGCATAGGGAGGCTATGCTTCAGTTATATAGGGTCTGTGAGTTCACATCTAGAGTATTGTGTACAGTATTGGTCTCCTTGTTCAGGAAATATGTAAATGCATTAGAAGCAGTTCAGAGAGGTTCACCTAGATTAATACCTGGAACAGGCCAGTTGTTTTATGAGGAAAGACTGTACCTGCTCGGCTTATATCCGCTGGAGTTAGAAGAGTAAGAGGTGACTTGATTGAAGCATATCAGATCCTGAGGGGTCTTGAAAGGGTGCAAGTGGAGAGGATGTTTCCTCTTGTGGGAGAATCTTGAACTAGGGGTCACTGTTTAGAAATAAGAGGTTAGCCGCTCATTTAATGCAGAGATGAGGACACGTTTTTCCTCCGAATATTGGGAGACTTTGTCATTTTCTTCCTAAGAAGATAATTGACGTTTTCCGGTCTTTGAATATCTTTAAGGCAGAGGTAGATGAGAAAGGGGGTGAAAGGTTATCAGGGGTGAGCAGGAATGTGGAGTCGAGGTTGAAATGAGACTAGCTGTAATCTTATTGAAAGGTGGCACAGACTCAAAAGGGCCGAGTGACCTGCTCCTAATTCCTGTGTTTGTATTAATGCCTTTAACTTCCTGGTTTGTTGAGTATGATTGCTGCAATGTGTTTGGCTGTCTACCTGTTTGCTGGAATCACCGCTGCCGCACGCCAAAGCATCTTCTCCACTTGGTGCCAGATTTAACCCACCATCGGGACAAGGGAAAACCATGCTATACAAGATTGCTCAATCTTTCTGGGTGACTTTCTTCAAGGTCGGCGGTGAGCGCTCTGACGTTGCTGCTGACGGCAAAATCCAGACCCGTCAAGTGAAAGGAAGAGGAAAGATCCTGTCTCGTTCTCGATACCGGTTGTTTGATGCGCCATTGGTGGAGATTTCGACGACTGATCAGGCTTTTCTTACAAGCTTGGCCAAAAAGGGAGTTTCCGTAAACAGACTCTCCTGCAATTGAATGCGTGCACACTTGATGCATGTGGGATAGCAAGCTCAGGATTCCCTCGAATTGTTGTATTCCTGGAGATTACGTGAGATGCTAATTATGTCCGTTGACATTTAATGGAAGGCAGAAAGGTGTAAAAAAAACTAAAGCTAAGAGCCAATTTTCTTGATTGAATAATACAGCGAGACACAGCAAAGTATTGCAATTACAATACTTAAAGACAAAATCACTATGAACTCAGAACGGGTGAAAGAGCATGTATCCAAATTTAGAAACAGGACATTTGCCATTACTTACAACGATTGGCAAAATTAATTTTTGTATTTAACCATGGATATTTGGCGCGTTGAAGTGCTTCCAGGCTCCTGTAATCACACGGAACTGTACTTGGACAGAATGCAGACAGAATGCAGCAGTCGTAAACCTTTGAGAATTGTTACACACTTGGACTGTTTCTGCAAGATCAGTTTAAAAAATAGTAGTTCTTTTTCCAGAAAAACAGCGAACCTGTTTTCCTAAGAGAAGAAAAAAAGAATGTTGGAAATCCCAACGGAAAATCGGGTAATGCTGGAATTGAACAGTCGGTAATGAAAGGCAAAGAATTTGGGACTCTGGATAGGACCACTTCTTTGTACCATTTAGGACCCCTCCTCTCCCGAAAATGTAAAATTTTGTTTCTTTGTTCAAATGGCGATTGCCTTGCTGTCCGATTTCGCATTGTTTTTATATTCGATGTTTCAAAATGGTGTGTTGTGGGTGAAAAGCAAACTTAATTACTTGAAATGAATTTACAGATTGCCCGAAGTGTGTCGGTTGGGAGAAAAACCAGAAAGGAGGCTTGGGTCCAAGGATGGTCAATCTCAGTGAATGTATGGACCCAAAAAGGTAAATTAGCATCTTTCATCCAGTCTAACCCACATGTTCAGGGCTTGGACTTCAATCAGAAATCCTCATGTCAAGTACTCTAAAATATTCAAAGTGATCAGAAGAAATAAGTGCATGAGTAGCCACTTGGTCCTGCTCCCGCATTAACTAAATCACGATTGTGGCCTGTACTCCTTTCCTACCTGCCCCCCTCAACCCTTGCCTCCCTCGTAGATCTAACTCCAGCCTTGAATATGTTCAATGGCCCAGCTTTCGCTGCTGTCCGAGCAAGGGAATTCCAGAGATTAATGAGCCTCTGAGAGACCCCTTATTTTTAAACTGTGCCGTCTCATTCTAGATTCCTGCAGAAGGCAAAACATCCCCTCAGCACCTACCCTGGCAAGGTCCCTCAGAATCTTGTATGTTTCATTAAGATCACCTCTCATTCTTCAAAACTCCAATGAGTAGAGGCTAAGCCTGCCCAACCCTGCCTCGTAAAACAACCCCTTTGTCCCAAGAATTAGCCGAGTGAAGCTTCCCCGAACTGGTTCCAATGCAAGTATATCCTTCCTTAAGTAAGAAGACCAAATCTGTATATAGCGCTTCAGGTGCAGTCTCATGAAGGCCCTGTGCAGTTGTAGTGAGACTGCCCTCCTCTCCCTTGCAAAAAAGGGCAACGTTCCATTTGCCTTCCTAATTACTGTGACTGCATACTAGCATTTTGTGATTCATATACTGGGACACCAGATCCCCTCTGTACCGCAACATTCCGCAATCTCACCATTTAAATGTTCTGTTTTTCTATTCTTCTCGCCAACGTGGACAACCTCACGTTTTCCCATATTATGCCTCCATCTGGCAATTTTTTACCCACTCATTTAACCCACCTATGTCCTTTTGTAAACTTCTTGTGTCCGCCTCACAGCTTGCTTTCCCAGCTCTCTCGTGTCGGCAGAAAAACTTGGTTGCAAATTACTTGGTCCCTTCATCCAAGTCACTAACATGGATCATGAATAGTTGTGGCCCCAACACTGATCCTTTTGACTTTCCATAAATATATTATTAAACCCTTTTTCATTGCGCTCTCGCTAACTTGTGCAAGTTGGAATTTCTTGTGCTTTTAATTAATTTTTGACCATCTCTTTTTGTCAGCACCCAGAAATGATAAATGGCAGACTACCCATGATCAAATTAATTAAAAATATTTAAAATTGGAGTGCAACTAGATTTCATTTCCCTAAATGTCAGGAAATTCTGTACACTGTATATCTGAGTTAGTCCCAAATCTTATCAGAGAAACTGATTTGAGTTACATAATCCTGAAAATAGAAGGTTTGTGTAAAATATCACATCAATGGACAAGGACGGAGGGGAGACTAATGAACAATCTTTTTCTCACTGTACATTATGGATGTCCCTTCTAAGAACTGTAGGCATTGTCTTAAATGTGACATTTTCATTAATTTTCATACATGTCATAAATCTAACATTGTAAATTGAGGCTTTTGAAATGGCAAAACGTTTATTTTAAGCTGACCATCACCACTTGGAAGATAATTTTTTGTGTGCATGTCTTTTTTCTAAACATAAAAGTAGGAATTAGACTTTTTAATGAATCTGACTATTCATAAGAAGCAGGTTGCAATGCTTGAGTAAGGTTTTTTTCTGAATTCGGCAGATGTATTATTGTTTTTCTCTTCTATTGAAGACTGGCTGAGTCATCAGTTGATCTCAATCTTAAGTTAATGCGTTGGCGTCTGGTACCAACCCTTGGCCTGGAGAATGTTGTGACTACTCGGTGCTTGTTGCTAGGAGCTGGGACACTGGGCTGCAATGTAGCACGGACCCTAATGGTATGGGAGTTTTCTTATCCTTTTTTGACTTTATCTTTTTCAAAGAGGACGTGTTTCATCACAAACTGCATTTATTGCAGTTACAAGTTGAAATTAAATCAACTAGTCAGGAAAGAATGGGGCGGCAATTCGTCTCTGGTAGTTGCACAACGCAGCGCCTGCTATAAATTCCATTGACTGAAATGGAACTAGACGCCAGTTGTTCAGCTGTTGACTGATCTCTTACCTCTTGATTTATGCTATCACCCAAGACAAATTTATACCCAATTATGCTCCGATCAGGATTTCTGTGGATGAACTATTTTCTCAATTGTAATTTTATTCCGGACTGTGAAAGGACTCCAGAGGAAAAATCTATCACGTTGACGCACTGCAATCTTTGAAGTGCTATTGATGTCTAAAATATGATCACTGTTGGGTAGCATGCATCAATGTGCTTGCAGTTAAGAGGTAATTTCAGAATTCCAGGAATGTCACTTTACTAAAACTAGTTTTGGTTCAAGGCAGTTGTGTTTGGTTGATGTGCACGTTTATCTGCTCGCACCTGTCGCACTATCTGTAATCAGTACCAATGATATTTGACAGATATCTTATCATCCCTGCTATGCTGTGCACATTAATATTAAAATAAAATTGATCTTTCATTAACTATTTGCATGCTGGAGTTATGAATTTGAAAATGGTACTTATTCCCTGCAGCTTTGGTATGTTAGTGAGGTTATGCTTGAAGGAATTTTCTTTTTAGAAGTTTTATCATCACTGAGTCATATAGCACAGAAGGAGGCCACAAAACCGTTGCTGGCTCTATGCAATTTGTCTCACTTCTCCTCTTTCCCCATTGCCCTGCAGGTATTTCCTCTTTCAGGATATAGACAATTTTCTTTTGAAAGTTATTGTGCAACCTGCTTCCATTACCCTCTTGGGGAGTGCATGCCAGATCATCATAATTTGTTGCATTTAAAGCAAAAAATCTTCTCATCTCCCTCTGGTTGTTTAGTTATTACTTAACTGAATTTCATAGAATCTACAGCTTAGAGAAAGACCACTTGGACCCTTTGGTCTGCCTGATAAGCTGACACTGGAGCAGTTCAAAGCTAAAGGCCTTCCTCTGCCTGGTGTTTGTTCTCCACATGAGATTCTGCTTACAGTAATTACCAAACCCCTATTCTGTCCCAGTGATGTTTCAGTGCTCCTGGATGAAATTTGTTTTTAATTCATTCATGGGATGTGGCCGCCGTTGATAAGGCTAGCATTTATTGCCCGTTCCTAATTGCTGTTGAGGCAGTGACGTGAGCTGGCTCCATGAACCACACGGGTCCATGTGATGTCAGTACACTCAGTGTTGTCGTGAAAGTCATCAAAAGCTCCATGCATTAAAAAAAAAGCTTAATGACTAGACGGAGTTGCCCCTGAAATAACTTGTCCTTCGTTCTTTTTTTAGGGCTGGGGAGTAAGGCAGATCACCTTTGTAGACAATGCAAAGGTGTCCTATTCTAACCCGGTGCGTCAGTCATTGTACGAGTTTGAAGATTGTCTCGATGGTGGGAAACCAAAAGCATTTGCTGCTGTGGCGAAACTGCAAAAAATCTTCCCGGGTGCGGTGAGTTTTACACTATTTACACATTATTGTTAACTGCGCTGTATCACGAGCAAGGCTGACTTTAGCTTTGACCTGTTACAGTGGCAGCTCTTCTCTGATTTAATGAGGGTAGTACATAGATGATGGAGATATTTTTGACAGTTTTTTTTTTAAAAAGTGAATGCTATATAGAAAAGTAAAGTTGAGATAGTGGCTTCCACAGAAGTGCGATATCAGCAATTGATGCTGTTTGCAAAAATATTTTATGTAAGTGTCTTGACAAGTTTTATTGGATAAGTATCACATTGTCGCGTGAGTGAGATCTACTATGTTATATGAGGTTGTGCTTGAAGTTGCTTATCCCTCTCGAGCTGCTCTGTAAATCCATCATATGCAGGTGTTTTATATCAGTATTGTTACACCTGTGCTTGGGCAGCATGGTGGCACAGTGGTTAGCACTGTTGCCTCACAGCGCCAGAGACCCGGGTTCGATTCTGACCTTGGATGACTGTCTGTCTGGAGTCCGTACGTTCTCCCCGTGTCTGTGTGGGTTTCCTCCGGTTGCTCCGGTTTCCTCCCACAGTCCAGAGATGTACAGGTTAGGTGGATTGACCATGCTAAATTGCCCATTAGTGTCCAAAGGTTAGGTGGTGTTACGGGAATGGGGCAGGGGAGTGGGCCTGGGTAGGGTGCTTTTTCAGAGGGCCGGTGCAGACTCAATGGGCTGATTGGCCTCCTTCTGCACTGTAGCTATTTATGATCCTATGTAACCTTGTAGTATGGGACTGAAACATCTTTCTTACCGCATCAGATGGTAAATTTGCTGATATATTTTGCCAGTGAGAAGGGAGTATTCATTCACAGCCATCTCCATGATTCATAGAAGTAGTAATAGTTAGGAATAGAAGAATGTGTGTATTTTAAGTTTTTAAATCCTTGTGATTGTTGTTGTGAAGAGAGGGGCCCAACTGTTTTACTGTGAGTTTTCAAATGATTCTAACACAAATGAAAAAATAATATCTGTTCTAATGTTGCTCCCATAGCTGATGAGAAAGCAGATTCCATAATGGGATCCGCATTTTATACTTTCTTCACATTACATGACTTATTGGATCTTTGTTAACAGTACTGTTTTGTATCATTTGGTGTCTTCGGTGTATGTCTCATCCGAAACAGACATTCCCAGCATAGAAAGATATTGGATGGCAAGTTCTCCTTTCCAGTTTCCATTCTGGGGTTGATCGCGTGTATTGTTTAGCTTGATGAGTTTGACGTGTTCTGTCCTATTTTGAATTCTTTAGTACTGTTTATAAGACAGCTTATTATACATAGGAATAGGTGTTGGCCATTCAGCCCCTCAAATCTCTCCCAACTGCTACATTGGACCGTGGCTGGTCTGTACTTTAACTGCATCTTCACACTTTGTTTCTGTTACCCATGTCTAACAAAAAACTATTAATAAAAGCAAAATACTGCGGATGCTGGAATTCTGAAATAAAAGCAGAAAATGCTGACCAAGCCTTGCAGCATCTGTGGAGAGATACAAAGAATTAACGTTTCAGATCCGAATGGCCCTTCCACAGTTCTTCTCCGAGATCTAGTCATCTCCGTTCTGGAATTGTCAATTGATCTGACATCAACAGCTTTCTGGGGTAGAGATTTCCACTCCTCTTTGTGTTAGGAAGTGGCCGAGTTCTAATTTTAATTTCTTCTGGACTCTCCCACCAGCGAAAATAGTTTCTCTGTTTACCTTTCCGAACCCTTCAATCATCGTAAACACTTCAATTTTAGATCCCTTAATCTTCTATACTCAAAGCAGCACGAATCCAGCCTATGAAATGTGTTCTTATAATTTAACCCTTTGAGCCTCAGTATCATCCTGGTGAATCTGTGCTGCACCCCATCCATAAGACCAGACGTCATAGGAGCAGAATTAGGCCATTCGGCCCATCGAATCTGCTCCGCCTTTCAATCGTGGCTGATATCCAGGGCCAGCCTATCCTTTTTGAGGTGTAGTGCCAAGGATTTAATGAAATGCTTCAAATGTGGTCGAACAAGACACCTGTACATCCATAAGATGAAATATAATTTCCATTCTTTTGTATTCCAACCCGTTTGAGAAAAAGAACAACATTCTATTAACTTTTTGTTCTTTTTGTTTGTACCTGAATACTGGAATTTCCTGATTCCTGTACTTTGCCACCCAAATTTCTCTGCCCATCTACAATTCTCAGCTTAGAAATATACCCTGTTCTATCTTTCTTAAGTCCAAGGTGGATGACCTCACAATTATGTTGAACTCCTCCTGTCACAGTTTTTCCCATTGAACTAATCTATCAATATCCCTTTGCAACATTTTGCTTCCATTTACTGTACCACTTAATGGTGTGAAGGCCAATGGGCAGAGTGCTGGAGTATGGCACCGAGATAGAGGAGCAGCCATGGTCACGTCGAATGACGGAGCAGGCTCGAATGGCCTACTTCCTATTTTCTATGTTAATGTTAATATCATCAAACTTAGTTGTTGGATCCTTATCCCCGAGTCCAAACCATTTGTAAATGTAAAGAAAAGCTGTAGCCCCAGTTCAAATCCCTGGAGCACCACTACTCATCGTCAGTTCCCTATCCAAGTCGGCATATCTGCAAACCCCATGCACTCTCATTATTGTTGGTAACCTTTCATGTGGGGTTTTGTTGAATGCCTGCTGGAAATTCTTGCTGGGGCCTGTTGCAAAAGTTGATACCTCCAACAGTGCTGCACTGGAATGTCAGTCAAGATTTTTGTGCTCATGTCTTGAAGGGCACCTGAATCCACAACTGTCTGATTCCAAGGTGGGATTACAACTGGGTCAGCGCTGAGATCGGACACTTTGTGGTCCGTTTGAGGAGGTGGGACTTGTAACATTCTTGTCGGATGGCCTGATTTATATTGCAAGAACACTTGTAGCTAAAGCTATAAACTATTTATTGACATTAACTGTAGGTCAACTATATGCAAAACAACAGATGATTAACAGTATTAACATGCACAAGCAACCTCTCGCTTCCAGGTCTCCAGTCAGTCTGAGGTCACCTGACTCTAGCATTCACTTGTACACAGAGGAGACTGTTGATGGTCAGTCAGTGAATTACAACACAACCATGATATCATTACAGGACTCTTGTGCTGAAAAGAGAGGAGTGAACTCAACAGACTGACCTGGTCACTTAATTGGAAACCGATCAGTGTTTTGACATGTTTACAACTACCCGGCAGTAGGCGCCCAGCATGTCCCTCCACTGGGTCAGGAGTACGTTAAAGCTGCTACAAAAAATGATCATATTGGTAGCATCTCTGGAAATTCAGGCATTTTCTTACAAGAATGCTTTGTTTTCCCACCCCTGCATGTTCTGCAAGCCACCTTCCTACTTCCATTTCTAAAAATGCAAACAAAACTTCCTTTTTAAAAATAAAAATCTCTGGGAACTTGCTTTAATGTATTTGAAATTGGATCAATTTCTACTTTTGAGTCTTTCTGTTTCTCTAGATGTGCTGCGTTCGAAGGGGAGGGAACTTAGTGATTTTGATCCTACATTATATATTCAACATGAGAGCTTTTTTTTGGAATTGTTTTCTCTCACGTTTGATTTCTCATCAAAGCTTTTTAGACTTGTGCATTTTCATAGGTTTTCCAAGACCTTAGAAGCCTCTTTTGTGTGATGCATTCGATTGATGCTGTGATGTGCAGCACTGAATGGATTGAATAGCAGACGGACAAATTGGTTGATTTCAGTGCTTAAAACATAACAAAATAATTACTGAACCAGCTGGCGATGTTGCTGAATAAATGTAGCCTGCTGCCCTCAATTCTAACTGAGCCAGCTCGTGTAAATGAATGGAAAAGCAGATTGTATCAATTTGATGATCCAATATACCTGTATGTATCATAAAATGCAAGTGCCGTTTGCTATGTTGCAAAGAAATCCATCCCTTTGTGCTGGAAGCAATAGATTTCACCATCAGGCAGACAAGTGTGATTAATCTTATGGTGGCCTACTTCCTCCCAAAGTATCAGTCTCAGAAATGCAGCAGCATTGACAGTTCTTGATTATTTGTTAAACAACAGTATGGAAACTCTGTATGCAGAGCAATTGATTATGTACTAAACTGACACTAAGCATTCATTAGATTATGGGAAATCTGTGGTTTGTATATCATAGAATTATAAAAGCTGTGCTATCTTTGAAAGAGCTAATCAAAGCTGTGCTATCTTTGAAAGAGCTAATCAATTAATCCCATTCTCCTGCTCTTTCCTCATATTTTTGAAAATTTGTCCTTTTCAAAGATGCAGCCAACTTCATTTAGAATTACATAGAATGTACTGCACTGGAACAGGCCATTCGACCTAGCCATTCTATCACCTCATTTCAGCTTTTCAGCCCGTCATTCTATCTACTTTTCTCTCATTTAGTTTATTTTTAGAAGCATCTCAGCGATTTGCCTCAAACACTTCCTGTGGTAACCACTCTCAAGTAGAACAATCCACCTTTATTTCCCTATTGGATGCAATAATGATTCTCTAGTAGTTACGACCCCTAGTTTTGTATCCTCCCACATGTGACATTCTCTCCATGTGTAATCCACCCATCACAATTCTGAAGACATCTGACTCTGAATGTTCTCTATTCTAAAGAAGAAACAAATCCAACCAGCTGGATCTTTCCCGATAGCAGTAATCTCTCAAGTCTTGTGCCATCCTCTTTTTTTTTTTGCATTTTCTCCAGTGCTTCCACGTTCTTTGTATAGTGTGTGGACCAGAGCACTATGTTACAACAAACTTTAATTTAATCACAGAATTAACCACTCTAGCAACAAAGAAATAGCTTTACCGTTAACAGCTACAACAGTTCTCAAGTAAAAGAAGAAACCTTAACTTACTTCCTCAGCCTGCCACTCTATTTCAATTAAGCAAACAAAATATATTAAATACCATTCATGAATAAAGTTACCAACCAGAGTTTTACTTACTCTGTTCAGATTAGAGTTCTAGGACCTATTAACTCTTCAGACAGACCTGGCTCCTCCCAGTAACTACATCATCTGTACCCAAAGCACAAGACATCTTTTTTTATCTCCTCTTGCAAGGTGTCCCTTGACTTGTTTAGCCAGGACAATCACACTAACCCCCATAAATTATCTATAGCCCAGGAGTCCTTCAAACCTAAAACAATATTCCATTAGCTAGCTATCTGTAAACAAGTAAATGGTTCTCAACATTTATTAGCAGAACACTTCACCTGCAAAGCAATGATTATCAGGGATTATCAGCTAACCAGGGGCTGTTTAGCTCACAGGGCTAATCGCTGGCTTTGAAAGCAGACCAAGGAAAGCCAGCAGCACGGTTCGATTCCCGTAACAGCCTCCCCGAACAGGCGCCAGAATGTGGCGACTAGGGGCTTTTCACAGTAACTTCATTGAAGCCTACTCGTGACAATAAGCGATTTTCATTTCATTTCATTTCATCTCACTTTTAAGCCACCTTAATCACCACTCTAGCAGTCATACCCTCTTTAAGCATCTTAACCCAGGTTTTAATAGCATTACTAAGATGTGCAAGTTAGGTGCAATGACCATGCTAAATTGCCCCTTGGCATCCAGCGGTTAAGTGGGGTTACAGGGTTAAGGAAATAGGGTGGGGAGTGGGCCGAGGTTGGCTGCCCTTTCGGAGAGTTGGTGCAGACTTGATGGGCTGAATGGCATACTGTGCTAATAGGATTCCATGATAGGACAAAAAATATAAACTATGACAATTTTGTACATTCATCAAGTAAACATGTTTAATTATGTTACTAAATCTGTTATGTAGCTTCATTAAACCCCTTTTAAAAATCCAAGTTTACAACATTCACTACGTGCATCAATCCATGATTCTGTCAGACACGAGTTACGCTTAAAGAATCTGTGACGGCTGACATTTATTCGCCCATTTTTTTCCCAGCGATTAACTTTGTACCAGATTTAATCTGGAAGATTTTCTCCACTACTGATGGTAGACTGGGCTGGAAGGCGACTGACAAGCATGCTGTGCTTGCTTTTGGGCTTCCGTGTGCAATTCAACTCCCCAACTCGTTGAATGGGTGAATGTCCACTCTGGGGAGATGATGGTGCATTGAACAGGTGGTTGTCCCGTGTTTCTGCAGCTGCAGGTAGTGGGCAGCACGCCTGCATGGTGATGCCATGTGAAATAATAACCACAGGACCTGGGAGGAGCACAAAAGAGAGCCCATATTACAAGGTTGGTTTGGGCTGGAGAAGCGGCAAGATGCAGCAGCACGAATTTCCGAGCAGCTGGCAACGCTATGCCAGTTATTGCTCGATACTGCTGAGAGGTTGGGGTTGGAGTAATGGTAGCTCTGTGCTGTTGAGTTGGAGCATAGAAAATCCCATGAGCGGTGGTGATGTGCTCAGACCAGTTAGGTAGCTGGGATTGTTCAAGTGATTAGAAGCCGCGTTGGAGCCCGGCCAACCCAGCGGGTTACAGTCTCGGGTGAAAGGATGAACGGCTGGGAAGTGGACGGCACGGTAGTATAGTGGTTAGCACTGTTGCTTCACAGCGCCAGGGTCCCAGGTTCGATTACCAGCTTGGATCACTGCCTGTGCGGAGTCTGCACGTTCTCCCTGTGACTGCGTGGGTTTCCTCCGGGTTAGGTAATTTGGACATTCTGAATTCTCCCTCTGTGTACCCGAACAGGCACCGGAGTGTGGCGACTAGGAGCTTTTCACATTAACTTCATTGCAGTGTTAATGTAAACCTACTTGTGACAATAAAGATTATAGTTTTTAAAAGTGAGCAGTTGTTGAGGCAGATAGTGTTTGAGGGACTTAGGAGGGAAATCAGAGAATATATCCTCTAAAAAGGGGAACTAAAATGCCACACAAAGAGAGAGATTTTAGTATTGTGATTCTCAGTGATGTCTAACATCAGGGCGAATTGTTCGGAAAACTGGTGGAATCTGTTTTGATTTCAATCTGCCATTTAATGTGCAATTTTTGAAAATTAATTTATGGGATGTGGGCTTTGTTGGCTAGGCCAGCATTTGTTGCCCATCCCACGTTGCCCTTGAGGAGCAAGGTTTAGGTACATCCACAATACTGCTAGGGAGGGAATTCCATGATTTTAACCCAGCAACAGTGAAGGAATGGTGATATTTTTCCAAGTTGGAATGGTGAGTGGCTTGGAGGGGGTAAGTCCACGTAGTGGTGTTCCCAGGTTTTGGCTGCCCTTGTCCTTCTAGATGGTAGAGGTTGTGGGTTTGGAAGGTGTTACCAAGGAGCCCTTGGTGAGTTCCTGTAGTGCGTCTTGTAGGTGGTACACACTGCTGCCACTGTGTGTCATTGATGCAGGATGTGAATGTTTGTGGAAGGGGTGCCAATCAAGTGGGCTGTTTTGTCCTGGATGATGTTGAGCATCTTGAGTGTTGTGTGTTCAACCGTCATTTACCTATTAATTCATGTTGACCTCGGGCTGCCTTTTTTTTAACAAAGAGTATAAGATAGATTGTTCGAAACCGTGGGATCTTGTGACTTTATTCTCTTCGTAAATATCTGGGATTTCAAATTTTGACTACTTTAAATAAGATATTACTGGTCCCTAACTGGATTGTAACAAGTGTTATTAGTACAACTTCTCTATGCTCTCTGAAGGTATCAGTGCCAGGTTGATGATGCATCCATTTAAATGTCCATGACTTCACCTTTTATGTCATTAATGAAAAATACCTGATTAGGGCTACTCAATGCTGCACTATTGTAGTACTTCATTTCAACCAACAGAGGGTGTGGGCATATTGTGACAAGTTCTCTTCACAACCCATGATCAAAATATGTGGTGCCTAAAACATTAATTGACCATGTGTTATCCACACCTTGGTTGACCTGTAGCTTTTGTTTTCCAATGTTTGTATGATTCCTGATCCTAGTAACATGTTGCAACTTTTAGGATTTCACAGCTACCAGTCTGAGAATGAGTATAAGAATTAGGACAGGGGTAGATCATACTGCCCCTCAAACCTGCCCCACCATTCAGTGTGACCATGGCTGATCATCGGCCTTAACTCTTTGTAATAAAGGACATTGTGTAATTTCCCCTCCTAATTCCTTGCTGTACCTGCATGTGAGCTTTCTGTATTCCTTGTGTGAATGCACCCAAGTTGTTTAATTGTAGTGTCATAAGAGCCATTTATTGAGTGTGGTGGCAGAGTGGTTAGCACTGCTGTCACACAGGGCCAGGGACCCGCACTTGATTCCGGCTTTGGGGACTGTCTGTGTGGAGTTTGCAAATTCTCCTCGTGTGAGCGTGGGTTTCCTCCGGGTGCTCCGGTTTCCTTCCACAGTCCAAAGATGTGCAGGTTAGGTGGATAGACTATGCTAAATTGCCCCTTAGTGTCCAAAATGTGCAAGTTAGGTGGATTGGCCATGTGCAGGGACAGGGTGGGAAAGTGGGCCTCGGTAGAGTGTCTTTCAGAGGGTCGGTGCAGACTTGATGGGCCAAATGGCCTCCTGCACTGTAGGGATTCTCGCAGCATTTACAAGTTTCATGCCTTTTTTTTAAAAATTCTGCATTTCCGTTCTTATTATCAATGTGTAGAGCCTCAAACATCCCCATTTACTGCCTTTCTTGTCCACTCCCTTAACTAGTCTATATCTCTGTAGCCTCTTTGTGTTCCCCTCGCAGCTTACATTCCCACTTTGCTTTGTATCCTTGGCAAACCTAGATTCATTACTCTTGTTCTCTACATCACTGATATAGATTGTACGTAGCTGTTGCCCAAACACTGATTCTTGTGGCACTCTACTACTCGCAGCCTGCAAGCTTAAAAATTACCTAAGTTTGGCCTTTACCTCATGGGGATTGGAATACAGAAATAAATGGGAGAAGTGGCATGGTGGTAATGTTACTGGAATCATAATCCAGAGGCCCATTTTAGGGGCAGCAGGGTAGCATGGTGGTTAGCATAAATGCTTCACAGCTCCAGGGTCCCAGGTTCGATTCCCGGCTGGGTCACTGTCTGTGTGGAGTCTGCACGTCCTCCCCCTGTGTGCGTGGGTTTCCTCCGGGTGCTCCGGTTTCCTCCCACAGTCCAAAGATGTGCGGGTTAGGTGGATTGGCCATGCTAAATTGCCCGTAGCGTCCTAATGAAAGTAAGGTTAAGGGGGGTGTTGTTGGGTTACGGGTATAGGGTGGATACGTGGGTTTGAGTAGGGTGATCATGGCTCGGCACAACATTGAGGGCCGAAGGGCCTGTTCTGTGCTGTACTGTTCTATGTTCTATCTATGTTCTAATGGTCTGGGGACATGGGTTCAGCCCCCACAATGGCAGCTGGTGGAATTTAAATTTAATTAAAAGCTAGTCTCCTTAATAGTGACCATGAAACTGATACTGATTAATGTTAAAACCCATCTGGTTCATTAGTGTCCTTCAGGGAAGGAAATCTGTCATCCTTATCTGGTCTGGCCTACATGTGACTCCAGACCCACAGCAATGTGGTTCACTTTTAACTGCTCTCTGAAATGGCCGAGTCACTCAAGTCAAGGAAATTCAGGATCGGCAACAAGTTTAATCTTAAAGTTAAAGCTAGATTTTTGTTCCAGGAGTGAAACAGGAAACTCTTCATATAAAGGATGTGTAAACCCAAAGGTCTATGGGTACTGGGCTAATTTAAATTTTCAAGACAGATGAATGGGATTTCTGTTAGGTAAAGGTAGCAAGAGATGGGGATCAAATGGGTAAAAATTATGTTGAGGTACAGATCAGCCATTTGTCAAATGGGAACATGTTCAAGGGGCTGAATTGCCTATTCCTCCTTTGTTCCCATGTTACAGCTGAAACCATGCTGCACATCAAGAGCCGTAGTTGTTTCCACTGGTGCCTGGGCAGCAGCATCATTTAAGGACCAGCACGCACTGTGCTTAAATATTTTTAGAACGGCATAAAATATGTCTTTTGGATTTGTGGAGGGAAATTTTCAAATGTCATTTTGTATTTAAATGCAACACTGATTGTGTGTATGACTCAGGAGGAGAGATTTACGTGGGATAGCTTTTAGAAGCATCCTGCATAAAATATCCAGCATGTTTGATTTATGCTGTAGTAAAATATTCATCAAGGTAGACAAATAGCCAATTTGATCATCTTATTTCACTCCCTTTTCTGGTGCAGATTGGTTGATTCCTTAGAATTTCTTTTGTGCTATTCAGTTGGCTCGATTAAAACAAATTCAGAAAATGGTTAAATGGTGTTGGGAGAGGAGTAAGTTGTGGTGCCTGAATTGTTTTGCATCTTTTGCAGTTGTCCCTGTTTTCTAGTATTTGCCAAGTGGTACAAAGTCTAAATTCTGCATAACTTTAGATTTAAAACCACCCACAATTAGAACATTGCCTTTGTTACAAGCTCCAATAATTTCTCGTTTGGTGTTCTGTCCAGTTGTATCACTGTGATAGGTGGACCCATAAACTGCTCCCATCAGCATTTTCTGATTCCTCCTATTCTGAATCTCCACCCATTCCAATTCTACTTCCTGATTTTCTGAGCCAAGATCCTTTGTCCCCAATGGCCTTACATCATCCTTCACTATTTGGGCTGCTCCTGCTCCTTTTCCTGTTTTGCCTGTCGGTTGCAAAGAAGGCAGTTTAACAGCACCTTTTCAAGGGCAGTGGAGGGAGGGGCAATAAATCCTGGCCTTCTCCGCATCGCCCACGTCACACAAATTAATAGAGAAAATGGGCAAGTCGTGCACTACAGTGAAAGGTTGTTATTATTATTCCCACTGCGCTCCACTGAAATTCTAGTGACGGTAACCGAGAAGGAGTTAACAACTTCTTCAAAGGGAGGGTAATGAGGTTAAAGGAAAGAGAAATCTCGGCCCGTTCTCGGGCACCTCGATTATTGGCTGCAGGGCACAATCGCCCTAAGGTGCAAATTGCATCCCTTCAGAATGGGATGCACAGGATCTGAGGAAGGGGAAAAAGTAAGTCTTGGGAACAAGTGTTCCATGTGGCTGGAGATATTTAATATTTTAAATCCATCGGCAGTGGATTATATTTATATTACAGCCTTGTTAATGGCGTCATTGGCAGTCAGCCACAGCCGGTGTAAACTGCCAGCTGGAACCTTTGGATGTGGCCTTTTTGGTTGTGGATTTTTCTTGCTTCATTAACTATTCTCGTACCATAGAAGATTCTAATGAGTGAATTAGAATGGAAAACCTGAGCCACGGGGATAAGGAGAGTTAACTTCGAACCCCTCCGTAAATGAAAGCACTTATTTTTCTGTCTAATAGAGTAAAGTTGTCAAAAGTCCAAGTCTTTCCAGAATCCCTTTTACATTACTAGTACACAGCATATGTCATCTGCATAGCTTAGAAGTGGGTCCAAGGAGGAAAATGACAATCCCAATTGATGCACCAACCATGTAAGAGCCACGTTTTAAAAGTATTGCCTGACCCAGGAATTTATTCTATTGTGTTTTGTTCAACTTTTTTAAT
Organism: Scyliorhinus canicula; assembly: GCF_902713615.1. Classification (NCBI taxonomy): domain Eukaryota; kingdom Metazoa; phylum Chordata; class Chondrichthyes; order Carcharhiniformes; family Scyliorhinidae; genus Scyliorhinus; species Scyliorhinus canicula. The sequence goes on from NC_052156.1 coordinate 28,821,837, forward strand.
CGTATGCCTGGTGCCAGTTGTACTTTCCCTAACTCCTTTTCTTCTCCACCCCCATAATCATGTTATTTCCTCATCAACGGAGTGGAAAATTCACTGGGCACTAACGAGCTTTTCCATTATTCATTTTTGCATAAAAGACCTGCTGGAGCTTTGGGAATTGTCACAAATCTGACACCTTTAAGTTGAGGGGTGATGCTGTAAAAGTCCCAGTTCATTAGCATTAATGGGTAACTGTGAGATGGCACCACTCCATTGAAGTCAATAGGTAATACTGTAATGATAGCGCCTCTTATTCTTACTTTCCTTGGAGATGGTGCTGCAGCTTCTTGCATCTGTTTTTCGTTTTTGCTCCAGTACTGATGCTGTTGCAGCAAGCACACCTGATATGTGCCATGTCCCCTGAATTACTGTGAGCAAAGTCACAGTATGTTGTTAAACCTCTGAGACAAGTAGTGAAGCTCCACACTAGGCTTGACATGTTTGAGATTATCTACATTGTGGAGTGGGGTGACAACGTGGCTACTTTTAGAACACATTCAGAGAGTTTATTTGGGGATTAATGTCCTCAAATTACAGGCGCCATAAATGCACAAACAGATTTTCTCCCAAAGTGTTTTGGTGAATATGCAAATTGTGAGGGTTGCTGACATGGAGATTGGGGCGAGTTTATATTGTGCCCGCTCAAATTTAGTACCAAGGGCCTCCAGGTTGAGTACAAATCAGCCAGATTTAGGGTAAAACCTCCACTGATCCCTGATGATCTGCTTTGACCCCCAACTTCAGATGAGTGACGTTGCTGTATCAATGTGATTTCTCCGCCCCTTCGTACCGCTTTTATACCAGTTCTACGGGCATTATTGTGAGTCTCCCAATGCAATTTCAAATTAGTCTATACTGCGAATCCAGGGCCAAATGTAACAGAATTGAAGAACGTAGAATTTGGTTTTTAATTGATACATTATTGTATGCAGATGGGAGCGACAATGTAAATTGAGCTGAAGCCAAAGATCAGCCATGATTGCACTGAATGGCAGAACAGGCTCGACAGGCCTTCTGGTCCACTCCTCCTATTTCTTGTGTGTGACCTTGAATGTTGTGTAACTAAATTGTGTCTCGTTAACATAGTGGAATACACAAGACAACACTGAACCTTTCATTGGCAAGCTGTTAAATGAAGCTCGTATTGCTCACCTGCAAGTCTACTTCTGTGCACTCCATCACAGCAATTTTCACCAACGCATCTTTAACAATTATTTAGGCTGAATTTAAAATGTCTGGTTTGGAAAAGGAGGTTTATTTTTGCATGACACCTAAACGGGTAAAGTTAGACCTTCCTCCCTTGTGAGAGATGTAATCGTGTTTAGGCAATTAGTGGTTGTGCAGATGAAATAAGAAGCCCATCAAAAATTGTGCGATGCATTATCAGTCAGATTTTCGCAGGCTACTGTATTGCTCAATAAGTTCAGAACTAATTGGGTAACACGTTTTTGGCACGGTATGATGAACAACCAGTTCGTATGTATATGCTGAGGCCTGGGAAAATATCTCCTTGTATTGTTTTGGTTGATTGTCGTGTGGGACGCGAAAGGCAAGGGATTTGAAGGAAGTAGATAAAATCTTATCATTTTAAGTGAATTAAGTTCAGCAGGGCTGTGAGGCATTTTAACATTTGATCATTCAATAACTAGGGCGTAGTGTTTTTATTGTGCCACTTTTAACATTTGGGATATTTGAAAGTGAGCAGAGTAATTCACATTTGTACAACTAAAACTGATTTATACAGTGAGATATAATAGATTTTAATCTTGGAAATAACTGCAAGCCAGCTGGACAGACTGCATTAATTATTAGTGGCAGCATTTCATAATTATTTATGCATATAATGAAAAATGATTGACTTCGGTAAACAGCAATTGATTTTCAAAACAATGGTGGGGGGCATTTAATTATTTAATTTGCTGCAATCCAGTTTATCCATGCTTGGATTCTGTACCGCTTTGTTTTCAAACACTTTAAAAATAGTTTCTATAGAAAAACATTGATCCGAACGGATCCTTGCTGAATGTGCTGCCAAATCCTGTTAACTTCAGTCTCACAACTATAAATCCAGCCAAGTAACAGCAGTAGGTTTTCCTTGTGGCCATATAATAATATTTAGCTTTTACATTCTATAAGATGCTGTAGTGTCAGATTGTCCGAGAGCTCTGATTTTAACTTTTCCTCCATTTTCACCAACTGATCGTGAATGGGAATAATGCGGATGTTCTGTTTTGTTATTATTTTAGTTGGTGTGGCTAATGTACATAAAAATTGGATTGATAATTAAATAGTATTACTTTTCTTATTTCCTTGACAATATTTCTTAAGAAAACTCAAAGGTTTTTGAGGAACTCATAGCTGAAAGTCAACGGAGATGAACTGGTTTACATTTCCATGCAGATTCCATTGCCACAGTAATAAATATACCCAGCACTTTTAATGACCATTTGTATGCTGAAATATATCGATAAAAGTTTAATTTATATTGCACAGTAAACATAGAAATAAATCTCAGGGCACCAACTTTAGTGGCAAGCTTTGAATACTAGCAACAGGTTTCTCCTGTATGCTCTTGGCCTTTTCTCTTGGGCCTGAAGATTAAGTCCTCGTCTATTTCCAGAGTTTGCACTATTTTCCTAGACTCTCCTACTGATGTTTCCCAGACACAGAGTATGCTTGAACTCCGATTCCAGCCTGTTCCTTTTCAACCTGTGACAATTAGCAGACTGCCATTTGACGCCTGGCAGAATCTTACAATCTCGTTTCACCAGTGGAAAATCAAAAGTTTGCACAGCTTGGATTTTTATTTTGGAAATTTCCGCTGCTTAAAAAAACATACTGGGCCTGTACAAACTACTGTCTTTGTTAAAGCAATGTTCCTGCTTGTGGAATAGCCCAGAAGTGGAGGTGCCTTGGGGGTAGAGGAGAAGGACACAAAGGCACAACATAGGCAGACCCTAGTCACCCTCCTGGGTCCTGATGGACCCTAGTCACCCTGCCCAGTACCCATCGGTCCCCTCAGCTGAAGCCAGTGTTCAACCTTGTCCCACCGATGCTACTAGATTTAACATTTTTCCTCTCTCCATTGGGACTCTTCTGGGTCTGCAGGCAGCCCCGACCCCTCAAGTGATCGTAGGGTCCAGTGGTCAGTTCACGCAAGTACAAAAAACCCAGCCCTTTTTGAGTGGAGCCTCCTCCCAGCCCCCCCAATATGACCACCCCCACACATCACCACTACCTCTGTGCTTTAAATGCTGCCAATCCCTTGCCCCCTATGGCCTCAAATGCATTGAGTTGTCAGTCCCTTAGAACATAGAACATAGAACGATACAGCGCAGTACAGGCCCTTCGGCCCTCGATGTTGCACCGACATGGAAAAAAAAACTAAAGGCCATCTAACCTACACTATGCCATTATCATCCATATGCTTATCCAATAAACTTTTAAATGCCCTCAATGTTGGCGAGTTCACTACTGTTGCAGGTAGGGCATTCCACGGCCTCACCACTCTTTGCGTAAAAAACCCACCTCTGACGTCTGTCCTATATCTATTACCCCTCAATTTAAGGCTATGTCCCCTCGTGCTAGCCACCTCCATCCGCGGGAGAAGGCTCTCGCTGTCCACCCTATCTAACCCTCTGATCATTTTGTATGCCTCTATTAAGTCACCTCTTAACCTTCTTCTCTCTAACGAAAACAACCTCAAGTCCATCAGCCTTTCCTCATAAGATTTTCCCTCCATACCAGGCAACATCCTGGTAAATCTCCTCTGCACCCGTTCCAAAGCTTCCATGTCCTTCCTATAATGAGGCGACCAGAACTGTACGCAATACTCCAAATGCGGCCGTACTAGAGTTTTGTACAACTGCAACATGACCTCATGGCTCCGGAACTCAATCCCTCTACCAATAAAGGCCAACACACCATAGGCCTTCTTCACAACCCTATCAACCTGGGTGGCAACTTTCAGGGATCTATGTACATGGACACCGAGATCCCTCTGCTCATCCACACTACCAAGAATTTTACCATTAGCCAAATATTCCGCATTCCTGTTATTCTTTCCAAAGTGAATCACCTCACACTTCTCCACATTAAACTCCATTTGCCACCTCTCAGCCCAGCTCTGCAGCTTATCTATGTCCCTCTGTAACCTGCAACATCCTTCCGCACTGTCTACAACTCCACCGACTTTAGTGTCATCTGCAAATTTACTCACCCATCCTTCTGCGCCCTCCTCTAGGTCATTTATAAAAATGACAAACAGCAACGGCCCCAGAACAGATCCTTGTGGTACGCCACTCGTAGCTGAACTCCATTCTGAACATTTCCAATCAACTACCACTCTCTGTCTTCTTTCAACTAGCCAATTTCTGATCCACATCTCTAAATCACCCTCAATCCCCAGCCTCCGTATTTTCTGCAATAGCCGACCGTGGGGAACCTTATCAAACGCTTTACTGAAATCCATATACACCACATCAACTGCTCTACCCTCGTCTACCTTGCTCACCACTTTCTCTTTCGACTTTTTCTTGCCCTCACTTGAGTCCAGTACCCAATGTGAAAATGAATTGGATGCATATAGAGAGTTATTTACACCAGATTGCAAATTGTGTGAGAACCTTACAGAGGACGAAAACATGATAGGCTGGGAAAGAAGCAAAGGCAATTAAACGCTCCTGCTGATGTAAAACCATAAATTATTTATTATGATCATGCACTCTTGATATTGACATCTCCAGCAATCTCTACCTTGCATTTATTGCTAATGCTTGGCGGCCCATTACATTGGGTAATAATTTAAATTGTCTCCCTAAATATTTCGGAAACAATTCCCTCAATCGCTCGATTTAAATTCCTATTCTCGTGGGTTAATCTCTTCATGGGTCTCACCTACCGTTATCCATGTAATAAAATCAGAAAATACTGGTGGAACTCCAGTCTACCAGCATCTGTGGAGAGAGAAACAGAGTCTGTACAACTCTTGGATTGGATTGGATTGGATTGGATTTGTTTATTGTCACGTGTACCGAGGTACAGTGAAAAGTATTTTTCTGCGAGCTGCTCAAACAGATCATTTAGTACATAAAAAGGAAAGAAAACAAAATAAAAAGAAAATACATTGTAGGGCAATACAAGGTACACAATGTAAATACATAAACCCTGGCATCGGGTGAAGCATATCGGGGTGTAGTATTAATCAGATCAGTCCATAAGAGGATTGTTTAGGAGTCTGGTAACAGCGGGTAAGAAGCTGTTTTTGAATCTGTTTGTGCGTGTTCTCAGACTTTTGTATCTGCTGCCCAATGGAAGAAGTTAGAAGAGTGAGTAAGCCGGGTGGGAGGGCTCTTTGATTGAAATGAAAAATTAAAATCGCTTATTGTCATGAGTAGGCTTCAATGAAGTTACTGTGAAAAGCCCCTAGTCGCCACAATCCGGCGCCTGTCCGGGGAGGCTGGTATGTGAATCGAAGCGTGCTGCTGGCCTGCCTTGGTCTGCTTTAAAAGCCAGCAATTTAGCCCAGTGTGCTAAACCAGCCCCTTTGTGCTGCTCTTTTTCAGAACTGAAGAGCGGGAGAAATGTGATGGATTTTATACTGTAAAAGAAGGGGGTGGGTGGAGCAGGTGAAGCAAAATAGATAATCATGATCGGCTTGAGCTAGGAGCAACTGAACAAAGATGTTTAAGGCACAAGAGAAAGGAAGTGTTAATGGTCGAGTTAAGGACTCAAGAAGGTGCTGATAGTGGCATAAAGGTAAGGTAACAATGTGTTAATAGGAGAAGAAAAATGAGTGCGCAGTGAAAGCAAAACTTTCAGTAGAACAAGTGACAGATGACCCTGTGCGGAAGGGGAGGGCTATATTGGAACAATTTCTTTCTTAAAAGAGTCAAGTTGGAGGAGAAAATGCTGTCTAAAGTTGTTGAATTCTATGTTGAGTCCAAAAGACTGTTAAAGTGCCTAATTGGGGAATGTGGGGTTGTTTCTCCGAGCTATGGAACCTCCACCAAGCACTCTAAAGCAAACAAAAGACCAGCTAATTGAACGCGTGTTTATTATTGTCTGCCTTCTCAACAGCAGAAATGTCACGAGCAGGGTATTGCTGCAAAAATAAAAACAGCCTGCTAACGGCACATGTTGTTATTAATCTGCAAATTGGCTAGCAAATTCAAGGATTAAAAGATTTGCCATGAGTTGCATATCTCCAGAATTTATGGTTAATTTATGTTGTTCCACTACTTTCTTCATTAAAATGGTGCCCCTCTTGTGTTACTTTTAAGAACTTGAATAAACCACCTCCCCCACGCCAGCTCCCCCTTACTCGGATACTCTTGTGAAATGTTCTCAGACACCTTCCTACACGATCATTATCCGAGTTATTGTGATTTGAAACTTGTACTTTTGCATGTCTTATCCTTTCTGTGCTTTAATAATGAGAAAGGTGATGCTTTGAAGTTTTTCAGTTGTACATTTTTGCTGCTAATTTATGTTGTTCCACTACTTTCTTCATTAAAATGGTGCCCCTCTTCTGTTACTTTTAAGAACTTGAATAAACCAACACATAATTTACAAGCAAGTGTCCCCCCGGATGACACAGCCCGAGAAATCCCACCAGGTCGGAAAGCCAATCTGCAGCCTGGGTTGGTGCTGCCCATCGCCAGCCAAGCAGGATTCTCCGGCGGGCTATCAGGGAGGCTAGGGCGTTGATCCCTCCGCACAAAGAGTTCTGACTGATCTGATACCTCGAAGACCATCATTGCTGGGCATGGTTCCACCCTCACAACCCTGGACATTGCCTCAAAGAAGGTCATCCAGAACCCTTAAGTCTGGAGCACGTCCAGAACATGAGGGTGTGGTTAGCCGGGCCTCCCTGGCACTGTTCACGTTTGTCTAAATGCATTGTTAGCATTCATGTCGAGAGGAGTAGAAGAGCAGGGATGTACTGCCGATAAAACAAAACAGTTGGTTGTTCCTGTATTCTGAAATTGGATTGTTGCTAATGGTCAGGATGTTTTCAGATTGCAAAAGCAATCCTTATTTCATTTCATCATCTCCAGCCTGGAGCTAACTAGTGAAAAGGAATAATGACTTGCTCTGGTAGTTGTGTAGCTGTAGTGTGTATTGGGCGACAATTGTTAATGAGCAGCAAGGAAATGTATTTCACAGACTGGAATTATTAGTGGTAGCTGAATACCAAAATACTACTATTTCCGACTTGGTCAATTTGAAAAATCTATTGCTCCTGGCATTAAGGAGGTCAGACTGAGCCCTTCGAATGCTGTGCTCAAGCCTTACTCTGATAGATTGGCAGTGTAAATTGGCAGATTTTGATACTGGTGCTGGAGCATACCTGAAATGTAATTAATTCTGGTTCTCTCTGAATGCTGCCTATGTTCTGCTGATTATGATGATGCATTGCAAAACGAATAACTAAATGATCCCCCTCTCCTTTATGAACGAACCACCGCTTCAGTTAATAGCTCAAAGGCGGCTGGAAATGTAAGAGAATTGTGAAATGGATGGATTATTTATTTACGGAGCAGCTTGTTCAGTTACCATTTGTGCCCGTTAGTGTCTGTTCCTGGTGAGGAGCAGCTTCTGCTGCCTTTCATATCTGTCCGGAATTTTACGTACGGACCTGTGATCCTCAGCACTGGCTGAGATCTCCGCTTTCTCTAGAATGCATTAGCAATTTGGAAAGTAACCAAAATGGTGTTTCTCTTATGATGAAGGGAATGAAAAAATTGAGTATTGCATAATTTCTTTTGGAAAAAATCTTGGACTGTACTTTGCATTTTGTTGCACGGTAATACGCGGCCCTGTGCACTTGAGATTGTGGGCGGTGTTCTCTGGCCATGCCCACCCACCAACCGAATTTTCCACCCCAGGTCAACGGACCTTTTACATGGTCCCCATCCCGTCCGGCACGGCCGAAGAATCCAGCCCTGCATGCTTTCTTTTTTTTATTTTGTGTTTGTATAAGGTAGTGACTGAGTGGAAAAGTATAGTCGTACTGCTGGTGCAATAGCTCAAAATTCTCCGGGATATTAATCTGATCCGTTGCAGGCTCCTTGTAAATATTACTATACAAAGAAAGCTGTCAAGTAATTAATGAAGTGATGAGCTGATCGTAAGTAGTTTTTCATAAAACTGATGCTGTGTTTTAAAGAGCTGAGTTTATTTGGATCTGAGAGAATTTGTCAACCAATAGACAAAACTGCTGTCAGCAAGCTGGATTGCAATAGGGTGGGGATCGAGGAAGGGAGTTGACCCTGGTTCCTGCTTACTGATGACAATCAAACAAAAGGCTTGCTGGAGTGCAGGCTTGCATTTATATAGCACAGTTCACATCTTCAGGATGTCCCATAGTGCTGCACAGCTGAAGAATTGAGGTGTCATCACTATTGTTCTCTGGCAAACATGACGGCAGTGAGGTAAACGATGAGTTGAACTATTTTTGAGGTCATGATGTGGAGATACTGGCGTTGGACTGGGGTGAGCGCAGTAAGAAGTCTTGCAACACCAGGTTAAAGTTCCAACAGGTTTGTTTCAAACACTAGCTTTCGGAGCACTGCTCCTTGCTTAAGATTAAGTTGATCTTTTCTCTACACCCTAGCTATGACTGTAACATTATATTCTGCAGTCTCTCCTTCCCTATGGATGGTATGCATTGTTTGTACAGCATGCAAGAAATAATACTTTTCATGGTATACTAATACATGTGACAATAATAAATAAATCAAATCCTCAGGTGAATGAAGAAGTATGTTCCAGAAACATATATATAGATAAAGTCAAATATGCAAGACAATGATTTGAATGCGAGCATTTGCAGGTAATTACTTAATTACCTGCAAATGCTCGCATTCAAAACATTGTCTTACATCTTTGACTTTGTCTATATATATATATATATGTTTCTGGAACATACCTCTTCATTCAGCTGAGGAAGGAGCAGTGCTCCGAAAGCTAGTGATTTGAAACAAACCTGTTGGACTTTAACCTGGTGTTATAAGACTTCTTACTATTTTTGAGGTGTTGACTGCGATATCAATGTTAGTCAGAACAAGAAGAACCACCTTCATTTTCTTCAAATGCTGCAGTACCACGGAATGTTTTACATGTACCAGAACAGGTAGTTGTGAACATTCAAGGTTTACTGACCCATCTGAAAGACGGCACTTATCTCAGTATTACACCAAACCATCAACCTCGCAGTGGATCTTTAACCCCTCCTTTCTGACTCGGGTGCAAAGAGTGCTACCAGTGGACCAAGCTGGCACCTCAGGTACTTGGCACCTGGGCTTACTAATTAATAATGGCCACTTGCTTTAGGATGTTGAAGGGTGTGACCAGCACTATATCTCATGAGTTAAAGGGCCCGTATAAGATCACATGATGCCATTGAAGAATTTCTCTCAATAGTCTAAAATTATCCTTCAATCAACATTTACAAAAATAGATTAACTAGCCACTTATTTAATTACTGGTTGTGAGACCTAGATGTGTAGTGACTGGCCGCCGTGTTTGCCTGCAAAACGCTTCAAACTTCTTAATTGATATCAGATAGGTAAGTTAGGATATCTGGAGGATGTGAATGTTGCTATATAAATGCAGGATGGTTCTTATTATTAAAAATCTTTCATGAACACAGACCTAAGGTTCAGAAACCTTCCGTCCTGTTATCAGTATTTATCGTCACACATTGTTGTACCAAGAATCAAATTTTCTATTCAATTTCCCCGTGTCAGCTGATGATGGTTGTAGATTCTGGGAAAAATGTAGATTTGTGGAGTTAGTCTCTGAAGTCTCTTTCCCAACCTCGTTGCCATCTTACATGTCAAAAGCTTACATTCGTCGCCTTCCGAAAGTGATACCAAGGGCAATTTACTGGTATCATAATTCAAAATAATACAAAGCTGCACCTTCTTTGCAAAGATGACTTACGACTAACTTTTCCCCATTACAGAAGGTGGAAGGATTTAACCTCAGCATACCCATGCCCGGTCATCCGGTGGATTTTTCCGCAGTGACAATGCAACAGGCTCAGAAAGACGTTGAACAACTGGAGAAGCTCATTTGCGCACATGATGTAATCTTCCTGCTGATGGATACTCGTGAGAGCCGCTGGCTTCCCACAGTCATTGCAGCCAGTCAGCGAAAGGTAACACTTCCTGGGTACAATATTGCTTGCGACTCAGTTCCTTGTCTCTGAGCAGTGACTCGGTGACAGAGAAAGAAGCAGTAATGAAAGATTGGAGATAAGTCTTTTGGCATTGGGCAGATTGCTATTTTAACTGGCCAGTTTTCTGCTTTCATTTGCAAACTTAAAAATTAAAAATATATACACAGCTGTCCCAAAAATACCACCCACTTAAAACCTGTCTTTCTCCTGTTCCATTTATGCTGAAGTTGCTGACTGACACGGGGGCATGGTCCCGCAGTTTTTCACCACCTCGCGCAAGACTTAATGCTTGACTCAAATTAGTTACCATTGTCAGGCCGGTCCATTGTGGGAATGGTGTCGGAGCCAAGCTTTTTATTCTCTCTTCGCAAGGTTTGACACGCATTTTTGAGCAGGAGTCACTAATATGTACAGTGCGCAACTTGGAAAAGAACTTTGAGCTATGATAGTGTTCCCATGACATTGTTGCACTTGTGTTTCTTGGTGGTAGAAGCCATGGGAGGGAAGCTGCTGTTGAAGTAACCTGGGTGAGTTGCTGCACTGCACTTTGTAGATCGTGCATTCTTGTTGCCATAATGCTGCAACTGTATCAGGACTCCAGTGGCAAGAAACACCGACCGAGTGAGCTGTCCTGACCTGGATGTCAAACCATGACTGTTGTTGCTGCATCCCTCCAGACAAATGGTGAGCATTCCCTTTCATTCCTGACGTGGACCTTGCAGGTGGTGAATAGGATTTTGAGAAGCTGAAATGTGAGGCACCCGTTACCGGGTAACCAGCCTCTCTCCTGTTGTCTCCAAAGTGTTCTGTTCAGATTGATTTATGAACAGTGGTGGCCTGAAGGGAGTTGATGGTGAGGGGAAGGCAGTGGCATTGCGGTATTGTTGCTGGACTAGTAAAACAAAGTCGTCCAGATCACTAATGTCCTTTTAGGAAAGGAAATCTGCCATCCTTACCTGGTCTGGCCTACTTGTGACTTCAGACCCACGAGATTATGGTTGACTGTTAAGTGCCCTCTGAACTGGCTTAGTAAGTCACTCAAACCGCTAAAAAGTATCAAAGGAATGGAACTGGACAGTCTATCCGGCATTGACCTCCGATCCAGAAACAACCGCACACTCAGCCCTGTAAACCCTGCAAAGTCCTTACTAACACCTGAAGGCCTGTGCCAAAATTGGAGAGAATTATTTCACAAACTAGTCCAGCAACAGACCCACATAGCTATACTAACAGAATCATACTTTACAGACAATGTCCTAAACTTCACATTCTCCATCTTGACATCTGATGCATCTCGTCCGTGGCAGTATCAGTAGAAGTCCTGTCTTCACATTACGGATGTCCTCCATCGTGTTGTGTGACACTGTCACTGTGCTAAATGAGATAGATTTAGAACAGATCTAGCAACTCCAAACTGGGCAATCATGAATGTCAGTGCGCCATGAGCAACAGCAGAAGAATTGTACTCAACTGCAATCTGTAAACTCATGGTCTGGCATATCCCCTACCAAGCCAGCGGATCAAACCTGGTTCAACGAAATGTTCAGGACGACATGCCAGGAGCAGTCAGGCATACCGGAAAATAAGATGTCAACCTGCTAAAGCTGCAACATAGGGCTACTTGATTGCAGAACTGCATACGCAGCAAATGATAGACCGAGCTAAGCGATACCACAATCAACGGATCAGATCGACGCTCCGAAGTACTGCCCCATCCAGTCGTGAATGGTGATGGACAATTAAATAACTCGAGGGGGAGGAGGTTCCACAAATATCCGGATCCTCAATGATGGGGTAGCTCAGCATATCAGTGCAAAAAGAAAAGGCTGAAGCGTTCGCTTCAATCTTCAGCTAGAGTGCCGAGTGGATGATACATCTCCCCCACCATCACAGATGCCAATCTTGAGCCAGTTCGATTCACCCCACGTGATATTAAGGAACAGCTGAAGTCACTGGATACTGCAAAGGCTATGGGCACGGACAATATTCCGGCTGAGTACTGAGAACCTGCTCCAGAGCTTGCAGCACTCCTAGCTAAGCTGATTCAGTACAGCTAGAACATTGGCATCTACCCATAAATGTGAAAGTTAGCCCAGGTATGTCCTGTACACACACAGCAGGAAACATCCAACTGGACCAATAACCAGTTTCTATTCTCAAACTTTCTATTCTCAATCATCAGTAAAGTGTTGAAGGGTTCATTTAATAGTACTATCAAGTGACACTTAGAGAGGCTGAGGTTCTTGAGCAAATTTACATAGGGAGTTACAAGGTATTGGAGGTGTTGGCAGGCTTTAAAGTGGACAAATATCCAGGTCCAGGTAAATTGTGTTCAGGGTGCTGTGGGAAGCGAGGGAGAAGATTGCAGGGGCTCTGACCCAAATTTTTAATTCCCCTCTGGCCACGGGGCCAGAGGACTGGAAAACATGTGGTTCCACTGTTTAAGAAGGGTTGAATAGATAAGCTAGGGAACTAAAGACGAGTGAGTTTCAGGTCAGTGGTTGGGAAACTACCAGAGAAAATTCTGAAGGAGAGAATCTATCTCCACTTGGAGAGATGAGGTTTGATCAGGGATAGGCAGCATGGCTTTGTCAGAGGGAGGTCATGCCTAGCAAATACGATTGACTTTTTGGAGGAGGTAACCAGATATGTAGATGAGGGTAGTGCAGTTGATATGGTTTACATGGATTTCAACAAAGCCTTTGACAAGGTCCCACATGAGAGACTTGTAAAGAAGGCAATGCACATGGTTACAGGGTGATTTGATAAACTGGATTCAAAATTGGCTAAGATATAGAAGACAGAGGGTGATGATAGACGCCTGCTTTAGTGACTGGAAACCAGTGTCCAGTGGCGTACCACAGGGGCCCGTATTATTCATTTATATAAACAACAGAGATGACGATGTGAGTTGTAGGATCGGTGGGGGGAGGGGGTGTTGGGGGGGGGGGGGGGGGAAGGGGGTGGGGGGGGGAGGGGCCTGATTGAGATGTACAAGATTTATGAGGGCATGGACAGGGTGGATAGGGAGCAGCTGTTCCCCTTAGTTGAAAGGTCAGTCATGAGAGGAAGCAAGATCAAGGTGACGGGCAGGAAGTTTAGGGGGATGTGAGGAAAAACATTTTTCTCCAGAGAATATGGAATGCACTGCATGGAAGGGCAGTAGAGACGGGTTGCCTCCCATTCTTTAAAAGTACCTAGATGAGCACTTGGGATGTCATAGCATTCAAGGCAATGGATCAAATGCTGGTAAATGGGATTAGGTAGATAGGTCAGGTGTTTTTCACATGTCGGTGCAGATTCGATGAGCCAAAGAGTCTCTTCGGCACTGTGTGATTCTGTGAACAAATTAGATCAGGATTTTGCTCATGTTTGTCAACTTTGGCCCAAACACACACAACTGACCCCAGGACGGGGGCCACCACACTAACGGGAAAGCCAGAGCCAGGAGGTACAAGCGGGGGGGCGCGCGGCTAGAGTGCACCTTTTGCAGAGGAGAGAGAGCGCCTGGCGGTGGGAGTGGTTGGGGTGTGCAGAACACCAATGGGGGACAGCTGGGGGGTAAACCGGGAATGGACAGTTGGGGGGGGAAGAATCATAGGCGAAGCATAGACAAGATTGGTAAAAAATCTAGGCTGGCTGCAACAGGTCACACAATGGTATCGCAAGCAGCCACTTTGGAGGGTCCCTGAACAAAGGGAAACCCCGGAGTACAGTGGCTCACCCACATGGCGTACACATAGTTGGCGGCCATGTTGGGTAGCTCCTCGACAAAGGGAAACCCCGGAGTGCAGGGATGCATCCACAATGTAAGTATGGTTGATCCTGCAAGAGGGAGAGGGGGGGGGGAACAGAAAAAAAAATCACCTGGAACGTCAGGGGACTCGGCCCAGTGAAAAGATCCAGAGTGTTCGCCCACCTGAAAAGTATGAAAGCCGACATAGTCTTTCTCCAAGAGACGTATCTGAGAGAGGACCGACTGCGGGTAAGGAAGGGATGGGTGGGACAGATGTACCATTCCTGCTCCAGGATGAGAGCTAAGGGGTTAGCCATACTGTTAAATAAGAGGACAATATTTACTGAGGCGAGAACGGTTACAGACCCTGGGGGACGGTATGTAATGATCAGCTGTGTCCTGAATGGGGCACCAGTGATCCTGGGGAACATGTCTGTTCTCAACTGGGGTGACATGGAATTTATTGGAGGTTGGGGGGAAACAGGGAGGACCTCTAACATGGCAAAGGAACCCAGCACATTCATGGAGCAGATGGGGGCAGTGGACCCATGGAGGTTCGCTCCCCCCCATATGGAGGTTGGACACAGCCCTCCTGACTGATGAGGCTTTCTGCAAGAAAATATCAGAGGCCATAGACAGGTATATTACTAACAGCTGGAGTGGGATGTCTTGCCCTTCATGTTCTGGGAGACGTTGAAGGCTGTGATCAGGGGTGAAATTAGTGCCTACAAAGCACGAAGGGATCGGGAAGAGTGGTAGTCTGCAGATACACCGAGGCCCTGACCATAGAGCTCCTGGCAGAGAAAAAAGCTAGAAATGGACTTTGACTGCTCTCCATGAGAAAAGCAGTGCACCAACGCCGCCAGGCACGGGGTACGAGTACAGAGACAAAGCCAGCTGCCTGCTGGCTCACCAGCTTAGAAAGCAGGCAGCCACGATAGCACAGATTAGGGACAGCAGAGTCTAACTAGTAGCTGAGCCGTCAAAAGGTAAATGACGCATTTGAGGCCTTCTACTGGGGGCTGTACACTTCTAAGGCCCCCCCCACCCTGAAAGGGACTTGGTGATGAAGTAGTTCCTCGATGGATTGGGCATGCCAGTTGTGGGGGAGGATAGGAAATCAAGGCTGGAAGCACCATTAGAACTGGGAGACGTCATGGAGGTGGGGAAGGCGCTGGACCTGATTGATTCCTGGCAGACTTCTACAAAACATTTGCGACAACACTGGGCCCGCACCTGTGGGAGATGTTCACGGACCTGCATTCGAGGGGTACACTCCTGCCTACGCAAGCTCCAGCCTCAATCTCGCTGATACCCAAAAAGGTCAAAGACCCAACAGAATGCGGGTCCTTCAGACCCATTTCACTACTCAATGTCACTGCCTGTGTGGAGTTTGCATGTTCTTCCCGTGTCTGCATGGGTTGCACCCCCACAACCCAAAGATGTGCAGGGTAGGTGGATTGGCCATGCTAAATTGGCCCTTAAATGGAAAAAAATAATTGGGTACGCTAAATTTATTAAAAATAAGATACATGCAAGTTAAAAATGTCCTACGTAGGGAAACAAAGATATTCCCAACAATCGCTATTAGAGGACTGACTGGACACGGACAACTTGGGGGGGAGGGGGGGGGGGGACTGTGGGGACCTGTTTGGGCGACAACTGGGAAAGGCAGGAGACGAGAGAAAAATGGGATGAAGACCTGGGGTTTGAAATAGGGTATGGACTCTGGAGCGAAGCACTGCACAGGGTCAATTCCACCTGCACATGCGCAAGGCTTAATGCAGCTGAAAGTGGGGCACAAAGTCCATTTAACCAGAACCCAAATGAGCAGGTTCTTCCTGGAGGTGGAGGATAAATGTGAACAGGTGCCAGGGAGGCCCAGCCAACCACACCCACGTGTTCTGGCCACGCCCCAGACTTGTCGGGTTCTGGACAGCCTGCTTCGAGGTGATGTCCAAGGTTGTGGAAATGAGGGTGGAGCAATGCCCGAACGTTGCAGTCTTCGGGGTATAGGAACAGCCAGAACTCTTTATGGGGAGGAGGACCAATGCCTTTTCCTTAGCCTCCCTAATCGCTTGCCAAAGAATCCTGCTCGGCTGGCGACCGGCAGCACCACCCAAAGCTGGAGACTGGCTGTCCGACCTAGCAAAACTTTTCCAAATAGAGAAAATCAAATTCACCATGTCGGAAAAGGGCTTCCACAAACGCATTCGCCACCCTGTTCCAAGACCCGTTTGTAGCCAGCAGCCAATAAGCCAAGGGGAGGGGGCATCCACAGAAGAACCACGGGCACAAACGGAAAGAGTGGGGGGGGGGGGGGGCGTGTCGGAGGGAGGGAACAAAGAGACACTGAACCCAACCATACCTCACACGCCAGCACCTAATACAAAGCAACATACGTAGCACTACGCTACCCCAATAGGCCCAGGTTTGATGAAGCAACCAATAAACAGACACACCAGATAGCAAGAAGGGGAGGGGGCCTGGGAGAGAGGGGGAGGGTGATTAGGAGGCCAAGTCAAAGCTGGGCACTTGTAAAAAAAAATGTGAATTTTAATCGATGCGTGTAGTTTCTGTGTATGTTCATTTTCATCCTTGTTTCCTCTAAAAAGAAAAACCCTAATAAAAACATTTAAAAAAAACTTTGGCCCAAACAGTCTATTTCTTAGTTCTATGCATTTCTTCATGCTTTAAATAAAATTGTTATTGCATAGCACCGTTGCTGCAGAGGTTTGGGTGATCGATGAGCAGAGAGGATACCAGGAGTAAAGGGTCAAATCACTTCTTCCGTGTGCTAAAATCAAAATATATTTCATAAAGCATTCAAACATTACATGTGCCTGTTCTTATTTTGGTACAAATCCACTCTGGACAAAGGAGTGGCAAAAAAGGGGATTGAAAATGGTGGTGGGGGTGGGGAGAAAAAGCATTAATCATGTCTGTAAATTGCGGTTTCCTTTGCTTGCAGTTGGTTATTAATGCCGCTTTGGGTTTTGATACCTTTGTCGTGATGAGGCATGGTCTGAAAAAGCCCAAACAGGAGTCTGGAGAACCGGCTGCTGTTGCTGCCGCCACCAATTCCACCTTGGCAGGATCTTCACTCTTCTCAAACATTCCAGGCCACAAACTGGGCTGCTACTTCTGCAATGATGTTGTCGCACCAGGAGATGTAAGTTGTGTGTGAAAAGTTATCTCCACCGTAGTTGGGCAAAAGAAGGAAGAGTGAGTAGAAAATTGAAACTGGATTTGTTCTGCTTTGAGCCACTTGCATCTTTAGATATCTTAGTTGTTCGTCGTCTATTAGACCTTTTTGTGGCACCATATTGATTGAATAGGCAAAACTTTCAAAACTAAAATGATGCACAACATTTTCAGCGAATAAAGAACACTACAGTCTTTAAATATGTGTATGTAACTGTACAAGACCTTGCTCTTTGAGAGCAAGTCATTGAAGGTGTATCTCTCTCTTCAAAATTGGAACGAGCTCATTATGATGCGGATTCTCATTTGTACTGAAGAGAGAGTTTGTGTATTGCAAAAACACATACGCTATATGCAATGTTGCCGAATGATTGAGGTAACTGATGAACAGGGGGTATGAAGCCTTGTTCTACATTTCCTTGAGCAGCTTGATAATCCATTATAACAAAAATTGAATTGTTACTGACTTTATTTCACTTCTAGATTACTGTTTTGTCAGGAGCTCTAAATTATATCGGGAATAAGTACACCTGGATAGAAAAAGTTTTATGTTCAATTCTGTTGATGACTTTAGAACTGATGCATTACAAGGTAGAGTTCAAAGATTTGCAACGAGCAATGGACCCATGGTTTAAAAGGTTAGAGACTGTTTGATACCTCGGAAGATGAGCTCTGGCTGATTTACAGATGTTAAATAGAATTCACAAAAATATAAAGCCCAGAGACTTCAATAATGTGCAAAAGGATCACTTTCAGGGAAAGCATATAGTGATGGCTACGTTAATTGGTATTTTCAAGATGTAAAAACACTCCAAAGTAAACTTTGATTTATTTCAATGAAGTTATTCTAATATTTAATGGGATTCTTGATTTTCTTTAAAATATTTGCAAGAATTGTTTTACTTCACGGGAATGTAGGAATGGAGTAGGCCCGTCGGCCTGTCCTGTTCAGCTAGATCATGGCTGGCCTGTGAGCTAACTCCACCTGCCCACCTTTGCCCGATATCCCTCAATAGAACCAAATAATTACTACAGTGTGGAAGGAGGCCATTCGGCCCATTGCGTCTGCACCAATCCTCTGAAAGAGCACCCTATCTAGGCCCACTCCCCTACCCTATCCCCATCACCCCACCTAACTTACACATCCTTGGACACCAAGGGGCAATTTAGCATGGCCAATCCACCTAACCTGAATATCTTTGGACTGTGGGGGAAAAAACCCACACAGACTTGGGGAGACAGTGAAAACTCCACATAGTTACCCAAGGCCAGATTTGAACCTGGGTCTGTGGCGCTGTGAGGCAGCAGTGCTAACCACTGTGCCACCTTGCTGCCCCAATACCTTTGATTAACGAAAATCTCAGTTTCAAAAGTGCTAACCGATCTCGATTCAATTGAAAATGAAAATCGCTTATTATCACAAGTAGGCTTCAATGAAGTTACTGTGAAAAGCCCCTAGTCGCCACATTCCGGTGCCTGTCCGGGGAGGCTGGTACGGGAATCGAACCGAGCTGCTGGCTTGCTTGGTCTGCTTTAAAAGCCAGCGATTTAGCCCAGTGAGCTAAAGTTTCAGACTTTTGCAACCCTTCATGATTCATAGACATTTACAGCACAGAAAGAGGCCATTCAGCCCATCATGTCTACACCGGTCAACAAAGATCTGACTATGCTAATTCCATTTTACAGCACTTGGCCCATAGTCTTGGAGGTTACGGCAGAGCAAGTGAATATCTAAATACTTCTTAAATGTTGCAAATGTTTCTGACTCGACCACTCTTTCACGCAGTGAGTTCCAGACTCCCACCACCCTCTGGTTGAAAATGTTTCTCCCAAGACCCCTTTTAGCCTTCTAACTCTTACCTTAAATCTGGTCCCCTGGTTATTGAGTCCTCTACTAATGGGAGAAGTGCCTTCCTATCCACACTATTTATGCCCCTCAGGATCCTGGTACACTTCTATCAGGTCCCCTCTCAACCATCGCTGCTCCAAGGAAAGCTGCCCCAGCTTATCCAATCTTTCCTCATAGCTCAGACCGTCCAGCCCAGTCAGGGTCCTGGTAAATCTCCTCCGCACCCTCTCCACTGCAAACACTTCCTTTCTAAAATGTGGTGACCATGTGTGTGGAAATGTTTCCTAATTTCATTCCTGGGTGAACTAGCTCCAATTTTTAGACAATGATCCCTAGTCCTCGACTTCCCAATCAGCAAAATGTTTCTTCCCATCTACCCTGCCTGTTCCCTTCATAACTTGAAAACTCGAATCAATTTTCCCCTTAGCGTTCTAAATTCCAGGAATGCAACACCAGTTTGTAACCTCCCCTGGTAATCGACTTGTTGAAGTCCGGTATCATTCTGATCAGCCTACACTGCACTCCAACTAAGGCCGAGATATCTTCCTACGGTGTGGTACCCAGAGCTGCTCATAGTACTCCAGGCATGGTGTAACCAGCGGTTTGGGCATTGTACAGTTGCAGGATAACTTCTGCCCTTGATAGTCTAGTTCCCTCGACACAAAAGGCCAACATTCCATTCCAAAGCACTGTGGTGAATTCTAGCACTACCTGAACATTATTTTGTTGCCTTGGATCGAACCCTTCCCGCTGCGCTGCCACTACACCAGCCAATTCCCAGCCCTAACCCACCACCAATACAAAGACTCCCTTGGCTTGAGGATCGGACCATTCCCCACCAGGCTCAAAGCAGTTGCAGATCCATTACCTGGAGCTGTGGCCTCCTGTGTGGTCACTGCCTGAGAGGAAAGCAAGCCTGTCACTTGGGCCGACTTTGAGGTGTTAATCCTGGCTTACTTTGTGTGGGATCAAAACTCCGCAACACACGAGGAAACTGAAACTCCTTGGTGTCCTGTCCAAAGCACTTCACTCTGCTCCCTGCTTTCTCTCTCCACCCCCCTTGCGTAACCCACCTCGTCAAGGTCAGGGTCGTTATATCCATATATGAGTGAACCCAAATGATATAGGCAGGCAATGTGCAGTAAAAAGAGCAGTTTAATCATGTTCTGCCTTGCACTCAGCCCACTATTTTAACCAGCAGAGTCACACGATACTTAGCACTTGCTATGTTCCCAGCTGATATTATAACTGGAGGGAAGATGCCAGATTGGAACCTTGGCTAAATAGACAGGGAAGTTTACTTTTTTTTTAAAGAATGGAGGAACAGATTAGTTTTAACAACAAAAAAAATTATTAAATGTGGAAAGTTGGATTATTATATAATACCCCTCCACTCTACCCCCCCCCCCCCCACCTCCCCCTTATTTTAACAGTTACACACAGGTTTTAGGATTATCAGATTAAGTACATCTTAATCTACAATGGTCCCACTCACAGAAAGTCCCTTTTAAGCACACAAGGTGACTGTGGGCAAATATACTCTCCGCTCTGAACCCAAGTTAATGTCTGTGGATTTTCCCTCGCAATCCCCCCAGATGATTGTCTTGTGTGCCTTTCTAAATGCCACCCCCAAAAACACACTTTAAAATCTTCTCTCATAATTATGCTATCACTTAACGGTTTGCATTCTGAAATCCAGAACAGGTTTTACAAATGATACTTTTAAACAAAGCTTCCACTCCACTTTTAAATGTGAATTTTGTCTTGACTGCTGTGCAAACTGCTCACAATTGCTTTAACTCTTCATTCCAAGACTGTATTAAAATGATATAAAAATGTTTCATCCATCTCTGAAATCTGCTGTCCCTAAATCTAGCTAAATCTAGTTACTGCAATTGTCTCTCTGACTCAGAACACTATTTACTCTTCCTTGAATTAATCTGAACAATACTTTAGCCTCTATTCTCTTAACTTCAGTTGCCTTAAACATTCTTTGTGTCCCAATTCCCTAGTTATCTGGATTGTACCTTGCTCCTTAGGAAGCTTGCATCTTTGGAACTCCCTTGTCCCGTCCAGCTTCTCCTGGCAGAGTTGGGAACTATTCTCTCCCCAGTGTCCTGTCTCCAACTGCCCACAAATTCAGCTATGTCTCTCCATGACAAAGCCCCAGTTGCTGAGCAACACCCACATGCTTACGCCTTTTATATATTCTTCACACCATAGTCCCTCTTAAGCACAATGGAAACACAGTTGGAACTTAACCAACTCCCACACCTTTATCCAGCATGAATCTAACTACTGTACCATTCCAGGTGCAGAAATATTAAATTAAACCCACTTAAAACAATACCTTATTCCTAATGTTTACCAATACAAATGTAAATCCCTTAAAACTACCTTTATTTGCCTAATGCACTCAAAGGCATCAAGTAGGGAACAGGAAGTCAGTAGATAGATTTCTGCTCTCCAGAAGTTATTCTGGACCCTTTGATCTGGTCCGGGAAGAATTTGTTTTGTTTTTTAAATAAGTAGGGATTAATGGTACCACATATTAGGAATCTGGTGCATGTACAGTCAGAAAATAAGATGTGGGTTTGTGCCTGTGGCCAAACGTACCGTTTCTGACTGCGGACAGGTCACTGACGGAAGGCCCAGGAGGTCCCAACAAAGAAAAATGATTAGTGGCGATACTCAGTCATTCTTTGACACTTCCCCAGGGTCAGTGGTAAAGTAACTGGTGAATTTCCTACCCTCTAGAGAATGATGCATGGGACTGGAAGGAAGGGGATCTTATTTTCCTTCAAGCTGAGTGTAAAAATAAAACCTTGGTGCTCCTGCAAGGGTGACATCCTGAGCTTTGTCAGATAGCACTGATTTACTGTGTTTTCTATCAGTCAACCAGAGACCGCACTCTGGACCAGCAGTGCACTGTGAGTCGTCCTGGTTTGGCCATGATAGCTGGAGCGCTCGCTGTCGAATTGATGGTTTCTATACTGCAACATGCTGAGGGGTAAGCTGCTGTTTTGGTGGAAGCTGAAATATTCCATTTTTAACAAAGTGTCTTTGTAATTGACGAGCTAGACCTGTAGACTGTGAAATGTGTGATTTCAGAGTATTCAGCCAAGTCTAATATACTTATTAAACCTGATGTTATCTGTTTCTCTAAACGTTAAATGTTGAACTGAGCTGCAGATGATTCAGTTAAAATATGTGATCACATCTGGTGACAGTTCCTTGTGTTGGTTGAGGGATATCCAAAGATGTTACCGTTTCGAGACTGGGTGACTCTTTTCAAAGCTTCTACACCTGCAGCACCTAACTTCATTCTTATCCATTCTCTATTCCCTTTATTTCTCATTTCAAACTACACCGAGATGGCTTCAGCTGCGACTTGTGACAAAGAACCATTATTTTTACATCTCTCCTTCCATTCTTCTGATCATTATACTAATGTGCTTTTTTCATTGCCTTTTCACCGGCCAATGGAAGCAATCTGTCACAATTTACCTTGTTCTAACCCTTCATAATCTTGGAGGTCAATGTCGGGTCACCCCTCAACTCCACTCCAGTGAAAACAGCCCAGCTATTCAAGTCTCTGTTCACCGCTGTAATCCCACATTCCTGGTAATTTCCTGAAGGATATATGCTGTAGCTTTGCCATTGCTTTCATATCCTTTTAGCAATAGGGGTCTCAAAACTACACAATACTCCAACTGTGACACAACAAAGAACATTTACTGTTTCAACATTACTTCCTTTCTTCTGCAATTATAGTCTCAAGATAGTAAACCAAGAAATTTGTTCCTTTTTAATTCATGCCCATACTCACTGTTGCTGTCACATTTAAGTACCTGCACATCGAGGTCTGGCTACTTCCTAGCATTGAGGACACATTCCCGATCCTTATTGTTACATGTATTCAACAAAATTTGGGTTTGGCCCCATAGTTCCTATGTTAATAATTTCCACTAGTTTTCCGTACAATTTGCAGATAGATTAAATCCACAATTTTCATACTTGTTACCTACTTTTTTTTCCTAAATGAGAAAGCTTTTAGGTAATAGTCTTATCAGTACCATTTATTAACTTTGCAGTGGGTATGCAGTAGCCAGCAGCAGTGATGACCGGCTGAATGAGCCTCCGACATGTCTTGGACTTGTCCCCCATCAGGTGAGTAATCTTGCAGTCTACCGTTTTGACACAGTATGTCGGGGCAGGCGTCTTATGCCATCTTTTGCAACAATGGGCTTTTGTGGAAACTTCATCTATTTTTTTTTTAAATGGCTCAGGCATAGTGTGCATTTTAAGCCCAATTGCTGAACCATTGCCAATCCAAGATAGCCATCGATACCCATCTGCACACTTGTCCACACGTGCAGAAAACCATTGACGGATTTTGTCCTTCCAAACTTGGCTTGTGTTAGTGGCTATTCTTAACGAATAAAACACCATTGTAAATTCATGAGGCATGATCAATGAAATGAGTGGACAACTGCAGTCACACAGATAAGAAATCAAAATCTAAATGGGTTCCCACAGAGACTAGTTTTAATGTAGATTAATGCTATTCCAGCCTGTTAAACGTTCCACAACATTACACACCTTATGCTGCAGATTGTTCCTTAGTCTGCTCCGCACTCCCAATTGCCTGATGTAATTGTCCAGCAGTGAAACAAGAGAAAGGGCAAAATACAGAAGGCATGACCTATAAATGGAAAGTGTTGGGACAGAATGACCAGATCCCGCAACATTTGTGGAGAAGCCTGGGTCAACGGGTCAGAGCACTGAACTGCGTCTGGAACTGAAAGGTAAATCCTCATTTCCTCACCAGTTCCTTGCAGTTTATTTTCCTTTATTTCTTTCCTGGCTGCTGCCCACCCCGCCACTACCAATGACATCATGTGTAAAGATTTCAACTGCTCGTGCACCATGTTAGCAAGTGCAACCGTATGAAGTGATCTGTATTTAGTTAACAGGCTCAGGAGTTGGCAATTAACTCCCGTGAGCATGTTCCATTGTTCAGTTATGTCATGGCTGATCGGCACCCGAGTTCCATTTATCCATTTTTTTTACCCATATCCCTCAATACCCTTTCTGGCCTATCGACTTTAGCCTCGTTAACTTCAGTTGGCTCAACAACAGAATTCTTTTGAGAGAACCAGTTACAGATTTCCACCAGCCTTTGTGCGGGGAAAAGTGCTCCCTGATTTTCTTTCTGGATATCCTACCTCTAATTTAAGATTACACCCTCCTGTTCTAGATCTGCCACCAGTGGAAATAATTAATCTAACCTCTTCTCATAATTTAACTCTTCAAGCCCTGACTAATGTGCACTGAGGCTCTGTGTCCAAAGCTGAACAAAGTACTCCGGAATGAGTCCAACGAAGGTTCTTTGCAACAGAAACATCACTTCCTCCTACAGGAAGTCCTCGGACTTGCGCCACAGTTGGTTCCTAAAATCCACGTCAGTCGGAACCGATTTTCTCACGGGAACAATAGTATAAATGGGGGGTTGGTCCAAGGCCGGAAGCCACTTATGGGTGCCCGGCGGTGTTAAATGTGCTCAATTCTTTCCCTGTCAGGTCGCTGAGGTGATTATTGGTGCCTGCACACCTCATTGCAGGTTAGTGTGGGGGATATAATGAAGCCATTCAATCACTGTCAGTGCCTGTTTAACCTTGAACCTCTGCGAGTCTGAGCGCATGTTAAATACAACAAAGTGTATTAATGCACAAAAATTACAACTGTGCCAAAAAGACTTAACAGAATAAAACGCTCATTTCCAACCTAATAATGACAGTTCGCGTGTCCAGGCACGGAACATCAATGCGCACGTATGAACATGTTGGCATGGTGTCGTAAAGTCAAAATGTCAGTTAATGAAATGAAAATGAAATGAAAATTGCTTTATTGTCACGAGTAGGCTTCAATGAAGTTACTGTGAAAAGCCCCTAGTCGCCACATTTCGGCGCCTGTCCGGGGAGGCTGGTACGGGAATCGAACTGTGCTGCTGGCCTGCTTGGTCTGCTTTAAAAGCCAGCGATTTAGCTGAGTGAGCTAAACCAGCCCCCGTATAAACATTGTAATTGCTGTTCGTCGTAACTTGAACACCGTAAAGTCGAGCACAGCCTTTATCTGTATTCGAGCCTCCTTGAGTTAAAGGAGATTCCATTACCCTTTTTTCATTTTTAAAAAAAATATGCCTGTGCACTACCTTTTTGTGACTTACGTACCTGGATATCCAAATTTGTTTCCTCCTGTTCAGTCCTTGACGCCTCACCGTGTAAAGAAATGTTTTTGATTTGTCTTTCTTGGATCCAAAGTGAAGAACCTGGCACTTTTCACGTATGAAGGCCGTCTGCCATAGCTTTGACCATTCTTTGTCCCTTCATACACAACTCACTTGTGACTGCTAACTTGGCGTCATCTGCTAACTTTGATCTATTAATCTTCATTAATTCATCCAAGTCCTTAGTAAAACACTGAAGCCCCGGTCCAATCGCCAGGAGCACTGTTGCTGCCATTCAGAACACAACCTGCTTATTCCTATTCTCCGTCCCCCTGCTCCCAACTAATAATCAGCCCATGTCACAAAGTTGCCTCCAATTCCTCGCGCTCTCTTCGTTAATCTCTTGTGCGGAATCTCATCAAATGCTTTCTTAAAGTCCATTTACACAACATCCATAAGATGTTCCTGTGTCGATCTTAATACTGACATCCCCATAAAACTAGAATGGTAAGACATGCTGTCCTTTCACAAATCCCACATTCTCTTTGATCAGGTTGGACTTCACAGAATGATTACAGCCCAGAAGGTGGCCATTTGGTCCATCATGTCTTTGCTGACTTTCCAAATGCTCAGTCATTCTATACCCAGCTGATAGATCCTGGTAACACCCCCATGTTGAATTGACAGGCCTATAATAAACAGGAATATAATTGTGCATTTTATACTGCCCGGTAACTTGTTTGTGTTTCGACGTCCCCAGTTTTTCAATTGTTCAAAGGAAATTATGAATACTAATTTTTAGTGCTGATTTCTCTGTTATTCCTCCCCGGATGCCAGAAATTTTGCAATGTTTTTTCCATCCCACTTTTGAGAGCCTTAGTTTGGGAGAGACGTCAAAGCCATGGAGGTCATGCAGCAGCATTTTACTGAGGCGATACCATTTACATTTTTTAATCTGCATTTTGCAGCCTGGGGGACTTCACAAAGACATGGGGCGCAATCCGTACAATTTGACCTGTGTTCCTGGCTTGCCAGTCAAATAATATCTACCCTACGATGTTTAACAGACAAATATAGTTAAAAGAGATTAAAGAACAGGTTGAGGTTCTGACAACTGATGGGGATTGGGGTGGGGGGGGGGGGCAGAGATATATCCAGGAGTACAGTTTTATGAAAGTGTTTTTTATGATGTGACATCCCCATCGAAATGTTGTCTCCTTTTCCTCCCGCTTTCTAAATGGTCTTTCCACGCACTCATGGGCCGAATGGCCTCCTTCTGCACTGTAAATTCTATGATAACCATTGTAGCCGAGATACGTGCTGGATAGGCAGGCTTATATCAATACAACTCTGCAACCTGCCACCACAAAATCCACCACACTGTTAAGAGGCGATTCCTCCTTTCAGCCTTTTCTCTGATGGGAAGCAATTGTCCGCCACTGTGTTCCTATGGCAACCTGGTTGAAATCGGAGACTCGTCATGTGCATAATTATGGGCATGTACCCAACTCCCTCTGCTGTGTGGCACGGTGCGATGGTGATTGACCTTGTTATGCTGCTAAATGGCTGGATGCAAGCTCTTCCAGCCAGGTGTGACCAGAGCTAAAAGTCAAAGAAGAAAATTATTCGCAGGTACACAGAGGGTTATTGATGTTCTTGGCCAAAGCCTGCCCAACTCCCTTCCTTTGTTTTTGATTTTCAGTTCATGAAAATGACCCTCGGCACTAATAAATGTTATTTTGTTCTTAATTAATTTTTTTATAGCTTAGTGTTCTGCTGTCGCTGTTGAAACAGCAGGATCATTGAAAATTATTTGGAGGGAACGGGATTGGGTTTGATGCCTTGGATGGTAGTAACAGTTCATGACGCCAGGTGGTGCCACAATCAAACGGATATATTTGTTGCTGGCAGAATCAAAAAGCAGTCAGTCCCCGCTGAAGAAACAAAAATGGTTTCATTCCGTGCATTCATTACAGTTTCTTGAAGTTAAAAATTGAATTTTGGTCATGCATTATGCACCACAATTATTGCTGAGGTGAATACAGAATTGGAATTGGATTGTGGGATATAAATCTCACACTGCCCACCAGACTCTGCACAAACCGACTTAATGGCATCTGCAGTTGCTATTTTTAAATGAGGGGATAGGTGGCAGATTCGGTTCAATGTTCAAAAGAAAACGTTCTACATTTGGCGCGATTTAACAGAGTCCCATGTCGGACGAGTTTAGCCGGGTGTTTCCCGGCGCTTGCAGCACCGAGAACGACCGTGCTATTAAATGGGACTCTGCTTCATTTCCGGGCCTCGGCGAGGAACGCCCCACCGAGGCTGCACTTCGACTCACTTCCTGCACTGACGGGCTCCGCTCACCAGTGCAGGAGGAGATCGGCCACCCCGATATCAGAACCCCTTCCCCAACTTACCTTGGGCCCCGCCGTACCACACCTCGTAAGGGCAGTGCAACCCCAGTCCCGATCCCCGGTGAGGGCAAAATGCTACCAGGCACCTTGGCACCCTGATTGGCAGGATGTGACTAGTGGTGTTCTGCGTGGATCTCTATTGGAGTCTCAACTGTTCACGGTCATTAATTATTGCTAACTTAAATGATGGGTTGGAAAGCTCAAATCCAAATTTTCTTATGATATGATAGGTGGGAGGGTAAGTGTTGTCGATAGAGGCATAAAATTGCAAGAGGTATAAATAAAATAAGTGAATAGATCATTAAAGTGTCACGAACAAGTACAGAAAATAATCAAAAAGACTAATGGAATGCTGACATATATATTTAGAGGATTTGAATACAGCATGCAGCAGTCATGCTCCAGCTATTTAAAGCATGGAGTACTTATAAACATGATACTTGGGAGCAGGAGTAGGCCATTTGGCCCTTCGCGCCTGCTCTGCCGTGGCGAATCCGGTTCTGGTCTCAACTCCCGATTTCCTGCCTGCTTCCCATAATTCTTGACCCCTATTGTCTCAAAAATCTATCTGTCTGACTCGTCCTTAAATAAATTCAAACACCCACCTCCACTGCCCTCTGGGGAAGGGGATTCCACAGACTATCCACCGTCTGAGAGAAAACATTTCCCCTCGGCTCCATCTTAAAAGGGAGGCCTCATTATTACACTGTGTATTTAGTTCTTTAAAAGCAGGAACATTAAAGTATATGATGAGCAAGGAGAAAGGTGGGATTAGATAAGCTGGCTCATGTGGAGAAAAATACCAGCACTGGCCAAGTTGATCCTGATGTTTAGATCATTACCTGTGCCTGTGGACCTTGCAACTGGCCATCCGATAAAGAACTGTGACCACTTTTACATTTCTCGCTCTTTTTAGATCCGTGGCTTTTTGTCAAGGTTTGACAATGTCCTTCCAGCAAGTTTAGCATTTGACAAGTGCACAGCATGCTCGCCAGTGGTAAGTTTCTTCAGCCCTAGACTTGTAGCGAAAAAGTTTCAAAGCAACAAAAGCTGACTTTTAAATGTTTCGTTTCAGCAACCATTTTAGATATAATTGCTTCTAGTTTTGAAACCAGCTTACATGTTTTGAAATTCTCCTTTCATATTATCACTGTAATGTTTTTGTTCAAGGTTGCAGGAGGGCAGGGTTTCGCTGTTTTGTAAAATCCCGAAGCACCACATTCGAGCTGAACGAGAGACCTTCTCCCAGGTCACTGTAACCAGCCACAAAGCCGTTGAGCTGCTGTACTGTTTGTATAAAGCTGTGACTTAACACCACATTAAAACATTAGTTGAGTTTTACTTTTGTAGGCGACTGTCCAGAGAATAATGTGCTTTACTCCAGTCTTTACCGTGGGACCGTGCCATTTACACTGTGTCAGCCTGTTTGAACGATTAATGCTTTGTGCAATTGTAAACATTTAGATTTGCTGCAAAGGAATATCTTAAAATAGATTTTGTTATTGGAGAAAGATGGAGCACATGCTACTTGAATGTTTCAGTAAACCAATAGCCCGCTCAAACTGGTGGTGACGTCATCAGTATGCCACGGTTCTTCGTGATCTTGTTCCAACTAGGAACATGAATACACAGCATTTTGTAAATTAAGCTTTATCTAATTGATTATATTTTGTTTCATAAGTCCCCATAATCAGAGTGTGTAAACTCTCCATTAAAGCTCCATGAGCTTGGGTTTTCTTTCTCGCCCCATTGCCGTTCTTTGGCAGACCTGGGGAGAGGTGAAAGGTTATTTGACATTTGACTGCAGTCCTACCTCTGTAGCCACAGCAACAAACTGCCCAGTGCCTTCAGCAACTCATCAGGCTCAGTAAATATCCTTTGTTAAGGCTGGGTCCCTGATCGCCGCCTCTAGGATATCAACTGGTCCTTGAATTAGCTTACTCATTTTCCTCCTAAGCCACCTGCTTTTCTCATTAGTTTGCCGTGTTTCCCTTCTCTCAAAGTCGCTGTCTGCAGTGTCCTATGGAATGGACATGAGAGTGATGGTGCTTGAAAGCGGAAGAATGAATCATCGCATCTTCAGCTGGGCTTTCTAGGTACAACTCCTTGGAGCTCCACTCTGGATTACTTGACAGACCTAAAGAGACAAATGGGGCAAAGATTAAAATATAATTTTGGTGGCAGTGGCATGTTGGGTCCAGTTCTCTCCAATATCAACAGAAGTTGTCGCCTCACTTTTGTGGTCGCAGTGATTAAGGCAGAAAGTGAGGGAGTAGGTCATGAAAAACCAGGTTAGGAAAAGGTAGCCAAATACCCTCCGCTCAGGCCAGGCCACCAGCTTTCCCTATATTGTACATGCTATAGATTGGTCGGGTATCTCTTTGAAAGCCATGGAAGCAGGGATGTTCTCTCCCAATCAGGCACTTTGCTACTTCAGGAAGACGAGAAGGGGTAAATAATGGGCATTGACACAGTGGTAAGAACCTGATCAAGACACCAAAACATTTGATTGCTTCCATGATTGCTTGAGAGATGGATTGAGCAAGCTCCTGCGAGTGGTTTACTCCCCATGACCTGAAAAAGTGAACTGCTGGCCTTTGAGACCTGCAGCATTATTTACTTACCCTTAATGGATGAGCTACCAATCCCAGGCAATACACACATCAGCAATTCAGCCAGCGGATGCTAATGAAGCTGAACCCAGAATCTCATCCAGGCTGACTGCTTGCTGCTTGTCTGTATTACTATACATGCTGCATCCAGCTGCTGCCAATTCAAAGATAGTGCACAAAAGTCACCACAACATGAATCGATGCTGTATAAAACAGAGCATTTAGCAGCTGAGCCAGCGGGGTATTCCAATTGAAGTTTATCCAAATGTGGACTTTAGCAAGTCTGATTAGATTTGTATTTTTTAGTTGAGACTCACAGCTATATGGTAATAATTATAATTAATGTTGGCGTGCTGTACAGGTTGTAAAAATTCCAGAAACTAGGACCAAATAAGCTTTGGGGAAAGAAAAGTTGGGTTAAATGTCAGACTGAGGCATGATGCTTACGCCTTAAAATTGTTAAATCCACATAATCTGTGTCAGATGCGATTTCAAATATAAATGATAAGTTATAAATTTAATTCCTCTGATTTTGGACTGCAGGATGCTCCCTGTCTGGAGTGACTGTAACAGCAACTTATTTGATCGAGGTGAATAAGGCTCTGTGAAAATGAATCTGTTTTAAAATCCATTGTTGAACTCATTCGCTACCTGAATACTGTCAGCTAATGAAATGGGCATATCTGTCTCTCTAATTCTTCAATCCTCTAAATCTGGCCTCATGAGCACCCTGATTTTAATCGCTCGCCACTTTCTGTTTCGGCACCTTCAGTTGCCTGGGCCCTAAGCTCCAGAATTGGCTCTTACAGCTCTTTGCCTCATTACCATTCTTTCTTCCCTCAATAAGAAGTCTTACAACACCAGGTTAAAGTCCAACAGGTTTGTTTCAAACACGAGCTTTCGGAGCACGGCTCCTTCTTCAGGTGAATGGAAAGGCTTGTTCCAGAAATGTTTATATAGACACAGTCAGAGATGCCCCGGAATGCGAGCACCTGCAGGCAATCAAATCATCAAAGATGCAGAGAGAGAGGTAACTCCAGGTTAAAGAGGTCACCTCTTTAACCTGGAGTTACCTCTCTCTCTGCATCTTTGATGATTTGATTGCCTGCAGGTGCTCGCATTCCGGGGCATCTCTGACTGTGTCTATATAAACATTTCTGGAACAAGCCTTTCCATTCACCTGAAGAAGGAGCCGTGCTCCGAAAGCTCGTGTTTGAAACAAACCTGTTGGACTTTAACCTGGTGTTGTAAGACTTCTTACTGTGCTCACCCCAGTCCAACGCCGGCATCTCCACATCATTCTTCCCTCAAGACACTCCTTAAAACCTACCTCTTTGGCCAAACTTTTGGTCATCCGACTTGCTGTCTCCTTATGTGGCTCAATGTTATATTCTGTTTTAAAACACTCCTGCAAAGTGCCTTAGGATGTTTCATTACGTTGAATGTGCTGCATAAATATAAGTTGTTGTTGCAAATGTATTTGTAGAAAATCTGCCAACTTGCATCATTTGTACTCCAGTGACCTGCTGTCTTTTAGTTATACCTTTGTATAACGTAATGCAGAAAGTTGTCCAGAAAAAAATTACTTGCCGGGCCTTTCGGTGGGAGGTTGCAGCCTGTGCTGGGCGGGGTTGACCCTAGCCATCGTTCACCAGCTGGATTCACTCGTAGAATGGCAATTTGGGTGGTATGCAAGAAGGTTGCTGGTGCCCTTGGGATGATGACCAAACCTGATTTGCACCATGGATGGAAACAAATGGATCAAGAGAATAGACCCTCCTTAACCAGGCGGTTAACCTTTTCTGTTGCATATTTGGCATTTTGTGCACCTGGATTCACTATTGGTGATGTGTAATTTGAGCAACTTGACTAATGATTCTGGATCGCTAGTTTTACTTTAAGTGTGGGGTTCGAATCCTCATTCCCAGGGTGTCAGTGATACCACTCCAGCCTCTGTCAGAGGTTAAGAGTTTGTAGACTTTTCCACATAATTGTGGCTGACGCTAATGCAGAATCGAGGGAGAGTTTAACCGGTAACATTTATAACATTCTGTGATTATTTAATTAAGGCAAGTTTCCCGTGCTCTGGGTTTCAGGCAGGCGCAGTTGGTGGGGGTGCATATGGGGGTGGCGTCTTTTTGGGTGAAACACCCTTGCGGGCCTGAAGTTGCAACCGGGATATTTGAACCTCCATCTGCGTGCTGCTCGTTAGCCGTCAAGGCATAACAGGCAGAACATAGGAGCCAGGTTGGTGGGCGGGAGAGGAAGTTTGGTATAACTGGAGGCTTTTGGCCGGCACAAAGGGAAATTAATGGAAGAGCTTTCGGAGTAAGGGAGACCACAACCTTTCTCGTGAGGCGCATTCATTCCGACTGGCCCACAAAGGAACGTTTTGGAGGAGGGTCTCTGCTGTCTGCAGACCTAATTCAGTCCAGTCGGAAAGCTAAAGCAGCTTCTCCAGTCATGCTCCAGCTAAATATGTGATTGGGTTATTTTTGACGTAATAGGGCCATGGTTCATATAAACTCATATGAGGCCATCTCATGTTTTAGGCATGCTCTTCATCTGTCTGCATGAATCCAACAGGTTAAAATAGGAAATGACATGAAAGGTTCAAATGGCTGAGTTACATGCCTGTTTTTAACAGCCCACCAGCCCGATTTTTGCGGGGCAATTAGGCTGAGCCCTATTGTAGCAGCTAATTAAACTTATTGGTTAGAAACCCTTTATACCTCTGATGAGAATAGGGACTAGAAAGTTGATTTGTTTAATATTCTTTCATGGGATGTGGGCGTCGCTGCTAAGGCCAGGATTTGATGCCATTCCCTTGTCTGTCTAGGCTTTTTCCGAGGGCAGTTAAGAGTCAGCCACATTGCTGTTGGTCTGGAGTCACATATAGGCCAGACCAGGTAAGGGCGGCAGATTTCCTTCCCTGAAGGAAAGATGTGATTTTAAGATGATTGACAATGGTTTCATGGTCATCCTTTGACTTTTAATTCCAAATTTTTATTTATTTCAAATCTCCGTGGTGGTGGGAATTGGACGCAGGTCCCTAGAGCATTAGTGTGGGTCTCTGCCTTATTGACCAGTGACAATACGACTATGCCACCACCTCCCCTGGATTGTGGCCAATCAGACCTATGAATTATCGTGAGCAAAAAGATGCAGGGAAACAAGGTTTTTAAAAAATCTATACATTGAATAAACTCCTAATTCATTCCTTTGCAGAATCCTAAAACCGCGGAACTCATTACCCCACTCGGCCTCTTTCTTTTCCTAAATTCCTCGGGCTTTAAAACATTACTTTGGGATCACTCGATTACTACTGACAATTGACTTTTTCTTTATTCAAACTGGCTAATGTTGCGACATTTATGGACTGTTTTATGTTGGTTTCTCAATAAAGCAAAACTTTCCACTGAGAACATTTTACTGTTCGTCCATTTGAAAATGTAACCTATTGCTCAGCAAAGCACAATTTACTGGATGAAACTGGACTTTTATAAATATGTAACCAGTCTAATGGAAACCGATACATTCATGAGATTTGTTTTAATTTTTGAATGGCAGAACTGGCTTTAGCCAGGTTGATGAACTGTCTAAGTTGTATGTTCTTTTGCAATTAAATGAGACCTGATTTTTTGTCCAGACAAAAATGTTACAATGTATGAACAAATTTGAAATGACTATCATTGAATTATTTGAATTAGTGATGTGCTTGTAGTTCAGCTTGAAGCATTATTTCATTATTTTGAGAAGGGGGATAACAGAATTACATAACACAGACAGCTAAAGCAATGAAAGACCATTGTTTCCTTTGTAGATTACACCTTTCCTCACTGTGCCACTGTACTGCTGCCTCACAGTGCCAGGGACCAGGGTTCAATTCCGACCTTGGCTGACTGTGTGGAGTCTGCACATTCTCTCCGTGTCTGTGTGGGTTTCCTCTGGGTGCTGCAGTTTCCTCCCACAGTTCAAAGATGTGCAGGTTAGGTGGATTGGCCATGCTGAATTGCCCCTTAGTGTCCAAAGGTTAGACGGAGGTACTGGGTTATGGGAATGGGGCGGGGGAGTGGGCCTAGGTAGGGTGCTAGGTAGAGTGCTCTTTCAGAGGGTCCGTGCAGACTCGATGAGCCGAATGGTCTCCTTCTGCACTGTTGGGGTTCGGTTCTAATCTATGCATCACCTTCACCTTTGTCAATTAAATCTTCTAAAAGAAACATTTTTGTAAACCCACACCGTGCTAATGCGATAGGAATCTGGTCCTGTAGGTAGATGCCATTGATAGCCTCATGAATCAGTGCAAGAACTGGCACTTGGTTTAGCTCATACATCATACTGGTTGATGGAATATATGTCCAATTCAGAAGAGATGGCAATCTCTTCAAACTGGGATGACTGAAATTCTGGACTTGGGTATCGTAGATGACACATGAATTGCTGTGGACTGTGCCCTCGTGTCACACTGTGAGCATGGCCTTCAGAGGATACAGAATACAATCGACAGTAGGGTCCATGGTTCTGTTTGACACAATTAACTATGCACTTTGGGATCCAAATTAGAAAAATGGTAAACACGCTGAATAATCCTTCCCAAAATAAGCGTTTCTCACTGAAGAGTTTGACCCAGACAATAAAAGAGTAACTCTGTGTATTGAAAGCCAAACCGTAGACATCTGATACATTTGCATTGACAAGACTGTATGTGTTTGAGGGAGCATTGTGCATGAGGTTTCAGCATATTGTTAGCTGATACTCTGTAGGGAAAACAGAGAAGCAGATGGCCAGAGGTGCTGCGTTGGTGAGTTTTGGAGCAGGCTGCTCTCCTCTGCTGCTATAGGTTTGCTAGTTCTCCTCGACAAAAGGTTTTTAATAGTTATATTCCAGCATTGTGCGTTCTCCTATTTATTCTGCTAATTTTATTGTCATCTTTGTCTGTTTTCAGGTCCTTGACCACTTTGAAAAAGATGGTTTTCAGTTCCTAGCTAATGTATTCAACTCTTCTCATTCTTTCCTGGAAGATCTTACAGGGCTGACTCTTCTGCACCAAGAGACACAGGCTGCTGAGGTAATTACTTTATCCATCATGTTCTTGATGTATTCCTTCCTTATGTGGAGAACCATCATTTTTCTGGCTCATTTTGGTAAATTGCATAATTCAGAATTTAAAGCAAAGGGTTTCAATTTGTATTACTGCTGAAGTGGCTTTTTGCTGGTAGACACTGCACAAGAACTAAACTTTCAACCAGAAGAACCCAGTTTTGTAACATATTCCGAGATAAGGATTTCTTTAGTGTTTATGTTCAGAAAATTTTAATATGACATTTGTAAAAATAGAAGTTGGACAGCAGGTCATCTTGACATCTCTTACGCCAGTGGAACTATCGCGTTTTCTTGCGTAAAGGCTGGGCAGACAAAACTTTGTTTGGAATTAACGTTTTATTAACTTGCACAGCAAAGCACTCCGGGAGCACCTGATATTGCAATGTGCCATGTTAGTAAGTGTCAAGACACAGGTCATTTACAAAGTGAGTTGGCTTTAATGAGCATGCCAACCTCTGGATCGATATCCAGGACCCTCCTGATAGAAGGGGAAAACATCTGAATATTATCGACTACCTACTTTACGCTTGTGGCCGAGAGAGAGAGAGTGAAAGAGAGCATGCCTCACTGGGCCTGGTTAGGGGAACAAAATGGCCTATTTGGACCTATCTCTGTGCATATGGTGGAATGAGAATATTGTGTGTCCGAAGATGGGATGGGGGAGGGGCTGATTTTGGTCTGCATAGTTTTGTTTCTTACTGATATGACTGAAGTGACGCACACGTAAAGCAAGTGAAGGGGCTTTTCGTGGTAACTTCATTGCAGTGTTTTTTTTTTTTAATTTAGATGACCCAATTATTTTTTCTATTAAGGGGCAATTTAGCGTGGCCAATCCACCTACTCTGCACATTTTTGGGTTGTGGGGGCGAAACCCACGCAGACACGGGGAGAATGTGCAAACTCCACACGGACAGTGACCCAGAGCCGGGATCGAACCTGGGACCTCAGCGCCGTGAGGCGGTTATGCTAGCCACTAGGCCACCGTGCTGCCCTCTCATTGCAGTGTTAACGTAAGCCCACTTGTGACAATACGGATTCTTTTTTTAAAAAAGTGAAGTAGGTGATCCCGGCTCCGGGTCACTGTCCGTGTGGAGTTTGCACATTCCCCCTGTGTCTGCGTGGGTCTCACCCCCACAACCCAAAAAGATGTGCAGGGTAGGTGAATTGGCCACGCTAAATTGCCCCTTAACTGGGAAAAAAAATAATTGGAGACTCTAAATTTATTTTCAAAAAGTGAAGTAGGTGGTTGCTGATCGCACACAGCATTGACCGAGAGAGCAGTGGGTTACCTCTGCATCCAAAGTGTTAATATTGTATTTGTTTTTATCGTTTGAAGTTGATGATTAATCAACTTCTATTAATATATGAATGATTAAACATCTCTATAACTTGTTAGAAAAATTTTAGCATGTATTAATTGTATTCAATCTAATTCATTGGGTCCATGGTTAGTGAACACGCCCGATTTCAACCCTGGGCCGACTGATATGAAGGAGGGCCACGCATGCAGCCCACTCACTAGACTAGGTTGCCTGCACTGGACTAGAGAGACCAAGTATGGGTGGAGAGAGAGTCAAATAATACAGTGGCAGTGCGCAGACCACAGGTTAAATGTGTTTAGAGTCAGCTTGTCGCCTATGTTACTGTTTAGCTTCATGTAATAAGTAACATCATCTTCTTTAAAAAGATTTTTTGCTTGCAAGTTAGAGTGGCTCACTAAGCTGGGTTGATTTTCTACACTCTGAACTACATCTGGTTTTAATTGAATCTTAGAGGAACAACTTATGTATTTTAGACAAATGTTAGAGGCTGGTTTACAGCTTCATCAAGTTTCAGAAGACTGGTAAACTTGATCTGTGTCATACATCACTGGGGCCAGTGTAAGACATTTGGGAAACAGCCCCTTCTATAATATAATGCCGCAATAGCAGTTCTACAATCCATAATGCGATGGAGTTGCTAAATAGCTACTCAAATTTTAACAAAGCTGCTGTTCATCAGGCATTTCCATACCCCTAAGTACACACAGACCCATGCATCCTGCATTTCCACACACCTATGTACACACAAACCCATACATCCTGCATTTCCATACCCATATGTACACATAGACCAATACACCCTGCATTTCCATTCCCCTGTGTGTACACAGACCCAAACATGGTACAGTTCCATACCCCTAAACACACACAGACCCATACATCTTATATTTCTATACCCTATGTCCTCACAGACCAATATATCCTGCATTTCCATACCCATATGTACATACACACCCATACACCCTGCGTTTCCATACCCCTGTGTACACACACACCCATACATCCTGCATTTCCATATCAATATACACCACAATCATGTGGGAGTCCCAGGTTTTTGCTCGATGCTTTTAAGTCTGTTGCCACATTGCTGTTCCTTTCTCTGCACGGTAGCACAATGGTTAGCACTGTTGCTTCACAGCCCCAGGGACCCGGGTTCGATTCCCTGCTTGGGTCACTGACTGTGCGAAGCCTGTATGCTCTCCTCGTGTCTGCGTGGGTTTCCTCTGGATGCTCCCGTTTCCTCCCACAAGTCCCAAAACTCGTGCTGTTAGGTGAATTGGACATTCTGAATTCTCCCTCAGTGTACCTGAACAAGTGCCGGAATGTGATGACTAGGGGATTTTCACAGTAACCTCATTGCAGTATTAATGTGAGCCTACTTGTGACACTAATAAATATTATTATTATTGTGCCACTTACTCTAAGCAGAAATTCACTGTATTTGCCCAGGTGTATTGAAGTCAGTTGCACTTACTGATTTTTAACCAATGACGTGACCATGTGAACATTGCTGTGCATGAGTTGCTTTGATGGGTGGAAACAGTGGGCCATATTTTACAGTTGCAGGGCAGCAAACAGTCTTGCCCTTTCCGGTTTAACAGAGATGATATATTGTGCTGTGGTTGCTGAAAATACAAGCCAAAAATCAAGTCACAGTGAGGGGCATCTGGGGTCTGAATTAACAGGCAATTATTTAACTCCTTAAACAATCAAATTGAAGGGCTGTTAAATTAACAGCATGAAGACTGCAAAGGAAGTGAAATCAATGTCAAATAAGGTACCGAAAGAGTAATCGAGGGACTGAAACATTGGATTTAAAGAGAAAGAAAAATGTAGTCGAAGGAAAAGCTTAAACTAAATTTTACATGCGTAAACAATTAAACCTGAAGAAATGTGAATCCGCACTTGTAATAGTTAACTTCCAGTACCAGAGAGGTTGGGCGCGATTCTCCGCTCCCCAGGCCGGGTAGGAGAATCGCGGGAGGGCCGCTCTGGCACCCCCCGCGATTCTCCCCCCCCCCCCCCCCCCAACCCCCCAAAATGGCGTGTCACGTTTTGCCGCGATTCTCCGGCCTGGATGGAGCGAGCAGCCTGTCGTTCCCGACCTGTTCACGCCGGCGGCGGCCACACCTGGTTGCCGCCGGCGTGAACATAGCGCAAAAGGTAAGTTTGGGGCCTGTGGGGGGCCTACCAATCGTCGGGCCGGTGTCTCCAAGAGACGCACTCTTTCCCCTCCGCCGCCCCGCAAGATCAAGCCGCCACGTCATGCGGGGCAGCGGAGGGGAATACGGCAACCTGCGCATGCGCGGCTGACGTCATTTGGCGCTCGCCGGGCAGGTCATTATCGGCACGCCGCCTTGACGCCAGCGTCAAGGCCCGGCGGCCGAGTTTCACAAAACGCCGCTCCTAGCCCCCCCCCCCCCCCCCCCCCCCCCCCCCCCCCCCCCCCGGGGAATAGGGGGCGAGGAGCAGCCTCCATTTTCGCAAAACTACCTGCAGAATAGCGCACTTCCAACAGATACCTTTGGAATTCGGCGTTTAACCTTTGTCTGAATTTCTTATAGCGTTTGCACTTCAGGGTGGCAAGCACTATTAGCTGGTATTTTGCTTGCACATCATGGCCTAATATGTTTTTTCTTTGCATCCATCATTGATACTTCTAGGTCAAATAGGAACCCACGGATCCTGTAGTTTTACGTTGATACAACTTGATTATCGACCCCAAATAGCCCTTCTCTTGCGCGCTACAACTTAATTGTTAATTATAATTAGCAATAAGTTCGTTGAGCTACTCGTTTGTTCCGAATTTGGGAACAGCTGAGATTTTCCTACAAGTTCTAATTTCTGCTTAAGGCATCTTACAGAACTATCTTACACTTTTTTACATTGTACAATGTGCATGTTTGGATATCACTTGGCAAATTGTATTTAATTGCTTAAAGTGGTTTTATTTTAATAACGGAGACATGAAACGAGCTTGATTAATAATGAGCAGTTGTTGTGTAAATGGGGCCCTGTAAGTTTTCTGTTGTCCAGAAACTGTTTATTGCAGTTAAATTATATCCAGATGTAAGTTTCCAGAAGTTTAGCAGTTTGCCTCTTTTTTTTTTGTACGTAAGGTGCCATTTTTATATTTAAGGTAATTGTAACACATTGAACCCAGCCGATCATGTGATTCACGGAAAGCATTAGTGACCCTTTCGCATAATGGATGTAATGTCTCTGCCAACGGATAAATAGATGTTTGAAACTTTGCGCTCCCAACAAAAGTTCTGAAGTCAATTACTTTAATTTAAATCTGTTCTTTGTTTCACTGGTTTCAGCTTTCAAAAAGTAGAATAAACAAACCACAAACCCAGTTCTCCGTTGAGATTAATATATCAATGATTTTTTAAAAATACATTGAATTTTATCTTTTTGAAAAGCATTTAACATTTATATTGGTACATCATTAATAATAATTGGGGATGATTTTAATGCACATTAATCAGCTAGAAATTTACTTTACAGAAGTCATGAGTTGGAGACTATTTGTTATCTTTATGCTACGTGGTTAGTAACCTAGTCAAACGTCTTTGTAAAATGTTGGCATGGTGGAAGTTGTGCATCGTTAGGTTGAATATTCCAGAAAGGTTCCATAGTGACATCTTGGTTGCTGTGACAACATTTTCACTGTATTAAGATTTCTATTATGACTGAGCCAAAGTTGTTTTTTCTAACTGAAAAAGCCTTGTTCAACCAGAATTAATTAAAATCTGAATAGTCTTTAAGTACAGTTTTTTTTTAAAGTTTCCAAATTTAGCAGAGAATTTACATGCAGAATTATGTTCGAGACTCTCATTTTGCTGCTTACGCTGTTCAGATTTACAGGCTTTCTCTGTTACACTTGAATTCAGATATATAATTGCTGACCTCCCAGAGTACATCCATTGTTTTTTTTTCATCCCCTGAGCTTGGTAAAATAATTGCTCTGTGAGCTGGTTTGATTAAAACAATGTGCTGTATTTGGTATTCAAATTTCTGAATGTGACATGAAAGTAACTGTTTACTTCATAAAATAAATGGAGGTTTGATGTTGCCCTGCAGCTCGGAGTTGGTTGATGCACAGACTATATAAATCTCATTGATCTGAGTTGCGTTCCAATTCCCCCTAATGGTTTGAGCATCACAAGAGAGAGCAGTCAATCTAAGCGTGTAATCATTTTTACTTTTCAGTAACTCATCAAAGTGGCTTTTCATCACAACTGGGAGTAGATATTAAATGTTCGTCGATCATTCGACCGTTCTCTTCTGAACCAGATCTTGTTTTCAGTCAAATTCACATTCTACTAAAGCAAAGGTCACTGGATTGCAATAAGAGGTGTATTTCCTGTTGTGTCCTTTTTGCTGCCTGCAATCATCTTTCCCCTTGGAGACTAGGAATGTTTTAAAAATATATATTTTTATTAGAGGCATTTACAGAAAACTAGAAAAACAACACCAGTGAACATCCTTCATGAACTGCACTCCAGACACCTAAACCCCTCTGTCCTAGTCCGCTCCTTTTGCCCATTTTCTAACTGCAGTGACAAAAGAACCCCCAACACACACCGAGCTGACATCTCACCACTCTTTAAAGAAGTCGATGAGCAACCTCCACTTTGGGAAGAACCCCTCATCTGCACCTCTGATCGCAAACTTTGTCATATTCCTCTGGGTCCTTATCCTTTTTTGAAATAAGTGAAATTGAAGCCTGAGATTATGTGGGTGGAAGCCTCCCACCCCCACACCGACCGACTCATTATACATCTCTACTAGTAAGGGTCCCAATTCCATGCCAAACCTTTTATAAAACTTTGCCAGGAACCCGACGGATCCGGGGCCTTCCCGGACTTCAATGAACCCACGCACTCCATTACTTCCCCCAGCCCAATCTGGGTGCCCAACACCTGTACCTTCCTCTGCTCAATCACCGGGAAATCCAGTCCATCCAAAAACCTCCCGCTCACCATCACGCACCTGCCCACAGGATCCGCCACAATATCACCAGCAGAGAAAGCCAATCTCTTGCCAGCACCGCAACCCCCCTCAATTTCATATCCAACCCTGAATGGGACACCTGCCCCATCCAACCTTTCCTCAACCTCTTGCATGAGCACCACGTCTGCCTTCACACTATTTAAGTGTGCAAAGACACGGGACCTCGTGATTGGCTCATTCAGTCCCCTAGCGTTCCAAGTGAACAGCCTAGTTAAAGGGCCCCCTCTCCTCCCACCCCGATCAGCCATATCCACTGTTTAATGAGCTCCTTCAGGCCCACATCCTGCCCTTCTTCCGGGCCTCCTCAAGATGGCAGCCACCATCGCCACCCCCCCCCCCCCCCCCCCCTTAACCAACTACGCAACACCAACACCTTCCACGTCAGTAGCCCATTCCTTCCCCCAACTCAAACACCCAAACATCCCAACATACTCCCGCCCCGCACCCTAGCCATAAACAAAGAAAACCAGCAGCACCCAAGCACACCACTCCCCCTCTCCCTCCACCATTCTATCCCCCACTTCACTTTCCGTTAACTTATCTACCTGCTAGCAGGGTGACCCCCCCCCCCCCCGAGGCAGCAGCTTCATCTCTCCCAAAACATCCTCTATCCCCTCTGCTCCACCCAACCTCTGCCTTCCCGAATTCCTCCATCCCCTCTGCTCCACCCAACCTCTGCCTTCCCGAATTCCTCCATCCCGCCTGCTCCACCCAACCTCTGCCTTCCCGAATTCCTCCATCCCGCCTGCTCCACCCAACCTCTGCCTTCCCGAATTCCTCCATCCCCCCTGCTCCACCCAACCTCTGCCTTCCCGAATTCCTCCATCCCGCCTGCTCCACCCAACCTCTGCCTTCCCGAATTCCTCCATCCACCCCACCCCACCAAAGACATTTTAGCAGACAGTCAACGCTGGGAGGATAAGAAGTTATGATAATTTTACCTTAAAGCAGATGACTAACTAAACCCAGAAGGTAATGTAAACAAAGCCAACGGCCGCATTTGGAGTATTGCGTGCAATTCTGGTCGCCGCATTATAGGAAGGATGTGGAAGCATTGGAAAGGGTGCAGAGGTGATTTACCAGAATGTTGCCTGGTTATGGAGGGAAGATCTTATGAGGGAAGGCTGAGGGACTTGAGGCTGTTTTCATTAGAGAGAAGAAGGTTAAGAGGTGACTTAATTGAGGCATACAAGATGATCAGAGGATTAGATAGGGTGGACAGCGAGAGCCTTTTTCCTCAGATGGTGATGTCTGGCATGAGGGGACATAGCTTTAAATTGAGGGGAGATAGATACAGGACAGATGTCAGAGATAGGTTCTTTACTCAGAGTAGTACGGGCATGGAATGCCCTGCCTGCAACAGTAGTGGACTCGCCAACACTAAGGGCATTCAAATAGTCATTGGATAGACATATGGATGATAAGGGAATAGTGTAGATGGGCTTTAGAGTGGTTTCGTACGTCGGCGCAACATCGAGGGCCGAAGGGCCTGTACTGCGCTGTAATGTTCTATGTTCTAAACATAACCCCACATAAACAGTTCCCCTCCCCTGAGCACAACACCTCCAGTCTGTTTCACAGGTGAATCCACTGAATAGGCGCCGGAATGTGGCAACTAGGGGATTTTCGCTGTAACTTTATTGCAATGTTAATGTAAGCCTGCTTGTGACACTAATAAAGATTATTATTAAGTTCCAATGTTCTCAAAGGTCCTCCAGTCCATGGTCTCTGAGGAACTTGCTCACCTCCTGTGGCGTATCAAAATAGTGTTCCTGTCCCTCATACGGGACCCACAAATGAACAGGATACAGCATCCCGAACCGCACTTTATTCCTGAATAGGACCGTCTTGACCCTATTGAACCCAGCCCTTTGTTTGGCCAGCTCCGCTCCCAAGTCCTGATTGATGCGAACTGCATGCCCTTCCCAGGTACACTTTCTCGTCCCCTTCGCCCAAAGTAGGATCTTCTCCTTATCCAAGTAGCAATGTAGCCGCACAATGATCGCCCTCAGCATCTTTCCCGCTTTTGGCTTCCTCCTCTGACCTGTGCACCCGATTCATTTCAGGAGGTCAGCCGTTAGCCCCTCCACCTCTGCTCCACTTGCTCTGCCAAGTCTTCTGAGGCCGCCTTCCTCTGCTGCTGGAATTCGGCCATCAAGAATTGCACTAGTTGCTCCGTTGACCATTTTGTGGGCAACAACGCCTTGGATCTCGCTGCCATGTTTTCCTCTGTCACACCTCGAGAGTCCTCCTGGTCTGACTGTTCCCCTTTGTTCGTTGCACTCCTCATTTGAAAGGTCTTGACATTCCCTACTGAACGAGACTCACTAGTTCTCACTGTTCCTTCATTTTCCACCTGCATAACACCTCGCAAAATGGGCAAAAAGGACCAAAGAATGTAGGCTTGGACAGGAGCCACCTAATGTGCCATGGCCGCCAGCGGACATCTCGTAGATTAGGAATTTTAGCAACACAATTTCTATTGTGGCATATTTCATGAGAGAAGTTTAATATTCTATTCCAAGCCTGATTATCCAAAACATTTCGCAGTAGTGCACTTGAAATTCTGTGCTATGACCTTCGAATGAGATGAAATGAAAATCGCTTATTGTCACGAGTAGACTTCAATGAGTTACTGTGAAAAGCCCCTAGTCGCCACATTCCGGCGCCTGTTCAGGGAGGCTGTTACGGGAATCGAACCGTGCTGCTGGCCTGCTTGGTCTGCTTTCAAAGCCAGCGATTTAGCCCAGTGTGCTAAACAGCCCCATATCCATATGCACACCATATCCATAGTCTCGGATGCTGTC
The DNA here is from genome assembly GCF_902713615.1 of Scyliorhinus canicula. Lineage (NCBI taxonomy): Eukaryota > Metazoa > Chordata > Chondrichthyes > Carcharhiniformes > Scyliorhinidae > Scyliorhinus > Scyliorhinus canicula. Next base: position 28,866,363 of record NC_052156.1, read on the forward strand.
CCTGTAGCCACCTGAGATGGCCACTAACGAACACAAAATGGAAGACTGCAAAGAATGATGGGAAAACGGACATGTTGAAAAGCAAACAGCTTGCAGAGCAATTATGTATTGGGACAGGCTTATGTAGCGGGGCAGGCTTGAGGGCCTGGTGGCCTACTCCTGCTTCTATTTCTTGTGTCTAATGTGTAAAGAGACTTCTATGGATAAGAATTGCATGCAGGAATGTATTTTAGATGTAGTACTTATTAGGGCGCTGCATTACTTTTGCTTCTGTGGAACTGGAATTTTCTTTTTGAATTGCACACTGTAGTGAATATTCATATATCTTTCAATCTCACATTTGGAAGAGTTCGCCAAAACTGCCCTACATCTGCTTGCATGATAATGTAACTTGGAATGTCACAGTTGTGACCTGTACTGGATTATTGTGCCTTTGCACTGGTAGATCAAACAAACGTTCTGTGAGACAAAGCCAGACATGAAATCATTAAGCTTCGGTACGGTAAACTGAGCATACAGAACAAGTTATGATCACACACACTTAATTCACTTGTGAATTATATATCTTCGAATAGTAATATAAATGAAGAATGTACCACAGGTCAAACATTAACAAGGAAATTTCTTGCTAATTACCGCCTAATGTCCTTCCTCAACTCATGAAATAATACTCCTCCCTGTTGAACACACCTTGAAAGAAATACTCAAGGTAGCAACTGCACAGAATATGCTGTGGATGGGGATTCCAATGTCCATCACTAGGGATGACTCGGTAGCACCACAGCTGTCTAAGATGGCTACGCCCTGAACAAACCATCACCGTAAACCTCTCCCCTGCCCTCCACTCTCACCTCCAACAAGCGTGAGGAACTCATGGACTTCTTTGTCACTCGGATCAAGACCATCAATCAGCTGCCTCTGCCGCCTTGTTCCCTTCCATCAGCTCGCTGGACCAAGCTTCTTCAGAATGACCCTCCTGTCTGAGCCCTGAATGTGCATCTTTCTCTAGTTTTTCTCGTACCTTGACTCATACCCTCTCCAAGTTGATCTTTTCCACAAGGCTCATCTGCTCGCTCAACCCAATTCCCATTAAATAGCTCACCATCCAATTTCCCACCTGGTCCCCATTTCAGCCAATATGGTTCAGGTGTTATCCCTCTCTCCTTGTAAATCTGCTGTCATCACCTCTCCCCTCAAAAAACAACCCTTGGCCCACCATCCTTGTAAAGTACCACCCATCTTCCTTTCCTCTCATAGTCCTTGAATGGTGTCTCCTAAATCCATTCCTATATTTCTGGGAATTGCATGTCTGAATCCCTCCAATTAGGTTTCAACCCCTACCACAGGCCTGAAACCCATCCTATGTGACTATGACAAAGGTGTCCCTCCTCACTCTTCTCGACCTCTCTGCAGCTTTTAACATGATTGACCACAGCACGCTCCAATGCCACTCCGCTCTCATCCAGCTGGGTGGGATTCCTTTCACCTTGTTCCATATTTAACTACCAATTCATACATTGTCAGACCTTTTCATCTTGAATTCATCAGGTTGTTTTGCAAGAATACCAAATGGCAAGGGAGTAGCAGTTTATACTTCATAAAATAAATTGCTGATTGGTTGGCAAATGGACTGCGATTGATTGGTGGAGGTGCTGCCATGGAGAATGCACCAATTAACTCATCATAGAATTTCATAGAATTTACAGTGCAGAAGGAGGCAATTCGGCCCATCGAGTCTGCACCGGCTCCTGGAAAGAGCACCCCACCCAAGGTCAACACCTCCGTCCTATCCCCATAACCCAGTAACCCCACCCAACACTAAGGGCAATTTTGGACACTAAAGGCAATTTATCATGGCCAATCCACCTAACCTGCACATCTTTGGACTGTGGGAGGAAACCAGAGCACACGGAGGAAACCCACGCTCACACGGGGAGGATGTGCAGACTCCGCACAGACAGCGACCCAAGCCGGAATCGAACCTGGGACCCTGGAGCTGTGAAGCAATCGTGCTAACCACAGTGCTACCGTGCTGCCCATGGCCGACAGTTAATCTGCCAAGCTTTGTTAAATTCAAATCAAGCAGGTTAACTCTGATTGGCCAAGACATTGCCCCTGGGCAGTGAACCAGAGAATGGCTGGTGCCTATTTTGTTCAGGCAAAATGGGCGTTATACGTGTGCATGTTCTTTCTGTCTATAGAGAGCAGAGCCCTGTGTATCAATATATGTTTAGGTGTGCCACATTGCGAGCCCAACTGATGATCTTAACCTGGCTGTCGGTGTAATCCTTGGCACACTCAGGAATGTTTATCAAATGTTGCCCAATTACAGAATCGCACCTAATGTTGGGCCCTGTGTTTTGAGTTGTGAAAGCATGGGCTGGCTGGGTAGACAGTACCTTGCCTGTTGTGAACATCCAAAGGGGCATGCTGTCCACCAGTCTTTGGGCCCCCATATCGAGCATCACACCAGTACTGAAATTCATGCGCCACAACACTCGTTTGTGTGATAGGCTGAAGGTCTTTTGGAATTGACGCCAATATCCTATTAGTGGCAAACACCACTCATATTGCTACTGCACAGTAGCACTATAAAATGGCTAGCTTCACTGTTGCTCAAATTTTCAGATGCATTGCTTTCCAGAGTAATCTGAGGTAGACTTGGAGCTGGTGCACGCTCCATGGTTGCGCATCTACCCAACAGAGTCCACTTGCCAACCAATCAACACTGTCTTCTCGTGGCATGTAAATTGTCGTTTTCTCTACATTTGGTATTCTTGCAAATTGTCCTGATGAGCGCGAGATTAAAAGCTTCGACAACATCTCTATCTTCAGCAATACTCAAGTTGTATAATACAAAATTTCTATTTGTTTACCTAGTCTGAATCCCTCCAATTAGGTTTCAGCCCCTACCACAGGACTGAAACCCATCCTATGTGACTATGACAAAGGTGTTCCTCCTCAGTCTTCTCGACCTGTCTGCAGCTTTTAACATGATTGACCACATCACGCTCCAAGAATCTGTCCTTGGTTCCTTTTGATTTCTCATCTACACGGTCCTCAGCACAATGTTAAATTTCACGTGCATCTCAACAATACACAGTTGTAATCCACAGCCACCGCTCTCAACTCCTCCATTTTATTGCTCAAAATCCAGTACTGAATGAGCAGAAATTTCCTCAAAAGTAAATATTGAGAAGACTGAAACTCTTGGCTTTTGGTGCCGCTCATAAATCCAATTCTTGGCTACCAATTCCATTCCTCGCTCTGGCAATGATCTGAGATTAAACCAGTCTGTTTGCAAACTTGTCGTCTTTGAACCCAAACTGTATATTTACCCCATCACTAAAACCGCTTATTTCCACCTCTATAACATGACGCGATTTTGTCCCTGCCTCAGCTCATTGTCTACTGTAAACGTCATTCATGCCTTCGGTACCTCTAGTCCCGACTATTGCAGCACGCTTTGGGTTGGCCTCCCACATTCCATTCTCCGTGAGCTTAAGGTCATCCAAAACTCTGCTGCCCATCTCTTAATTCACGCCATATCCCGTTCCCCTGTCACCCTTGTGCTCGCTGACCTTGATGTTAAATGTCTTGATGTTAAAATCCTCAAGCTTGTTTTCATATTCCCCTGTGGCCTTGCTCTTCCTTATCTCTGTAATCTCCTTTCGCCCTACCACCCTCGAAGATTTCTACACTTATCTGATTTTGGTCCTTTGAGCATCACTGATTTTAATAACTTGGTGCCTTCAGACGGGGGTGAAGACCGATGTCCCCGCCTGTGAATCGTTGATAGCCCAGATGCGGGTTCTGCTGGAGTGGAGATCTCCTACTCTGCCCAGTGCCCTGGCTTGGTTAGGAGATCTAATCGAGTTCATATACCTAGAGGAGCTAGAGAAGATCAAGTACACTATTAGAGGTCGATAGAAGGGTGCTACTCGAGATGGCAGCCATTCATTTCCTTTTTCAGTGAGCTAGTCACTGTCAGCTGTTCGAGGCATTGTTAGTCTTTATTTAGTTGGAGGGGGTTAGTGGGGTTGTTAATTTTTGACTGTGAAATTCATGTATCATGTGTTTTGTAATAATGGAAAATTATTTTTTCCAATAGAATGTTTTATTTTAACTTGGTGCCCGAATCTTTGGAATTCCTTCCCTTCACCTTTCTGTCCCACCTCACTTTCCTCTTTTAAGACACTCCTCAAAAACTATCTCTTTGATCAAAGTGCCTCTTTGACCGGCAAACCTCCTCCCAAGTCACACAGCTTGAATTGATGCCGTAGACGCGATTTAACGGAAAGGTGTTTAACTATCATTTTGCTGGGAGTTTCGCGTTGGCTCTGCCGGCGAGTTCCCCACTGCTATCTAACAACACTTTTTTGGGCCGTGGCGCGTTTCCCACTTGTTGAGCCCACACTTAGAATTATTTTATTCATTGGCGAGCTTAGCTCAGCGAGCGGGCTGCCATTTTGATCTCTAAGTGAGCTTGTGGATTCCCCACATCAACCCCCCTATCCATGGGCAATGTCATCCCCCCGCACACATGGACAGTACCCCACATGCCCCCAAGTGAGGACACCCCGCTATGGTTCCTGGGACCCCCACCCCCTCTCTGCTGTCACTGTCACAGGGCCTGAAGATGGGGGGGCCCCAGGGCGGCTTGGCCCCGTCCATTGTGGGCGGCTTTCCTGATCCCAACCGCCTCGCGGGGCTTGGGTAGATCCCTCAAGGGGCTGTTGCTGTCGGGAATCCTGTGAGAGGCTTCACCCAGGATTTACCGTCTCCCATTGGAACATGACGTGGCTGGTAGGTCGTGGCCCATATTGATGTCCCTTCATCGCTGAGCCAAAATTCTGCACCTTCTTCCCTAACAATGCCATAATAATAATCTTTATTAGTGTCACAGGTAAGCTGGCACTAACTCTGCAATGGCGTTACTGTGAAAAGCCCCTAGTCGCCACACTCTGGCACCTGTTCGGGTACTCAGAGGGAGAATTCAGAATGGGAGGAAACGGGAGCACCCGTAGGAAACCCACGCAGACACAGGGAACACAGGCAGACTCCGCACACAGTGACCCAAGTCGGGAATCGATCCCGAGTCCCTGTTGCTGTGAAGCAACAGTGCTAACCACTGTCACACTGTGCTGCCCTTCCATGGGTATACCTACAGCACTTGGAATGCATCTCAAGAAGGCTGCTCACCACCATGTTCTCAGGGACAACTAGATATGGAATTTGACACTCTCATCATACGAATGAGTAACAAAAAACACTTCTCCATGATTGGGTTGTCTTGGTTTACTTCAATAAAATGGCTTCAACTGACCTCCAGAATTTCTAACCCCTCAGGCTCTGTGCAAACCCTAGCAACTTCATCTCCAACAAACCGCATTTGGAGATTTCCTGTTCAAAACAAATCTCCCGAGCTGTATTGTATCATTTGCTAAATACACTCAAAACATAAACATATACCATATCTGAAAGCTGAGGAGTGGCAGCTCCCAAGTGTAATGGGTGTAAAGAGTTGATCAGTGATGGCGACTAAATAACAAACTTTGTTATTTGCAGTCTCTGATGAGTTAACATCAAAGTTAGCTCTTTAGTATCTTGAATGTTTATTATCTCTGACCCCTTTTCTTTTCCTCCATTTACTGTAGTGCAGAACATTTAAAACAACACCATTTCCAATCCTTTCTGCGGCAAAATGGTCGAAATATCCTGGAATGTGATAACTGTAGTCAATTCTGTTTCGAAAATGATCTAATGTGATCAGTTCAAGTGTGTTCCTTTCGTTGCTCAGTTACATAGTCATTATATGTACAGTATGTGTGTCTCTAGCTTGTCACTGCTTTTATATCTTGGTGCATCCAACATGAATCTGATCCTGTTTCTTAGTTTGGATGTGCGCTTTATGCTATAATACAGTGCGATGACTTCATTTCTTTGAAGAGCACTGAATTGGTGATGCTTGTGTCCATCGGGTCATCTATTAATACTCGCTTTCAGAGGGGTATTCCTGGTAACATTTGCTTGATGGTTATAAACGTCTGCTAAGTATAGGTGTTGTCATCTGTGGATTACATTTGTGTGTGCATTATAAATATTTAGGTTCCAGTGACAGACGAGGAAACTTCAGTTGTGTTGTGCGTAAGCTTAATTTACTATTTACCATGAAATCTGGTTAATTAAAATTCAGCTTGGGAATACAATTAGTTTATGCTTTCACATCTAGCAGCTGGGCAGAGAGGCTACCACGGTCATTTAAAATTAGAAATGAAATGCTTTGTAATCACCGTGTCTGGTGGCTGGGCTATGGTAGTAGGGTACTCTCGCATTTCTCTCAAATATAGCATACTGAATAATGCATTAGGCATGTACACTATGAGCCTCTCATTCCTCCATGCATACACTGTTACAGCCAGCAGGCAGTGCTGGCTTAGCTGACCTCATCATTGCTGCAGACTTTTGAACTGTGAGGCGATTCATTCATGAATTAATGAAATATTTGCGCTGGCATTCTACATGTTTCAGCTCATACGTTTTCCTGGTACAAATCATTTCGAGACTTGGGTGCACATAATCGTTATTTTTTTTAATTACAAGGTACTGCATGGGCATTTGTTCGGTAAGGTTATTGTGCAGTGGGGAGGTATCGGGTTCCAGAGCAACACAAGGTATAGTACAAAAGCTAGACAGGTGTGAGTTATTGAGTAACCCAAAACTGTGTCGTTTCCATTTTAATGTGAGATGGCATTGACCTTACATCTTGAACTATATGGGTATGAACATTATTGGTCTGCATTTGGAAATTATTTATATTAATTGCCACAAGAATGCTAAAACATCCAAAATGAATTAATTGGTATTTTGCTGTGAATATCATTTGTGCATATTTTATCATTGTCAGAGAAGATCAAAAAGTTTCTGATTGATAGCAATATGAATTCAATCCTCTTAATTACTGAGAAATCTCCCATGACATGTACTTTGGGGCATGGACTGGGAGTACAATGGCTGAAAGAGTGCAGGGAGCTGAAAGTTGGTGCAAAATGGGTCCAAGGAGTGGACCAATTTGAGGAAGGTAAGCATGCAGATGCAGCAGGCGGTAAAGAAGGCTAATGGTATGTTGGCCTTCATTGCGAGAGGTTTTGAGTACAGAAGCAGGGATGTGTTGCTGCAATTATACAGGGCCTTGGTGAGCCCACACGTGGAGTATTGTGTGCAGTTTTAGTCTCCTTCTCTGAGGAAGGATGTTCTTGCTCTCGAAGGAGTGCAGTGAAGGTTTACCAGACTGATTCCAGTGATGGTGGGACTGTCATATGAGGAGAGATTGACTAGGTTGGGATTGTTCTCGCTGGGGTTCAGAAGAATGAGGGGCGATCTCATAGAGACTTTTAAAATTCTCACAGGACTAGACAGGGTAGATGCAGGGAAGATGTTACCAATGATGGGTGTGTCCAGAAACAGGGGTCACAATCTGAGGATTCAGGGTAAACCATTTCGGACAGATATAAGGAGACATTTTTTCACACAAAGAATGGTGAGCCTGTGGAATTCATTACCACAGGAAGTAGTTGATGCTAAAACTTTGAATATATTCAAGAGGCGGCTGGATATAGCACTTGGGGAGAATGGGATCAAAACATTATGGGGAGGGATAAGGCAGAATTAGGCTATTGAGTTGGGTGATCAGCCATGATCGTGATGAATGGCAGAGCAGGCTTGAAAGGCCAGAAAGCCTCATCCTGCTCCTATCTTCTATGTATAAAAAGCTGCATTTTGAAGTCTGCATGCAACAGAGGCAACAATGTCGTTGTCAAGTAACAGAAAACAGAAAAATTTATGGACGTTAGAGGTGCAGGTGTTCCAGGGGATGTGGATAGTGTAAGTAACAGAGCCTGTCTCATATACAGTGTGAATTGAATATTGAATATAGAAAATATAAAGTGGGACAGAAAAAGCTGAATACACATTAGACATACTGTTCTCGATAAATGCTGGCTCCTCAGCAGGATCAACTTTTCTCTTTATATATGGAACCATATGATCCCTGAAGTGCAGCAGGTGGCCATTCGGCCCATCAAGTCTGCATCAACCCTCTGAAAGAGCACCCTACCTAGGCCCACTCCCTTGCCTTATCTCTGTAACTCCACCGAATCTGCACATCCCTGGACACTAAGGGGCAATTTAGCATGGCCAAACCACATAACCCGCAGGTCTTTGGACTGTGGGAGGAAACCGGAGCACCCTGAGGAAACCCATACAGACACTGGGAGAAAATGCAAATTCCACACTGTCACTCAAGGCTGGAATTGAACCCTGGCGCTGTGAGGCAGCAGTGCTAACCACTGTCCCACCATACCGCCCTTTGACATGTGAGTCTTGAAAGAGAGTATTGACGTTCTGTTTGAATACGGGGAATGTTCTGGCTCATTCAACTTCCTTGCTGGCGCTATACTCAGTTAATTTCCAACAGATGGGTTGCTGATTTTTCTCCTCTGATTGGGGCACGTGAGCCAACCCTTGTGTTCCTTTGCACAAGCAAATCCCGGACCTGGTTCAAAATAGAGCAAGGGTGTAACCCGGGGCCTCCATGGTCTGTGTCACTCAGTTACTGACTGGATTCTTTCGATGAGTCAAGGGGAGAGTGCTCTCTCACTCTTACTCTGCATCATTTATTTTACGGTTTGTATTTCAGTGGTCTCCTCTTTCCCAATTTCTCCACCATGGGATCAAAAAGAAAAATTTCTCCCAGCCCTCCTGGAATGATTACAAAAAAGCGATCGTGAAATGCACAGGATTAGCCAAAAATGTCCCACTCCCATCCAAGGGGCCTCTTCCTCAGCAGCCTGACTAAAAGGAATTTAGTCAAGACCTCCATATTATGCTGGTTTGTGACACATTGAACATACCATGGACTATATACTAATTGGCAGAAAACATGCCAATTATTGGACAAATGTATAACTCTAATTGGCAAAATTGTAAATTATTAGTAGCCGTCGAGAACGGTGTTGGTATTTTTAAACTAACTACAGGTTTACCTTGGTACGACAAGTATATATGAGATTCTGGCACATCTGTCGATTCATCAAAAAAATCACTAACGAATTTTGTTTTTTCATTATAATTATGACTGAATGCTTGATCAGCATGAACATGCAATCTAAGGAGTATTTTTTTTAAAGGAGGTCTACGTTTTATATTTCCTTTGAAAATAGTTGAAATGCAGCACTATAAATGAATATGAAATAAATTATAGCTTTATAAAGTCAACCAAATGTAAATGTGTTTGCAAGCTTATTATATGAGTCTTATTGATGTCTGGCGTTCTACTGGGCAGTACAGGTTTTTTTGAAAGACGTCTAGACTTGTTTTCCCTGCCCCTGAATTTCATGTTTTGACCCCGAGAGCTAATAATCAGAAGCACTTCTAACTTCATTGACTTATAAACTTGAGAGGTAATTTTAGATGCGGGACATGGTAATAAAAGATTAAAGCATCTGGCCACCTATGAACGGACTGACGGCCAAAGGGAGCCAGTCCTATTGCCGTCCAAATATTGCAAAGGGCCCAGTCCAGAAACTGCATCTGTATCGCTCGCAGCTGCTGGCTTCACATAGTAATTTAACAGATGGTGCGGCTGAACGTTTGCTACGGCAGTTCCATTTGCTGCTTTATTTTAGCCGCAGAGACTCTGGGACTTTGTGTTAGCCATCCTGACCCGGTTTGTGATTAGGGGGAGTTCATTGTTTAAAGTCTAGCGGACAAGTCGTCAGCTGCTGCAAAGAGGCCCACGCATGTAACCTCACAGTTTTGTAATGTTAAAGGGGCATTGTCAAAATAACAAAGAATTTCCGAAGGGAGTATGCCTCGGTCTATGGAGAGGTACAGAAGAGCGTAGTAAATGATGCAGAGATTTTGTGCTGGGCATTTGCTGTTACACATTACTGACCACGGTCAAAACAGATATTCAAATGTGAAAGCTGCACTGAATATATTTGTATTGCGACACATGCATTGTTCATTGCATCACAAACTTTTCCTGTTGCCAAATGTGATTGCATTTGAGTTGAACTTGCAGAGGTTGCTCGACAATCTGCTGGAAGAACTGCTTCTGTCATGAGGTCCCCCTCAAATTATTTTCAAAGCAAAAATCCACGTTCAACCAGTCTAGCTCCACCATCATCAGTGCATCACTGAGTGAAAGAATTTTAATTCTTACGGTGCTGAATTTATCCACGAATGTTCCTTTGCTATATGGTTGTGTGTGAGCGTTTCGGGTGTATGTTCTCGTGCTTATCTAAGAAGTCTTTCCTTGTATTGATGGCCCATCTAATAATTTTCCTGGAAAAACAATTGAGGGGAGATATGTTAGGTCAGAAGCCTTTCTCCAGAACTTGATCCCCTAAGGTCTGCGATTGTCCTGGTCACATTCTTTTGAGATGTGTCTAATGTAACATAGTCAAAACCGCATGCTGGTCATGAGCTCTGGCTGCAATTTTGACAGTGCTGTTCGATTTGGATAAGGTGCAGTCTTTCTAATTGTTCAGCATTAAAAGCGTAAGCATCATTCTGCATAATTGCTTTGAAGCGAAAATAAAGACGTCACCCATCCCGTGTAGCCCATGTAAAACTGGTCCAGATTTTGTAGTCAGCGGTGAAGGAATGGTGCTCGCTGCTGATATGGAAGAAGGTTGCCCCACAAAAATCTAGTGATCGCAGTGGCTTGGTTTTCCTTTATCCTAAAGCAGCGTAAATCTGACATCAGGTCAAGAGGCATGCAGCAGCACTGACGTCCACAGGCAAGTAAGTAGCCAATCACATTCGCGCATGAGCGGCACGGTGGCGCAGTAGTTAGCACTGCTACCTCACGGCAGCGAAGGCCCGGGTCCAATCCTGGCCCCGGGTTACTGTCCGTGTGGAGTTTGCACATTCTCCCCTTGTCTGCGTGGGTCTCAATCCCACAACCCAAAGATGTGCAGGGTAGGTGGATTGGCCACGCTAAATTGCTATTTAATTGGGAAAGACATTTTAAAAATCATATTCACGCACAGCAAACCCAGAAGTTAAAAGCAGCTGGTATTGTTCACTTTTAATTTAAATTTGATGATTGAATAAGCATAAAAGCTAAATACACATTTTTTAAAATACATTTAATGTGCCCAATTTTTTGTTCCAATTAAGGGGCAATTTAGCATGGCCAATCCACCTACCCTGCACATCTTTTTGGGTGTGGGTGTGAGACCCACACAAACACAGGGAGAATGTGCAAACACCACAGGGACAGTGACCCGGGGCCAGGATCGAACCCGGGACCTCGGTGCCGTGAGGCAGCAGTGCTAACCATTGCGCCACCATGCTGCCCGCATAGAAGCTAAAATGAAGGTAGACAGACATTTTAAAAGATAAATGTGGAGTATTTTTTTAATCATTTATTCAGAAATTTTACATTCCATAATAGCAGAATAGCTTTTCTGGGCCTCTGATGATGTTAAACAGTAATTATGAAATTAGTACGCTGTTATAAACCCAGTTATACTGCACTCAACAAAGTGCAACTTTTCTGGAGCTTTTGCAGGGAGACTAACAGCACAAGGGTGGAAGTTCATTTTAAACCCAGTTATACTGCACTCAACAAAGTGCAACTTTTCTGGAGCTTTTGCAGGGAGACTAACAGCACAAGGGTGGAAGTTCATTTTAATTCTATTAATTTCCAGTACTCCACGAGTCTGGTTACTACTACGAAGATGCTTACCTGTAAATATGTATGTTAATTTTTGCGTGTTTGTTTGTTGTTTTTTTTTTTGTTCTTTTTCTCTCCTAACAATTTGTAATTTGTTCAACATAAAATATGAAAACTGAATAAAAACATTTATAAAAAAAAAAAAAAAAAAAAATTCTATTAATTTCCATGGTTATAGTTTAGGGTGCTTTAACCATGCATATGCGGACTCCTGAAGCCAGTTTCACTGCACTAATGATGCTGAAACCTGCCAATGTTACCATTATAAACCACAACAAAATCTGCAACCTAATTTCAGACAGCCAGCAAAATAGCCATGACAAAAATCCACCCAGTTATTTGACAGGAAGGATATATTTCTTCTGCACATTATGTGTGGCAAAATCCAAAATTGTTGCCTCCAAACAGGATCATGCTTTTTGTTGCATGTAGTGTGTTTGGGGATTTTTTTTCTCCCAGACAGATCGTTGCTCTATTGTTTAGTTGGTCTGTGCTCAGTTTAGCCAACAAAAGAGTAATGCAAATGCAATGCGGTGAAATACATCGAAACATACATAGAAAATAGGCGCAGGAGGAGGCCATTTGGCCCTTCGAGCCTGCTCTGCCATTCAATCAAGTTCAATATCCTGATCCCGCCTTTCCCCCATATCCCTTAATGCCTTTAGACCCCAGAGCTATATCTAATTCCTTCTTGAAAAGACACGAAACTCAACTACTTTCTGTGGAAGTGAATTCCACAGATTCACCACTCTCTGGGTATAAAATGTCTCCTCACCTCAGCCCTAAAAGATTTACCCCTTATTCACAAACTGTGACCCCCCCCGGTTCTGGACTCCCCCGCCATTGGGAACATTCTTTCTGAATCCACCCTGTCTAATCCTGTCAGAATTTTATAAGTTTCACTGAGATCCCCTCTCGCTCTTCTGAACTCCACAATGAACACAATCCTAACCGACTTAATCTCTCCTCATATGACAGTCTTACCATCCCAGGAATCGGACAGATACACCTTTGCTGCACTCCCTCTATAGCAGGAACATCCTTGCTCAGATAAGGACACAAAGATTGCACACACTACTCCAGGTGTAGCCTCACCAACGCCCTGTACAATTGTTGTAAAACATCCCTATTCCAATACTCAAATCCTCCTGCTCTGAAGACCAACATACCATTTGCCTCCTTAATTGCCTTCTGTACCTGCACGCTCATTTTCAGGTATTGATGGACGAGGACACCAAGGTCTCACTGAATATCCACCTCTCTCAATTTACACCCATTCAAGTAATAATCTGCCTTCCTCTTTTTGTTACTGAAGTGGGTAACCTCACATTTATCCACATTATGCTGTATCTGCTATGCATCTGAGTGCCCACTCAGCCAGTCCAAATCATGCTGAAGCAGCTCTTCATCCTCCACACAGCTCACCATTCCATCTGCAAATTTGGAGATAATGCCCCTAGTTCCCTCATCCAAATCATTAATATATAATATGAACAGTGGGGTCATAGCACTTATCTCTGTGGTACCCCACTAGTCACTGCTTGCCATTCGGAAAAAGACCAATTTATTCCAACTCTTTTCTTCCTGTCTGCTAACCAGCTTTCTATCCATCTCAAGGCAGTACCCGCAATTCCATGCACTTTAAGAAGTCTTACAACACCAGGTTAAAGTCCAACAGGTTTGTTTCAAAAACTAGCTTTCGGAGCACTGCTCCTTCCTCATTCACCTGAGGAAGGAGCAGTGCTCCGAAAGCTAGTGATTTGAAACAAACCTGTTGGACTTTAACCTGGTGTTGTAAGACTTCTTACTGTGCTCACCCCAGTCCAACGCCAGCATCTCCACATCATGGCTTCCATGCACTTTAACTTTACATTAATATTAATCTGCTATGTGAGACTTTGTCGAAGGCCTTCTGAAAGTCTAAATAATCCACATCCGCTGGGTCTCACTGGTCTACTCTACTAGTTGTATCCTCAAAGAATTCCAGTATATTTGTCAAGCATCATTTCCCTTTTGTAAGTCCATACTGACTTTGTCTGATTATACCACTGCTTTCCAAATGCTGCGCTATGAAATCCTTAATAATGGACTCAAGCAACTTCCCCACTACTGATGTTAGTCTCACTGGTCTATAGTTCCCTGTTTTCTCTCCAGCTCCCTTTTTGAGTAGTGAGCTTACATTAGCTACCCTCCAATCTATAGGAACCATTCCAGACTTCAAAAGAATCTTGGAAAATGACCACCAATGGATTTACTATTTCAAGGGTCACTTTCTTAATTGCTCTGGGATGCCAATTATCAAGCCCTGGAGATTTATCAGCCTTTAAGCCCATCAATTTCCGCAAAACTATTTTCCTACTAATACTGATTTCCTTCAGCTCCTCACTAAAACTTGTGCTTCTCAGAACTTCCAGTACATTATTCATGTCTTCCTTTGTGAAGACGGAGGCAAAATACAAATTTAGTACCTCGGCCGTTGTTTTGTTGCCCGTTCTGAATTCCCCCATTTCTGACTGTAAGGGGCATACATTTGTTTTTGTCAATCTTTTTCTCTTTACATACCTATAAAAACGTCTACAGTCAGTTTTTATGCGACCTGCTAGCTTACTTTCATACTCTATATCCTGCTGTTTCTACTCTGACTAGCACGTGGCACTGGCAGTAATCCTGAGATCACTACCTTTGAGATCCTACTTTTCAACTTGCTTCCTAGCTCCCAATATTCTGCTTTTAGGACCCCATCCCTTTTTTTAAACCTATGTCATTTGTACCAAAGTGTACCACGGCGACTGGCTGTTCACCTTCCCCTTTCAGATACTGTTTATGTTTTTTCTTTAATTTACTTTTTCACTGGTGTTTGTGGCCGTAGAGTTTGATCCCCAATGTTTCAAAGATTCTTGCATTCAAATTGATTTTGTTTTAATATATTTTGCCTGATTAACCGGAAACATTATCAGCTGATCGCAGGACCAGTTATTGGGCTGTTTTTCCATAAATGTTTACTCATAGTTGAGTCATCATTGGAAAAATAAAAGCAGATGGCTCAGATGTTCTGTATTAAATCATAAATTATGCACAGAACCCAAAAATACAATTGAGCAAAATTTGACGGTAACGCTATCATTTTTGTGGTCAACCAACCAAATTATGCATTGAGCCACTGGCCTTTGATCTCCCATTAACACAATCTGCTATCTCCCTTTTTGCTGCTACCAGTCCTTCACACTGCCGTTAACCCGTCCTCTGTCTTGTGCCCTACATATCTTTGTTGCGGCCCTTCCACCTACCACTGGCCTACTTTGTTCCACCCTCTCTTTAGCTCTGAGGAAGAGTCACGCGGACTCAAAACATTAACTCTCTTTCTCTCTCCACAGATGCTGACTGAATTTTTCCAGCCTTTTGTTTTTATTTCAAATTATGCATTTGCTTATTTCAAATTATGCATTTGCCTATCCAAAGATTCCAGGAAATTGATCACTTTTAAGTGCTAATGTAGAAATTATGGCTCCCTTGGCACGCATGGTTTGGCAATTGTACTCGTTACTATATCATGATATTACGCAATATAAGATATCCAGAGATATACTGCCAAAGTAATTCACTGCAATTCAGACATTCTGTTTTCACTTTTTTATGTGAATGAAATAATAAGTTGTTGTGTGTGTTTTGTTCGTCAGAACTTAAATGTGCAACACCCCATTTTTCACATTGGGCCCCAGTTTCTTACAACTCTTGTTTTTTCCAAGAAAGTGCTACTGTGTGATGTCTTGTAGCTGCTGGTGGTTAATAATGGCTTTCTTTTTTATAAGCAACTTCATTATAAGACTAATCATTAGGAGTTATATTGTATTCTTCTTGGTCAGTGCCTGCTAATTAGCTTTTTTAAAAAATAAAACCGAAAACTTAACTTAACAATGGATAAAAGCAAATTACTGTGGCTGCTGGAATCTGAAACGAAAGAGAAAATGCTGGAAAATCTCAGCAGGTCTGGCAGCATCTGTAGGGAGCGGAAAGAGCTACTGGGCAGCACGGTAGCATAAGTGGATAGCACTGTGGCTTCACAGCGCCAGGGTCCCAGGTTCGATTCCCCGCTGGGTCACTGTCTGTGCGGAGTCTGCATGTTCTTCCCGTGCCTGCGTGGGTTTCCTCCGGGTGCTCCGGTTTCCTCCCACAGTCCAAAGACGTGCAGGTTAGGTGGATTGGCCGTGATAAATTGCCCTTAGTGACCAAGAAGGTTAGATAGGATAATTGGGTTACGGGGATAGGGTGAAAGTTAGATGGGGTTATTGGGTTACGGGGATAGGGTGGAAGTGAGGGCTTAAGTGGGTTGGTGCAGACTCGATGGGCCGAATGGCCTCCTGCACTGTATGTTCTAGGTTTTGAGTCCAATGACTCTTTATCAAAGACTAACTTAACTAAACAATCCTATTTAGAGGCTCCTCCTTGCAGCACCAGAGCTTCAAAGAGATAGGATTAATTGAGCTGGTGAAAGGCAAGAGAAGTTCCTTACATTGCTGCATGATGTGGAGGTCTTTCCCCCCCCAATCCTACATCGACTCATAAAATCATCCGGAGCAGGAGTAGATCACTCGGCATAATGAGCCTGCTCCGCCATTCCGTAATACCAAGGCTGACCTGATTGTGGCTCCACTTTCCTGCCTGCTCCCCATAACCCTCGACTCCCTTGTTGATCCAATAATCTGTCTAGTGAAGCCTCAAGTATGTTCAATGACCCAACCTCCACTGCTCTTTGCGAAAGAGAATTCTAAAGATTAATCCTCCGAGGGAAGAAATTTCTCCTCATCTCAGCCTTAAATGTGAGACCCCCCCCCTTATCTTTAAACCGTTCTAGATCCCACGGGGGGTGGGGGGAGACATCCTCCCATCACCTACCCTGTCAAGCCCCTCAGAATCTGAAACAAAAGCAGAAAATGCTGGAAAATCTCAGCAAGTCCGACGGCATCTGTGGTGTGAGAACGGAGCTCACGTTTTGAGTCTGCATGTTTTTGTTTCCAGTTCCAGCATCCACAGTCATTTGTTTTCAGCTTTCCCTCAGAATCTGACATGTTTTATTAAGATCGCCTCTCAATCTCGCAAACTCCAATGAGTATAAACCCAGCCTGCTGAAGCTTTCCTCGTAAAACAACCCTTTCATCCTGGAAATCAATCAATCTAACCTTCTCTGAACTGTTTCCAATGCAAGTATTTCCCTCGAGTAAAAACACCAACATTGTCCACGGGTGCAGACTCAGGAGTGTGCTGCACAGTTGGGGAAAGACTTCCCTATTTTTATACTCCATCCCCCTTGCATTAAAGGCCAATATTCCATTTGCCTTCCTAATTACTTGCATGCTAACTTTTTGTGATTCATGTACAAGAGCCTAGATCCTTCAGTGCTGCAGCATTCTGGTCTATTCTCTCTATTAAAACAATATCCCACTCTTCCATTCCTCCTGCTAAAGTGGACAACAGCACATTTTCCCACGTCATACTCCATCTGCCAATTTTTTTCCCACCAATTTAATCTGCTTGTATCCCTTTGAAATGAAATGAAAATCGCTTATTGTCACAAGTAGCCTTCAAATGAAGTTACTGTGAAAAGCCCCTGGTCGTCACATTCCGGCGCCTGTTCGGGGAGGCTGGTACGGGAATTGAACCGTGCTACTGGCCTGCCTTGGTCTGCTTCCAAAGCCAGCGATTTAGCCGTGTGCAAACACTTTGGGATGGATTCTCCGATTCTGCGACTATGTCCGCAGGATCAGTCTGGTCTTGCGATCAAAATGTTGGCGCTGCCTCTGCACCGATGCTGTGCCCGGTTTGGGGGGGGGGGGGGGGGGGGGGGGCTAGCAGCCACATCACACCCGGCTTTACCTGCTGATATGGGTTTAGAATGGCCGGGTACGTACCAGCGCATACGTATGGCTGCGACCTCCGGCAGCCACGCCATACAACATGACACCGGCCACGCGGATCAGGCCTGCCAAAAGCTGCCCCCCGTAACCCCCCCCCCCCCCCCCCCCACTCCACTGCCAAAGACCCTGCTGCCAGCGGAATGGGTCCCCACTGGACACAGTTCGCAGCCACTATGCGCGGTCCCAGAAGACTGAGGATATGCGACCAACGCCGTCGGGAAGTTGGCCCATCGAGGGTGGAGCGCGGGGGAGGCCTCGAGTGATGTCCTGAAGCCTTCTCGATGGCATGCGGCGGACTAGTACGGCGTTTCTGAGGGAGGGGGCGGAGAATCGGAAAAACCGCGCCACCCCGAATTCCGGCGTAAAAATAGATTCTTCAGCCGATAGCCAAACGCGATTTCAGAGTCGGCGATCGGAGAATCCCACTTTTTGCATCCTCAAAACTACTCCCAGTACCTGAAATAGTTGAGTATAAACAAATTTGACAAAGAATACAGCACGGTAGCACAGTGGTTAGCACATTTGCTACACGGGTCCAGGGTCCCAGGTTCGTCTCCGGCCTTGGGTCACTGTCTCTGCGGAGTCTGCACAGTTCTCTCCGTGTCTGCGTGGGTTTCCTCTGGGTGCTCCGGTTTCCTATCACAGTCCAAAGATGTGCAGGTTAGGTGGATTAGCCATGATAAATTACCCTTAGTGTCCAAAGAAAAAGGTTAGGTGGGGTTACTGGGTTACGGGGATAGGGTGGAGGAGTTAAGTAGAGTGCTCTTTCCAAGAGCCGATGCAGACTTGAATGGCTGAATGACCTCCTTCTGCACTGTAATTTCTATGATAACAGATGGTAAGAAAGAGAGAGAAACTTAATGTCATCTGATGATCTTCTCAGGCAAGATAATTCCCTTATCTCTGATTGATAAACACCTATTCTAATGGAAATTTGGCCTCAGTGGACTCGATTCAACTAGTTGGGAACAAAGTCCGAAAGCAAGCGTGTTTAGCCGCCTGTTTCCCGATGCACACAACACCGAGAAACACATGGCAATAAACGCAACTCGCGTTATATAAGGCACCTCAGTGGGGAACACGTGACCAAGGTGCCACACAGCTCTATTTTGTACACTGGGCAGCTCCGTTCGCTGAACTCCCCAGTGTAGCCAGAGATCGGGAGGCCATTTTTAAATGGCGACCTGATCTCTCAGGCCCCCGGAGCGACCCCCGATTTCCCCCGGTCCAAACGCACTAGGAAACGGTTCATGGCCCCTCCCACCCTGACCGCGGGCGTGCAACAAAATGCCAGCTGGGCACCTTGGCAGTGCCGGGCTGGCACGTGGGTGACACTGCAAGAGAACCGCACCCAGGGAACCACACTACCAAAGGACATGCAGATGGGGGCATCCGAATCCCTTGGAGTCCCCTTCCATCTGCTGTACAGCACTCGCCCAAGATCTCCGAGGCGAAGGAGATGAAACCCCAAGCGTCAGGTACCTTGGGGTGTGAGACAGTCTCACTTTAATTCCTGATTGGCCAAAAAGTGAACCTGCTCACAATGGGCGGGATTTACATCGCAACTTCTTGCGAGACCGTGTTGGAACTTGCGAGGCGTTGCAAGCCAGATGTCGCTCAGCAGGTCTGGCAGCCAGCATCTGTGTAGAGGGAAACCGAGGTAATGTTTCGAGTCCATATGGTCGTAGCTTTCCACACATGCTGCCAGAGCTGCTGAGATTATCCAGCATTTAGTTTTCATTTCAGTAGGTGATCAGCCTGTACTGTTGACGTACGGCAGTGAGACCCAAAGACTACTTGTGGTCCACATCTGTGGCTTCATCCAAAGCCTTCAGCAGAACTATTGCTCTGTCTGTCTGCCCTCAATGTATCAGTTGCTGTTAATTGGTATTAATAATAGCTGGGTGGCATGTGGCACAGTGGTTAGCACTGGGACTACTGCCCTGAGGACACGGGTTCGAATCCCACCCCTGAGTCACTGTCCGTGTGGAGTTTGCACATTCTCCCCATGTCTGCGTGGGTTTCACCCCCACAACCCAAAAGATGTGCAGGTGAGATGGATTGGCCACACTAAATTGCCCCTTAATTGGAAAAGAAAAATAATTGGGTGCTCTAAATTTTTTTTTTTTTAAATAATACCTGGGTGCCATGTGCATTTTTGGTGGACTAATGGATAGGAAGCTCTAATCTGAAGACTTCAAATTTAAGCAATCTGAATTTTGATGGGGAAAATTAAATTCTAAATGTACCTCTGAAGTCTTTTTTTTTAAATAATTTTTATTGAAAAATTTTGTATTTATATAATAACAACGAACAGCAATAAAATACCAACAAACCTCGCATCCTTCCACTGCAGCAGGATCCTCCGCCGGGCTACTAGGGATGCAAAGGCCAAAACACCGGCCTCTTTCGCCTCCTGCACTCCTGGCTCCGCTGCAACTCCAAACATCGCGGGTCAACCTGGTTTGACCCTGGATCCAACCACTCTCGACACCGTCCTCACCACCCCCTTCCAGAATTCTTCCAGTGCTGGGCATGCCCAGAACATATGGGCATGATTCGCTGGGCTCCCCGAGCACCTGGTGCACCTGTCCTCACCCCCAAAGAACCTACTCATCCGAGTCACAGACATATGGGCCCGATGTAGCACCTTAAATTGGATGAGACTAAGCCTCGCACAGGAAGAGGAAGAGTTGACCCTCTCCAAGGCATCCGCCCAAGTCCCATCCTCTATCTGCTCCCCTAGTTCCCCCTCCCATTTAGCCTTCAGCTCCTCCACTGACGACTCCTCCACCTCCTGCATTACCTTATAAATGTCAGACACCTTCCCTTCTCCGACCCACACCCCCGAAAGCACTCTGTCCATTGCCCCCCGCGAGGGCAGCAAAGGAAATTCCTCCACCTGTTGCCTAGCAAACGCCTTTACCTGCAAGTATCTGAACATGTTCCCTTGGGGGAGCCCAAATTTATCTTCCAATTCCCCCAGGCCCGCAAACCTCCCGCCAATAAACAGATCCCTCAATTTGCTGATGCCCACCCTATACCACCCCCTAAATCCCCCATCAATGTTCCCCGGGATGAACCGATGATTTCCACCTAATGGAGCCTCCATCGAGCCCCTTGTTTCCCCCCCTATGCCGTCTCCACTGTCCCCAGATTCTTAGGGTCGCCGCCACCACCGGGCTCGTGGTATACCTCTTAGGAGAGAGCGGCAACGGCGCCGTTACCAAGGCACCCAGGCTCCTACCTCTACAAGACGCCATCTCCATTCTTTTCCATGCCGACCCCCCCCCCCCCCCCCCATCACCCATTTACGCACCATTGACACATTGGCCGCCCAATAGTACCCCAAAAGGTTGGGCAGTGCCAGCCCGCCTCTATCCCTCCCTCGCTCCAGGAAAACCCTCTTCACTCTTGGAGTCCCATGTGACCACACACAGCTCAAAATACTGCTAGTCACCCTCCTAAAGAAGGCCTTGTGGACGAAGATGGGCAGGCACTGAAAGAGGAACAAGAACCTCGGAAGCACCGTCATTTTGATGGACTGCACCCTCCCCGCCAACGACAATGGCAACAAGTCCCACCTTTTGAACTTCTCCTCCATCTGATCCACAAGCCTGGTGAAATTATGCTTTACAAGAGTCCCCCAGTCCCTGGCCACCTGCCACCCCCAGGTAACTAAAACTCTCCCCTTCCCTCCTAAGCGGGAGCCTACCAATTCCCTCCTCCTGGTCCCCAGGGTGCACCACAAACACCTCACTCTTGCCTAGATTTAGTTTATAGCCTGAAAAGCTCCCAAACTCAGCTAGCAGCTCCATCACCCTCGGCATCCCTCCCACTGCGTCCGCCACATACGGTAGCAGGTCATCGGCATACAACGACACCCTATGTTCCTCCCGACCCCGCACCAAACCCCTCCACCTTCCTGAATCCCTCAACGCCATCGCCAACAGTTCGATTGCCAATGCAAACAAGGGGGACAGGGGGCAACCCTGCCTGGTCCCTCGGTAAAGCCGGAAGTACTCCGACCTCTTCCCATTCGGGGCCTCATACAGTAGCCTCACCCATCTAATAAACCCTTCACCAAATCCAAACCTCCCCAACACCTCCCATAAGTACCCCCACTCCACTCTATCGAAGGCCTTCTCCGCATCCAGCGCCACCACTATCTCAGCCTCCCCCTCAATCGCCGGCATCATGTTGACATTCAACAACCTCCGCACATTCGTGTTCAGCTGCCTTCCCTTAACAAAACCTGTCTGGTCCTCGTGTACAACCCCTGGCATACAGTCCTCTATCCTGGTGTCCAGGATCTTTGCCAGCACCTTGGCATCCACATTAAGGAGAGATATGGGCCTGTACGAACCACACTGCTGGGGGTCCTTGTCCCTCTTTAAGATTAAAGAAATCAGCGCCCGCGACATCGTCGGGGGCAAAGTCCCCCCCTCCCATGCCTCATTAAGTGTCCGCACCAACAGGGGGCCCACTAAGTGTACCTCAGAAGTCTTAGTGGTCGTTAAATTACTTTATGAACAGAGTTTCTGGTTTCCATCATTTTTTTACAATTATTTTTGACCAAATTTGGATCTTTTTAATCGCGAGCAACATTTTCTTGGAATCAAAATGTTTTTCTTAAGAAAGTAATTGATAACGGTTTAAAATTCAATGGATTTTCAGTCTTTGAATGTGTTTTTTGTCTAAAGTGGTAAAATGATATAAACTTTGCCCATTTTATGGGACCACTGAGAAATGTTTGATTGTGCCATTTTTCTTACATTGGGATGGTAAATCTTGTAAAGCAACCTCCAATTCCATTTGAAGAACTAATTTGCTTTGGTCAGCAGAAGTAATATTTTCTCTAACATTGTTATTCGTCACCAAAATTCCTACTTCTTTGTCAAAAATTAGAATCAATGTTGGTTTATCAAAGCATTATGACAGGGAAATGACAACTGCTAATAAACGGAAGGATTTTAGCCGTACACCAGCTGCATCCAACCACAGAGAGGCAAAGACATGCTGGTTTTCAGGCAGCCCTAACCCCCATCAGTGTGGCTTGGTGATGATGTGGCAGCTATTCAAATGAGGGAAGAAGGACCATTTGTGTTTATTTTCCTGACTCAGACCTGTTTAACTCGCGCAACTGCAAGCTTCACTTCATCAAGAATATTGAGTGATCTTTGAGTCTGCTGCTTGTCTGGTTTGGTATCATATGCTCATCACAGCAGCATATCAAGCAGCCTGCAGCGAGGGGGGGGGGGGGGGGGGTAAAAGCAGGTGGGCCATCCAAGTATATCAAACTATGTAAAATGTAAGTGTTCTAACAGACTTTATACTTTCTCTGATACCGAAGTTGGGTAGAAGTTCTCAACTTCATTAATAAGGACTCAGTGACTTAACTGCGTTAATTGTTTAGGCTTTCAGGTGACTTCCCATATTTAAATAGGGAATATGTGCACATTAGTTATGGCTTCTCTTATTTTACAGTGCTTTCAAATTTAGCATCAGTTCAAAGCCAAAATCGCTTTGTAGGATGTTAAACCTGGGGTGTAATTTGGGTGCAAAGAACCACAAGCTCGCTGGAGAAACTGAGTGGTGTTCTCCGAGAACTCCTTCCACAGGAAGTTTAACTCTGCCTTGTTCCAGTGTCAAGATTGATACTGACGCCAGACCCACTCATTTGCAACGAAGCTGCAGTTACAATGTGAAATTGCTGTGTGGCATTTACTAAAATGACAGTCGTAATGTAAATGCACTCTTTGATTAACCAAGACCCAAGTGTAGCAAACTATGTTGTGCAACTCTCAATTAAGCATGTTTGACTGGATTTTGCTGCACTGATGATGGTGAATCTGTCCGCGCTCCCAGTCATTATATTGTTGAGAGGCCCAGCAACTTCGTGCACTTTAGTACAGGAATCCCAAGGTTACGGTGGGCCATTCTGCGATCCTCCAAAGCACTTGTATGGAGCTAAGCGACATCGGGATTGAAATGGGTATCATAGAATTTACAGTGCAGAAGGAGGCAATTCGGCCCACTGAGTCTGCACCGGCTCTTGAAAAAAGCACCCTACTCAAGCCCACACCTCCAACTTATCCCCGCAACCCAATAACCCCACTTAACCTTTTTGGACACTAAGGGTAATTTATCCAGGGCCAATCCACCTAACCCGCACATCTTTGGACTATGGGAGGAAACCGAAGCACCCAGAGGAAACCCACACACAGAATGTGCAGACTCCACACACACAGTGACCCAAGCCAGGAATCGAACCTGGGACCCTGGAGCTGTGAAGCAACTGTGCTAACCACTAGGCTACCGTGCTGCCTCACCGTATGGTGAGGATTAGACCTAATTGCCCAGTTATAACCAATTCTTTTTTTCAATTAAGGGGCAATTTAGCATGGCCAATTGACCCACCCTGCACAACTTTTCAGGTTGTAGGGTGAGACCCACACAGACACGGGGAGGATGTGAAAACCTCATACGGACAGTGACCCGGGGCCAGGATCGTACCAGGGTTCTTGGGGCCGTGAGACAGCAGTGCCAACCACTGCACCACTGTGCTGCCCTTTAGCGACCTATACATAATGGCGCGGTGGCACAGTGGTTAGCACTGCTGCATCACAAGCACCAGAGACCTGGGTTCGATTCCAACCTTGGGCGACTATGCGAAGTTTGCATATTCTCACCATGCCTCCTTGGGTTTCCTCCGGGTGCACTGGTTTCTTCCCACAGTCCAAAGATGTGCAGGTTAGGTGAATTGGCCATGCTAAACTGCCCAACAGTGTCCAAAGATGTGCAGGTTAACTGGGGTTGCGGGGATCAGGCAGGGGAGTGGGCCTAGATAGGGTGCTCTTTCGGAGGGTCGATGCAGACTCGATGGGCCAAACGGCCTGCTTCTGCACTGTAGGGATTCTATGAACAGAATATTGTAGCCAGCTCTTGACTCATTAATTTCCTGATTTATTCAGGCCATTATTTTTCATGTTCTTCAGAAGAAATGTTTCACCACTGATTATTTTCTTTTCATGAAATCCAAATCACAGCTTACATTTTGCAATACATTTAAGAAAATCGTTTGGGAGATGTGTGCATTTGCCCTTTCATGAGGACTCAAATCTGTTCAATTCGTTGCAGTGAAATCAATTGTAATTGATATTGGCGCCCAGAGTTGCTTAATTGTTTCACTCTTTTCCAATGGATAAAAACAAATCCGTTCAGTTTCACAGATAGTGAACTTGAATATAATCCATAAATTCCAAACTAAACGTCAGTATTTCTTGGAGATAAACACAAGTCAACTGACCAGCAACATTGACCTATATTTTACAGTCAGTGATAAGAACAAGGAGCAGGAGTAGGCAATCTGGCCCTTCGAGCCTGCTCCGCCATTCAATGTGATCATGGCTGATCTTTTGTGGACTCTGCTCCACTTTCCCGCCTGAACACCATAACCCTTAATCCCTTTATTCTTCAAAAAACTATCTATCTTTATCTTGAAAACATTTAGTGAAGGAGCTTTAACTGCTTCACTGGGCAGGGAATTCCATAGATTCACAACCCTTTGGGTGAAGCAGTTCCTCCTTAACTCAGTCCTAAATCTACTTCCCCTTATTTTGACGCTATGCCCCCTAGTTCTGCTTTCACCCGCCAGTGGAAACAACCTCCCCCCATCTATCCTATCTATTCCATTCATAATTTTATATGTTTCTGTAAGATCCCCTTCATCCTTCTAAATTCCAATGAGTACAGTCCCAGCCTACTCAACCTCTCATTGTAATCCAACCCCCTCAACTCTGGGATTAGCCTAGTGAATCTCCTCTGCACACCCTCCAGTACCAGTAAATCCTTTATGAATAAACATTATTCATGAATAATACATTAGACACTCAATACACTTGCGCAGACTTTTTATGTACTTTCAGATTGGATGTTACAGTAAATAGAAATTCAAAGTAGCACAATAGCCCCCCCCCCACCACCACCACCCAACGGATGGTCTGTGTAAATTAGGCTAGCAGCAGTGTGTCCCCTTTAACCAATCAGATTGAAGAATCCCCCTTGAGCCACTCTGAATCTAAACCAGGAAGTAAGTAAGTAAAGTTGCATAGTCCCAGATGACTGTCGGCTGCTTTCCCCTTTGAGGGGGAGAGTTGACTGGTGGTGATTTAACCTGAAGCTGGAGAAGACGGGGCCTTCATGAATAACTTCAGCAGCCACAGGAAATGAACCCCTGCTGTTGGCCTCGCTCTGCATCCCAAACCAGCTTTCCAGCTAACTGGTCCCCAAAAACCAGAAAGTGGCAGTTTAGAGAAGTCAACTCAATGACAAATCATGTGCAGAAAGCAATCTAGAGACCCCCCCCCCCCCCCCCCCCAAGGATGGGATTAAGAGAGAGAGAAAGAAAAGAGGAGAAAATGTAAAAAATAAAAATAAAAAAAATTTAAGTGCAAAAAGAATTTAAACGATTATAAAAGTACATTTTCAGTGGACCACAGAGGTTGTTTGACAGCAGGAGAGACCGTTAAAGCTTCACTTACATTTGGAAGGAAGAAGCCTCAGCTTTCCACGGTGATTACTGGGTATCTATCATTGCAACTACAGCAACATCACACCATTCCATGTACTTCAATGGTGAGTTTCAGTGTGATATTGTTACAACTAAGCTTTGGGATGAACAATGCAACGCGGATAGCAATTTCCAGATTTCCATGTTGAACTGCGCAGTCACTGGAATTTGCTGTTTGCGCACCTTAACAGCAGGTGATGCTGGGTAGGTAGGAAAGTAAATTGTGAAGAGGACGTAAGAAGGCTACAAAGGGGCATGGCTAGGTTAATTTAGTGGGCAAAGATCTGGCAATGTAACGCGGATAAATGTGAAATTGTCCATTTTGACACGAAAAATATAAAAGAAGCTCATTATCCAAATGGTGGGAGATTGAAGAACCCTCGAGTTGCAGAGGAATCCGAGTGTCCTAGTGCATGAATCACAAAACACTAGCAAACAGGTGCAACAAGTAATTAGGAAAGCAAATAGAACATCATCATTTATTGTGAAAGGAATTCATTACAGAAGTGGAGAGGTCATGTTTCAATTCTACAGAGCATTGGTGAAACCACGTCTAGACACTGTGCCCAGTGTCAGTCTCCTTATTTAAGGAAAGATATAATTGCATTGGAAGCAGTTCAGAGCAGGATTATTAGACTATTACCAGAAATGGGCGGGTTGTCTTATGAGAAAAGCATGGATAGGATAGGTTTGTATCCACTGCAGTTTTAGAAGAAAAGGAGGCGGCTTGATCGAAACCTTTAAGATTCTGAGGGATGTTGACGGGGTGGATGTGGAGAGAATCTTTCCTCTTGTCGGAGAATGCAGAATTAGGGGGTCACCTTTTTGAAAGGGAGGGGTTGCTCATTTCAGACAGAGATGATCATTTTTTTCTCTGAGGGTTGAACTCTTTCTCAAAAGGCTGTGGAAACAGGATCTTTGAATTTAAAAAAAATATCTGTTGGGATTTTCAATTATTTACCAAATTTACTAAAAGGACTTGTACATATTTGCAAAGTAATTGAATTAGAAATGTATTTAAGTCAGTGGGATATACCTCCCAAATCTACGACTTACAAACAAAAGCCAAAGCTAGCTATACGTACAGCACAAAACAATAGTCTTTACATCATTGGGAACAAATAAGACCCGATGAATCGGGGACAAAATCCCCAACATGTTCCATCCAGGGATAAATAGGATATAGCATTATTGACCTACATCTCACCCTTAGCTACAAAACAAAATGACAGCAGAAGAAAACAATACCCCAAGAACCCCAGTTGCTAAGGGAAAATTGACTAACTCTTACAGTGCAATGTAAGCTCTTCTCCAGATCCAGACTGAAGACAGGCAGCCGTCCTATACATTCAAAATGGCAAAAAGAGGGTCTGGCATAACCAAACCTTAATTCTCAGCATAGGGTCTCCCATAAAAGAAGTACAAAGAGACCGACAACAAGAGCAGGAGCCCAAACGTCCATAATCCCATCTCCCAGCCCCAGATCAAAGGACAAATCAGATTACTGGACCACCAGTACCACCCTCAAGAGGACAACAGGGTATCGTAGGGCCAAGAACCAAAAGGAATATAAACTGGTCCCTATCTTAAAATGAGGGGGAAGGAGGGGGGCACCCACACCAGGACAGGAGGGCCATCAGAGTGATTCCCAGACCTGCCCCGCCTCATCCCCTGGAATGGCTGGGCACCCCCCCCCCCCCCCCCCCCTCTCAACCAGGAACACTCAAAAGAAGAGAAGATTAGGCCACCCAAAACCCAACGTAGATCCGTATCCGAGTGTCCACCACACCAGGGCTCACCATTCAACACCACCACAGCAGCCCTCATGGATACCAATACTAAGAAAGAAGAAGAAGCAACTCCCCAACGCCTCTCAAAAGTCAGAAGAAGGGTGAAGAACAAGAACTGTCCGATCTCCTCGGACTCGCAGATCACCACCTAAGATATTATGACTAGACTAGAACCTGCCAATCAACCACCAAGTGGGCCCCTTCCAGCTCCCAAGATGAAAAGAGTAAGGATAACCACAGGGTACAATCTTCAGAGTCTGCCCGAACAAGCAATGAAGAGAAAAAAAACACTTGGGAGAGATGACCTCACTAGCCACAGCACCCACCACTAAATGAAGGATATTCAGTCTGGCCTCATTCTCGAGCTCTGACAGTAGCTAGAATAGTCAAAGAGGCAGGCCCCACACCAGGAGAAATGACCGACTCTGCACAACCAAGCCCAGGCGGTCAACTACCTGGGCTCCAGCAGGGGAGCTACCCGAACCTTTCTTGACCAACCTCAGCACCCCACAGCACCAGAGATTGGAAGACCAACCCAACCCTAGGCCAGAGGACAGGATTAAATTTGCTCCGTCGAAGCTGAGCTTCTGGCCTCTAGATCGAGATTCCCAAGACATGGCAGCCAATTTTCAAACCTGGCTGGGAACTTCTCCACCACCTCACTTGTGATCCCAGGCATGACTGGGCTCCTCACGGAGCTCCCCTTCGTCCTCACCCAAATTCCTCAGGATGGGCGGCAGCCACATGACAGGGATTCATCCGTGCGGAGGCGGGCTTCCGCCAGAGTCAGTGGTCTCTCTGCTATAAGGACCCTGTCGTGCACCACCACCGCCTCCATAAAGTTGCCTCGCAGCTCTTGAAATTAGGCTTTAACATCCTGCTTTGCAGAGCCAAGACTTTCATCATGAGCTGCCATCATCCATCGGTGTGCATCGTACCTTCAGTGCGGGAA
Organism: Scyliorhinus canicula; assembly: GCF_902713615.1. Lineage (NCBI taxonomy): Eukaryota > Metazoa > Chordata > Chondrichthyes > Carcharhiniformes > Scyliorhinidae > Scyliorhinus > Scyliorhinus canicula. Next base: position 28,895,335 of record NC_052156.1, read on the forward strand.
ACCTCTCAAAACAGCTATGCCAACATAGTCAAAGGTCCACCCCAACTCCCTTCAGCCGCCACAAATCAACGAGGATTAAAGCATATTGTCTCAACTAAGTGCTGAAATATTGATCGACAAATCTCGGGACATAGTAAAAGCCATGTCGACTGAAGAAAGACAAAAGGGAGATGTGTACAAGGATAAAAACAAAGACTGAAAGGTGAGCAAGGCTCACAAGAATGCAGCTGCTTCCGCGCTCACATCACATGATCCCTCTTTGAATATTTCTGCGGCAGAGCTGAATAGCTTCCTGATTAACAAGGGAGGTGAAAGGTTATCAGGGGCAGGCAGGATTGTGGAGTTGAAGTTACAATCGGTCATAATCTTACTGAATGGCGGAGGGGTGGAATGGTCGCCTTCTGATTCATATGTTGGGAGCTCCCTGTTTTTAGCCACAAAACGCAGGCCAACATGATCCTCCATAATATCCACCTTATTGGCTAGGCTTCATCAACACAGTCTAACACTTCTTTGATTTGATGTCCGCTTTTACTCACGCTTCTGTGAAGTGGCGCAAGATGTTTGCTTGTGTCCCAAAGTGCTGTATAAATGCAGGTTGTTGTTGTCAAAGTCATTAATTTCCCAAACACTTTCTGGTGCTGAGCAGCCTTGCGTGACACCTTGTGCACATTATAAGGTCATGCATGTGTTGCCCCTTGTGGAAGATGCTGGAGAGCATCTGATCCAATGGACATATGTCCCCATCTTCATAGGGGGCACAGAGAAATTGGGGGAACAAAATACTATTCAGTCTTGTAGGATTGCATGCTGAAGCCTGTCAAAAGTACTTCAGATTCACAAAAGGCTTATTTATTACCATACAAAAGATGCATAATAAAAGTAATCCGACCTTGACTTCTCCAGTCTTTAATTACTGTGCCAATGTCGCTGTTATTAAAATGCCGAGAGAAACTGAGGATGTTGTTCATGCTTGCAAAATATAAAAGCTGCTGATCTTTTCAAGTGTTTAGCCATAACCCCCGTGAGCTGAGTGTCCTGTTAATACTGGAGGATTCCCCCTCGTTAAAACTATAAAAGTCTACCATTTGCTTTGATTTTTCTTAGCCTGGAGCACAATAAGCGAATGATGTAGAGTTTGATCCAATCACAGTGAAAAAAGCATCGGGTTTATGCTCACCTGAGAGATTATCTTAATTACAAGTTGCAGCACACTTTAAACACATCTTGAATAACAGGGGTTGCATTGAAAGTTTTCATATTACACTATACAAACTGTTTATAGTTCGTATCTGTATAATTTTTTTTCTTTTTTTCTAAATTTAGAGTTCCCAATTCTCTTCTTCCAATTAAAGGGCAATTTAGCGTGGCCAATTCACCTGCCCTGCACATCTTTTTAGGTTGTGGGGGTGAGACCCACGCAGACACGGAGAAAATGTGTAAACTCCACGCGGATAGTGACCCTGGGTCGAGATCGAGCCCGGGTCCTCAGCGCCATGAGGCAGCAGCGCTAACCACATATTTGTATAAAAATGGTCCTGCTTTATACATCCCTTTTTACCGTGGTAAAGATGTAAATTGATTTTGCCGAACCTGATGTTTGTTTGGAATCGAGTGAGCCACTGCAAGTTCCAAATGGACCCATTAACATTTAAGATTTGATTAGCAAACCGGCATGTTGACTTCACTTTTCTGGTCTGGCAAAGTTCTGAGTTTTGAAGGGAGATGAATAGCTACATATACACAGGGGAGAATTGTGTGGCCCTTTCCGCCGGCGGGAATTAGCAATCCCACTGAAGTCAGTGGACTTTTGAATTGCTCGCTGCATTTTCAGCCCTACCCCCACCGCAATGGAGCCATAAGATACTGTATGCAGTATTTCCTACAGAGATATTTTTCTACTCTGTTTCTAGTTCTCCTTTATTAATATCGAATCCCTTCAATAAAAAGATATACAACCCTTTAATAAAGATCTGATTTTTTAAAAAATCTATTCGATGTGGGCATTGCCGGCAAAACCAACGTTTAATTGTCCCATCACTAAATGCCCTTAAGAGGGTGGTGGTGAGTCACTGCCCTTGAACCACTGCAAACTGTATGGTGAAGGCTCACTCGCACTGCTGTCAGAGTGTGAGGTTCAAGATATTGAGCCAGTGATACCGAAGGACCAGTGACTTAGTTCCAGGTCAGCATGATGTGTGATTTCGAGGGGAAATTGTGGGTGGTGGTGTTCCCATGCGCCTACTGTACTTAAAAATTCATTTATGGGGTGTGAATGTTGCTGACGAAGCCAACATTTATTGCCCATCCCTAGTTGCCCTTCAGAAGGCGACGGTGAGCTGCCTTTTTAAACTGCTGTCGCCCCCGAGGTGTAGGAACACCCACTGTGCTGTTAGGGAAGGAGTTCCAGGATTTTGACCCAGCGACAGTGAAGGAACGGTAATATATTTCCAAGTTAGGATGGTGAGTGACTTGGAGAGGAAACTCCAGTGGTGGGGTTGTCCTTCTAGATGGTAGCGGTTGTCAGTTTGGAAAGTGCTATCAAAGCAACCTTGGCAAATTATTGCCATCTTGCAGATGGATACACGGCTGGCAGTGTTTGTCGGTGGTGGATCCCCTCTATCATTGTAAGTCGTAGATTTGGGAGGTATAATCCCACTGACTTAAATACATTTCTAATTCAATTACTTTGCAAATATGCACAAGTCCTTTTAGTAAAACCAGGAAACTAGGAGTAACTGTGTCTAGACAATTGAACATTTCCCAATTGTTTCAACCTGTGCAATGAGTTGACTGAATTTTGCTTTAAAGTTAAACTGGTGTCCAGAATGCATGTTGCTTTTGCCCTGTGTTAACCGCTTCTGATTCTTCATGTTTTAGTTAATTCATTAGCTACAATTGCTGGTCGTTATCACTGGTTTGCAATTATCAAAGTCTACATTTCATTTTGATGATTTGTTTTTCCGTTTGATCAATGTTTTCATTTAATAAATGTAGTTTACCTGGATTTCCAAAGACATTGGTAAGATGCCACGGAAATAGTTGATAGGCATGGATAGAGGATTGGTTAACAGATAGAAGACAGAGTGTGGGCATAAATGGAGCTTTGTCAAGTTGGCAGGCAGTGAATGGTGGGTTGCTGTAAGGATCAGTGCTGCAGTCTGAGCTGTTAACACTACATATTAAAGATTTTTGACAAAGAGACCGAGTAATCTATCTAAGTTTGCTGATGGTACCAAACTTGATGAAAAGGTAAGCTGTGGGGACTCATAGAATTTACAGTGCAGAAGGAGGCCATTCGGCCCATCGAGTCTGCACCGGCTCTTGGAAAGAGCACCCTACCCAAAGTCAACACCGCCACCCTATCCCCATAACCCAGTAACCCCACCCAACACTAAGGGCAATTTTGGACACTAAGGGCAATTTATCCAGGGCCAATCCACCTAACCTGCACATCTTTGGACTGTGGGAGGAAACCGGAGGAAACCCACGCACACACGGGGAGAATGTGCAGACTCCGCACAGACAGTGACCCAAGCCGGAGTTGAACCTGGGACCCTGGAGCTGTGAAGCGGTTGTGCTATCCACAATGCTCTGTACAGAGACTGCAAAGAGATATAACCAGGTTAGGTGAATGGGCAACAAGATGGCTAATGAGGTATAATGTGAAGAATAAAAAAGCCAAATATTTGTTAAAAGGTGAGAAACCTGTAAGAGTTGATGTTCAAAGAGACTTGGGAATGCTTTTACAAGGATGGCAGAAAGTTGGAATGAAGGTGCAGCAAGCAATTAGGAAGGCAAATTGCATGTGGGCCTTTATTACAAGGGAATTGGAGTACAAGAATCAAGAAGTCATGTTACAATTGTACAGGGTTTTGGTCAAACCGCATCTGGAGTATTGTGAGCAGTTTTGGTGTCTCGTGTTTAAGAAAGGCTACATTTGTATTGGAGACGAATGGGTTGTCCTATGATGAGAGGCTGAGTGAGTTTGCCTTCTATTCTCTGGCGTATATGAGAATGAGAGGCAATCTCATTGAAATCTACAAAATTCTGGAGGGTCTTGAGAGGATGGACACTGAAAGGTCATTTCTGCTGCCCAGGAAATATAACACGCGAGGGCACAGTTTCCAGGATTAGGGGATAATCATTCAGAACTGCGATGGGAAGAAATTTCTTCACTCATATGGTTGTGAATCTTTGGAATTCTCCATTCCAGAGGGTTGTGGATGCTCCATCGTTGAATATATTCAAGGCTGAGATAGACAGGTATTTGGATCTGGGGAATGAGCAGGAAAATGGAGTTGACATTCAAGATTGGCCATGATCGTGTGAAATGGAGGAGCAGGCATAATGGGCCGTGTGGTCTACTCTTCCTAGTTCTTATGCTGCTATGTTTTTTTTTCCATCCTTCTGGTGCAGGTAAGCCAACAAGTGACAGCCAGATTCGAAGTATCAGCCATGGTGTCGAAAGTATTCTGATCTGAAACGGATGGATAAATATTTAGATGATATTACAGGACCATAGAGTAAGACCAGATTAGTGATTTTGGGTTACTCTGGCATGGAATCATCGCAGACATAGAGAAGCAAGTAACTGCCTTCTGCACGATAAACGTCTATGTCAATGTAAAGGGCCACAAGAATCCATAGCATTTTACAAGATTACCTGATTGAAGCTGTCTGTCACTCGCTCGTACATGACCTGGATTTGGATTGTTGAATTTTGTGGACCTTTTGAGACCTTGATTTTTCAGCAGGTGCAGCATTCCTTACCTTGTCCACAACTCCACCCTTTTGACAGAGGCCAGGAATGGGCCAAGCATGGTCAAAAGTCCTCTGAGCCCCCCTGATTATCTTGCAGTTGTACTTTGGGAGCGGAGGACAGAGTCGCTTTTGATGATTGTGCGAAAACTCAAATTGGTTTGGCAGTGTTCCACCAGCCCCAATGTGTAAGCTGGGGCACTTCTGGATATAGGATAAGGCTGCCGACATTTCAGCAAGCAAGCGGAGTATGAGTAACTCTTTGTTTTTAAAAAAAAGATTTGTTCATCTTATAATTTCAGCCTCTTGTGCCTGTTTAAGTTTTATCTGTGGATTCATTTGATCTGAAACAGACAGATGTAAACAGTCAAACTGAATCTTCAGCTGCATCTTGGGGGAAACCACAGTTGTGTACATTAAACTGGGCTGGTAATTTAATATCCTTCAGTGCACAAAGTGAATAAGGACAGATGTGAGTACAAATGTTCCAAGCTTGTGTTTGATTTGGATCTGTTTACATGTGAATTATTTGTTGTATGTGGCAGCAGCAAAAGTTGAACAGAAATAAGCCCGAGAATTATATGCAACACAATTTTCACACTATCAACGATGAGAGGATAGGGCAACATTGGACTCTTCCCAAAAGGGGATATTTGCAATATTGATTATATAATTTTGCTGATCTCAGCAGTCACAAGGTGGATACAGTTGTGCAAGGTCATTTGGCTCATCCAAGCTCATCCATGCAAGCAAATGACTTGCATTTCCCCTGTCACATTATGTAGTTCTTTCTTCAATTAACATTGCCAACGGAGTAGTATATTCAGCACCTCAAATCTGTTTGAATATTCATTTGGATCTTGGCTAATCTTTACCTCAAACTTCATTTCGAACCATAGAATTCCTGTAGTGCAGAAGGAGGCCATTCAACCCATTGAGTCTGTACCGACCCTCTGAAAGAGCACTCTATCTAGGCCCACTCCCCCCGCTATGTGTGGCACAGTAGCACAGTGGTTAGCACTGTTGCTTCACAGAGCCCGGGACCTGGGTTTGATTCCCAGCTTGGGTCACTGTCTGTGCAGATTCTGCACATTTCCCCCATTTCTTCGTGGGTTTTCTCTGAGCACTCCGGATTCCTCCCACAAGTCCTGAAAGACGTGCTTGCTAGGTTAATTGGACATTCTGAATTCTCCCTCCGAGTACCTGAACAGGCGCCAATCTGTGGCGACTAGTAGGTTTTCACAGTAGCTTAATTGCAGTGTTAATGTAAGCCTATTTGTGACACTAATGAAGATCATTATTATCCCCATAACCCCACCTGACCTACATATCCTTGGACACGAAAGGGAGTTGGATGTGGCCCTTGCGGCTAATGGGATCAAGGGGCATGGAGAGAAAGTGGGAGTGGGATATCAAATTTGCATGATCAGCCATGATTATACTGAATGGTGGTGCATGCTCAAAGGGCCGAATGGCCTACCCATGCACCTATTTTCTATGTTAAAGGGGCAATTTAGCATGGCCAGTCCACCTAACCACATCTTTGGGCTATGGGAGGAAACTGGAGCACCCGGAGGAAACCCACAGAGACATGGGCAAAAGTGCAAACTCCACACAGTCACCCAAGGCCAGAATTGAACCTGGGTCCCAGGGGCTTTGAGGCAGCAGTGGTAAACACTGTATCACCGTGCCATCCCATTTACCTGCATTTGTTCAATATTCCTTGAAACGCTTAACCAACAAAAAATTATCAATCTCCGTTCTGAAAGTTTAAATTGTCTGAATTATTTACTAACACTACTGTGATGGACAAAGGTACTGAGGAAAATCCACTTCAAAAGCATACTTCTACATTGTTAATTGTACAATTAGATATGTTCTGATTATTTAATGCATATTGTTTTTGAAAGAGAATGGTTTTTGAAATTCTCTGTCTGAGCCATTATCAAGACTTCTTAAACACCAATTTGATTTGTAGATGGCTCTGCCATAGAATCCCTACATTGCAGGAGGAAGCTATTCGGCCCATCGAGTCAGCACCGACCCTCCGAAAGAGCGCCCTACCTAGACCCAATCCCCCTCCCCATCCCCACAACCTCTTTGGACACTCAGTAACAATTTAGCATGGCCAATCCACATAACCTGCACATCTCTGGACTGGGAGCACCCGGAGGAAACCGAAACAGAAATGGGGAGAAAGTGCAAACTCCACACAGACAGTTACCTGAGGTCGGAATTAAATCTGGGCCCCTGGTGCTATGAGACAATTATGCTAACCACTGTGCCATCGTGCCACCCTTCTTCCTATGCAGTGTAATGGTTAAAGTGCATATAAGCCAAGATTACTTTATCGTTTCCAAATGCTCCCTTTTAAAATAGTGGCTGATTTTAAATGTTGGGTAGGTATATCGTTATCTTCTTGGAAGGAGAATGCACTTGAATGTGAGTAAACCGTTTTCCAATGGAGAATGAGAACAGTCATACCCCACTTGCAATACTATTACTAGATTTATTGGTTAGAAACTATTCAATATTCAACTACTCTCGACAATGCATTACTCTACTATGTGGCTCACAAGCTCCTCCGTTGGATGCTCAATCTGTGATTTGTTAATTGACATTAGATGAAGCGGTGGGAGAGCCAGTAGAAATTTCGGTCCGCATTCCCAGTTATTTATTTATTTATTTTTAATTTGGAGTACCCAATTCTTTTTTTTTCCAATTAAGGGGTAAGTTAGCGTGGCCAATCCACCTAGCCCTGCACATCTTTGGGTTGTGGGGGCGAAACCCACGCAGACATGGGGGAGGATGTGCAAACTCCACACGGACAGTTACCTAGAGCCGGGATTGAACCCGAGTCCTCAGCGCCATGAGGCAGCAGTGCTACCCACTGCGCCACCATGCTGCCTTTAGCATTCCCAGTTATGGAGGGAAAATTGCCAGGTGTTCCCTCTTCTGACCACCATCCAGCTGCTTCTGCTGGAAATGTGTGACTGTGAAGCTTGGACAGTGACAAGATCAGACTTGTGACGTGATGCCCTCTTTGCTAACAGTCTGGGCTGGCAAAGTGGGTTACTTGGGTGAACAACCAGAGGGTGGCTCTGCGTGAACCTATTTGCATTTCAACCAAACCAACAAGTTCAGGAGAGAGGATTCCATCTCTTTCATCAGCCCACATTTAAAGATTGTGTTAGATACACACATCACAAGTTCCACATTTAGTTTCTGGTCTATGCTCTTGTCAGCTGACAAAATTAATCCTTGCATTTGGCCTCCGCAACTCTTGGCTCTTGAAGGTAAAAGCAAGCCAAGCTTCTTACTCATGATCAACATAAGTGATCTTTTCTGGAAAGTACTAATATCGAGCATTAGATTTAAACTTTCAGAACCGCTCACACTGGGGTGGGGCAGGAGTGGGAGATTGGTGACAGAAAGTCAGGAATGTCGAAGTTTGAGTGCGTATTTGGCGGTGGCTTTTTAACCCGGCCACGGCATTTGTATCTGACTTTGGCATTTCTGGACTATGTGAGCATGCGGGATGACGGCCTGCACTTCTCTTTCAGCTCCACTATTTAAAGAGATTCTGAGAGGGGCACAATAATGGATGGTAGAAGGGTTTTGACTGAATGCTTGCACAGCAGCTCAGAAAGAGGGAGGCAGCCAGGGAGACAGGGAAAGTAAATGACAGAGATGGGAACCTGGTTGGAGCAGGGGTGAATAAGGCATTTAGGGATTTCGACAGTAGGCTGTATAGGTCGGAACCCCCTGCGGGGCCGGAGGGGATGAGGCACTTCTGGGGGGGGGGGGGGGGGGGCTGAATTTCCCAAAGGTGGACGGGGAGCTGGTAGAAGGGCTGGGCGCTCCGATCGGGTTGGAAGAGATAATGAAGGGTATGAAGGCCATGCAGGCGGGTAAATCCCCGGTGCCGGACGGGTATCCAGTGGAGTTTTATAAAAAGTTCTCTGGGATATTGGGGCCGGTGTTGATGAGGATGTTCAATGAGGCAAAGGAAAGAGGGGTGCTGCCCCCGATGATATCACAGGCCACGATTTCGCTGATTCTGAAGCGGGATAAGAACCCAGAGCTGTGTGGGTCCTACAGGCCAATATCCCTGTTGAATGTGGGTGCCAAACTGCTGGCCAAAATTTTGTCCTCCAGAATTGAGGATTGTCTTTATTGGGGAGGACCAAATGGGGTTTGTTAAGGGCTGGCAGTTGGTGGCCAATGTAAGAAGGCTGTTAAATGTGATCGATGAATGTTTTAGGATTTAAGGCCTGCAGGGGAATTATTAATCCCCATGCTAGGGAGAAAGAAGGCAAGTATGGCTGGAAGTAACCAAGGAGGTGAGCAATTAAGTGTATCTTGCCTGGCTCTTGGATGCAGTGGGGAGTCTGAGACGGGGCCCTGGTGTTTCAAAGCCTCAAGGGTGTTGGACACGAGCATATCAACAGTCAGAGCAAGGAAACAAGCTGTCAGGCTCTCGCACTGCTGAAGCTCCAGGGCCGGTACCATTTAGAAATCCCAGTAAAGGAAGATAAAAGATTTGAAGTTGCAAAAGGGTATTTATTTGGATGTTTGACACTGTGTTCCATGGCAATCTTGCAGAGAAATCCATAATGGTCTTTCGGTGGTTATCGAGCAACTGAGCATTGATAGAATGCAATCACTTTCGGTTGAAAATGAATCCAGGTTGATGTGGGGGATGCCTTGATTGGCACATGCGAAGTCTATGATTCCCTGGACCTGTGGGAATTCAGCCCGAGCGGCAAATCCGGACTAGTTCGTCCCGAATGGTGACATGCGCATAATTTCCAGCCCTGGCAAATATGGCATCCATCACCTGAGATATGCAGATTGTTGGATTTTACAAATACACCAGCAAATCGTTGCAGTCCGCCAGAGACAAAGAGGGCCATGGTGACCTTGGGGGGCCGGGCAGACTGAAACCCAGGGCTGGGGAGTTAACACCTGTGTATAGTTGCTCTGTGCCTGTATCTTGCTAGCCTTTTGTCTTCTTCAGTAAACCCCTTTTGGTTTACACCTGAAGCCTCAGGTGTGTCTACTCGAGCCACCACATTAGCAACAAAGTAAAAGTTCTGATTGCAACAGTAGTGCTGCATATTTGAGGGATATGGGTGGGTGGGTGGGGGGAAAGAGAGGAGGAGGAGGAAAGGAAAAGCACCTCGAGAAGGGAAAGGTCCCAGGAAATCCGAAAAAGCGTCAGGAGTCAGCAATTCAGTGTTAAAAGTGAGTTAAAATACCTATAAGTAAATTGAAACCATTTGACTAGGGGGTTGAAAATTGGAGTCAATACACAGAACAACATTGTTGCTTCTTCACTGTAAACAAGATTACTGGTGACGATAAGTAGAAGGTGATCCTTCTGACAGTTTGTGGGCCACAAATCTGACTCCCAAGACCTTCGACCAGCGGGTCAAGCTGCTGAAGGAACGTTTAAACCTGAGGCCTCCAATCATTCTTCAGCGATGATAAATTTAATTCAACGGTTAGGGATTGTGAGGAGTCCATCTTGGATTTCAGAGCCGGTCTTTGACAGCTCGCTGGGCACTGCAAGGTCGGGACCACGCTGAGCAACATGCTTCGCAACCAGATAGTTTGTGGGATCCAGAATCTCAATATCCAAAAGCTCCTGGCCGAAACCACACTAACACTGGAGAAGGTGACTGAGATCGCTCAGGCGATGGAATGTGCCAAAAAAGGCACCAGCGAACCCCCGAATGTGACTGAAGGGGAAGTAAATTTAGTGCGGGCGGTATGGCTGCGAGGCGTGCAGCAGGCACAGCAGAGAACCAGACATGGTGTTGGGTACCAAACCGGAGTCAGGATAGGCGACTGGTTGGGTTGTCAGCCCAGAGTTGAGGCGGACAGCAATGATTGCGGGGGCACGACTATTCCCGGGAGAACTGCCCTTGTCGGACGTTTTTGTGCTTCCCATTCAATTGTCGAGGCCACATTCAGGCACATTGCCAGGTGAGAGAGGGTTCAACAATGCAACAAATAGCTGCCGCAGCAGTAGTTCACATATGTAGCCACTTTACCAAGTTTGGGTGCCGGGGGCGTTCTGAGGAGGAGCACATAATGCATCGACTAAACATCATCCAAGTGAACAAAACCAATCCTATTGAAATTATTTCAAATGTGAACAGCAGGCCCTTAAAAATGAAGGCTGACACCGGGGCTTCGGTAACCATCATGGATGAGCATACCCATTTGATTATATCTGGGCGGAAACCCTGGTCCCACAGCTAAGCAGCACCTAGGCTAAGTCATTGATGTTTACGGGCGAGAACTTCAAAGTCCTCAGTACTACGGAGACATCAGTTGCTTACAAGAGGCAAGCAGTCAGTCTACCCTTGGTTGTCAGTGAAGGGCACAGACCCAGCCTCTTGGGAAGGGATTGGTTGAAATTCATCAAGCTAAACTGACTGGAGATTTAAACATTTTGGGTGAGAGCCTCCAAGATGTGCTGCACCGATATAAAGATGTGTTCCACAGTGAACCAAGCCAGATCAAAGATTTATGAAAATCCATATGCAACACCCAAATTTCTTTAGAGCCAGGCCAGTCCCATTGACCTTGCATCAGAAGGTAGAAGCGTGGTGAAACGCCTAAGGAGAGCTGGGCATAATTGGACCAGTCTCATCCTCGGAGTGAGCAGCCCCCGTAGCCCCCTGTCCTCAAACCAGACACGTCTATCAGAATGGGTGGGGATAATAAGTTGACGATAAATCAAGCCGCCGTGGTGGATGGTTGCCCCCATCCCCAGGATCGAAGACCTCTCTGCCAAGCTGGCAGGAGGCCTTACCTATTCAGAGTTAGACCTCAGCCACAATTAGAGTTGGATGAGAAACCTCAAAATTCTCCACAAATATCCACAGAGGGCTGAATGAATATACACGATTGCTGTTTGGAATGGCATCAACCTACGCTGTGTTCCAGCACACAATGGAAAACCTCCTCCGAGGTATTGCAAAGGTACCTTGACAACATCTTGGCTACCGGAATCACCCCAGAGGAGCACATGTCGAGCCTGGAGAAAGTGTTAAAACGGTTCCGGGGTGCGGGTCCGCCTCAAGCGGGAACAGTGGCCTTGCCAGGCCACGGAAGTAACCGATTTAGAGTTCGGAGTAGACGCAAATGGATTACACCCCTTTGAGGAGGACTATCTATCCCTCTTTTCTGATGTTCCCCACTATGTATTTAATGTGTAAATAGTTACTATGTTGTGAGTAAGGGACTTAAGGATGGAGAGATGTGGTAACGCAGTCCCTTTTAAGGGGGCGGGCTTGGCAGACCATGTGACTGACACGGACCCAATCCCATGGAAGCGCTCAAACGTCAGCGAATAGTGACAGGTGAGGCAGGAGAGTGTGAAACCTGGAGCTGGGGAGCTCTATATAGTTGCTCTGTGCCTGTATCCCGCTTGCTATTAGTAGCATAGAATCACTGCAGTGTAAAAGGATGCCATTTGGCCCATCAAGTCTGCACGATAAACCTCTCTTGGTTTACACCAGAAGCCTCCGGTGTGTGTATCGCTAGCCAACATTGAGAATGTGTCCTCTTATGAATGAGCTATGCTCAACCAGCTTGGCATGGCTGGTGGTCAACCCCTTGGCATGGCTGGTGGTAAAGGCGAAGGTTACTTCTGCTCTTGCTGCTATTCCATTGCTGTTCATCTGAGATCCAAGATAGAGCTGCCTGAGCAGCTCCCATGCTGAAACGAAGGTTGACAGCTGGGTAGAACATGTCAAGGTAGCAGGTATGGCCTCCAAAGCAGTGAGCGATCGCTCAGAGCAAGTCCTGTGAGCAGAAGCCTTTCGCTTGTACAGGAAAGCAGGTGTCAGTTCCGGGTCAATCCAGCCTGTCAATTTCTCCTGTCCCCTTGCCTGTTTTATCCGGCAGTTTCAGGAAGCCTGGGAACCCCATGTGCAGGGCTAAAGTTAGCACTCTGGGTTAACACAGCAGCTAATGATAATGTAACATATTTAAATGAAGACCTGCCTGTCCCAAAAGGGTTGACTGCATGCTGAAGGACACAGTCTGGTGGTCATTGGTGGAATCTGCCCAACTTCCCTACATGACTGCAGTTTTAGGTATTTAACCCGCCTGTGCAGAAACAAGGATAAAATTCCCCTCCCAAGTGGAGCGGGTGTCAATGTCTTCAATTTAAAGGGAGAATTTCACAATGGAGGAAATCATAAGGAATGTCCTCTCCTTCAGGCAGCATTGGTGGAGGGCTGGGAGCAGGTTATCTATTTAGCCTTAGTCACAGGGCGATCATGAAAAAAATGAGGAAAAGGTTGAAGATGCTCATATTTAAATCATTAATTTAAAGAAGAATGTGGATTTTTTTCTTGAAGCACATTGGCTCCGCGTTCAACTGGTGAGAATTGGAGAAGGGAACAGAATTATAGAAGAATCATAGAATCCCTGCAGTGCAGAAGGAGGCCATTCAGCCCATCCAGCCTACACCGACCCTCTGAAAGAGCACCCTACCTAGGCCCAGGCCCCCACCCTATGCTTGTAACCTCAGTAATCCCGCCTAACTTTTTGGACACTTTAGAGGCAATTTAGCACGGCCAATCTACCTAATTTACACATCTTTGGAATGTGGGAGGAAGCCGGAGCACACGGAGGATACCCATGCAGACACTGGGAGAAAGTGCAAACTCCACACCGACAGTCATTCGAGGCCGGAATTGAACCCAGGTCCATGATGCTGGGAGGCAGCAGTGCTTTTATCCAGTGCTAACCACTGTGGAACTTTCCCCATTTTATCTCTACCTCCAGCAATAGTCACTCAGTTAATGCACAGCACAATAATGAAACACTTTTTCTATTCTGTCACCATTTTGCTACTTTGATTTCTCATATAACCAGGTGATTTAATATTAATTTGTGCCACATTATGGATACCTATGTGCTTTGTCCATACCCACTAGGATCGAAAGTCACACCGTGCCAAACTCTCTCTACTAACTCCATGCTTTTATATGAAGGGAGAGCACGGGTTTTCCACTTAATCTACATTGGGCCATGGGTTCAAATGCACCCTGAAGTAAAATAACCAATGTGCCACCTAGAATTCTGAACTAGCAAACATTCTTCTCAAAAAGATATACATGACCAGCTGAAAGGATTTTTGTTTGACAATTCAGTCCCTTCATTTGTGAAATTCGCTTAACCCCAGAGAAATGACAGTAAAACCAAGGAAGTTAAATCTAGTTTTTTTTTTAAGGACATTATGAGCTAAGCGTGATTACATTTCTTGCTCCTGTATTTGGTTCATTTACTAAAGGAACATCCTTTCATATTGTGTTTTGTGAAAGGAGCGTGAAAATCTCATATTTCCACATCCCTCAATTCTCCACACTCCCATTGATTCAATGTAGGATAGGGATCTCATATTTCATAAGATGTATGTCTCTGTTTGAACCTGTGGTATCATATGCATTAATAGTTCTCACACGGGGAACAGCTGGGGTAATGGCTTTAGTTCCAGCATATTAAGCTCATCAGCTACGGACTTTGTTAACCCTCATGGCATTTCAGTATGGGACGAAGTAGTCCTTGGACCAGTTTCCAATTTCCTTCCAAAAGAAAAATCATCTCTTGTTTTTCCGACTTTAGGAACACTCATTGCTAAACGAGAGTTAATAACTGCATCCTCTGCCTTGAGAGTACTAGGGGAAGAGCAATTAGCTAACCCTAATTGTCAATCTACTGGAATACTGGCTGCCATTTGTGAGCCTGATTCAGCATGTAAATAGCCTAGTTCCACAGGTTGTTCTCCTTTAGAAGAAAGGATGGAAACTTTTTCCTTATATTTCATTGCCTTTTAATGTTTTTCCTCCACTTTTACCATAACTATTATTTTCTTTTATGAACTTTGGTAAATATGAGTTGGAAATTTGAATTTTATGTTTGAAAATTGCATCTTTAATTAACTAGTTACTCTGAATCGGGTATTAATGGAAATACTGAAGATGCTGAACTAATAGTCCAACAAATTCTGGCAAGAGGCATGAGACCACCTGGAAAAGGGTAGCTTTGCACAATTCAGGATCTCATCCTGCTTGTTAAACTGCCTGAGAACTTTTAAAGCTTAATTTTTAACTTTGTAGCATCAGCAAATTCTTAATTCTTGCCAGTGTTTTGTCAAACAAAAAACAATGTAGACACTATTTGTATGCTGGTGAGCGTGACACTGAGCGTGCATGCCCAAGAGCACGTCCAAGGCCTGTGTGCCTGACAAAAAAGCAATTTAGAGCTGGCAGTATAAGTCAGCGCTTTTATTCAGGGGGCACCACCTCAAATTGAGAGGCACTCGAGGCAACAGAAGCTGGCCAAATATCAGTTCTGTTGATGACACTTCTGGTTTCTGCGGAGACCGAGGTTTTCTTTTCAGAAATGGAAGGCATTTCAAATTATTTAACATTTTGATTACATAAGTAACTCATTTTAATTTGTTTATGTTTACTTCAAAGTAATATTTCCAAGAGGAGTATTTGAGGGCTTTTTTTTAAATGCTCTTTTAAGTGGTGGACTGGAACTTGATATTTTTGTCAGCAAGAAGACTGATAACTATTAAAATAGAAGAACTAGAATTTGATAAATTATTGAATTGTGCTTAAAACAACAGTAAGTTTGTAACAGTTCTTAACTTGCTTTCAAAGGAAAATATTTATTAACCCAAAGTAGCTTTTTGCAGTTCGCATCAGAGGCAGTAAAATCTGATTTTATTACGGTAGATTAATTGATTGTGAACAAAGGTAAAGATTTATATCTGATATAGAATGAAATGGACTAATTGACCGTGGCTTATTCAGTAATAGCCTATTTGATTAAATAATTACTCGTGCATTGGGCAGAAAGAAGCCATACTCGTGTTCCACCTCCTTTGTTGTAAACTATTCTTTGTAAAGTCGTCATATTTTTCTGTGACCCCCTCATGATTTCAAATAAAATCAGTGTGGGTCCAGGCTACCCATTTCTCTTTTAAACATGCACAATGTATCTTTGCAGGGTTTTGAATATTTTAGTTGAAATTGGTTGACTTTCAAAAACGGATAATCTTTGGGCAATGTTAACTCTGCTGTGCTGAACAGTCATGCAAATGCTTTATTCATGCCGGGCAGCAGGCAACATTGGCTCAAAAACATTTGATTATTGTATGCTGAACTGCACATTTTACAAATTTCTTGGTGTTGAGATACACCACACAGGAGTTTACGTTTAATAGATGTAAAATCCTGAAGAGTCAAAGCTTTGCCAGTTCCAAGCAGGAACTTTCTTAATGCAAATAAACATAAATCTGTTTGCGACTTAGCTGCTCTTTCATAACACTGTGCAAATAGAGGCTACAGGTAGGGGAACAGTGGATGACAGTATTCTCTATGCATAATAAGTTATTGACTATGATATTTTGTCTACCCTTAAAAATGATTCCAGAATTCATATTGGTCAATACGTTTTGCAAGTCAGCTTCACAAATGAAATTAAATTAGTTTTAGCTGACTTTTTTTATTTAAAAAATATTTTCCATAATTCATGCAAAAATTGTTACCGAATATTTACAGGCCATTTGGTCTAATGGATCCATGCTGCTATTTGTGCCCCAAGTTAACTTCCTCCCACCTTCCTTCGTCTATCCAACATCAACATATCCTTCTATTTCTTTTCCCCACTTGTAATTATCTGGCCCATCTTTTAAATGCGTCCAGGGTATCCACCTCAGCTGTTCTTTGTGGTAACGAGCCCTGACCCCTCTCTGGGTAAAGATTTTTTTCCCCCTGATTTCCCTGTCGGACTTATCGGTGATTATCTTACATTTATACCCTGATCATAGTCTGATTTCACCCCCAAGTGGAAACATCTTCACTACATCGACCCTAACTAACGCTTTCATAATCTCAATGATTTATATCTGGTCACTCCTCAGCCTTCCCTTTTCTAGAGAAATAAGCCTCATCTTATCAAACTTTAATGATGGATATATATAGCCCCTCGGTTGTGGTTTTGTGTCATAAATTTAGTTTGCATCATCTCCAGTGCCTATATGTCCTTTTTATAATATGGAGACTAAAACTCCAAAAGGTGGTCATAAGCAAGGTTTGAAACCAGTTTAGCATAGCATCACTTTTCTGCTTTCCAATTCTATCTCTCTAGAAATGATCCTGAATGCTAACTTGCTTTTTTTAGGAGACTTTATTAACTTGCATCGCTCTGTGTATCTATACCCCCAGATTCCCCTCTTGTTCTACCCTGTTTGAATATTTATTTTCCAAGGAGTATATGATCTCCCTATTGTTTTATGCTAACTAATGCTAATTCTGGCGGCAGGCTATGCTGAAAGTGAAACCCAGTGCATTCTGAGTACCGTCCGTAAGATGCTTGACAAGTGACTCAATTGAATTGCATATTCAGTATACCACTTGAGAATACGCTTGTACATTTCTAATGGCTCATCTCCATCTTCTAATGAGCCACCAATCATTTCAAAACGATACCAAGTTGGGACAGTATTTGCAATGTCACCAAGCCATAACGTGACCACCATATCACAGGTTGCCAATGAAGTTAGTGTTCTAAGGGGATTATGAATTCCCATGTTGGTGAACTCTGTGAGTGTGGACTGTAAAGAAGTTAGTAACCACACAAACTTGTTTTTATTTAATTATCAGTGGGTTGGGCAGTACCTTTGCACCTCTGGACCTGGGCTCAAATCCAGCGCAAAATGATGATGGTGAAAGTCTCCTGCCTTTGAAGACTACATAAGAGTCCTTTGTGAAACAATTCTGGGCAGTCTCGACTGAGTTCTTGGCGGACATAAATCCGCAATACAAACTGTGTGTGCGCGTTGGCACAAAGCTGATACATCATTCAGTCCATGAAGACAACTGCTGTTGAAAGGAAATGTTAAACTGGTGACATGGGGATGCGATTCAGAAACTGGGTTTTCTGCAGATTGCTTGGTAAGAGTAACGGGAGCTTACCCTAAACTCGGGGGCAAGTAGGGTTGGGAAAAACATGTTGGCCTTGCTGGCTATGCCCACATCCCATGAAAGAATTAAGCACAAGATGCATTTCCAGACTTGATGCTGCCAGAGTGTCTTTAGCAGTGGCTTCTCTCCCCACCCCCCACATTCAGTGACCCTTTAAAGACGACCACCTTCGCTTTCTCATTTTAATGTATACAAACGGTGTTTCCCATCTCTGCTTCTACTTCAGCCTCTTTTGCTCTTATGCTTCAATGAATGTAATTCTTCGCTCCAAACACCAGTACACCAATGCTCTCTTTGTTTACATCCTATTTTCATGATTAATGTCCACCATGTGCAAAACCCTGCTGTATACATCCTGCCTTGCTTTGCGGTCCTCTCACCTATTACCCCTGTCATTGCTGATCTACGGTTTGTTCCTTGTTTCCGTAACACATTGTGCAAAATCCTTTTCATTACTGGCATGCATCTTTACGCCTCACTTGATTCCATTAATTGTCACTTTTGCGCATGCCCCACACCCTGTGCCTTAGAATTGGTGCCAGAGCCTGGGATCCACGCTGTAAAATTCCTTCCCTAAACCTCGGCCTCCATAACTATCCATCTCCAAGTCAATATCTCAGTTTCTCTCTCTCTCACTTTAAAAGAGGTTTCTCAAAATCCCCCTCTGAAGAAGAGTCACATTGGACTCAGAACATTAACTCTGTCTCTGCACATCGCTGCCAGATCTGCTGCGTTTTTCCAGCAGTTATCGCCAACATCCACAGGATTTTGCTTTTGTCAAAATCCATCTCTTTGACGAAGCTTTCAGTCAACTTCTCTCATCTCTCTTGTGATAACAATGTGTCCATTTTTGTTGCGCCTATTTGTGAAATGCCTCGGAAGCGGAAAGGCACTCTTGCCGAGTTGTTGTGTGAATAATATCGTCGCTGGAGATTGATGTGGTGCAATGCTTGTCACAATTGATGATTGAGATGGAGATGATAGTGCAGTTTGCGGATTATTAGAAAGGGTCTTGGTTAAGAAAAGATCAGAAGTGCAATTGTCTGGGTGAGTACCTTTCTTTTGAATTATTAATGTTTTATATTCTGTTCCAGATTATAGGTGAGTGAGCAGTGTTGTTCTGATTTGTCAGTGATTAACTTGCTCCTCCTTTGTTTCCCGAGCTGTGGGAAGTAGGGGATAGAGAGAAAATCCTGAAGCAAAAGTTGGGAATGCACAGCGGATCCATTGCCAAAGAGGAGAGTTTAAGATGTTTGATGGAACGTGAAGGATAATTTTTTTTCTGCCAGGTGTGTTAATTGACAATGATGAAACGACACGAGCTAATTTGTGAATTTTATTTAACCCTTTGGCTTAAACCACAGATTGAGTCCACACTTTTTTTTATTATTGCTGTGCGCAGAAAGATGAAGCCAAACTAGATTGGATCACCAGGAGGGAGGATTTGCTTCCGTTGTGTGGTGTTGATGGATAGAGAGCAGTAAGCAGTTTAAAATGATACATCATTTACTATTTACCTACCAGCCTTGCTAAGAAACCAGTTCTGTCCATTAATCAGGATCTGTTTATTGAAATGAAGTAGTACAATGCCAACTAAAATAAAGCTAAATTTCTCATAGCTGATTTTATAGTTTTAGTGCCATATTTGGCAATGTTGCTCTAAAAATGTACTTTAAACTGCGCAAAAGAGGAGATTGATGTAAGTTCTTGGCACTGGTATCTTTAGTTAGCGATATTTTGCATGAGAGTAAGTCCTTTCTTCAAATCCAGCAATTTGATTGTTGCCACAAGGTATTGTTTCCAGGGAGAACATAAGAAACTAACGCAGGAGAAGGTGGTACGGCTCCGTCTATAAGACCATGCCTGATTTTGGATCTCAGTTCTATTTCCTGTTCAATCCCCATGTCCCTCAATATCTCCAGGGCATTCAGAAATTAGATTGGCATCTGGAGTGCCTATTCTCCAGCTTTAGTACCCAGTTCAACATTAAAATAAAAATGTTTTACAACAATATATTTCCCCGCTTGCAATGGGGAGCGGCCCTGCCCTGGAGCTCGTTATTAGACTGTATAAGAGCCGGCCCGGACAGGAACCGGGATTCTGGTAGTGTGTGTGGTGTGTGTGTGTCAGTCAACCTCTAAAGAGGCTCAACAGACCTTCCGCCAACTTCTGCCCTTGGGCCTACGTGATACAAAGGCCTGTTCGGCAACATATACTGGGGAACCAGTGACCATTAAAGGGACCACTGTAACTCGAGAACCTGAGCAAGGACATTACGGAAACACGTGGACTACCTCAAGGGCAGATTACCCACCTCTCAGGAAGCCACGGCAGGCACATTGGTGCCTCCACCCCCTCTGGGATCACCACATTGTCAAAAGGCGCAACTCGCCGTGGACCAGCATCCCGACAGTCAAGACGATGATGCCATGGCTTCGGATATGGTCACAGAAGTATCCGCACTCACGGACAACAGGAGCCAAGCCCCCGGCAGTGATCCTCCTGTTGTTCATCACAAAAAAGACAATCATTGAGTCGTTACCCACCCTCTGACCCAGCACCACTGCAGGCAGAGGCCCAACCATGCGCGAAGCAGCAAGGTGGTCCCCTCAGCTGGCCACTGAAGGGGAACGTTTGGAGGAGGGAGGGGCATAATAACCCCCACTGGGCCCACGAGGATACCCTAAGCGTTCTCCCCGTGAGACCCCCCGTGGAATACAAGCTGCTCCGCAAGTGGGCGGACACCCACCCAGGTGGGGCTCGTTACAAGATCATAAGACTTAGGAGCAGAATTAGGCCATTCGGCCCATCGAGTCTGCTCTGCCATTCAATCATGGCTGATATGTTTCTCATCCATTGCCTTCTCCCCATAACCCCTGATCATTCTATTACTCAAGAATCTATCTATCTCTGTCTTAAAGTCACTCATTGATTTGGCCTCCAAAGCCTTCTGCGGCAGAGACCTCCACAGATTCACCACTCTCTGGCTGAAGGAATTCCTCCTAGACTATATAAAATCTGACCTGGACAGTAACATTGCATTCTGGTAGTCCCGACAGGGACATATTGTGTGTGAAACGAAAGAGAAAATGCTGGAAAATCTCAGCAGTTCTGGCAGCATCTGTAGGGAGAGAAAAGATCTAACATTTCGAGTCCAATAACTCTTTATCAAAGCTAACAGGCAGAGAGAGTGGGAAATATTTATACTGTGGAGTGAGAATGAAAGATGAGTCATAGCCACAGAAACCCAGGGAAACGGGGTGCTAATGGCCACAGAACCCAAGGGGAAAGAGTGCTAATGGCAGTCCCAGGAGAGAACAATAGATGTGGAAGGTCAAACATCAGAGGGTGAACTGTAGATGTGTGGGGGGGGGGAGGGGGGGGGGGAAGGGGGAAGCAAAGAGGACAAAGGATAAGGAAATATTTATAAGATGGGGGGGTTAATATATATTAAGAAATGGGATGAAAATAAATGGGTCAGAGTGGGTCAGAGCTGATCATATGAAGTTGTTGAATTTGATGTTGAGACCAGAAGGCTGTAGTGTGCCTAACTGGAAGATGAGATGTTGTTCCTCCAGTTTGCTTGAGCTTTACTGCAACATTGCAGCAGGCCAAGGACAGACATGGGGGGGGGGGGGGGGGGGGGGGGGGCATGGGAGCAGGGTCTTTTGTTAAAATGGCAAGCAACAGGAAGGTCAGGGACCTGAATGCACACAGACCGAAGATGCGCACAGACCGAAGATGCTCAGCAAAGCGATCGCCCAGTCCGCGTTTGGTCTCCAATATAGAGGAGACCACATTGGGATCAGCGAATGCAGTAGACCAAATTGGAAGCGGTGCAAGTGAAACGCTGCTTAACCTGGATGAGTGTTTTGGGCTGGGATGTTAAGCATGGAAGAGGTAAAAGGGCAGGTGTTGCATGGGTAGGTGCCATGGGTGATGGGAGAGGTACTGGGTATGGTGAATGAGTGGACTAGATTGTCTCGGAGGGAACGGTCTCTGCTGAGTGCTGACAGAGGGAGTGAAGGGAAGATGTGTTTGGTGGTGGCATCACGCTGGAGTTGGCGAAAATGGTGGAGGATTATGCTTTGCATACGGAGGCTGGTGGGACGAAATGTGAGAATGAGGGGGACTCTATCCTTGTTCTGGGAGGGAGGGGAGGGGGCGAGGGAGATATATAGAATTTACAGTGCAGAAGGAGGCCATTCGGCCCATCGAGTCTGCACCGGCTCTTGGAAAGAGCACCCCACCCAAGGTCAACATCTCCACCCTATCCCCATAACCCAGTAACCCCTCCCAACACTAAGGGCAATTTTGGTCACTAAGGGCAATTTATCATGGCCAATCCACCTAACCTGCACATCTTTGGACTGTGGGAGGAAACCGGAGTACCCGGAGGAAACCCACGCACACACGGGGAGGATGTGCAGACTCCGCACAGACAGTGACCCAAGCTGGAATCGAACCTGCGACCCTGGAGCTGTGAAGCGATTGTGCTATCCACAATGCTACCGTGCTGCGGGTAGATGGACCGCACACTCTTGAGGGCCCCATCAACAACAGTAGGTGGGAAATCATGGTTGAGGAAAAAGCATATTGTGTGTGTCTGCTGCTATAGCGGCCGTTTCCTTTGGCCTTAAACAAACCACCGTTTACTTAACTACTCGGTCTCCTGGGTTTTCATATGCTCTTTATCAGATCATTGCAGGCTTAACAGATGCACTTCCTGCAGATCCCACAGAATGGCACATCTGATCATCTCCCATTCCTTCAAACTACAGGACGCACACATCTGTAGATCTCTGTGAAGAACAGACATACCCGCCTTGGATCTCCCAGCTTAGATGCACATTTCGCCTGTCCCCAGGATAGCAGACTCGTGTCTCTCAGTTGCAAGAAAATATATCATTGAAATGCCTCATATACTCATGTACAAATCAAATTTGAGAGTCCAATCTTTTTAGGCCAAAGGTCATGAGGTCAACTTTTACATGGGTAAAAGTCTCTATCTCAAACACCTGAGGTAAGTATAGCGGCAGGCAAGAAAGAAATCTAGGGTGACAATTCAGTGCAGTACTGATAGAATACTGCACTGTCAGAGATGTTACCTTTGGAATGAGATGTTAAATCAAATTAAACCGCATCTGGCCCTCAAATGTACAGAAAGGATCTCATGGCAATAGTCACAAAAACAGGGGGGATTCTTCCAATGTCTTGGCAACTTTAATCCCTGAATGATGAGGTGAAACAAGATGATTTTCTCATTTATTTCATTGTTTTTTTTTTCTGTGGGAACTTACTATGTCCAAATTGGCTGCCACATTTACTGGAAGTAACTACATTTCTAACTTTGAAAGGAGCTATCACGGTGCCCTAAATGGTGCAAATTCAAAATGTCGGGTCTGAGCTGAGAAATTGAAATATTCCTCGCTGCATCGATTTAATAAAAAAGATCTTTAACAAAAAATAAGTCCAAAGATGTGCAGGTTAAGTGGATTGGCTATGATAAATTGCCCTTGGTATCCAAAAAGGTGAGGTGGGGTTATGGGGATAGGGTGGAGGTGTGGGGATAGGGTGGAGGTGTGGGGATAGGGTGGAGGTATGGGCTTTGGTAGGGTGTTCTTTCCAAGGGCCGGTGCAGTCGCGATGGGCCGGATTGCCGCCTTCTGCACTGTAAATCATGAACAAACGGCCCGTCTTGCTCACTGCAGTGACTTGCCACAATTATATTGTGTCAGAGAATGGGTTTAATGTTGACGTTTTCAAACCAATCTTATCATCTGGTGGGGATGTTACAGCCAGGCACTACCATACAGGCATAATATATTTACATGAATTAAGAGCAGGAGTAGGCCATCCGGCCTCGGCCCTGCTCCGCCATTCAATAAGATCATTGTGGTCTCAACTCCGCATTCCGCCTACTCCCGATAACCTTTGACCTACCCCCACCCCCAATAGCCTGCCAGATAGGACATGAAGTCAGACTTTCCGGTAAACCAATGAGGTTCTTAGAAGAATTGTGTATTTTAATTTGGGTGTCGCTGGCGAGGCCAGCATTTATTGTGCTCCAATCCCATTTGATGCTATAACTGGGTGGGAAGATGGTCCCGGAATGAAACCCTGGCGCAAAGGTCTGTAATATTGAGCGGGATTCTCTGATCCCCCCCCAACCGGGTCAGAGAAACGCCGAATTCTCCCGCGCCGGGGTTTTGGCGTGGGCGGGAATTGCACCTCTCCAGTCGGCGGCCTCTGCCAGCTGCCCCCCCCCCCCCCGGCAATTCTCCGGCCTGCGATGGGCTGAGTGCCCGCCCGGTTTCAACCGGTCCCGCCAGCGTATGTTACGGCAGGTACTTACCGGCAGGACCTGGCTCCGCGGGTGGCCTTCGGGGTCCTCGGGGGGCGCTGGGGGATCTGGCCCCGGGGGCTGCCCCCATGGTGGCTTGGCCCGCAATCGGAGCCCACCGATCCACGGGCGGACCTGTGCCGTGGGGGCACGCTATTCCTCCGCACCGGCTGGTGTAACGGTCCACGATGGCCGGCACAGAGATGAACCCCTCCGCGCGCATGCGCTGGGATGACGCCAGCACATGCTGATGTCCCGCACTTGCGCCAGCTGGCGGAGGCCTTTCGGTGCCGGTTGGCGTGGCGCCAAGCCCCTTCCATGCCAGCCTGTGCGGCGCAAACCACTCCGGCGCTGGCCTAGCCCCTGAAGGTGAGGAGGATTCCACACCTTTGGGGCGGCCCAAAGCCGGAGTGGTTCACGCCACTCTTTCGCGCCGGCATTGCCTGCCTCGTCGGTTTCCGAAGAATCCCACGCATTTACTTGTATATAAAACATCAAGGAACAACGCCATGAGACCGCTAATCAGTTTTAACAAGGAAAAAAACATTTATTAAACATGAAAAGTTAGATTATTATATAATACTCCTTTGCTTCCTCCCTGAGCTTAACAATTACTCAGCGGTTTTAGGACGATCACAGATTACAAAGTACATCTTAATCTACAATGGTCTAATTAGCACACAGTCCCTTTTAAACACACAAGATGAATGTGGGCAAATACACTTTCCACTCTGAAGCCCAAGGAAAGGTTTATGGATGTCTTCTCAGAACCTCCCCCATCCCCAGATGATTGTCACCTGAAATTTTCCAAACTCCACACCCAAAAACATGCTTTAAAATCTTCTCATAAACGCTTTCCCTTGGCGGCTGGCATTCTGAAATCCAGCCAGGTTTTGCAAATTACACATTTAAACAAAGCTTCCACTCCACTTTTAACAGTGAATCCAGTCTAGGATTTCACATTAACCCATTTAGGATTTATTTGTCTCGACTGCTGTGCAATCTGCTCACAATTTGTTTAACTCTCAATTCCCAGACTGTATTAAAATAGCATAAGAGTATCAGGCGTTTGCTTTACTTTTGAAGGCTGTTGTCCCACTTTAAATCTGTTTTTTGCAATTGTCTCTCTAACTCAACACTTTGTTTACTCTTCCTTGAATTCTTTTGAACAATATATTGGTCTCTGTTCACTTAACTCCAGAGTTCTTGGACAAATCTCTTAATTTCTCTAGTTTCATTAACTAGCTGCTCTCCAGATCTCTGCACTTATTTTCTTAACCATTGCTCCATGCTGTGGCTTTTCTTCTAGCAAAGCTGAGAGAGATGTTCTCTCTCCAACCTTCTAAACCAACTGCTTCAGCAGAGCTGTGAGAGCTGCCTTCTCTCTCACTTTCAACTGCAATCAAATTGACTAAATTAAAATTTAAAAGCTTCTCTAGCAAGTCCCCAGTTGCTAAGCAACCCCCACATGCTTATGCCTTTTACTTATTCTTCACACCGTGGCCCCCTCAAAAACAAAATAAAAGCGCAGTTGGAATTTAGCAATCCCCGCACTTACAAGCACCTTTGTTCAGCATGAATCTAACCATAGGTTTTACCCTTCCAGGCACAGAGACATTAAATTAAACCCTTATTTCTAACATTTACCAATACAGATATAAATCCCTTCAAGCTGCTATTGCTTTCCTAACAATTGGCCATCCCTAGCTGCCCTTGAGAAGGTGGTGGTGAGCTGTCTCCTTGATACTGTGGTCACTGTATCATGCACACCCTTGATTGCATCAATGGTGCCGAGGTGGAGCTGGTTGACAGCTTCAAATTCCTAATTGTGCACATCAGCAAAAATATGTCCTGGTCCACCCATGTCGCGCTACTACCAAGAAAGCACAACAGTGCCTAGACTTCCTCAGGAAAGTAAGGGAACTCGGCATGTCCACATTGATTTTTACCAATTTTTACAGATGCACTGTAGAAAACATGCTATCTGGCTGCATCACAGCCTGGTATGACAACTGCTTGGCCGAAGACCGTAAGAAACTACAGAGAATCGTGAACAGAATCCAGTCCATCACACGAACCCGCCTCCCATCCAGTGATTCTGTCTACACCTCTCACTACCTTGGGAAAGTGGGCAGCATAATCAAAGACCCCTCCCACCCAGGTTATTCACTCTTCCAGCTTCTTCCATCAAGCAGGAGATACAAAAGTCTGAGAACACGCACTACATCGGGCAGGAGATACAAAAGTCTGAGAACACTCACTAACAGGTTTAAAAACAGCTTCCCTGCTGTTAGTGTACTCCTGAATGACTCTCTTATGGACTGATCTGAACTCTACACACATCTGCTGTACTGAGTAGTACTGCACTCCGTATGCTTCACCCGATGCTTCTGTCTATATATTTACATTGTGTATTTATTGTATGTCCCATGTTTTTTTTTCATGCATGGAATGATCTATCTGGACTGTACGCAGAACAATACTTTTCACTGTACCTCGGTACACGTGATAATACAATAAATCCAATCCACAGAGGTGTAGGTACACCTGCAGTGCTATTAGGGAAGTCATTCCTGGATTTTGATCAAGTGACAGTGAAGGAACGGCAAACTACTTCCAAGTTGGGGTGGTGAGTGACTGGGAGGAGAACCTCCAGGTGGTGGGGTTCCTGGGTAACTGCTGCCCTTGTCTTTCTGGATGGTAGTACTCATGGGTTTGGAAGGTGCTGCTTAAGAACCCTTGGTGAGTTCCTGCAGTGCAACTTGTAGATGGTACACATGGCTGCCACTGTGTGTCGGTGGTGGAAGGATTGAATGTTTCTGGAAGGGCTAACAATCGAGTGAACTGCTTTCTCCTGGATGGTGTCGAGCTTCTCAAGTGTTGTTGAAGCTGCACTCATCCAGGCGAGTGGGGAGTTTTCCACCACGCTCCAGACTTGTACCTTGTAGGTGGCGGACAGGATTTGGGAGTCAGGAGGTGAGTTACTCGCCACAGGATTCCTAGGCTTTGACCTGTTCTTGTCGCCACTGTATTTATTTGGCTAATCCAGTTGAGCTTCTGGTCAATGATGATCCCCCAGGATGGTGATATGCCATGGCATATGTTTTGCTTATACAGATTGAGTATCCCTTATTCGAAATTCGAAAAGCTTTCAAATCCGCACTTTTTCAGTATCGGCTGTTCCTAGAACTATGTCCCATTCCTGCGGCCTGACACAAGTGTATCCTTCCAATTGACGGCACGGGGTTGTTGCCCCGAAACTTGGTACCTGATTCCCTGTCGGCAGGGAAGCTATGTATGTACCCCCTGTCAGATACAGCACCGACCAGCGATTCTGAGCAGCACCCGAGGGTCTTTGCAGCTTGGTATTCCCAAAATCTGAAAAATCTGGAATCCGAGACACACTCGGCCCCACATATTTCAAATAAGGGATACTCAATCTGTATTTGAGGTTTAGGAAAGTTCAAAAAGAATAGAAGTGGGATAAGTTTGGAATATTCGAAATATGCAATTATACAAACCTTTGCAAAGACAATATTTTACCTTTAAGGCATTGGAACCAAATGAAGATGAAATTAACGATTTTCACACCATCAGGAGGTTTTCTTAGACAGACATTGGTGCCCAATTGTTGAATACGAAGTTAAAAAAAGATTATCTGACTGACATAAAAGTCAAATGGTCATTACATCACCAGTGCAGCAGTGGGAAATTCCTAAAGTCTGTGTTGCCATGTGAATTTAATTTGTGTTTCTTTTCCCTGCTTTCATAGTTAAATACTGTTGCAGATATTTGATTGCTCTTTTTAATATTTCATGGCAAAACTATTTGGCTAATATGCTGGCAGACCTGCTGTATATTCAAAGCGCTTTCACAGAGCTCTTGAGTTGCAATATTTGAACAGTCGTTCCACTGAATTGTTAAAGTTTATTGCATCTATTTACTAGTGAGAACAATGCAATCTTTCAATTCTCAGAGACAGGTGAAGAATTTGTTTCCTTTTGGCTTCGGTCCAAGGACACTAATTTTATTGAAATCCTTGCAGTCAGTTTCTATACCGTGTTTAATGAAGGTTTGTGCCTTTTGGGAAACCGCCCTGCAGATCACAATGGCCAACGGGCAAATGTACAGGGCTGTTGTGGACTAAATTTTTTTTTTTTGAAGCTGGGCTTACAATTACTCTCATTTTTGTAAATATGCGTTTTGTGAAATGCGATGTGGCTACTGATGTGCCATCAATGAACACAAGATGAGTAGTGAACGTAACAATACAACAGTACAATACAATACAGTGGTTTACCACAACTACCTGCTGTGCGACATGGAGAGAGGCGGCGGGAAGGATGCACAATATACTAGGGCAATTATCAAAGGATTTCAAAGAAACGGCACTACTGGGATACAATTTAAAAGTGGGTTAATAAAGTTTGCTCTTTACATGTCAACCCAAAGCCCGTGTGGGGAAAAATGTATCTGCTCTCATTGCCATCCTCCTGAAATAACTTCATTTTAATTGATCCATTGATGTCGGTTTTAGAATATTACGTCTCCTGCCTTGTTCCTGAGAGTTGCTGTGAGCTGGATCAGTGGTGCAAGGCACAACAATTGACTTTAGTGCCCTTGGGCTAGAGGCGAGGAACCTAGCCAGGTTTCTGTTTGCATCTGGTCATGCAGGGAGAGCGAACGCACACAGATATTCAAGTGAGGACCATTTTGGACTTCCGACCTGCAAGATCAGGTGAAGCACAGTCACGTCGGCAGAATGCTGGGACCTGATCTGAAATGATAATGCGCCAACAACCAGTTTCCTAAGGAGAGGAAGGAAACATTTGTAGAACAGCAACATAGATGCAGAGGATAGTTGTAAAGCAGGCCTAAACTCTCAGAATTCAACGTACATTTTACGTCATGTTGTTGTGGTCTTTGTAATGGTGGAAACGTCTTCAGTCTGCCGTCTTATTAACCAGTAAAATATACCTTTCAGCTAAAAGAAAATATAAGGTAATTTTAGGAATCATCCAGTGTAATACAATTGATTTAACGATGAAAATACTTTAGCTCCAGTCATTATGATCAGTTAATGCTACATGAACTCTTACTTGCAGCGTGAGTAAAAGTTAATTGCAATATGTAAACTCCACACAGTTTAAATAATTATGGAATGGTTTGGTTACTTTATTAATGGTGGATTGTGCTACATTAACTGAATTTTCACAATTCCTTATTTAAGCTATCAGGACTCGACAGAAGTGCATTGGATGAGACTCAATAGCAAAGAAATTCTTCTTAAATGCTAAAATGTTGCAATAACATCTAATCTGCGAATTCCCAGGACAGGACAGGTTAGCTGGTGGCTCTAATTCAGGGGTGGGCAAACTTTTCCGTGCAAGGGCCACATTCAGAAATTCACAATTTTAACGGGCCGCATAGTATATTAATTAATAGTCCCGGTTGTAACCAATTAGCATGCGGCATATACCTCAGTGCTTCCCCCGGCGGCATCCTGCCTTTAGCCCTCTTTTTCTCTACTTTTCAAAAATGGCGCTTCACCCGGTTATGATTCTGGGCGCCTCATATAGAACATAGAACATAGAACAGTACAGCACAGAACAGGCCCTTCGGCTCTCGATGTTGTGCCGAGCAATGATCACCCTACTCAAGTCAGTAACCCAACAGCCCCCCCCCCCCAATTAACCTTATTTAAAAAAATTTAAAAAATTAAAAAATTTTTATGACTTGATCTTGGTGGGCCGCATAAAGACCTTTGGCGGGCCGCAGTTTGCCCACCCCTGCTCTAATTAATGTGTTGTCACTAAAGCACTTCATGTTAGGGTTAGTTTAGAATGCTTTATTTGTGGGCGGCACAGTGCACAGTGGTTATCACTGCTGCCTCACGGTACAGAGGACCCAGGTTTGATCCCGGCCCCAGGTCCCTGTCCGTGTGGAGTTTGCACATTCTCCCCGGGTTGCATGGGTCTCACCCCCAAAACCCAAAGATGTGCAGGTTAGGTAGATCGGCCATGCTAAATTGCCCCTTAACTGGGGAAAAAAACAATTTACTTTAAAAAATGAATGCTTTCCTTGTCTTCTCCTTCCTGCCTGCCACTACTGGCTGTGTGTATTCCAATTTTAATGAGCTTGCTCACTTTGTTTAAGGTAACCGAATATATAGTTGATCTGAACGAGACCGGAGAGCACGAATGGGAAAACAATTGAATTCCACCTTGTCATACTGTTTATATTCTTTGTAAAATACAATAAAATAAATAAATAACCTTTATTGTCACAAGTCGACTTACATTAACACTGCAATGAAGTTACTGTGAAAAGCCCCTCGTCTCCACATTTCGGCGCCTGTTCGGGTACACAGATGGAGAATTCAGAATTCTCAGCTGGTACGGGAATTGAACCCACACTGCTAGCCTTGATCTGCATCACAAACAAGCTGTCGAGCCCACTGAGCTAAACCAGCCCTGCTAGCTGCAAGGAGGAAGAATGGGAGGTGGTACACGTCGAACTTGTGTAACATAGTGCAAGGGATTTATTTACAAGGTACTGCTGAAGCAGGGTATGATGGTGACCGCCACAAAAGTCCGTGAAACGCTCCGTTGATGTCACTGCATAACACGTGACATTACCGCAGCCAATGGTGTTACTCTGATGCATAACACCCCTCAGCGCAAGTTGAAATAGAATAGTTGGTAATATGACATGCTCAGAAAATCTGATTGCATGGCTGGCTAGTCATGCTTCACTTCAGTTGGCCTGGGGCTGGACGCAGGAAAGTTTACAAATGTTCGCACTAGTGACCATATTTAAAGAGCATGTGAATGGACATTGAACCAATTCTGGGGATGGTGTCGTGTTTTCAGCAAGGTAACGAGTGGTTCTGACATTGGCTAAAGTTTAGTTCCAGAATTATGTATTAACCAATTGCATACTCGAACAAAGAAAATGCTCCTTGCTTCTGATTTCTTTCACGCTTCAGTGTAATAATTGCACTGCGCCCATTGTTCTGGATGACATATTTCAGAATGATTGGATTGAAGATCCATGTGATATTATTGGTCTGGGCTTTGTAGACAGTGGTGAAGAGACGGTGCTCACCGCTGACTCTAAATGAATAAAAGCAAATTACTGCGGATGCTGGAATCTGAAACCAAAAAGAAAATGTTGGAAAATCTCAGCAGGCCTGGCAGCATTGGTAGGGAGAGAGAAGAGCTAATGTTTAGAGTCCAGATGACCCTTTGTCAAAGCTCAAAATGAACCACGGTTTAATTCTGGCCCCAGCCAATGGGAAGTCATCAAACACGCTGAGCAGCCAATCAGATTGAAGAATTCTCACGGTGAGCCGGGTAGTAAAGAAAGGGAAAATACAGAGGATGCTGGAAACCAGAAATAGAGACAGAAAATTGAATGTATGCTGTTTGTTAATATTGGAACTATTGTCACAATATAATGATTTAATTCTGCTATTTTTAAAATTATGTGCGACACAGTGGTATACACTGCTGTCTCACAGTGTCAGTGACCCAGGTGAATGTGTCTTTGTGGAGTCTGCACGTTCTCCCCGTGTCTGCGTGTGTTTCCTCCGGGTGCTCCGGTTTCTTCCCAAAGTCCAAAAACGTGCAGGTTAGGTGGATTGGCCACGCTAAATTGACCCTTAGTCTGTGTGCGCGTGCGATGTGGTGTTCTGCTATAAGCCCCTGGTGTCAGATTAGCGACCTGTTCCAGGCATGATACAGAATAGAAACTGACAACGGTCTGCATGTGCACTAGAGTGCAGCAATCATTCAATGGCCAATTAGTGATTATTCCTGTGGGGTTAGAGGCAGGGTTGGAGAGGTAAAGAAGGGATATCTTTGGGGCTGAAGTGACTACAACGTGGCACATCTGACAGTCAACCTGCAGTGCAAACGCGATAGGTCTTTACGCCATTCCTGATAATTGAGCATTTATGCTCGTTCACAATTGGAACCTGAGCAGGAGGGCTGGTAAGCTTCCTGTGCCGTTCCAGATAACTGTGCAAATCATAGCCCCAGAGGATGGGTGATCTGAGCTGGACAAGCAACTGGAAACCTACCAATATTCTGTATTGTTAAGCTTGCATTGCTTTATCTAGTTGAACTGTGCACAACTTGGGCTGTACCAGCATGCGCCTGAGTTTCCTCGACTTGGGTAATTTGAAAAGGCTGGAAGAGTGTGTACTCTATAGCAGACACATACAGATGCAGAACTGCTTGGCTTAAAGACTTCAGTATGAGGTGAGTTTCCCCTCCTTATCAGGCCCTCAGCTTGGAAACAAAAGTTATGGTTCCCCTTGGCATTGACGTCGAACATAAGTAGTTCTTGTAGAAATATATTTCCCCCGTGTTCACTTGGGTGGCAGTGGTTGTAGATAATTAGCTTCATTCCTTGGTTATATAATCTAACCTTGCCTCTAACCCTGAAAAGCTAACAGCTCCCAAACAAACTTGTGTTTATAGAGCACTCATTATGGACAAAGTGACAACTTGGAGAATATTACAGGGTGTTGGCTAGAATGGGAATGTCAAGCTGGAGGAATGATGTGGAGACCTGGTGTTGTAAGACTTCTTACTAAGCTGGAGGAAGGCAGGGAAGAGGATCAACAGTAGTAAAAGTATGGTCGAAAGGTAGTGTTATGCAGACGCTATTGAAGGGTAAGATATGAAATTAAACTAGGCAATTCTATCAAACCGGTTCCAGAGGAGAAACCAATAATGTTGGAATGGAGGGTGTGAGACATCAATAATTGGATATGTTCCTGGGAAGTGGAGAATATGTATAAGGACAGGACACTGGAAGAAATTGTGGAAGTAAGGGGAAAAATGAAAGGGGACGATGAAACTATGGAGAAATTTGAAGTTTGAATCCATGTGCAATAATGACCAGAGAACTCGCCACCAGGCTGAACTAAATTCCTTGATGCCTGATGTGTTGGGTGCACTGGATCCGTGGAACACATACAGGCTACCAACATTTAAAATAGTACAACACTATTTTATTAAGCTAGAAACTGTTGAACATACTTTTACTGTGGGTTAACACGATGTTAGATTAAACTAAAGACCTATGCCTATCCTAACCAGTCTATGCACTCAGCACATGGTGAAGATCTGTGCTGTAAGCTGTAAGCTCTGTCTTTCTGAGAGGCTGCGTCCCGAATGAGCAGGAAAACTGATGCCCTCTCTCTTTATAGTGAGTGTGCTCTAACTGGCGATTGGCTGTGGTGTTGTGCGTGTTGATTGGTCTTGCTGTGTGTCCATCAGTGTGTGTGTCTGCACTATGATATACTGGTGTGTATTATGACAATGCCTACCTTCTTTCTTGGTGTTCACTTACTGTTTGATTTATGGAGAACATCTGAATACAGAAAGACTAATCACCACCAGCTTTGGAGACCCGCAAGTTTCTTAGCAGCATAGCAGACCTTTCAGCTTTACTAAAATGTTAAACATACAGATAGCAGTGAAATAAAATGTTTATGGCTTAGTGAACAATACTATTTTAATGTTAAACCACATGCACCAGAAGCCTAGATTTGAGCCCCAGGCAGCCCAGAGGTCACTGAATCACAAGATGATTTTCAGCTGAATCAGTAGTTTCAGGGACTGCAGTCACTTTTATTGCCCTTGAGCAAGGATGGGGAGTCCAGCCAGAATTGCCAGTCATTGTTGCAATCTAGTGACCTGCACGCGCACAATGAGCACTTGAACCAGGACTATGGGACAACTGTTACACGTAGCCGAGCATAGTGATTTCATAAGAGGTCAAAGCTAATGTCAAAACAGCAAAACTAAGTCTGTGCACAGCTGAAGGTTTTGAGACAGTGGTTGAGATGCAGCTGGGAAATTTAAGCCTTACCAGTGCAGACAGTAGTGAATCAGCAATACATTTAAGACTACACCCAGTTACATTTCGGTTGAAGTGAATACTTGGTTGCCAATTTACTATTGCCTGTTTTGTGTCACCTTCCAAGATCAACTTCACCCCATGAGATCATCTGTACGAGCCACATTCTCAGCATCAAAGGGTTAAATCCTATTGTTAGATTAAATACTTTAGTGTAACAGAGATGCAGTGCACCAACCTTTTCTTGCACTTGTGAACATCATATAATTCCGAAACATAAAAGTGCCCTGTAATCAGAGAGCCATATTGCATTTTTACTTATTTTCAGGTGGTCTGCATAATAGCTACATTAAAGATCATCCAACACAGATTTATAAACACTAATTCTACTGAGGCAAGTCCAAACAGCCCTCCGTAATCCCAACTTTTAGACCTGGTTGTACAGACAATCTTGCTCTTAGAAGGCATATACCGGATTGTCTAATTACAGGACTAACAAATAGAAACGTTCAACCAATAATAAAAGAAGTATATTTTCCAGTTTCCAAATAGTGAGATTGATCCCTCCCTACTGCAGGAGTGTTGTAATCACTTTATCACTTACAATTATTTGTACAGTTGTACTGAATATTTACATTTTTATCCTTGCTGCAAAGTCATTCACTCTGCCAAACAGCATTAGCAGGGAGAGAGAAATGAGGAGAATCTCCTTCCAGTCATACACTATGTTGTTTTCTTCATTTTACTTAAACAGAAAAGAGGAATGGTGTGAGGAGGGGGGGGGAAAAAATATTTTAAAACATAACAAAGTGGCGAGTTAGTTGGCCCTGTACTTTCTGGGCTGAGTGAGATTTCATGTTCTCTACATAGTGATTCTTGCATCTGGACTGGGCCTCTGAGCTTGGTGTTGAGTGAAGATGAGTCATTTTTATCTGAAGACGCTGAGACGATCAGTGAGCAAGTTGCCCCAGGCCAGTGTCGCAGGCACCGTGCACCTGAACTCGGTCCCAAATCTGATCGGAAAATGTGAAGAATCTGGACGTAAACTTATTTAAATGGATGGGAATGTAATTGCTCTCGATTGATTGCATTGGGCATTTGGATTTGGGTGAAAATAACAGGTTTCAATATGAATAGCCTCTGAAATCCAGACCTTTTAGATTTGTGCAGAAATGAAATTTCCATTTTTTAAATTAAATTTCCATTTTTTTTCATGAAATGCTGTTTTAATCTGTTGCTGTTCTCTATCCTGCACAACCATCAGCTTTCATGAGCAAACAATCCAACCGTGCTATGTATTTATCTTCCTACATGTCTTGTTGTCTTTGTTTTCTTTGTTCTTCAGTTGGGAGGTACATTGAAATGAAATGAAAATGAAAATCGCTTATTGTCACGCGTAGGCTTCAATGAAGTTACTGTGAAAAGCCCCTAGTCGCCACATTCCGGCGCCTGTCCAGGGAGGCTGGTACGGGAATCGAACCATGCTGCTGGCCTGCTTGGTCTGCTTTAAAAGCCAGCAATTTAGCCGAGTGAGCTAAACCAGCCCCTACTGGAAACATCATAAATATGTTGAGACCCGTCTGGTCTGAAGTGGTCCATCATGTGCAGCCTATATAAGGGGTACATATAATGCCCCAGGTTTTTCACCAGTTTGAAAGATAATCATAGATGAGGAAGACCATTCAGGCCATCTTAATTTAGCCATTAATTCCCCCAAAACGCCACGGCTTCAATCTTCACTGTTTTATCTCGAAGTCTATTATTAGACACTGATGAAGAATTCTTCGACATCAACTTTAAAAGTGCCTTTCATAGTTTGAACGTGTGTCCACTTGTTCTACCTGCAAATTAATTAAAATTAATATTCTGGGTTTATTTTTTTATATATCTCTGAAGAACAGTTCTCAGATACCACCTTACTAGAACTGAAACTTGCCAAATTTGTTGAGTCTTTGCTCTCAACTCAATGCATCTGATATTAGAATCAGCCTCTCAGTTCCTCTTTGCACTGCCTCCAAATGAGCTTGAATATCTCTCTTGTTTCTTTGCAATTAAGTTACCATGAGGTTCCATTAGCTTTACATAAAATTATGATTCCTACAGTGCAGAAGGAGGTCATTCGGCCCATCAGGTCTGCACCGACCCTCTAAAAGAGAACCCAACCCAGGCCTCCCTACCTCCATAACCCCATCCAACCCACACACTATAAGGGGCAATTTAGCATGGCCAATCCACCTAACCTGCATATCTTTCGACTATGGGAGGAAACGGGAGCACCTGGAGGAAACCCGTGCAGACCAAGGGAATATGTGCAAACTCCACCCAAGGCTGGAATTGAACCTGTGTCCCTGGTGGCAACAGTGTTAACCTCTAGGCCACCATGCCACTTTGTTGATTGCTACTTTGCATTGATTGGCTTGTGTCTTTTAAGACTCTGTTTGGTTTCACTTAATCCTACATGGTGATTGTGTCTTGTCTCTTATTTCTTCCTGTGTGCAGTACTTGACACACTGGATAAAATGTAATCTGACATTCTATCCACATAACATATTTTTCCCATCTCATTCTGTAATTTCTGAGCATCCTCTTTGATTCCACTTACTCTCCCAGTTTACTATCATCTGCAAAGTTGACCACTTGAGTTTCTGAATTTTCCAATCTATATCCTTTATGCAAATTAGACACTTTTGTGGTTGCAACGACACCAACAGTTCCCCACTCGGTACACACACCACCATTCTGCCAACTCTGATTTAACTCCGTGATTCCTACACTTCTTCCAATTTCGCACCTATTCCTAAAGTTTATCCAAAATGAGCATAATTCATTATCAGAGTTCTAACTGGCAATTTGTCATGATCTAATGGTAACCTTCCAATACCCATTGACTCCTAATACTGATTGCTTGTGCCTCTCTTACCCAGCACTCTGCAACAAGTACTAATGTGTTTTGAGCCACTTTACTTTGATGTTTGTTTCCAACAGAGTCTGACCATTCATCATCTATTTGCTGTTTGTCCATGTCCCACAACCATCCCAAGTCCATCCCTACTGTGATGAATATAGGAAATTGTCATACTTTATAGTTTGTATTTTTGTAGTAACATTATTAAGATCCAGGTTAAAATGGTTATAAACAGCATATCTGCTAGAGCTGTGATTAAAAGTGAGGTAATCAGAGTTTTTGCAGGGGACATGTTTTGCTAATAGATATTGGAAGCCACTTCACCTGTTTACAGGTGGAATGCTAATGTAATGCTGCAACGGTTTGAGCCTGGCTAAACATATCAAAGCACATCTTGCAACAAGAGACAAAAGAATGCTGTATGCTTTGAGTGCAGCTGGTGTGGCTAATGTGAGGGGTCAGGTCTGTCTGGACAAAAAAGTTGCTTCCAGTGCTCTAACCTGAGCAGAGGGTTTTCAGCTTGGTGCTAAAAAGGTTTCTCTCTCCGAGGACTCTGCATCAAGATAAACAAGTAAAACCTGGTTGTAAACTTTATACTAAGTGGCATTTGAAATACGTGGAGTTGCTTAATTGGAATGTAGAGACAGATTTCAGGAAGCAAGTTAGTATGTTGTACTTGTTAACTGTAAAGCTATTTCTTTGTTGCTAATGTGCTTAATTCTGTGTTCTAATTAAAGCTGTCTTCTGGTCAATGTTATCACTCCTGTGGTGCGGTAACATTTCCTCACCGTTTTACCATTGGAGTTCTGGTCCAGACCCACAACAGTTACCTTAACACTGAACCCTTGCCTCATTCTTGATTTTCCTTTTATCTTCTCTCTGCCCTCACAAACCTCTCCTTCCATCTCCTCTCTTCCCTCTCAAACATCTCAAAATGATGCCTACCTCTTGCTGCTTTGATCCAATTTACTGGCCCCAATTTTAGCTAGTATTGTGATTGCCCTTCCGTGGGACTACCTCACTAACCTTCAGAACCACCAACCTCAAAACAACCTACCCTTTGTGCCCATTGTTGCCACTAACTACAGCATCATCTCCAATCTCCCTATCCTCCATGATCCTTGAATGTGTTGCCTTCCATATCCATGTCCACATGTGACCTGTTGAATAACACCAATCAATCGTCTGCTTCTCACACAGCTCTAAAATAGTCAGAACCAAAGTCATGAATGGCATTCTCTGTAAATGAAACCTTGCTGCACTATCCCTCCTCCTTCTCCTTTACTGTTCTGTAGCCTTCAACACATAAGTCACATTATACTTCCCAATGCCACTCATCCATTTTTCAGCTCCACGTTTGATTTCTTATTTGCGCAGGCATAGCCAGTGAATTTCGAACAATGGCATCTCTTCTCACACTCGAATACTTACTTCCAGAGACCTCCAAAGAATCTAGACTTTACCTCACTCCACTTCCTTATTTACATCCATTATCCTTGGCAATATTATCCAAAGTAACAGGGTCAGCTCTCGTACGTTTGAATCCAAAATTTACCCCTCCAATACCTCTCCACCCTTTTCATTGCCTTGTGTTCTGTTAGACTATTTGTCTAACATCCGCTTTTATGAATAATAACTTCCTTGAACTAAACATTGAGAAGACAGAAGTTGTTGCCTTTAACCCTCACCACCAACTCCATCTGTCTTTCTGGCGATAGTTTCAGGGTGAAGTAGATTGTTCACAACCTCAACACCCCACTGCAGCCAGAATTCATTTTCTAACCCCATATCCTTTGTTCTTGCAAAAATCATTCCAGTAACCATCACTCCCTCTGGCTCTGCTTCAACCTTTTGGTCACCCTTTTTAATCTCCCCTCAACCACCATTTTGTTCACATCTAAAAGTGCACTATACATGTAAGCGGCTCCTATTGCTCTAGAACTTCCATGTCTTCCGAGCCCTTGACGTTATTTGCGATACATTGAGAGAGCTTCATCTTCAGTAATACAGCCAAAAGCTCCATTGTTTCTATGCAACCACCTGTCATAAAATGTTTTCTGAAATCCAACACAAAGATCAGTAACGTGGTTTTGTGCAGATCAAAATAAGTTATGGTTCAGAAATTGCCAGCATTATTTTTTTTTTCTTGAGATCACTCTACGTTTCATCAAAAATATCAACATAGCAAAACAAAGTCTTTGTATCTTCAAAGCTTAAGGCAGCTGTGTGATGATATTCTGTTTTGTGTATGTACGGGTCATGTCTTCATTATCAGTAGTAATGTTCCTGCATTACAAATCTCGCTGAACTCCCGCCTGTCATTACCTGCAGCAAAACAAAGTGTGTGTCCCCCAGGTGCGTTCGCGAACAAAAGAGTTAATTCTTTTCCTTAAGTCTGGGCTGCTTTGATGCCACCTGTGTCTGTTCAGCCTTACTCTTCCCTTCATCCAACCACTGTTTATCTTCTAAAGAGCTTGCTGTCAGGCTCATTTCCAAACATTTGCAGGTCTTCATGATATAAAATAACCACAGATTGTTGATGTTGCTTAAAAAGGTTTGTCTGGAATAAGCACGGAATGCTGTATGCCTTTGGTAATGACTTCTGTTAGCTCAGTACCAAATATAAGGCCACTATTTTATTAGAAATTGTTAAAGTTCATTTCACGAGCATCATACAAATAACACTAAAACCGAAGAAATTACTTTAGACTTGTTCTTTGTTATCGTGCAAGTCACTTTGTTTTCAGTAACAGCTCAGAATACTTCCAGTAATCTGTTTCTGCAGCCACCGTACCAGGACACAGTACTCAGGCTACCTTTCATTTTAAAATCCAAAATGTTCTTCCTCCACTACCATCACTGCACCCCCAGTAAAAAAAAGTTGGATTGATGTTCGTTGACAGCTGCTGTGTTTGGTAATCCCACCAGTGCAAGTTAATGTGAACACCTACTCCATCACTTATTAGGCTTTCTCCTATCAGACAACTCCTGTTTCTTAGCAGAAAAGTTCTCATAGCAAACCAATTCTTCCAACCTGGGCAGCGCTGACTGGGCCAGCATTTGTTGCCCATCCCTAATTGCCCTTGAACTGAGTGGCTTGCCAGGCCATTTCAGAAGGCAGTTGAGAGTCAACCACATCAGGGTAGCAGGCTGGCGCAGTGGTTAACACTGCTACCTCACGCGTCGAGGACCCGGTTTTGATCCTGGTCCCGGGTCACTGTCCGTGTGTAGTTTGCCCATTCTCCCCGTGTCTGCGTGGGTCCCACCTCCACAACCGAAAAAGATGTGCAGCATAGGTGGATTGTCTACGCTAAATTGGCCCTTAATTGGGAAAAAAAAAATGAATTGAGTACTTTTAATTTTTTTTAAAAGAGTCACCACATTACTGTTGGTCTGGGGTCACATGGAGGCCAGATTAGGTAAATATGGCAGATTTCCTTCCCTAAAGTGAACCAGATGGGTTTATACAACAATTGATGATAATTTCATGGTCATCATTACTAAGACTAGTTTTATAATCTAGATTATTAACTAAATTCAAATTCCACCAGCTGCTGTGGTGGGATCTAAACCTTTGTCGACCCAACATTATCCTGGTCTCTGGAGGATTACTCCAGCGATGTTATTATAACATTACCACCTCTCATATCATTTTTTAAAAATACTTTCAGGGAACATGAGCACCGGCAATCATTGTCTTTGCCCATCCTTAATTGCCCTCAAGAAGGTGGTGGTGAGCTGGTTTCTTAAACCACGGCAGTCCATGTTATGTAGGGTACACCCACTGTGCTGATAGGGAGAGGGGTTCCAGAAGTTTGGCCCAGAGACAGTAAAGGAATGGCGATATATTTCCAAGTCAGGATGATGTGTGGACTAACAATTACCACTTAGCCACAGTATATCACACTGATGATGATCTGTGAGATGCACCATGTTTCCCTGTCTGCCTTGAAATATGGACACTACCTGAGGAAGGAGCTGCGTTCCGAAAGCTAGTGATTCCAGACAAACATGTTGGACTTTAACCTTACTTCTTACTGTGCCCACCCCAGTCCGATGCCGGCATCTCCACATCTTGTAATATGGAAAATAACATAATCAAACGTTTACTTGTGAGCTCATGCTAATGATTGTCTTCACTGGAAGATGACTCACTGAATCAGAAAAGATGTTAGTGATTATACAATGCTTGGAAAACGTTAACGATAAAATCAGTCCAAAAATGATGAAAGTGTCATTTGGATACACTAGTATTTGAAAAGCAGTAGTGACTTTTTATTTTATTCTTGAAACCCATGGCTACTATACCCTGTTCTCCTAAAGCTGGCAGGCAGCTGGCAATGGAACTGATTTAGGCAAGAAGGGTGTTTTTTCTTGGGGTGTAACAACTGCTGCTGATCTTTGCAGGCACTCCTCCATCATGGTATTAAATTATGAAGTCACCCCATTCCTGTAGATTGCGTCCCAGGACAAATATGCTGCACATATATGATGGCCATTTCGCTGCTGCTACTCTGCATAAATCGCCCCCCAGGAGTGCACTTTAACACTGGTTCGGAAAGGTCTCGAGATAGGTTAA
Organism: Scyliorhinus canicula; assembly: GCF_902713615.1. NCBI lineage: Eukaryota > Metazoa > Chordata > Chondrichthyes > Carcharhiniformes > Scyliorhinidae > Scyliorhinus > Scyliorhinus canicula. Next base: position 28,936,821 of record NC_052156.1, read on the forward strand.
TGACCTAGATAAACCTTGGTGTTCAGGGCAAAATTTGCAAATGATACGAAACTTGAAAGAATTGTGAACTGAGGAGAATAACACAGAATTTCAAAAGGACACAGACCGGTTGGTGCGAAGTGGATTATAACTTGAGTCCCAAAGCTAGACTACCTTATATCGGAAGAACACTCTTAATCACCCTCACATTGACAGCAATTTCACATGGGCACTTATTTTGGGTCTGAGAATGCGATCCACGTCTCCCCCAAGGAAAGTAACTATTAAGAGATATTACCTTTTCCCAGATGGCCTGTAAAATCATTTGTTGGCTAAGTTATAACTACCCAGATATTATATGGGTCCGGGGGTCACTCTCCAAAAATTATATCTTCCCACTTTCAGAAAATACAAGAGAGGTGGGTTCTTCTTCTCCATGCAGAAGATTGCAAGAGACATTATACTTTCCAAACTTATTTCCAAGTTTATTCCAGAACTACTTCACACACAATACACTTTAAAGTGGATAAGTACATCACAACGCTAATGACTATAAACAATAAAAAGTGTTAGTTCTAATACAGAATCCAATAGAACTTTAATAATACAATGCTACAGCTAATATCAATTTAAGAATACCTTGTCGATGTTCAAAGTAACGCTGAGTGAATCAGTTTTTGGGGCAGTTGGACAGAAAAGCTGACTGCTTTACAATATCTAACGCCTGGAGAAACATTGAAGGGGTTCCCCGTGTACTCTTCTGCAATGTCTCTGATGTTGTGAAAGGAAACTGGAACAGTTATACCTTTCCAGTCCAGATTACCTCGTTCTTGAGCAGCAATGTGTATTACCCCTTTGATTAACTCTTCTCCTTAGATGTGTCCTTATTATGTAATTGCTAAAATGGTTTTACTATCCACGCTGAGAGCCTGTATATGGTCATCATGTTCTAAAATATGCCCTTAATATCTTTACTGTTTACCTCTAATTGTTCCTATTTCTACAGAAATAATATTAAACCTTTTTATAGGAGAATAGATATTTTTTAAAGTCTTATTTTTCTAATTTGCTGAGGTAAGACTTAAGAATGACTCCTGAATAAATAAGGACAGACAATACCATCATAAAAGCTTTTAAAGTTCCTTTGAAAATGACTTTAAAGCTTTTTCTTATCTTTGCTTAGTGTGAAGAGAACTTTAAAGGCCCTGGTGTTACTTTATGAATGGCACAGACGAGGGCTGTTTAACACCTGTTGAAAACCAAGCTGTCAGCAAGTGATGGCCATGTATATAGTTTAAGGCTTCTGGGTAAAAATGGCTATACTTGAACATGTGTCCACGTCCTTAATTCTAAAGTTTAATATCCTAAAGACATATGAATTCTATCTATTTATTCATATATTTCCTTCGCAGATGGAACAGGTAGATGGGTGCCAGATTAAATTTAATGCACATCAATGTAAAGTGGTTCAGTTTTGTAGGAAGAACGCACAGAGCTAATATAAAATGTTGCCTAAAACTCTGAAGAAGTTGGACCTGTGTGTGTACTTGTAAAGGATACTAGTTTGGCCTCAGCCAGAGTATTATGCCAGGTTTTGGGTGCTGCACTTTCGGAAGGATGACGGCATGAGAGAGGGCGCAGAAAAGATTCGCAAGAATGGTTCCAGGGATGGAATACTTCAGTTGTAAAGATAAATTGGAAACATTGGCACGGTTCTGTTTGGAGAAAGGAAGGCTGAGAGGAGGTTTGATAGATGTATTCAAAATCATGAGGGGTCTGGACAGAGTAGATGGGGAGAAACTGGTCCCATTCGTGAAAGGAACAAGAATGACAGGGCGCAGATTTAAAGCGATTGGCAAAAGAAGCAAAGGTTTTTACACTGCTAGTGGTTAAGGTCTGGAATGCACTGGCTGAGAGGTGGGTTCAATCGAAGAATTTACAAGGGAATTAGACAGTTACGTGAAAGGAAGAATGCAGGATTACGGGGAGAAAATGGGGAAATGGCACAAAATGAATTGCACATTTAGAGGGTCAGTGCGTGCACAATGGGTGAATGGCCTTCCTCCATTCTGTAACAATTCTGTGAGCGTTGGCACAATGGCAGGTGATGAGAACAGCTCACCGTGAGGATGCACCGCATTCGAGCATTCTGTCTTCAGCGCCATTCTCCCCTTTCTCTAAAGGGGCAAAAAAACACCTTTCACGAATTCCTTATTTGAATTTTTCTTCTTTGTTTGTGATGGAATGATGCTTGTTTCTATTACTCCATTAGAAAACGGCTGCAGATTACTTCACTATTTTTTTTGCATCTTGACAGGAAGCAGACTGAATGATTCGTTCATCCTGAATTAAAAGCTAATTTATTTCCTGTTTTGACTGATTTGCTCACAGATGTCATTTTAATCTGCCTCCACTTTTTCAGGACAAGGAATGAATACATTTGTGTCCTATTGTTTGTACTCAATTGATATTTTTTGCAAAATAAATGTTGACTTTGTGCCAATTTATAACTGCTGCAAAATTCTCTCGATCTGTTTACGAAGCCAAAGAACCGAACAAGACAAAATTGTGTCTCATTTGGTGCTAAGTGCTAGAGACCGTGGGATTTGCTATTAAGACTAAACAGAGGGAAAATTTTCATGAAAGCCAAGGAATGACAGAAGGACCTGGACAAATTTGCAAATGGACAAAACTACAGTAGATTTAAATTCAGTACAGAGAAATGTAAATTATTATACATTGGAAGGACTGTGACACAAGTGTCTGGCCATTGCAGGTTAGCAATCGAGAAGAAACAGAATGATGGGCTACATTGCTAAAGTAGCGACCACGGTCTAAGGCATTTCTTGCTGTAGCCGAATAATGCTCTGATCAGCTTGCACCTCAAGTACCTTTTAGTTCTGGTCACTGGCCATAAGAGAAGCATCCAAAGCCTTGAAGTAATGCAGAAGAGCTGGAACAGCTGATCCCTAATGTCAAAGGATTGAGGTCTGAGAAAAGATTGGGAAAAATGCTGAATCTTCACTCGTGAAGAGAAATTAATGTGAAGTATGCAGGGTAGTAATTGGACTGGAGAAGGTTAATCTGGAGAGCTAGTTTCAAGATAAACTTTGGCTGCAGGACAAGCTAGTAAAATATAAATTCCTGGCAAATGTTATTCAAGAGAAATGCTTGGACAGGAGTATTGTGCGTTTCTACGGAATGATGAACTGGAGGGGCCTCTTCCAATTGTTCTTGACTTTGGATCTCCATGCAAAGGCTCAATGATTATTTTTCCATGAACACTCAAGGTAAATTCTTTTTTATTTTCAGATATGGGACATGAGTGATGATGAAAGCTTCTGAAAAACGATCTGTGTAATCCAAACGGAAGATGTTTGATACTCGTTGGCAAACTAATCCAGGAGCTCTTTTCAGCACTTTTTATAATCCTGAAGTGCAATAACAGCCACCCTGGTGTCGGTCAAGGATCCTTTGTGATTTTCATTATGGCATTCGGCTTAATTAAGAAGCCATTTTGTCTTTAATAAATAAATATCTCCCAATGCCTTTTTGGAGTTGAAAATGTTATGGCCCTTGCATCCAGATCACAACTCTGGAGATTATCATCAAATGCATATAATATCATATTAGCGATAAAAGCAATAATCCTAAACCTTTCTGAACTTGATGCTGTTACACATATTTGAGTTTTTTGTTTGTTTACAGACCAGCATTGGTGTGAATACTTCAGTCAACCCACAGCTCAAACATGAACTTTTTGTTGAAATTGCTTCTTGCTCTTTCAGTTTCAATATCTCCAATCAGTTTGGACTGTTGTTCCAAAGCAAAAATGGTTTGGTTTTAACCTGGTTCAGTGCAAACCACTAGTTTACATGGTCATGGATTTTAACTAAATGTAAGGTTTATCGTTTGAGCTACTGACTTCACTTCCATTTAAACGTTCTTTGTACTGAATTGAAGTCTGTTTCCTGTCCTGCCATTCTTTATGCCTGAAGCCTCTGTATTGTGTACATACTGGTGTAATCTGCATGCTGTCTTTTACACAATTAAAAATGACGTAATAGCTTTCGCATTATTAAACTTGTCTCAGCATTTAATTTTGTGGGAATCTGCAGTAGACAGACCAACAAGTCTTGCTTTGCTTTCGTCTGTGTAAAATAGAACATAGAACAGTACAGCACACTGTGGGAGGAAACCGGAGCACCCGGAGGAAACCGACGCACACACGGGGAGGACGTGCAGACTCTGCACAGACAGTGACCCAGCCGGGAATCGAACCTGGGACCCTGAAGCTGTGAAGCATTTATGCTAACCACCATGCTGCCGTGTTGCCCCACAATGAAAGCCAAAAACAGCCAGAATGCCGATGCCATCTTGTCACTTTCCGTGTTGTTTATATTGTGGCTGTTTGGACATTGTTACTTGGAAATGCTCTTTTGCAAACTCAACATCTTGAAGAGGATCTAGCAGATAGATTTTTGTTTTCCTTGATAATTATTGGGTGCATTAGCTTAACAGTGTGGCAGTAGTGGTACGGGAGCCAAATTTGCATATATTAACTGATGAACAGGCTTGATGAAATGGCTCGAGACGATGACTACCTGTTTTTGATTCATGTTGCTATCAAGCCAAGTAACTGTGTCCAGCCAAGGTCAACAACGGTGTTGTTAATATTTATTATTCAAATCTATTATCAACAACAATTGTTGAAATTACTTGATTTCATTTTAAGAATAGTGCATAAACTGTACAACAAGCCTTTCCCTTATTCAAAGGGCTATGATTGGTGCACTTTCAACAGTCTGTTCCACTGTATGCTAGAGGATAATATTCTGCATTTCAGACATGAGTATTACTGGAACACTCATGGGTAGAATAGCCAGTGACACGGTTCTAATAAATAATAACAATAATCGTTCATGAAACAGTGCCTCATTTTTAGATTAGGTACTTTTAAAGCCTTCCAAACTCAACATTGAGTCCAATAATTTCAGATCCTAAACACCGATCCCACTTATTTTGGATAACGTGCCGGTAATGATCCTGCTGTTGCCATTTACACCTCCTCTAAGCTCAGCTTTTTGTTCCTTGTCCCACGACCATCCTCTTTTGCCTTGCATCATCCCTTTACCATTTAATCTCTCCTGTCTTCCATCCTATTGCAGACTTTCCCTTTAGTTCTTGCATCCCCTCCCTCCTTTCCCTGACACGGACTTGCTGAAAACATGTGGCGTCTCTAACTTTTTCCAGTTCCGAGTAAAGATCATTTCCCTGAAGCAGTTGTTTCTTTCTTGCCTGCTGCTGCTTGATCTGCTGAAAATTTCAGCATGTTCTGTTTTTACTTGTCATTGATCTTTTGCTTAGCTGATATGCTGGGTGAAGATCCTGCCCACCAGACATGGATGTTGTTGACCCCCCACCCAGTCGATTTTCTGGGCATGCAGGTTAGGTATTTGGCCATGCTAAATTGCCCCTTAGTGCCACAAAGATGTGCAGATTAGGCAGGGTTATGGGGATATGGTGGGGGAGTGGGCCTCAATCGGGTGCTCTTTCAGAGGGTCGGTGCAGACTCGATGGGCTGAATTCTATGGTTCGATGGTCAAGTTAAATCAACACGGGTATAGTGCTCCCAATGGAATCCCCTAGGACTTAAGATTCTTCAGTAATTTAAAGGACCAGGCAGCAAATACGGAAAAGTAGTAGAGCACAAGGTCTGTAAGGTCGCCTTTGGCTCAGATGATAGCAGATTTACCTGTAAGAAAATGAAACCCAAGAGAACATTCAGCGCAGAAGGAGACCATTCGACCCATTGAGTCTGCACCGACCCACTTAAGCCCTCACTTCCACCCTATCCCCGTAACCCAATAACCCCTCCTAACCTATTTGGTCACTAAGGGCAATTTTATCACGGCCAATCCACCTAACCTGCACGTCTTTGGCCTGTGGGAGGAAACCGGAGCACCTGGAGGAAACGCACGCAGACACGGGGAGAACGTGCAGACTCCACACAGTGACCCAGCGCGGAATCGAACCTGGCACCTTGGCGCTGTGAAACCACAGTGCTATCCACTTGTGCTACTGTGAAGCCTCCGAGGCAAGCCAGTTTGATGTGCAGGGCTGGAGATTGTCCAAATCAGTGGCTGCGACGCAGTGGTGGGAAATTAGTCCCTTGACAGCACTTCAGTGCTGGAAGACATACAGTAACCTCATTAAATTTGTTGAGTTCACCACACTTTATAAAATTATGCTGCTCAACTATGCATGTTATTTTCTTAACTCTCGTTCGCACCATGTACCCGGGTGTCAGTAGAGCACGACAGTGTGTCCAAGTATCCATAAACATGTTTATATTTCTGCTTGCAAATGGACCTCCCTCATAACCTTACCTGCATCATCCTCCCTTTGAAAGGCACATCTGGAGTGTTTTTGTTTACAGGTTCTGTCATCACCCATTCATTGTCTGCTCAGAATTACGTATGCTGTTTACCGTAGATCCATCCTGCTGCCTGGATTTCTTTTCAAGGGGTCACCAACAGAATAAAGAGACGGGCTTCTGTAGGACTCTTCCCCATGAGGAGGGAGGCCCACACCTGGGATGTTGGAGACAAAAAGGTTGGAGAATGGCTGACAACTATAGGTTCTGCTGCAGATCAATGGGACAACACTAACATTCCTCCAAAAAGGGCTTTTACTGATTTTGTTTTTCTTCTCGTCAGCAAGAATAGTACTATCGTTCTGACAATCATTCGATGGAACAAAGAAGAAAGTAGCAGAGTTGAAGGTCTGGCTCACACTGCTGAGGGGTGCAATCTGGTCCCTAGTGCCTCCTGTTTCTTTCCTCTTCAATCCTGGATGACAACTCTATGGACAGTGAAATTGTGAACACTCACAGTGGACTGTATCGCAAAGATCCATGAGGTCTACCTTAGCCCCTGAAGTATGACTGTATGCCTTCATGCTCAGTTTTGTTCTATTAACACACGCAAAGCAACAAAGACCTGATTGTACCATTCTTCACCTGGGATCCCAAGGAACTACAATGGGGTCACCAGCCCAGTGTCAAAAGGGTTAGTTTTCATCACTTGCCTTTGTTCTTGGAAAACAGATCACACAGTCGGCTGCTACAACGTGATGTGTGGAACCTGTTGTGTTATGTAGTCTGGTATAACACAGGCTGCAACTCGATGCAGCTTTGACCAAAAGATACTCCAGACTTTGAAGTAAATTCAATGTGATTTATTGAACCATTAGCACAGTTCTCTATGAGTTTGACTCCTGCTAATCTTGCTATAGTAACTCAGTCTAACTAACCAGTCTGCTCTAAGCCACGAGGTGGGTGTGATGCTTCTGATCTGCCCCTGTCCTACTCTCAAAGTGTCGCTAGTTGAAAGAGACAGAGCATATGTGCCCTGTCCTTATATATAGGGGCCGTGTAATGCCCTCTTGTGGTAGTGTCACCTCTGGGTGTCTTGACTGCCCATTGGCTGTGTCCTAGTCTATGTGTTCATTAGCTGTATGTCTGCATGTCATGACGTCTCTGGTGCTCCCTCTAGTGTTTACTTAGTCATAGTGTATTACATTAACCCCTTGTGTATTTACAGTGATGCATATCACCACAGAACCTCCTGAAAGTTGTGTGTTGACATGCATTATTTAATGCAGGTGACCGCACCCTAACTGCAGAATGGAACCATTTTGGTTCACGTAAGCATAAACAAGCGTGAGTTTTATTAGGCCTTTAGGTGCCACCAACCACCCCTCAAACTGTGGCGAATCTCATGGTTCCCTCATGCTGATACTTTTGACTAATTAGAAAAATTCTGAAATCGCTTGTTTGAGCAAGCAAGGCATTATCATCTTCCGATTGCATTTGATACATGTTGCAGTGAACCTCCTGAAAATTACCACCTGAAAGGAGGAAGGGGGTTGGGAGTTGATGTCTGCAGGGAGCCACCTTCCTGCTGTTGGTGCCTAACCACCACCCCCAGTCCCACCCCTGTGACCAGCATCCCGCTATCACTGACCTGCACCTGACTCCATAAACAATCCTTGGCCTTAAATAAGAGGTAGAAAGCTAAGAGGGGAAACTTTCATCAACAGGATGACAGGACTCTGGAACTCACTGCTTGAAAGGGTGGTAAGTCAGAAACTTGTAACATTTAAGACATATTTAGACATTCACTTGCGCTGCTGTGCCTCCAGGGCTATGAGCCAAGCGCTGGAAAATGGGATTAGCGCAGTCAGGTCTTTGTGGACTGGTGTGGACACGATGGGCCGAATGGCCTCCTGGGCTGTAAACATCTGTGAATCTGTGAAAGTCTCTTATCAACCAGGATTTTCTAATGCGTCACAATCTCATTTGGAAGCAGGGTGGAAATTGCATTACTTGAGCATGAATACCATTGTCATTTCTGGGGTCAGCCTCAATACAGAATCTTGAGAAAGCTGAAAGTGTCAGACGTGGCTCTGATTGGGAGCTCTTGGGCGGGATTCTCCATCAGCTGATGCTAGAATCGGGAAACGCGATTGGGCGGAGAATCAGTTTTGGTGCCGAAATTGTGGCGGCCGCCGGTTTCACACTGAATCGTAATTCTCCGGTACCCCAACAGCAGCGTCAGTGCATTTCACTCCGCATGTACAATAAATGCCCTTGGCATATCATTAGCTGGCCTGATCCGATATTCTCTAGAGCCTTGATGATTCTCTGCCTCCACCGGGGCGTATTGCCAATGGCGAGGTTCACTTGTGCTTTGGGCGGTGTCCAGGCACCGACTGCCATTGCCAGGGGCTGCAAGGCAGCCACCTTGCTGTGCACCCCCTGACCACCCACCTTGGCCTATGGTTCTGCAGAGTGACACCGGCCTTATGGGTGCCCTCGCCACCATCCCTGCACTCTACGCTACCACCCCCACACCACATCTTCCACCATAACACCGCCCCCCCCCACCCAAATGCACCAGTGGGCCATCACATGGTGCCCACCCAAGGGCAACGCCCACAGTAGCCCCTTCCGGGGGGGGGGGGGGGGGTCAGACGAGGGCCGTGGAACGTACCGCTGGCACGAGCAGTGTCAGCCAACCGTCGCCCTGGCAATAAGGACAGGCGCTCAGGGTGCGGAGAGGAGGGGGGAGGGGACATGCAGGGGCAGAATCCGCAGTGCCAATTGGGGCTACCATGTAGCTCGTTGGACCTGTTGGGCAGGGGGGTACGCACCATGCTAACATGTCGGTCTTTCACCCCCTGCAGCCAATGGATATTGGAATTCAACCAGTAACGGTGGCCTTCTTCGTAAGTGGCCACATTGGGGATGCCCTGCGGCTGTACGAGCTGGAGCTGCTCGAGGAGGAGGAAGCTGCAGCAGCGGAGCATGCCCCAGAGGAACAGGAGGCAGCCGGTGAGGATAGAGAGCCAGCCGCCCAACAGACCGAGGAGGAGGTGCGGCATGAGGCCTCGTGTGTACCGGCAGCGTCCATCATTCGAGGACCTGCCAGACTAGGCATGTCATTGAAAACTCCAGCTGAGCAGGCACACAGTGTGACATACCTACCAAATTATGGCGCACCTGTCACCGCGGGGTAATGGGGAGGACACCCGCTCCTAGTGGCCGTCAAGCTGACAGTCATCTGATCTTTTATACCACGGGGTCCTTCCAAGTGCCAAGTGGGGACTTTTCTGGGAGTTCTCAGAGCTCGGTGCACAGGTGCGTACGTGTCGTCACGGAGGCCCTTTATGCCCAGTTGGTACAATACATCCATTTCAATGTGGACCAAGCCCGCCTGGGCAGTGGGGTTCGCTGCCATAGCCTCGATGCCCCGGGTCAAGGGGGTGATTGACAGAATGCATGTCGCCCTACGAGCACCAACTGAAGGTGGTTCCAATCAATCACCATGCAATGAATGCGTGACCATCAGATGCGCATCATGCATGTCTGCGCCTGACACAAGGCAGCTTTCAACCTGGCACAATCGATGATTCCCGGCCTCTTCAAAGTGCACCCCTGACTGGTGGGGGGGAGTTGGCTCCTGGGCGACAGGGGTTATCCACTGCAGTCGTGGCTGATGATGCCTCTCCAGAGGCCACAGACCGACACAGAGACCCAGTACACCGAATTCTATGCATCGATCGGTGCTTCGACATCCTGAAGATGTGGTTCAGCTGCCTGGACCACTCTGGAAGGGCCCTCCTGCATTGCGCTAGGAGGGTCACCCGCATCGTGGCAGCCTGCTGCGTCCTCCACAACATCGCACAGCAGTGGGGCAACCTGTTGGAGGGCGAGGATGGATGGGACATGGGGCCCAGGCAGGCATGGTAGGCCACACAACGTGTGCGTCAGGACAAACATGGACGCTATGATTGCCTCCAGGGACTGGGGGGGGGGGGAGTTGGAACTGGCTGGGGACATGGACACCACATCCCACCCCTCCCCCCGCACCCCACCACCTGTAACCCACTCTGTGATACATTCCTGTCGCACTACGGGGTATTGGCCCTGCGTTGGCAGTAACAGCGAGACTGCTCCATGGGACGGAGGGTGACAATCCACTCTGTGATGAGCTCTGGTGCTCTGCATCGTTTGACAACGTCTGACTCCTGCCCATGGTAGCACTTTCCACCGTCCACCTGGACAATCCCTGCATGAGGGCTGGCCATTCCATCACACAGTGCCAGAGAATCGGCGAGAAGGTGGAGTTAGTATTGTTGGGGGTGGGAGGGGTTCTGACACTGGGGGGTGAGCGCTGGCTGAACTGCGGTCCCTGAGCCGAACCCACCCGCAACATCCATCAATTCCCCCAACCCCAACTGGTGCCCCTCTCTGGCAAGCCCAGGCCAGCCCACCCCTCACACCCTTCTGACAGAGCACCGAGGTAGGTTGTAACATTGTGCACAAGTGTTTAATGTGAACAAATATAGACAGATTGGTGCCGTAGGCCCTATCATAAAATTGTTCACTGCAGCCGTGCCAACTTAACTGGTGTCTACTTTCCATATCTTACAGGCCCTAATGCTACGTCGAGGTGGATCCCCAGATGGTACATCAGGAGTGGAGGTGGCCTGCTGTGATTCCCGCCTTGGAACCAGGGTCCCCTTTGGCGGGCATCTTCCGGGGCAACCGGGCCTGGATGGGCCCGGCTGCTGCTCATGTGTCCCATGTGGTGTGATGTCGCCCTGTTGGCCCACTGCCCACCAGGTGCGCCAGGGACAGGAGGGTGGGTGGGGAAGGCGAGTCTGTGGTCCTGCAGTGTTCCAGCACCTCCCCTTCAGGAGTCACCGGCACGGGCCCCATCACCTCCTTCTCCCTTGGGGTGCCCGATGGTTTCCGGGATATCCCATGGGACAGGGCTGCGAGCAGTGCTAAACCCTGAAGTCTCCCCCCCGCTGCCAGACCTGGAGGCCCGCTGCCATCTCAACCAGGGTCTGCATTCCAGCAGCCATGGAGCACAGGGCGTGGACCATTCTACTTCCTAGGTCTCGAGTATATGGCTCCTCTCCGTGTCGGTATCCTCATCGCTGCTCAGCCCCTTGCTGGGGCTGGGGGTGCGGGACACCAAAAGGACCTGACCCATCACCACTGCAAGACACAAGATGAGTCGCATAATTAGACCGCGAGCTGGGAGGGTGGAGTGGGGGCTGAGGGGGTGGTGTGGGTGTGGGGTTGGTGGGCAGGGATGTGGAGTTGAGGCTGGTGCTGAGGGGTGGTGTGGGGGTGGGGTTGGTGGGCAGGGATGTGGAGTTGAGGCTGGTGCTGAGGGGGTGGTGTGGGGGTGGGGTTGGTGGGCAGGGATGTGGAGTTGAGGCTGGTGCTGAGGGGTGGTGTGGGGGTGGGGTTGGTGGGCAGGGATGTGGAGTTGAGGCTGGTGCTGAGGGGGTGGTGTGGGGGTGGGGTTGGTGGGCAGGGATGTGGAGTTGAGGCTGGTGCTGAGGGGTGGGGGTGACATGCATGTCACAGGGATTCGCAACTCAGCGGGGTCTCACTTCCTCGCAAGAGGCCAATCTCCGGTGAATACCCTTTCCTCTGGCCCACCGGCTATGTCTAGAGCCTCCTGTTCTGCCGGCAGTCCCCCTCCAGTCTTTTCCTGTTCCGGCGATTATAGGCGACCTGGGGGGGGGGGGGGGGGGGGGGGGGGGGGGGGAGACAGAAAACGCACAGTGTTAGACAGTCCAATGCGTGCAGCACAGGGGGTGGGTAGCTGGTGGCTTCAGTGGCCAGGGCACTCGGCCATGGTGACTAATATTGGTGCAGGGTGGGGGTTCGTCGCCCCCCTGGTGAGGGAGGAGGAAGTGCAGTAGGGTTATGGGGGGTTGTTGCCAGGGGCACAATGCTGCCTATTCACCCTGGACGCCCTGAGGGGGTCGTGCAGTTTTGTCCGGCACTGCTGAAGGTCTGGATGGTGTTGCTCGTAGACCTTACTGCGTCTGCCTCCTGCGCCCAAGCACGGTGAATGGCGGCAGCTGGCAGCCTCCTTCCTGGGCTGGGGTACAGGGCACCTGCCTATCCTCCACGGCGTCCAGCAGGGTCTTAAGCTTGGGGTCCATGAGTCACAGGGCCGCTTTCCTTGCGCCATTTTGTTGGCTGGGATGGTGTGTGTGGGGAGTTGCAGTGTGTATATATATGCCCTTACACATGGAACTCCAGTGTAAGAAAAGGTTTAATGGCCTGCTCAGAGAAAATAAGAGAAGCCAACCCCAACTTCCTAGAATGCACCGTACCAAGAAAGGACAGGAAAGTAGGAATGAGGCACAGATTCAGTGGAAAAATATTTTGCCAGCTCCAGGCAAACCCTTTCATCGAGCCCCTCAGGGCGAACCTAATTTTCTCAAGCCTAAGAAACCCAGTTATGTCACTCACCCACACCCCTGACTTTGGGGGTTCCGAGTCTCTCATGCTAGCAAGATCCGTCTCCAGGCTACCAGGGAGGCCAAGGCCAAGATATCAGCCTCTCCACTCACAGCTTTTATAGATTGAATAAAGGAGGATTATATCCTTCAGTTACAGAATCAGGGATGAAACCACCAATTAAAAATTATTACTGAGAATGAAGAGAGCGATTAGGAGAGATGTTGCTATTCCCTAGAGAGCTGTTAAGGCAGAGACCATTACAGCTTTTAAGGGATAGTTGGATAGAAGATTTCAAACGGACTAATATTTTGATACTAATACACTGTCATTGGGAAAGAACAGTGGGGGCTCCGAGAATAGCTTTAGATTGCTCTAGGAAAGAGTGAGTCGAGATCTGACATGAAGCTGCATTAAATTTACACCTATAAATCATTTCATTTCGTAAATCGGGCAGATGCGATGAAAACACCATGTTATTGTGAGCCAGTTATAAGAATGACTAATATACAGTGAATCCTCATTAATACATCTTTGGGAGTTTGCCAGATAGATAAAGTTGTGACTACTGCGAGTTTTGTTAACAATTCCACGTGATAAAATTGCAGCTTATCTAACTGGAGGGTAGACAGGCAGTCAGACATCACAAAGGCAATGAGGTAAGTGCTGGACACCTTGACCCGAGTGACATCAGCGGACATGTGAAAACTGACGCCATGGATTTTTGTGGTTTGGGTCAGGGCCTTCATTTCCAGGTAAATGTGATGATCCACCAATACGTGGCCCTCTAGCAGGGAAGGAGCTGCAGCCTGCTGTTGCAGGTAAGGCAGAGAGAGAGAGAGCGGGACTCCATTTTGAGCCACACTTTTAGCACCTTTAAAAAAAACACCTGAAATAAGAAATGGCCACAGCGGCTGGACCTCTGTTGCAGAGGGAGAACTCCCTCCTGAGGGCCACCCTGCAGCCATAGCTGTGGCCAGATGGGCGGCAGGATGTAGTGGGGTGAGCTCTTCAACGTGAGTCTGGAGCACTGTCACTCCCGGTCAGCTGCCAGCAAGCGGCCTCCAGGCATCTGCTGTGCTCCCAATGCCATGAGGGGTGCCTAAAGGTTAATTGGATCATTCCAGTTGGTCTCCAGTCATTGGTCTTTAAGTTACCAGAAGTAGCAAATCGCTGCTTGTGGATTGGTAGCTGTTCTCATAAAATCATAGAATTTAACAGTGCAGAAGGAGGCCATTTGGCCCATCGAGTCCGCACCGGCTCTTGGAAAGAGCACCCTACCCAAGGTCCACACCTCCACCCAATCCCCATAACCCAGTAACCCCACCCAACACTAAGGGCGATTTTGGTCACTAAGGGCAATTTAGCATGGCCAATCCACCTAACCTGCACATCTTTGGACTGTGGGAGGAAACCGGAGCACTCGGAGGAAACCCATGCACACACGGGGAGAATGTGCAGACTCCGCACAGACAGTGACCCAAGCCGGGAATCGAACCTGGGACCCTGGAGCTGTGAAGCAATTGTGCTAACCACAATGCTACCGTGCTGCCCAAATTCTGTTCTGCCCCGATCCAGCAAACCTGTACGCCCACTCACCTCCATTCCAAGCCCCAAGCTGGACGAAAATCCTGCCCCATGTCTTGTCAATGCCGCCAAATAGATGTGGAAAAGCAGAGAGACTAAGGAGGGATCCTTGTGGAACACCAGATTCTAATTCTGAGATGGAATGAGATTCATTGCTAGCGTCATAGAAACATAGAAAATAGGAGCATGAGGAGGCCATTCGGCCCTTCGAGCCTGCTCCGTCATTCGTTATGATCAGGAATAATCATCGAACTCAATAGCCTAATCCCACTTTCCCCCCATATCCCTTGATCCCCTTTGCCCAATTGATTGTTGAGGTAAACCATCAGCTCACACATAGTATCAGCATGCATGAATTAGATCTTCCTCATGAGCAGGTAAACAGTGCAAAGTTATTCCTAATGGAGACTTCCAGTGGCGGCATGTCGGTGGATGTCTCACCTTAGGTGGCTTCTGCTAGAGTCTCTGGTTTCAGGGGTAGTTTGTGAATGATTGGTGTGGGACGTCATAAGAAGCCCGAACTGCTTCTTGAAAGCATACAATGTTGTGGCCTCAACTACTTCCTGTGGTAACGAATTCCACAGGCCGACCACTCTCTGTGTGAATAAAGTTCTCCTCATCTCTGTCCTAAATAGTTTACCCCCTATCCTCAGGCTGTGAACCCTTGTTCTGGACATCCCCACCATTGGGAACATCCTTCCTGCATCTACCCAGTATAATACTGTTAGAATTTTATACATTTCTATGAGACCCCCCCCCCCTCATTCTTCTGAACTCCTAACTGATTCAATCTCAGACGTTCTAGCCACTATCGAATCAAAGGGTAGAAAGAAGCTAAGTCAATCCCGCCAAGCTGAAAGTGATGCGTGAAAGGAGGGTTAGGTCATCAACTGTGTCAAAGGCGAGAGAACAGTGGAGGGAGCTGAGGATAGATTATGCCTCATGGTTAGTCACAAGGAGTGCTATTCATAAATTTTGGCTAGACCAATTGTGGCAGTCTGCTTGGAAAGATTAATATAGGGAGTGGCAGAAGAAAGAGGCATGGATCTAGGATGCCATAACAAGGGTTTGCACAGATTGGAGATGGAGCGGCAAGTAACCAGGGCAGAAGAATCAAGAGGTAATTTTTGAGGAGAGATGATGACGACAATGTTGAAAGATATGGTTCGGTGCCCCACATGCGGAAGCCACTCAAACTCCGTTGGCAGCAGACCCCATGGCAATTCCCCGGGCCCCAATGGGCCAAGCAGCCACCGTTTCTGGCCAGTCCCGCCGGCGTGGATTAGACATGGTCCATACCGGCGGGACCTGGCTTAGAGGGCTGCTAGCGGAGCCCTCGGCGGGGGAGGGGGGGGGGGGGATGTGAGGGGATCCGGCCCTGGGGGGGAGCCCAACGGTGGCTTGGCCCGCGATTGGGAGCCACCAATCTGCGGGCGGGCCTATGCTGTGGGGGCACTCATTCCCTCCGTGTAAAGCTCCGCCATGGCCGGAACAGAGAAGAAACCCCCTGTGCATGCGCAGGAAATACGGCAGCGGTTCTGCGCATGCGCCGGCTGCCAGAGGCCCTTCGCCGCCGGTTGGTGCAGCACCAACCCCTGCAGCGCCGGCATAGCCCCCGGAAGAGCAGAAGATTTCACAACTTCCGGGCGGCCCGACGCCGGAGTGGTTCACGCCGCTCTTTGGCGATGGTACGGGCCGCCCCACCGATTCCGCGAGAATCCCGGCCAAGGATGAAATTGGGCAGAAACTAGAACGAGAATGGGGTTTAATTCTAAGGCAGACAATGGGAAGGGTGGATATCTATCTTTAGTAAAAAATGAAATTCATAAGCTCCTCCCACTTTGCACATGAAGGTGCAGTCAAGATTTTACATGCTAGTTAGTGCTGTAATAGCAATTCTGATTGAGGTTTGTGCCTACAATGCAAAAACCACGTCTAAACTTGTATAGGTAATTAAGTGAGCCAATACCCTGTTTAAACAGAAATCTCATAGTGCAATGTCCAACCGATTGAAGTGACAGGTAGATACACATGGAAAAAGATCAAATGCAGGACTTGAAGGTAAATCAGTTTGCTGACTAGAAAAACATGTATACCTCATTCAGCTGCGGGATGCTTACATGGGACAAAGAAACACTCAGAAGTGATGAAAAAGACTGAATCTTGGAAATCATGAGAAATTTGCTATGTATGCAGTCTGTTTAATGATTGATTGTTGAGGTAACAACAGCTCACAAGTAGTATCGTCGTGCATGAATTAGGTCTTCCTCATGAGCAGGTAAACGGTGTAAGGTTATTCCTAATGGAGACTTCCAGTGGTGGCAATGAAGGTGGAGGTCTCACCTCCTGCTAGAGTCTCTGGTTTCAGGGGTAGTTTGTAAATGAGTTGGTGTGGGAAGTTATAAGAAAGGTGTAAAAGGTTGAGAATCCAGAGAAGGGTGCTGGAAAGAAGGGGGCAAGCGAAAGTCCACCGTCGAGTGAGCTGTGAGTCCTATAGGAAGAAAGATGGCGGGGGCTGGGTCGCTGGGTGGGGCCTCTCTCCTCACAGTGGAAACTTTGACTGAGGCGATGTCGGGGGAGTTTGAAAGGCTGTTCGCTAAGCAGAAGGAGGGAGATGATGACTGCGATTGCCCGGTAAAGGCAGCAGTGATGAAGACGTTGGTCGAGGTGCGGGAGCAAGGAGAGAAGATGAAGGGAGTGGAGGAGGCATTGTCGCAACATAGTGACCAGTTCACCTCAATGGGTGAGGAGCTGCGGAGGGTGTGAAGGCCATCAAGGGGCTCAGAGCTAAGATGGAAGACCTGGAGAACAGGTCAAGGAGGCAAAATCTGCAAATCTTGGGCCTGCCGGAGGGGATGGAGGGCCTGAGGTCGACCAAATACTTCGCAAAGATGTTGGCAGAGTTGTTGGGGGAGGGGGAAGAGCTCTCCCACTACAAGTTGGACACAGCACATCAGTCGCTCAGGCCGAAAGCCTAAAGCAAATGAACTACCGAGGTCGGTCATAATCTGCTTTCACAAGTTCCACGTGAAGGAGAAGGTCTTGAGCTGGGTGAAGCGGAGACGAGAGGTGAAGTGGGAAGACGTTGGTATACGATATGCCAAAACCTGACGGCAGATCTGGGGAGAAGGCAGTGGCCTTTGGATGGGTGAAGGCGGTATTATATAGCAGCGGAGTGAGATTTAGAGTGGTCTACTCTGCAAAGTTGAGAGTGACACACAACTCGAGGGATTTCCTTTTTCGAGATGGTGGAGGCAACGTAGGCGTTCATAAAAGCTGAAGGCCTGGGATTGAGATGAGCATTGGAACTTGGACTTCATCAGTGGAGACAGGGATGGGTTTTTTACCTATGAAGGGTTTTTCTATTTCATTGGGGTGTTGTTTTTTCTGTCTCTTGAAGGGGTGATTTTGTTTACATTTGTTCATATATGTATTGGGTTTTCATTTTATTCCTTTTTTCTGCGGGCACGGTTTTGTACCTTTCTTTAATATGAGGGAGATGAGGGTTTGTTGGGTTATGTGGGGCCGAGTTCCTGAGGAGGGGGATGGGAGGAGGGGGGGGTGCTTTGGTAGGTGCAGCAAGCCAAAATTGGCTAATGAATGGGAGTGTGGTGGGGGGAGGGGCTTTGGTCATTGGAGCCTGGTCAAATGGTTTTCGAAGGGCCTGGGAGGTGTGAAAGGTGGGGGGAGGGGATGGATATAGGGAGAGGTGTTTGCATGAGGAAGTGGATGAGGGGATTCTGGGAGAGGGAGGGGTTCAACGGTAACAAAAGGTTGGATCGGGCCTGACTGCAGGGGCAGGGTTATGGTGATGGCAGATAGGAGGGATTGGGGGGTGGGTGTTCAGAGATTAGGAGGGCCTATGAAGAGATTGAGGGTGTTTGCGCACTTGAAGAGTTTAAAGACTGATGTGATGATGCTGCAAGAGACCCATTTGAGGGTGAAGAATCAGGTGAGGCTTAGGAAGGGTTGGGTTAATTAGGCGTTTTAATAGTAGGGCTCGCAGGAGGGGGGTAGAGATATTGGTGGGCAAGAGGGTGAGGTTCCAGATGGAGAAGGTGGTGGCTGATCAGGGGGGTAGGTACAAGGTGGTGACAGGTGTGTCAGAGGGGAGGTTGGTGGCGCTGGCAAATATATAGGCCCAGTTGAGACGATGCAGGGTTAGCTGAAGAGGGTGCTGGGTAACATCCTAGATTTGGATACCCATGAGCTGATAGTAGGAGGGGACTGGAACATAGTGTTAGAACCGAAGGTGCACAGATCCCAGCCGTGCTCGCTGACCCAGTCGGGGGGGGGGCGAAGGTGTTGGCTGGGCTCATGAAGGATATGGGAGGAGTGGACACGTGGAGGTTTTTACATCTAAGGGATCGAGAGTATTCGTTTTTCACCCCGATGCACAAGGTATATTCGAGGATTGACTTTTCTGTGGTGGCTGGGGTTAAGAGGATGGAGTACTCAGTAATTGTGATTTTGCATCACGCTCCGCATTGGATGGATGTGGTTTTGGGGAAGGGGGCAGCCCAGAGGCTGGGGTGGAGAATGCATGTGGGGTTATTGGAAGATCCGAGCTTCTGTGCCAAGACAGGAAAGGTCCAGTAAGAAGTCTCACAACATCAGGTGAAGGAGCTGTGCTCCGAAAGCTTGTGATTTCAAATAAACCTGTTTGACTTTAACCTGGTGTTGTGCAACTTCTTACTGTGCCCATCACTAGTCCAGCACCAGCATCTCCAATTAAGTTAGGGAAGGTGATTGACGAGCATGTGGGGTTTAATTGTACGGGAAGGTCTCGCGGTCAGTGGTCTGAGAGGCTCTGAAGGTGGTGGTGAGGGGGGAGGTGATCTTGTTTAAGGCTAAGGTGGAGAGGGAGGACAGGGAGGAATACCAATGACTGATAGGAGACATTTTGGAGGTGGATGGGAGGTACGCAGGGGACCCGAACCCGGGTCTCCTGGTAAAGAGAAAGGAGTTGCAGGCGAGGTTTGAGAAAAGTGGTGTGCCAGCTGAGAAGGGTGAGGGGAGTGGTTTCTGAGTATAGGGAGAAGGCAGGGCGGATGTCGGCAGGCCAGCTCTGAAGGGAGACCACAGCAAAGGAGATAGTTCAGGTGTGGGATCAGGTGGGGGCGTTGGTGGTGGCTCCGGATCAGATTAATAAAGCATTCAAGGAATTTTATAGGGACCTGTATAGGTCGGGGCCACCGGAGGAGGAGCGGGAGATGAGGGAGTTTATAGGTGGGCTGGAGTATCCGAGGTTGTGGGAGGTGGAGAGGGCAGGGTTGGTGGAGCCACTGAGGGAGCAGGAGGTGAAGATGGCGATTGGGAGGATGCAGCCAGGGAAGGTGGCGAGGCCCGATGGGTTTCTGGTTGAATTTTATAAAAGATTTAAGGATAAGCTGGCACCATTGATGGTGGGAAAGTTTGAGGACGCAATGGGTACAGGTGTCTTGCCGCAGACAATGGGGCAGGCTTCCATCTCACTGTTGTTAAAGAAGGACAAGGATCCAGTGGAGTGAGGGTCACATAGGCCCATATCTCTGTTGAATGTAGATGCTGGCAAAGGTGGTGATTTTAAGATTGGCAGAGTGCCTCCAAATGGTGATTGGGTAGGGCCAAGCGGGGTTCGTAAAGGAAAGACAGTTGTCCTCGAATGTGAGGAGGTTGCTGAACGTGTTGCTTTCTCCAGCAGAGGGGAGGGAGATGGAGGTGGTGGTGCCATTAGATATGAAGAAGGCATTTGATCGGGTGGAGTGGAGTGATTTGCTGGCGAATATCAGATCTCAGGGAATCTTGGGTAGTCTTAGTGTTAGCAGAGGAGAAGTATTGATCACAGCTCAAGGAATAGTTTAGGTTAGAGAAAAGTTGCACGAGGACATCATCAGTTAATTCTAGAGTCTAGATTACTGTTTATTAGTAGTTATAGCTCTGTAGAGTGTGCAAACTATTTAATTTAATCATTATTCAATAAATCAATTTTGCTTCAATCTAAAGATTGGTGGCTTCTTTATCATCAACTCACCAACACAAGGCAAAGAATAACAACATATTACCACAAAGCATAATCTAACAGTGCTGTCCATGGGGGGTTTGGAGAGGCCGGTGGGGTTGTCTCGGCGATTTATGGGAAGATTTATTGGAGGAGGACGTGGCGCCTTGGGGTGGGGGGGGGGGGGGGGGTTCAGGAGAAGTGAGAGGTAGCGTTGGGGGTAGTGCTGGAGGAGGGTCTATGGCGTTTTGGAGGGTAAACGCCTCGACTCGTGCGCAAGGCTGGGCTGATGGTAGTATACAGGATGCACCTTACAAAATCAAGGATAAGCCGGCTGTTCGAGGGGGTGGTGGATGTTTGTGTACAATATGGGAGGGGCCCTGCAAACTATATGGACATGTTTTGGTCCTGCCCAAAGGTTTTGGAGGATGGTGTTCAGCACCATTTTTGGGGTTTTACGTGTGGACCTGGAAACCATGGGCTGAATTCTCCGCCGTCGGGATGCACCGTTTTGCCGGCAGCCCGGGGGTTTCTCGACGGCGTGGGGCTGCCCCACAATGGAAAACCCCATTAACCAGCCAGCGAAACGGAGAATCCTGACGGCGTGCTGAACCAGAGATCTGGCAAGGCAGGACGGAGAAAACCGCCCCATATTCAGGGTGGATGTCTGGCTGGAGCTGCAGGCGGGTGAGGGGCCTTCGCCTTGTTGATTGCTCGTAGGCGGGTCCTGTTGGGGTGGAGGTCAGCTTCGCCACCCTGTGCCTCGGCGTGGCGGGGGGACCTGCTGGAGTTTCTGACCCTGAAGAAGGTGAGGTTTGCACTGAAGGGGGGCGAATGAGGGGTTCTACAATTGTTGGGGTTTGTTCATCATGCATTTTCGGGAGTTGGTTACCATTGACTGCTGAAGGAGGGGGTGTTTTTGTTGGGGCTGGGGGGTTTTGTTTGGGGTTGTTTTGTATTGTAAAGTTGTTGAAAATTTGCTGAATAAAAATACTTTCAAAAAACAATGTTATTACTGATGGTGTATTCTGTGGTGCATCTAATGGAAGACCAACTCTGTGCAAGTGAAATTTGGATAAAATTGTCGACCTCAATTGGTTCTCATTTTCATGACCTATCAAATTTTGCCCTTATGGGCCTCGATAGCTGTGCAGCTCACTGCAAACATCAAAGTTTCCGGAAACGCAACTTGTTCTTTTCAGTGAGTTAGCACCATATTAATTGTTTCATGTTCAAAGTCAGCAGTGCTTCTCAGTCCTTTCTCAGAGAAGCATATCTTTAACTACTTCACTTCACAGAGGGATATGGGCAAAGATTCTGGGCCTGATTCTCTGTTTGGGAGACTATGTGCTAATGCCGGCGTGGAAACAGTGTGTTTAACGCCCGAAAAAAACAGCGCAAAAGTTGTACCGTCTGGTGGCGGGATAGCAGGTACACAGCGTAGAGCCCCCGGCTCTAGTTGGGGATATGGCTGGAGAGTGCAGACCTAGCCTGCCAAATAGTTTCCCACTTTGGCCAGGCTCTCCACCCCCTCCCCCCCGACCAGTGCCCCCAGCCCCCACCGAAGACCCCCTTGCCCACGGTTCAACTCCCCCCCCCCCCCCCCCGAGACTGGGGGGGAAAAAAGTAGCACATGCGCCCCACGCCGTCGGGAACTCGGTCGGTAACTCAGCCCGTCGCGGGCGGAGAATTGTGGGAGGACCTCAGGTAATGTCCTGAGGGCGTGCGACATGCTGTTTTGAAGGGGGTGGAGCATCGCAAAAATGCCCCCCCCCCCCGGATTTCGGCACCAACAGGGATTTCATGGCCGATCGTCAAACCCGATTTCGGCGTTGGAGACCGGAGAATTCCGCCTTCTGTTTTTATTTCAGATTTCTCGCATCCACGGTATTTTGCTTCTGGATAAATATTGGTTGAGTTCTGGAATTGCTGTACTGCAAAGTAGATGAGTCTCACTTGAAATAAATAGGAAAGATGATAAAATGTTACAATCTGATCTGTGAAATGGCGACTCCACTTCATTTCATTTGGTTATGAATTGCTGGGAGTCTGGGGATTACTGTTCTGTATAAATACCTAAATACCCTTTCCAATCGTGCACCTTACATCTGAATCCTGATGCTTTGGGCAAAGATCTTAGGCATGACATTGGGTTTATTAGCACCTGTTTTGGGGCTTCGAGCCCCCTCTTCATTCCAGAGTGGCAGGGGTGCGAACAGGAATGTTATCATCCGGAGAGAGGCAATAGGTTTGTGCTCTATGGGGAGTGGCAGCTCAACAATCCTGGTATTCTCTTGGAGGGCTGATTGCTGGACTGCTGTGAGACTCTAAAATGTCCTTTCCTCACTGAAAACCAAAGACATGGTGACAGCAAGTCTGAGCTTTCAGTGCAGCACTCAGAGGTTGGGTGCTTCTGCTTGTGAAACGTCAGAAGCTGCAACGTGACTAGTTCCAGAAGTGTATTGATGGGGTTGACCACTTGTTCCACGCTGGGAGTCTCCCGCATGCACTAAGACATTGCACGCAGCTTGCTGACAGACTTCCCAATGGTCCAATCATGTGATTATGTTCATCCATCTGCCTTTAACCATCAGACCATCAAGGTCCTCACCTGAGTCCTCTGTAGCAGAACGAGCGTCTGACCTCGCCCACCAGCTGCTAGCCTTGTCTGGTGGGTGAGCTGCTAGCCTTGTCTGGTGGGTAAGCTGCTAGCCTTGTCTGGTGGGTGAGCTGCTAGCCTTGTCTGGTGGGTGAGCTGCTAGCCTTGTCTGGTGGGTGAGCTGCTAGCCTTGTCTGGTGGGTGAGCTGCTAGCCTTGTCTGGTGGGTGAGCTGCTAGCCTTGTCTGGTGGGTGAGCTGCTAGCCTTGTCTGGTGGGTGAGCTGCTAGCCTTGTTGCCAATGTCACACCATATGCAGGTCCAACGTCTGTGCTATTCTCGAAATTAGGCAGAGTCTGAGCTGGCAGCTGACAGTGTGAAATGGAGTGGCACTGTTTCTTCACCTTCACAGTCTTCCCACACTTCCACCACTGCCTGGTTAGATTGAAGCTTTGTGCGTCTGAAATGCAAAACAGACAAGGGTTAGGTTATGTTAAGGAGAGGGGAGAAAGCATGAAATTTATACTTAGATAATCTGCAGCTTGTAGGTCTGAAGAGAGTTAGGGAAAGGGGAGAGATGGGATGGGAGAAGGAGAATATGAGAACACCGTTCACTTCAATGGATTCAACTCTTCCAATGGCCACAGTCTCAACAATGGACCTTCCTACAATGACCCACACCATATTCTCCACGGAGTTTACAGCATGCACATCTACCCATTCCTCTGGTTCATTTTTTAAAAAGTACTTTTATTCTCCTTTTTCACATGTTCTCCCAAATTTACACCCACCAACAATAAACAAGAAGCAGTAGGGCAGCACGGTGGCAGAGTGGTAGCACTGCAGTCTCACGCCACCGAGGTCCCAGGTTCAATTCCGACTCTGGGTCACTGTCCGTGTGAAGTTTGCACATTCTCCCCGCATTTGTGTGGGTTTCGCCCCCACAACCCAAAGATGTGCAAGGTAGGTGGATTAAATACGCTAAATTGCTAAAAATTCACTGCATGGAAAACTAAAATCTGGAAAAAATGAATTGGGTACTCTAAATTTATTTTAAAAAAACAATAAGCAGTAACGAATACAATGGCAATCCCCATATCAACAACAACAATCCCATCCTCCCATCAACCCCCAAACAGCTGCCCGCATGTTAACATAAACAAAAAGGAATCAGGAATCGTCCATAGTCACCATTAACACATACTGTCCCCCTCCCCAAACCCCCCCACTTAATGTTCGATGAAATCCAATTCTCGAAAGTGCATAATGAATAATGCCCATGAATTGTAGAACCCCTCCATCCTTCCCCTCAGTTCAAATTTGACCTTCTCAAGAGTCAAATATTCCAGCAGGTCCCACCACCACGCCAGGGCACAGGCTGGAGAGGTTGATCTCCATCCCCCTCTGGTTCATTTTTAACCATACCACTGGTTGCATGATCCACTTGTCCTGCAAGAGAGAGGTAAATGTGTCAGTGAATGACATGTAAACTGTTTGTGATGTGGCTGTCTTGACTGAATAGCTGGCAGTGTGCAGAAGTCACAAGGAGTGGATGTGAGATTTGCTCACTGTGAAGTATGTGAGGGTGAGGGGAAGTATGTAATGTAGATACGATAGAGATTGCTGGTAGGTGAGTGATGCGAGTGTGGTGAATCAAGCAGTGTCTCAGACTAATAATTGGTGGGATATGGCATTTAAAGCTTCATTCACTGAGCTTGACCACTTGTGCAAGGCCACTGAGCTTATCACGGCACTCTACTAGATGCGTGGAGCTACACACACGGCACTTAGCTCCACGGCTATCTATTCCCACTGCCTTGCTGTCATGTGCCTGAGCATCTGGGGCACTATCCACCTCCCGAGTGCAACATCTAAAAAGCCGAGGGGTGATCTCCCTCCCGGGTCAGGCTTAGTTGCAAAACACATCCCAGCACCTACTTCAGTCAGAGTGCATTTCCCCTTTAAGAGGTGCATGAGCTTTAAGTGGTGGGAAGATATTGGGCCTCCTGTGATGTGTGAAGCTAATGAACAGCTCTAGCAGCACAGGCTACACACAGCTATCATTGTAATTAGCAGACAGGGCACAGTTTGTGTGCTACCTGCTTTCTAAATCAAACAGGAGTGTTTTTTTATAATAATCTTTATTGTCACAAGTAGGCTTACATTAACGCTGCAATGAAGTTACTGTGGAAAAAGCCACATTCCGGCGCCTGTTCAGGTCCACAGAGGGAGAATTCAGAATGTTCAAGTTACCTAATAGCACGTCTTTCAGCACTTGTGGGAGGAAACCGGAGCACCCGGAGGAAACCCACGCAGACACGGGGAGAACATGCAGAGTACACAGACAGTGACCCAAGCGGGAATCAAACCTGGGACAATGGTGCTACGAAGCAACAGTGCTAACCACTATGCTGCCCATGATATTAACCAAGGATGGTGATCTGTCCGCCCATTTTCAGGGGGCAGTCAATTCATAGCCCCACATCTTCAGTCCATAAATAATTGAGTCCGCAGCTGAAAGCAATCCAAAATATTTTCTATTTCTAAAATAGCAGTGCTAAGAGTTCACTGTATGGAAAACTAAAATCTGGAGACAATTCGCAAAATTTGATTGTTGGCGAGAGCTTTTCTTTTCTCCTTTTTGTAACCAAATAAAATAGTTGCTATTTTCAGTTAACTTGGGTTATTTTGATGTGCACCTAATAATTGTAATTCCAATATCTTGAATATGTATTAGCAGCTGACAGCCATAGGCTAAATGGCGTGGGAACAAAGAAATTGAGATGCACCATGATTAACTCTCCTCTACAACCACCTTGGCTGACTTCCCACAACCGTATTCCTCAATAATTAAAATATAATGCATGCCTTAAAGCTTTGCAAAACATTGCACTGTTTTCTAATTCAGAGTATTTATTGTTGATTTGGTTTTTTTTAGCAGCCTATTGTTCTAGATTACCGAATCTAGGTTTCAACGTCACTTCCAAGGTAATGTTATTCAAAATGTCTGTAGGATGCACAGGCTTAGAAACAGCTCGATTTTAAAGAAATGTCAACTGACCAATACACTGGAACCACATTCAAGATGCCTTATGGTGCTGATATGTTAGCGAAATGAGTGATATCAGAATGGCAAAGACTTTCAAGCACTTTCATATAAAACGATCAAGACCAAGAGGAAGAGGAGTGGAATAAGGATGATGTTAGGGCCAACATCCACTACCGAGTCTTTTTGTTATTCATTCATGGGAGTTGAGCGTTGCTGACTGGGCCAGCATTTATTGTCCAACCCTAATTGTGCTTGAAAGCCACTGCCCACTGCCCTGTGAGGTCAGTAATGGGCGGCACGGTAGCACTGTGGTTAGCACTGTTGCTTCACATCTCCAGGGTCTCAGGTTCGATTCCGGGCTTGGGTCACTGTGGACCCTGTGTCTGCGTGGGTTTCCTCCGGGTGCTCTGGTTTCCTCCCACAAGTCCCTAAAGATGTGCTGTTAGACAATCTGGACATTCTGAATTCTTCTCTGTGTACCCGAACAAGCACCAGAATGTGTGATTTTTCACAGGGGCTTTTCACAGTAACTTCATTACTGAAGTGTTAATGTAAGCCTACTTGTGACAATAAAGATTATTATTATAAACGAATGTGCTGCGCAGTTTCAGCAAAGTGGGCAACAGTGGCCGGCAAGATGCAGCGCTGTGCCAGCATTTCTGGGGTGGCGCAAAGGTCCGCAGCTGATCCTCGGAAACAGACAGAAGCGAAGAGGTTCAAGGCTTACAGTGGCTTTGCCAGGGCATGAAAACCAGTGCTGACTGCGAGATCTGAGCTCTTTGGCTGTAGTCACTGAGTCCTGCCAGTCTGTCAAAATTTCCCCAACACCACTTTGATGCCCAGCTCTAGTGCCAATCTCCACTGTAATCCAAGAAGTAACTGGCCATCCAATTGTCTGGCAGATCCCGGAGGTGGGTCTTCCTGTCCCTGTGGAGCCAATTGTGCATGAAATGTCAGCAGAACAGCCATTCTGCCTGTGGGCGGGCTCCCCACATACATTTTAGCTGGGATGGGGAGCAGGCACCTCAGTGCCCAGTGAAATGTGGACCCCGAGTTCTGCCCTCCCTCCAGATGCTGTTTCCCCTCATCACCACTGGATCCAATATCTGATGATCATGCCCACATTGCCAACTAAAGTCTTTCTTCTGGGCACTCAGTTGTTCATGTTCTTATGGCCCCACGATGCCAGGGAGCCGCTGAACCCCATCCAAAATCAGACGCTGAGTGCCTAATGCCCCCACCAACTGTGCAGTGCCAAGTACTTCCTTTCCCAGTGTCCATTCCCCCTTTCCCCTCCAAACCCATGTTAAGCTCTTAACAAACTTTAAAATATCTTTAATTGGTTTCAATTGAAAGGATTCCAGATTCACCTTCTTCCCTCCCTGGTGATTAGTGCCTGTGCTTGGGAATGGCATCTTGAAGATACAATTGTTGAGGGCAGTGCAGTGGTTAGCACTGCTGCCTACAGTGCTGAGGACCCGGGTTCGATCCCACCCCTGGGTCACTGTCCATGCGGGGCTTGCACATTCTCCCCGTGTCTGCGTGTGTTTCACCCCCATAACCCAAAAGATGTGCAGGTTAGGTGGATTGGCCACGCTAAGTTGTCCCTAAAAAAATGATGACATTTTTGGGAACCCTCCAACTCCATCTCCATCTCTGCTGGGTCATGGAATTTCAACTCCTGATCACAGTTCCACACGAGGCGGAGTATCATAGCTACTGAAATTTGGTATAATTTAACAAGTCTTGCCTTGGAGTTCTAATTCTGTAACGGTGAGTCCTTAATGAAATGGAGAATGACCCTCTGTGATCTGTAATATGGAGTTGATTATCATGTGCTTAATTAAGCTGCAATCATCTGGTAATGACCAACTTCAATATCACTGCACACACCATTACAATACATGGAATACACTTAATGAAAATAATGGATTTTCTATAATATTATATTACGATCCCAGATCAGGCTAGTCGGTACAGGACAGAAACACCAATATTTTATTTTAATTTTGTAAGACTGTGAGGAAAGGATACCTCGCTCCTGGAGAGATTGCACAAAGAAATTGGGATATGGTATATTAAAACAAACGTTATTACTAACGCAGCATTAAAATATCTTTAGCGCCACAGTAGAAAGTAACTTACAATTACCCCTTAAACAATGTTACTCAATACAGTGAATACAGTATTGATGGGGTTGACCACTTGTCTCACGCTGGGAGTCTCCTGCATGCGGGAGGTGGCGGTGGTGGGAATCACGCCACTCTGATCGGCGAGGCCCCTGCGGCGATTCTCTGACCCGGATGGGCTGAAGTCCCGCCGCTGGGAAGCCTCCCCCGCCGCCGAGGTTTGAACCACCTCTGGTGGCGGCGGGATTGGCGGCGCGACCGGGCCTCCGGGGTCCTGGGGGGGGGGCGCGATCAGACCCCGGGGGGTGGGCGCGATCGGACCCCTGGGGTGCCCCCACGGTGGCCTGGCCTGCGATCGGGGCCCCCCGCTCAGACTCCGGGCCAGTGCCCTGGGTGCATCCTTTCTCTTCCGCGGCCGCCATGGCGGAAGCGGAAGAGAAACCCACATTGCGCATGCGCCGGTGGTGACGTCAGCGGCAGCTGGCCGCTGACGTCACCGCCGGCGCATGCGCCGACCGGCGAAAGCCTTTCGGCCAGCCCCGCTGCTGGGGGCGCCGGTTTTTTGCGCCAGTCTTCTGGTGCCAACCGCTCCGGCGCGGGGCTAGCCCCCAAAGGTGCGGAGAATAACCCACCTTTGGGGAGGCCCGACCCCGGAGTGGTTGGCGCCACTCCCCTACGCCGGGACCCCTCGTCATGCCAGGTAGGGGAGAATCCCGCCCCTTGTTTCAGCACCCACTTGTTCTCAGAAAAGTCTGCACTGCTTTAAATACTGTTAATCTATTTTAACTGAACTGCAATGAGAGCAAACTGCTTCCCCTCTGGTCACGGCTTCATTCAGCTCACAAGTGGACTGCTTTCTCAAAATGCCTAACGCCTCAACTCCACCCAGCAACGACATCATCTTACGAGATTTTGTCTTAGCTGAAATCTAATTAGCTCCATAGGGAATCCCCTGTGATCAAAACATAATTGCATGAGCCCAAGCCTTTTACGATCCCTTAATTGCATCCCTGGCTCCCAAAACCTTTGTTGTCTTTCAAACTAAGATTATTTTAAAACAAGACTGCAGCAGTCAAATACTAGCTCAGGCTTTTAACCCTTGCTGCACCAAAAACTTATTCCATCATTCACTACAATTTATTCTTCATTTGAATAACTCAAATAATAAAGGATATTTGACAATGCTGAACAGGGCTTGAAAGCAGGATTTACTGCCCACCCCCACACAGTGGGGGCAGCGGTGGCATTTAATCAAGCAGGAGAATGGTGGTTGTGGACCCTGCTGCCTTACTGCCTGCACACCAATTAAATCTGGTGGGAAGATTTGAGGATGGCCTTGCCTCCCCACCACTAATTGAGGCCCTTAAGTTTTTAAAAATGAATTCATGGGATGGGAACGTCGTTGGCTGGTTAGCATTTATTGCCCATTACTGAGGGCATTTAAGAGTCAACCACATTGCTGGGGTGCTGGAGTCACATGTAGGCTAGACCAGATATAGACGGCAAATTTCCTTCCCTGAGGAAAGCACATTAGTGTCCCAGATGGGTTTTTACAACAATTGGCAATGGTTTCATGGTCATCATTAAACGTTTAATTCCAGATTTTTTTGAATTCAAGTTTCACCATCTGCCCTGGTGGGATTCGAACCCGGGTCCCCAGAGCATTGCCCTGAGTCTCTGGATTACTAGTCCAGCAACAATACTACTAAATCATGCCCTCCAAATGGACGATTAATACCAACTTAAGGGTCTCACCTCAGCGCTGCTGGCATTATTCGGTGTAGGGTTGCTTGTGGTCTCCACTGAGTCCCTGGTCGAGCAAGCCAGCAGGGGGCATGCTGGGAGCCACCACCCTGCTGACCCCCTCATACCTTCCCTGCGACCCCCCACCCTGTGATTGCCACAGTCCCCACCCCCCATCATCACTCACCTCTGGCCTGAGATCCAGCAATGATCCTTGGCCTCTGGTGGGTGTTTAACCAGCTGCACAAACTGCCCGCATGGGGAAATATCATTCAATACAGCACAGGCCTCTGATTGTCTGGCAGCTCTCAGCTCCATCCTCTGGGCACTTTATTCGGTAGATCATCCCTAAAAGAGTTGGCGCCGGGTTCTTGTCGGCTCTCCTGCCATACGAAAGACCCCCGTCACCTTCATTAAAGACTATCTTAAAAGTGTTTGGGAACAGAGAGGGAGATTCCGTGAAATACAACCTAAGACAAGTGAGGTACTATGTTGGGACAAGAAATAACAATGAAGGGGCAAAAAAAAAACTACTGTGGATGCTAGAATCTGAAATGAGAACAGAGGACGCTGGGAAAACTGAGCAGGTCCGGCAGCGGCTATCAGGAGAGAAACAGTTAAAAGTTTGAGTCTACAGACTACATCAGAACTGAAGGGAGGAAGAATGTGTCAGAGCTATAGAAACTGCAACAAAAAGTAGCAACATTAAGAAAAAAAAGACCCACCCTGGTATGGGAGAGGGGGGAATGTTCATTGAGGCAATACGTGTTTGGGATATTTTTTAAAAAGGGTTTAAGGTGGAGGAGAAAGGTCAAAATCTAAAGCTGCCGAACTCAACATTGAGTCCCGAGGGCTGCAACGTGCCCAACCAGCTTGTGGCGGGCTTCACTGGAGCATTGCAGCAGGCCAAGAACGGACATGTGGACATGAGAGCAAGGTGCTGAGTTAAAATAACACGCAACAGGAAGGCTGGAGTCATGCTTTCGGACTGAACAAAGGTGTTCCGCAAAGCGGCCACAAGTCTGTGTTTAGTCTCCCCTATGAAGAGGACACCGCATTGGGAGCAGCGAATACAATGTGTAAGAGAAATACTGCTCAACCTGAAAGGAGTATTTGGGGCCTTGAACTATGTATGAGCAGGGGGGAGGTAAAGGGGCAGGTGTTGCAGCTTCTGCAATTGCAAGGGAAGGTGGCGTTGGAAGGGGATGGGGAGTTAGGCGTGATGGAGGAGTGGTCCAGGATGTCACGGAAGGGAGCAGTCCCTGGGAATGCTGATGGGACGGGGAGATGTGTTTTGTGGTAGCATCGTGCTGGAGCTAGCAGTTATAGTGGAGGATGATGCTTTGAATGCAAAGACTGGTGGGGTAAAAAGTGAGGACAAGGAGGACCCTTTCATGGTTTTGGGAGAGAGAGGATGGGATGAGAGCAGACGTGTGGGAAATGGGTTGATCCCGGTTGAGCTCCCTGTTAACCATAGCTGGGGGAAAACTAGGTTAAGGAAAAAAGAAGAGATGTCAGAAGCACCATTTTTGAAGGTAACATCATCAGAACAGATGGGAATGTGTACTCACTGGACAGACACTGGGCAGTGGGCAGATGAACAGAAACCTAGTGGTTCAAATACAGGAATATTGTTCTGAAACAACGGGAGTACAGATAGAAAAAGCTATATCATAAATAGGCAATCATATTTGGAGATTTAGTTATAGGAACATAAGAGTACAGGCGCAAAGAAGTAATGATGAATTTATACAAAGTATTGGTTCCACCATTTTGTACAGTTTAGGTAGCCCAATATAAGAAAGATATTAAAGTTATAGACAGCACTCAGTGTATACATGCCAGGATGATGCCAGGGACATTAAACAATGATCATGGAGAGAGAGCTGTGACACTCGGATGAGTTCCAGTGGAGCTGAAAAGAGTAAGAGGACATTTAGTAGTGGTCCTTTAAATTAAGAATTTTGATATAGTTAATAAGAAAATATTATTTCCTCTTGTTAGGGCGTCAGAGACAATAAAGGTTAAAATTATTGCTAATGGAGCAAGGCGAGGGAACGTTTTCTACACACAATTGTTGGAACATGGAGTGTTTTTCCACAGGGAGTGGTTAAGGAAAAACCATTGGATATTTTAAGGGAAAGTTTTCTAAGGGAAAACTGGATTACTCCCAACTCCACTTGGAAGTGAATATAGATAAAGCAGATACGTATGTGGCGGGAAAAATGGTGCAGGAGGTAGGACTTGAGATTACTGAGACATTACGACCCGATCTGAGGGAGATGGGACTGATACAGGTCACAAGTGTTACACCTAAACAGAACTGGGACCGATTCCTTATAAATTAACTTGGTAGGGATGTGGGAACTAGGAGGTAATACTGGAGAGGAATACAAAGAGACACAGAATACTGGGTGTGGCAAATAGCACTAGAATAAGAAATCCTAAGGTATTAGGGGGAGTTGGAGTTAATGAGAAGTAATGAAGTCTAAATTAGGGTTATTGTGCATGTATGGGAATTTGCAGAATGTAGTATATAAAATCGGTGAGTTACATTCACAGATTGCCATGTGGAAATATGATGTTGTGGCAATAGCAGAGACCTGGCTCAAAGAAGGAAAGATTGGGTATTAAATATTCTGGACATAGGGTGTTCAGGAAAGAGTAGGGGTGTCAGTATTAATTAAGGAAACCATTGCAGTGCTGAACAGAGAGGATGTCCCAGAGGGGTCAAAGACTGAAACCATTTGGCTGAGGAATAATAAAGGTGCAATTACATTGCTCGGTTCCGTCCATAGGTTACCAACTCATTGGAAAAATGTAGAGGAATAAATTTGCAGAGAGGTGCAAGAATTACACATTAGTTATAATGGGGGGATTTAAATATCTGAATATAGACTGGGATAGAAGTAATATAAAGGGCAGAGAGGAGCAAGAGTGCCAAGTGTGGGTTCTGAGTTCAGGCAAATGTTCTACAACAGTATGTTTCCATAGCAATGAAAAAAGAAGCACTGCTAGACCTGGTTCTTGGGAATGGAGAGGGCCAAGTGGATAAGCGTCAGTAGGGACAATGATCATTTGTAATAGGTTGGCTAAGAAAAAGGACAAGGAACAATCCAAAGCAAGAATACTTAACTGGGGAAAAGCCAATTTCAATAGGGAAGGAATGGATCTGAGCCAGATAAATTGGATTCAAGGGTTGGCAGTCAAAACTGGCTGCAAAGAGCAGACTATTCAGGCAGAGTCACGGTATATTTCCATGAAGGGGAAAGGTAGGGCAAACAAATATAAAAATACAAATCATCCCTGGGGGATGAAAAAGATGGAGATTGAGATAAAGAAGGAAAAGTGTGTTTATGACAAATGTTAGGTGGGTCATACAACCAAGAACCAGGATGAATGGAGAAGGTTCAGAGGGGAAGTAAAAAAGTAAATAAGAGAAGCATAGAGAGAGTAAGAGACTGGCAGCTAACATAAAAGGGAATCTAAAACCCTTCTATAAGCAAAGAAAATAGTTTTAAAAAGTGCTAAAAGGAGGACTAGGATTGATTAGGGACCGAAATTTGGTTTAACACATAGAGATGGGGCTTAGCAAAGGCACTAAATGAATACTTTACATGTCTTTACAAAGGAAGATGATACTGCACAGGTCTTGGTGAAAAAGGGGGTACTTGAGACACTTGAATTGTTTAGAATTGTTGCGGAATTATTCGATGTGCTGTAAAGCTGATATGACACCAGGAACGGATGAGATGCATCCAAAAATACTGAAAGAATTGAGAGTGGAAATTGCTAGGACACTGGCCATCATTTTCCAGTCTTCCTTAGATTCAGGGATGGCATCAAAGGACGGCAGAATTGCAAATGTTACATCTTTGTTCAAAAATAGCAGCGTAAAAATAAGCCCAACAATTGCAGGCCAGTCATTTGAACCCTAGTGTTGGGGAAGCTTCTAAAAATTTCAATTCTGAACTAAATTAATATCACTTGGGCGAATGTAGGTTAAAAGCTGGTATTGATTTGTTAAGGAAAAATCATGTTTAACTTACTTGCTGGAATTTTTCCATGAGGTAACAGAGAGGGTTGATGAGGGTAATGTTGTTGACCTGCTGTACATGGATTTCCAAAAGGCATTTGATACAGTGCTGTACAACAGACTTGTGAGCAAAAGTATAACTCAAGGAATAAAAGGGACAGTACCACCGAAGATATGAAATTGGCTGAGTAACAGAAAACAGAAGGTAGTGATTAATGGATATTTTTCAGACTGGAGGAAGGTCTGTAGTGGAATATGCCAGGGGTCAGTTTAGTACCCCTGCTCTTCCTGATATAAATTAATGACCTAGACTTTAGTGTACAGGGCACAATTTCAAAATTTGTGGATGATAGCAAACGTGGAAGCATTGTGAATTCTGAGGAGGATAGTGTAAAACTTCAAAACTTCACTGACAGGTTGGTGGAATGGGCAGACCAGTATCAGATGAGATTGATTGTAGCGAAGCATCAATTGAGTCATTTTGATAGAAACAATGCAGACTGACAAAATAAAATAAAGAATAACATTTTAAAGGGTGTACAATTGTAGAAGGACTTAGTTATATGTGGATAAATCATTGAAGGTGGTAGGACAGGTTAAGAGCATAGTTAATAAAGCATACAGCCTCCTGGGCTTTGTTAGTAAGGCCATAGATTTAAAAAGCAACAAGGTTATGTTAAACAGTGGTTCAGCCTCAAAGGGAGCACTGTGTCCATTCTTTTTTCTTATTCATTGGACATGGGTGTTGCTTGTCCAGCATGTCTATGCCCAAGTCTAATTGCCTGTGAACTGAGTGGCTTGTTCGGCCATATCAGAGGGCATTTCAAGAATCAACCACATTGCTGTGGCTCTGGAGTCACATGTAGGCTAGACCAGGTCAGGACGGCAGATTTCCTCCACTGAAGGGCATCAAGTGAACCAGAAGGGGTTTTACGACAATCAACAATGGTTCATGGTCCATCATTAGACTTTTAATTCCAGATATTTCCTGAATTCAAATTTCTCCAACTACCACGGTGGGATTCGAACCCACGTCCACAGATCATTACCCTGGGCCTCTGGATTACTAGTCCAGTGACAATACCAGTACGCCACCACCTCCCCTCTTGGCACCACACTTTAGGAAATATGTGACGGTATTAGAGAGAGTGCAGAAAAGATTCTTTAAAATGGTTCCGGGGATGAGGAGTTTCAGTTACGAAGATATTTTTTTTTAACTATAGAATCTACAGTGCAGAAGGAGGCTATTCAGCCCATCGAGTCTGCACCGGCCCTTGGAAAGAGCACCCAACTTAAGCCCC
This sequence comes from Scyliorhinus canicula, assembly GCF_902713615.1. Taxonomy (NCBI): domain Eukaryota; kingdom Metazoa; phylum Chordata; class Chondrichthyes; order Carcharhiniformes; family Scyliorhinidae; genus Scyliorhinus; species Scyliorhinus canicula. The sequence continues at coordinate 28,972,060 of NC_052156.1, forward strand.
ACGCCTCCACCCTATCCCCCTTTATCCCCGCAACCCCAGATGACGTTTATTTTGCCTAAGGGCAATTTAGGATGGCCAATCTACCTAACCTGCACATCTTTGGAATTTTTGATTTTTTAAAAATAAATTTAGAGTCCCCAATTCTTTATTTTTCCAATTAAAGAGCAATTTATCGTGGCCAATTCACCTACCCTGCACATCTTTTTGGGATGTGGGAGTAAAACCCAGGCAGACATGGGGAGAATGTGCAAACTCCACTCAGACAGTGGGATAGATTGATGAGGCCAGGACTGATAGTGATAGTGAGACGAGGAATAGGGAGAGAGAGCAATTAAACACGTGGCTACAGGGATGGTGCAGGCGGGAGGGATTCAGATTTCTGGATAACTGGGGCTCTTTCTGGGGAAGGTGGGACCTCTATAGACAGGATGGTCTACATCTGAACCTAAGGGGCACCAATATCCTGGGGGGGAGATTTGTTAGTACTCTTTGGGGGGGTTTAAACTAATTCAGCAGGGGCATGGGAACCTGGATTGTAGTTTTGGGGTGCGAGAGATTGAGAGTAGAGAGGTCAGGAGCACAGATTTGACTTCGCAGGAAAGCGGCAGTGTTCAGGTAGGTGGTTTGAAGTGTGTCTATTTCAATGCCAGGAGTATACGAAATAAGGTAGGGGAACTGGCAGCATGGGTTGGTACCTGGGACTTCGATGTTGTGGCCATTTCAGAGACATGGATAGAGCAGGGACAGGAATGGTTGTTGCAGGTTCCGGGGTTTAGGTGCTTTAGTAAAGTCAGAGAAGGGGGCAAAAGAGGGGGAGGTGTGGCGCTGCTAGTCAAGGACAGTATTACGGTGGCAGAAAGGGTGCAAGATGGGGACTCTTCTTCCGAGGTAGTATGGGCTGAGGTTAGAAACAGGAAAGGAGAGGTCACCCTGCTGGGAGTTTTCTATAGGCCACCTAATAGTTCTAGAGATGTAGAGGAAAGGATGGCGAAGATGATTCTGGAAAAGAGCGAAAGTAACAGGGTAGTTGTTATGGGAGACTTTAACTTTCCTAATATTGACTGGAAAAGATATAGTTCGAGTACATTGGATGGGTCGTTCTTTGTACAATGTGTGCAGGAGGGTTTTCTGAAACAATATGTTGACAGGCCAACAAGAGGTGAGGCCACTTTGGATTTGGTTTTGGGTAATGAACCAGGCCAGGTGTTAGATCTGGAGGTAAGTGAACACTTTGGAGACAGTGACCACAATTCGGTGACCTTTACATTAGTGATGGAAAGGGATAAGTATACCCCGCAGGGCAAGAGTTATAGCTGGGGGAAGGGCAATTATGATGCCATTAGACATGACTTAGGATGTGTAGGTTGGAGAAGTAGGCTGCAAGGGTTGGGCACACTGGATATGTGGAGCTTGTTCAAGGGACAGCTATTGCGTGTTCTTGATCAGTACGTACCAGTCAGACAGGGAGGAAAGGGTAGAGCGAGGGAACCGTGGTTTACCAAAGAAGTGGAATCTCTTGTTAAGAGGAAAAAGGAGGCCTATGTGAAGATGAGGCGTGAAGTTTCAGTTGGGGCGCTTGATAGTTACAGGGAAGCGAGGAAGGATCTAAAGAGAGAGCTAAGACGAGCAAGGAGGGGACATGAGAAGTCTTTGGCAGGTAGGATCAAGGAAAACCCAAAAGCTTTCTATAGGTATGTCAGGAATAAAAGAATGACTAGGGTAAGAGTAGGGCCAGTCAAGGACAGTTTTGGGAAGTTGTGTGTGGAGGCTGAGGAGATAAGCGAGATACTAAATGAATACTTTTTGTCAGTATTCACTCAGGAAAAAGATAATATTGTGGAGGAGAATGCTGAGACCCAGGCTATTAGAATAGATGGCATTGAGGTGAGTAGGGAGGAAGTGTTGGCAATTCTGGACAAGGTGAAAATAGATAAGTCCCCGGGGCCTGATGGGATTTATCCTAGGATTCTCTGGGAAGCCAGGGAAGAGATTGCTGAGCCTTTGGCTTTGATTTTTAGGTCATCATTGGCTACAGGAATAGTGCCAGAGGACTGGAGGATAGCAAATGTGGTCCCTTTGTTCAAGAAGGGGAGTAGAGATAACCCCGGTAACTATAGGCCGGTGAGCCTAACATCTGTGGTGGGTAAAGTCTTGGAGAGGATTATAAAAGATACGATTTATAATCATCTAGATAGGAATAATATGATTAGGGATAGTCAGCATGGTTTTGTGAAGGGTAGGTCATGCCTCACAAACCTTATCGAGTTCTTTGAGAAGGTGACTGAACAGGTGGACGAGGGTAAAGCAGTTGATGTGGTGTATATGGATTTCAGTAAAGCGTTTGATAAGGTTCCCCACGGTCGGCTATTGCAGAAAATACGGAGGCTGGGGATTGAGGGTGATTTAGAGATGTGGATCAGAAATTGGCTAGTTGAAAGAAGACAGAGAGTGGTGGTTGATGGGAAATGTTCAGAATGGAGTTCAGTTACGAGTGGCGTACCACAAGGATCTGTTCTGGGGCCGTTGCTGTTTGTCATATTTATAAATGACCTAGAGGAGGGAGCAGAAGGATGGGTAAGTAAATTTGCAGACGACACTAAAGTCGGTGGAGTTGTAGACAGTGCGGAAGGATGTTGCAGGTTACAGAAGGACATAGATAAGCTGCAGAGCTGGGCTGAGAGGTGGCAAATGGAGTTTAATGTGGAGAAGTGTGAGGTGATTCACTTTGGAAAGAATAACAGGAATGCGGAATATTTGGCTAATGGTAAAATTCTTGGTAGTGTGGATGAGCAGAGGGATCTCGGTGTCCATGTACATAGATCCCTGAAAGTTGCCACCCAGGTTGATAGGGTTGTGAAGAAGGCCTATGGTGTGATGGCCTTTATTGGTAGAGGGATTGAGTTCCGGAGCCATGAGGTCATGTTGCAGTTGTACAAAACTCTAGTACGGCCGCATTTGGAGTATTGCGTACAGTTCTGGTCGCCCCATTATAGGAAGGACGTAGAAGCTTTGGAACGGGTGCAGAGGAGATTTACCAGGATGTTGCCTGGTATGGAGGGAAAATCTTATGAGGAAAGGCTAATGGACTTGAGGTTGTTTTCGTTAGAGAGAAGAAGGTTAAGAGGTGACCTAATAGAGGCATACAAAATGATCAGAGGGTTAGATAGGGTGGACAGCGAGAGCCTTCTCCCGCGGATGGAGGTGGCTATCACGAGGGGACATAGCCTTAAATTGAAGGGTAATAGATATAGGACAGAGGTCAGAGGTGGGTTTTTTACGCAAAGAGTGGTGAGGCCGTGGAATGCCCTACCTGCAACAGTAGTGAACTCGCCAACATTGAGGGCATTTAAAAGTTTATTGGATAAGCATATGGATGATAAGGGCATAGTGTAGGTTAGATGGCCTTTAGTTTTTTTTTCCATGTCGGTGCAACATTGAGGGCCGAAGGGCCTGTACTGCGCTGTATCGTTCTATGTTCTATGTTCTATGACTGTTCTTCTTGGAGAATAGGAAGGTTGAGAAGAGATTTGATGGAGGTCTTCAAAATCATGAAGACAGAGTGGACGGGGGTAAACTGTTTCCATTGGTGGAAGGAACAGGAACAAGAGCACACATATTCGAGATACTTGGCAAAAAGAAACAATGGAGATGTGAGGTAAAACATGTTCGCGCAGTGAGTGATTAGGATGTGTAATGCACTGCCTAAGAGAGTGTGGTGAAGGCAGGCTCAGTTGAAGCATTTGAGAGGAAATTAGATTATTATCTGAAAAGGAAGAATGTGCAGGGCTACAGGGGTGGGGTGGCACTTTGTAAATAGTTCCTTTGGAGAGCCAATGTAGACACAATGGGTTGAATGGCCTCCTTCTGATTAAACGTTTGAAAGTCGGAAAGACATGATGCTACAGGAAGAGAGTAAGGTAACTTTGGCAAAAAACACGCATGTATGATGGGCTAATTTTGTTTGTAAGCCTGTACTGATGTGTGCTAAACGATATTTATATATTGCTAGAAGGATCAATACTAATGAGAGGCAAAGACCCACAGAACAAACGGCACAAAGTTCATACGCCAAACCACCGTAACATGAAGTGTTAAACATAGCTTCCTGCCTGCTATTCGGTTTCTGGTCCCAATAGGGCTCTCAGGGAACAAAAACAGGCACTTTCTCACTGGAATAGAGGAAAAATTGGCAGCCAAGACTCTCTTGGGCACGTCTTTGCATTTAGCTACGGAGCAGTATTGATAGCGGCCAAGTTGTCTGGATGCTTATTTTGAAGATGGAGTATAGTGACTGACTTGAGGATGGATAACGCTATAAAAGGAGAGAATAAAACAATTATAGCACATTTTCTAGGCCACTGTCATTATAATTCATCATTCAATTAGAATAATAAAATGATCGGTTGGTGATAGTGTAGTTCCAGCAAAAATGGCAAGGGTGGCATGGTAGCACAGTGGGTAGCACTGTTACTTCACTGCACCAGGGTCCCAGGTTCGATTCCCGCTTGGGTAACTGTCTGTGGGAGTCTGCACGTTGTACGTCTGCATGGCTTTCCTCTGGGTGCTCCGGCTTCCTCCCACAAGTCCCGAAAGACGTGCTGTTAGGTAATTTGGACACTCTGAATTCTCCCTCAGCGTACCTGAACAGGTGCTGGAATGTGGCGGCTAGAGGATTTTCACAGGAACTTCATTGCAGTGTTAATGTAAGCCTACTCTTGACAATAAAGATTATGATTAAATTATAATTTTATTCTGCTTGTACAAGTTCCTCCTTTAAGAAATTGAAACAATAAAATTTTAAAAAGGCTTCCTTAACCTGGCCAAACATATTTATAAAATTTTGAATAAATGCTATGAAATACTCCCATCCGTAATGCACAATTCCTTCCATGGTTTCACCACCCCCCTTCCCCCCCTCCTCCCGCCCACGCTGTCCCCCCTACCCCCCACCTCTGTAAGCTCCTCTCTCTGTGCAATCCTCCATGTTATCGGTGTCCTTCCAATTCTGGCATGTTTTGCATCCTTAATTTCCTCCACCACACCACAGGTGGCTTTGCCTTTAGCTCTCTCGATCCCGAGTTCTGAAATTCCTTTCTGCCTCTCTACCTGTCTGGCTTCCAATGATGCGGCTTAAAACTTGCCTCCAGTCAAATATTTGGTCATCTGTCCTCGTACCCACTTATGTCACGAATTCTGCCTGCTAACACAGCTGCGAGGTGACTCGGGATGCTTTATCACAGTAAAGGCATGTAATGAATGCAAATTGTTTTGAAAATAGAATTTTTAAAAATCTAATTTTCTGTTCGCTTGGAAGCTGGGGGGGGGGGGGGGGGGGGGGGGGGGGGGCTTACATTTTGTTACTGTTCTTTGTGCAAATCTTGAAGGCAAATGAAGAGGGGAAGGGTAATACCAGGGTTACTATTAAGACCCAGGAATCTGAATGGTAAGGTGAACGTCGATTTATTTACAGTCGCAAAAAGTCTGCCTACAGTAGCTCATAAATTTATAGAGTACAGTCCCATTGGGACATGCAACATGCCGATCCCTGTACAGGCCAGCCATACTAAGCTCTTATGAGCCCCATCTGGATGGGACTCCACCCAGTAGTGGGGTGATCATACTCCACAAGTCCCATAGGAGATCAATCAGGGTATCCCTGTGGGCCCGGTGGGGGTTATCACAGTTACCTTATATGCAGCTGTGGCTTATGACCATTACACATTAGTTATAGTCAGAAGGAGAACCTTTATGCATAAACCTCATGCCACACTAGAATTATGAAGTGTACAACAGATATCTTTAAGCTTTATTTTTTTCATGCCAAATGGACATTATTGGCAAAGCCATCTTTTGGTGCCCTTGAGGCCATTTCAGAGCGCTTTTTAAGAATCAACCATATTGACGTGGATCTGGAATTGCATGTCGGCCAGGCCATGTAAGGACTTCCCTGAAGGACATTAATGAACCAGACGAGATTTTAAAACAATTGATTGCGAGTGTTTTTTGAACTTCTTTCATGGGAGGTGGAGGTCGCTGGCTAGGTCAGCATTCACTGCCCATCTCTAATTGCCCAATTTGCTACGGTGGTGGTGAGCTGCCTTTATGAACCAATGCAGTCCCTGTAGTGTAGGTACACCCACAGTGCTGTTAGGAAGGGCGTTCCAAGATTTTCACCTCGTGACAGCTAAGGAATGCCAATATTTTTCCAAATCAGGATAGTGTATGACTTGGAGGGGAACTCCCAGATGATGATGTTCACATGCATCTGCTGCCTTTGTCCTTCTAAATAGTAGAGGTTCGGGTTTGGAGGGTTGCCATATGGTCACCATTACTGAGACTAACTCCATATTCAAGATTAATTCATTGAATTTAAATTCTATCGGCTACCATGGTGGGATTTGATCCCACATCCCAGAGTAGTAGCCTGGATGGCTGATCCAGTGACGTTGCCTCAACACCACCACTTCCCCCAAACTGGAGGAGATTAGGGGGATAGGGTTAATCATGGGCTGGACTCTCTGGCCTCCCAGCTGCATGCTTCTCCGTGGCGGGATTCTCCGCTGCCAATGGGATTTCCTATTGAAGCTGCCCCACGCCGCCGGGAAAACCGCAGGCGGGGGTGTGCTGCCGTTGGGAACAGAGAATCCCGCTGCCAATGAATGGCCAGAGAATTCCAGCCCACAGACTCAAAATAGAAAAATCATATGTAATCCAGCAAGAACTTCTCAGAAACAATGAATAACTCACGGTTAGAGCCCAAAAAGCAAACCAATAATTCCTCACACAAAAATCTCAGTCATCATGGGGCTTTGTGTTGTAGCAATATCACTGGATCAGTAATCCAGGTACAACATTGGCTATGGGACAGAAAACACAGTTGTGGTGAATGACTGATGTCATTCAGACTGGAGGAAGGTATTCAGTGAAGTTTCCAAGGTTCAGTACCTGAACCACTGTGGTTTAAAATTTCCCCATTTGAGAGACTATGTAAGTGGTGTCAATTTCCAGCTGACCACTTCAAAATCACTCACGGGTGAAGGGAGGTGATTGGAAAGCACTTCATACTCTTTGAAGTGGTTGATGTTTATAAACATTGTGGTTAGTGCACTTCAGTTACTCAACGGTGAAGGACGGTGAATGAAGCATGGCTGACAGCTGTGTGTGTGGTAGCTGTCAATCACAGCTTAGTAAGGGTTATGAATTAGTGGCTTGCAGTTAAAGGATCGGAGGGATTTAAACAAAGCTGTCTGGTTTCTCTTTCTAGGAATTGCCAGGTGGTGCTTCCTCTATCTGAGCCAACAAGTGTATTGCCTAGGTGAGCGTCACAATAATAATTTTTTCACTGCCTGTGTCTGGACAGGGATATCTTTTCAAGGGGAATTCCTAGCAGTGGTTCTATGGGGCGCAAGGTGGCCTTCCGATGGACTTTGGGGGAAATTCCCAATGCAAGGTTCGCCACGTCAGGGCCACATTTGTCCATGCCTGTGGTTAACCTCACCCATGAGATTCCCAGCCCAGAGGACGGAGAATCACACGGGCCCGGAGAATACGCTGCCTGGCCCGATAAGTGGATGCAAATGGATCATTAAGACCCCTTTGCATCCTCCTGCTGGAGTGGGTGAGCAAACCTCAATCCCGTCACCAACAAGGGGCCTGAGCATCGGAAACAGGTGGTGCCGATCCCGTTGTCTTCACTAAGACTTCCTCCACCTCACCAGGAACTCCACTACCAGCGGTACGAGGTGGAGAATCTCACCCACTGACTTGGCCTTGCTGACACCGGACACCATTTTGAAATGTGCCGGTGTCACGAACGTTGGAAGTCTTGTAAACATGAGGAAAGTAGTAAAAGACTTCAAGGGGGCGTAGACAGGTAGATGGACTAGTATGACACATTACAGATAGAATTCAACAGAGGAAAATGTGAGGAGATCCACTTTCTGAGGCAAGATAACGCAACACATCCTAAATGGTACAACTTATGAGGAACTAGAAGGAGAGAGACACCTGGCAGTCTTTGAGCATAATGAAGGTGGCAACGCAGGTTTACAAAGCAATTAATAAAGTACATGGCATGCTGGTCTTTATCAATTAGAGGCATAGAGTACAAAGCCAGGGTGCTATACTAAACTCCAGTGGTTAGTATTTGGAATATGCTGCCTTATTTTAGGTGGTGAGAGAGTGGGTGGGGTGGGGGAGAAAGAGTGGTACATAGATGCAATAGTCATCTCCAAAAGGAAATTGTGCAAAATAACTGAAGCCGGAAAATTGCAGGAATGATGAGAAAGAGCAGTGAAAGGGGATTAGCGGCATTGTTCTTTGAAAGACCTGGCACTGACTGAATGGACTGAAGGGTCCCTTTTTGGACTGCAGTATTCTATGATTCACACTGAAGTTACATTATCTGTCAGTGGAGAAGACACGAAGCTGAGTATTCTGGCAGATATTGGGATCGTATGCAGCTCCCAAACACAATGGTATCCGAGTCCCACATGCCTGTGCATCTCCTCCAATACAGCCAATTTACAAGTTGCTCCAGGGGCCCTATCCAGTCAGGGACAGCAGGCAGACTGTCTGCCAATTGGAGTCAACTGAAAAGCCAATTGGAATACCCAAAGCTGTGAGTAGCCAGCAACCCCACTGGGAGGGATAGGAACTGCCAATGTGGGTGAGGTACCTCAACGTGAAGGTGCTCGTGAAGACTTCGAAAACTGTGAACACAGCTGGGAACACCCCCGCATGATGACCTGTGGCTTGGCTACAGCTCCACCGATCCCCAGGGCTCCAGAAGGGGGATAGAATTTAAAAGAGACGCCAGTAGCACTGGTGGGTTCCACACAGTGGGGACAGCTCCCATAGTGGAAAATTCCATCATTGGTGTAAATGGCTATCCGACTCATTAGAGCGAGCTGATGACTTTCTTCCTTACTCACCCCTGGAATGTTCCCCTTCAGGCAGCAATGCATTGTGGAGTCACCTAATGCTGCCCCTTCCCATTTTGCCAGCGATCCCACCTCCAAACCCCTCTCTCCAGGGCTCGGAAAATTCAGCCGACTGATTTTATATCTTACTCAAATATCATAGACGGTACAGAAGAGTTCTCTATTCTCTATCCTCTCTCATACCATGATTGGGAGACACCCTACCAATATATGTAGTTGTAAGGGACTCCTAAAGAATTTCTGAGCTGGACTCTCGGATAGGAAGTCATCAACAGTCCCAAGGACTTGCAGTTGTTCTTTTTTTAGAAGTATACTGCTCGTCAGGAATATATAGAAATTGTTCACAACATACCACAATGTAGCAGTATATAGTCCTAAAAATTAGATCCCAACAATTGAATGGACAGGTCCAAGCCACATGTGATATCATCATCGAGCTGGCAAGCTGCAGAGACCTACTGGACATTCTGCCAAAGGAAATGACTCGAAGATCAGTCTAGAAAGCATCCTATCTGGCTGCATCACAGCCTGGTATGGCAACTGCATGGCCCAAGACTGCAAGAACCTTCAGAGAGTTGTGAACACAGCCCAGTCCATCACACGAACCTACCTCCCATCCATTGACTCTATCTACACCTCCCGCTGCCTGAGGAAAGTGGGCAGCATTATCAAAGACCCCTCCCGCCCGGCTTAATCACTCTTCCAACTTCTTCCATTGGGCAGGATGCAAAAGTCTGAGACCACACACAAAAACAGATTCAAAAACAGCTTCTTCCCCGCTGTTACTAGAATGCTAAACGGCCCTCTTATGAACTGACCTGATTAATACTACACTCCTGTATGCTTCACTTGATGCCGGTGTCTACGTATTTGCATTGTTGTCCTTTTATGTATTTTCTTTTCATCTACTAAATAATCTGTTTGAGTTGCTCGCAGAAAAATACTTTTCACTGTACCTCGGTACACGTGACAATAAACAAATCCAATCCACCCCAATAATGCCTTCAGTTAAATCCTTAAAGACTGTGAAGGAGGATGATAGGAAGGGACGGTATAGAATTCAGGAAATCCTGGTAATGGTTAGTGGTGACTGGAGAGGGGAAATAGCTGCGGCAGGGAATTTTTTTTTGTGGGGGGGGGGGGGGGAAAGAGGGGAGACAGACACGTTAAAGCGATGTTCAGAAACGGCTTAACTGCTTTTAATGTAGGGTCAGGATGAGCAGGAGTACTCCTTGTTTGTTGCAGCCTTCATTCCACTGGTAAACCTTATTTTCCTGACTGTACTAACCCAGTGCTGATTACATTCTAGGAAACCCGTTATTGGAGAGAGGCTTGAAAAAGGTGTTAAGGCCCCTTTTCAGATATGTAAAGATTCTAATATCTGTTTCAGGTGTGGGACCTGGACACTTTTTTTTTGCCTACACCCATATAGTGGTCAGCTTTCAAGACCATAATGTCAGGAGATGTTTGAGACCTGTCAGGTTCTCTGAGAACCCAACTTGGTAAATATCCTATTGACTCCAACTCAAGGGGTAACCTGGGAATATGACTAATCATTCACTGAAACAGAGATAGAATGAAGTGCATCATGAATGGGCATTCTTGCCAGAGTACTTGGGACAATTTCCACCCACTTGAAGATATAAATCTTCCTTTGGCATTTGTTGATTCTTAAATTAAAGCTACAGATAGCTAACTAGGAGGCAATCCCTGGGCATGCTTATTAAATTAAGGCAGTCAGTTGTCCAATTTGAACTTTCCCTCAAACCCACAAAACAAAGAGATATAATTGTCTCCTCTTTTGATTATTTGGCAGTTTTGCTGCCAACTTGCTGACTACTTTTGAGACTAAAAATTAAAACATATTCTCCAATCAATCTATTACCAATGTCCACCAATTAATCTAGATTGTCAGGAGACAAAAAGCATTTTCTTTATGATGCATTATGGTATTCGTTTGCTCCTCTCTCTTCTGGTCACCTAGTTTTAAAGGCTCAGTTTCCATGCAAAAAAAAAAATTTCAACAGTGGTGACGGAACAGGGGGTAGGTACGTGATTGTGACGGGGGCGTTAATGGAGGCTGGTGGCACTGACGAGGTATTATGGCCCCAACTGGGATGATGCAGAGTTTGTGAAGAGGGTGCAGGGGGCCATGGTAGATTTGGACACCAAGTTAATAGTGGGGGAAGGTTGTGTACAGGACACATAGTACCATATCATTGATGAGCTGGGTGTTTGAAGGGGGTGGTGGATGTTTGTGAGCGATGTGGGAGGGGTCCTGCAAACCACATTCACATGTTTTGGTCCTGTCCAAAGCTGGAAAGGAATTGGCAGGAGGTATTTAGCACTATCTCAGGGGTTTTGCATAAAGCTGTGGAGCCTGATCCCCTAGTAGACATTTTCTGGGGTGCCAGAGCTGGCCCGTGTTGTTGGCGGGTGCAGAGGCAGAAGTTTTAGCCTTCGCCTCGCTGATCGCTCATAGACGAGTCTTGTTGGGCTTCTCCATCCATTTGTTTATTATAAACTTTTGGGAGTTGGGTGCTGTTGACAAAAATATTACAAAATAAAGTGCTTGAGCATTTTAATTTCAATGTAATTATCTTGTGGTGTTTATTTGAATGCACGACTGGCAGCTAATTGTCAGTTTAATGTTTACATATTTACATTTCTTTTGTTCCAGCCACTTGTTGAAAATATTTCTCAGGACTGTTTGATCAAATCAATTACTTCATATGAGACACATGGCTTGTAAAGCTAGACTCAGTGACACCCATTAAGGATGAGTAATAATTACTGGCTTTTCTACCCTTGACCCATGAATAAATGACACAAATGTGTCCAATAACGGTGATGCCACCAATGACCTTGCACAGCCGAACATGCATTCAGAGGCAGGAATGAGCAGCAATGCTGCTTTGCTGGTTGATTTTTTTCCCCGCAACCGGGGCTTTCTGATGAGATCACCCAGAGCAGGACAAGCTGCTAAAAGAGGGAGGAGGACAGGAGAAGGGTCTCAGCAAGAGGCTATAGCCGCCCAGGCAGTTTTGGCAGCAATACTCTTGCCCACATTTGAGTGAGGAACCAATATGTTATGCTTGCAGCCACAATAAAAGGACATTCTTTCTGAAATCTCCAACCTGCTGGAGCCACAACTGCAACCTCCCTTTAAAAGGGTTCAGATGGTAGCCATGATGTGGAGATGCCAGCGTTGGACTGGGGTGAGCACAGTAAGAAGTCTTACAACACCAGGTTAAAGACCAACAGGTTTGTTTCAAACACTAGCTTTTGGAGCGCTGCTCCTTTCTCAGGTGATTCACCTGAGGAAGGAGCAGTGCTCCGAAAGCTAGTGTTTGAAACAAACCTGTTGGACTTTAACCTGGTGTTGTAAGACTTCTTAACGGGTTCAGGTTAGAGTTAGGAATTTGGTTATGCATAAGCTGGCAAACAGAATGGTTAGTGCCGCGTGCATATAGAAATCATCATGAGTTCGAAGTTTCTCAATCACGGAGTTACCATGCATCATGATCCCTATGCCAGTTTTTGGGGGTTATTCAATTTAGCCCCACAAAACTCAAACAAATGGTAAAAAGATAAAATTGAATTACCATGCGAGGTAATATGAAGGGACCTCTTAAAAATTGATCACAGATTGGGACCATTCCAGTGTCCTGACCCTGAACTTTATGGCACATGTCCATTGGTGCAAACTTCCAGTAGGAGGCTTAATAGGCTGCACCCACCAGCCAGTTAATGAAGGCAGAGAGGTTTCTGTTGCTGCAGGACCAGATGCCTTGGAAGGATGAAGCCGCACTGACAGAGGCAGGACCTGCTGCTGTAGGAGGGAAATTGCAAGGGTGCCTTCCTTTTGAGGCATCCTCTGAAGACATCTTAATTTAATTAAAATAAACCATAGCCCCTGGCAGACGAGCACTGTGGAGGGTAATTTGTCAGAATGGCCTTTACTCGCAGCGATGACCTATACCTTCAGTGGGGAAGTGTAGGAAACCTTGCTGATTCCCCAGCCAGCCATTAAGAAGATGCCTTCAGGCACCTGGCAAGTCTTTGTCTCAGTTGGGGTGCCTCTAGCAGGAAGATCGGCAGCAAGTTCAACCTGACACTTGTAAATAAAAATTGTCTACCCGCTATTTCTGGGTGGGCAGAACTTGCCATTTTCACCCTTCCTCCAGTAAAAATCAGCTGGAAACTGGAACTCATGGTGTCCTTAGCATCCTCCCAGTCATGCAGTCCATGCCTAACTTGGTGGGACCGATAAGATTCCGCCCTTTTGTCTCCAATCCATTTCTATTGTAGGTTAACACAGCTAACTTTCTATCTTCAAAACAGATAGTGAGCTAATAATCTCCAGCACTCCATTGTTTCTGATCACTTATCCATTTACTGTTTAACAAACCTGCTCAGTAGTTTATAGCCAATGCCACAGACTAATGAAACCTTCACTCAACTGTTGTTTGAAACCATGGAAGATCATGTGAGCACGTGACATCACCATTAAGCTCAAAATCTGCAAGAAGTTGTGTGTTCAATCTCTGGGCTTGTGACAAGTATTTAAGGTTTGGCAGGCTAAGGAATTCTGTTGCAAGTTTCAGTCTGCCTTTGATAACCAACACTCCCCAGTTGGATTGGAGTGTGGGTTTAAGACAACCCTCACTGTGTCACTTTGATGCACGCTCTCACAGCTGGCTCGTGGCTTCTTTCAAACAATCTGTGCAAATTCACTTCTTTTTTAAAAAATGCAACATTCAAAACGTAACTCAGTTCCAAAATCCTTAAAAAATTAAAACAAAAAATCAAATGACAAAACAGGCACAGACACCAGGCCATAAAGAGTAGGTAGGTTAATACCTAGGAGACCAAGCCTAAGAAAATTATCAAAAGCAAAAATCCCAAAGGGTAGCAGTGCTTTCCATGGTTTCTTTGAACTGATGATGCATCAATCATGGGTTGAAACCCAGGAAATGCAATTTTAGTTCCAAATGAGAGCTTAAGAGGAGGGCAGCATTCTTACAATTGAATGTAGGCTTTCTAGGAAAAACAAAATAGCAGCTGGTTCATGGAAGATAAAATAGTCAGGGATGAAATTCAAAAGCACCCTAAGCAAAACTCTGGGATAAGGATTAAGAGCTTGTTTTGTCAAAAGAGGGAGTTTCAGTAACCTGTACACAAAGCACACCAACCACCCCCTCCCTCCCAAACCAAGACTAAAAGTTAGGACTAAAAGTTTAAATAGTTGAACAGACAAAAGATCATTGAGAATTTTGTTTATTCGTATGGGTATTGTCAGCACAGCCAGCATTCATATGGGTATTGTCAGCGCAGCCAGCAGTGACCTGGTTCAGGACACTTTTTTAAAAAAAACTACAATCCATCACTTCTACTAATCCCAACTCTTCTAAATGTGAAGACATTATACAAACAAAAAAATAAATAATAAAATTTCCAGTGGGATTTGAATGCTCATTCTCTGGATTAATCCAGAAGCAGAACCACGACATTACTGTATCTTATTATTCTGCTGCTGGGAACTCGCCAGCTGCTTCTTTCTAGCATTGCAGGGTAGAGACGGAGAGACATCCTCTGCCAGCTAAGAACATGGATGGTCTGGCAGCAAACCCAGTACTTTCTTTGCCGTGTAATGTTGCACGAAGGTTGAGGCTCTTGCTTGCAAACAGAGATATTGAAAATGTTGCTTGCTCCAACCAGGAAGAGCTCAATGCATTAAAAATTCATGGTCAAGCTCATCTTCACAGCCACTGGCAATGTCACCCTCACCCTGCTGAGACACGTCCATGGTGAAGTAAAGATATCTGAAGCACTGTTCCCTACTGTGTCGGATGCAAGAGAATTTCCCTCGAAGGACACTACACAGATATATGGACTTCAGTGGAGAGTAGTTTCTCCTCCGCCCTCATTGAGCAGTTGTGTTGCCGCTGCTCAATGTCCCTAGTTACAAAAATACAGGCACTGTACAATTGAATTTCGCGGGTGTAACTCAGTTAATGCTTTTTTAAAATATTGCACAAAGCAGGAATCTGAATGCTTTGCTCTCTGCTACCAGCTGGTAACCAATTTGAAAGTAATTATTCAATTAAAACATGGAATTATAGATTTCAGTTCCAAACCCACTTCTATATCTCAGTGACAGCTTTGTTTTGCACGTTATGTTGCTTTGTTGGAATTCCCATTCGGGAGTGAAGTAGTAAGTCCATCTAATGCACTGGCCGATTGCAAAGTCCAGCTGTATTATAGAAAAGGATTAAGGAAGGAAATGCAAGAGGCAGGTCATTCTCACCACTGGGCCCCTGAAATTATCTCTATAGTGATTGGTGATCGATTGGGGCAGGACATAATTTAATTTGCATCCCATTTACCAAACTCTTCAAGCACTACCAGCCTCGCATATGGCAGAGTCTGCAGCGTGTACATCAGACTTTTCAATCATCTCAGAACCTGTGGAACTGGAGTGGAAGCAAGTCATCTTCAAGAGAAGAACAGTTCTTTAACATTTTCTGATATCACTGGTTTAGGCAACGTATCTCTCATGAGTAATGATGTCATCATCACTGGTAAAATCTAAAGTCATATTAGATTGACCTCTTGTATAATATCCTCAAAATAATTTTCAGATGGGTCAGTAGGATGGCATGGTTAGCACTGATGCTTCACAGCGCCAGGGTCCCAGGTTCGATTCCCTGCTTGGGTCACTGTCTATGTTGAGTCTGCACATTTTCCCAGTGTCTGTATGGGTTTCCTCCGGGTGCTCCGGTTTCCTCCCACAAGTCCCGAAAGATGCGCTGTTTGGTAAATTGGACATTCTGAATTCTCCGTGTGTGTATCCAAACAGGCGCCAGAATGTGGCGACTAGAGGATTTTCATAGTAACTTCATTGCAGTGTTAATGTAAGCCTACTTAGTGACAATAAAGATTATTATTCCCATCTTTAGGTTCCGAGAAAATGTCCTCCTTTGCAACAAAATTACTAATTACATCTGGGCCATTCACCGTTCTTTGATTTGGAATAGAAAATCCAAAAAGGCAAATGGATTTTCAGGTCAGGAAGTGGCTCAATTTTATTTTGAAGTGGAAGAACGAAACTTTTTGCTGTTGTCACCATGCAAAATTTTTAATGTGGTTGAATATTTGCCACACTTGCTGATCTAACTGGTAATACATCACAATGAAACTGCACAACACAAATGATTTAAGAGCACTTTATTGTTCTTTGAGGCTACTTTAAGTACAAAAAGTGGCCTGTCAAAAGCTTTTTTCCATTTTGGGTGAAACAAGGCCGCAAACAAGAGGGATAGAGTTCAAATTTACAAACTGAAACTAACAGTAAGTACACTGTAGACATTTCTGCTCTCTGTAGTAATAAAAATTGTAGACAAACCTGGTCTATACATTTTAGAATGTTTTGCAGTCTCCACGAAATTTATAATTAGTCCACAATCCCTGGATTGTTGTTTGTATTCTTGTTCAGTTGTCTCACATTAAAAAAACAGCCAAGTAACCAGACGCATAGAGTCCACAGACAGCATCTACAGCCTTCTACCATTATAATGCTCAGTAGCCTGTAGCAGTAATGAACTAGTGGCTATTAATGCTAACGCAGTGTTCCATAGATAACTGTGTTCCTGCACTTTTTACCTTATAACAGACAAATCTACACCAAACAAAAAAGATCAACTTTTTTCTCCAAAACAAAAAAAAATGCATGATTACAACAAAAAGGACAGGGAAAATTAAATAGCTACATATCATTAACAAATTAATTGTTCCTCAAAAAATACCTACGAATTTTTTTGTACATTCTTTACGCACAGCGTAATGATGGTCTTATAGTTACCTATATAAAAAGTGTTCATTTAGTGATTTTCCTACAGAGTAGGGTACTGAATGCCAAAGCAGACAAGCGGTAACTACCCAGTAAGGTGGCGATGAAATGTGTACGGTTTTACTGGGATGACGGAATGTATGGGCATGTGTGACTTTCTCAAAGACAAAGGCTAAATTGGGAAACTATAAAGCATTACACAGCTGCTTTCTGTACCTCTGCCTCTAGTAGTAGTAGTAGTAGTAGCTATTAATACAGCAAACAAGATAGCATTATACTATTGGAGGAATGTACACCTTGGCACAGGACTAGAACAAGCATAAAAAAAATTAAAATTGTATTCCACAAGCCATGACAGTCTGCATTACCACATTAAAGCCAAGCATTTCTCTTTGTTTCAAATAAAGTCATGACTTGTTTAACTGCAAATTTTAGTCTGATTTTACAGATATTATGGGAGTTACTCTTTATTACTTTATTAAGCAGGTTGTTATGCATTGATTATTCAGTCATGCACAAAGCTATTGCTGCCTGTACCATGGAATTTATAATCTACTGAATATTATATGCGGGCCTTTCCTGAGGCGATCCTCTTTTGCTGGCTTCTACCAGTGTGAATACATGCTTAAATGTCATTGAGTAAAACTGTACCAGCAGTAAGTATCTAGGACTGTTACTGATGAAAATAAACTACAATTCTGAAGAAAAAGCTCTAGTATTAATTTTCATTACGCCTATACAATATAGATACCAGCTATTTTTTTAAAATCATGCAGCTACTTTAATAGAAGCACTATTGACCTTCATATCTCAAATCTATTTGAACAAGCTGACAAATACAGATGATAGGTGTAGGAAACAAAATGCCCGTGTTCTTTGACAACAAATGCAGTCCAGTTGTGAGCACCAAGCACAAAACGTAATCTGAAGCTAGAGAAAGGCTAATACCTGTATGAGACTTTCCCTTCCAAAGCTGTTTTGCCTCTGTAAAGCGCAATACATATCATACTAAGCCCTCATTGTCAGCAGTCTGCCATCTAACAAAACAAGAAAATCTGATGTAAAGTTGACAAGCAACCTCACCACTCCCCAATAGTGCAAATCAGACATACAGTTCTTTTCAAGTATATAAACATACAAAATTACATAACAGAAAAGCAATGTAAGCAAACCACACACACTCTAGTCAAAGGAACTAGCAGAGGCCAAAGCGTTTGGGTCAACCAATCCTAACATGGCTTTTTGGGGCAGCAGAATTGCATCAGAGGTTTCTTTGGTAACTGAGGCAGGAGATTAGGATGCTACATCATACAATTTATATGAATAGTTCCTGCTATTTTTTTTAGGGCACCCTTTTGCAAATGCTAAGCAAATACACAAAAGTGTCTAGTTTTTAAAAAAAAAAATCCCCCTCCCCACTTATTTTAGCAGTGTTCAAGCTCAGTCAAACCATGCATTTCACTCAGCATAGAATGCAACGTGGTCCGCTCTTCATGAAACGACTGAAGGTGAGTGATTGTGATTGACCATGTGGGATGAAGGGGAGGACTGTCCTCTTCTTGAGCCAGAATCAGGGCTGCTCGAAACTCCATCTTTGGCAGCCTTGATTTGAAGCCATGTTTCTCCCAGAGCTTTGGCAAAGTGATCATCTACTGATCCTGTGATAGAAACTGAATTCGTCACTGGCTCCGGTTGTTTGTACCTCTCTCCAAGGCTTCGGCGAAAGTGTTCCTCCACAACAGGATCACAAGTTGTAGTAGTAATTATGGAGGCTGTAAAGAAAAATCAATTTAATAGTTAGTAGAGAGAGGTATTGGGAGCAATCATGTCAAATTAAAGTACCATTTTCTCAAATTTTGTTCCTATTGTAACAAAACAAATCACCAATTAAAATGAAAGCATCTGCTATGGTCACTTTGTCCCACACACTATCATACAAGAACAGGAGTAGGCCATTTAGCTCCACACACCTATTCACCTTTCAATTCGATCTTTTTTTTCCTTGTAAATTTAGAGTACCCAATTCATTTTTTCCAATTAAGGGGCACTTTAGCATGGCCAATCCACCTACCATATACATCTTTTGGGTTGTGGGGGCAAAACCAACGCAAACACAGAGAGAATGTGCAAACTCCACACGGACAGTGACCCAGAGCCGGGATCGAACCTGGGACCTCAGTGCCGTGATGCAGCACTGCTAACCAATGTGCCACCGTGCTGCCCTCAATGAGATTATGATTGATCTCTGATCTAACACCATAAACCCATATTTACTCCATATCATGTAACATCTTCGCTTAATCTCAGATTTAGTTCAAAGGAGGCATTCATTACAAATCATATTTGCCATTATGGAATGATACCAAGCACTTCATTACAAATAGGACCAAAACCATCTTCCAACTTTGATTACAGACAATTCTCTTGTTCTAAGCTGTGTTGTAATGTGTATTTTCCTTATTAGAAGCCAGCTCACAATCCCATCCAAACCAGTAGTGCTTTGTTGTTGGTTGTGATAATTGGCGAATTCAAATCCAAGAATGGGTGGTTGAACAGTACATTAAATCTAGCCTCCCCCTCTCTATGCCAATACTTCCTTTGAGTGGCACTGATTGGGATTAGTGTGTTTTTTTCTGCAAGTGGTGCTCCCCATTGAACATACAAGAACTTGTTACATATGTTGTTTTGTGCAAGCCTCTCTAAGACAAGATTGCAGGTCTTCTTAGGTTCTAGATCACTCTAGTCTATATTCGCTGTCCGCCATTGGATACGTGTGAAGAAATAGACAGCTGCTGTATTGTCAGACTTAAAAAGGAGTCATCGCTGTCAGAACAGAGTAGAGGGAAAATGGGGGGGGGGGGGGGGGGGGGGGGGGGGGGGCAGAATTAGAGAAAAGTATCTAAAATCTATAAATCAACATTAGAAAACTGGATCCCTTTTCCTTTAAACTGGTTTGTAGCATACATAAACATAATAAAGAAAAACACTGACAATATTAGATCTTCCACGGCATTGCTCATCAACTATAGGTTACAACATTTTACAATGACGTGGTGTTGCTACACACATATCAAGAGTCTTGATTTATGGCGCAGAGGACCCGGGTTCGATCCCGGCCCCGGGTCACCGTCCTTGTGGATTTTGCACATTCTCCGTGTCTGCGTGGGTCTCACCCAACACAAAGATGTACAGAGTAGGTGGGGTTTGGCCACCTTAAATTGCCCCTTAATTGGAAAAAATTAACTGGGTACTCTTAAATTTATTTTGTTTTTAAATTTTCATTTCTTTTAATAAGGTGCTGTGGGATTTTGAATTCAAATTCCATGGCGTCCTTTTGTCTATAAAAACTGCAAATTGAGAATGTGATTATATATTTCTTTACTCATGTATTAAATCTTAGCTCTTAACCTTTTTAAAAGGCGAACTCTACTTAACCGAAGTGGTCAACTCAGCATTTTCCTTTCAATGGAGGTTTAGGAGGCATGTATTTAATCGCAGTGAATAAAGGAATACAAGGACCTACTAGCTTTAGAAGAATCCAGAGAAGGGATCGTGGGCTTTGACAATAGCAGGTGGTACAGCTTTGCAGCGGGTCTGTGGTTGGGAGAACCAAGGAAGGTGTACAAAAGAATTTGCTGTGTATCCGGACAAATGTGCATTTTTGAAGGTCTAATTCAGGAAATATACAATAAATGGCAGAACCCTTAAGAGTATTGACAAGCAGATGGATCTAGGTGTACAGGTCCACAGGTCACCGAAAGTGACAACACTGATGGAGACGGTGGTCAAGAAAGCATACGGCATGCTTGCCTTCATCAGCCATGGCATGGAGAATAGAAATTGGCAAGTCATGCTGCAGTGTATAGAACCTTCGTTAGGCCACACTTGGAATATAGTGTTCAATTCTGATCGCCACACTACCAGAAGGATATGGAGCTTTGGAGAGGGTACAGAAGAGGTTTACCAGCATGTTTCCTGGTATGGAGGGCATTAGCTACGAGGAGAGGTTAAATAAATTCTGTTTGTTCTCACTGGAACGATGGAGGTTGAGGGACGACCTGAAGAGTCAGTTACTAGGGGACATAGGTTTAAGGTGTGAGGGGCAAAGTTTAGAGGAGGACATCTCCTCTAAACTTTGCCCCTCACACCTTAAATTTTATTTTATTTTATTTTTTTTAAACAGAGAGGGTAGAGGTTGCCTGGAACTCACTGCCGGAGGAGGTGGCGGAAGCAGGTACGATTGTGACGTTTAAGGGGAGTCTTGACAAATACATGAATAGGATGGCAATAAAGGGATACAAACCCCGGACTTGTCGAAGGGTTTAGGTTAGGCAGGCAGCATGGTCGGCCAGGCTTGGAGGGCTGAAGGGCCTGTTCCTGTGCTGTGCAATGTCGAACAAAAACTGCCTCATACCATCATAAGACGACGTTAAGACAAATGACAAAAGCTTGGCCAAGAGGCAGGTTTTAAAGAGCGCCTTAAGGGAGGAAAGAGAGGTAGAGGCGGAGACATTAGTGAAGGAATTCCAGAGCTTAGGGCTGATTGGCTGAAGGTACGGCCATCCTTGGTGAACAGAAGAAAACAATGGTTGCACAAGAGGCTAGAATCCAAAGATTACAGAGCATATGGAGGTTAGAGATAGGGAGGGAAAAGACCGATGAATTTAAACTCAAAATGGATTTAATACTTTGATTCCGGGTCTGCTGTTCTTGCTCGAAGAATATAATAGCATTTTAGTTATCAGCTTTTTTCTACATACACACATGACTATGCACATTTCCTGTTATCATATTTACCATGTCATGATTTTGTCATAGAACTATAGAAAAGATACAGCACAGAAGGGGGACATTTAGCTCACCTTGTCCATGCTGACCCAGACACCCGGGTGTCTTTTCTAATCCCACCTTCCTGCACACAGCCCTGCAGTTTACAGTACTTAAGGTGCAGATCCAGTTACTTTTAAAGAAGAGTTTAGGGTCTCTGTCTCCACCACCAATTCAGGCAGCGAATTCCAGATACCCACCACCCTCTCCGTTAAACGGTTTTTCCTCATGCCCCCTCGAATCTTTCTGCCACTTATCTTGAATCTCTGACCCCTGGTTTTTGAATTTTCTGCCAAGCAACAGGTTCCTCCCGTCTACTATATCACTATCCCTCACAATTAGGTCACTCCTCAGCCTTCTCTGTTGAAGGAAAACAAATCCAACCTCTCCTTGGAGCTAATTTTCTAGCCCTGGCAATATTCTAGTAAATCTTCTCTGCACTCTCTCCAGAGCAATTACGTCGTTCCTGTAAAGTGGTGACCGGAACTGTGCATAATACTCCAGTTGTGGCCTCACCAGTGTCTTATACATTATATCCCTACTTTTGTATTCTATACCTCTGCCAATGAAGGAGAGAATTCCATATGCCTTCTTTACAACCGTATCTACTTGTATTGCTACTTTTAGGGACCTGTACACCAAGATCTCTCACTTCAACTGCATTGTGACACTGGGCACAAAATATCAGCTTGTTATTTTTCATCTATACTCCCAGGACTGGATGGCAGGTCGTTTTTATCCAATTTATTTATTCAGTGTCAGTGAATATTAAGTTTAATTTAATATTTTTTTTATTGGGTTTTTTTCTGTGCAGCTAGCTTACTTCCAGAGGTGCACCAACCTCCATTTTTATTAAATTCTGGCAGCCATTTCTACTTTCTGATCAAAGGCCTGCAGTACCTGTGGGCTCCAATCCAAGGTCTGGCTCCTTCCACTTGATTCTAGGCTCACACCCACCACCTGCTGCCTTCTTGTTAGACTCGCGCCCTCCTGCTTCTTTGGCTTTTGCCGTAGTTATCTTATGAAATGCAGGCCACTGCTTCTCATGTCCCTGCAAACTAGGCACCAGGAAAGAGAGGGAATGGAACAGGCCAACATTCCAAAAATGTTGGGCATTAAAAGCTGCAAACTTCATTCAGTGGGATCAGGAAGCTAAAACGCTGGGCTGGCTCAAGGCGAACTGTGCAGCATTTGAAATTATACTCAAATTTTGAAAAACATTGGGCTGGATTCTCCGTCTCAGCGGCTAAGTGCCAGCTCAAGCGGAGAATTCATGGGCATTTTATGGCCCGAAAATCAGCGCCAAACCCTCACTGATTCTGAGACCGGTGAGGGACTAGCAGCGGCGCCGGGTGAAACTCCCTATTCCTGCACTAAAAACAGCCGGAGAATGGCCAGGTCCATGGCCGTGTAATGTGCACAGCGATGACCTGCAACGGTCGCACCAAACAACATGGCGCCAGGTGTGCGCAGATGTGACCCGCCATCCGTGACCCCACAGGCCAACCCCCCACCCCCCGTGCAGCACAGTTCCCAGCTAAGCATGGCGGCGCTGGACACAGAACACAGCCGCCACTCTGGGTTCCACACGTCCCCCGCACGATCGGGAACTCGTCCCATCGGGGACGTAGTATTGCAGGAGGCCGTGCCACTACGACATTTCGGAGGGGATGGGCTGCGAAATGTCCAAAGAGATAATGAGCTCTTCCCCCTATTAAAATTGCACATCATCTAAACAACCCCATTAACCTTGTTCCCAACTGCACCTTACACGGGACTCAAATCCCTTAAATGCCTGCTGCCCTGCTATCCCAACCCAAAGCCTCCAGCCCCATGCTACTAAAATACCTGCCAACCTCACTCCTGACTTATACTCTAAAAAGAGAGTTAAATAGAGAGGCCAAGAGTAAATAAGCAAGTAATGCAACTGAGGCAAGACTATTCTCCTACTTGCTGCATGCAACCCTGCAGATAACTACTAGTTTGTATACTGTGCTACTAAAAATCTGACTAAAGCACATACCTATGGTCAACTTTTCTATTATATACTCCTAAATCCATAACTATAATGGAAGCTGAACATTGTAAGTAACAATACGCTATAATTATACTCTTCCAACAATGGAAACACTGCAGTATTACCAGTGACAGAATGATGTCGAGCGATGGTATAAATTTTGGACCAATAATTTTATAATTCTAATATATGCTAAGTTCAAAATATGAGACCTTAAACTAAGAATGGAATTATGTCTGCATGTCTTAATCAGATTATCTGGTACTCTCCCAGTTCTTTTTGCCTGGAGACTACACTTTTTCTTGATTCAATTGCTTGCATGAATCACAAGACATCCAATAGCATACATTTAACTCAACAATCATCTCATTCGAATTGGATCATTCAAACATTTTGGTGCAGAAATGTAAAATTTTACGGCTGAATTTGTATGCATCGTGTAAATATTATAATTCAGTATTCAGACAACACAGTTTCAAAAGGGGTTCTAGTTTCCCTAGTGCAATAAAAGGAAAAATATTTTGACAATGATATAAATGGCACAAACCATTTAAATTTCTTCCCAGCATCTTATTCTGTAAAGCTATTTACGGAGGTTAAATTCTCAATGAAATAGTATTCAATAATCATAAAACCTGTGCTAGCTTGTTTTTAAAAAAAAAATAATGACCATTTTGCCTCACCTCAGTAGTGATTGAACAGTACGTAAAGTTTGCACACTGGATAAAACTCAGAATCAGGAGTTTCTCATTTATCCAGATTTTCTAGTTGAAACCAAAGTAAATTGCTGATGTAACAAGAACAGAAGCTGATTTTGGACGCAACCCAAACACTTTTATACTTTGGTCTATAATTCCACCAGCTTTATGTCAGAATCTGTCTGTTGAAATGAATAAACTAGGTTGAAAACAGACTATAAAAAGAATTACCTTTATAAAGTATGCATATAACACAGCCTTGCTTTTTGCTGTGGTGGAGTGATGGCATTCTGGACATGTTGACTTATGCAATATACCAACAGTCTACTTTGCTGCTATCACTCCCAAATTAACAATTCAGTGTTCTTGTAATAAACAACCAGCCATTTGCTTAATTAAATCTCAAGTCACCTTTACCCTAATCGGCAGAAAGCATCTTGCCTTTTATGCTTGTGCCAATATTATTTGAGTTACCCAGATTAAGTTGACATGATCCCTCATCTTGACGGCAAACTTGAACCAAAGATCAGTGAGAACACCAACATATAAAAATCCAAATCAGGTGTAGAACAACCCAGCCCATGGTAAATGGAGTAAAGTCCTCAAAATGACCATACACTTTGGCAATTAGGTTCTTCGATGCAACATATTATCCAACAAATTGGAAAAGGGGAAAATGAAATGAGAGAACATATAACATCCAATGAGGGGTGGAAAAACAAAGTCATGACAAGGGCAGAGTATAAACGGTGATACTTCGCAAGAAGTTACTCCAAAACATATGTCTCCTGATGGGTAATGCACAATGCCATCAACATTCAGAGAGATGGTGATTCCCTATTTCACTAGCTACGAGGGGAGGAGATAGTAGGTGCTATTTGAATAGATGAAACTATAAGACTTTTGATCACGGTTACAGTGAAAGCATGTTCAAGATAACTGGATACCATCAGTTTGACAGATATGATGACATAGGCCTCCTTTTTTTCTGTAATTTGCAGTGGTATATAATTAGTGATTGCACAGCTGTACTTTTCAGCACAACTTGCTCATTTGAAAACTGCACATAAAACAAGAAGCTAACCTTTTCTACGAAAGGGTGAAAAAGAACTCAGTAAAAAAATGGTTTCCTGATAATGTCTTAAATTGTACTTCAATTTTGATGAGAACACCATTTTATTTTTACAGTGGGTGTGTTGAATCAACAGTGCAAGCTGAAAGCCACAGGAGAAATATAAAAGATCGTTTCTCATGACCTATATTGGCTTGAGCTGAAGCCCAGTTGCAGTGAGCCCTCTTTGTTAATTCACATTCTCTTGGCACTGCAGTACCATATTGTCGCCAGTTGTTGGGTCTATTAAGAATCCAAATTTGCCATGTAAAGTGCATCAAGCTGCATTCTTACATATAGTTGCCATTGCATTCTACAGCAAAGTGCAGAAACATTTTAGAACTGCGCCAAATATTTGGTGAAATCTGTACCAACTTAATAATGCAAAATGTAAAGATTTGCTTCACTTGTGTCCAACTGGGGCCCCTTCACTTGAAAGGCAAGTGCTGAAATAATCACGGGAAAGCTGCACAGATGGAGAATACTGTATTCTAAAAAATAAAAACACAGAGCCTCAGGGCATGACTGGATTGAGTTAGAGTGCTTATATAAACATCACTGAAATGAGACTTACAATTTGAGGGTCTCCTGTAGCTTGGGGGCATGACTGGAACACAACCGCTGTGAGCAATAGGGCAGTGGGAAAGGTTGCAGTTACGATTGTTACCAGATGCACATGTAATTACCGATGGGCGATTCTGGATGGACAAAATAGTGCATTAGTACAGTTCCAATTATCAAAGACCTAATGCTTAGCATAATAGCTAATAATAATACAGGAAAAAGGTGAAACCCTGAAAGGTTTTAGTCCAAAATTATAAAATGTCATCTTCAGTTTCAATGTAAAAATTGACCTCCCCATTAATTGTATGTATTTTACTTAATATCATTAACAGGACTGCTTTGTACAGTCCAGAATGCATCCATTTTATTCTTGCAATTGCATTGGGTCAACAGAATCCGCTTGCAGCTCAAAACTGGGCAACACAAACAGGACACAACAGTCCTCATAGTCAGGCTGATGTTTGCCAGGGTTGTGCGCTCTCAAGAATCTAGAAGCTATATTTTTGCTGCTTTGATTTTGACTAGTGTGAACTATGAGTCAGGAATTGACTTTAGGTCCCATTAGGGAGTTGAGCACATGAGCTAGAATGACATGGTGTGCTGCATTGTTGGAGGTGCCATCAGATGACATTGAACCAAGACTTCTCTGTCTGCCAGCTCAAGTAGATGCAAAAGATGGCACAGCAAAAAGCGCAGCAGCTAGTTTCTTGGCATCTTCATTAAGGTTTTTCTCTGGACCAATACCACTGATTATATGGCTTCTCATTCATTGCTGTTTGTGGGATCGTGCTGTGCAAAAACTGTCTGCCACTTTCCCTGCTTAGTTGTGACAGCACTTCACATTCATCCCAAATTGCTTTACAATTATTAGATTTATTTTGAAGAAAATTATTTGTTGTTTTATGCCAAGAAACATTTTGCAATTATACCACATCTTTGCTTTATTAGATTACACTTATTTCAAAAGCTGAGAACAGACTCCAAATAAAAAGTATGAAAACTACTGCTTTACATTGAGTGCAGCATCATCTGTCAAAACAGGTTGCAGACTATTTTCTTTTCCACTGGTCTCTTTTCACATATACTTGCAGGCTGAATTCAAGACCAGAAAAGGAATCTCAATGGCATCAAGAACAATTACTAGATTTTTTCAATCCCCAAAGTTAGCACCTGGAGCCTATTGATAACTACCCCTACTACTAATCTTTAGAGTCTATGTTTTCTTTATTATTAATAATAATAATAATAATAATAATTGCTTATTGTCACAAGTAGGCTTCAATGAAGTTACTGTGAAAAGCCCCTAGTCGTCACATTCTGGCGCCTGTTCGGGGAGGCCGGGAAGGAAATTGAACCCGCGCGGCTGGCCTTGTTCTGCATTACATGCCTACTGTTTACCCCACTGTGCTAAACCAGCCCCTGAGTTTTATACTATGTTTACAGTTGGAAATCGGCATCAATTTTGCATACTAATTTATTCAATCAAAGGACAAGCCTTCATTTATTTGCGTCTTTCACAACCTCTGGTTCTAAAGTGCTTTGGGAGATCCTATGAAGTTTTGTCAGTGCTGCAATGTAATGAAGCACGTCAGGCAATCTGCACACAAGTGGGTCGAATAGTTTGCACTTTGCCTATTTTTTTGTGCACAAAATGTCCTGATTTAGCAGCAGCACTGATCAGGCATTAATCCCAGGACCAAATTTGTGGGGCTCTTTATATTAAAAAAAACAGCAGACTGGGCATATACCCAAAATAGGTCTTGAACCCCCAGAGATGAATGGCATTGGAGGAGCCAGTCCAGAAATTAGCCAGCAATGAGTCCAGCCCACTCGGAATTTTCAGCAGCTCCACTGACCACCAAACAAAATGTTAGACAGCAACAGTATTTCGAATTAAAAATAACATTTTGTGAATGTGCCCAAGCATGGGATACTTTCCTGGCTCTACAGGAATGGCGGTTCCTACTGCCATGCAGCCCCTCACCACTTTCCTGGGAATTACCCGAGATCCATTACTCGGCATGATCAATGATGACAGTTCATATGCTATTAATGCCCAATGAACAATTTTCAATTATCCTCCTGGTTTAGGTGTCCACTGATTGGGGAATGCAGAGTTTGGGCACAAGAATGTCCCAAATCAAAACATATCCCAGAGCCCCAAAACCTCAATAAGTGGCTAGCTGTTAATTTAGTTACTTTGGTTGAGAAATAAATGTTGGCCAGGGCACCAGAGAACTCCCCTGTGCTTCTCCAATCAGGTGGTCTGAAATTATTTAGGTCCACTGGAGACCGTAGACAGTGCCTTAGTTTAATGCCACCTCCAAGAGGTGCAGCATTTGTCATTAAGTTGCTTCAGAAAAAGTTACCACTTTATAAATCGCACCATGATGCGCCATAATGATCCACTCCACCCAAGTTCCACATGCAACAACAGTGAGGTGACCATGTTGACAGAGAGCATTGCAGTCTTAATGTAAACAGTGAGGATTTTGTTTCATAAATAGCAAATTCTCAAGTTTAAATTAAAATGGCGTTGATTGCCCTCCCTTTATTGGGATAAGTTCTAGTGGAAATAATTCTATCAACATGTAAAGACAGGAGGAAGTCTGTTCAATTTACATAACACAGCAGATTGAAGAAACCAACAATGCGCAAACAACTCTTAGTGTTTGTGTTCTAAAGTCACAAATCTTCACTTTTATTTCTGCCACTGCACCTTGCCCAGCATCGAGGAACGGTTTGTATAAGTAAGCCAAGTGGGCTGCATTGCTGGACTATATGAATAGATTGCAAGCAGCTAGGAAAATAATGAACTTTTATTTCTATGGTAATATTCAAAACCTAGATTGTCCTAAAGCACTCTCCAGTCAATGGGTCACTTTTGAAGTGCAGTCACTGATAGTTCGGTTAAAATCATGCCAACCAGTTTACACACCAAGATCCCGCAACTTCAGGATGAATGCTGGTCAGACAAGAGAACTCCTTCACTCTTTCATAAAATGGCACAGAATGTTTACATCTATCTGTGCACCTCAGTTTTACTTCTGCAAGGCGAGTGCTGCCTTGGCTGAGTGACAGTGCTCTTGAGTTGGGTGAAAACTGGGAGTTAGTGGAACTGGGAGAAGAAGGAGAAACTGGCAGCCGAGTACACAAGGGAGAGTAAGTCTCCAGGGGCAGAGTGTGAGATCTGCTAAATTTCAATCTATCTGGTAAGTAGCGGTGACTGGTAAACAGTCTTTCTTTTATTTTCACCTATTGTTTTTTTTTTGGGACATTGTAAAACAAAAGAAAAAGAATTGGCAGCATGGTAGCACGCACAGTTGCTTCACAGCTCTACGGTTCCAGGTTCAATTCCCGGCTTGGATCACTTCTGTGCGGGCGGTCTGCACATTTTCCCCGTGTCTGCGTGGGTTTCCTCCGGGTGCTCCAGTTTCCTCCCACACTCCAAAGATGTGCAGGTTAAGTGGATTGGCCATGTTAAATTGCCCTTCGTGTCCAAAAAAACGTTAGATAGGGTTAATGGGGATAGGGTGGAGGTGTCGGCTTAATTAGGGTGCCCGTTGCAAGGGCCGGTACACTCGATGGGCCGAATGGCCTCCTTCTGCACTGTAAATTCTATGATTCTGCAGCACTGCCTCAACGGTATTGATGCATCAGCCTAGAATATGTCCTGACACGGGCCTTGAATCCACAACTTACGGACTCAGAGGAGTGCTACAAGCCAACCAAATCAGCAGTATGGTATAGCTTTGACCTTCGGAAAATACGTGGATATATGTTTCTGCTACTTTACTTTTGTGTCAGGATTTTGACACAACGGCCAAACAATGTAAAAATGTAAACATTGCATAGAGGTATAGTTGACAAGTCAATTACTCTTGATAATGAAACTCATTAATATGCATCAGATAAACTAATGAATTCAGGACAGCAATTCAGTTTTCTAATTCTTCCAAAAAGGATGTTCCCTCCTTCCCCAGACAATCTGTGAGGGGTGCATTTGTATAGTGTCAAGATGAGTCAATTCAGGTGGCCAGAGAATACACCTATCTGCAACTAAGCACAAACATAACTGACCACCAACTCCAGTGGAAAAGGAAAATTATACAATATATATTTGTAAAACCAACCAAAAGATCAGCATTTATACCTGCTGTCGTTCCACACCAATGCTGACTGTCCTAGTTGTATCCATGCTATTTTTGGTCAGTGCTAGAGGCTGTTCCATTGACATACTTGGTAGTCCTATGCCAGCATAGGCATGATTGCTGAGATGGCTCATGGTTGACACTGCAGCACGTTCTATTGGACTACGACTTCGCTCTCTATGTTGATCTTTTCGAAAATCCCCATTGACTGGTTTGGTCCTGTATAAATGGATTTGGTTAGTATTCACTAGTCACATAACATTTTTAGAAAACAATTACTACAACCGTGTGACTGCTTCTTTGAAACAGAACCAGATAAGACATGTGGAGTTTTGTACGATAGATATTAATCATTCAATCAAAGAAAGTTCATACGTTACTAATGATGGGGCAGTGGGAAAAATGAGGGAAAGGAAGTTTACTTCAGTATAAAACTAAAGTTATATAAAGTCAACAGGCAAATGTAAGTCAATGAACTGATAATAACAGAAATGAACTAGCAGTTCACATTCACAGAACTACCTATTTCCCATACAAAGCCTACAACTAGAGATACAGTTGTGCTTTTCCAGCTTTTGACAGTGAAGTAGTAGTAAGAATTCTGTAAATATATAATCCATGAGATACTCGTTATCAAAATCTACAACTTTCCGCTTAAAACCTTATTTAAATGAAATCATATTCCAATATGTCCATCCAGATACTTAAATATTTTGAACAAAGTGTTAAAAAAAAGTTTTACTAACAGTATCTAACGGGTAAGCCTCTGTACTTCTGTTTTGTACCAAGAAATATACATTTGATAATCATCTTAAAATGACACAGAGCTGAATCTGTGGAAGGGTCACATGGACTTGAAATGTCAACTCTTTCTCTCTTCACAGATGTTGCCTGACCTGCTGAGTTTTATCCAGAATTTTCTGTTTTGATTTCTATACAGCTCTTCACAGGTGGAACAGTAATTGAATTGATAAAAATGCAACTTGAGGGCAACATCGCCCACATCAGTAGTACAAATGGGGGAAAAAAGGAATTAATTACACTTAATTGATGACTATAATCAGTTTGTGAATGAAAAACTAGGTCACGACTTGGTGCCATTAAGGTGGGTACAGGAGATTGCACAACATTTTGCCAAGTAAGCCGGGTATCCAGTGTTATCAGTTATTGGAAGGACTGTTACCCAGAGCAATTAATGTCCATGACTCTGCTGCCTCAAAATAGTTTCCAATTATTAAAACAACTGAATAATTAATGCTCAATTGAGTGGTATCATTTCCACAAATAAGCTTTTTTTTGTGAACAAATCAGTCCCCTCGTTTCTATTGCTCAATGTTTTGCTGTTAAAACTTTTTTTGACTGTTTTTGTTAAAACTTTTTTAAATTACAGTATATTCAGTAATGTGTCATATAGGGGAACACAGGATGTGTGGTTTGTAATCGACTGCTCAGGCAAACATGCATTACATCTTAACCTCTCATTTAAGTTTGGTATAGAATCCCCTAACTTAGAGACAGTACTTGCTTTGTTGAATTACTCAAAATGTATTTAGAGAAACAAATTAAATGTATGCAACCTTCTATTTAACAACTATCAGCTAGATATTGATAAATAGATCAAGTTTTTTTTTAAACTCCAGAAAATAAGATCAATATTAAGTGAAATAACATACAAATTGGAATGGCATTTTTTTGTTGCTGTGCATAGATGAAATAAAACAAAATGAAAATTGCTTATTGTCACAAGCAGGCTTCAAATGAAGCTACTGTGAAAAGCACATAGTTGCCACATTTCGGCACCTGTTCAGGGAGGCTGGTACGGGAATTGAACCCCCGCTGCTGGCCTGGGTCTGCTTTACAAGCCAGCTATTTAGCCCCCTGTGCTAAACCAGCATAGATATTAAACTTGATATTTTCTCGCAGTAAAATAGGGTATTTCCATCAGCTGCCCTCAATAGTCCCTAATGTAACACTGGGTTCATTAAAAGTTACTTAATGCAGAGCCAGAAGAACATGATCCAGTTAAAATTCCAGCAATTTTGAAGATACAATATCTATCTTCATGGCAGAAGACGCTAAAAGCAGACAAAATCATCTTAATAACAGCAGAAATAGAGCATTCAAAAAGTTGGGGAGGAATTTAATTTAATTAAAGAGTGCTGGGCAAACTAACAGAACAAAAGCTTCTCCTGGAGCTGATCACCTGGATCCTCTGTCTGGGGCCTTCTTGTTTAGTCCCTTATTTCCCCTTTCTTTTATTTTGCATTTGCACTTTTGATCTATGGATGATTGATGGACATTTCACTTTAAGGTATGCAGCCTGTAAGAAGCTTGTATCTTTACAAAGAATTCGGAAGGCTGCGCTGGTTTAAACTGCTGATTGCAGAGTTGCCGACGACAGTGAGGACTGTTTGATTAATTGGCTGATGGCCAATGAATTGACCCAACAGGCTGTGATCTGCCCGGTAACAAGTGGTGACCGAAAAAACAAATCACTCAGATCAGAACCAGAGTCCCAAGGCTGGAGTTTAGTTTCAATTTTGATTCTGGCAGTCCGGTGAAGAGATCCAACTAACTCTCTCCAACAATATCCAGCTAATTCTCTCCAGAAGGATACTGAGGACCGACTCTCGCTCCAGCAAGCCTCTGCGTGCTGTTCTCTTGAGACGGAAGAACCTGAAGACAAATCATGGGTTCAAGACCCAATTTGATGAGAAATAAGGTGTCTCGCGAGAAAGCCTGCTGCCGGAGTACTGCATTTTCTAAACCACAGGGACCCTAAATGAATGAATCTACAAAGAAGACTATTACCAGCTGTAGACCAGAGACTTTAATCAGCAAGCTTGCAGTGAAGAAAATGTGAAGAACCACCATCGGAAACAAAATCCCTCATCTATTGACTTTAATCTTCATTATACTTCACCCCTTTCTCCCCCATGTTTGTCTGTCTTGAGTGTGTGGGTAACGGTTGATGCGGATGAAGTGGGGAGTAGGTATTAGTTTGTCGTTAACCAGTTATATTTACTGCATATTTCACGATAGTTCTTGGTATAAGTAAACAGTAATAGTGTTTACATTTACAAACCTGGTGACTGTGATTATTCGGCAGCCAAGAGTCAAAGACTTTGGTTAATTCACTTGTGTTGCGACTCCGGAGCACATGGGGCTGGAATTGACCGTGTGCTAGCCCAGGATGTCGTAACACCTCTTTTCAACTATCATGCCCTAAGAGGGCATTGACAACAATGGACTTCCATGTGTTGGTCCATGATTATGCTTGGCCAGACACTGCAGTATCTTGCCATCTTCTGCAGGCTCTGGCTAACCAGGAGACTCTCCTGCTCCTACCACCTCCAATAGGCATATCAGAAGGATTTTCAGGTTGATAATCAGCCAGGTTATGAATGCACCTTCTGTGGCTGTCAAGCCCCAGAACAGGACTTGAACCAGGAGCTTTTGGCGGAGAGATAGAGATTCCACCACTGTGCCTCAGGACCTCCCCAGCTGTACCCTATTATCTTGAACGAATGTTTGCAGAAATAATAGATGCATTGGTTGTAATCTTCCAAAATTCCCTAGATTTTGGAAAGGTCCCAGCAGATTGGAAAACCACTACTGTAATGCTGCTATTCAAAAAGGAGACAGAAATCAGTCCAGTTAGGTTAACATCTGTCATTGCAAAATGCAGGAATCCATTATTCTGCAAGTAGTAGCAGGACATTCAGAAATCATAAAAGGGAAATAGTATTTAACAAATTTATGAGAGCTCTTGGGGATGTCACAAGCTGCATGAATAAAGGGGAACTAGTAGATGAAGTTATTTGCATTTTCAAAAGGCATTCAATAAAGGTGCCACATAAAAGCTTCTTGCACAGGATAAAAGCTCATGTGTTAGGAGTAATATACTAGCATGGAGAGATGATTGGCTAGCTAACAGAGGAGAATCAGGATTAATGGGTCAATTTCAGGTTGGCAAACTGTGACTAGTGGGGTGCCACAGGGGATCAGTGCTGGGGCCTTAAATATTTACAATCTGTATTAATGGCTTGGATGAAGTGACTGTGTGTACTGCAGCCAAATTTGCTGACGATTCAAAGTTAGGTGGAAAAGCAAGGATACAAAGAGTCTGCAAAGGGAAATATACGGGTTAAGTGAGTGGGCAAATATTTGGCCAATGGAGTATAATGATGTGGGAAAATTTGAGGTTGTCCACTTGGCAGAAGCACTGAAATAGTAGAAGCACTGAAATGAAAGATAATTTAAATGGCAAGAGACTACAGAATACTGAGGTACAGAAGGATCTGGAATATAAAAAGTTCACATGCAACAAATTTAATGTTGGCCTTTAATGCAAGGGAAATGGGAGTATAAAGTAGCAACGATTTGTTACACCACATAGGTGGCGAGAACATACTTGGACTCAGGTGTACAGTTTTGTTCTCTTTTTTGACGGCTATACTTTTGTTGGGCACGGTACAGACAGGTTCACTAGGTTGAATGCTCAGATTAAGGGGTTGCCTTACGAGGCAAGGTTGAGCAGGTTGGGCATATACTCATGACTTTTGGAGAATGAGAGGTGATCTTATTGAAACATGCATAATCTCAGTGGGGTAGATGTTGAAAGGATATTTCCCTTCATGGAGGGGAATCTAGAACTAGGGAATATAGAATCTCCTATTTAAAATGGAGATGAGGAGGAATTTCCTCTCTCAGGGTTGTGAATCTTTGGAATTCTCTTCACCACAGCAGGGGAGGCTGGGTTATTGAATATATTCACAGCTGAATTAGACAGGTTTTTGAAATATATGGGGCATCAGTGGTTTTGGGGGACAGGCAGGAAAGGGGAATAGAAGTAAAGATCGGATCAGCAATGATTTTACGGAATAACAGAGCAAGCTCGAGGCGCTATATAGCTTTCTCCTGCTCCCATTTGTTATTTTCTTACATAATAGCAAGGTTCGGAATAGTGTATTCAGGTTTTGCATTTGCAATTTATGATGGAATTCTACCTTCCCTTCGGAGTATTAAAACCTTGTAATAGTCATGATTTATATTCCATGTAAAAATATAGATACATATATTCATCATTCCACATTTCCTGAAAATTACATCCTGCATTTATTTTTGCTTCCCATAGGATGCCCCTTTTAATATTCCAGTTCAGATGTTTTGCATTACAGTCATCATTTTGCTCGCACACCCCCACCCCCAAGCAGTGTATCTGACAGCCATTATTTCTTTACAAAATGTATGAGAGAGAAAAAAAATAACTTAAGAGAGATGTTCAGGGAATTGATGAATGTACATGTGGAGGAGGGGTGCACTCCCTGGTTTAGGCACTCGTGATACGAGTCACCCATTGGTCCAACAGCAACTCAGGTTTGTAGCATCATCCACATTTGTTCTACCTGGTCAATAGATAGGGGAGAAATAGATTTTGCAAAAATTGATACAAACAAGGGGAAATACAATGGAAATGAAGCTTTATTATAAACACCCATTAAGGATTATTATGGTATACACATCACGTGATGCAATGACTCCCTGAAACCTACTCCGAATAAGCCACCCAATGTTGATTCTTAACCCTCTTCTTGTTCTCCAGAGCACAACCTCACCCATCCTACTGTTAACCCATCATACTTCAGATCCATAGCATACATTCACCTAACAATAAAAAGAGAGCACTATTATGGATCGTGTCCTCAAAATGCTTCACAATGAATTACACAGGAAAATTACCAAACACCACAAATACAAGGTTACTTCAACTTAAAAACCCTCCACACAAAATAAAAGAAAATAATTCAGTCCAAAAAGAAACACCCAGTCTATTCCCTCTAGATAACTGCCACCAAGATCTGATTTGCAACCAACTATTACAGTATGAAGTTAACAGGCCCACCTAATGATAGAAGCTACTGTAAGACCAGATCCTCACTTTATGAATGCCAGTGTATGATCAATGATCAGTGTATGAGATCAATATGATCTCTTCAAACACATCACAACATTAATCCTACAGTCCGTCACGAAGGCGCAGGCACTAATTATTCCATGTTCGATATGTTCGGTGCTTCAGCTTGGAATATGGAAAACACCACGCAATTTCTATTATTCACTCATTACTTCGCTCACGGGCTGGGGAGTTCTTCCACTATTTTTCTGCTCAGTCTAGCACCATACGGTAACCACTACTGTACTAATAAACAGAATAGAAATGGGCATTCTTCAAGTAAAACATTTATCTACTGAGGAAGAACAAGAGCATTTTAAAACACTAAGTAGTAGGACAGGAACTGTGCTAATTTATTGTATTGCTGCTGTTATCGGAAAAAGTGCTCAACACGAGTACGGCTGCATCTGCAAGTTTTGCATTGTACAGTATTCTCCCTTGCACACCAGACCTTCAAATCCACCAAATTCTAAAGGGGGCCCAATCAGGGTTCACATTCTGAACCAGTACTCGTATAGGAGTAAAAGGAAGGTGGTTTATCAACGATTTCTGCACTTGCAGCTTAACTGCTAACTTGCCAATTAGTAATTAAACCTCAATCTAAATCCTCATGGTTTTATACACATTTTTCTGATTGGTTAACATGAATACATTTTGTATTCTAGTAATATCAGCTAGAAAATAGGTTGACCATGTACTGCTTTCTTCTTTAATCTTCAAAATATAGCAGTGGGGAGTTTAACTTGGTGTGTGTATATATATATATATATATAATATATATATATATATATAATATATACACACACACACACACACACACACACACACACACACACACACACACAGACACAGTCAAAGCTTGCAACTTGGCATAAGAGCGTAATAGCATACAGAAAGTTTGTACTGAGGATTGCCAATATTACTGGTCACTCAGTACAAGGAGTTTATTGGCGATTCCAGTTCCCCCGATTCAAGTTTGTTATCCTAGAGCCAGCACAATATATTCTCCAATCACCACTGCTTGTGAGCTAATAGTACAGCAAAGAGATTAATGTTCGCTGCTGAACAATTTTACCTCTACAGAACGCATGGACTCAAAACTTTAAAATTAATTGCAGCTGAACATGGAACTACCATCTGTTTGAAAAAAAAATAGAATGGAAGGTTTTGGTACTAACCTCACTTTAATCATTGTCAAAAAGCATGAAGGCAGCCCAACGTCCTCCCACAAGAAAGTCCTGGGCCCCTGAATCTTGGCAGGCTCTCTTATGAAAAGCTGGGCAGGGAGAAGCTATTTCAACATAAAAGCCCCTTGCAAACACAGGGAATTAGTGCAATGCACATTTTCCTAATCTCCTTTGCGCTGCACTACATCCAAATGAAGTTACTCAGCGCACAATTATACGATATTTAGTTCAAAAGGCTGTTACATAAAAAGGCATTGAAGACTTGAGCTTAATTCCAGATAAACTAATTTTCAACATTGTTACAGTGCCAACTGTTATTGCTAGTGTCATTTACTGTCCACACAGATACGAAGCAACTGATCGATATAAAATGCCCTGAGAAAGGATATCTGTCAAGCTTCCCAACACCCCTGTAGACTCTTAACGCAGCACATTTGCCTGCTGGGGGAAGGCTGATGTCAGCGCTTGTGAACACAGCTCAGTGAAAAGGATAAGGAGGTCTTTGTTTTCAGCTGAACTGTGAAAATGAGAAAATGGCTCCAGCCGACAAACAAGAAACCCACACTGCACAGGTCATCCCAAGCCCTTTGCTTAAAGCACTCAACATAAAAGCTCCTTGCAAAACGAGAATCAGTGTACTGCAATTTTTAAAAGTTCAATTTATGTACTCGGTGTATTTCTTTGCACAGAAGTTTTTTCTTTAGAAATCTGGGGTGGGGGGGGGGGGGAAATGAGAGAGAGAGAGAGACAGAGAGAGAGAGAAAGAGAGAGAGAGTGAACGCAAGCAGAGGATTCTGATAATAACAAGATTCACTGGGTCTGGCCAGGAGGGGGAGGGGGAAATTTCCTCAAGACTTGCCAGAAAGATAATAGTCAAATTCTCATGTTACCCAGTCCTGACAAGGAGGATCTTTCATGCAAGTGGGGAATTAAACAAACTCAAAAATTAAAGAGGGCTTACATTTTATAATTGCTCTAAACAATAAAGAGAATTTATCTCTTTCAGTTATTAGGGTCAATCCCGCTTGTACTTGCAACAAGGATGAATGCACCAGTCTCAAAGAGCATTTAGCTTGCTATGAAGTAAAAGTAAAATTGAATGTGCTTCCATGGACACTGTTGTGATGATTGATCACATATCCCATTCATGATGGTTCAGTCGAAAGGGAAAATTGGATGTCACCACATGGAAGGTTTCTCTCATTCATCTTTATCAAAAATGTGAAATGAGGGCAAGATGGGGACTCACTGCATAAATGGTTGGAAAATGATTTCAGAAAGTATTAATTTCTCTGCCCCCTCCACAAACTTCCCAATGGAAGTTAATTAATAATGTGGTACACTACCATGAAGATAAGGAAGTTCTACAAGTTCCCAGCTTCAATTTATAGTCTGTGCCAACTACAGCCAATGTAACAGTCAGGTACTGTACTTGGTCTCAATGTCTGTGGACAATGGGTTGGAAAACAGTCAGGATTCCAGCTCTACTCAGAAGTTGCAAATGTTTGGATCTTCAAATGTCAAGACAAGGTCCGTCAGGTTTATCCTCAGTGGTGAATCAGCCCACCACTGTCAGGGCTCATGTGAAGGAAAGTAATATCAATAATCACTTGGTGCGACATACAGAACTTGAGGATTACCAAGGGGGAAAAAAAGAGACATGTTGTTCGAAGCTTTTCATTTTGCACGCCTCAGAACAGATGCAAGAATGCCAGATTTTAAAAGGAGCAACAGTTTATATTACATGAGAAAAGAGTATCCAGCAACCTTAATTGGGAAAAAAGAATTGGGTACTCTAAATTTATAAAATAAATAAATAAATTTGGCATTCTTGCATCTGCCCTGATGAGTGCAAGATGAAAAGCTTCAACAACATGTCTCCTTTTTCAGAAAGTAATTTACAAACAAAAAAAGCTAGCAGCAACTCTGAACAGAACCACGGCATAGACACCACACTTGGGACGGGCTGGTGAAACAAAATGGTGGGCGTGGTGGAAAGAAGACTTTCCCCAGTCATTGGTGAAAGTCGAGCTCAGGATGCTATTCTTTTACTTCAGACATTTCTAGTATCCTTGTCATTAGAACATTGTGATTAAGCCATTGAGCAGGATGTTCCAGTTCCACTCAAGTCAGATACATACTTGCCTAAATAATTTTAGTTTAGATGATTCAACCAAAATTCGATGTTGATATCAACTTCTGCACCAAGAGTGTGCAGTTTGTTCTTCCACCAATTTTACAGCAGAGATGGATCCATATTAGTCACCCCTGCCATGAACTAATAATGGAATCAGTTTTCACGGGGTTTTTTTTTTACAGCTACATTTTTAAATAAGTTTGTCAAGCTGCATATGATTTGAATTCAGACTCAATGCAAAGTAGATCACATTAACATCAAGGTTGAAGGCCTCAAAGAAGCTGGCAGGATCTTAAGAGTTGAATAGCACATTCACCTATAGGCTGGTCAGTAATGAATGAAGTTCAATGTGCAACTATACAAGGTAATACAAACTGGAAGTCAGACCCAGACATACATGGCGGAATTCTCCCATTCCTTCTGTGGGGACTAGGAGCGGAGAATTTAGCAGCAGCCAAAAGCTGAAAACCTGCCGGCATAATGTCATGTAGCAATTCTCCCAATGTCGGGTTGGTCTTCCCATTGGTTGGTGACGTGAACGTAACTTGTATCTAATGAAAGCTCATTAAAGGAGCTGCCTGCCAGTAAAGTGTCAGGCCTTTCAATCTTGCGTTATGCTAGTGTGAAATTGCATTGGTCTAAAACCCGACTGATTAAAAGCGGTGTCCACAAGGTGGTCCTCAGCTCACAAGAGACTTTTCGGGTGAGGGCAACATTGCCGTTGCGCTATGCAGCACACCACTCTGCCTAGGTAGACCGATTCCTGCCCTCATCTCCAAGAGCAGATCTACATGGACAACACCATGTTGCTGGACCTATGGACCCTCCTATGCCACCGGCTTAGATCAGTGCTACAGCTGGGGTTGGGGATTACAGGGGTCCTTGCCCTTTGCACCACATACTAGTGTTTTATGTGGACAGGACTGTGCTGTGAGACTCATGCAGCAAGGATTTTAAGTACGACATGGGGTGACAGGCAAGGTGGCCTGACGAAGCCGGGGGGGGGATGTGGAAGGACGACAGCTCACGATGGCTGGCAGAGAGGCACGGTGGTGAATAAAAATGAAGAATGGGAGGCAGAGCATTAGCAAGATGGATCCCAACAAGGGTTGCATGAATAGCTCACAAACGAGTGGGTCATAGGGATGCAACACTAGAAGGGGATGCACAAAGACTTGGGTAAATGCCAAGTGGGGCATGAGCATCTCATGGGTGATGGTCCCGGGGAGTGGAGGAAGACGGTGACTGAATCGAGAAACAAGACTTCTTTTTGAGGCGGCTAGCGTTTTCCGTCTGGGTTTCTGACATCCTGAACCGTCTGGCGAAGCCAGGTGGGTTAGAGAGAGTGACAGGAGTGTGCTGGACTGGTAACTAAATATCGTGTCAGAACCTTCGAACCTGTCAGCTAACAGACGAATCAGCTGACAGCCCACCAAGTGACTCAGGAGCGGAACGCATCGGTGCATAGTTAGAGGTTCCAAACGCAGAATCTGATGCTGGGGTCCCGCATTCTGGCCAATGGGAAAGGTACTGCCGGATTGCTCACCCGCCACCACACACAAGTCTCAAAAAGGGAGAATTCT
Source organism: Scyliorhinus canicula (assembly GCF_902713615.1). Taxonomy (NCBI): domain Eukaryota; kingdom Metazoa; phylum Chordata; class Chondrichthyes; order Carcharhiniformes; family Scyliorhinidae; genus Scyliorhinus; species Scyliorhinus canicula. The sequence goes on from NC_052156.1 coordinate 29,013,085, forward strand.
GCCCATACGTTCTCGGAATATATGGAACTTGCCAAGTAGGAAATGAGCGATATGTAGAATTCTAATTGGCTCAAGAAACTTAATAGTGCGATTACTTCAAATCCATGGAAGATTATGGTGTACTAGTCATGTGACACAAGAAACAGAGTAAAATGGTCCAAGGTGGTTCACAGGAGCAATTATCAAACAAAATTAAGATAACAAGCCACATGTGGATATCGCAGATGCCTTACAGTGCAGGAGGCCATAGAACTTACAGTGCAGGAGGCCATTCGGCCCATCGAGTCTGCACCACTTCTTTGGAAAGAGCACCCTTCCCAACCGCACACCTCCACCCTATCCCCATAATCCAGTAAACCCATCCAACATAAAGGGCAATTTTGGACACAAAGGGCAATTTATCATGGCCAATCCACCTAACCTGCACATCTTTGGACTGAGAGGGGAAACTGGAGCACCCAGAGGAAACCCACGCACACGGGGAGAACGTGCAGACTCCGCACAGACAGTGACCCAAGCCGGGAATCGAACCTGGGACCCTGGAGTTGTGAAGCAATTGTGCTAATCACTATGCCACCGTGCTGTCATTCGGCCTATCAGGTCTGCTAACAACTCTCTGAAAGACCACCCCACATTGGCCCAATACCCCACCCTATTTCTGCAACCCCACCCCAAGGGGCAATTTAGCATGGCCAATCCACCTAACCTGCACATTTTTGGACAATGGGAGGAAACCGGAGCACCCAGAGGAAACCCACACAGATACGGAGAGAAAGTGCCAACTCCACATAGACAGTGACCAGATGTCGGAAACGAACCTGGGTCTCTGGCGCTGTGAGGCAGCAGTGCCAACCACTCTGTCACCGTGTCTTCTTAACCACATATTACTACACATTACCACATATCCAAAAGATTTGTCAAAGAGGTCGGGTTTAAGGAGATTCTTAAATGTAGAGAACGAGGTAAGAAAATAAGAGGTTTAAGGGGGAAATTCCAGGCCATAGGGCCAAGCACTTCAAGGCAAAGTTGTATAAATGATAGTCAGAATTGGGAGGAACTGCAGAGACATTGGAGGTCAGTATGAGGTTACAGAAATACGTTGGGGCTAGGCCACTGAGAAATTTGATAACAAAGACAAGAATTTTTAAACTGAGGCAGTGCTGGACTGAGTCAATGTAGGTCAGTAAGCATAGGAGTGAATGGGACTTGGTGCAAGTTAGCAGCACAGATTTGGAAGAGTTCAAATTCACAGAGGGTGGAAGGCCAGCCAGGAGAGCATTAGAATGTTTGTGTCTAAATGATAACAAAGGCATAGATCAAAGTTTCAGCGATGAGCTGAGGCAGGGGCAGAGACAAATAACATTATGGAGGGGAAAGTAGGTATTCTTTGGTTCAATCAAACCCACCCGTTGATCCTGTGATATATCCAATTATCTAAATTAGGCCAAACAGTGGTCCAAGGGGAAAAAAACAAATGAGAACAGAGTTTTGAGCTATTAACTTAAAAAATATAAAAGCAGTGTTTTGTTTTGAACGGCTATGCGTTCATTCACTTTATGCACCTAATCAAGCCTATGGACTTTCTACAGGTTATCTGGTTTTGGATCACATCCACAAGTTTGCGATGGTTTACACAAAACAGCTTTTAGTTCATGGGCCAAAGCTAGTTATGAAAGCCAAAACTTTACTGAAAGCTGTATTCTGCAGGAGCTAGGGAGGTTTCAAGGAAAGAAAGAGCTCTGGAAGTAATTATATACCATCCGTTTTTACTGGCATTAAATTGCAGGGGTGTTTCCGTTTTTCTTGATCTTAAATACAGCTATTTGAACATGATGGTGACCCTGTGTACAGTCTGATGCAAGACATTACTTTCAGCTGATGTTGTGAAAAACATGTCGCACTACTAGCACAAAACAAGGTGCAGCTTCCTCCTGAAACAAGAATAGATTGTGTTCGGCGGATAAACAAAGAGGTTTTACTTCTTGGTGAGCCAGATGTGCGAGAATAAACAGAGTTAAGTTTTCAGTTAGCATACTGCATTCTAATTGGTTAATGTTGAAATACAACTAAATCATCCCATAGATCCAACTTGCTAGTAGACTGAAAGTAAACTAGAAAACAGGAATTACAAATTGACATATAGAAAAGAAAAATTCCAACTCTTTTCTTTCATGATATGCACAAGAACCTCACCTCTCTAGTTGCAATTAATGGGAAATTCTGAAAAGGCCCAGATCATGAGCCAAGCACACTCCCAAGCAGGTTTCCATATTCCTACATAGAACAAGCATCATGAGCCATGATTTTCCCAGCTGTGTGTGAAAAGTTAATGGTTCTTCTGAGATTCTACATTGGTCAAACTTTTGAGCAAAACTGACTTCAGACGTTACCAGGAGAATACTGCTCATTCAGCTAGAGGGCAAGCACAAGGATAGAATGCCACGGTGTACACAGAGTTACTGGCACTGCACATTTCCAATGACGCTGTTTTGATTCCTGTCACTGTGAATTTTGGGGAGAGACATTACAAGTGCGAAACTGAATTAGGGTCAGTAAGCAAAGTTAGTCTCTTCCTTCTAACTGATGCAATTAAAAAATATATATTCAACCTGTATGATATGGCAAGAACCAAGTATGTAACTGACTGCGTGTTCAGATAAATTCTTACATATTATAAACAATGTGAAGACATCATCCTGTTTTGGGAACTAAGGCAGTTACTGACTTCCATTGTTCTTCGCTGCTTCACTGCCAGAAAACATATTGCATTATGTCACCATCCACTTGTAAGTCATGAATAAATCTTGTAGTGTTACTATATTGTACCATAAAAGGAAACAGATTGTTGTGAATGGAACTGCAAATTTTGTTCAAGTGTATGAAATCTTTCAAATTCTTCCTCTTTAAAATCAACAAACATATTTATATCTAGGAGTTTCATGTAAACTATACACTTTTGTTACCATTGATAAAAGTGTTTCACTGCTGATCTCTCAAATTACCTTTGTTTTGAGGGCAGCGCCCACATTTCTTTTTAACCAATCGCAAGCCCATTTGTTCCTTTTTTTAAAAAAGAAATAAAAATCTTATTATTGGGGTTCATAGCATAATTTGAGCCAGAATAAATGAAGCAACTATGGCAGATTTCAATCCCAATACAGCAAGAAATACAAATCACTGGCTTCTCGTGTTCACAAACACCAAATTTCCTCCACTCCCTCTACTTCCCCACCTCGGTGACCTCATCAACCAGCAGCCGATTTTGTTCCATTGAGACAACACAATAGACAGATTGAAAAGTCAGAACAGTTTTCAGGATCAACAATCAAGAGTCGATTCACCACAAGTGACTGAAAGGAAAGGTCTGGGTGACTAGAGTTGAGGCTGCGGCAAAATGATCTTAATGTAAACTACCAAAGGGAGAGATGCAAGTCAGAATCCCAGATCTGCTTCAGATCACATCATAAATCATCTGGAGCTGCACAGAACCAGAAGCAGCACCAAAATCTCCAGACAATTTGGTAAAACATCATGCATTTAGCAATTGGCTGAATTGACACATCAATAAACATTGTGATCAGGTTGGGAAGGCTGTTCAAGCTGGATGTTGTTTCTTTAAAAATACTATTCATACACTGAGCCTATGAAGCGGATAAAATACAGTGGTGCAGCCTGCAACAAAAAAGAAACTGACTATTCATCAAGGTCTCACTGTATATGCTTTATGACTACACACCACATTCTAATTGGAACTGGAATGCAAGGAATGTAGACTACTTCAGTTAAGCTCTAAAGCTAAGAACTGTTAAGTAGTGATCAGGAATGCATACTGCCTCTGCTGACAATGCGCGATGATCATTTTGTCTAGTCAGGAATAAGTGAAATATTTCAATTTGATACCATTCATGATCATGAAAACAAAGAAAAAATCTTGAAAGCCTTTCCTGTCCTACACACACACACATACATGTGTATGTTATATATGCACACATGTACATCGACTAGGGGCTTTTCACAGTAACTTCATACTTCTGACAATATTATCATATCCACTTACACAAATATGCACACACATTAACTGATAAAAACACTTTCTCATATTATCCTGTATGAAATAGTGTCTCTGAGAACGATGCAATTTTACAGCAACATAAATTTTAATCAGATGTAGCCCAAACTCTGGGAACACTTTGGTATTTTCCACGCATCAAAATTAAAGAGTGGTATGGCACATCTAAAGTCAGAATATTAGCCCACACCACTTAAGCTTTCCAAGGTTTACCACTTAATTGAAAACATTTTAATGCATTTTCCTAATCCGTTGGTTTTTATTTTCCTCCCCTCTTCTTTCTCAATTCAGCATTTTACGCACGATACCATTTCTAACAAAAGCATTCTGCAAAGACTGAGGAGGAGCATATTAAAGCAGAAGGTAGAGGGTAGGAATTCCAATGCTTAGGGACTTGATGGATGAAGGCATGGAGCAAGGAGAACGAGGCATGTACAAGAAACAAGAGTTGGATAAATGCAGTGTTCTTGAAAGGTTGGCGTCAGAGGTTACAAAGATAAGGAGGGGCAAGGCTATGCAGACAATTTTAAAATGAAGGCATTGGTAGACTGGGAGGAATGATGGCAAGCAGAACTTGGTGCGGATTAGAACATATGCAGCAGTGTTTTGGTGAGCTCACAATTATGGAGGTTCGAAGTTGGGAAGGCAGTGAGAAGGATATTGGAATGAAGAAGTCTGGGGTAACAAGTTATGGATCAGAGTTTTAGCAGAAGAAATGCCAAGGAAGGGGTGGAGATGTGTGCACGGTTCACGAGTGGAGGAATGAAGCGTATTTGTGATAAAGTGGCATGTTAAACTCAGGATTTGATAAGATACCAATGGTTTTTGTCTTCCAAATGCTTAAATGGAAGAAATTACAGCACACCCAGAACTCTATGTTTGACAAACAGTATAGATGTCGAGAGGTGGGTGGTATTGTCAGCCTAAATGTGGAACCCAATGCTGTGCCTTCAGATATCGTCAATGAACAGCAAGTAGATAATAGAAAGGTACAAGATAATCCATTGCAAGAGTATCCGTGGCAACGACTAGATAACTGTACAATCGAGGAAAAGTGTGATCAAATGTGAGAAAGACTGCAGGCAGGTCAAGATGGATGAGGAGGCTTAATGCACCACGGCCAGTGTCACAGAGATTGTCACTCATCACTTTGATGGGGACTGTTTAATGGCTTTGGCAGGGGTGGATGTTTGATTCAAATGTGGACCCACCAGCATGTTCAAGGATAACAGCAGTGGAATCGGAACCATTTAGGATGCCAGCTATCATGGAGACCAACCAGGAAGGGAAATTGGATGGTCAACAGTTTAGTGGGAATTGGATTCAGGAAGCAGGAAATGAATCTCGTAGCAAGATGAACTTGGTGGATGCCCAAGGGAAGACAAGAGAGAAATTGCAGAAAGATAGGAATTCTGCATTAGGGCACAAGAGGATCCTTGACTTTTTGAACAGTGGGAAGGAAGGAATGGGACAGGAGGATAGAATGAATGGTCGTACTCTTTGTGATAAAGTAATCCACAAGCTCCTTGGAAGAGAAGAGTTTATGGAAACAGTGGTGGAGAGAACGAACCTGGGGTTATCTTTGCATTCAGGATGATACTGAAGAAGTGAATTATGGCAGAAGAGATCAGCACCAAAAAGTGCTCGATTTGCTCCAGCCAGATTGGACTGTGAACTGATAAACCTTTTGCACGCTACATACTTGCAAGTTTGCATCCTTGGCTGGGGCCATTCTCGAAAAGAAAAATGCCAGCAAAGCATTTTGTGCGTTTCCTTGAAATCTGGGTATTATCAGATGCCCATTCTCAGCCTAATGAAAACATTATTCTATAATGTCCATAACCAGTATTTGAAAACTTGCATTACATTACAAATCTCCACCTCAAAACAGAAGTACAATATCATTTCAGGCAATCATTTTCAAAAACTTCCACCTCCCCCCCGCAATGCATTATGCAATCATTTTCAGTGAAAATATATTTCAGATATATAGCATAAACTTATCATAAATACAACATATTTGAATTTGTATAGTGCTCAAGTCCAATTAATAACTTTCTTGCATCTTAGTGACTGGTAATGGAGACAATATAGTTTGAGGGTTTTGTGGGTTCATGATTCTTCCAGTTTATATTTTAGGTCTCAAATCTGACTATTAACCCAAATTATAGACAAAATCAAACAGTGCATTTGGAATGATAAGAACATTATGGTGAAACTTTACATTGAATGACAGCATAATGATAGGGGTAGGGGCTCACACAACGGTTGAAAGGCTAAAATTGCCAGCACAATTCAAGAAACTAAGGTATGTAGACAAAACAAAAAATAAATGGATGCTCAAAGAGGGTGCTTGCTCTGATCGCATATTCTTTCTGCTCAAAATATGATCCACACAGTTATCAGAGACAAGCTGCATCTGCTCAAAAGGGACTGACCACCAGTCAGTGTTTACATATTAAATCAGAGATTTGACTGCAAAATGTACTGTTGTAGAGGCACATGGTAATGTCATTTGGTGTACTTTTGAGGTTGCTCAGGTTACTGTTGATTTTACTAGGGTTGCAGCTAATAATTTGGACTAATGAAATTTTTTTGCCACTGACAAGATCAGACTATGATCACAATATGAACTATTTAAAAGGCATGAGAAAATGGCTATGATTCGACACACTTTTGGCCAATCAAGAGAAAAACCTGCTGAATTTGTTACTATGATGAATGTTCAACTATCCGAGACGAAAAGACTCAAGTTGGGAGGTATTTTACATGTAACCTCCCTCTCCCCCCCCCCCCCAAACAAGATATTCAGATGATATTAAACTATAGGGAGTTGTTTCCAGCCACCTAATCCTCGAGTTACAATACAAACTTAGAGTCACTGGTTAGTATTTATTTTTAAAAACACACAATCTTAAAATGATATTTTCATTAATTCAATCAGCTACTTTTAGATTATGCTACTTGTACTAAAATTCTTACCAAGGCACGCAAAGTCAGTCAACATGACAACCAGATGAGATAGTTGTGGTGTTCTGACTGCAGTGAGGACCACATTTTTCCTTCGTCTCCCAAATCACTTGTTGGGTAGACTTTGCTAGGCTTTCTTGTAATTGCAGTGCAGTATGTCAATATATTTGTATCAGGACGCAAAGCAGCATCGTGACTCAAGTTCATATGATAAACAGGGCTGGCTCAATGCCTGCTCTTGGTTCCAATTTTGAAAAAAATAAGATTGTTTTGTTCATTCAGGGAAGAGGAATCTACAGTCTGCTAACTCCACTCTCCAGAGATCAGCACAGTAGACAGAACCTGGGACATTCCTCGTCTCAATGGTTCAACTACTCCTTAATAGAAGCTCCTGGGATTGCAATTTACGTTCTGTTTACATTTCTTCTGTCATTGAAGCACAATCAGTTCTCCAAGAGATTATGGCAACGGCACACTACATTTCACACACTTTCTTCTTTGAAGGGTGGATTTGCAACAGACAAAGTTATACCAACCAAAAGATATACACCACAACCTAAGCAACTATTGTAGACTTCATGTACAAGGAATTCTTTTAGTTCCATCTACAAGAATGCAAATACATATTTGATTACCTTCTGCCTCTCACCACCACTTCAAAGTTGTCTTGTAGTTGCTTCCCCTGCACTCCCAAACCAACGATGACAACAGGCAAGCAGACCTACTACAAGGCATCCCTAGTTAGAACAAAACAACTGCATGCAAGTTGCAGTAACTTGCCACTTGCTTCCCCTATCCATTAATTGGAAACCTGGATATTGGTGGCACCTCCAAAGGGTAACAAACCCACATCCTCTCATCTCATGATATCCATTTGAAGAGAAGTTAAAAAAGCACTACCATATATCAGATTCCCTATTTGTGTTTGCACCAACCCTTTGAAAGAGCACCCTATTCAGGTCCACTCCCCCACCCCATCCCCGTAACCCCACCTAACCTGCACAACCCTGGACACTAAGGGGCAATTTAGTATGGCCAATCCACCTAACCTCGACATCTTTGGATTGTGGGAGAAACCGGAGCACCCGGAGGAAACCCACAGAGACACAGGGAGAACATGCAAACTCCACTCAGTCACCCAAGGCCTGAATTGAACCCGGGTCCCTGGTGCTGAGGCAACAGTGCTAACCACCGTGCCAGCTAGACATCCGATTTAGCAAAACCATCTTCCATGTTAGTTTGTTTTTAAAATTTCAACTGCAGTAGGCAAGTTTGCTATTAGGTAGGCATGAAAAAAACCCTTTGTTTTTCTCTACCTCAATTGTATAGTCGTTCTTGCAGGGGTGCATTGTCATGGGTTTCAGCAGCCTTCGTACCTTCTAATGAGTGACAGCAGGATGTTCAACCAAAGTGAATGTCATAACAAAGACCAAAGCTGACCTCACACAAACACCTTCCAGCCGAGGTAGAAATAAGGAATTCCACCACCACACTTGAGCCCCTCACTGCTCCCCCCCCCCCCCCCCCCCACGCCAGAGATTTAACCAAAAGCAATTATGCGTCACCACCCAACCGATTATCTGCAGGCTCAGTGCACATTATGGATTAATCATAAGATTGTCCAGGTCTGTATGGCTCACTTCCAACCTGGGTTTTATACACATCAATTGGAAGAGCTTATGCCAGATATTCTACAAACAAAACTAACTAGAAGCAGTAATAAAGTACACAAGGTATCTGGATAATTCCCCAGATTTAGAGGAAATTGGTTGTCCTATTGAGAAATTGTAAAGGCGGCATGGTGGCGCGGTGGTTAGCACTGCTGCCTCATGGCACTGAGAACCTGGGTCGATCCCAGCCCCAGGTCACTGTCTGCATGGAGTCTGCACATTCTCCCAGTGTTTATGTGGGTTTCAACAACCCAAACATGCACACACTAAGTGGATTGCCCACGCTAAAATTGCCCACGCTAAAATTGCCCCTCAATTGGGTATTCATTTATATTTTAAGAAGCTTGTAATTTCCCATTAAGGAATTGTAGCCATTGTATTTCCAAAAACAAAGTTGCTTCACTATTCATTATTTGATTAAAATAGCTCAGAGAATGGCTTTGTTCAGAAAAAACATCTGTATTAAAATGAGTTGTATAACTCGTGTAGTAAACAGTGCTACAGTACTGACAAACTAATATCAGTACTTTCACCATCTATGTTATGAAGTGAAATAGAGACTTGAGAAAGCAGCATCAACACACTCAGGATAATTTTTAGGTCCAATTAATTGTTATATCTGATTTCATGTTATTCGCCTATATACCAGAGGCTTGCTGTGGCCACCTGTGGAACTGTATGCAGTAGCCATTATTAGACTGAGTACCTGTTAGGGCAATCACAGATATCCCCCATGGATAACTGGCGTGGTGATCTGGAGTGGGAACCAAAGTTGATTCCTCCCCCCACCCCCCCGCCTCATAATACTTAGCTCCCAAACACTAATGCCAATTGAGCCCTATCAAGCTGAAGAATAACAATTTCAACATAGATCAGGGATTCGACTCTATTCTAATTTGAAAGGTGTAGTGCTGTGCAACTGTGCTTTCAGCATTTACTATTTCCAGGGTGTACTGCTGCTGCAAGTACACGGAGCCAAAGAAACTACGGTTTTCATTAATTAACTTCTTACCTAATACTGAAACTGCTTCAATGCCATGCAAGGCTATGGTTGGCCTAAATACTTCCCCTGGCCTACCCCCAGGCGGAAACGCCTCACACTCTGTCCAACAAATACATGAATAACTGACGCAGTAGCAAACTTCAGAAATAAGTATGGAAAATGAGCCAGGATGGGCAGGCAGCTTGGGGGGGGGGGGGGGGGGGGGGGGGGAATAAAAGATTAAAAATCAGATCAAATAAATTCAAAGGCAAATAAAAAATTAGCTTTTATTGCATAATACCACTAAAAAGAAAACCCTGAATGCCTTTTTCTCTAGATAAGTCAGCATATAAAATCATGTGCGGAAAATTCCATTCATTGGCTAGCAGAGGGCTACATTCTGACACAGAAAGCGGAAAACAAACTCCTCTGTTTTTTCCATTTTCTTGAACTCAATTTAGATTCTAATAAATGTACCTTTTACGACAGCTCAATCTGGTTGATGCACAAATAACACTGGTAGGTACATAAAAGATAATTTATTCATGTTCTGTGGTAAACTTGACTGTTAACCAAGCAAAATCCAAAATATATTTTTAACATAAATTTAGAGTACCCCAATTTGTATTTATTTATTTATTTTTAAGCATGGCCAATCCATCTTTCCTGCACATCTTTTTGGATTGTGGGGGGTGAGACCCATGCAGACAAGGGAAGAACGTGAGGCAGCAGTGCTAACTTCTGTGCCACCGTGCCGTCCCAAAATATTTTTCTAATGCTAACGAAAACTTTCCCATACAAAGGCCCTTAGGAACTGTGGGGTGGAAGTGGTGGCAGGGAGCTGTGAGGGGATCATGGAATCACTGCCGTGCAGAAGGAGGCCATTTGGACGATCAGGTCTGCACCGTCCCTCCGAAAGAGCACTCCACGCAGGCCCAACCCCCCACCCTAACTTTGGTCTCTTTATGAGCAATTTAGCATGGCCAATCCACCTAACCTGCACATCTTTGGACTGTGGGAGGAAACCGGAACACCCGAGGGTAATTCCCCGCAGATACGGGGAAAATATGCAAACTCCACAGAGTAACCAACAGTCGTTATCGAACCCAGGCTCTTGGCATTGTGATGCAGCAGTGCTAACCACTGTGCTACCTGCTCCCACTACCTCTCCTAGGGTATGATACAAGGACAAGTGGAAGTCATCTAGTATTTGTAAAGGTGCAAGGAAACGTGTTTTTGGAGTATTTTGTAAATTTATTTTACTCTCAGAATATAGGTGATATTAGTTTAAATCATTTATTGTTCGATTATCCCTTCTTGCGATATAGGGCTTTCTCCTTAGAATGTTCCAGTTCATGAGATGGCCCTTCCACATCAATGTTAGGTAGGACAGTTTAGGATTTGTGGCTAGCAAAGATGAAGGAATAGCATTATGTAGCTATGTTTGGAATGGTGAGGCATGAAGTGGAACTTGGAGGTGATCCCACAGCATTGCTGCTCATCCTTTTCATTAAGATGAGATGGAAGGGTTGGGACGCATGGTCAAAGTAAGCCAGGTGAATTGCAGCAGTGCACCCTATATAGATAGCAAATGTTACAGCACAGGTGCATTGGGGGTAGAAAAGGTGAACAAAGTGTAGTGGCAGCATTGCGGATCAAGTTGCGTGACACAAAAGAAGAACTGTACCGTGTGTATAAAGAATCACAATGCTGCAGACTAATAGTAGGGAGGGAAAGACTGCTGTTCAAAACAAAATGAAAGGGAACCAAGCATTCATAAAGCAATGACATGTGACAGGCTGGGGAGGCAAGGATTAAATTATACATTCGGGGTATAACGCAATGTGTCACAAGCTGAGGAAGGAGTCTTGGTGCATGTAAAACCATGTTATTTCTCCCAGTTTGCAACATGACATACAGTAATGTTACTACATCGGCTGAAAGAAAATCAAGGGTGCACAAAATATTTGTGACATACCGAGCAAAAATAAACCATCAGATAACAGCTGATTAAACAAAGATTTCAGTGGACAATATATTTCATATCCCTCTCCATCATCATCCTCACAGGGCAAAAAAAGGTTGTATTACACAATTCTGTTTTACACTAGAAAGTTAAAATTGTAATCTTTGAGACAATTTTCACAGATGGAGTTTGAATGCACTAGACACTTTTTTAAGACATGACGGACAGTGGTTTATGTATAGGCAGTATTTGGATAAGCATACTATTTAGTCAATAGGTTTTTTTTGGCCCCAAGCCATTTTCCTGCTGGAACCTTTACTCAGTAAAATCAGCAGAAGGACCCAATTAAAAATGTGTGCAGATACCAGAGCTTACTAAAAATGTGGATCCTAATTGTTGCTGAATCTGCTCTTCATTCAGGTTGGTTAATCCATTCCAACCAGTTCCATCTTTTGTAACTGATGTAGCCCAAAGAATTCCGAGTTTCCAGAACATGGAATGCTGCTAGTCAAGAAATACTTACACTTGAACATATAACCTGCTTGTTTTAGAGGCATGTTCATTCTCACTTTCCATATCTTCACCTCCCTGGTCCCCACTGTACTTCCTCTTGTTGGGGCTGATGGGTGGAGGTCCTGTGCGATGGTTGGTGAGTGCAGAGGACACTGGGATTGATTGCATCCTACCGTCACTCCTTAGTGCTGCTTCACCTACGGATTAAACATTTTACAAAATTATTCCTCTCAAACATCATCCTTTTTATAGCAGGTTGCAAATAACATCTAGCTATGAGAAGACAGTTAAAAAAATGCTGCACTTTAAAAGATAAAATGCACCACATTTAATTCAACATCTTTGTATTCGCACTCTTGAATTGATCATAAAAGGGTAACCAAACCCTCCATTTTGCATAAAATTTGCTATTTTGTGTTACTGCAATGAAATAAATAACTCAAGTGCTGCTGTGGGAAATGTTTTTCTTTCCGCGCAGTAAGAGCTGTGGCAGAGGGAAAATCAGCTTGCCAAACTAAACTTTACAAGTTTATTGGACACTGTTAATGTTCTACAGTATATGTACGTAGGCATAAAAAACAAACTCCAAACAAGCTCATACACCCTACCTACATGGGAAAAATAAGAGCATGTACCAAGTCTGCGACAAGGCCCAGACCTCTTCCTCAAGCTACAAAAAAAAACGAGCTGAACATTCAAGAGATTTATTGTTGATAGTTTTCCCCATTGCATTCAGTGAAGGGAAACCACAGCGCAGTTCACCAAACAAATGTCCTATTTTACTGGCTGGGTTGTCTCCTCCAGTCTAACCACGCTCCATGGCAACCAAATGACATCATAATTTTGGCAAGAAACGCTCTGACAAACCTAGACTTTATAAAAAAAAAAGAGCTTCAGCAGCAGTTTGAATAAATTTAATTTAGTTTTTGTCTTCTAGAACCAGATACTACACATTCCACATGCAAGATATTCATGTGACATTTTACGAGTCATCAGTCTCATTACCAGGCAACATTTTGATGCATTTCCAATTTTTCCTTCCTGACTGCTTATTCATTTGAGGCAGAAAAATTCAATTACATGTATTCCCTTGCCCAGCTGAACAGCTATGTATAGAATTTCCACCCCTCCTCCCCATGGAACTTTAACCTGATGTTTGCCAAGTTACTTCTGCTCCCCAGGAAGGAAGTTCTCCTCCCCCCCCCCCAACAGATGTGAAAAAGCTACAAAAATAAAAGTGTGCCAGACAGGACCTATCAAAGCATTAAATGAACATAAAATGGGACTTGTTGAAACTTCAGAAGTAAATTTGAGGTATAATAATCAGATTGCAGTGGTTAAATCAAATGAAATAAAACATTTGCACGAGTTATGGTAATCCCAAAATGGGTAACAAACATTTAAGACAGGAGTAAAAACTAGGCAATGCATTATACTAAATTGGAACCAATAGCTTTTGCGACATTCAATATATTAGAGCAGAAGTGCCCAACAAGGGCAAATATCCTTTTAAATCATATTAATAGACACATCCAGAGGTGTGGAAACTAAGAAATCCAAGTGTCCCAATCAATGATTTATCCAACTACTGAAGCAACAAAGCTTTTTATGAATATTCCAACCTTTTAAGATAAAAATATTAAAACAGGCAAATATAAAAAAGCACAAACTGGACTTCGATGAGATTGCCACATGTGGCACGAGGGCTATAGTTTGGCTTCGCTGCATTAACAGATCAACAGTGCTAGCAACTCCAAACACACATGTACAAGGTATCTATTGCAGCAATAATTTTGATTTGCTAATTTCTTGGTTCAGTTAAGTTAACCTTCAACTGTAGCCATACAAAGCAAAATAAATGTTTCTGAATGCAGAGCTTCGAGTCCACTACAATATATTTTTTCCCTGAACAAGTTGCTTCTTCCACGGTCACATTTTATGCATTACAATAATTTATGTCTTTTCCAAATCCTATTTTTAATAAATACTGCAGATTTGCACATCCTCAGCTGCAGCCAACATTTTGGCTGTGTTCAGCAGGAAATGTGTGAGAGGGGGGGGGGGTGCAGCCGGGTAGAAAGAGTAGAAAGGAACTGTCAGCATTCTCAGTCAGCTCTATATGATTTAATCTGGGCAGACCACAGTTACTGTGATAGCCTTCAAAAGATACCACAGAAAGCAATGGAAAAATATATCTGCAAAGCACACCAGATGTCCTCGGAGGAGTACGTCCAGGGGTCTGTACAGAAACAATGTATGCACAAGACTCACTTCTATATCATAGTGAGAAATTGCATCATATTTTCATTAAATATGCATATAGAATTTATAGAATCATTTGGTTCAGGACTATTTATATCTGCAGCTGCTAAGTTCTATATCCTGACCCATTTTCCTGCATGGGAACCACTGCACCAGTCACTCTGCCACATAAAAAGGAAGCGTGTCTCTGGGTACAATTATTTTTAAAATAGAAAACTCGTAAAACATTTATTGAAATATGATATATGGTAATGATTATTAACTAGTCAAGTTAACATTACCATAAAATAAAATTATCCAACCTTTAAGGTGAACATTAAATTGTAACAAAAAAAAAGCTGAGAGAGATTTTGCGAATTCAAAACCCAAACACAAGATGCCTTTGTGGGTTGATTTGAGTTTTTAAACTGAAAAAAATCCCCATGAAATCTTCAAAATAACTAAAAATGACTGTAAAATTAGGAGATATTTACATCATTAATTAAGGATTATTTATGTACAAACAACACAAATATGGTTGGTATTTCAACACAAACAGTCCAGCCAGATCTCGTTTTCAACGTGACCGTAATGTTTTGCTGTTTGACGGCCAATTTTAGGTTAAGATTGACCATCTGGCTACTTTAAATTTTCCTGCCACAATTATGGAAACAAGGCTGCGGAGTTTGATTTTAATCACATTCTTAACCAGTTGTTTGATGCAACAGCACACTTAAACTGTGAATCCTGGCCCAGCTGCCAAAGAACAGTGTAATATCTGCATTTGGTCTCAAATCAAAATATAATGAGAAATTGTTCTCATGCAAAACAGATGGAAATTCTACAGGCTTATGCATGAGTAAATTTTCAGTCTTAATTTCAGTTGTACTTTAACAAAGCTCACTGTTGTTTGCATTACCAGTCTTTTTATTTCTGCCCTGCCTCTGGTCTACTCCATTTAAATCTGTTCCAGGTTTGTTGGAACTGAAAAACACAGCTCAGATCACTGCCGATAGCACCGAAAATGACCTCTCCTTTTATCCCTTTGCAGGGAGATGAAGCAGTGAACATAAAAACGTCAAGTCAGTTTGCATAATGTTGCAGATCAGGTTTTCCAGGATAGGATCCCTCTGGCTTAAGTGGATTTTGCTTTCCGCCAAAATAATATGCAGTAAACTAAAGATAAAATAAAATATGGGTTTAAAGTAGCATCCAACCCAAAAAAGGCTTACACGAGAATTATACATGGGTTACATAAATGCATTAACAACAATTTCAAAATTTCAAAGACAAAACAGAAGACCTGCATTAAAGTTCTTTTTTAGCAAATGAAGTACTTTTGAAATGCAGTCACCATTATAATGGAGGAACGGTGAAAGGTTCCATAGGCACAAATAAATAAACGATCAGATAATCTATTTTAGGTGTTAGTTGAGGGGTAAATATTAGTCAGATAGTCAAAGAGACTAATTTTATCTGGCTGCTTTACATTTCCCTATGTAGGCATGTTATGAAGGTACATTAATATGTCCATGTTTCAGTTAGTTTGATGGGAGAGTAAAGTGAAAACTGATCTGGATTCAGATTCACATTCTCCTCAACAAACCTCAAGCTGGAACTCACAACTGACATTGAAAAAATAATGGCACTAAGAATTTAGCACATCAGAAGAAATGTAGTTGCTTAACCCTGATAGAAAGGGTTAGTTTGACCTCTCTCCTCCTCCCCCACCAAAAAAATATACAGCCATTCTCACATTTTCTCTGCACATCTCCAAGCCATGACCACTTCACCAGGTAGGATAGTTAACATAAACTTTCTTAGGATATCAGTTAAGCAACTGAAAAACTGGGATTTACAATGGGGTAAACACAATGCAACCTGCAGTTTAACTGAATGTTGCATTTCAGAATGTGAAACTATAATTGCAATTTCTTTTAATTTCCAACAGAAAATTGTTTATTGCTTATGCCATTATAATATTATTGCTTATAGCATTATAATATATACCAGACTTCCAGTTACAGATGTCTCTCTATATGTTTGGCCAACCTTCCTTTTTAGAATGTGGAGTCTTTCTCACCCCTCCCTTGCAGCTCTGGAATACTTTCACACTACGCTTTTACTCAGCCAACTCCTTTTTGCCTGTCACCACAAAAGGTTTTGGAATACGATTTTCAACATCAATTTTGACATTTTCAGAAAATAAAAGTTAATCAGGAGAGGCACTTTCCCATAAGTTGATCAATTATTGTATTGGTAAAGTATTAATTATGTTTCTGCTCAATGAGCCAGCACTTGAGCTCCAGTTCTGTTCCAAGTTCAGGAAATACCCAAAGGGCAGCTGCTAAAATTCACTGTTTATTGTTTGGTTTCTACATCCTAGTAACCACAGTTCAAGGCCAAGGAGAGAGATACAGAAGGAGCGTAGATCACAAAAGGATACCTCCTGTTGTTTTAGCCATCTGGACACTCAAACTAAACAAATCAAAATCACGACCGAGGGAATCTACCCCCACCACAGGGAATTACATCAATGCATTATTTTGCAGAGTAGAATTAACAGCAAGTTAAGGAATAACAAATCTACTACTGCATTATGCTTCAACTATCTTCACTAGTCTCAATGAGCTCAACAAGCATCATTTTCACAGAAAAAATAGGATGCAGATGTTGAAGCTCAAAATTCACCAAGTATCAAGTGTCTTGTCATTTGACACGGTGCACCAGAGTAGGCAGCTGGTACAGAATGGTTCTGCTACATAGCCTTTTCACCTCAGTGCTTCTGCCTCAGCTTATGTAATGGGCTTCTGAATGCCTGCATTCTCAGTACACAGATCACACGGAATCCCGAATATCAGAATTAAAATGGGCACCAGTCAAAATTCACAGAAATTGTCAATTATGATTCTTTTTCTGGGTCCCCAATTCTGGGACTCACCCATCTTTGATTAATAAATCAAAATAGACATAATCCATTTTAAACTCATCATGTCTCATAACAAACATTCTTTGATGTGTAATGGTGCAAACTCCAACTGACCATTCTGAGCCCAAACCATTCAAATGGCTTGAATATTATAAATTTTTTATCTGTTGCCTGATAACCAAAAATACAGGAAGCACAGACAGGGAAGACTTTAATGCCAGTTATATACAAAATATTGTTGCAACAGTTTGAATTTGTAGATCTTATTTCCATAAATGACAATATACATTAATTATAATTCATTACTGTATCTCTGAGGGTTTCTAACTGAAAGGACAGTCACATAGGTAATGTATCCAAAATAAATTAAATGAAAACAAGAGAAGAAGAAAGCTGGCATAATACCATACAAAACATACAATGAAGGAGATTGAGAGCAGCAGTGAATGTAGGGATTGATAAAAGCATTTTAAACATTAGTGTCTAAGAAAGCAATTTAAATTCAAAATCAATTTTACAAATGTATGATTTTTTTTCCTGTTAGGTGGTGAGCAAAAATCCAACACATGTACAATTCTTTATGCCAATTATGTGTGGACCAACCCAAGTGACCTCTGGCATTGCCATTAATGTGGCTGAATTACTGTTTGCTGAACAGGATTGCTTCCAGGTCACAACAGCTGCTAACACAGAGGCAGCTAGTAAAGTAGAACCATACATTCTGAAACTTCATAAAAAGATTAAGAATAAAATCTGTGCATTAAATGCCTAATTCCCATTATTAAAAAGTTTGCTTTGATCTTTGTTCATTATTCAAGAGTTTCCAAGAGTCTACAACAGCAAGTTTGCCAAACTGCAATTTGTTTGGCATAAGTAAGTTGCATTAAAACTCTTAATGATTTCAAACTGAATTAGTATGCCCAAGCAGCCGAAAATTGGAAAACAGATGTGGTTAACTGATGTTCCACTAATTTCATGCACATCTAAACTCTGTGCAAACCAGAATGGAACTGTCAATCATAAAATGAATACAATAATAAACCATCAGAATGGGTTGGACCCTAAATGGACTTCCATTTTATGTTGAATCTCACAAAAACATTTGGATAAAGGAAACTTTACTTACTTTATTGGCACCAAAAAGATTCTGATGGAAACATTACTGTGTTTACCTTGCATTTTTGCATGTTTTTAAAATGGTTGTAACACTGGCAAAGAATTATGGGTCTATTTTTATTAATGGAAAATCCCAAAATTTTCCACTGTATTTTTCTGAAAAATTGTTAGGGCAAATGAAGGGGAAATCAAAGCTGGGTAAAGTTCAAAATAAAAGAAAGCTTAGAAAACTATTAGTCATTTGTCTCCACGAGGTGTTCAACTTCACCCACTGAAAACTACAGTACTAGAATGGGAAATTAAATGGCAAAATGAATCCAAGGAAGAAATCAAGCTTCCTGTCACTTTCTTAAAAAGTCATTTGTAAGTTAATCATTTAAAACAGAAATGCTGCTTTCCTTGGCTGGCCACTCTTAAAACTTTTACTTGTGTTCGGGCAGTTACAATAGTAACTAATTAACAGATTCAGCTTTAAAAGTTGAAGCTGATAAAGCTAGTGTACAAGCACAAGATGGCTTAGGAACTCGCAACATAATCTGAATCTACAGGTCACAATACAGGGACCCAACCCCCACACTAGCAATTCGCTCTGTTTTACATTTTTAATGAATGAAGTCCCAAAAATATGCAGCCTGAATTGATTTACTAGCACGAGCATGGATAGTACTGCATCAAATGTGGTTTATGAAATACTTGTCAAACAATCTTAAACCCCTAAAGCTTTTAGAATCCAAAAATCAAGCCATTACCCCTCCTTTAATCTGCACACAAGAGTTTAACAATGCAGGCAGACCCAAAGCTACACTGGTGTGTGGGTGTTCATCTTTGATCATTAATGAAGTCCCCCAAGAACACAAAACACTGGCGCGCCAAAAACAACAAACGCGTAAATAACTAAAAAAGGTGCAACTACGGTCTGGACCAAAAAAAAAGTGGAGGATATATTGGAAATCGGCTCGACCATTGTCTTCCTCCAGCATTTGAGGGAAGAGGCACATCCTTCAATGTCAGAACTTTCTCAGAACTACACAGGAAATGATAAGCTAAACAAAGAGTGCAGACTGTGCAAGTACAACATGGCTCCTCAGACAGGCAGCTAATTTTCTTTGTTAGCGCTGCTGCAAATCTGGGAGCCCGGGGGGGGGAAGGGGCAGACACTGGACACTGCGAGTCTGACAAACAAAGAAAGGTGAACCATTGTGTTTTTAAAATGACAGGCCATTTATTAAAGATAAATATATATATATCCACACGATACACAACCTTATCAGCAACGTATTTTACCATCTAAAAGGGAGGGGATATTGTAGAGCAAAAAAAAAAGTTGGGAGTTTTTACCTTCGAAGCACAGGATGCCGATATTGTTGCTCATCTTGTCCAAGTACTGATAGTTCAACAGGTCCATTTTCTTTAGTAGCATTTACCGGGCAGCAAAGAGGCCAGCTGTTTGCTTCACCAGGACAGCGCGCTAACTGCCTTCCCTCAGCGCCCCCCTCTCCCCCCTAGGCCCCAGCCTTTCAAATCACAAATCTTTCCACACACAAAAAATAATAAATATGTCGTAACCGGCACGCAAAAAACTTTCTGAACGCGGCCGAAAGAAAAAAAAAGGGTTTCTATTTGTACCCACAATGTAGGTAATATATATATATATTTATTTAGTCGTACTTCCCCCCTCCTCTCCCCCTCACAGGCCCGAGACTCTTAAAGGCGGGCTCTTCATGGTCGAGAAGGCTCTGGGCGGCGAGGGAGACGAGACGAGGCAGCTCCCCTCACAGCCCGGCTGCAAGTTCCAACTGCACAGACATGCAGGCTATGCCTGGTATGACATGGTGATGGGGGGGGGGGGGGGGTGGGTAGGGGAAGGAAGAGAGGCGGCTTCCTCTAGGCCGCCAGCGAGTATGTTCACTCCCTCCTTCCCTACCTCCCCGCCCCCCTCTCCAAAGGTCAGGGATTGTTCCTGCCCAAGATCAGACTCCAAAATGCACCCACTGCTGGAGACAGTGTGTGTGTGAGTGAGGGAGTGTAATGTTGGTGGCTCTGCAAAAAAAAAATAATAAAATACACACACTGCACAAGGCAGGACCCCCTGTTCAGGGCCTGCTCTGCCTCCCCCCCACTATCCCCAAAGCGAATTAAACAAGAACCAGAGTCAAACACACAGACTTTATTTTCGCAAAAAAACACACACAGTCAGCGAGTAGGGAGTACACTTTGTCTTGTACAGTTGTATTTCAAACCCTTGGAAGGATTCTCGTTTTGCAAGTAAGCAGGGCACGAGCCGCGCGCGAAGAGCTATGGTGGCTTTGACACCTGTTTGGGAATGTGCATGTGGGCACAAGCTCGATCCAATGGGGGGGCGGGGTGGGGGGTTGCTCTTCTTTAGGCCTTTCTATAAAACACATAGTTCGTGACCAAAAAGGTCAAGATTACACAGTTGCTTCCAAATATCTGTAATGGCCAAGAAACTGGCCTCTGCCACTAACTCGCCCTTCTGAGGTCTAACTGAGCAACTTGTGATGCGACCATCAATTCACACGAGACGGAGAGTTGAAGTGAACAGTGGTTTTAATCCGCCAGAACTGTGCCTGCCTGCGATTGCTCTGAACTCAGTGCCGCCTACAGGCTGCAGATCTATATACCTCCGCTGAGGGGGCGGAGCCATAGGCGAAGCCCACAAGGGCACCAACATAATACAAGGTCATGTAATGTAATACAATGGTGAATGGTAGCCATAATACATTCACCACAACTTGCAACCACAAGCCACGCATCTGACAATTAGCCCCATTGCCCCTTCACCGTATCCAGAGGCCAAAGCACAGAAATACAAAACGTGACCTTGTTTAAATGACCAGCAACGCAAATCTACCGGAGCTCAGTTTTAGTTTAAAATACACTGTGCGGATTATTAAAATGTTGTGTCTATTTGAAATACTTCACACAGCAAGTGACTCCAAACTGCTGTTATCAATGTACACAGCTTTGCATTCAAATCATAAACAAATGTCTGAAGAACAAAAGCAATCTGGCGTTTTTAATTGAATATTTGTCATTAGAATCTCCTAAAATTCTGATTCAATTGGTTTGAAATCATGATATCTATACTGATATAGAACAGAATTAAACAAAATCTGTTGAGCCAGTTTTAATAAATATTAAAATACAAATTCACTATGCACGCTTAGCAAATAGATGGAGCTTTTTAAAAATGGGTAACAAAGATTTGTCGAAATTGCCCAGAGCTGTGTGACATTGCCTGTCACAGAGAGCTGCTGGATCAGGATGTGCATCAAACCATGTTGGGAAGACCACTCACTACACAACAGCATATAGATTCAACTTTGCGTCGACTCAGGAGTGTGATTAGAGTGTGAAATCCCCAAATCACCACTGGGAAATATGCCCATGTCCTTCCAACGTCATACTTCTTAGGCTCATACCTAAAGCTTTTGAATATTTTTGTCATTAGATCAATATTGGTCTCCCCGAGTGACTCAACAGGTACATCCAATGAGTAGCTAATACAGAACAAGAAGGTGAGAGTTCGATTTCTGCCTGTGCCGAGTAAAACAACCTCAGGCAGGCTGCTACCATAAGACCATAGGACATAGGAGCATAATTAGGCCACTCGGCCCATCACATTTACTCCGCCATTCAATCATGGCTGATATTTTCTCATCCCCATTTAACTACAATCGACTTCAGTGCCTCCAGGTTGGGCCTTTTTGATGGATAGGTAGGTTGCCTCAAAATCAAGAGGCAGTGAGAAGTGTCATAAACATTTTAATCACAGAAAATGGTTCTACTTATGCCAGTTGGTAATGTCAAACATTCAAGGAGCGCAAGGGACAACTGCAGCTATGGTTTACACTGTCTGGCGTGAAGGTAAAATGGGAAAAGTAACCAAACCATGGCTTACAAGGGAAATTAGGAAGAAGCAAACAAATTGGTCAAGAAAAACAACAGACCCGAGGATTGGAAGCAATTCAGAATTCAGCAAAGGAGGACCAAGGGATTGATTAAGAAGGGGAAAATTAGAGTACGAGAGTAAGCTTGCAGGGAGCATAAAGCTGACTGTGAATATTTCTATAGGAATGTGAAGAGAAAAAGATTAGTGAAGACAAATGTAGGTCCCTTACAGTCAGAAACGGGAATTTATAATGGGGAATAAAGAAATGGCTGACCAATGAAATACATATTTTGGTTCTGTCTCCACAAAGAAGAACACAAATACAATATCAGAAATGTTGGGGAACACAGGGTTTTGTGAGAGGGAGAAACTGGAAGGAGATCAGTAAGAGAGAAATTATGTTGGGGAAATTGATGGGATTGAAGGCCGATAAATCCCCAGGGGCCTGATAATCTACATCCCAGAGTATTTAAGTGGACCGGGAAATAGTGAATGCATTGGTGGTCATCTTCCAAGATTTTGTCGACTCTGGAACAGTTCCTACAGATTGGAGGATAGCTAATGTAACTCCACTATGTAAAAAAAGGAGACGAGAGAAAATAGGGAATTATAGACCAGTAAGCCTGACCTCGGTCGTGGGGAAAATTCTAGAATCCATTCTCAAAGATTTTATAGCAGAGCACTTGGAAAACAGTGGCAGGATCTGACAGAATCCGCATGGATTTATGAAAGGGAAATCATATCTCCAAATTTGCAGATGACACAAAGCTGGGTGGGAGGGTGAGCAGTGAGGAGGTTGCAGAAATCCTTCAGCGTGATTTGGACAAGTTGAGTGAGTGGGCAAATGAATGGCGGATGCAGTAAAATTTGAATAAATCCCCTTTGGTAGCAAAAACAGGAAGGCAGATTATCTGAATGTCCATTATTCAGGAGGGGGGGAAATGTGCAATGAGATTTGGGTGTTGTTGTACACCAGTTGCTAAAGGTAAGTGTGCAGGTGCAGCAAGCAATAAAGGCAGCAAATGCATGTTGGTCTTCATAGAAAGAGGATTCAGGTGCAGGAGCAGGGATGTCTTGCTGCATGCTGCAATGATACAGGGCCTTGGTGAGGCTACACCTGGAATATTGTGCGCAGTTTTGGTCTCCACATCAGAGGAAGGATGTTCTTGCTCTAGAGGGAGTGCAGAGAAGGTTTACCAGACTTATTCCTGGGATGGCAGGGCTGACGCACGAGTAGAGATTGAGTCGGTTAAGATTAAATTTGTTGGAATTCAGGAGAATGAGGGGGACATAAAAATCTGTAAAATTCTAAGACTAGACTGGGTCCAAGGAGAATGTTCTCGATGGTAATGGACCAACCAGAGGCACAGTCTGAGTTTACGGTGTGGACCATTTCGGACAGAGATGAGGAGAACTTTCTTCACCCAGAGAGTGGTCAGCTTGTGGAATTTATTACCACATCAAGTAGTTGAGGCCAAAACATTGTATGTTTTCAAGAAGCACTTATTTATAGTATTTGGGGCAAAGGGGATATGGGGGAGGGGGGGGGGGGAGGGGAGAAGGCGAGATTAGGCTATTGAGTTTGATGATCTGCCATGATCATAATGAATGGCAGAACAGGATCGGAGGGCTAAATAGCCACTCATGCTCCTACTTTCTACATTTCTATGACTAAGAAAACTTTAGAAGAATTGGTGTTTTTTTTATTAAAAGACACAGACTCTATTACTTAGAGGGTTATTATAAGGACTCTCCTTGCTATTGTTCCAGGAAAAGACAAAATTTTTCACAAAAAAGGTAATTAAGCTCTACATCCTGAAACCAACTGTCTGAGTTTTCTTCAAGTCCACCTGAAAAGTAGTGCAAGAGTCATCAATTATCTCACAGATCAGTGCTGCAAAACCAACCCCCACCGTATAACCAGAGCCCCATTTCAAGGACTCCACAGTCTATCCTTTTCCCTTGAGACACTGAATTTTAACCTTTTGGTAGAATTCTGCTGTTTGTTTTTCTTATTTTTTTTGTTGTGTGCGAGAGATACCTTCATATTTCAAAATATAATAAGCTTTGCCTTTCTACTCGAGAGTCTGGTTTTATAATATATGTCTTAGATTCTGTTGTTTAGTGAAGAAACCTGGGCATTGAGTGGTAATCCTGAGATTCATAGGTAAAGTACATCTACTTGGCCATGTAGCTAGATGGAGAAATGTATTATTACGACCATGGAGTAGTGGAACTAGAAACAGAGTTAACTCCCACCTCAGTTGAAACGGGAGGGTTTAAGGGTGGGGGGAGGGGGTTCACTTTTTGAAGGAGTGCCTCCATTGAATCCCTACAGTGCAGGAGGACATTCAACCCATTAAGTCTGCACCAACCCTCTGAAAGAGACCCTACCTGAGCCCAATACCCCCTTCTATCCCCGTAACCCCATAGAGTTATTAGAATGCAGAAGGAGGCCAATCAGCCCATTAAGTCTGCACTGACTCTCTGAAAGCGCTCCCTTCATAGGCCCACTCCCCTACCCTATCCCCGTAACCCCAACTAACCCAACAGCCAATTTAGCATGACCAATGCTCCTAACATGCACATCTTTGGACTGTGGGAGGAAACTGGAGCACCCAGAGGAAATCCACGCAGACACAAGGAGCACTTGGAAACTCCACACAGATAGTCCCCCAAGGCCGAAATTGAACCTGGGTCCCTGCCACGGAGCCAGCAATGCTAACCACTGTGCCAATTGTCCCAGAGGGCTTGCAAAGGGATCCTACCTTGTCAGGCACCCGGCTTAGGTCAGAGGAACAGTGGCCGTTGTTTCGAATCTGGGTCTATCGGGTCTGTAGAAGTAACTGCTGCTCAGCTGGGCTCGTCCATCTGGTAGTGGGCATTGAACTTGCACTTGCTTCTGGTGGTGCTGCAATTGAAAGTAGACGTTGCCTGAGCACCAGGTCCAAGAGAGGCCGAACACATGGTGGTCTCTCTCTTTGTCCTTGGAGTTTTGCGCTCTTTTGGGCGGTCCTTCGGTTTGGGTAATTCTTGATCACTGGATTTGATTTGAGCCAATAAAGGGCGGGTGCCTTGATGGCCGGGCGTGTCCTAAGCAGTCATTGGCTCTGTTGTTGATGCTTCCCGAGTACAGGGAGTGGCGCCGAAATGTCTGGGATTGTATCGGTTGCAACAAAACCGCCAGGCTTCCTGCAAAGCAAAGGTCTCCACCCGCCATAGGTGAAATCCCTGTAACAGCCATTAATTGGCCACTGAAGAGGCTCAACAGGCCAGGGTCGGGGGTGTAGCCATCTGGGATGGCCACTTACAATAAGAAACATGGACGGTCGCAAAGCATAACAGGAAAAGTGGCCAATGTAAGGTTAAGGCAGGCTCAGAGCCTGAATGTATATTTGTGAGCGAAGAATCCAGACAGCATTGAAACCCCCAACTGATTAGCATTTTGATGGCCCATCTCCGGAAGACAAAAGACTGATACTTGAGCAATCGATACAAGCCCACTACCAGATGGACGAGCCCAGCTGAGCAACAGTTACTTCTACAGACACGATAGACCCAGATTCGAACAACGGCCACTGTTCCTCCGACCTAAGCCGGGTGCCTGAAGTTAAGTACAGGTTGTCACAGTTGATAGGTGTAGTTTAGCTAGTAGTGTCTATGTTGCGTGATTAATTGTGTGTGTAAATGAAGTACTCTGATCTTGAACTAACTAACTGGTGTTTGGCTCTTTGATCGATATCTGGTTGAACCTTGTGGTGGTATCATTTGATACCTGGCGACTCCGAGCAACATATCGATATCCAAAGAAAGAAGGGCAACCTTATTTATTGCCATATTTACAGCAGGTAAACAAGGCAACGGGGGAGGTGGTGTTTTGAAGTGGGTCAAGAGGGGAGTAGTGGCAAAAATAAAATCAAGGTTCCTGCTTGATTATCCAGTGATTCATGCTGGGATCCAAAGCAAAAACCAGGAAGAAATCCAATGGGTACCGCAGCCGTACAAGCCCAGCCTTACAAGCCATCTTACAATGCTTTTAAAAATTGCATTTGAAATCAGGGTTAAAAATTGCTGTAGTTAGAATAATTTTTGCTTTTCCAACAGATGCCAGCCACATTTCGAATACTTCACTAAAAGCAGCTATTCTCTGTGCAAGTCAAGATAGTGAGTGTTGTCAGACTTCTTGACCATGATTGAAGCTCAACCCAATCCTACCATCAGCTGACATCCACACGCATGTACACATTCCTGCTAATGATTACTGGATAGCAATCTGGAGCAAGAACCTTGGCTAGTTTTCTTCCTCTATGTAGCTCAGGGGCATTGGGACCAGCTGTCTATTGCCTTGACGGAGATAAGTTACCTCAAGACAGACTATAGATTGAACCTTTGACCTTCCTTGGTTTGTATGGTTCATGTCCTCACTTGGCTGTGCATTTAACTGCAGATCCACAGCGGTGATACTTTAAAAAAAAAATAAAACTAGTTTTTGCTTGCTTTCGACCATTTTCTTTAACAAATGATTTCCTGTTACGATTCCCTCCTTTACTGATGAGTTGACCTCTTCATTGGGAATTTTTTGGGTTCTCCAGTTTAGTAATAGTGGCATTAACACCATCGTCATTCAATCTCTCCTAACTCCCACCCCAAAAAACCTGTTATATTTCTATATTGTGTCCACAGAGGACTCCACAGGAGAGGCTAGGAGAAACTGTTTATTTATTGGAGAAACTATTTCCATGTTGTACACAGGTCCCAGTCGGGACTACTCTCTCCTCGGCTCCTACTCAGGCTGACCTTTTATACACAGTGTCCATGGTCCCGCTGACGAGGCCCCCACCCCTCAACGCGAGGTTCGTACTCAATGAGACTCACAGGGAGACTAATTGGTCTGACCCAGTGGGTCTTGTGCGGGTTATAACATCCCTCCCCAGCAAAGCCCGAAGACTCCTCTGATGAAGGTGGAGTAGGAGGGCACTTGCTTCTTTTCGCCTGCGCTGCATGTGCATGTGGAGCTAGATCAGGCGATGTGTCTAGAGACGGCAAACATCATTTCCTCGCTGACCATTGCGCTTGGAAAACCACTGGTGGCTGCTTGGTCTGTTCACCGTCAGATACGTCCGATGCCTTGTCAGAAACCTCAACCCCCTTCATTTCTGAATCAAATCCCCCTTGGGGCAAAGCTCTTGAAGCTGTTGGTGCTGTTGCTGTATGAACTGGAGCAAGCTCTTCTGGATTAGCTTTGCACATAGATCATCTCCAAACCAGGAGACCAGCAAAGTAACTCTTAATTTTGCGGTCCTGTACCAGAACTGCAAATGATAATGGTGCCAGCACAGAGGTTCCTAATGTAGACTGCTTCACCTGGTATGAATTATCTGGTCTGTTTATGCTCGTCTGGGCAACACCCTTGCTGCTCTTGACCATGGCATATTTTGCCGCCAATATCTGGAAAAGCAAGGCTGAGGCGGGTCTGAAGTCTGCGTTCCATCAGAAATTCTGCTGGTGCTATGTCGGTTGCAGCATGTGGAGTGTTTCGATAACAAAATAAGAATGTGGAGAGACGTAGGTCAAGGGAGCCCAATGTCTGGCTTTTCAAACCTCTTGATCGTTTGCACCACTCTTTCAGCCAGCCCATTTGAAGCTGGTTCATACAGGGCCGTGATGTGTCACAACCCAGTTCGTTTTCTTGAAAACCCCAAGCTCCTCACTCGTAAATGGCGTGCCATTGTCGATGACGCGCACTTCTGGGATGCCTTCTGTGCGAAACAAGAGGCGCAATTTCTCTATATTTGCCCTCAAAAGTCGTGGGCGGCATTGTGGACCTCCAGCCATTTTGAATGCGCATCAATTATGATCAGGAAGTCTTGAAAGGCGCCGGCAAAGTCAGCATGAAGCTGCACCCAAGGCCGTCCCAAGGATGAAGAGGTGCATCGGGCGGAGGCTTCTGCAGTTTCTGGTACACACTATATTGTTGGGCCAGTCGCTCTATCTCTGTGTCCAAGCCCCGATCACCAGACATAGCTGCGGGCTGGCAATTTTTTATTTTGGACACTCCATTATAAAAAGGTCCCTCAGTATGTGGTCCTGACCCTTGTACGGGACCACAACGCAAGTCCTCCTGAGGAGGATGCAATCTTCCACACTGAACTCTGCTATTTTGCTGGTGAAAGCCTTTAATTCAGATGCTGCCCCCCCGTACGGTATTATATGGCAAATCTTGGACAATAGGGGGTCCAGTTGTGTCCATTCTCATATTTGGGCCGCTGTGACCGGCAACACATCCATGAAGTGCAATGCAGCTATGATTCATTAGCTCTGGGTGGCATTGGTGGCCTCGTTGGAAGCAGCTGCCAACTCAATGTATCTGCATTCTTCACCCCAGCTGCTGCGTCAATGTGTACTCGTATGCTGCCAATAGGAAGGCCCACCACTGGATTCTGGCTGATACAGTAGTCGGAATGGCCTCATCTTCTTTTGAAAAGCCCCAACAGTGGCTTGAGATCTGTTCTCACCATGAAAGAATGCCCATACACTTACAGATGGAAGTTCTTTACAGCGCAGACCACGGCTAAACTTTTCTCGATTGGCTCGCCGCTCCGGCGGCGAATGTAACAGCCCCCCCGGCAGGAACCTTCGCTGTTTCCAGGGGACGAGGGAAGTGACCGCTGCTGCACCTTCTGCCACGCACAACCCTCCCCGACCTCCGGGCCGTCGGGGGGAGCTGGTGAACGGGCTCCCTGTGCTCCCGGTTTGACTGTCAACCTGGGCGGACTGCCGTCAGTGCGCTCTACCGTCATCCATCCGTGACTCGGAGTGGTTTGGGTGGGGGAGAGCATAGTGTGCCCGCAGGCGGGATGAAGACAGTTGCCGCAAACACTTCTTCCTGCGGCACTCCTGTGTGCAGGGGAGCTAGAATGGTTGTGAGACCCAGAATGAATTTGCCGTAGTAGTTTATCGGTCCCAGAAATGATCGCAGTTGTGTTGTATTTTCCGGTGTGGGAGCTTGTTTGATCGGACCTTTTCCTTCACTGGGTTTTGACCCTCACAGTCTACCAAATTACCCAGATAGACAACCTCTTTGGCATGCAAAACGCCTTTCTTTCTCGAGCCGTACACCCGTCCGTGAAAAGCGGCAAATTACCTCAGCCAGATTGCTCAGGTGCTCACGTTCTGCCGTGCTGTGCCCAAAACATCGACCAGATAGACCACCACTCGTGGCAAACACCGCAGAATTATTTCCATAACTGTGGAAAATGGTGCAAGCTGACAATACCCCAAAAGGCAGCACCCCCCTCCACCAACCCAAACCACTCCGAGTCACGGACGGATGACGGTAGAGCGCACTAAGGGTAGTCCGCCCCGATCGACAGTCAAGCCGGGAGCACAGGGAGCCCGTTCACCAGTACAGCCCCCTGTGGGTATCGATAGTCATGCACCGCTGTGACTCAGGGTCCAATTCCAATTGTAGGTTTCGCATAACTGAGATCAAGCTTTGTGAATGAGTAGCATTCACCCAATTTTGCACACAAGTCCTCAATCCACGGCATCAGATATTGGTCCAATATGGAGGCCCTATTTACAGTTAATGTATTGTCGCCACAAAGGCAAACGGTGTTGCCCGGCTTCAGGGTGGGGACTACCAGTGCTGCCCAGTGTGTGAATATAACTGGCCTGATGATCCCCAGGTCACATAGCCATTCAGTTCTGTCTCCGCCTTAGGTAGTAGCGCTTAGGGAACCAGATGAGCCCAAAAGTATTTTGGTTGTGCATCAGGGTCCACATGAATTTTCACCATGGTCCCTTTTATTTTGCCCAAGCCAGAATGAAAAACCTCAGGGTATTTCCCCAGTATCTCGCAGAGGCCTCCTGAGCCCATCTGGAAAATCGCTGCCAATCAAGGCGGAGACTCTGTATCCAATCGTGCCCAAGCAAAATACCTTTAACTATAATCCAGTGTTTTTCAAACTTTTTAGCCCGGAATCTATTTTTACCAACCGGCCATCCTTTAGGTACCCATGCTGGCTGACCTTCACGTTTTTGCTTACCTTTAATGTGACAAGTGAGCCTAATTGGTCCTCACAATCTCACTTGCTTTGTCATTCAATTGTCCATTTCTGGTAAGGACTTATAGAATCATAGAATTTACAGTGTAGAAGGAGGCCATTAGGCCCATCGAGTCTGCACCGGCCCTTACAAAGAGCACCCTACTCAAGCCCACGTATCCACCCTTTCCCCATCACCCAGTAACCCCCACTTAACATATTTTGGACACTAAGGGCAATTTAGCATGGCCAATCCACCTAACCCGCACATCTTTGGACTGTGGGAGTAAACTAGAGCACCCGGGGAAAACCCACGCACACACGGGGAGAACGTGCAGACTCCGCACAGTGAGCTAGGTGTAAATCGAACCTGGGACCCTGGAGCTGTGAAGCAATTGTGCTAACCATTGTGTTACTGTGCTGACTTCAGATGATGATTTAAGTTCTCACTGCAAATGTTGAAAAAAAATCAAGAGGTTTGTCCTCGAACCCGCCATGCTTAGTCTTGAAATGCCTTTGAAGTTTTGAGCGTTTTAATCTTTCATTTGCCAGTACTTCCCTGTAGATAATATACATGGGGCGCGATTCTCCGCCCCCCACGCCGGGTGGGAGAATAGCGGGAGGGCCTCCTGACATTTTTCATGCCCTCCCGCTATTCCCCCCCCCCCCACCCACGCCCGACCCAAGCCACGAATCGCCGCTTTTTACTCGCCCATGAACTTTGCATCCGGAGTTGTACAGGCACAATTAATAAACCCATACCACAAGAAATTATCTTTCAACTTCTTCTTCATGGAATGTTCATCAAAGTCCCTGGAGCTCACACCAGCACTGCTGGAAACTACGAATTGGAGGAATCTCTCTCACGTCCAGAGCAAGTGACGTCAGTGACCCGATCTCTGCTGCCGCTCCAGACAGAAAGACTCCATCGATTTTTATCTGCTCCTGGGTCAGTGCGCTGATGCCAGGAAGCGTTCTGACTCGCTGTGCTCCGGGCCTGCGCACTGCCAAGGGGGCACGTGTGAGCGGGACGGCTAACATTCTGAGAGCCAGTCGTAGCCGGCATTTTAAAAAGCCTGTCCAGCCATTGGGCACTTCTTCCCGCGATTGGGAATGGCATGACAGATAGCCTTGCAACCCTTTCAACACCTGCCCGTGACCTACCCGCAGGTCGTGACCCTGACTTTGTAAGTGACTGCTAAAATCGGTGGTAACCGTACGGACCGCAGTCCATAGACTACCAGTCCAGACGGCGACTCCCGAGTCCAATTCCATTTCTAAGTAATGGCCATTTCCTTGAACGGTGATTTTAATGGGGGCAACGTTTGGTGCTGTGATTACGTACACCAGTCTTCTGGCTGCTCCAAAGATGGGTGCGGGACCGGGGTTGGCATCTATCTTTAGTGGAGCGGTGGGCTGACTGCCCGTCCTGCGGTTTCTGCTCCTTGCGGCTTCTCCGGCTGCATGCCCCAAATTGCCTGGGCTCTTCCTCTTCAGTTTCGGGGGACAGGTCCTGCATGTCCTCTGTCCTCGATCATTGGCCTTGATTTCGGTAGTGTTCCGTCCAGGGTGGGATTCCTAGCTGGACCCCAGGAGGGGGCGTGTCCCACAATATTGACTTCCAATCCCTGGAACTCTTGCACTCCCTTCTCTTCTCTGCACTCTCACTGGACAGAATCTCCATGGCCTTCTTCAGTTCTAGTAGTGGTTTGGCCAGCAACTTCCGTTGAGTCACCCTATGATCGTGGGCAGCACAGTAACACAGTAGTTAGCACAGTTGCTTCACAGCTCCAGGGTACCAGGTTCGATACCGGGCTTGGGTCACTGTCTGTGTGGAGTCTGCACATTCTCCTAGAGTCCAAAGATGTGCAGGTTAGGTAGACTGGTGGATTGCTAAATTGCCCTTAGTTTCCAAAAAGATTAGGTGGGGTTACTGGGTTACGGGGATAGAGTGGGCTTAAGTAGGGTGCTCTTTCCAAGAGTCAGTTCAGACTCGATGGGCCAAATGGCCTCCTTCTCCACTGTAAATTCTGTAAGAAGTCTTACAACACCAGGTTAAAGTCCAACAGGTTTGTTTCAAACACGAGCTTTC
Organism: Scyliorhinus canicula; assembly: GCF_902713615.1. Taxonomy (NCBI): domain Eukaryota; kingdom Metazoa; phylum Chordata; class Chondrichthyes; order Carcharhiniformes; family Scyliorhinidae; genus Scyliorhinus; species Scyliorhinus canicula. The sequence goes on from NC_052156.1 coordinate 29,045,591, forward strand.
GGAGCACGGCTCCTTCTTCAGGTGAATGGAAAGGCTTGTTCCAGAAATGTTTATATAGACACAGTCAGAGATGCCCCGGAATGCGAGCACCTGCAGGCAATCAAATCATCAAAGATGCAGAGAGAGAGGTAACTCCAGGTTAAAGAGGTGTGAATTGTCCCAAGCCAGTTCAGTCGGTAGGCCTCTGCAAGTCCAGGCTTGTTGGTGGGGGCCGAATGTAATGCGACATGAATCCCAGATCCCGGTTGAGTCCGCATTCATGCGTGCGGAACTTAGCTATAAGTTTTTGCTCAGCAATTTTGCATTGTCGCGTCTCCTGAAGGCCTCCTTGTAGAATGCTGACCCGGAGATCAGAGGCTGAATGTCCTTGAATGCTGAAGTGTTCCCCAACTGGAAGGGAACAGTCCTGCCTGTTGATAGTCGCACGATGCCCGTTTATTCGTTGTCGTAAACGGGCATCGTGCGACTATCAACAGGCAGGACTGTTCCCTTCCAGTTGGGGAACACTTCAGCAGTCAAGGACATTCAGCCTCTGATCTCCGGGTCAGCATTCTACAAGGAGGCCTTCAGGAGACGCGACAACGCAAAATTGCTGAGCAAAAACTTATAGCTAAGTTCCGCACGCATGAATGCGGACTCAACCGGGATCTGGGATTCATGTCGCATTACATTCGGCCCCCACCAACAAGCCTGGACTTGCAGAGGCCTACCGACTGAACTGGCTTGGGACAATTCACACCTCTTTAACCTGGAGTTACCTCTCTCTCTGCATCTTTGATGATTTGATTGCCTGCAGGTGCTCGCATTCCGGGGCATCTCTGACTGTGTCTATATAAACATTTCTGGAACAAGCCTTTCCATTCACCTGAAGAAGGAGCCGTGCTCCGAAAGCTCGTGTTTGAAACAAACCTGTTGGACTTTAACCTGGTGTTGTAAGACTTCTTACTGTGCTCACCCCAGTCCAACGCCGGCATCTCCACATCACTGTAAATTCTGATATTCCCCCACAGACTAATTTGTCCCAAAGCATTTCAGATAGCGAAGGGCTATACTCACAAAATTCAGCCAGTTTCCTTAGACGCATCACAAAATGGGGTTACAGACATCCCCCGGGGTTCATTCAACTATGTTGAAATGATAACGATGCACGATAACCAATAGCCTGGGCCCGTAATAACCTGCCACGAGCTTTACCAACTGTTAAGAGTCTGGAGACGCTGCGCATGTTAGAATTTTGATTACACTGAAGGTGGGCCATCCACAGGCAGTCAACAATATCTGTCTGGCACTCTTCACCCATTATAGCCTTGTCTCTGAAGAAATAGTGCCTACGTTCGGCGTATTGCGACCAATTTTCCATGCTCGCATCAAATACACCCAATCTCCCAAAGAGCACCATTTTGAAAGTAGTGCAAACCCGTCCCCAGTGGTACAGAGAGGGTTTCCAACGATCAGCGGTGCTGTCTGCAGCTCCACTTTATCCTCATCGCCAGTATGGTGTCTGCAGAGGAGTTCACAGAAGACGCTAGGAGAAACTGGTCGTTATTGAACACATTGTACACAGGTCCCAGTTGGGACTTCCCTCTCCTTGGCCCCTATTCGGGCCTACCTTTTATACATAGTGTCCATGGTCCCGCTGATGGGACACCCAACCCTCAGCAGGGAAGCTCGTACTCAACCAGACTCATGGGGGAGACTAATTGGCCCAACCCCATGGATCTCGTGCAGGTTATAACACTCTTTACCTGTCCCAGCTCTGATGAAAGATCATTAACCTTAAAACATTATAACTTTGTTTCTCTCTCCACCGACATTACCTGACCTGCTGAATTTTACCAGCAAATTTTGTTTGCATGATGATTATGGGCTCCAGGCCCAGCATTTTCAATTATTAAAATCACTGTGGAGATGAAGGAGTGGAATATCGTTGATGGAGACGTAAGCCACTTAAAAAAAAATGCAAACCTTTGCTCTTAAAACGTGGAAAGAGAAGAAACGGCAAAACGTTTCTGGGTTTAAGAGTAACATTTGAAATTGGAACCATAGAATGTGCACAGCAGCACAACCTAGAGCGAATGTAGCAGTGATACAACAACAAATAGATGTATCTGCAACTTTATAATGGAGATTATTTTATGATAATTAAAAGATGTTTGTTTAAAAACAAGGTCAGGATTCACATTCAAGCTACTTTCAATATGCCTCTACCCTTGTTCTTTTCATACTGACAGTAAAGTTTTAAAAATCTATGTTAATGTAAACCATGGTGGCAGCTGTAACAGGGCCAGAGATGCCAATCTTGATTAGAGAGGCTTTTTCCACTGAAAAATATTTTTCAACTCGAAGACCATACTATGTCCACAAACTGGTTTATAAACCAGAAATTCAGGTTTCAAACTGGGGGTCTCTCATTTCCCCCCCCCCCCCCCCCCCCACCCTTCTTATCCACCATCATCATACCACTGGGCCCTGCCCCATGAGCCTGACCCACCCCTATCCATTATTAACATTGAACCTTTTCCCCCCCTCCCAAATCTCTTTCCCCCCCCCCCCCCCAACCTTTCCTCGCGAAAAAATATCTCTCAGCATCAATCCCTTCCCCTCCCCCTTCGCTCACCTTGTAGGCCCATCAAAACCTGCTAACCAAGCTCCAATGTCCGCAGCCCTCCTCTCATCTCAGTTCACAAGCCGACTTTAGATAGCTGACGCGGGTAGCTCCCCCCGCCAAGGTATACCGTTCCCTCCCACCCAGTCCCAGAGAAAGTTCAAACAAAAACAATCCAACCCATACAATTCACAAATAAAATATAACCGTCGACTACAAAGATTTTCAATTGTGCCTACGCCTGCTATACTCATTTTACTATTAATAATGTCCATCACAGACTGTTCAAGATACATAACAACGCTATCCAGTTGCAAGATACTAAAGGAACACACTGGAGTAAACAGGAGTGGTATTCTTGAATCGTAAGCAATTTATAAAATTTAAAACTGAAAGTAAGAAGTTTGTTTGGAAAAAGCCAGCATTTCAGATCAAACCTGCTGAGCTATCAGATCTTGCCAGCATTTTCGAGACATGCCACCCAGACAATTTAGATACAATGACATTTTTACCTCCTTCTGCAAACAGCTCAAGGGGAAAAACTCCACAAACCATTGTAGTAAATGTTGGCCTTCAGAAAGCTTCATCTCAAAAGGGACACCCAGCAGTTCTCAAAACAATAATGTAGGACCTGAGGGGGGGGGAAGATAACTTTTAATTTGAATAAAAACGGTGTAGAGGTTGTGCTTTTGAAAAGTACACAACTTCACGCAAGACAAGCGGCAACATAGAAAGTTTAATGCCATTGTGTTTCTGTACAATTGGTCAGCTTTGTCAAAACAACTTAAAACTAGTCTACAGATTTGGTGTGAAAAAAAAATGTTTTCCACTTGGTGAAAATTTAATCTCAGTTGGTACTCTTAAACCCCTGAGGACCCACAATGTTCCCATAACAGAAGGCATTAGGCCAGTCAGTGCTTCCTGCACATTAACTATTCTTCCAACAAAAGCCCCATTGTTATAATACCATAAAAGAGAAATTGTACAGATTGAGCAGAATAAAAGCTCCAGATGTGGCATTGCAAGAGCCAGTAATGAACATCTGTTCTCCAACTCTTCCTGGCTGATAACTACATTTCTTCATTGATCAAATGCGGGTAAGGTGGGTAAAACTTTTAGACCTGTGCTGAAGGTGACCAGATCTTTTGACCTACGATTCAGGATGATTCAGCAATGTGATAATGGTGAACAGATGCCATATTTAAGACAAAACATGTACCACCGCCCCCTCTTTTATGTAATCGGTGTACACCAGGGCTGAAAAAAATTGGGCTGGTTCACCCTCAAATCCCAAGAGCACACAAAATCCCTCGGCAGCCTTGCACTTCCTTGTAAACAGTAAGGCAACTGATACAGGCACAGTTCTGGAATACATTACAAAGCAAACACGTCAGTGGTCTAAGCTCTTTCACAAAAGGCTGACTTGACATATGTTGCTTGCAGAGTGAAATGGTGGAATAAAAATGCTTTATTTGAACACTTATTAAACGGCCCATGTCCACTTTCTGATCTAGCTTTCTGACAAACATAACACTTTCAGTCAATGATATAATTGGGCTCAGAATTCTAAATTGTTGGAGCAGAACTACCTCACTCAACTATTAAGCGATATCAGAAAGTTCATCAAGACATCATACAGGAGCTAATTTTGGACAAAATCAACGACAAATGAAGGCCAACATTTAATACAATGGTTTGTGGAGTTTCCCCTTGAGCTGTTTGAAAAAAAGTTTTGATATCTGAAAGGAAAAAGCAAACAGCAGCAAGACTTGGATTTTTAAAAAAAAATTATCGACAGGGCGTGGATGCTGCTGGCTCGCTGGCATTTATTGCCCATCTCTAAATGCCCGCGAGAAGGCGATAATGATCCGTCCTCTTGAACCACTGCAGACCATGTGGTATAGGTACTCCCAGAGTTCTGTCAGGAAGGGAGTTTCAAGATTTTGAACCAACGGCGGTGACAATGAAGGAACAACAATACATTTCCAAGTGATAGACGGTGTCGGACTAAGAGGGAAACTAGAACATTTCCATTCACCTGCTGTCCTTCACCTGTCAAGAGAAGTCACAGGCTTGGAAGGCACTATCCATGCAGCCTTGGTGAGTTGCTGTAGTGTTTCAGGACATGCCAAAGTAACAAATGCGGCAGCCAACTTTTGCACACAGCAAGCTGACACAAACAAATGACCAGATCAACCAATTTTTAATTGTTGGTGCAAGGATAGCTTTTGACTGGGAGATCTTACTGCGTCCATCTCAAGAGATAAGGCGGCTCCTCAATTAACTTTTCTTTTGAAAGACAGTACCTCCAACAATGCAGCATATAAATGCTAGCCTACATTCAAGAGTCTGGTGTGTGACTTGAAACTACAACACCCGAATCAAGGCTGACGTAGCAAATTTAAATCAATATAGAACCCAGATATTGTGGTAGACCATATTATATGTATTACTGTACCTGTGTTGGAGGTACTACTGTATTAGAGATATGTGGGTAAATCCCTGTCTGCTGGCTCCGCCCAGTGGATGGTATAAAGAGGTGTTCATCCCCAGCTGCAGCCATTTTCTGTTACGAGCTGCTGGCGAATGTTTTGTTATGTTCTTGACGTAGCATAAGCTGACAAAGGAAGGTTCAGACTTGGAGATAGCTTTAACACGTTTATTTAAACTGTTAACAATTCTCCTACTTGGATTAGACTCTCCCGTTAATCCTGCTATAGCTACTCAGACTGAAGAACCAGTCTGCTACAATCCATGTGGTGGGTATGATGTGTTTCAAATCAACCCTGTGTACACACCAAGTGTCTCCACTGGAAAGAGGAAGATCATGTGTGCTGTGTCCTTTTATATGGGTTGGTGTAATGCCCCCCTGTGGTAGTGTCACCTCTGAGTGTGTCGTAAATGCCCATTGGCCATGTCCTATCTTACTGAGCTATTGGTTGAATGTCTGTGTGTCATATCTCTGGTGCTCCCTCTAGTGTCTAGCTCGTCTACGTGTTTTTACATTAACCCCTTGTGTATTTAGTGATGCATATCACCACAGGGAACACATCTTGTCTAATAAAGCCTTTGATTATTCTCTAATCTCGCTTTCGCAATAATTGATCGTACATCAGATATATACACAAGACAACAAGTGTAGGTCATAGCAGATTAAAATTTGGGTTTAAAGAAATTGTGATGGTGAAACTGGGGAAGGTACTTGATCCTGCTCTTCCAACTATTCCAGGCTCTCCAGTACCACTCCCCTCTCTTATAACTCAGTCTTTAACCCCTCCTGTCAGGTTCCTGATCTCTTTCCTATCTGTGTACACCAGTCAGTGTATGTTGAAATCTAATGGATTTTTTTTGGGTTACAGTTCCACAGAGACTCCTCAAAACCTCATCTACATGGCAAGTTTTGGTTCACACATGAGAAAGGGTCACTTCGGTGAGGTTTTGGGGTGTGCCTTTGTGACTGGGTCGGCAACAAGGCTGCGAACCTCCTTCAGGAGAGGGCAGCACGTGGGGCTGGAAGGGGAATACTTTTCTAATTGGAATTCCTTTTTTTTTAAATGAAAGGAACACGGTGAAATCATGTCAAATCCAGAACATTCTATTTATCCTGCCAGCGAGCTACAATATCTGCACAATTTACATGTCGGTTTGTTTTGTGAGAAGAGGCAACCTTGATGATAAGTGTAGGCCAATTCAAACGACTGCTTTTCTTGGCAAAGAATGCAAAGTGCCAAGTAGCCGAGTGTTGCTATTTGTATTTGTGCGTCTTCAATGCTGTGTACTGGAGAAAGAACAATCTGTCCAAGGTCCCTTGCATTAACACTGCATTACACCACCTGGCAGACTAGCACACACAAAAGGCAATGGGAAGCCTGTGCATTCCAAGCCCCACAGTAAATCTATAAGTCCCACAATAAAGATGCATTTCCACAAAAATGGGATTTAAAGCACAGAAAATATTGATGGCAGCACAGATTTCAGCTTTAGAATCACCATCCAATAAATGGTACATTAAACAATGTATGAAATGACCAAGATTTTTTAAAAGTCAGAATTTGAGAGCGCAAAATTACAGCCCACACTTCATCAAATCAGAAGAGCGCCCCCTTGTGTTGCAAAGTAAAATTATCCTTAGTCAAGACAAAATACTGGAAAGATAAAGCACGCCTTTAAAATGTAGCGGCAGATTAACATTTCAGACAGTGCTGGCAAGCGGCAGGCAAAGGATTCATGAATAAAACTGATCAGTGAGAAAGTGGAATAAAATGAAGTGCCTGAATTTGCAGGAACTTAAAGACTTGCAAATTCTTGTGGTACTATTCAGAAAGAAAGAAAGAAGAAAGTCACTTATTGTCACGAGTAGGCTTCAATGAAGTTACTGTGGAAAGCCCCTAGTCGCCACATTCCGGCGTCTGTCCGGGGAGGCTGTTACGGGAATCGAACCGTGCTGCTGGCTTGCCTTGGTCTGCTTTCAAAGCCTGCGATTTAGCCCAGTGAGCGAAACAGCCCCTATTCATACCTCCTGCCTAGCAAATAAAATCAAAGATGTAATTGAAATCTACGGATCTTGTTAGCAACTCTTGCCATGCAAAATGATGCAAGTCCTCCAACCTTACTGATCCATCGGTGCATGGGGATAGTTCTTCACACATTTTGAGCACAGAATTATCTTTCTGTGCTGACCAGGGATTAGCATGCAGTTTCATATGAAATTAAAAAGTTGGGTTCCAGGAGATTCTGCAGCGCTTTCATGCAGCTTATTTAACAAATAAAGCAGGGATCCTACTTTGTGATCCATGTTTCCTTCTGAATGCAATTGGGACCACTTCTTTCTACTTCGCTAGAGATATCAGTGGAATAGAAATAGATAAAATCTTTTGGGATCAACATTTTCATTTTTAGGGAATGCCCAGAGAAATTCAAACAATTTGTGTATACAGCCAAGTGCATTAAGGCTCTTTTGAGATGGCATGTAGAAGAATGCAGGACAAGAAAGAAAATATTCTCCTGAAATTGTTCCTTCCCAGCCAAGTCTTAATAATCATCACCTTTTTCTCTATCTAAATAGCAGGAATGAGCAGGAATGTCCCATGGATTCACCCCATGAGCAGTGTCCCATGGGGGCTGCACTGTGACACAGTGGTTAGCACTGCTGCCTCACAGCATCAGGGACCAGGGCTCAGGTTCTCCCAATATCTGAGTGGGCTTCCTTCCACAGTCCAAAGATGTGCAGGTTAGGTGGATTGGCCGTGCTAAAACAATTGCCTTAGGTGTCCAAAGATGTGCATGTTAGGTGGGGTTATGGGGATAGGGCGGTGGAGTGGGCCTTGGCAGGTTGCACTTTCAAGAATTAAAAGTTAGGGCAGCACGGTAGCATGGTGGTTAGCATAAATGCTTCACAGCTCCAGGGTCCCAGGTTCGATTCCCGGCTGGGTCACTGTCTGTGTGGAGTCTGCACGTCCCCCCCGTGTGTGCGTGGGTTTCCTCCGGGTGCTCCGGTTTCCTCCCACAGTCCAAAGATGTGCGGGTTAGGTGGATTGGCCATGCTAAATTGCCCGTAGTGTCCTAAAAAGTAAGGTTAAGGGGGGTTGTTGGGTTACGGGTATGGGGTGGATACGTGGGTTTGAGTGGGGTGATCATGGCTCGGCACAACATCGAGGGCCGAAGGGCCTGTTCTGTGCTGTACTGTTCTATGTTCTATGTTCTAAGAGGGTGAGTGCAGACCCGATGGGCTGAATGGCCTCCTTCTGCACTGTAGGGATTCTATGGTATCACAACAATAAAAACTGCATGCTTTCTTTCACAAACAAGCTGTTGTGCTTTTCTGTTTCATTCAATGAATTCAAAAACTCCATCATATTTATTATATGTTGGGCAGTGGTCAGCATTGCTGCCTCACGGCACTGAAGTCCCAGGTTCGATCCCGGCTCTGATTCACTGTCCGTGTGGAGTTTGCACATTCTCCCAGTGTCTGCATGGGTTTTGCCTTCACAACCCAAAAAGATATGCAGGGTAGGTGGATTGGCCACATTAAATTGCCCCTTAATTGGAAAAGATGAATTGGGTACTCTAAATTTAAAAAAATTATTACATACTGAAATTACAAATATTTGTTCCTCTACATCCTTTTGATTGCGATTTTTGTCAGATTTTGAAATTGACATTGAACTCTGCCAATGAAGCTCAACATGTATGCCATTGGGCCCCAATAAAAGCAAAATACTGGGCATGACTCCTCCCCTCCACTTCCTCTTACAAAACTCCTCCCCCCAACCTCTGTTGTTTCCCCCCAACTTTCCACCCCAGCTAGACTTATCAGAACCTGTTCTGCCAGGCTCCGATGGCCGCAACCCCTTCCCCACCTCACTCCCGTTCACTGGCCGGCTTAAACCAGCCAGTATGGAGGCCCCCGCCCGGGTCTCTTTCCCCCTTGCCCGGTCCCAGGAAAACCTAGAAATCCCCTTTAGCACACAACCCCCGCATACACACCCAAGCCCAAAAGAACCATCATTGCAAGTGAAAGTCCCATCTCTTCCCTTGTCCAAATATATACAACGTTGGCTCATTTAGCACATACACCAGCACGCAGTGAAAAAATACAGTTACATGAGGCTACATCGGTACAAGACCATTTCTCAATTCAACCACAGTCCTTATGCCTTCGCAAACTCCTCCGCTGCTTCCGCCATCCCAAAATAAAAGTCCTTGGATTTGTAGGTAACCCTCAACTTAGCTAGGTGGACTATGCTGCACCGCACCTTACTGATGTACAGCGCCTTTTTCACCCAGCTGAAGGCAGCCCGCCTCCTCGCCAGCTCCACCGTAAAGTCCTGATATATACGCATACAAGCTCCAGCCCACTGCACCACCTGCTTCTGCTTGGCCCAGCACAGGACCTTCTCCTTCACACTGTACCTACGAAAACACAGTCACTACTCTTGGCGGCTCACTCTCCTTTGGTACAGGCCTCCACGACCGATGAGCCCGATCCAGTTCATATCGGGAGGGATCATCCCCCTCCCACAAAAGCTTCACCAACATTGCGGCAAAATACTCAGTCGGCCTCGGCCCTGCCACTCCTTCGGGCAGACCCACAATCCTCAGATTCTGTCACCTGGATCTGTTTTCCAAGTCATCTATTTTGGCTCGCAGATCCTTGTTGATCTCTATCACCACCCGCATCTCCTTCCCCATCGAGGTAAGTTGATCACCCTGCTGCAATAATGTCTCTTCCACTTTCTTCAGCGCCTCGCCTTGCTCCTGCACCTCCGCCACTGTGCTCAATACCGCCACCCTCACCGGGGCAATCGCCTCCTCCACCAGCACTTTCAATACCGCCCTCAATTCCTTCCTCATCACCTCCATGTGTTTTGTGAACTGCCTTTCGAGTTCCGCGGCCATCACCCGAGTCATTTCTTCAGCCGTGGGCAGTGCGACCTCCCCTGGTGCCCCAGCCTCCACTTTTCTTGCCGTCCCCGCGGTGACCTTTCCACTCCGACAGACTTTGTCGCTTTTTTCACGGCCATTTTATTTAACAACTTATTTTCAACATTTCCCTTCACTGTGCCTTCTCCCTGCCTTTGCCGTCTCTGTTGCCCCTCGCACTCTATCTTTAAAGGAAAGTTGACAAGAAAACAAATGCCATAGTGATAAATGGAAAAGATCTGAGAGCTGTAATACATTCTCCTTCAAAAGAGGTACAATTGTTTACATTAGCTGAACAAGATAGCCTCAGGAAGTAGGAGTATCGACACCAAATTAAGTATGAAGGAGTTAAAGTGCCACAACAACTCTGCAGATTTGAAAAAGAAAAGCTATAAATTAGGAATGATTATAGAATTGCATTTGTTGAGTGTGTTGAGTGTTAAAATGTTCTTAAAGTGAAACAAGAGATAACACTGCCCCTTATTGTCACCCCATCATGGTATCAAAGTCTAGGGTCTTTATCAATTCCCTAATCACTTACATTTTAACTACCCTTCTCCTGCAGTTTTTTGCTTCTCATATAAAATTTACAAATTAACCAAATTTGGGTTGACACCTCTCTCATGAAGCAGGAGAAATAGAATGGCCATTTTGAATCAACAGAGAAGAGCCATCATTCACAAGAGACTATCCCACAATGCCTCAAACTTCTGGAGGCACACATTCTTGGTAACTGCTGTTTCACATGGTAGTGATCTCCCAGGTAGAATAACCTGAATGTAATCATGACGGTTATCAAGCAAGACATCATTATACTACACAAAAGGACCAGTTATAGCTGCTAAGTTCTTATCCAATATCTGTTTGCCAGCCAAGTTTGGAAACCAGTATTTTTAGGATTCAGGTGTGCAAAGAAAAGGTAGAGAGCAGGTCAAACGCATCTAGGTAAACCAAATGTGAAGCACGTTAAATATTGTAGACCCCACCCCTTCCTCTGCCCACACTCCTCTTTGTGAACGGCAGATATTATTGACTGCCCCAGAGAGATACAATTGACAGGTCACGTTGGATAAGAACTGGCTAATGGCTCCCAAGCCAGGTGGTGAAGAATGAAACCAGGCGCTAATCCGTTTCTTACCAGTAGGTTTATTTACAGAATGTAGCATTACATATGTCCGCCTTTAGCGTACCCCTCCCATGTTCCAGCTGTCTCCCTTTTTACTCTTGAGAACATCAATAAAAGACGTGGCAATTAACAAATTTCCCAATTAAACCAGCCAATTAGCCAAACAGCTAAACTAACAAAAACACAGAATTTTAAATGAACTAAATTAAAATGTCATTTGCGGGCCTGATGAAGCCCTCCAGCTTCCATGGTGCCCACTGGTCATGGAAGGCCTCCAGCATACCAATGGACATCATGTGCCCCCACTGCATGGCCACAAACAAGTGTGTCTCTCTTTACAAGTGCTCTTATTACTTAATTAAACAATGCTTCACACCTGCGTATTTTAACAATCTAATTAACATACCATCAACATGTAATGAAGGCTTATTTGTAATCATGGTTTTAATTACCTCGCCTAACTAGCCTTGGCGTTCAAATGACTCATTCAACATCCACCCTACCACAGACAGTCAAGTTAGAAGTGGAAGACCAGCTGAAAGATGTTTGTTCTGGAAAACTAAACTGAAGCTACAAAGAGAGGGATGCATGCAATGCAATGTAAATCCATTTTCATTTGAAGGACCGACAATCACCAAAATATTTTGTGATTGGAGATAATACCAGGGTTAAATGCTTCACTTTTCCATTCCCCCGCAAACATAAATCGCAGATTTGGGTAGCCTCATATCCTACGGATTTTGCATATAAACCCCCAGTGGAGGGCACACTTGTGTAGATGAATCGTCTGGAATGCACTGAACGATTATACCGTCCTGTTAAATGACAGTTTCATGATGAATTCTCGCCTGAAGTTAAGGTGTTTTCTGACTTCTCAAATATTTCTATGGTTGGGTATTTTCTCTTTTGCCATTCTTTAAGGGGATGTGGCCATCGCTGGCAAGGCCAGCATTTTGTGCCCATCCCGAACTGCCCTCGAGGTGGTGGTAGTGAGTCGCTTACTTGAATTGCTGCAGTCCACGCTGCACACCCACAGTCAAATACTGAGGGGAGGGGGGGGGGGGGGGGGGGGTGGTGGTGGAATCATGCAATAAATCCTGCAAAAAGAGGTAGAACTGGAACTAACCATCTCCTGCTCTCACACTCTGCACTGGAAATAAAGGTGTACACTGTGGGAATTGAAAAAGTCAAAGTACTCAAAACTTCTACTGCATCACATGCACTGTTCAGCTCTCTTTCTCGAATATTTTTACTTAGTTTGCAGAATTCCACAAAAAGAAAAAATGATCAACACACTGTTCAAATGTAAAAGCCTCACTACAATATTACTAGTAAGGAAATAGGAGGCAGTAGCAGTCCTATGTACTGCTGGTAGGTGGTGTCAATGCCTGAACCAACAGGCCTTCAAGGCAGGATCTAAGTGAATCTCCTGCGCGTAGAAGTAGTTTGCGTCAGCATGCCATTTACAGTGATTCAGTCTTGTGGCGAAATCTATATTTTTTGGATTTTCTTTGTCTGTGTTTTAGGGGTGAAGCTACAGTAGTTTAGCACCCATTAGGGAGTGACCCATGATTGACTGGATATTGTAACATTCGAGGCACAAAACATTCCAAGTTGATACATCGGACTCTGCCTCAGGGCATGGGGCTGAAACTCTGTTGGGAGATATCACAGGTCATGGTGAACAGCGAGTCAGGAGTAGATGGGGAGGAGAGTTGACTCCATGCAGCTAAAGTGCTACAGTTATCTCTGTGCAGCTGAAGGGGCTGAGGCTCTGAGAAGCCCTGTTGGTGGCTGTGGGATGATAAGTGTTGGAGCTTAGGGAGATCCAGGAGCTGGATGTTGCTTGGTGCAGCTGTGGGTTCAGGCTCAAGGAAGCCCAGAAGGAGTTGTTCGTCGAGTGTGGCTGAGAAGATGGGACTGTCCAAATGTTCAGACCCTGGAATGTAATCTGGCCAACATGGGGAGGTAGTCTTGGTAGGTCAGCTCAGCTGATAAAGATGACCACGATGATTGGAGAGATCTCGAATAGTGTACGTCTGGGGGAGGGTTGTATGCCGTGGGTGGAGTGGCACTGCTGTTGGTTGGGAATCAGAGTAGCTCAAGGAAGAAGAGGAGCTGAAATCCCTTGCAAGGAAGGCAGAGAACATAGAACGATACAGCGCAGTGCAGGCCCTTCGGCCCACGATGTTGCACCGACATGGGAAGTCAAAAACTAAAGGCCATCTAACCTACACTATGCCATTATCATCCATATGCTTATCCAATAAACTTTTAAATGCCCTCAATGTTGGCGAGTTCAGTACTGTTGCAGGTAGGGCATTCCACAGCCTCACCACTCTTTGCGTAAAAAACCCACCTCTGACGTCTGTCCTATATCTATTACCCCTCAATTTAAGGCTATGTCCCCTCGTGCTAGCCACCTCCATCCTCGGGCGAAGGCTCTCACTGTCCACCCTATCTAACCCTCTGATCATTTTGTATGCCTCTATTAAGTCACCTCTTAACCTTCTTCTCTCTAACGAAAACAACCTCAAGTCCATCAGCCTTTCCTCATAAGATTTTCCCTCCATACCAGGCAACATCCTGGTAAATCTCCTCTGCACCCTTTCCAAAGCTTCCACATCCTTCCTATAATGAGGCGACCAGAACTGTACGCAATACTCCAAATGCGGCCGTACCAGAGTTTTGTACAGCTGCAACATGACCTCACGGCTCCGGAACTCAATCCCTCTACCAATAAAGGCCAACACACCATAGGCCTTCTTCACAACCCTATCAACCTGGGTGGCAACTTTCAGGGATCTATGTACATGGACACCGAGATCCCTCTGCTCATCCACACTGCTAAGAATTTTACCATTAGCCAAATAGTCCGCATTCCTGTTATTCTTTCCAAAGTGAATCACCTCACACTTCTCTACATTAAACTCCATTTGCCACCTCTCAGCCCAGCTCTGCAGCTTATCTATGCCCCTCTGTAACCTGCAACATCCTTCCACACTGTCTACAACTCCACCGACTTTAGTGTCATCTGCAAATTTACTCACCCAACCTTCTGTGCCCTCCTCTAGGTCATTTATAAAAATGACAAACAGCAACGGCCCCAGAACAGATCCTTGTGGTACGCCACTCATAACTGAACTCCATTCTGAACATTTGCCATCAACCACCACCCTCTGACTTCTTTCAACTAGCCAATTTCTGATCCACATCTCTAAATCACCCTCAATCCCCAGCCTCCGTATTTTCTGCAATAGACGACTGTGGGGAACCTTATCAAACGCTTTACTGAAATCCATATACACCACATCAACTGCTCTACCCTCGTCTACCTGTTCAGTCACCTTCTCAAAGAACTCGATAAGGTTTGTGAGGCATGACCTACCCTTCACAAAACCATGCTGACTATCCCTAATCATATTATTCCTATCTAGATGATTATAAATCGTATCTCTTATAATCCTCTCCAAGACTTTACCCACAACAGACGTGAGGCTCACCGGCCTATAGTTACCGGGGTTCTCTCTACTCCCCTTCTTGAACAAAGGGACCACATTTGCGATCCTCCAGTCCTCTGGCACTATTCCTGTAGCCAATGATGACATAAAAATCAAAGCCAAAGGCTCAGCAATCCCATCCCTGGCTTCCCAGAGAATCCTAGGATAAATCCCATCAGGCCCCGGGGACTTATCTATTTTCACCTTGTCCAGAATAGCCAACACTTCTTCCCTACGCACCTCAATGCCATCTATTCTAATAGCCAGAGAGCCTCTAAAGAATCTTTGTGACTCAGTGATGACTGTTGTCCGGGTCGATTGCTGAGAAATACAGAGAGCCTGCCCTGGTGGTGTCCACCATTTAATGTGTAGTTTCTGGTGTGTTCCAACCACAGGATGCTGGCTCGTTCATGCTTTCCTCAAGTTACCATTTTTTTTTTAAAAAAAAAAGAGTACCCAATTATTTTTTTTTCCAATTAAGGGGCAATTTAACGTGGCCAATCCACCCAACCTGCACATCTTTGGGTTGTGGGGGCGAATCCCACTCGGACATGGGGAGAATGTGCAAACTCCACACAGTGACCTGGGGCCGGGATCAGACCCACGTCCTCAGAGCCATAGGCAGCAGTGCTAACCACTGGGCCACTGTGCCTTCCTTCCCTCAAGTTAATTCTGTACATTAGAGTACAAGATAAGAGTATTGACTGTTTGCTTTGTTGATTCTTGTATAAGAAACATTTCTTCTGCATGCAATCTTGTAGCCTTATTTTTTTGGTAAGTGACTAGGGTTTCTAACTTTGTCTATTTTAACAAACATAATTTACTGATCCTTAATCAGATCACAACAATTTAGAGGGTCTTGTCCAGGTCTACAAAAGCATTTGCAGGTCTGGTCTAGGATAGTAACCGCCTATCACACTAACCTTTGGGAACATTTGGTTGAGAAGAAGTTCTGACTAATACTGGGATTAATTGAAGATGCATGACAGCGAAGGTGTATATATTTAAGTAGCTTTAAAATGAAGAGGCTAGAGGAAAATTCTGACTAAACCATCTGCAACCGAAGGCAAGATTCGGACGACATGATGCACAGTGGTTAGCACTGCTGCCCACAGTGCCAGCGACCAGGTGCAATTCCAGCTGTCTGTGCGGAGTTTGCACTTTCTCCTCCTGTCAGCGTGGGTTTCGTCCGGTTTCCTCCTCCAAAGATGTGCAGGTTGGGTGGGGTTATGGGGGAAATGGGCCGAGGTAGGGTGCTCATTCAAAGGACTGGTGCAAATTTGATGGGCTGAATGGCCTCCTTCTGCACTGTGGGAATTCTGTGGTTGTAAGAATCTCGAAACTGCTACACTGGGGGAAGAAATTCAACAATGCTTGGCAATATCATTAGAGGGACAGAACGAGCCATGGCATTTCTGGATTAGCTAGAGATTGTCAAAGGTAGGGATTGGATGGGATGGTTGGCAAGAGGGTGGCGACAAAACCTTATTTTTTTTGTACTGGATTATAGAAATCATTGTTGCTGGTATCAGCATCTGAGGGGTTAATAATTTGCAATCATACAGAAAAGGCCATTGAATGTGCACACTCAGCAGAATCTGGACAAGTTTCCTGAATGATAATTGATGGAAGTATTGAATGTAATCAGGAAGCCTTTAAAGTGCTTCCTAGCAAACAAAAGGTGGCTATAATACGCTCCATGCAAACCGAATGCAGAGACATTTTTTTGTTTACCTGTTTTATGGATTCTATGCTGGTCTGGTTATCACAAATGTATGACCTAGGAGACAAGTATTTTAATATAATGGTCAATTCAATTGTCATCATCATTTAATTACACGGAATGCAGATCATTGTGAATGAGCTTTATTCAGTTTATTTCCAAGGATCTGGCATCGTACTTTCAGTGCGTATTTTTGGCTCAAATGTAAGTCTCTCGTCAACATTTGATTCCATGCATTCACATTGCCAGAAGGCTATATCCACTTCTAAAGTTTAATAAAAGTAGAGAGATAACTCAGCTCAGGGAAAAATGCTTTATCGGTCTGAAATACGAAGTAGGATAGAAAAGTTTGCTGAGAAGCGACCTGACGTATTAACACTCTTTTTCCCACCACAGATGCTGCCTTACCTGATGAGTATTTTCCAGCATTTTCTGGTTTTATGGTGGAGAACTTATTGTAACATGGGTCGTGCGGTGGCACAGTGGTTAGCACTGCTGCCTCACAGCGCCAGGGACCCGGGTTTAATTCCGGCCTCGGGTTATTGCCTGTGTGGAGTTTGCACTTTCTCCCCCTGTCTGTGTGAGTTTCCTCCGGGTGCCCCGCTTTCCTCCCACAGTCCAAAGATGTGCCGGTTGGTGGATTGGCCATGCTAAATTGCCCCTTAAATGCCCAAAAGGTCAAGTGGGCTTATGGGGATGAGGTGAGGTGGGCCTAGGTAGGGTGTTCTTCCCAAGGGTCAGTGCAGACTCAATGGGCCAAATGGCCTCCTTCTGCACTGCAGGGATTCTAAATATGGTTTAAGAAATTTTGTTCATACAATTCTGTGATAAATAAATGGTTTCTTGGATGGTTGCCAGTAAAATGTATATTCAAGTTTTATATCAAAGATATGGGGAATTCTATTGCAACAAGTTTCAGAAAGCCTGTGTACAGTGACAAGGTTCCTATGTTTGATCCCAGCGCTTCACTATCATTCACCTAGATTTTGGACACAGTAGACTTTTTGGAACATCTTACCTGCTTAAATATCATACAGACAACAATAAAACATAACAAGAGTATGAAGAAACCTATTTGCAAGGTGATGAAAGTGTGGATTTGATTTTTAGCAGTGGAGGGAAAGTAGCAGTGCACAGCTGGATAATGTTCCAGAGATGGAAAACATAGTTTTGACATGTGATCAGATGTAGGATAAGGAAGGTAAACCCAGGGTCAAGCACAGTTCACAGGTTGCACACTTGTCTGATTTAGCCTTAGATGAGGAGCGGATAGGTTTATTATTTTGGTGCCAAAAGTAAATAGATGCCATGAATGAAGGGCTTTAGGGCAGCTATGAACGTCCTACTCAGAGGGTGGTTTAGCACATCCGGGGGCTGGTTTAGCACACTGGCTAAACAGCTGGCTTGTAATGCAAAACAAGGCCATCAGCGTGGGTTCGATTCCCGTACCGGCCTCCCCGAACAGGCGCCGGAATGTGGCGACGAGGGTCTTTTCACAGTTTTGAAGCCTACTTGCGACAATAAGCGGCTATTATTATTATCATTATTCTCCATTGCTAAGCTGATTAGAGAAAAGGAAGAGGTTATTTATGGCTTACCATACCTACAAACTTTTAAACATGCTTTTAAATGAATTTTGGGGATCAGGGCATGCTAGTGCTTCGGGCCTGCTCTTCTCTCTCTTCCCCCCCCCCCCCCCCCAAACAACCCCACATTTTAATACCCCATGAATTGGCATTCACAAGCCTTTCAAAGTTACATGGACAATGGGAGGTTCAAGTTTTGAAACTGAAACAAGGACTGTTTGGTATGAAAAGCTGTTCAGATTTCAAAACAGATTAAGGGACATTATTCACCAAATTATTTATAAGGCCAAGTTCGAAGGCAAGAAGTCATTTGCAGTCAAGTATCCTTCAGTACATAAAGGGAGGATTTGACCAAAAACTCATAATAAATGCAAATTTCGCATAGCCATTAAATATGGCACACAAAAGAACAATATGAATGACAAGCTGCTTTGTGATGTTTCTATGGCATCTAGAAATTTGTCCTGGATTGAACTCCTGAACCATTCTGCTAATGCCTTTAAGCTACAGTAAACGTGTCAAATTTGAATACATATTTGTATTTACTGTTCGTGTAGCACAAAAGCAGTTGAAATCATAACCTGGCACTATAGTCCCTTGCAGCTGGAACAACAATGTAACCGTGAGTAATTGTACTAAACAAAGGAGAAGTTCTAGCTGACATGTTCGAAATGGAATACAAGCGGCTCTGATACATTGCTTAATAAGAATTTCATTCAAATTTATTAGGCTAGCCAATCCAAATCTGAAACAAATGAGTTAAGCACAATAAAATATTATGTTGACATGCTCTGATCGCAACTCTTTCTGAAGGGGGAAAGTTATTATCTATCCCAGCAACAGGAACATATTTTAGCCCACCATGAGTGGAGTTCGCCTGCAACAACTGCCATTCATATATTTTCTTTATTTTGCCAGCCTTGCATCTCATGAGACGATGACTTATGTCCAGTGGTGAACTCTATGTTAAACATTACCCGGTGTGGATCAGCAGCCCCACTCTGACACAGCAGTCTCTGGCATGTTGGCCGCACAAGGCAGTGAGGCGGAGAAGGTGCAGGATTCACGGCTTCCGTTTTCTCCAGGGCTTTCTTTTCGGGCAGCTGAGATTTCCATTTCTCCTCACCTCTCCCAAAGCCCCTCTGCGGTAGTATGACTACGGGTATTACGGTACCCGAGAGTGTGAGCTGCTATTGGTGTAGAAGGCTCGCTGCCCATTGGCCCAAATGTTGTCTTCTCATTGGTCGGGAGGAAGGTAGCTCCGCCTATGAGGCCGAGTAGAAGAACCCGTGTTTTCCAGCAGCCAGGACACTTCTGTACTCCTGCTGCTGGGCACACTTCTTGTAGATTAAAGCCTTTGATTTGGACTACTCCTTCGTTTCTGTGTTCATTGATCGCGTATCACCCTCCAAAACAATCAGCCCACCCCCAGGGGTCACAGCCTTTGGCGGCTGTCTCTCAGTTGTTCATGTTAACATCTGCCATTTTTGTTCCTCACTTGCAGGTGTCCCCATGGTGGAGGTATGGACAGCTGACCGTAACCCAGATGCCAGTTTATCACACAACCGTCTTTGGCTATGCAGCCAATGTCCATTCAATGAACGTGGCCAAGTCAATGCCGACAATTGGCACACTCCAGGATCTCAAGAGTCGGTAACCTCGCCCTGTCAAGAGATGCTGAGGATAAGTCCAAGAGAACAAAGGTGCAAACTGTTCAGTCTTTAGCTTATGTTGTTCAGGTCTCACTACTATACAGGAGTGCATGGAGGCCATGGGCCTGGTAGACTTTCAGTTTGGCATCATCAGTCAGATTGTTGTTGTTCCACACTATTATGCAGCGTGGTTTCATTCTTATAGCACCATTCACTTTAGGAAAATATCCCAAGGTGCTTCACAGGAATATAATCAGATAAAAATTGACATGGAATCGAAGCAGCAGAAATTAGGGGAGAAAGACTAAAAAGTGTGGTCAAGAAATAGGTTTTAAGGAGAGTGTTAAGAAGGGGGAATATTAAGATTTAAAAAAGGAAACAAATCGAAGTAAAACGGAGTTGATTGTAGACAGTCGTCTGGAGAAATTATAAGATGTGAATTCGCCTATCAGTGGAAAACAAGTCTTTTACATTCTGCGATTAGGGTAAATAATGGGGCTTCAAAGTGAAGAGATAAAAAAATGGACATGTTCCTGCCAAAAGCCCACAGGGTGAATAACATCAAAAAAGGGAAAAATAGTATAGCTGTAGAACACGAAGGAAAGAGAAACAGCCAACACCAGAACTGCAGCAAGTTTCAGATACCGTCTCCCAAAAGCAGCAGCCATTTTCCACCTTCGCTGAACCTGAAGACTATTTCCCAGAGGTGGCCACCTTAACCTGGGTCTGGTAATTACTTGCTGAATTTAGCTCAGAGAGTTACTTAACATTGGATGTTGTTTGGGAAAGTGGATGTCTCAGAATTTAGGTTAGCGTAGATAGTTGGGGACCAAGGGATAGTTTCATGTAACACTGGTATGTAATGTGCAAGGCCAGAGTTGGAGGAGAGCAAAGTTTTTGAAAGTTGCAGGGCTGAAAGCGGCTGTAGGAGAGAAACGTTTAAACATAAGCTTTGGAATTTTAAATCTGAGACAATGGTGGACAGGGTGATAATGTAGGTCAACGATGAATGAGCAGGCCTTAGTACAGGCAAATTGATCTCAGGTGTATGGAGAATGGAGCTGATCAGGAGAGCAGCAGAGGTAACAAAGCATGGGTGAGGTGCTCAGCAAAACATAGGGCTGAAGTAGAGGCAGAGATGGACAAAATTAGGGAGCTGAAAATAGGCAATCTTTGTGATAGAAGGTACCGGGTCAAAAGTTTATATTTTTTAAATCTTTGATGTGGTAGTTGTAGGCCTAAACTTACAGACAATGCTATTAGTAAGCTCAGTCTTTTATTCAACATTAAGCTAGTTACAAAGTAGACTTAGCACGAGGCTCTACATGGAATTCTATCTCTCCATGCTCTGTTATCATGTGATGTCATGTTACCTGATAAAGACTGTACATTTACATCATATACACACGCACGCGTGAAGGTTGTATTATGTTGAGTGGAGACAGTGACCTTGAGGTGGGTTGAAATCATAGTCAAGGGAACAGTGAAAGATAATGGTGTTGATCTACAAGGTGCAATTACTGCGCATTCAGGACTGGATTTGGGATATGGAGGACTGACAGCACAGGGGCTATGGAAATAATGGAGTGGTCGAGCTGAGTGTTGTCAGTGTAACACATGTACCTTTGGATGATGTCACTGAGAGGCAGCATACAATGAGGAAAAGGAAAGGGCCAGGGATGTGCCTTGGGAAATTCTCTGGCTACAACTGTTGTTCTTTCACTCAACTGGACAATGAAGGAGACATATTGGAAGAGGATGCTGTCATCCACAGTGTCAAAGGCTGTTGGAAGGTCAAGGAGCAAGAGGGGGGAAACAGTATACAACAGTAATGGAGGATGTAATTGTGCCTTTCAGGGCAGTTTCACTGCTGGCATGGATGGAAGAATGATTTGAAGAGGTTCAAACAGAAAGTAGAGAGTAAGATTTGTACAGAACTGAGAGCAACAATGCATACAATAACTTGAGACAAAAGCAAAGTTGGCGATGGTGCAGTAGTTTGTAAGGGAGCAAGAATGTTTTATTTAAGGCGTAATGATGACAGTTGTGAAGTGCAGTACCTGGGGTGATGGGAGCCAGGAAGGGAATAGTTTAGTGGATAAGGTGTCTAGAGCAGGACATTGATCTCATGGATAAGATAAACTTGGACAGGGCATGAGGGAAGATGAGAAAGAAAATTCTGGGCTAGAGCAGGAAATGCAGCAAAGCCAGTTGGATGGATGGTCTCAATAATAATAATAAAAAGAGTCCTTGCATGTTGGAAACCAGACAGGATAATTGGTTGTGGAGTAAATAAACCAAGCGATACCTTTTAATTTCAGGATGATCCTGAAATAGTGAGCAGCTTTGGCAGAGAACAGCAGGGCCTAATTTTAAAAAAAAATTTAGTACCCAATTTTCTTTTCCAATTAAAAGGCAATTTAGCGTGGCTAAAAAAAAAAGACACTGCACATCTTTTTGGGTTTTAGGGGTAAGACTCACGCAGACACGGGGACAATGAGCAAACTCCACACGGATAATGACCCAGGGCCAGGATCGAACCCGGGTCCTCAGTACCTTGAGGCAACAGTGCTAACCACTGTGCCGCCCTAACAGCAGGACCTTAATAGTATTCAAGTCTGCTATGTGAGAATGCAAAGATGCGGGCTTTACTGGGCAAAAGAGTAAGGTAAGAGAGAACATGTTTTTCCACCTCGGATACAGGCAAAGACAGGAGGTGAGCGAATGATTGAGCAACTACAGAAGACTGTGGTGACTGGGGGTGCCTAAGGCTAACCAGCAGACGTCAAGCCATGTTACTAAGCAAGAGGGCGTCTACCCCTAGCATGATCCTTCACATAGTGATCTATTGATTGGCCTATAAATGCCAGAAAATCTATCCAACACAAAAGGAACACATCAGCTACAATTGCAGCTGTTTTCTGCTCAACAGTGCCACAGAGCTCCTGAAGGGAATTCAGGCTATGTCTTGTTGTAGTCTGGTAATTGTCATGATATGCAGACACACACATAATGATATATAGGCAGGCACAGACAAGCAGCTAATGGACACAGAGAACAGGACATGACCAATAAGCAGGCAGGACACTCAGGGTTGGGATCGGACAATAAAAGACACGAGTCACTCACACTCTGCTTCTTTTCACTGATGAACATCTAGAGTGTCAGTCAAGGGTGTTGTTACAATCTCACACCTCCACCACGTGGCTAAGAGCTAGTCTGGTTCAGTCAGACAGAGTAACCACACTTAAATTAGCAGAGAGTTGAACTCACAGAGAACTGTGCTATTAGTTCAACAAACCTCATTGAACTAACTTCAAGGTCTGGAGCATATTTTTGATCTAAGCTGCACCAAGTTGCGGCCAGTGTTATACCAGTGTACCTAACACGACAGTAATATCCAGAGATGCAGTAACACGACAATATTATATTCTATCATGCAAACTGTCAGGGCATATTTGGCAGAGCAGGATGGCCTATGAATATACAGTAGTAACCCTTTAGGGCGTTGCCAATCAAAGATACCTCAAAGCCTTTTGAAATGGTGATTGTGGAGCCAGCATCAAGCTTTTCCGAGGATCCTGCAGGTGGTGACTTATTCCACATTTGGTCGTATTTGTAAATTGTGCAAATAGAAGTAACATCATTGGACTGAGAACAAACTAATGTTACGATAATATAGTACGGCATTTCATTACTGTGTGAAAGTTACAGACTAGGTTGTGTGTTTAAAATCCTTGAGTGCGACCTCAGGAAAGAGTGTTACCGGTGAGCCACAGTATAACCGTGAAATTAGGCAGTTGTTTCATTTTACTTTGTAGAAGTTCACTTAGGCCAGTCGCTAGTTAGGATCTTATCCAAAATTTAACGGGCTATAAATGTTGCATGGTTCATCAGTTGATAGAAAAACTTAGCAAGCTATTTTTGACTAAAAAGCAGACTGAAGTTTGTTCAGTTATTTGCATGACAGTTATTTTTGAATATAGTTGACAGTTATTCAAATCCAGGGTCCCAGAAAAGATAAAAAGTACATAAATGAATGGTTGCACATTTATATCTCACGCTTTTATTTTCTTAAGAATTTTGTTGATAAATAATTTTAAATTGTAAATATTTTTGTGAAATAAATTTGTTAAATAGAGAGCAAACCTCTACCCCTTGGTATTTCTGCCACTATTGAGATACAAGGTTAATATTCTATGAGGCAATATTTCACAAGTGGAAGGCGGCAACCAACCTCTTAAATCGAGATTTGGTCTCGAAAGCTTGACTCAAAAGCAGTATGACGAGGTTTCCCAGCAATGTGGGAAGCCTGGACAAATAAGCAAAGTTTAGAAAACCAAGCGAGAGGCATACATCTGTTCAGGTCTTACTTCTACAAGTCTCAGAAATTATTCAGCATTTTAACAATGTGTTCATACTAGGGATAAGAGGTCGGCCATTTAGGATGGACATGAGAAATTTCTTCACTCAGAGAACTGTGGATCTTTGGAAATTCTTTACCCCAGATGTTCAGACATTTAAGTGCGTTCAAAACAGTGGCCGATGGGCTTTTGGACACCAAGGGAATTTAGGGATAAGGACTTGTGAGGGGAAGTGGAGTAGAAGGTAAGGCATGATGGGACAAAATTAGCAGATGGCATATAACGTGGGAAAATGTGGGCTTGTCCATTTGGCAGGAAGAATTGAACAGCAATATACTATTTAAATGGAGAGAGATTGCAGAATGCTGCAGTTCAGAAGGATCGGAGCGTTCTGGTGCATGAATCAAAGTTATTATGGAGGTACAGCAAATTATTTGGACAGTGAATTGAATATTGCCGTTCATTGGATGGGGAATGGAATATAAAAGGGATGTTCTACTGCTATACAAGCTCTTCACGAGACTACGTCTGGAGTGTTGTGCAATGTTTTGGTTTCTTTGTTAGAAAATGGATACAATTGCACTGAAGCAGTTCGGAGAAGGCTCACTCACTCATTCTTGGAGTGAAGGGCTTACCTTATAAAGAAAGGTTGAACATGTTGGATCTTTACACCTTAGAATGAGAGGTGATCTTGTTGAAACATACAAGATCCTGAGAGAGCTTTAAAGAGTTGTGTTGAGAGGATAATTCCACTTATTGGAGAGAGTAGAACCAGGGAACAGTTTAAAAATAGGAGGCCTCCCTGTCTAGATGGAGTGAGGAGAATTTTTTCTCATTAATCTGTGGAATTCTCTTCCCCCGAAAGTAGTTTTAAGGCTGGGTCATTAAATTTATCCAAGGTCGAGTGAAATTGATTTTGGAAGACAAGGAGGTTGAATGTTATCGGGTGCAGATCTGAAAATGGAGCTGAGACTACAACTAGAGAAGCCATGATCTACTCTGGCTCCCAAATCCCATGTTCCTCTGTTTTTTGTTGATCTTATTGAAAGGCAGGGCAAATCATCCTTGGAGGGCTGAATGGCCTACTCATGCTATGTTTTACATTTTTGTTCGAATGCTGTCCGAGTTTGTTATTGTGAAATGCAGATCAGGAAATGAAGCTACAAAGTCCATTTACTCCAAATGAACTAAAACTGACTAAAATTAACAATGCAAAACATTGACAAATTCCATAACCGCAAACCTGTAGCTTTGAAAAAAATGGTCGCTGACAATCTTGGATTAGGATGAATGTATTATCTTTGATGATGTATAGGGGGAATGCATTATCTTTGATGTAATCTCCTATGGTGATCATATTAATCAATTAGTTTGAAATTAGTTTAAAACCCCTGGGGGCCAATTTATGATGTAGAGCGAGGCCAGCAGCACGTGTTCATTTTACGAAGGCTATTCATGAAGGACCCGACTTCTCAACCTTGCCCCTCGGCTGAGGTGTGGTGACCCTCAGGTTAACGCATCATCATCAGTCAGCTCTCCCCCTCAAAGGGGAAAGCAGCCTATGGTCATCTGAGACTATGGCAACTTTACACATACTGCAATTTCCAAGTCACTTATCCTTTGGGGCCTCACGGTAGTATGGTGGTTAGCGTCAATGCTTCACAGCTCCAGGGTCCCAGGTTCGATTCCCGGCTGGGTCACTGTCTGTGTGGAGTCTGCACGTCCTCCCAGTGTGTGCGTGGGTTTCCTCCGGGTGCTCCGGTTTCCTCCCACAGTCCAAAGATGTGCGGGTTAGGTGGATTGGCCATGCTAAATTGCCCGTAGTGTAAGGATAATGGGGGGATTGTTGGGTTACGGGTATACAGGTTACGTGGGTTTAAGTGGGGTGATCATTGTTCGGCACAACATCGAGGGCCGAAGGGCCTGTACTGTTCTATGTTCTATGTTCTTGGACAAGGAGCCACCGATTTGGGAAGAAGGTCTTAAATTGGAGTAAGCTTTGGCACAATTCAATGTGATCTGTTGCACAGCAGCATTCCAGCAATAACTACGCTGTCAGTGGATAGAAGCAAATTGTAGGCCATAAGAGTACCCAGTATATTCAGAGCCTTGGTAGATTTTACTGCTCAAGGTTTCTAAAGGTAACGCCATATGGGTGATGAAAGAATAATTTGTGTTGATACATTGCCTTTAAAGTAATGAAATAAAATGCACTTCACAGGTGTATTGTAAAAGGAAGATTTGACACTGAGCCACATAAAATGTTATCAGGCCAGATGGCCAAAAGCTTGATAAAAGAGATATGCTTTAAGGCGAGTCTTAAACAAGGAGAGAGAGAGAGAGAGAGAGAGAGCGAAGTAGAGAGGTTGAGGGAGATCATTTTGGAGCTTGGGGTCTAAGCAGCTGAATGCAGGACCCCAATGGTGAAGCAATTAAAACTGGGGATGCTCAAGAGGACAGAATTAAACGAGTGCAGATATCTCAGGAGGGCTATTAAACATAAGGAGAGGAAGAGGCCAGGGGTGAGAATAAAACAGGGGTGAGGGGTGGCACGGTGGCCCAGTGGCGAGCACTGCTGCTTCACAGCGCCAGGGACCTGGATTAGATTCCGGTCTTGAGCAACTGCTGGCGTGGAGTTGCACATTCTCCTAGTGTCTGCGTGGGTTTCTTCCAGGTGCTCCAGTTTCCTCCCTCGGTCGAAAGATGTGCAGGTTAGGTGGATTGGCCATGATAAATTGCCCCTTAGTATTAAAGGTTAGGTGGGATAACGGGGATAGGGAGGGGGCATGGGCCTAGGTGATGTGCTCTTTCGGAGGGTCGGTGCAGACTCAATGGGCTGAATGACCTCCTTCTGCACTGTAGGGATTCTATGAAAAAATGAGACATTGCTTGCCTTGGAATCAATGTATGAAATCAGCTCGGTGAACAAGACTTGGCGTGAGTTAGGCCATGGGCAACAGAGTTTTGAACAATCTTGGGTTTATGAAGAGGAATAGAATGTAGGTGGCCTTTAATTCAAATTGGTAATTTAGTTTCTATAAAGATTTACTGATGCAGTGAAGACTATTACAGGTTTGGGATTTTTGCAAAGGAGGGGTTGCTGATTTTCTCTGCCATATTGACTAATGGAAGAACAGAATAGTTCTTGGAAAATGGTTTAAAATAATTAGGCTGTGATCGACTAGAATTTGAAGTCAAGCTAATGCATGTTTTAAGAGCAGATGTTAAAGTTAATTATTTACACTTACCACTCACACCAATTTCAACTCCAGGTTCTTCTCTACACGTAAAAAGTTGCAGAAACCTTCATGTTTTGACTTTGCCTGAAGGATCATCACCATTGTGAAACTACTCCCAATTATTAATTTCAATTGCAGCATACATTCCTGGCAGTCACATCTTACCATCACGCTTGTGTGTGTACTATGTTGCGTGTGTGACGATTGCAGGATTTTAGATATATTGGAATATAATAATTTGGTAATTTTATATTTAAAAGCGGTGGTACAGTGTGTTTGACTGCAGTAGTCATGTTTTTAAAAGAATCTTTGGCTGGATTCTCCAAAAATGGGGCTATGTCCCCACGGCAGCATAAAAACGCTGGTGTTTCACTCTTGTCTTTCCATATAAAAATTTTCAGCGATTTAGGGGGCCGGCAGGGCCCCGGAATGCTTCTCAGAGCTCTGGCTGTGGATACAGGCCCCCCCACTTCTGGTCGGGAGTCCACGCATGTGCACAACGGTGGCCTGCAGCGGTTGCGCCGAGCGCCATGGCGGACTCGGACCGCGGACTGACATCGACAATATAGGCCCCCCCTGAGATGGCGTGCGCCCGCGGTTCCGAGCCGCCTGATCGCTGTCCCGGCCGCCCACGAGGCCCTCACTCCGGTGTCTGATGTCCGCTGCGGACTGAGTCCATAGCGCCACACGAGGTTCCCGACCGGCAATACGTGGTTATAACCACGTCGTCGGGAACTCAGCCAGTTTTGCCTGGAGAAACGCTGGAGGGGGCCTTTGCCAATGGCCGCCCAGCTGCGCCGCAAAATCCGCACGAGTATGATTCTCCAGGGACCGCAGGAGCGGCTCAAGCCACGATTCCCGCCTGAACAAGAGCCCCTGCGTCAAACGCAATTTTGGCACGGGGCTACAGAGAAACCCACCTCTTCTTTTGCATCACCAGAAAGCATTTATGAGCCAGAGGTGAAATTGACCTTGTAAAAGCCTGAGCTAATGCACTGTTGTTTGACTATGGGGAATCCATATACTATCCGCTTGGGGAGATGATGTCATTGCTGGGTGGAACTAAGTTATTCAACATATTGAGAAAACGTTTGGGTTGAGTTCTAATCTGGCTGACATGGAGTCCACAAGTGAGATATTTTGCTCTCACAGTAGGATAGTTTTAAAAAAATAGTATTTAAAGCAGTGCAGACTTGTATGGAGACAAGAGAGAAGCTGAATAAAACAGTTGAAACATCTTTTTGAAGACATCCATCCAGAGTCTGCAGAGGTTCTAACACAAGACAAATCTATTCTGGAAAGCAAGCATTACTAGCCCATTGGATGTAGGATGGATTGAGAGCTGTATGTTTATTTTTCTTTCTTGTTGTTTAATTGGGAATATAGATGGTAATTAAGAGTATTGTATTTACTGTATTGAGTAGTATTTTTAAGGGGTAATTGTAAGCTATTTTCAAGGGTGATGTTAAAGTGTTTAATACTGTGTTCATAATAAAGTCTTGTTTTAAAATACCAAATCCCTATTTCTTTGGACAATCACTCCTGGAGCAAAGTCTTACAAAATTAACTAAAAATATTTTATAATTTTTTATCCCAATGAAAGGGCAATTTAGCGTGGTCAATACACCTACCATGCATATCTTTGGGTTGTGGGGGTGTGACCCACGCACACAGGAAAAATGTGCAAACTCCACACGGGAAGTGACCCAGGGCCGGGATCGAACTGGGCTCTCAGCGCCGTGAGGCCGAAATAATCTAAAATTTTGGTGTTTTGGTCCAGTAACCTAGCCACTGTTGGGGTCTGGTCTGGGATCGTAATAGTGGTGATTATTATCCAGTGATGTCCAATTTAAAAATTGCTACTACATAAAAGACATCTAGAACCTCAAACACGGATGTTCCCGTACCGGCCTCCCTGAACAGGCGCCGGAATGTGGCGACTAGGGGCTTTTCACAGTAACTTCATTGAAGCCTACTTGTGCCAATAAGCGATTATTATTATGATTATTATTATTCAATTCTGGACCACCAGGGAGATTAAAGGAAACTGAAGGGGTATTTAGAGCTAGAAATAGATGCGAATGATGAGGGAACATAACTCATGCCAAGAAAATTTGTAACAGGCCCAATTCTCAATCACTCCAGTTGTTGCACCTATGTTTGCTATTGAAATCATTGATACTTGACAGCACTTGTTTGAGAAATTGTAAATTAGGTCGAGCCCATCGTTTCACTGTAGATCCTATTCTGTTGCGATTGTGTAACATTTACCAGAATATGGGTCGTCTTAAATGCAAATGTTCTCAATTTTTAAATCTGGTTTATGCAACACATTGGAGAATTGCTGTTGCAGGTTTAGCACTGCTTGCCAGAGAATGTTCTAATGCACAAGGGTCATTTACATTTAATCTTCATTAAATCAATGATGAGAGATTAGGGAGTCCTGAGGTCTCTCTGACTCTTGACAATATTTATCACAATTCACAGCTGGCCACAATGAAATTAATCTCAAATGAAAAATCAAAGAAGATTCCAAAAGTTTAGTGTAATCTTTCATTAGCCTAACAGTGGTCTAATCATTCTTATGATAACAGCTAATGTTATAGCCACTTGTGAACTGGAGAGCAGAGAGCCAATTAAATATTTATACACATGTGAAATAAAAACACTGAACATAAACTTTCTACTAACGTGTCTTTTCTTCAATTAGAATTAACCATTTAGAAGTAGAATGAGCCAAGACAAAGTGGGAGGAAGACTTGGGAGAGGGTTTCAGAAGCAATTGTGGTGTGAGGTGCTCCAGAGGGTAAATGCCTCAACTTTCTGCGTGGGGTTAGGGCTGATACAGCTGAAGGTGGTATCTAAGGCGCATCTCACAAGGGTGAGGATGAGCCAATTCTTTGAGGGGGTAGAGGATGTTTGAGAGAGTTGCGGGAGGGGGCATGGGCTTTGTTCATTATGCACTTTCAAGAAGTGGATGACATTGAATATTTGGGGGGGGGTTGGACGTTTGGATTGTGTATGTTGTTGATGACTATGTATGGTGGATGGTGGATTCCTGATTCCTTTTCTTTGAGGTTTTTATTTAAAATGTTGAGAGTTGGTGAGAGGAAGGGATTGTTGACCAGGGGTTTGACATTGTATTTGTTACTGTTGATTGATTGTTGGTGGGTGTATATTTGGATGAAAATGTGAAAAAGGAGAATAAAAATATTTTTTTAGAAATTAGAATGAGCCTTTTACTTAGTAAAGACATTTGTTATGCTATCCATTTAGCCATTGATACCTAATGGGTTTCCGCAATGTTTTGATGCGGAATGTTGGCAGATCTTATTCATTCTGTCGAAAGGACTAGAACTTCCAGACTCACGCCAACTAAACACAAAGCTATAGCATGAAATACATCGGCACCAAGGACCTAGGTTTGATCGCAGCTCCAGGACACTGAAGTTTGCACGTTCTCCCAGTGTCTGCGTGGATCTCACCCCCACAACACAAGAGATGAACAGGGTAGGTGAATTGGCCATGATAAATTGCCCCTTAATTGGGAAAAAAGAAGTGGGTATTGATTTTTAGAAAAACATGACATTCATGAGTAGAGGCACATGATAAAGTTTCCATCATTTACTGAGACAACGATGATTATGGGCATGATTTAGTGTGTGGGGGGGGGGGAAAGAGTAATTTTAAAAATTAATTAAAAATCCTGTTTTGGGTGTATTAGTGGGGTGCTTCCCGACATGCAGCACCGAGAACAACCTGCACATCTTTGGACTGTGGGAGGATTGAACATGAAAATATTTTAATAAGTTACTGGTCCAGAATTTACAGGTGCAAGTCCATTCGTTGGACTTTGTCCCCGCCCTGCAGCTCAGCAGATATTTTTGGAAGTGTGAACTACTAATGGCCAAGATCAATGGGACATCCGGAAGCCTGGGGAATGATGGGACGTTGATGTTTAAACTCATGAGGACCCAAATTTCACGTTTCCAGCAATCAAAGTATACCAGTGAAGTTGTACAGTTTTATATCTTGATTTTCTTAAATGTGCAAACTTAAATAATTAAATATTAGATCATAGGCCGGTGGCGGTAATGCAGAGCTAAGCCGCACATTCGGCAGCTCCCGCTGAAAACGGACTTTGGGGCTCTTTTCAGGGCCCCCAACAGAGCTGTGTTGGCAAATGCCGACGTGGGAAGAGGACAGGAGTCGACCCCTGCGGTCCTATGGTCTGGACCAGGAGTGGGGTAAGGAGAAAAACAGAGAAAGCACCCCTGAAAAAGCGGGGGAAGGAAGACAAAATGGCGGACGGCAGAGGCCTTGAGGAGCTGAGGCAGTGGGCTCAGGAGCAGCAGGCGACTCTGCTGCACTGCTTCCAGGAGGTTAAGTTGGAGCTGCTGGAGGTAACCAACAGGGAGCTGATGGAGACCCAGACAGCCCAGGGGGCTGCGATCCGGGAGCTGCAGCAGCAGGCCTCCGAAAGGGAGGATGAGGTCGTGGCCGTGGCGGGGAAGGTGGAGATGCTCGAGGCGCTCCATAAAAGATGGCAGGAGCGATTCGAGGAGCTGGACAACCGGTCGAGGAGGAAGAATTTGCGGATCCTAGGCCTCACGGAGGGGCTGGAGGGGTCGGACCTGGCGGCCTATGTGGCGGTTATGTTAAACTCGCTGATGGGGGCTGGGTCCTTCCAGGGGCCCCTGGAGTTAGAGGGGGCCCACAGAATTCTGGCTAGGAGGCCCAAGCCGAACGAGCCGCCGCGGGCGGTGTTGGTGCGGTTTCATCGGTTCGTGGATCGTGAGTGTGTGCTCCGGTGGGCCAAGAAGGAGCGGAGCAGCAAGTGGGAGAACACGGAGGTGCGGATCTTCCAGGACTGGAGTGCGGAGGTGGCGAGGCGGAGGGCCGGGTTTAACCGGACGAAGACGGTGCTCCACAGATGGAGTGTGAAGTTCGGCATGTTGCAGGTGGCGTGTCTGTGGGTCACCTATAAGGATCGGCACCATTATTTTGAGTCCCTGGAGGAGGCGTGGGCCTTTGTGCAGGCCAAGAAATTGGACTCAAACTGAGGGTCTAAGATGGGGGACGCTGTATAATACTGTATTTGTATTTGCTTGGTTTAATGTAAGATGTGGGTTGGCCTTAGGGTGGGTGGGGTGATGTCGATTTGTCTTTTCTATATGGGTTTTTCTGTAGGGGTCTGGTGGACGGGTTCGGGGAGCTGGTGGGGGGGGGGGGGAGACTGACAATGGGAGTAGCCCTGGAGGAGGCGGGGCCGGGCAGGGAAGAAAGCGCGGGCTTTCTGCGGGTTTCCCGCGCTGGGAGATGGTGGGGGCGGGGTTGGGGCTGAGAAGCGCAGGTCGTTGCTGGCTGTTTTCTTTTCCCGCGCAATAGCGGGGAGGGGGGGGGAGGAGGACCCATTGACGGGCACGCTGGAGGAGGGCTAGTCCCACGTGGGGAGGAGTCGAAGGTAGGACGGGAGTCGCCGGGGTCAGCAGAAGTTAGCTGGCTCACGGGAGTGCTATGGAGGGAGGGGCGCGGCTAGGAGGGGTCCTAGCCTTGGGGGGGGGGGGGGGGGGGGGGGGGGGGGGGGGGGGTACCGGGTTGCTGCTGAAACGGTCAGGAAGGAGCTGGAGGACGCAGGGGGTGTTGGAGGTGGAGTGGGGGGAAGTTGCCACCGTGGGAAACTGGCAGAGCGGGGGACGCTGGTCGGTGGTGGGCAAGGGATGGGGTATGGCTAACCGGCAGGGGAGGGGGGCAGGGAGCCCTCTGATCCGGCTGATAACCAGGAATGTGAGGGGGCTGAATGGGCCGGTCAAACGGGCCCGGGTATTTGCGCACCTGAAGGGGCTGAAGGCGGATGTGGCCATGCTCCAGGAGACACACCTGAGAGTGGTGGACCAGGTTCGGCTGAGGAAGGGATGGGTGGGCCAAGTATTTCACTCAGGGCTGGATGAGAAGAGTAGGGGGGTGGCGATCCTGGTGGGGAAGAAGGTGTCGTTTGAGGCGTTAAATGTCGTGGCTGACAGTGGCGGAAGATATGTGATGATGAGTGGTAAGCTGCAGGGGAAGCGGGTGGTGTTGGTGAATGTTTACGCCCCAAATTGGGACGATGCGGGGTTTATGCGGCATATGTTGGGCCGCATTCCGGACCTGGGGGGGGGGGGGGGGGGGGGGGGGGGGGGAGAGACTTCAACACGGTACTGGATCCCCCATTGGATCGATCCAAGTCCCGGACGGGTAGGAGGTCGGCGGCGGCTAAGGTGTTGAGGGGATTTATGGACCAGATTGGGGGGGGGGGGGGGGGGGGGGGGGGGGGGTGGGGGGGGGGGGGGGGGGGTGGATCCCTGGAGGTTTACGAGGCCAAGGCCCAGGGTGTACTCGTTTTTCTCCCACGTACACGAGGCCTCCTCGAGGATTGATTTTTTTTGTCCTGAGCAGGGGGTTGGTTTAGAGGGTGGAGGATGTGGAATACTCCGCCATTGCCATTTCAGACCATGCCCCGCACTGGATGGACCTCGGGCTGGGGGAAGAGAGGGACCAACGTCCGCTCTGGCGCTTGGAGGTGGGGCTGCTGGCAGATGAGGAGGTGGCTGAGAGGGTTCGGGGATGTATCGAGAGGTACCTTGAGGCCAATGACAACGGGGAGGTCCGAGTGGGGACGGTCTGGGAGGCTTTGCAGGCGGTGATGAGGGGGGAGTTGATCTCCATCCGAACCCATAGGGAGAGGGGGGAGCAGAGGGAGAGGGAGAGACTGATAGGGGAGATGGTACGGGTGGATAGGAGATATGCGGAGGCTCCAGAGGAGGGATTGCTGGGGGAGAGGCGTAGCCTTCAGGCCAGATTCGACCTATTGACTACCAGAAAGGCGGAAGCTCAGTGGAAGAAAGCACAGGGGGCGGTGTATGAATACGGGGAGAAGGCGAGCAGGATGCTGGCACACCAGCTCCGAAAGCGTGACGCGGCCAGGGAGATTGGGGGAGTGACGGATAAGGCTGGGAAGGTGGTGCGGAGGGGAGTAGATGTTAATGGGGACTTCTATCGGGAACTGTACCGGTCGGAACCCCCGGTGGAGGGGGGTGGAATGGGGCGCTTCTTGGACAAGCTGCGATTCCTGAGGGTGGAGAAGGAGCAGGTGGAGGGACTGGGGGTGCCGATCGAGCTGGAGGAGGTGGTCAAAGGGATAGGGAGCATGCAGTCGGGGAAGGCGCCGGGGCCGGACGGGTTTCCGGCGGAATTTTATAAAAGGTATTTGGACCTGTTGGGCCCCCTGTTGGTCCAGACCTTTAACGAGGCAAGGGAGGGGGGTGCTTTGCCCCCAACTATGTCACGGGCGCTGATTTCCTTGATCCTGAAGCGGGCCAAGGACCCTCTGCAGTGCGGGTCATATAGGCCGATTTCGCTGCTAAACGCCGACGCTAAGCTGCTGGCAAAGATCCTGGCCACTAGAATAGAGGATTGCGTGCCCGGGGTCATTCATGAGGACCAGACGGGGTTTGTGAAGGGAAGGCAGTTGAATGCGAACGTGCGAAGGCTCCTCAACGTTATTATGATGCCGGCTGTGGAAGGGGAGGCGGAGATAGTGGTGGCATTGGATGCGGATAAGGCATTTGATAGGGTTGAGTGGGAGTATTTGAGAGAGGTGCTGGAGAGGTTTGGGTTTGGGGAGGGGTTTATCCGGTGGGTGAGGCTGCTCTACGAGGCCCCGATGGCGAGTGTAGCCACAAATAGGAGGAGGTTGGAGTACTTTTGGCTGTATCGGGGGACGAGACAGGGGTGCCCCCTGTCCCCCTTGCTCTTCGCGTTGGCGATTGAGCCCCTGGCCATGGCATTGAGGGAGTCAGGGAACTGGAGGGGCCTGGTGCGGGGTGGGGAGGAGCATCGAGTGTCGCTGTATGCAGACGACCTGTTGCTGTATGTGGCGGACCCGGTGGGGGGGATGCCGGAGGTGATGAGGATTCTTAGTGAATTCGGGGGTTTCTCTGGGTATAAGTTGAACCTGGGCAAGAGTGAGTTGTTTGTGGTGCATCCGGGGGATCAAGAGGAGGGGATTGATAGGCTCCCACTGAAGCAGGCAGGGAAGAGCTTCAGGTACCTAGGGATCGGGGGGCCCTGCACAAGCTCAACCTCACAAGGTTGGTGGAGCAGATGGAGGAGGAGTTTAAGAGGTGGGATATGTTACCGCTGTCACTGGCGGGGAGGGTGCAGTCCGTTAAGATGGCGGTGCTCCCGAGGATTTTGTTCCTGTTCCAGTGCCTCCCCATCCTTATACCGAAGGTCTTTTTTAGGAGGGTCAACAGGAGTATTACGGGATTTGTGTGGGCGTATGGGACTCAGAGGGTGAGAAGCGAGTTCCTGGAACGGGGCAGGGATAGGGGGGGGGGGGGGGGGGGGGTTGGCGTTGCCCAACCTCTGTGGGTACTATTGGGCTGCCAATGCAGCGATGGTGCGTAAGTGGGTAATGGACGGGGAAGGGGCAGCATAGAAGAGGATGGAGGTGGCGTCATGTGTGGGCACGAGCCTGGAGGCGCTGGTAACGGTGCTGCTGCCGCTCCCTCCAACGTGCTATACCACGAGCCCGGTTGTGGCGGCTACCCTCAAAATTTGGGGGCAATGGAGACGACATAGGGGAGAAGTGGGGGGCTCGATGGAGGCCCCGATACGGGGGAACCATCGGTTTGTCCTAGGGAGCATTGATGGCGGATTTCTGGGCTGGCACA
Organism: Scyliorhinus canicula; assembly: GCF_902713615.1. NCBI lineage: Eukaryota > Metazoa > Chordata > Chondrichthyes > Carcharhiniformes > Scyliorhinidae > Scyliorhinus > Scyliorhinus canicula. Next base: position 29,081,522 of record NC_052156.1, read on the forward strand.
GGGCAGGGTTTAGGAGGTTGAGGGACCTGTTTGTGGAGGGGAGGTTCGCGAGTTTGGGGGAGTTAGAGGAGAAGTTTGGGCTCCCCCTGGGGAACATGTTTAGGTACATGCAGGTGAGGGCGTTTGCCAGGCGGCAGGTGGAGGGGTTCCCCTTGCTGCCCCACGAGGGGTGCGGGATCGGTTGCTCTCGAGGGTGTGGGTTGGAGGAGAGGGGATTTCGGACATATACCGGGTAATGCAGGAGGTAGACGAGGCCTCGGTGGAGGAACTGAAGGGTAAATGGGAAGAGGAGCTGGGTGATGAGATTGAGGAGGGGACGAGGGCGGATGCCCTGGAAAGGGTGAACTCATACAGTTTGAGGCGCTGCTTAGGGCTCATATGACCGGGACAAGGATGAGTCGGTTTTTTGGGAGTGAGGACAGGTGTGTTAGGTGCTCTGGGGGCCCAGCAAACCACGTCCATATGTTCTGGGCATGCCCAGCGCTGGGGAATTTTGGAAGGGTGTAGCAAGGACAGTATCGAGGGTGGTAGGATCCAGGGTCAATCCAGGCTGGGGGACTCGCAATATTTGGGGTTGCAGTGGAGCCGGGAGTGCAGGAGGCGCAAGAGACCGGTGTTCTGGCCTTTGCATCCCTAGTAGCCCGGCGGAGGATCTTGCTCCAATGGAAGGATGCAAGGCCTCAAGCGTGGAGGCCAGGATCAATGATATGGCGGGGTTCATTAAATTGGAGAGGGTGAAATTTGCCCTGAGGGGATCAGTACAAGGGTTCTTTAGGCGGTGGCAGCCTTTCCTGGACTTCCTGGCGGAACGGTAGGGAAATAGGCCGGCAGCAGCAGCAACCGGGGGGGGGGGGTTTGGATCGGTGGGAGGGAGAACTGTGTACATGGGTCTGTGGGATGTGGTGGGTGTTATCTCTTTCCCTTTTGTTATTTGGGTGTTCTTTTGTTTTTTTCTTTTGTTTGTAGTTGCTTTTGAAGTTGGGTGGGTACTGTTCTTGGTGTGTTACCGCGGTTGCTTTGTTAATAGAGTTGAGATGTTTATATTGTGTAAAAATTTCAATAAAAATTATTTAAACAAAAAAAAATATTAGATCATAGAATTTACAGTGCAGAAGGAGGCCAGTCAGCCCATCGAGTCTGCACCGGCCCTTGGAAAAAGCACCCTCTTAAGCCCACACCCTATCCCCATAACCATGCCTAACCATTTTGGACACCAAGGGCAATTTAGCCTGGCCAATCCACCTAACCTGCACATCTTTGGACTGTGGGTGGAAACCGGAGCACCCGGTGGAAACCCACGCACACACGGGGAGAACATGCAGACTCCGCACAGACAGTGACCCAAGTAGGGAATCAAACCTGGGGCCCTGGTGCTGTGAAGCAGCCGTGCTAAACACTGCTACCGTGCTGTCATTGAATATCATTACCCTGATGTTTAGCTTTTGTTGGCATCGGGAAGGCGGGGGTCAGGACAATTTTAAAGAGTCAAATGGGGACACAGTGGGAAATACCCCAATGTATCTGCTTATGGTGCTGCTATTGTGTGCGGAGGGCTCTTCAGATGAGGTTAATTGTTGTGACCATTAATGTTATTTATACAACTGTGATTTGAAGAGTACAAGTACAGGTATGGTAACTTTGCTTCTTCAGAGCTGACCTAGGAAGACCCGCTCCCAAGCTGTAATTCTTTTATCTTCCTCACTGAATTTGCTGTACTTATTGTTAATAAATTGCTAAACATGAACAGCGTTTGAATATAGTGTCATCGGAGCCATTTATTGAGCAGTTAACCCATACTGGACCACCCCACGTGTTCTCATTATTGCTCCATGTCAGAATGTAAAATCATGTCTCTGACTTTTGGACAGTATTGTCCCTGCAGACAAACTCGACTGAGTTTTAACTTGACAAGAAAACAGTGGACCCAACCCGTTGGATGTCTTGGCCGTGAACAACAAAAGCAGGCGAACTTTCAATGCAGACTATCTACATGCTGTAATTTTTGACCGACCACAAGTCCAGGGAAACTCAGTGTTATTTTCACGTGAAATTGGTACGAGCACCGCAAGGTTATAAATTGGGATAAACTAAACAAAAATAATTTTTTCATTATGTGAATTAGAATTATTTTTAATGGGACGACGTTAGTAACATCCATCCACATTTAATAATTTCACCTCATTCAGTAGCTGTAAGGCATCTTACATCGGATTAGGTAGAACATACAGTGCAGAAAAGAGCTGGAAGGCCCAAAGGCTTCAAGTCTCTGTTTATGCTCCACTTAAGACCTTGCAGTCCTCTTCATCTATTCATCAGCATACCCTCTATTCTTTTCTCCCTCAGGTGGTTATTTAGCTTCCCCTAAATGCATGCAAGCCTTAACGACTCCTGGTACCAGTGCGTTTCATATTCTAACTACTCACTACGTGAGGAGGTTTCTCCTGGACCTATGACGATGTTTTATTTCTGAATCCTAGTTGCTGGAAAACCCAGCATCAACCAAAGCATTGGAAACGACAAAAATGAAAGACAAACCGACCAGTTGACCCTGCAAAGTCCTCCTCCCTTAAAATCTAGGAACTTGTGCCAAAATTGGGAGAGCAGCAACATCCTGTCCTAGTTTACAGCAATATGTCTCTGGCTCCACAGTCAACATCCTGGGTATGTTCTGTCCCACCACAGATGATGACACAGTTGGGAGGGTGTTGCCCTGGATGTTCTCCACATTGACTCAAAAACCTTTTGAATTCTCAAGGCATCTGATCAACACGGGCAAGGAAACCGCCCGTTAATAAAAGCAAAATACTGCAGGTGCTGGAATCCAAATCAAAATGAACAATATTCTGGAAATTCTGACCTTGGTAGCGAACAAATAAATGTGCACAGTATCTCAAGTGTGGTCTAATAAAGGTTCTATAGAAGTTCAACAAGTGGCATTGCTTCTCAGTTCTGAATGAGTGAGTGACGTGTGTTCCGTCTGCTGATGTTTCATCCACAGCTGGGCAATTTTTGCTTTTGTCATTGCCTTGGGCTGGCTGAGGAGGCAGGTCCTAAGTTTACCTCAGCCAGGTCAGGAATCGAACCTGTGCTGTTGGCAGAATTCTGAAACATGCAGGAGCCATCAGACTACTGAGCTAACTCCCTTTAGAACTACAGCAATTTGTTTGCTTTTTTAAACATGGTTGGATTAACCAGTGTTACTTATTTTGGTGATTTCCGTGTCTCATCACTAGATCCCTTTGCTCCTCTGCCTCATTTGCCTTTCTATTACAGGCAACAATTGACTGACTAACAGATTAATTGACTGAGGCAATACTGTTAGGTTGGAAAAATAGTACAAAGAATGTAAGCAACAATTTTGTGAGTTTATTTGAATTTCAAGGTACCAGCAATACTTTCAAAGTTTTTAGGATATCAAAATTTCAATATGTGAAATTCACTATTGCAGCTGCAACTCAAATATTTCAGGGGGGCTGTAATAACATTTTGGAGAGCCTATTGACTTTTCTCCTTTTAAAGTATGATGCAAAATAAAGGAGATGATTTAATCCTCAAGTAGACAGAGAGTATAAAAGGACATTCAATGTTCCAATACTTTTTTTTTAAATTTTAAATTTAAATTGATGAAATTTTAAAGCATCAGCCCCTTATAGGAATAGGCAAAATAATTTGTCAATGTCATTCATGGAATATTTACCATTAAATATTAATTCTGGATAACTGCTGCTTCTGGATGTGGAAGGGGAGGGAAGAATTGGGGATCTTTACAAGTGGCTGGGGGAGCAGGGAGGGGAGCGGGTGGTGAAGATCAAGGAGAAATGGGAAGCGGAGTTAGAAGGGGAGATCAATTGGGGAGTATAGAGTGAGGCACTGCGAAGGGTAAACGGGATCTCCTCTTGTGCAAGGATAAGCCTGATACAGTTTAAGGTGGGGCGCAGGATGTATATGACTCGGGCGAGAATGAGTGGGTTATTTCAGGGGGTAGCAGATGAGTGTGAGAGGTGTGGGCAGGGGCCAGCGAATCACGGGCACATGTTTGGGGTTGCGAAAAATTGGGAAGATTCTGGACGGGAGTGTTCGCGGTCTTAGCCAGGATAGTGGAAGAGGTGGAGGACCCAGACCCTTTGGTGGCGATATTTGGGGTTTCAGAGAAACCAGAGCTCATGGAGAGGAGGAAGGCCGATGTCGTGGCCTTTGCCTCTGATTGCACGGCAGCAAATTCTGCTGAAGTGGCGGTCGACATCACCACCAGGAGTAGCAGCATGGTTGGGTATCTGTACGACTTCCTGCGATTAGAGAAGATAAAGTATGGGTTCAGGGGGGTTTGAGGAAAGATGGAGGATATTTAGGACCGTGTTTGAGGGGCTGTTCGTCGCCGGGGGGGGGCGTGAAAAAGGGGAAACATCTCCTGTACAGACTGTATAGTTGATTGTTGGGAAGTATGTTTCCCGGGGTATTTATTCGCTGTAACCTGTTTTGATACATGTTTGTAATAAAATACATAAAAGCACCTGGAGGAAACTCAAGCAGACACAGATGTCAGTAACCCATGGTCGGAATTGGATCCGGGTCCCTGGTGCAGTGAGGCAGCAGGGCTAACCACTGCGCCGCCACTGTCCAGTATCAACCTGTTACCTTACCTCCAAGAGACTGTTTAGATCCAACCACTTTGACCAAGTGTTTGATCACCTGCCTTCATGTCTCCTTATTCAGCAGGGTTTCCAATTATGTTCCTTTGAAGTGCTCCAGCACATTTTACTACTCGTTGCTGTTAAAGCATCAAGATTTTATGCCCCTTCCTGCTCCCTCACACATCACCCTTTGCCTGAATGTTTGTGTATTATTCTTTTGTGGGATGTGAGCGTTGCTGGTTATTGCCCTCGAGAAGGAGATGGCACTGATGTTTATTGGGATACAGCCTCATGGGCTCCAGCAACCTGGTGTTTAGATACTTAGCCCGAGTAGCTCTCCCAACTGGTTAGGTGGCAGGTCGCAGGGCATTCAACTGGGGAGGGCATCACTCAATGCCACATGTGCTCTTTCCTGCAGTTAGAAATGAGGAGCTAGAACCTCAACTCAACCTCAAGGGTAATTAGGGATGGGCAACACATGCTGGCCCCTAGCCAGCGAAGCTCACATCCCTTGAATGAATTAAAAATATTTTTTTTTCTTCCCTGGTCCAAGGGTGAAGTGAAATCTATTTGCAGAAACCCAACGGAGATTAACACTGGCTGGACTCAAACCTCAGACCATTGGGCCCACGTGATCAGTACACATCACAGTATATATTTATTCATTATGTCAACAGAATGTTATTATAAGGAACTTCACATTTTCTACAAGGCTTTAAAGACAAGTGTTGCCATAGTTACAAAAACCAGATTACATTAACCACAAGCTTGGCAAGTGAGAAAATACCGCACCTAGTAGATTTTGTACCCTGGCACTTCCTGAAATGATTTTTTGGAAAGATTATATACACTACAGCCAAAAACCAGTCATTTACATCAAGCAAGATATTTACTTTGTTTCCATAAGCATTTGATCTCAATTCCTCTCCTTTGGGAGAAAAAAAAGTGGAAGACATATAACTGCACAATTAACTTGAAATTAAAGGATTAATATTCTCTTCCTTTCTGCTTGATTTGTAAAACATTTTAAACCTATGACTAAGGACACAGTCAGCTGCCCTTATGGAGATAGGGAACGAAGGTACAAAGGTCTGAATTCAGTAAAAAATATCTTGCATCCTAATATAGGCTACAGTGTTCAGGATCTCTAGTTTTAAGCAAAAATATTCCCCAGTGGTAAAAGATTTAAAAAGATGAAAATCATAACTTGATTTACTTTTTAAAATGATTAAATGAGTAATCAAGGGAATGCTGCTTCATATTTGCAGACAGCATCTACAAAGTTAACGGAAATTAGTATGTTTTGAACCCCCTGGACCAAATTATTCCGTCCGTACAACGGACATTTTACAGACAATCCTTGTGCCCTTTATACATTTGCAGGCGCTATACTCAAATAATCAATCCTATTATCCGCTCTCTCCTTTCCCCTAGCATCTCTTCATTTGCATCAATTTTTTTTAACCAATTTGTCTTTAAAGATGCACTGCATGCTCCAGCAACATGCCATGTAAAGAAATTTCCCCCAACCTTTTCTTAAGTTGATGATCACTCATGACTGGCTCACCAACAGAGGAAATACTCTTTACCTGTTCACTCTTATCAAAATACTTCCATCACTTAAACCCTTCACATATTCTTATTTCCCCCCAGGGTGAAAATAATCTCAATATCTCCAACTATGGCTTGCAATCTGTCGCATAATTCCAGTGAATCTACATTGCAGACTTTCTGCAGCTTTAAGGTCCTTTTTATAATTTACGTAAAACCGCAGAGTTCTCCAAGTGTGGCCTTGACAATCCTTTGATTTGTAATTGATATTTATCATTGATTCTTTACACAATGTTACTATTTGTAAAAGCCAAAGCACTGTACATGGCTTTACCTGTCATCAATGACATTGTCAGCAATGTTCGGGGGCCAAATTGGACAGCCCCTGAAATTAGGTGCAGGGACCACTATGCTCAATTACCTCATGCACATTCAAAGTATTGCAGGCAGCACACAAACGTCATGCTACCTGCTCATTTCCATGACTCTGGTGTGCAGTCCTAGGCTGAATGTGCCACTGAGTGGCAGCACATCTCAGCAGGGGGGGGGGGGGGGGGTGTCAAAGTTCACCTGAGGCTAGCACGACTTAAAGCTAGTCTGTGGCACTCAATGTTAGGCTGGTGCAGTCTGGCTGCAGCAGGGACTGAAACGGTTTGGACAAGGATTGAAGATCAGGGGGAAGGATCAGAAATGACGCAAAAGAACAGGTGCAGGTGCAGAATGCAGGTTCTGACCTTCCTGCTGCTGCCGCTACGAGGGTTACAGAATAGAGTAGTCTCCAATACCTGGGTGGGAGAGGGGAAGGTATCAGATATTTACCAGGAGCTTTGGGATGCGGAGGAAACCCCAGTGGAGGAGCTTACGGGCAAGTGGAAGGACGAGCTAGGAGGAGAGAGAGAGGCGGGTCTGCAGGCGGATGCCCTAAGCAGGTTAATACATCCTCATCATGTGCCAGGCTTAGCCTGATACAATTCAAGGTAGTCCACCCTACGTTTTTTTGGGATAGAGGACAGGTGTGCAAGGTGCACGGGAAGCCCAGCAAACCATGTCCACATGTTCTGGGCATGCCTGAAGTTTAAAGGGTTTTGGCAGGGTTTTGCTAAGGCAACGTCCACGGTACTCAAAACACGGATGATGCCGTCTGGAGGTGGCGATCTTTGGAGTGTCGGAAGAGCCGGGAGTTCAGAGAGTGAAAGAAGCTGACGTCTCGGCCTTTGCCGCCCTGGTAGCCCAGAGACGGATCTTATTAATGTGGAGGGACTCAAAGCCCCAGAGTGTAGAGACCTGGGTTAGTGACATGGCTGGGTTTAGTCTTGAGAAAATAAAGTTTGCCTTAAGAGAGTCAATGGTGGGGTTCACCCGGAGGTGGCAGCCGTTCCGTCGACTTTCTCGGGGAAAATGAAACCGTCAGCAGTATTCCAAAAGGGGGGGGGGGAATGTTTATTGTACCATGTTCATGGCATTGTTATTGTTATTATTACAAATAACCTAATAAAAATATTTTTTTTTTTTTTTAATGACACAAAAGGCCAGACAGCGTGACCCCAGGTTGAAGTGGCTGCAGCAGGAGGTCCACTGGAAGAGGGATGTTCTCTTCCCTCAGACAAGTTCAGAAGGCAGCAGCAGCAGGCAGTCAATGCCACCAGTCTGGCACTGCGGACCTGGATCAGTGCCACAAGGTCAGTAGCTGCACATGGAGGGGCCACGGTCAATGAATGTATCCATACAGGCGAATCCCATCAAATTCCCAGGAGCCTCACTCACTGTTCACCTGTCACCTACTCACCTACCAACAAATCGCTCTCAGGAACGACTCAAAATTTACATTCACCGTCTACACCCCACTCTCTCACACTTCGAATTGCTGGAAGCCGCATGCTCACACCTTACACACATTGGTAGAGACCCTGCCAAAGCCTCATATGTGCTGCTCCTGCCTTCTCCACATCCCCTTATTAATCAAGAACCTATATATCTCCGTCTTAAACACACTCAGTTTAGCCTCCACTCTTCTGCGGCAAAGAGTTCCACAGATTCACCACCCTCTGGCGGAAGAAATTCCTCCTTATCTCAGTTTGAAAGGATCGTCCCTTCAGACGAGGTTGTGGCATCAGGTTCTAGTTTTTTCTATTAGTGGAAACATCCTCTCCATGTCCACGCTATCTAGGCCTCTCAGTATCCTGTAGGTTTTAATAAGATCCCACCTCATTCTTCTAAACTGCTCAACCGCTCCTCATATGACAAGCTCTTCATTCCAGAAGTCATTCTTGTGAACCTCCTCTGTACTCTTCCCAAGGCCAGCACATCCTTCCATAGTTACGGGGAACAGAGCTGCTCACAATACTCCAAATGGAGTCTGACCAGAGCCTTATACAGCCTCAACAGTAATCCCTTCTCTTGTATTCTCAACATGAATGCTAACATTGCATTTGCCTTCCTAACTGCCAACAGAGTCTGCACGTCAACCTTAAGAGAAACGTGAACAAGGACTCCCAAGTCCCTTTGTGCTTCTAATTTCCTAAGCCTTTCCCCATTTAGGAAACAGTCTATTCCTCCATTCCTCCTTCCAAAGTGCATAACCTCACACTTTTCCACATTGTATTAAATCTGCCACTTCTACGCCCATCCTCCTAGCCTGTCCAAGTCCTTCTGCAGCCACCCTGTTTCCTCAACACTACCTGTCCCTCTGTGTATCTTTGTACCATCTACAAACGTAGCAATAATGCCCTCAGTTCCTTCTTCCAGATAATGTATATTGTGAAAGGTTGTGGTCCCATCACCGACCCCTGAATTACCGGCTGCTAAGCTAAAAAAGACCCCTTTATCCCCACTCAATGCTTCTGCCAATCAGCCAACCCTCAATCCATGCCAGTATCTTAACCTCAACACCATGGGCTCTTAACATATTTAACAGCTTCCTATATGGCACCTTGTCAAAGGCCTTCTGGAAATCTAAATAGATCATGTCCACTACATCTCCTTTGTCTAACTTCCTTGCTACATCCTCAAAAATTATAATACATTTGTCAGACATGACTTCCTTAACAAAGTCCTGCAGACTCAGTCCAATTTTATCATGCACTTCCAAGTACTCCATTACTGAAAATGAGATTGTGAGCTCTAAAATCTTACCAATGACCAAAGTCAGGCTAATCAGCCTATAATTTCCCACCTTCTCCCTCCCCCTTTTCTTAAACAGTGGTGTTACATTAGCCATTTTCCAGTCCTCTGCTTCCTCCGGTGATTCCGGAAAGATCATCACCAATACCTCCACAATCTCCTCAGATATCTCCGTTAGAACCCTGGGATGTAGTCCTTCCTCCAGGTGACTTATCCACCTTCAGACCTTTCAGTTTCCCCAGAATCTTCTCCTTAGGTGATGGCCACTACAGTCACCTCTGCCCACTGATTCTCCTGAAGTTCTAGTATGCCACTGGTGTCTTCCACCATGAAGACTGATGCAAAGTAACTATTCAGTTCCTCTGCCATTTCTTTGTTTATTACTACTTCTCCTTCCTCATTTTCCTGTGGTCTATTTTTGCCCCTCTCTTTTATATATTGAAAAAAAATGCTTGCTATTTTCTCTTATATTACTAGCTAGCTTACACTCCTATTCCACCTTCACCCAACTTATTACTTTTTTTTTAGTTTTCCTCTGCTTGCTTTTAAGAATTTCCCAATCCTCTAGCTTCCCATGAATCCTTGCCACTGTGTATGCTTTTTCTTTTGCTTTTATGTTGTCCTCGACTTCCCTGGTCAGCCATAGATGCCTCATCCTCCCCCTCAGCAAGTGTCTTCCTCCTTGTTGTGAATTTCTATTATGCCTCCCAAATAACCCTTCAAAAAACTCATGCCATTGCTGTTCCACTGTCTTCCCTGCCAGGCTCCCCTTCTAATCAACCCTGGAGTGCTCCTCTCGCAAGTCTTTGTAGTTACTTTATTCAAACCGTGCGCCCAGCACAACATGGTCAGAGAATTGTCCCCTTTCTTTCTCATCTGAACTAGCTTCCTGTCCATTAATTAACTTTTTAATCCATGGTGCTGTATTTTCGCCCCTCAGGTTTTCTAACATTTGAAAAGTCTTGTTATTGAACAGCCATTTGAAAATCTATTTCCTTTATCCAGGCATTTCTTCAAAGATTTTAACAAAGTTTGTCAAACAAGACTTGCATTTAACTAGTTTATGCAGGAATCGCTTCTAAGCCTTTTGGCTAAGGTGAGCGTGAGGTCAGGTGTAATGCCTGGATCTGGTATGTCTCTTTTATGGGGACCATGAATTGGATTCAATTTGAATTTGTTTTTGGAGCAGGCATGAAGCTGGATTATGGGTTTGCCCCTGTCCACACTCTGAGCTGCTGTAACTCTGATAAAGTAATAAAAAAAAACTATGTATGCAGGACACGCACTAACACACCAAATCCACCCACAGAACCTCATTAAAAATGGTCAAACTTTGTATATCTAAAGTGTCACTGTCAGAACATATAAATGGGTTTGGTAGAGCCAAAGTAATTTTCTATGGAATGGTGCTACAGAACATCTTATAGATCCCAAATTTTGGAATATTTATCATTCTATCTAACACTACAACTTTTTACATCAATTTGACCCAACCTCCATGATGTACCATCAATTGAACGCGAGACGAGTTGCTGAACAAAAGTATGGCTTTAATATACTAGATGTTAGCCCTGCGGTCGATTACAGTAGAAGGACGACCGTCGTGAGTACTGGGTATTTATACCCCGCCCTGGAGGCGGGGTTAACTCAGCCTCTCGACCAATCGGGGAGCCGTCACATGACTGGTCTCAACCAACCGGTCGAGAGGCACATGACCGACCAGGGCCAATGGTAAGCCGGTGTTCTGCACCAATGGCATGCAGCTATGCTAATCATACCACCACATTCCATGTGGTTTTTAAATGGACCCAGCAGTTTCAAAACCATCCTGTTCCACAGACCAATCAATCATCTGAGAGTGTTCTTACAATCCAGTGCACGAGTATACAGTGATTTGATCTCTTATGGAAAATTACTTAACTAATCACCCAATGGCATATCTAACCATCGGTACAGCTACCCAATGAACAGCATGTACCTTTTAGCTTTTCTAGCCCAATGATCCTTTTCTTTCAACAAGACCAGAGGCTTATACCGATGTAACACGTTTTTCAAAAGTGTTAAACTGTAAGTATTATCAGAGATCGAGTGGGATTTATTCTTTCACATCTGATCCTCACTTTTATGCCACCTCTGTTGGCTGCACATATTGTAATAAATCATTGCTTTTTCTGTTTGATTGGGATCAACTTTGTTTTTAATTGTACCATCTCAACACAAAAGTATCCATTCTTTCAGCACCAATTTTCCACCTCACTCAGATGCCTCAACAGCAATCAGCATAGGAAGTAGAAAAAACTCATAGCAGCCTGGGAAAGGATGCATGGAGATTGGGTGGGTTAAGTGATATTAGTGGCGCATTATAGAATCAGTCAGAGAATCCCTACGGTGCATAGCGAGGCCGTTCGGCCCATCGAGTCCGCACCGACCCTCCGAAAGAGCAACTTACCCAAGCCTTCTCCTCCGTTCTATCGCCAGAAATCTGTCTAACCTTTGGACACTAAGGGGCAATTTAGAATGGCCAATGCACGTAACCTGTAGATCTTTGGACTGTAGGAGGAAACAGGCAGACACAGGGAGAAAGTGCAAACTCAACACAGTCACCAAAGGTTGGAATTGAACCCAGGTCTCTGGCACTGTGAGTCAGCAGTGCTAACCACTGTGCCGCTCTATAATGTGAACTTTATTCAGGACCTGGTGGTGTTATATCTAAACCCAGTATTCTCTATGCTGATAACAAACATCCAAAGCACTTGTATCTCATTCCCAATCAAGAACCCTCTGATGCCTCAATTTTATGTTGTATTTACACAACTGGAACTCTGCTGCAACCAGGCTCTATTGGCTACTACTCCTTCCGATTACCAAGATTGGTGTGAGCATAGGACAGTTATAGCAAAACAGTTAGCCTCTACATTAAATTAAAAGCACAAGATAGCCAAGTGATTCACAGAGATACAAGGAAACTTTGGCTAAAGAGGCTGCTTTTAAACAATCTTAAAAAAGGCATAGGGAGGTGTGCAATGATTTAAGCAGGGAATCCCAGAGCATCAAATCTGACTAGAGGCATGACCACAAACAATTAAGTTAAGGATCAAGAAATGTAGAAGAGATGAACATGTTGGGGGTTGGGATGGGTGAGAAAGGTGCTTTGGGAGGATTCTAGGGCCACTAAGATCAGAGGGGACTTACAAACCTTGTGTGATTCAAAGACAAAGATGGCAATTGTGTTGCAGGGCTAGGAGCAATGCAGGCCTGAGGGGACAGGTATTATAAGAAGGTATGACTTTAGCACTAATGCCTCACGGTGCTGAGGAGCCAGGTTCGATCCCAGCCCACTGTGTGTGGAGTTTGCACATTCTCCCAGTGTCTGCGTGGGTCTCACCCCACAACCCAAAAGATGTGCAGGGTAGGTGGATTAGCCATAAATTGCCCCTTAATTGGGAAAATTAAAAAAATAGGCGTGACTTGGTGTGGAATGGAATTTGAGCAGAGGTTGGGATAAGTTGAAGTTTCTGGTGGGTGGAAGATGAAAGAAGCTTCAACAGCATGAAAATCAATTTAATGTATTGATCTCCGAGATGCCTTCTCTTTGTGTGCTAAATGACTGCTTCTTTTTCAAAATCATAGGCTTAGATGTTCCTGAAAGTTGTAAAATGATTACATTACTTTAGTCAACATTAATCTTCTCCAATAAAATTTTGATTCTAGCTGGTTGGATTTCAGTTTGGAGGAAATAAAAAAAAGGAAAACTTGTGATGTTGAACTAGGATACAAGTACCCAATTCATTTTTTCCCAATGAAGGGGCAATTTAGCGTGGCCAATCCACCTGCCCGGCACATCTTTCGGGTTGTGGGGTGAAACCCACGCAAACACGGGGAGAACGTGCAAGCTCCACACGGACAGTGACCCAGAGCCGGGATTGAACCTGGGACCTCGGTGCATTGAGGCAGCAATGCTAACCACTGTGCCACCATGCTGCCCCCAGAACTAGGATACATTTAACACAAACACATACCCTTCGCCTCACTGCTTGTGAAGGGGCACGTTTATTCCAGACTGAATCACAAAGGACTACTCAATTAAAAACCGAACTGGAAAATGAAAAGCTCTTCCACGGGCACAGATTCTTCCTTTTACAATTAATGGAGCTATTCTTTTTATTTTCTCCATCTGGGAATATGCAACGACTGCCAAGTGGAATTTGTTAAGATGTTTGATTTGCCCAAATGACTGAAGAATAGAAACTTTGAAATCTAATACTTTAATGAAAATAATTACGATTTTGGCATGATAGTCCTACTGTGGGAAAATCTACACTACAAATATAAAATGCTAAAAACAATTGTTGGGTAATGTAGCATTACATACCTACCGCAAAGCAAGTTAATCGTTTAAAAGGAAATGGTTTATAAGCTGTGCAGGTTTATATCCCCACCCTAACTAGGGTGGGTAAAGAATTTCCAATGCTGCCTTTACTTGCAAAGAACGATTGCCTCATCAGCTCGTGTAACTGCAGCCTATAGAAGGTCTGCTTCACCACCAAGGAGATATTTTGCTGTCCATCTGAATTGTTTTGATTCAACTAAAATGCAAATTTTGAGCCAAAATACACATTTTCACTGACATTTAAAAAGTGATCTGTATTAGAATTGTAGTCCTAACTTGGAAACCTGAACTTGACTGCTATCTCAAGGCTATCAGTTTATTTGATGCAGGTAACATGGTGCTGCAGTCTCAGGTTGCTGGGGAACTTCACCCAATACAAAAGAAAACATAATTCCTCCATTTACCCAACCTACATTTCCAATAGTGATCCAATCCGGTAGGCTCAATCGGAGAGCGTTTGTAGGCAACCCAGTGGCAAGCACCGCTGTGTCTCAGCACCAGGGATCCGTGTTCAATTCCGACATTGGGCAATTGTGTAGAGTTTGCACTTTTCTCCCCATGTCTAAGTTTCCTCCGGGTGCTCCAGTTTCCTCCCACTGTCCAGGGATGTGCCGGTTAGATGGATTGGCCACGCTAAAAGATTTTCCCCGTTAGTATCCAAAGATGTGCAGATTAGGCGTGGATAATAACAATAATAATCCTTATTATTGTCACAAGTAGGCTTACATTAACACCGCAATGTGGCTACTGGGAAAAGCCCCCAGTCACCACATTCCGGCACCTGTTTGGGTACACTGAGGGAGAATTCAGAATGTCCAAATTACCTAACAAACACATCTTTCGGGACTTGTGGGAGGAAACCGGAGCACCCGCTCAAGGGGCCATATAGAATCATTGAATGATTACAGCCCAGGAGGCCACTCCCTCCCTTCCTCCATTGCCCTTCAGATAATCATCCAATTTCCTTTTGAAATCTATTGGTTTCGTCTCCCCAGGCAACGCATGTCAGAACCTAACCATTCTTCATGCAATAAAACTTTTTCTTCATGTCACCTCTGCTCCTCGCTTTAAATCAAATGGTTTACTTCTGGTTCTGCTTCTGAACACAGGATTGTTACAAGCAGAAGGAGGTGCTCATTCGGCCTGTCAAGTCAGCACCTGGACATGGATGTGGGGCCTATTTAGGGTGCTCTTTCAGAGGGTTGGTGCAGACTCGATGGGCCGAATGGCCTTCTTCTGCACTGTAGGAATTCTATGATTCTTCGGATTTCTTGGAGAAGTGCAGGGGCAGCTCTTGAATTAGGTCTGCCATCTCGATTTTGACTGTAGGTAGACTGAACACTGTACAGGTCACCAGAGTGCCTCGTTGTCACCATTTATGTTTGCATTAGTTGGAGTAGGTACAGGCCAGGAAGATGAGATTTTGTGATAACTCCACATTCATTTCTGACTTTTATCCAACTGCAGGTGCATAAATCTTGTACATAGATTGCGGTGTAGAATTCAACTATACAAATGACAGCATTTGTCAGGAACCAACAATTATGATTGGAAATGCCTCCATAATACACGAGGCATTAAACACCAGTAGCCTACACAAAGACAATTAATCCGTTACCCAGATCTGCAAAATATAGCACAGTAAGAATAATTCTTTGATAAAAGCAAATTACCGCGGATGCTGGAATCCGAAACAAAAACAGAAAATGCTGGATAATTTCAGCAGGTCTGACAGCATCTGTGGGGAGGAAGGGAGCTAACGTTTAGAGGAGTCATCCAGACTCGAAATGTTAGCTCCTTTCTCTCTCACAAGAATAATTCTTCGACTTATCAATTAACCTCACTGATTACAAATCCCAACATAGCTCCAGTCTCACAGCTAAAGAATTATAGATGTGTATTCTTACAGGCTTTATCCACAATGGCGTGTCAAGCAAAAAGAAAAAAAAACCTCACTAATTTAGTGTTCATAGACTTGAATGTCACACACTGCAACGCTGAGCCAAGACAGAACAGTATCCCTATTCACTCCTGTTAATTCATTGTCCTCAGCTTGAACTAGGAAACAACAGCCAATAAAATACAGTTTAATTAAAACTCCCGTCAACATTCAGCAACATTGATACCTCATAAATTCACCACATCGACATGGCTGTGTTAAATGGAATTTTTGGAAGATTTGTCTTCAGTTTTGTGACAGTGCGTTAAGGGTATTATTTTTAAAAATACTAATCTATTGTTGAAGCAATTCTAAACTAGCATTTTAAGTTGCAAATATCAGATTTTTTGAGATCATAACAGGCAGATACAGAATAACACAGGCCAAATGAAGTTTCATACTTTTTACACGGAGTGCCCCAAGTTCAGCGTGTGCTGACAACATTGTTCTCGGAGGCAAGAATTGGCCAGTGTGAACTGAAACAACAGTACAGCAGTGTATGGACATCTGGCACATAAAGGATTAATGTGAGACGGAGTATAGTACCACTCACAGTCATGCAAGAAGGCACATGACCCAGACCCAGATGGCAATGTGTTGAGCAGACATGTGGTGTGAAAATAACTAGTAGCTTTTACCCTTGACTGCTTATGTGAAAATAGTTCCAGTAAAGACTTATGGTTAAACTACAGAGGCTTCTTTAAACCAACACCCTCACAACATTTCTATCCAATGACAACCACCCGAGACTGAACCAGACCATTTACAACCTTGATGTTGAATTTGACCCAAAGGTAAGCTTTGGATTACACACTCAACCACCGAGGCTGCCTATTTCAATCTCATAATATCAACCAACTACACCCCTACTTTAGATCATCTGCTGGCTCATTCATATCTTTGTCACCACTAGACTGGACTAGTCTGACACTTTCTTAACTGGTCTCCCATTTTCCAACCCCCATAAACTTAAGCTCATTTAAATTTCTAATGCCAATATCCCAACCCACACCACCTCCCATTCCCCCCCCCCCCCCCCCCCCCCCAAACCTACATTGGCCCCTTGATTTTAATATTCAGCACACGGTGATCAACCAAATGTTCGTACATAACCGGGGGTGAGCAACTTCCATTTGTACTGTTACTGATCCTACATCACCTCGACATGATCTCAACAAGTTCTGATAGTCATTTTTAGTATAACATGAACAAATTAACATTTTTTTATAATATGATTCACCGTTAGAAGTCCCATTTAGTGCACTCATGCTGGTGCAATGAATAGGAGGTACCGACTGTTACTGAACGTTGGCAGGAGTTTTAAAATTAAATTTGGAGTACTCAAATTTGTATTGCCCAATTAAGGGGCAATTTAGCGTGACCAATTCACAGCCCCTGCACATATTTTTGGCTGTGGGGGGAGACCCACGCAGACACGGGTAGAATGTGCAAACTCCACACGGACAGTGACTCGGGGCCGGAATCGAACCCGGGTCCTCGACGCCGTGAGGCAGCAGTGCTAACCACTGCGCTGCCGTGCTGCGGCGGCAGGTTTTAATTAAATAGCATTTTGTGGCCTTTGTTTCCTAGTTTAACTACGGACAGTAAATCAAAAGCAGATGCAGCTTTTGATCTTCTGGCAATCTCGCTCATCCTACCGCTCGACTCTCCAGCCCTGCAACCCTCCAACATCACCGAACCACTGCAGTTAGATGCAGAATAATATGCATACAATGTTTTATCCTCATTTTATTTCACAAACTTTAAATAGTTAATAAAAGTGGAATTGTTTCCTTGAGTAAGTGTTGTGTATTGTGTGTATGGGGTTCAATGGCACAACATAATACAGGTAAAGAAACAGAAGGTGATGATATAGAACATCTCAATCCAACCAACCCTTTACCAGAGACTCGACACTTGTCTTCCTTGGCACAAGTAAACTCACCAAGGCTACCATAAATCCTCAAATTGTAATGGCTTTATATATCCATTTAAAAAATATATATTTAATGTTGCTTAGGCTCAAGTTAATTGTTTCCATGACTGAGGGCAAAATAAAAACCCTGACCACAGGCCTTTTTTAAAAAAAATTGGATTTATTCATAAAAACAAAGACAGCAATAACCCCCAATCTAAAGAGTTGTACTATCTATTTAGCTATTGCCCACTTATTAAATTGCCACTTGTGTACCAATAGATCACAAACATTCAACTTTCCATGAAATTCCCCTTAACAGAGTCATGCAGACAGAAATAACACTTCAGCTGAAGACCCGGGTTCGAATCCCGGCCCTGGGTCACTGTCCATGTGGAGTTTGCACATTCTCCCCATGTCTGCGTGGGTTTCACCCCCACAACCCAAAGATGTGCAGGTTAGGTAAATTGGCCACGCTAAATTGCCCCTTAATTGGAAAAAAATAATTGGGTACGCTAAATTTAAAAAACAAAAAAAAAAAGAAATAACTCTTCAGTTTGCTCGAGATCTTGGGAAATATATTACTTATTTCCAGTCCAATTTCCACTGGTGTGTAAGTAACCAAGTACATCTTTAGGGATTGAGGGAATGACAACAGCAACACAAAATTGGGGCAGCTTAAAATTATATTGAAAGGGTACGCATTATTTAATAGAAGCAAATGCAGTAAAATGGTTCACAAATACAGCATTTGCAGTGCATTTATGTTCATTTTTTTTTACAATATTGAAACACAAATCAATGTGCCAATTACCCTACTTAAACAGAAATGTGAAACCGCAACTCAAAAGCTAAAATGCATATTTATATTCAACATATTTGTTTAATCGTGCTGATATATTCCAAGGCGCAAGCAATCAGAATGGCCACTGACCGTGCTTATTCATTGGATTATCTTTTAACTATCTCAGGACTAATTGGTCGGTATTGGAGCTTTTCCAACTACCTGCCAGAAAATTATTGCCACAACCTAAACTTTCCAAAAACTGCATATCGAGCACCAACGTGGGTTTCGTACCTTATGGAGCTCAGAATAAGGCACAGGAAATTGGTGAAAGGTCACTTGATAGAGCAGGAGATTTTTGTGCCTATTCATTACTCACCAGGAATTTTACGGAGTAATGTCTAAAAAGATAAAGATATTTGCATTGTTTATTTGTTTCTTAACAGTTTACGACAGAGAAACGAATTGTTGCAGTCATCACATTTCAGGAATTATGCAAATTTTAACTATTTCTAATCTCCGACCAACAGCAGAATGCAAATGGACAAAACATTATTCAAACTAAAATAATTCTATTCAACATAAAATGCCTAAAAGACTTTTCTGGGGAGTATTACTCAAAATAAAAAATTGTTTTACCAAGTATATGAAGTATTAGCGATAAAAAAGACAGAATCCACCCAGCTGGATGGGAGGTAGTTTGGGAACTTGGGAAAGGGTGGAAAAGTCCTGGAATTTATATGGAATTTTGGTTAAATCCTACTCTCTTCCAGCTTTTCCTGGGGCAGGATTGAAGGCAAGCAGGATCGGTCTTTAAATAAATAAGAATTGGTTGAGGTAATTAAGAAGCCAATCGTGATCGGTTTTAACCCCAATTCCTATACTTCGCAGCCAGGGAGCCCCTTTCCCAAAATGTTCAGAAACTCACAAGGATCACCAAGGCAAGTGCACAACGAGAAGAGCTTCTTCAGCAAAACTGACAAGTTGGGAAGACTTTGATCAGTTACACAAAGGGCTCCAACCGTGTTCATTGAGAGACTGCTATTCAAAGTGCACTGCTCAACAGGTAGTTGACAACAGGTGGTTGACTGTAAGGCACCTTTACTTAGTCCATCTTCTCCAGCTGCACTTCCCTGATGCCAGCCTTCACCATGGCACACAAGCAGCTATAATCACTTATTGTCC
Organism: Scyliorhinus canicula; assembly: GCF_902713615.1. NCBI lineage: Eukaryota > Metazoa > Chordata > Chondrichthyes > Carcharhiniformes > Scyliorhinidae > Scyliorhinus > Scyliorhinus canicula. The sequence continues at coordinate 29,101,037 of NC_052156.1, forward strand.
CAAGTAGGCTTCAATGAAGTTACTGTGAAAAGCCCCTAGTTGCCACATTCGGCCGCCTGTTCGGGGAGGCCGGTACGGGAATTGAACCCGCGCTACTGCCTTGTTCTGCATTACAAGTCAGCTGTTTAACCCACTGTGCTCAACCATTTATACAGCTCCACTAGCTGAGGGGGCAAGAGAAGAAGCCATATCAGAGCCATCCTCTCCAATAGCCATAGCACCAGGTGCCTTCTCCTCAGACGAATGCCCCTCCAAAAGGGAAGAGGGGCTGGACACCAAGATCCAGCTGGAAGGCAGCAAGACCTCCATCATAGGTTTACAGACAATCAGTGCTCTCGGCATGTCTTCAGCACCAGTTTATAAGAACATAAAAACTAGGAGCAGGAGTAGGCCATCTGGCCCCTCGAGCCTGCTCCACCATTCAATGAGATCATGGCTGATCTTTTGTGGACTCAGCTCCACTTTCCGGCCCGAACACCATAAACCTTAATCCCTTTATTCTTCAAAAAATTATCTATCTTGACCTTAAAACATGTAAAGAAGGAGCCTCAACTGCTTCACTGGGCAAGGAATTCCATAGATTCACAACCCTTTGGGTGAAGAAGTTCCTCCTAAACTCAGTCCTAAATCTACTTCCCCTTATTTTGAGGCTATGTCCCCTAGTTCTGCTGTCACCCGCCAGTGGAAACAACCTGTCCGCATCTATCCTATCTATTCCCTTCATATTTTTAAATGTTTCTATAAGATCCCCCCTCATCCTTCTAAATTCCAACGAGTACAGTCCCAGTCTACTCAACCTCTCCTCATAATCCAACCCCTTCAGCTCTGGGATTAACCTAGTGAATCTCCTCTGCACACCCTCCAGCGCCAGTACGTCCTTTCTCAAGTAAGGAGACCAAAACTGAACACAATACTCCAGGTGTGGCCGCACTAACACCTTATACAATTGCAACATAACCTCCCTAGTCTTAAACTCCATCCCTCTAGCAATGAAGGACAAAATTCCATTTGCCTTCTTAATCACCTGTTGCACGTGTAAACCAACCTTCTGTGACTCATGCACTAGCACACCCAAGTCTCTCTGAACAGCTGCATGCTTTAATATTTTATCGTTTAAATAATAATCCCGTTTGCTGTTATTCCTACCAAAATGGATAACCTCACATTTGTCAACATTGTATTCCATCTGCCAGACCCGAGCCCATTCACTTAACCTATCCAAATCCCTCTGCAGACTTCCAGTATCCTCTGGTTGACTGTAGTCTTCCTGAGTTTCCTCAGGAAGCTTTCACGGCAGGTCACTACAGACATCTTCAGCATTCTGGAATGAGATCTCCTTCCCAGTGGACTGGGCGGGAATGCATGGTCAGTGGCCAATATGGTGCCAGTCACTGGAAGGCCACCCCATCTCCCCACCTGGGTCAGTGCCAAGCTGTTCTCTTTCTTATCCTGCAAGGAGAGATGGTGAGTGTGTTCAGAATGGCTTGTGTGGAGATGGGAAGGATATCATTTGTGGAGGGTGATTGTGAGACACAAGTGCGAGAGGGCAATAGGTTGAGAGTTTGTGTGAGAGTTGGATGTTCAGATGTGGATGCAAGTTGGCATTAGTGAGAGGAATAAATAGAGCTGCACGGTGTGTTTCCCTGAGGCATGCTGCGTAAGTCAGATTGTTGGGCTTGGCACAAAGTGCTGTATCACACATCAGTCATGCCCTCCGGAGGTCTTGGATTCTTTTAGTGCATTGTCTCCTGGTTGGAGGATCCACATTCCTGCTGCTGCTTTCCTTGGCCACTTTGAATCAAGCCTTCTTAGTTGGAGAGGTTGTCCTCTTCCTCCCTTCCATGGGAGAGCTCGCCTCACTGCAGGCCCTTGGATCCCACAGCAAGACCTATAGGCAAGAGTGAAAGATGAGGGTGGGAAGATTGCAGAAGTTGGGCTTCCCAGGTCTCCTTGCCATTCCTATGGTTCCTGCCGCCTCCAAGATCCAGGTGCTGGTGAGCTCTTGTAATATACGCCGGAGTTCCTTCAATTAATCCTTTGACAGAATTAACGTGTAACTTCATCCAAACTCTCAACAGGCCGGGGAGCCCAGAGGCCAGTTGGTAATTAGTTTGTTGTGGGAAAGAGCAATGGTTGGGTGCACAAATCACGGGATTTGGATTCCCGACACGAACGTGATCCAGTCTTTCCAGCAAGGACTTCAGACCATCAGACATAGGAGCAGAATGAGGCCCCTCGGCCCATCGAGGCTGCTCCGCCATTCAATCATGGCTGATCTTTTTCTCATTCCCATAACCCCTGATCCCCTTATTGATCAAAAACCTATCTATCTCGGTCTAAAACCCACTGTGATTTGGCCTCCACAACCTTCTGCGGCAAAGAGTTCCACAGATTCATCACCTTCCGGCTGAAGAAATTCCTCCTCATCTCAGTTTTAAAAGGTCGTCCCTTTAGTCTGAGATGGTGTCCTCTGGTTCTAGTTTTTCCTACAAGTGGAAATAGCCTCTCCACGTCTACTCTATCCAGGCCACGCAGTATCCTATAAGTTTCAATAAGATCCCCCCCTCATCCTTCTAAACTCCAATGAGTACAGACCCAGAGTCCCAACCGTTCCTCATACAACAAGTTCTTCATTCCAGGGATCATTCTTGTGAACCTCCTCCGGGCCCTTTCCAAGGCCAGCACATCCTTCCTTTGATATGGGGCCCAAAACTGCTCACAATACTCCAAATGGGTCTGACCAGAGACTTATATAGCCTCAGAAGTACATCCCTGGTCTTGTATTCTAGCCCTATCGACATGGATGCTAACATTGCATTTGCCTTCCTCACTGCCGACTGAACCTGCACATTAACCTTAAGAGAATTGTGAACAAGGACTCCCAAGTCCCTTTATGCTTCTGATTTCGTAAGCATCTTCCCATTCAGAAAATAGCCTATGCCTCCATTTCTCCTTCCAAAGTGCATAACATCACATTGCCACTTCTTTGCCCACTCTCGTAGCCTGCCCAAGTCCTTCTGCAGCCCACCTCCTTCTTCCATACTACCTGCCCCTCTGCAGAGCTTTGTATCATCTGCAAACGTAGCAACAGTGCCTTCAGTTCCTCTCTCCAGATCATTAATGTATATTGTGAAAAGTTGTGGTCTCAGCACCGACCTCTGAGGCACACCACTAGTCACCAGTTGCCATCCCCACTGGCCTTCTGCCAGTCAGCCAATCCTGTATCCATGCCAGGATCTTACCCTTAACACTATGAGCTCTTAACGTTTTTAAAAAGTGTCCTATGCGGCACCTTGTCAAAAGCCTTCTGGAAATCTAAATAAATCATGTCCACTGGTTCTCCTTTGTCTAACTTCCTTGTTACTTCCGCAAAGAACTCTAACAGATTTGTCAGACATGACCTCCCCTTGATAAAGCCGTGCTCACTCGGCCTATTTTATCATTCACTTCCAAGTACTCCACGATCTCATCTTTAATAATGAACTCTAAAATCTTACAATCTTATCAATGATTGAAGTCAGGCTAACCGGCCTATAATTTCCTGTCTTCTGCCTCCCTCCCTTCTTAGTCAGGGGTGTTACATTAGCCACTTTCCAGTCCTCTTCAGATTCCTGAAAGATCATCACCAATGCCTCCACAATGTCCTGAGCTGTCTCTTTTAGAACCCTGGGGTGTAGTCTATCCGGTCCAGGTGATTTATCCACCTTCAGACCTTTCAGTTTCCCCAGAACTTTCTCCTTAGTAATGGTCACTGCACTCACCTCTGCCCCCGGTTCTCCTGGAGCTCTGACATCCCACTGGTGTCTTCCACCGTGAAGACTGAGGCAAAGTAACTATTCCGTTCATCTGCCATTTCTTGGTTTCCTATTATTACTTCTCCAGCCACATTTTCCAGGGGTTCAATGTCTATTTTTGTCTCTCCCTTACCTTTTATAGATTGAATAAAATAGATGAAACTTAGATGAAAGAATTCCATTAAAGTCTTTGCTGCAAAAGATGTGGTCTAATCAATGCAGTAACAGCGGCGATGTGATCTATTGATACAGTAACAAAGGTGATGCAATACTCAGTGCAGTATCACTGCGACTCCAGAGAATGGAGAATTAAAACTATACTTAACTGAAATAGAGCAGTTTCCCCACAACACTGTAATCATAAGGCAAATCCTTAGCTGCTAACAACACTTGACATAAAAAAGGTAACAATAATGAAATGATTTAAGTATAGTTTCCTCACAGTGCACCTACATAATATAGACCAGAAAAGTTAAAACCTGCCCTAAGTTAGCTGATCTAAGCTGGTGAGTCGACATGACACGGCTAGAACACAAAATCACACTCCAGAATTCCCTGCTTGAAGTGCGAATGAATTGACATCAGGTGGGGATAGAATTAGAGTTGGCCACAATGTACCCCCCTGGTTGAATAGCACCAACATTCACAGACAAAATATACACACAACAACAACCTGGACAAAATATGAATAGTTAACTGGTGACAGTGGAATCATACCCAAAGTAGAAGTCAATGCCCTTAGGGTATAGGAAACAAGCGGAAGGGAGAAAATTAATTCAAGAGATCTAAAAAGGTATACCTAGTTTAAATCTTTTACAAATAATTTCTTGAGAGTAGCTCACCATCTGAGTGCTTTGCAGGCATTGTGCAGTGACGGGAGAGAGTTAGGTCAGAATCGCAAATGATTATGGCTCAGCAAAGAGCAGTATGGGAGACAAGCCAGGAGAGCATCGAGAACCCATTGAAAATATGATGCATTGAAGGGGTGGGTGGGGCAGGTTTTTCACTCAGGATTGGACGCGAAGAACCGGGGGGTGGCGATTCTGGTGGGGAAGAGGGTGGCGTTCGAGGCGGCTGAGGTGGTGTTGGACAAGGAGGGCAGATATATTATGGTGAAGGGTAGGCTGCAGGGAGAGATGGTGGCGCTGGTATATGCCCCGAATTGGGATGATGCCGGCTTCATGAGGTGTTTGTTGGGCCGGATTCTGGACCTGGAGGCAGGGGGCCTGATCATGGGGGGAGACTTTAACACAGTGCTGGATCCCCCACTGGACCGGTCCAGTTCAAGGACGTGTAGGAGACCGGCGGCGGCCAAAGTGCTGAGGGGATTCATGGACCAGATGGGAGGGGTGGATCCCTGGAGATTTCGGAGACCGAGAGCGCGGGAGTATTCCTTTTTCTCTCATGTCCATAGGGTTTATTTCCGAATAGAATTTTTCGCCCTGAGCAGGGAATTGATCCCGAGGGTGCAGGATGCCGAGTATTCGGCCATAGCGATTTCAGACCATGCTCCGCACTGGGTTGATCTGGAGATGGGGGAGGCGCGGGACCAGCGCCCGCTCTGGTGCCTGGATGTGGGGATGCTGGCTGATGAGGAGGTGTGTAGGAGGGTCCGGAGAAGTATGGAGGGGTATCTTGATACCAATGACACGGGGGAGGTCCGGGTGGGGATGGTCTGGGAGGCTCTGAAAGGAGTGATCCAGGGGGAGCTGATCTCCATCTGGGCCCATAGGGAAAGGAGGGAGAGGAAGGAGAGGGAGAGACTGGTGGGGGAGCTCCTGGATGTGGACAGGAGATACGCGGAGGCACTGGAGGAGGGGTTGCTGGGGGAACGGCGCAGTTTGCAGGCCAAATTTGACTTGTTGACTACCAGAAAGGCGGAGACACAGTGGAGGAGGACACAGGGCGCGGTATATGAGTATGGGGAGAAGGCGAGCAGGATGTTGGCGCATCAGCTCCGTAGGCGCGATGCGGCTAGGGAAATTGGTGGAGTGATGGATGGGGGTGGGAATGTAGTGTAGAAGGGGACAGAAGTAAATGGGGTCTTTAGGGACTTCTACGAGGAACTGTACCGGTCGGAACCTCCGATGGGGAGAGGGGGGATGGAGAGCTTCATGAACAGGCTATGTTTCCCAAGGGTTCAAGAGGAGCTGGTAGAGGGGCTGGGGGCGCCGATAGAGTTGGAGGAGCTAGTCAGGGGGATTGGACAAATGCAGTCAGGTAAGGCCCCGGGGCCGGACGGGTTCCCGGTGGAATTTTATAAAAAGTATGTGGATCTGGTGGGCCCCCTGTTGGTACGAGCCTTCAAATGAGGCATGGGAGGGGGGGGGGGGGGGGGGCTTTGCCCCCGACGATGTCGCGTGCACTGATCTCTCTCATCCTAAAGCGGGATAAGGACCCCTTGCAGTGTGGATCATACAGGCCTATCTCGCTCCTCAATGTTGACGCCAAGTTGCTGGCGAAGATCCTGGCCACCAGGATAGAGGATTGTGTGCCAGGGGTGATACACGAAGATCAGACAGGATTTGTCAAGGGACGGCAGCTCAACACGAATGTGCGGAGACTGCTAAATGTTATCATGATGCCGGCAGTGGAGGGGGAGGCGGAGATAGTGGTGCCACTGGACGCAGAGAAAGCGTTTGATAGAGTTGAGTGGGGGTACCTGTGGGAAGTGCTGGAGCGGTTTGGATTTGGGGAGGGATTCATCAAATGAGTGAGGCTGCTCTACGCGGCTCCGATGGCGAGTGTAGTTACAAATGGAAGGAGATCGGAGTACTTTAGGCTCTACCGTGGTACCAGGCAGGGGTGCCCCCTGTCCCCCTTGCTCTTTGCACTGGCAATTGAACCTCTGGCTATGGCGTTGAGGGAGTCAGGGAGATGGAGGGGTCTGGTGCGGGGTGGGGAGGAACATCAGGTATCGCTGTATGCGGACGACCTGCTGTTGTATGTGGCGGACCCAGAAGGGGGAATGCCGGGGGTGATGGAGCTGTTAGCGGAATTTGGGGGCTTCTCGGGCTATATTTTAAATTTAGGCAAGAGCGAGGTATTTGTAGTACACCCGGGAGATCAGGAGGAGGGAATTGGGAGGCTCCCGTTTAAGAGGGCAGTGAAGAGTTTCAGATACCTGGGGGTGCAGGTGGCCAGGAGTTGGGGGACTCTCCATAAGCTTAATTTTACCAGGCTGGTGGAGCAGATGGAGGAGGAATTTAAAAGGTGGGACATGGTGCCGCTATCGTTGGCGGGTAGAGTGCAGTCCGTCAAAATGATGGTTCTCCCGAGGTTCTTGTCCCTCTTCCAGTGTTTGCCCATCTTTATCCCTAGGGCCTTTTTTAGAAGGGTGACCAGCAGCATCATGAGCTTTGTTTGGGCGCATGGGACTCCGAGGGTGAAGAGGGTCTTCTTGGAGCGGGGTAGAGATGGGGGGGGGGGGGGCTGGCGTTTACCAATCTCTCGGGGTACTACTGGGCGGCCAATGTGTCGATGGTGCGCAAGTGGGTGATGGAGGAGGAGGGGGCAGCATGGAAACGGAATGGCAGCATGGAACACGAGTCCGGTGGTGGCGGCTACCCTCAAGATCTGGGGGCAGTGGAGGCGACATAGTGGAGAAGTGGGGGGCTCGATGGAGGCTCCGTTAAGGGGGAACCATAGGTTTGTCCCGGGGAACATTGATGGGGGATTTCAGGGTTGGCACAGAGCGGCATCAGACAGCTGAGGGACCTGTTTATCGATGGGAGGTTTGCGAGCCTGGGGGAGTTAGAGGAGAAATTGGGCTCCCCCCGGGTAACATGTTCAGGTATCTGCAGGTAAAGGCATTTGCTAGACGGCAGGTGGAGGGATTCCCTTCGCTTCCTGCGAGGGGGGTGAGTGACAGGGTGCTTTCGGGCGTCTGGGTCGGAGAGGGGAAGATATCTGATATCTACAAAGTTATGCAGGAGGTGGAGGAGGCGTCAGTAGAGGAGCTGAAAACTAAGTGGGAGGGGGAACTGGGGGAACAGATCGAAGACGGGACATGGGCTGATGGCCTGGAGAGGGTTAATTCTTCCTCCTCGTGTGCGCGGCTTAGCCTCATCCAATTCAAGGTGCTGCATAGGGCCCACATGACTGGGACGAGGATGAGTAGGTTCTTTGGGGGTGAAGACAGGTATGTCAGGTGCTCGGGGAGTCCAGCGAACCATGCCCATATGTTCTGGGCATGCCCGGCACTGGAGGAGTTCTGGAAGGGGGTGGCGAGAACGGTGTCAAGGGTGGTGGGATCCAGGGTCAAGCCAGGATGGGGACTCGCGATTTTTGGGTTGGGGTGGAGCCGGGAGTGCAGGAGGCGAAAGAGGCCGGTGTGCTGGCCTTTGCGTCCCTAGTAGCCTGGCGAAGGATTTTGCTACAATGGAAGGATGTGAAGCCCCCAAGCGTGGAGACCTGGATCAATGACATGGCGGGTTTTATTAAGGTAGAGAAGGTCAAATTCGCCCCGAGAGGATCGGTGCAAGGGTTCTTTAGGCGGTGGCAACCTTTCCTCGACTTTCTGGCTCAACGATAGGGTACTGGGACAGTAGCAGCAGCAACCCGGGGGGGGGGGGGGGGGGGGGGGGGGGGGGGGGGGGGAAACGAAGACTATGTTTGTTTATTTAATTTTAATTTATTTTTAAGTTCTCTTGTTGGGGTTGGGGGGGGGGGGGATGTGATACATGCGTTGATACGGTCTGGGGGGTGTTACAGTTGTTATGGGTTATTTTGTTGCATTTCATTGTTTGTTGTTATATTTTATATTTTCTGTAAAAAATTCCAATAAAAATTATTTAAGAAAAAAAAATATGATGCATCAAAGCACCCTCCCCCTTGAATGCACCAAGCTTCGCAGAAAATCACAAAAGTTATTTATAGACCAGCTGGCAAAAAACGATCAGGGCTAACTCACAGTGAAAACCATGGTAAAATGTCTCTCATCCAAGTCAAATACAGTTCAATGAAAAATGAACAGGGACTCGGCATGTGTTAATGTCCTGAATCATCTAATGTTACCAAGATTCACTTGTTTCTATAACGGGTGGAGAACATACGCAACATAATTGAGTCAAATGGTTTGGGATGGAAACTGTATACATCATCTCACTGCAGATGACTAACCACCAATGGTGATCACATTTTTCCATTAGTGTTGACGAGTAAAGTTCCTCTGACAATTTTTTCCAAGAATGATTGAGAGGACACAACACTAATTCTTCAAAAAGGTATTTTGGCACAACACGGTGTCTTATCGATGCAGACATATGCTCCTATACTTAACCAATGCCTGATATTAAGTTGCAATAGAGACGTGAAATATTTTTTTTTTTTTTAAAAACAACTACAGCAAAAGGAACAAACACAGAAATTATTTCAAATTTGGTTAAATTGCCAGCAGTAAGAAAATCTAAAAAACTCGACTTCTTCAGGACTTTCTAAATGAGACCTGCGGTTAGAATGGCGTAATTGATTGGCTGTGGAATTAGAAATTGAAGTATTATAATAAAAGAGCTTCCTAAATGGACAATGTAAGAAGTCTTACAACACCAGGATAAAGTCCAACAGGTTTGATTCAAACACGAGCTTTCGGAGCGCAGCTCACCTGAGGAAGGAGCTGCGCTCCGAAAGCTCGTGTTTGAATCAAACATGTTGGACTTTAACCTGGTGTTGTAAGACTGCTTACTGTGCTCACCCCAGTCCAACGCCGGCATCTCCACATCATAAATGGACAATAGAAGATGAGGCAATACATGAACATATTTGATTCTAGGTGAGAACGAATATGCTTTACTGAGTGGATCAAAGAGCTTACGTGTGTGATTGCTTTGCATCCATTCAGCCTGCATGTGGCCCTGAGCTTCCAGTTGCCTATCATATTAAATTTCTGCCCCACTTCCACTCCAACCCCTCTGTCCTTGGCTTCCTACATTGCTCCACTGAACTGCATTGGGAACTCAAGGAAAGGCATCTCATGATTCAACATTTTATAGCAGCGGTGGGCAACCTGTGCCGGGGGGGGGGGGGGGGGGTGTCACGCGGCCCATCTGTATTCCGAGTGGGGCCCACGAGACATTTGCATTTGTTGATCATTGTCCATACACACATAAAGCAAGAAGTCTTACAACACCAGGTTAAAGTCCAACAGGTTTGTTTGGAGCCACTAGTTTTCAGAGCACAGCTCCTTCATCAGGTGAGTCTAACTCCCCTGATCACTCACCTGATGAAGGAGCTGTGCTCTGAAAACTAGTGGCTCCAAACAAACCTGTTGGACTTTAACCTGGTGTTGTAAGACTTCTTACCGTGCCTACCCCAGTCCAATGCTGGCATCTCCACATCATTACATAAGACAAGGGCAAGTAAAGTGAGGTGCATGCTAATAGCACACAACATTGAATGCGAGAGTCGTGCACTTCCTCTGCGCCCAAAGATTAAATATTTCTTTTGCTTTTACCATTTGAAGTTGATGATAGTTCTAGTATATAAATGATTGAGCATTTTCTATAACTTATAAAATATTCAGCATGTCTTTAGTGTATTTAATCTTATCCATGCGGTCATAGTTAACGAACAAGCCCAATTTCAATCTTGCGGCCCACTGTGATGAAGAAGAGTCAACTCACATGACCCACTCACTGGCCTAGGTTACCCATCACTGTTTTACAGCCTTCAAAATTCAACACGGAGTTCAACAATTGCTGATCATAACCATCACTCCCGTACTTTCAGATAGCAGCTGTTGGTTTGATTCTGTTATCCCCATTTAAAACTCCTTTGTAGACACGTTTGTCATCCTCCTTTGCTCCTCACTATTCCATTATTCCTGCCTTCCAATCCATCACAGACTTTCTCCATTGTTCTTTCCTCCTCCTGCCCTTTATTTGCACTTGCTCAAAATCTGTTGCATCTACACATTTTTTCCCCCAGATCTGGCAAAAGGACGTCACCTTGAAACAATACCTTTGTTTGCCTTTCCACAGATGCTTCCTGACCCAAGTTCTTTCAGCATTTTCTATTTTTAAGGGCTGACTTCATCTCTCTAGGGTTAATAAATTGCAATGGAGAACCATAGCTTTTTCAATTAAGTATTAGTATTAATGTGAAGTACCAGAAGTACATTCTTAGGGCTAAATATACCCGCAAAGCAAGTTTTTCCTACTACAGCAAGGGGTACGATTGTAACATCAACTGTGCTACGCAGGATACACAATTGACCTTTTCTTTGGATCTCAAGTGCTAAAACATTTTATTCCATAAAAAGAAAAGGGCCAGATGCCACACTACCTGTGATAATGCAGATTTGCTATCGTTTAATCTCAGTCCACATTATTTCTGTCTCTGGCAGCCAGTCATTGAACAAAGCTCATCTGTTTCTTTTGATACATTCCATGAAAGACCACACATGCACATTTCACCCAAAGTGTTCATATCTCAACCTCCCAGTGCCAACATTTACTGGATTTTACAAATTCACAGACTTCAAAAAACAAAGCTCTTGTCGTTTTAAAAAGAATAAATATCTGCACTTTAATTTAAAACAATGATCTTATCAAATAAGACAACACAAATTAGAATAATGCATGCACAATTTCTGGCGAGCAGACAAAAGGGTCAAGAATTGCACATTTGTCTTTTTTTTAAAAAAAACTGTAGCCTAAATAAACCTGGACAATTTTCCTAGCAATTTACCAGTGACTGACCAGTGACAGAACCAAAACATTTTGCACTCCAAAAAGGTCACACTCAAGAGCCTTCATGACTTAATTGTTGTCACATCAGCTGGAGGAAGTGTTGTGATGTTAAAACAAAACATGTCCCTGATGTTATCATACAACATTTCCATCCAGGAATACTTTTCTCCAAAACAAAAACAAATCGAAACAAAATGTAGACACATATATGCATCACAGAACAATGCAAAACAAATCTTTCATAGAAATGAATAGAAATGGGATTGAATCACTTCACCAGCCTGACATCAAATATGGAAGCCCTCAAGTACACTAATGTCAGGCCAGAGGAGCCCAGTAGCAGGTGAAGAACCCAGCAAGGAATGTGAAGGCCCTATTGATTTTAAAGGCTATAGTACATATACTACTGATCAACAAATTAAAGACAAACTTTGCCATGTTTCAGTGGCTCAAAGGGGAAATCCTCTCACTGGACATGCAATTCAGAGGTCCAGCCGAATGCTCTGGGGCAAGGGTTCAAATCCTACCACGGCAGCTGGCGGAATTTAAATTCAATTAATAAATCTGCAATATATAGTTAGTCTCAGTAAAGGTAACCTGGCCACCATCAAGTGTTGTATAACCAATCTTGTTGCTATCCTTCAGGGAAGAAAATCCACCATCCTTACCTGGTCTGGCCTTCATAGGACTCCAGACTCACTGCAATGTGGTTGACAGTCAACTGCCCTTTGAAATGGCCCAACAATCTACTCAAATCAAGGGCAATTTTGAGATGGGCAATGCTAACCCTGCCAGTGCTATCCAAATCCCATGAAATAATAAAGGGGGAAAAAGCTTAAGGGAATTAGAGAAGTTGCCTCCACAAGTAAAGGTGATAGAGACAGTAAACTATAAACGATACCAGTGATGGTTTCCCAACAGTTTCCCAAAATCAGCGGATAAGGAGTTTAAAACGCTTAGTTTAAAAGAACCCCACGCACCCCGGACATACTCTCTTCCACCTTCTTCCGTCAGGAAAAAGATACAAAAGTTTGAGGTCACGTACCAACCGACTCAAGAACAACTTCTTCCCTGCTGCCATCAGACTTCTGAATGGACCTACCTCGTATTAAGTTGATCTTCTCTCTACACCCGAGCTATGACTGGAACATTACACTCTGCAGTCTCTCCTTCTTTCCCTATGTACAGTATGCATTGTCTGTATTGCAAGAAACAACACTTTTCACTGTGTACTAATGCAAGTGACAATAATAAATCAAATCAAATGTCGATTGATATTTTAGGTTATCAATCCCAATCTGTTTTAAGCTTTACTTTTCTTTTAAACTTGGAGCTCTGGTGCTAGTCTATTGACTTCCACCACCAACGTCATTCATGAACACAAAAACTGCAAAGCTTTTGTAGCACAGACCCTGGCATCTGTATTTTCCCACCTGCCATTAGATGAACAACGTCCCTTTTGGGTCCTCTAAAAGCAATGAGCCTATATCAATTTCCCAAGTCAATCCCCATTTAAACTTCAAGACCTGAAACAAAGCACCAGTTCCCACACACACTCTGTCTTTCAATTCAATAATCCCAAGCCAAACTAGGAATTATACTCTAAAATTACAGACAAGCCCCCAATTTTATTATGATCCCGGACAAGACTGCTACAGTTGCTAGCATACCGGACAGAAGCCCCAATATTTTATTTAATTTGTAAGACTGTGAGGAAAAGATACTTCGCTCCAAGAGTGATTCCACACACAAACTTTATTACTAACAGATGAGTAAAATACTTAATCATACAAGGAATAGCTTACAATTACCCTGCAAACAATGCTCAACAGTAAAAGAAACACTAAATCCTAACTGCTATCCTTTATCTCCACTCAAGCAAAACCCATCTCGGGTCAAATACCACATTTAAATACAGCTAGCCAAGCCAGAAATACTTGTTGTAAAGATATACATTGGACAAACTGTTTTGAGAAAGAGAGCTCCTTCAGGAACAAGCTTGCCGATTCTTGCCTATGTCAAACTACTGTTTAATTTCCTAGCGTCTGGCAAAAAGCTGCTCGTCTGTTAACATTCCCAATTTAACCGAACTGTAACTCAACACCCGACTGCTTCAGGTGCTAATGCACCAAATACATGTAATACAATATACTGATCACAAACCCATAATGATGCAGCATACTGACTCACACAACTATCTCAGCACAAATTCTTTGGCTCAACAAATCCAATTTTTAAATGTTGCACCTGTTGTCTTTGCTTCCGCTCTCATGCAATGGAAATTCCTGGCTTCCATATTCTGAACAGGGGGTGGGGTAAAGGCAAGTGATAATTTAAATGTGCGAGAGCACTGCATGGAGATCAGTGTTACATTACTCTTTGTACTCTGATGTACAAGGTAAATGCAATATTTGCTGATCCCAGTTGAGGCATCAGAACAATCAGCTCAGTCTACCCAAGCAAAGACTCAGTTGCAACTCCTTTTTCTCCCATATAATTCACTGACACTAAATGTTTAGGCAAAATTAGACCAATGTATCTGGATTTATTAATTTCAATATGCTGCTCATAAGTGTATTAAATGGCAATGGTGAATAAAAGCTCTGATACATATACATTAATGGGAGCGTGAACACAGGTATATGGAGAACAGAGCTTTACTCCAGCTATTTACACCATCCACTGCCACCAAATGAAGATCTATAAATGGATTGTTAGGTTAAGGGTTGGGGGAGGTTTTACTGAAGTAAATGTGGAAAATCAATCTTGATGATTACTTTCAACTAAACATCTGACTTCACTCTATTGAGGAGCCCGGCACAGCTGGGAAATCCTTTAGCTGCTTTTACATTGTACAAGGCCTGTGTTTGCAGCCACTAAAAACAGGTCTACTCACCAGCTAGTCCAAGTTCTGGTAGTTTTTACACACAAGTAGTAGTGGAGAGAAACTACAGAATGGGTTTCATTATTTTGAGACCATGAGGAAATGACAAATACACTGGGCAGAATTCTAACTGTTGTCTAGGAACCACTGCTGGAAGCGTGCACGTACATAGGGCAGACACGGCCAAACGTAAAGTACTCATTCCCCTCACAGTCACAAAATAGGCTCATTACACAAATAATGGGCACTTGTCTACTTCTAGACTAGAACTTCTGCCAAGGCAGTGTGAGGAAAGGGCAGAATAATAATTAAGAATAATCTTTATTGTCACAAATAGGCTTACATTAACACTGCAATGAAGTTACTGTGAAAAGCCCCTCGTCGCCACATTCCGGCACCTGTTCAGGTACACAGAGGGAGAATACAGATGTCCAAGTTATCTAACAGCACATCTTTCGGGATTTGTGGGAGGAAACCGGAGCACCTGGAGGAAACCCACATGGCATGGGGAGAACATACAGACTCCACACAGTGATCCAAGCCGGGAATCAAACCTGGGACTCTAGAGCTGTGAAGCAACAATGCTAACCACTGTGACACCGTGCCACCCACGAATTAAATAGAACAAACAATATACAAGTGGATTAACAGTCCATAAATAATTAAATCAGACCTGCAACTTTGAATGGCTATACTTGCAATATACAAGGAAACATTGAACTTGTACTGTTGATCCTATAGGTTTGCCTGGAAATCCAGATTTACACTGGGATTCCTGCTGGCTGGGATACTTGAGCTGCCGCACCCTGCACTGCACATACCCATGCCCCACTGAGATCAATAGAAAAGCAACTTACAGTCCACTTAAAACAGGTTTGGAAAATATATGTTTGTGTAACCCCCCCCCCCCGGTCCAAAATATCTCAGTTGTAAAGGATCTGCTAAAAATATTGACACAAATCCAAGAACATCAGACAGTGTCAGCTGTGCAAAGGAAATGCCTTAGTATTGTATTGTATTACCTGTACAACTGAATAAGTGGCATGAAGCTGAAGTCAACAAATGCAAAAGAGCTCAGAGATCTCATCACCTCAGGACACTTCAGTCTGTCCTGGGTTACCAACACATCTTCACCGAATGCTAAACACTGCGTGAATGACACAGCTCTTCCTCTCTAACCCTGCCCACACTACTGCCTGTTTGCCCATTCTCTGCGTACCCCCAAACAATTTCACCTGCTACACCTTTCTACCCTCCAACCAGCCCAAAGTGGTCCTCACCTTTCACACCCAGCATTCAAACTGGCATTGTTCTCCTGCCTTACTTTGTTAAAGTTCATCCTCTTCTACCCTTTCCTACCCATTAGACTGGCACTCCTTACACACTCACCCTCTTCAGTTGATGTCAGCATTTATCCTCCTCCTCCCTTCAAAAAGTGCTTATAGTTTTGGCAGCCCCCCCCCCGCAAAAAAAATTACATCTCTTGTCTTCCACCGCACTCTGGCAACCCGTAAATCAAGATGGAGCAAAGAATAACCACAAGGCCCCTCTCTTCTGGGGCTGGTTTAGCTCACTGAGCTAAATCGCTGGCTTTTAAAGCAGACCAAGCAGGCCAGCAGCACGGTTACCAGCCTCCCCGGACAGGCGCCGGAATGTGGTGACTAGGGGCTTTTCACAGTAACTTCATTGAAGCCTACTCGTGACAATAAGCGATTTTCATTTTCATTTAATTTCTTCTTGATATTGCTCCAGGCATAGAAGCTGTGATTTTGGTCATTGTTTATTGGAGGAGGAAATTCCTGTTCTTGAGTATTCCCTCCCACAATATATTTGACGAGGATCCCTGCTATTAACACTTTCTGAGGAAAAAGAGCCCCAGTCTACTACATTACCATCTGTACTTCGGGGAGCAGGAAAGACAGCGATGGCTTGGGTCAGAGTGCAGCTGAAGGGAGGGGGTGGAGTGTGAAAATTATCAGAGCAGCAGCACTAGAGCTGGAGAACTTTATTCAAGGCTTGTCTAATTTGCTAATGCTGGCACAGCCCCTACAACAATCCCTTTGACTGTGTGTCAGTTGGCAGCAGGGTTAAGCTGGATCAAGCTATCAATTGACATAGTTCATACTTACAGACGAAGTGACTTCTAAATTTCACAGCCGTTTGCCAGGCTGGGTCAGTGTAATTTGGAGGGCTTGATATGAGACGTCAGTGGTGAAGAGAATTTCCCAGCCCTCAAGTTGGGTCATAAATGAAGTGGTTTTTATAAATGGTATTTATCTGCACAACAAAATAAATATCTTTCTGAAATCATTGATCAGAAGTTGAAGCTTGTTATTTCTGGAGGTAAGTCTTGATACTTTAGCATGTGACGAATCAGCCAGCTCATTGGCATGAGCTGCAATGGAGGCGAGAAGTGTGATTTCACAAATCATTCTCGGGCAGAAAATTGGGCTTTAAGCCTCAAATGATTCATTTTGATTCTAAGAAAGAGAGAGAGAGAGAGTTGAAGCCACTCCAAGACCTCCTCAATAAAGGGAATTTGGGAGAGTTGGGGGAATGAGCTGACAGGATGATGAGATTAGAAACCAACATGCTGGAAAAAGCTCAGCAGGTCTGGCAGCATCGGTGGAGAGAGAAGCAGAGTTGACATGACTCGGTTCTGAAGGAGTGTTATTGCACTAGATGGAAACGTTGGGAGGGATTCTCCCGGCATGGGGCCGGGCCAGAGAATCCCCACAACTGGGACATGCCGCCCCAATGCCGGCGCATTTGGCACGGCGCCGGTCGTGGGCCGCTGTACGGGCCCGGCCGGGCCACCGATTCTCGGCCAGGATGGGCCAAGCGGCCACTCTAAAAAGGCAGAGTCCCGCCGGCGCCGTCCACACCTGGTCGCAGGACAGCCTGGGGGGGGGGGGGGGGGGGGGGGCCTCAAATGGGGCCTGGCCCGCGATCGGGGCCCACCAATCGGCGGGCCGGCCTTTCGCTCCCCAGGTCTATTTTCTTCCACGCCGGCCCCTGAACTCCCGCGCCATGTTGCGTTGGGTCCGGCGCATTGAGGGAGGCCACCACGCATGTGCGGGTTGGCGCCGGTGCCACCATGCATGCGCTCCAGTGCCCGGCTGGCCCAGTTGGGGCCAGAATCGGTACTCCCAGCGGCCCGTTCATGCCGTCGCGATTCGCAACGGCGTTTCCGAAGAAGGCATGGACACTCTGCCGCCGAATGGGAGAATCCCGCCCGTTAACTCATTTCTTTCGGTACAGGGGCTGCCAGATCTGCTGAGATGTTCCAGCACTTTGGTTTATGTTTAATTTCAGACTCGGCGGACAAAATGGATAGGGACAAAGTGATATTATTTTACATCTTTTAAAAGAAAAAAAATGTCATTTGAAAAATGCTGCATTAATTCTGACAGAGAAACTTGTAGGCTTAACTGCCTTTTGGAAACATTTGAACTTTACCAAAGGCGCTCTTCCTCTTCTGTACAGGAGAGCAGCAGGAAAAAATAGTCAGGAGAGGAATCGAATTTCAGGATTAGGGAATCCCGCCCCCCCCCCCAAAAAAACACAAGCGCCCGCGCCGAAACGTCAACAAAAGAAGCAAATTTCCCAGTCCTGCAAAACCTTCGCGATTCACGCCTGCGCCTCAGTGTGTTACATGTGTAAATCCGTGCACTTCAAAACAAGTAACCCCCCCCCCCCAATAAATGTCGGGGCTGGCTGCTGCCCAAAGTTACACCCGAGACGACAACAACACTGCTTCAGGGAGGGTGAAGTGCCCGTCACCCCGCCGGTCAATGACTGGAAAGGCATGAAATATACAAGAGAGACCCCGATATATTTTACAACAGCGGGGCAGAGAAGAAATCGACGGCGATTTTGGGGGTGAGGTGGGGTTTGGAAGAGAGTCTGAAACCCCAGTCTAGCCGGGGTGATAAGCTGTTTACACCGCAGGGCGATCCACCTTTAACGCCCTTCTCGGAAACTGACAGACGCGGGGTTGCGAACCGCTGGAGACGATGCGGCGATTGGACAGAAATTACATCATTTCATTGTATCACTTTCCAAGTCAGGTTCCTGGGAAATCGCTGTGTACAACCCAGAGAGACACAGAGAGAGATTCTACGCTAGTGTCCTTTCCGTCTCCTCTGGGAACCTGAACAATGAAAACAAGCGTCTGCCCCAAAATCCTGCCTTGATTGATTTCATTTCGAAGAATTAAAGCACAATGATTACCTCCACCCCCTCCCCTCCCAAAACAAGAGCCGTTGCAGCTAATTTGTTTGCCAGTTGGAGGACTGGCACCCAGTTTCCAAGGTGGTGCAACTGCCTTTTTGTCATTTTGTGTGTGTGTGTGTGTGGTGGTTGGGGGGGGGGGGGGGGGGGGGGGTTTAAAGATTAAGCGAAAACATTGCGGAAATCCAATCTTTCAGACATATGTGTTAAACTGATAAAATTCCCACCTTTTAAACAAACTCAACATAGGCGCCGAGTAGTAAACAAACCCTGAACTGTCGTTGCAGCATTAATATCTCGAGAATCACTGTATTACAACTTTGCGGGGGGGGGGGGGGGGGCTTAAACACACTGCAAAGCAATTTACGATTTTTAACCCTTAACATTCAATTGATGTACAGGACACACACAAAAAAATCAACAAAAGCAACTCAATCAGTTTTCCTATTCACTATCGGGAACATTTAGCCCGGGAGGCACTTTGTGAACGCCCCCCACCCCCGGTTCCCCTTAAAACCAGGGCACTTGTCATTAACTCCTGCTGAGAAACTGCAATGCTCTCATTACCATACTTACGTTTTTCGTCATTAGCGTGTACTAAAGATGCTGCTCGGGACAAGACATCCAGGGGAGTCTCCATTCTTTAAATATATGTGCATATATATCTCTGCAGCCTGCAAGAATGAACGCAAAACAGAACACACTGCCTGTACCACCACATCATATGAAGAAACTTTGGACTTCATTCTTTTTTTGTTGTTGTTTCAACAATAACGCGACACAACCCAAACACACACACATAGTAGCCACCACAGTCTCTAATGTAACATATTAAAAGGCGGCAGCCTTTAAAAGCACGAGCCCCGTTTTATTACCAATTACACATGTGCACTCTGACTCTATAAACGTGATGTTTTTTTTTTCCGAGTGGTGTTCTCGCTGAAAGCACTGCTGGTTTACCTGTGTGTTTTAGTGGCAGCGCCTCTTTGGCTTGTAGAGTGGATACACTGACGCGGAAGAATGTGAGGAATGATGGAATTCTCTCATGGCAGGTGGTGAAAGTGACACAACGCCATTGGCTCAGAGCGCCACCAAGCTCCCAATACATTATGCTAATCCCCGCCAGGCGTCACATCCTCAGGTAGAGCCAGTCGGATGGTGCGGAAGTGACCCTGACTGACTGACAAACCTAACCTTCACCTCGGGATGCTGGCTTTTCCAGGAAGAGGAAGGCACGCTCCCAGGAACGCAGCTTTCCTTTCGCGCTCTCTCCTTAGCTTCCAGCACTTTTGCATGAAGTGTCTGCTTAAAGACGCAGTATTGAAAATTATTATATATTTTTTAATGTTTCCAATTAAGGGGCAATGTAACATGGCTAGTCCACCCACCCTGCACATAGATTTTACAGTGCAGAAGGAGGTCATTTGGCCCATCAAGTCTGCACCGGCTCTTGGAAAGAGCACCCTACCCAAGGTCAACACCTTCACCCTATCCCCATAGCCCAACGCTAAGGGCAATTTTGGACACTATGGGCAATTTATCATGGCCAATCCACCTAACCTGCACATCTTTGGACTGTGGGAGGAAACCGGAGCAACCGGAGGAAACCCATGCACACACGGGGAGGATGTGCAGACTCCGCACAGACAGTGACCCAAGCCAGAATCGAACCTGGGACCCTGGAGCTGTGAAGCAATTGTGCTATCCACAATGCTACCGTGCTGTCCTACATCTTTGGGTCGTGTGAATGAGACGCCACGGGGAGAATGTGCAAACTTCACATGGACAGGGATGTATTGGAAATTATTGTGGTGAACTTAATTGTTGATCATCTGCCAGGAAATGGGTCCAAGGTACTGTTTCTGACCAGAGTTAACCCCCACTCTCTCCCCGTAACCCAGTAACACCACCTAATTGTTTGGACGCATAGCCAATCCACCTAACCTGCACATCTCTGGATAGTGGGAGGAAACCCACGTAGACACGGGGAGAAAATGCAAACTCCACACAGACAGTCACCTGAGGCCGGAATTGAACCTGGGACCCTGGAAGCTGTGAGGCAGCAGTGCTAACCACTGTGGCAGCATGCCTCTCAAGGTCTGACCGCATCTGTGGGGAGAGACCGAACATTACAAGAGCTATCCGGACTCGAATCGTTAGTTCCATTTTCTCTCTCCACAGATGCTATCAGATCTGCTGAGATTGTCCAGCATTTTCTGTTTTTGTTACTCCTCTGGGAGTGCCATTTTTCAGAAGGGTCTTACAAGTCTGAGGTCAGATAGAGGCAACTGATTCTTTTCAAAATGTTTGTTTTTAAATAGCTTCAAAGAGAATCATTTCTCCCTTTAAAAAAAAATGGAACTCAATGTCTATTGTCATTGCTTTGCCTGGTGAGGATGGTGTCATCCATTTTAAAATAAGGTGCAAAAGAAACTGCACCTTTCAAGCCACACAGCATCCTGACATGGAAGTTATATCGTTGCATCACTGTGACTGTAAAAATCCTGGAACACCTTCCCTGATAGCACTGTTGGTATTCCTGCACCCAGATTTATTTTATTCTTTCATGAGCTGTGGGTGTTGCTGGCAAGGCCAACATCCCTAATTGCCCTTGACCTGAAAGGCTTGCTAGGCCATTTCAGAGGGCAGTTAAGAATCAACCACGTTATGAGTCTGGAGTCGCATGTTGGCCAGACCAGTTAAGAATGGCAGATTTCCTTCCCTAATGGGCATTAGTGAACTGAATGAATTTTTATGGCAATCGTTGATAGTACTCATCACCACAAAGGGTTTTCAATTCAATTCAATTAATTAATTGAATTTAAATTCCACCAACTGCCGTGGTGGGATTTGAACCTGTGTCCCCAGACGATTAGTCTGGGCCTCTAGACTAATATTATAGTGACATAATCACTATACCACCATCTGGAGAAGGTGCTACACCAGCACCTTCAATTGGGGATAGGCAATAAACACTAGCCTTGCTAACCATACTTCCTTGCCAAGAACGAATAAAAGAACCACAAAGCACTTAATAGTGTGTGGCATAGTTACCTCTGTTACATTGGGAACTTACAGCAGTCAATTCAGCAGCATCGTGACCAATGAATATTCTGTTTTAATAACAGGGATGAATGTTGACCTTTGTGAATGTATCTCAAATGTTATTTTTGTTACATCAATACAAATGCCAGTTTGGTACTTTAACATGTGGGCTGGCCGAATCCTGAAGTACCTATTTCCCAAGCTGGACCTGCAGTAAGAGGTGAGAAACAACACAAGGGAAAACCTACTTGACCTCGTCCTCGCTAATCTAACTGTTGCAGATGCATCCATCCATAAAAACATTGGTAGGAATGAACACCGCACAGATCTTGTGGAGACAAAGTCCTGGCCCACCTCCATTGTGTCTTGTGGCACTAAAACTGTGCTAAATGGGATACATTCAGAATAGTTCTAGTAACTCAAACCTATTTTTTATATTCCTTTATGGGATATGGGTGTCATTGGCAAGGCCAGCTCTTCTCTCATTATCTGGGCATCTATGAGGTGCTGTGGTCCATCAGTAGCAGCAAAATTGGATTCCATCACAATCTGCAAACATATCCCCAGCATAGCCCATCTACCAGAAAGCCCATGAACGAAGAGGGCTTTGGCCGCCCTAACTTCAAAGCAAGTGCCAAGTTGCTGGAGCTGGAACACAGGGCTACATACATATTAAACAGCTGAAGCAGTATTGCATAGGCAGATCTAGATGATCTAATTAATGAATCAGATCAAAGCTTTGCAACCTTGACACTCCAGTCATGAATGGTGATGGACAATTAAGCAACAGGAGGAGGGGTCTCCACGTCCACATCTTCAATGATGGCAGCGCCCAGCATGTCAATTCAAAAGACAAGACTGAAGCATTTTAAATCATTTTTAGCCCAAAGTGTCAAGTGGATGATCCATCTTGACCTCCTCCTGAGGTCCCCACAATCACAAATGCAGAGCTTCAGCCAAATCAATTAAATCCATGTGCTATCCAGAAATAGCACACCCCTGCTAGTTTGGGCAAGTTGCAGGAGAAATATGAGTTGGTGAAGGGCGCGGGTGGGTGGGGGAGTTGAGTTCAGGTATATCCAGTTACGGGATCTTGTGTGGAAGGAGGTGCCCTTGTCCCTCAGTGTGCCAGAGCACACTTTGTTGGGCAGATTGTTGTCCCCAGATGAGCTGGGGTTGGGGAGATTGCAGATATTTATCGATGGCTGGTGGTCACAAGGAAAGCACCAATTGAGTAGGTGAAGCTGACGTGGGAGGAGGAATTGTGCATGGAGTTTGAATTGGGGAGTGTGGGGAGTGAGAATATGCACTGGATAAATGCAACATCGTATTGTGCTAGGCTCAGCTTGGTACAGTTCAAAGTGGTGCATAGGGCTCATATGATGAGGGTGCAGATGAGTGGGTTCTTTCCCGAGGTAGAGGATAAATGTGAGAGATGGAGGGGCCTCACGGTAGCATGGTGGTTAGCATCAATGCTTCACAGCTCCAGGGTCCCAGGTTTGATTCCCGGCTGGGTCACTGTCTGTGTGGAGTCTGCACATCCTCCCCGTGTGTGCGTGGGTTTCCTCCGGGTGCTCCGGTTTCCTCCCACAGTCCAAAGATGTGCGGGTTAGGTGGATTGGCCATGCTAAATTGCCCGTAGTGTAAGGTTAATGGGGGGATTGTTGGGTTATGGGTATACGGGTTACGTGGGTTTAAGTAGGGTGATCATTGTTCGGCACAACATCGAGGGCCGAAGGGCCTGTTCTGTGCTGTACTGTTCTATGTTCTATGTTCTATGAGTGGAGAGCCGGCAAATCATGTCTACATGTTTTGGTCATGTCCGAGATTTGTGGGCCTTTGGGGCCCGATATTTGAAGCATTATAGAAAATTGTGGGGATGTCGCCGGGCCCTTTGGTGGCGATCTTTGGGGTGTTAGAGCTGCCGGAGTTGTTGGAGGGGAGGGGGAGCTGATGTACTGGCCTTCCCCACTTTGATTGCCCGGAGGTGAATTCTATTGGAGTGGAGGTCAGTGGAGCTACCGAGGGTGTTGGAGTGGCTGGGGGATGCAACAGAATTCCTTAAGTTGGAAAAGATTAAGTTCGTCCTTGGCCCTCTCACATCAGCGAAGTGGTGGAGAGGCATCCAGAGGGGAGACAGAAAGCACCAAGTCTCACTCTATGCGGATGACCTGCTCCTCTCTGCTCAAAACCCCTGGCCAGAATGGGAGGAATAATGGGTCTCCTAAGAGAGTTCGGAGCCTTCTCAGGGTACAAACTCAACCTGATTGTTGGATTCTGCAATTATAGAGGGGGGGTCCTTTAAAATATTAGCTAATAAAAATTCCTGAAAATGACTGAATTTGAAGAAATAATATGAGTAAGTTATAATTATGATTATAATTATAAACACTGTCCATGGCTGTATCAAATAATGAACTACAAGTTCTGACGTTATCTGACATTATCTGATATGAAGGTACATTCAACAAGATTGAAACAGTATCCCAGCTGAGACCAGACGTGCCACAGGGAGCTTGAACGTGGCACAAAAGTCAGGAGACACTTCGAGAGACACGGAGAAAGCATTTTCCAGTTAATTTCGTGTGAATGTACCAAAATGTGTTTTTAAGAAATAAAAATTTTGCTTCCATTCATCCAACCGAACTGACTTATCTATGAACGAGAGATAAGACAAATCTTACTCTGAGCAAGAGCGAAATGTTCCCCATCACCCTGCGGATCGGGCAGGGTTGGGGGGTACACTGGAGCTGGGAAACTTGCCATTCACGCTGGTTCAAACCAAATTCCGATACTTGGAGATTCAAGTAGCCCACGACTGGACATGGATCCACAAATGGAACCTGTCAAGCCTGATGAAGGAGGTAAAGTGGGACCTGCAGGGGTCTCACTCCTGTTCTTCCTGGCTGGGAAAGTGTAGACCAACAAGATGAGCGTACTGCCTAGATTCCTCCTCCAATTCAGATCTATCCCAGTCTTGATCCCCAAAACCTTCTTCACGAAGTTAGACAAATTAATCATGGCATTTGTGTGGGGGCAGGGAAAGAATCCTAGGATCCACAATAGGGTCCTACAAGGAAGGAGAACCATGGGGGGGGAGGGGGGGGCTGACCCTCCTGAACTTCCAACTCTAATACTGGGAGCCGGGAGCGACTCTGGGGGAACTGAGGAACAAGGTACAGAACCCGAAAAAGAATGAGTTGCGATATATGCAACTAATGAACTTCCTCCGTGTGGTAGTCACCACTAGTAGTATATTACATGTATTATCGCACTGCCCGTATATTAGAGGTACAAGGGTAAATCCCTGCCTGTTGGCTCCGCCCAGTAGGCGGCGTATAAATGTGTGTGCTCTTCTGTGCTGCAGACGTTCTGGTTCCAGCTACAGGAGGCACAACATCTTGCTGAATGAATTGATGCACTATCAATTACCATAAAGGTGAGAATAGTGGAACAATCGAGGCTTTATTGAGCAAGATGTTGTGCCTTCTGTAGCTGGAACCAGAATGGCTGCAGCACAGGATAGCACACACATTTACACGCCTTCTACTGGGCACCCACTAGTAGTATACTACATGTATTACGGCACTGCCTGTATATTAGAGGTACAAGGGTAAATCCCTGTCTGCTGGCTCTGCCAGTAGGCAGTGTGTAAATGTGTGTGCTCTCCTGTGCTGCAGCCATTCTGGTTCCAGCTACAGGAGGCACAACATCTTGCTCAATAAAGCCTCGATTGTTCCACTATTCTCGCCTTTGTGGTAATTGATAGTGCATCATTCTGCAAGGAGACAGCAACGTTCCCCCAGCCACCAGGACACTCTCTACTGGACAGATATCTAACTGCGGGTGAATTAGGGGACAGTAACTGTGCCGATATGTACAGATGACGACTGGAGGAGATACAGTCATCACTGGACGAGGCAAGGGAAAAGTGGAAGGAAGAACTAGGCATGGGGACTGGGGGAGGACTCTGGATCGAATCACTGCATAGGGCGAACTTCACCTCCTCATGCACAGGGCTGAGCCTAATGCAGCTAAAGCTAGTGCACGGGGTGCACTTGACCACAATATATATGAGCGGGTTCTTTCCGGAGGTGGAGGACAAATATGAAGGGTGCCTGGGAGGCCCAGCCAACCACGCCACATGTTCTAGTCATGTCCCAGGTTTGTCAAGTGCAGGACCTCCTTTTTCAAATCCATGTCCACAGTTGTGGGGGTGAGGATGGAGCCATGCCCACTAGTGACAGTCTTCAGGGTATCAGAATAGCCAGAACTCTTTACGGGGAGAAGTGCAGATGCCTTATCCTTTGCCTACATGATGGCCTGCCGGAGACTCCTGCTTTGCTGGAGAGCAGCAGAGCAAACCAAAGCCACAGTCTGGCTGTCTGACTGAGCGAAATTCCACAAATTGGAAAAGATAACATTCAACATCAAAGGATCGGAGGAGAGCTTCCGCAATACATGGGAGCAATTTCCCAAGCTGCTCCAGGACCTGTTTGTGACCAGTAACCAATATTGGCTGGGAGGGAGGAGGGGGGAGGGGGAGACCGAAACAGACAAAAGATGAGGGGGGGGGGAGGGGAGGTGGATAGGAGGGCTGGGTCTAGAGAAGGGACGGGGGAAGACACTGATGGAACCATCAATTCACTAGACACGTGCATTAAGATATGAACAGTGGTTTTAATCTACTTACTACAGAGCCAGCCTGTTACCCGTCGAACTCTCGATGAACTGCAGGCTGGCCTAGACAAGGGTATTTATACAGCAGTCCAGGGGGAGGAGTCGTGGGCGGAGCAAAGGGTGGAGCCCTGTACAAACTCCTGAGCATTCCCAGAGCTACTCCCCCTAGTGGTCGGATAACACTACTGCGCTTACAATGGTATTGGTAAATACAGTGTGAATTACTAAGTTACATTCACCACATTCACCCCCTGCAAAAAAATCAAGTCCGGCGGGGGTGGTGCTCTACAAAGTCAGTCTGTCTGGTGGTCGAACTGTCCGCTGTGATCTGTGGAGCACCGGGGTTGCAGCCTCTTGCGGTGGCTGGATGGGTGTTGTGTGCTGGGGTACGATGGCGGACTCCAGGGAGAGTTGTGTCCGAGCTTCATACTCTTCTGGTTCGACCGGGGACTGGGGGCGCTGGGGGCTGGCCGGCGCGGGTGCACGGAACTGGTGGAGCAAGCTCATGGGCTCGGGAGCGCGCGGGGGCGTCAGCATGGGGTGTAGGGTGAGGGGTCCTTCTATGGGGGTAGAGGGGGCGCTGGATCTGGCGGGTGCCAGATCATGGAGGGATACTGTGTCCTGACGGCCGTCAGGGAACTCGACGAAGGCGT
The DNA here is from genome assembly GCF_902713615.1 of Scyliorhinus canicula. Lineage (NCBI taxonomy): Eukaryota > Metazoa > Chordata > Chondrichthyes > Carcharhiniformes > Scyliorhinidae > Scyliorhinus > Scyliorhinus canicula. Next base: position 29,128,014 of record NC_052156.1, read on the forward strand.
ACTGGGGGTGGAGTGGAGCAGTCGCTCTCAACCTGGAATGGAGCGGATTCATCCACCGCCCACATGGCCGCTTTGGCGATGTCCTCCTCGATGCAGTTGAAGGCCTGGCTTGCCTCAGCTGACAGGGGAAATCGTGTGGCATTAAAGAGTGGGCGGGCTTTGTCCGCATATTGAGGGACCCACTGGGCGTAGTAGGAGAAGAAGCCCAAGCACCGTTTGAGGGCCTTGGGGCAATGGGGGAGGGGGAGTTCTAAGAGGGGGCGCATACGGTCCGGGTCTGGGCCCAGGACTCCGTTTTCCACGACATAGCCAAGGATGGCTAGTCTGGTTGTGCGGAAAACGCATTTCTCCTTGTTATAAGCGATGTTTAATTTCTGTGCCGTCTGGAGAAAACGGTGGAGGTTGGCGTCGTGGTCCTGCTGGTCATAGCCGCAGATGGTGACATTGTCCAAGTACGGAAACGTGGCCCGCAGCCCGTACTGGTCCAACATTCGGTCCATTGCTCATTGGAACACCGAGACCCCATTAGTGACGCCGAAGGGGACCTGGAGGAAATGGAAGAGGCGGCCATCGGCCTCGAATGCCGAGTAGTGGCGGTCCTCCGGGCGGATTGGGAGCTGGTGGTGTGCAGACTTCAGATCCACCGTGGAAAAGAGCCGATACTGGGCGATCTGATTTACCATGTCTGCAATCCTGGGGAGGGGATACGCATCGAGGAGCGTAAATCTATTTACGGTCTGATTATAGTCGGCAACCATGCGGAATTTTTCCCCAGTCTTAATGACCACCACCTGAGCTCTCCAGGGACTATTGCTGGCTTCTATAATCCCCTCACTGAGTAGCCTTCGGACCTCTGCTCTGATAAATACCCTACCCTGCAGGCTGTATCGCCTGCTGCGAGTGGCTACGGGTTTACAGTCCTTTGTGAGATTGGCGAAGAGAGGAGGGCGGGAGATTCGCAGCGTAGCGAGGCTGCAGATAGTGAGTGGGGGCAGGGGCCCGCCAAAGCTGAGGATGAGGCTCTTAAGGTTACACTGAAAATCTAGGCCTAATAAGAGTGGCGCGCAGCGGTCGTGCAAAACGTAGAGTTGAAATTTTGAGTAGCTTGCGCCTCGGATTGTGAGTGTCGCGGCGGTGCGCCCCTGGATCTGGACAGAATGGGAGTCTGAAGTGAGAGAGATAGTTTGCCGCACGGGGAAAATGGGGAGCGAACAACGTCTTACCAGGTCTGGGTGTATGAAGCTCTCAGTGCTCCCGGAGTCGAAAAGGCATGGCGTGTTGTACCTGTTGATTTGGACCTCTGCCATCGAATTTCGCAGATGCTTCGGGCATGATTGATCCAGGGTGACTGCGCCGAGTTGCGGGCTGCGTGACGAGCACCCGGGGAGGTCGTACTCTTCCGATGAGTTGTCCAAGCGTGGAGATGCAGGTCGGGCCCGCGGATCGCACGTGACGGGCTGCGAGGAAGATGGCGTCCAAGATGGCGGACCCCATGAGTCGCACGTGGCCGGCCGCGTGGTGGAGGTTTGCCAAGATGGCGGCCCCCATGGATCGCACGTGGCGGGAGGGGGCGGGGTCGGGGCATAGGCCGCTTCGTTTCGGGCCCCGCGGGCCTGCGGGTGTGGGGAGCGATTACTTTATGCCGCTGGGGAGTTGGAAGCTGGGGCCCTTTTTGCGAGGCACACTCTCGCGTAGCGGCCTTTCCGCCTGCAGCTGCTGCAGGTCGCGTTGCGGGCCGGGTAATGCTGCCGTGGGTGCTGATTCTGGCCGCAGAAATGGCAGGCTGGAGCAGCATAGTGGCTGGCTGGGGCAGCATAGTGGCTGGCTGGGGCAGCATGGTGGCTGGGTCGCCGTGTGGCACAGGCCTGGGGGAGTTGCTGGTCGGGGACCCATGATTGGGTCGCGGGGTCCGCCGGGAACAAGGTGAGGCTGCGGAAGGAGACCTCCATCGTGGTAGCAATTTCCACAGTTGTTTCTAAGTCTTGGCTCCCTTTTCCAGCAGTCGTTGGCGCACATAATTAGACCTGAGTCTCGCTACAAAAACATCGCATACAGCAAGTTCTCTATGTTCAGCCGCGGTAACCGCTTGATAGTTACAGTCATTTGATAGATTATTGAGCTCTCTTAAAAATTCGGCGAGTGATTCAGTAGGCTGCTGGCGGCGAGTTGTGAACACACGGAGTGCGTAAACTGTGTTAATGGGCCTTACATACATCTTATCGAGTATCACTAGCGCTGCAGTATATGAACCGGCCAAGTTTAGTTGCGTAGAGATTCTGTGGCTCACCCTCGCGTGCAGTAGACTTAACTTCTGTTCCTCTGTTGTTTTGGCTGTGCTCGCTTCTGTCAGGTAGGCCTTAAAGCACCGCAGCCAGTGGGAGAAGATTTCCTTTGCCTCTGCATCCTGTGGGTCGATTTCCAGGCGTCCAGGCTTGAGGGCTGATTCCATCATCAATCCTGACTGTTCTTAAGTAGATTAAATTGATGGACCCATCAATTCACTAGACACGTGCATTAAGATATGAACAGTGGTTTTAATCTACTTACTACAGAGCCAGCCTGTTACCCGTCGAACTCTCGATGAACTGCAGGCTGGCTCTGGACAAGGATATTTATACAGCAGTCCAGGGGTAGGAGTTGTGGACGGAGCCAAGGATGGAGCCCTGTACCATCTCCTGAGTATTCCCAGAGCTACTCCCCCTAGTGGTCAGATAACGCTACTGCGCTTACAATGGTATTGGTAAATACAGTGTGAATTACTAAGTTACATTCACCACAGACACCACCCAGAGCACAGGGGAAGCAGGGCAGAGGGACCAAGGGCACCGAAGGGGGTGAACCCGGGGCGGGGACCACAGCAGCAACAAGAGGGCGCACCTGGGTGACCAGAAAGGAGCCCATGGAATGTTATTTAACATCATGGGGCCGCATGCAAAACGACGCGGTTGGGATAACCGAATACTGAGGGCTAATGCCAACAGGCCTCAAATCTGTATATGGCTTTCCTGTGTATTTGCACCAGATCAATTTGTTTCTCCATTTAAATTTTGTTTTAGACTGTGCGTTGCTTTTGGATCTTTTGTTCTCTTTTCTTTTTTATTTAACTCTTACTCAGCAATATTGTTACAAGTTAAATTCAAAAACAAATAAAAATATATTTCAAAAGAAAAGTTGTGGCAAGATGGAGTTTGTTCTTGTTTGAGGACTTGTTTGTTGCCAGTGGGTTGGGGCAGGGGGGCTATTAAGGGAGAAAACAGGAAAAATGTCAAACTGTGGGGATTGTTGAATGATTGTGTGTTTATGTTTATGTATGCTCTGGTTTGAATACAATTTTATTTTAAAAGATGGCACACCCAAGTCTAGGTCATTAATATAGATCAAGTAAAGCAGAACTCTGCTATTTACAGTTCTTCAGTCCAAGAAGCAACTGCTTACTACTACTGACGCTTTCCTGTCATTCAGCCAACCTTGCCAACCTTCCACTCTCCCTTTATTCTGTGGGCCTCAACGTTTCTGACAAACCTGTTTTGCGCCAGTTCATCAAATGCCTTTTGGAAATCCATGTTCACTAAATTACCCTCAAACTTTTTTTGTTACTTCTTCATAAAACTCAATCAAATTACTTAAACGTGAAATAAAAACGGAAAATGCTGGATAAATTTAGCTGGTCTGGCAGCATCTGTGGAGAGAGAAACACAGTTATCGTTTCGAGTCCATATAACCCTTCTACAGAGCACGATTTCCCCTTCACACATCCATGCTGGCTTTGCTTAATTAACTTGCGTTGTCCAAGTGACTATTAGTTGTGTCCCAGATTATAATTTCCATAAAGCTTTCCCACTACTGAGGTTAAACTGCCTGGCCTGTCATTGCTGGGCTTATTTGAACAGGGTCCAACATTTGCAATTCTCCAGTTCTCTGGGACAATTCTTCCATCTGAAGAGGATTAGAAGATTATGGCTCGTGTTCCCAATTGCCTCAGTGTTCTGCAGTGAATCTGATCTGCTACTGATGGTTTATCAACTTTAGGTAAAGGCAGCCTTGGTAAAAGATGTGAGGTTGGAGATGGGCCATGCCCAGCGCCCCACATGGAGACTGGGCATGGACCTCTTGGCCAACAAGGCCTTCTGCCAGGAAACATCACAGACCACAGGCGAGTACGTTACTAATAACCAGAACCGGGAAGTCTCACCTTCCACGTTCTGGGAGGCACTGAAGGCTGTGATCAGGGGAGAAATTATAGCCTCCAAGGTTCGCAGAGGCAGGGAAAGAGGGCGGCCAGGCAACAGTTGATTGACTCCATCCTGGAGGTCGGAGGAACGTACTCTGAGGCCCTGACCACAGAGCTTCTGGAAGAGAGGAAAAAGCTGTAAATGGACTTTAACCTGCTATCCACTAGGAAAGCAGTGTACCAAACCCGCCAATCATGGGGGACCTTCTACGAGCACGGAAAAAAGGCTGGCCGCCTACTGGCTCACCAGCTGAGAAAGCAGGCAGCCACGAGAGAAATAGCGCAGATAAAAAACAGCAGAGGCGGACTGGTAATCGAGCCAAAAGAGGTCAACTGGGCATTTGAGACCTTCTATCAATGGCTGTACACTTCCAAACCCCCCCAACGGAGAAGTGCGGATGAAACAGTTCCTAGATGGACTGAATTTGCTGGTTGTGGGGGAGGACAGATGGGGGAGCTGGAAGCATCGATAGATCAGGGAGAAATTATGGAGAGCATCAGCTCCATGCAGGTGGCAAAGGCACCAGGACCCGACAGGTTCCCGGCGGACTTCTATAAGAAATTCGCGCCACCCTGGCCCCACACCTAAGGGACATGTTCGGAGACACGCTAGCGAGAAGCACCCTGCCTCCAACGTTAACACAGGGCACCATATCGCTGATACCCAAAAAAGACAAAGACCCGACAGAATACGGTTTGTACATACCCATTTCGCTGCTAAATGTAGACGCGAAGATACTCGCGAAAGTCCTGGCCAAGAGACTGGAGAACTGCGTACCAGAGGTGGTCGCAGAGATCCAGACAGGATTTTTCATGTTAGGCAGCTTACTGCGAACATCAGGCGGCTGTTGAACGTAATAATGACTTCCCGGGGAGGGAAAACCAGAGGTGATCGACTCCCTGAATGTAGAAAAAGCCTTCGACAGAGTGGAGTGGAATTACCTCTTTGAGGTACTGGAGCGGTTTGGCCGAGGAGCAGGGTTCACCTCCTGGGTGAAAATCCTGCACAAGGCGAGCATTCAAACCAACACATCCCTGAATACTTCCAGCTGCACAGAGGCACAAGGCAGGGATGCCCATTGTCGCCGCTCCTGTTTGCCCTAGTAATTGAACAGCTGGCGATCGCACTGCGAGACGCAAAAGGCTGGAAGGGCATCGAAAGGGGAGGCAGAGAACAAAGAGTCTCACTCTATGCGGATCACCAGCTTCGATACGTCTTGAAACCACAAGGAGGCCCGAGAGCAATCATGCAGCTCCTGAAGAGTTTGGAACTTTCTCGGGTTATAAATTTAACCTGGGCAAAAAGTGAGGCATTCCCAGTGAACTCAAACGGGGGAGGGACAGAGCTGGAAGGACTCCCATTCAAACTAGTCCAAAACAAATTTCACTACCTGGGGATCCAAATAGCCAGGGCTGGACACAGATCCACAAGTGGAATCAGACCAGCTAGGCGGAGGAAGTTAAAAAGAACCTACAGAGATGGTACACGCTCCCACTCACGGTGGCAGGAAGGTGCAGACGATCAAAATGAATGTACTGCCGAGGTTCCTCTTCCTGTTCAGATCTATACCAATCTTCACCCCCAAGGCCTTCTTCCACAGCATAGACAAAATGATCATTGCGTTTGTGTAGGGGTAAGATTCCAAGAATCTCCAGATCACTGCAGAGGAGAAAAATCATGGACGGCTTGGCACTACCGAATGTACAATACTACCACTGGGCAGCAACGGCAGAGAGAGAGAGGGGATGCAGATGTGAATCCACCACGGAATGGGTGAGGATGGAGGGGTCATCCTGCAAGGGAACAACCCTCCGGGCCCTTGCCACGGCAGCACTCCCCCCCCCCCCCCCCCCCCCCCCCCCCCGCCCCCCCCCCGCCAAAACACACATCCTGCCCAGTGGTGGTAGCTACACTAAGCACATAATGCTTAGGGGCTGGTTTAGCACAGGGCTAAAGAGCTGGCTTTTAAAGCAGACCAAGGCAGGCCAGAAGCACGGTTCAATTCCCGTACCAGGCGCGGGAATGTGGCGACTAGGGGCTTTTCACAGTAACTTCTTTTGAAGCCTACTTGTGACAATAAGCGATTTTTATTTTATTTTCATTTTCATTTCGTGGAACCAAATGAGGCAACATTTTGGTTTGACTGAGATGTCCCCATTGGCCCCGATCTGCGGAAACCATAAATTCCAACCAGCCATGTTTGACACCACTTTCAGAAAATGGAGACAGGATGGGTGAACGCTAACAGTTATGGACTTTTACATGGGAGGCAGCCCAGTAACACTGAACAAACTGATGGAGGACCTTGAATAACCAACAGGGCAGGAACTTAGGCACCTACAGGTAAAGCACTTTCTCCGCAAATAGATGGTAGGATACTGCAGGGCCCTGAGACCCACATTACTAGAGGACCTAATAAATATGAACAGTAAGGAAATGGGAAACTGTGGGAAAGTCTACGGACAGCTATTGGACAAGGCAAGACTGTCACTGGACGAAGCCAGATAAAAATGGGGGAACAAACTGGCGACAGAGGTTGGCTGGGGACTCTGGAGTGAAGCACTGAGAAGGGCCAATTCCACCTGCCCCTGCACAAGGCTAAGCCTCATGCAGTTTAAAGTGGTGCACAGAGCGCACCAGACCAGAACCCGAATGAACAGCTTCTTCCCGGAGGTGTAGAATAAATGCAAATGGTGCCAGGGAGGTCCAGCCAACCACATCCACATGCTCTGGGCTTGCCCCAGACATGTAGGATTCTGAACAGCCTTCTTCGACGCAATGTCCAAGGTTGTGGGGGTGAGGGGGGAGCCGTGCCCGAGAGTGGCAATCTTCGGGGTATCAGAGCAGCCAGATCTACACATGGGGAAGAGGGCTGAAGCCCTAGCTCTCGCTTCCCTAATCGCATGCCGGAGGATCCGGTTCGGCTTGCGATCAGCAGCACCACCCACAGCTGCAGACTGGCTGGCAGACCTGCTGGCATTTCTCCACCTGGAGAAGATCAAGTACACCATCCGAGGGTCGGAAGAAGGCTTCCTCAAAGCATGGGGGCAGTTTGTCGGCCTGTTCCAAGACCGGTTTGAGGACAACAGCTACTAGGAAAAGAGTGAAAGACAGAGGGAGAGCAGACAGAGATACACAACTCTAAGAGGTTCAAAGGGAAGGTGGAGGAAGTGAGGAGGAAACTCAGAAGAACCACAGGAAAAAGTGTGGGGGTATGGAGGAGGCTGGAAGTCCCCACCCCCACCCACCCCCCGAACCACAAAGGCAGCAACAGAAACCACAGAGGGGGGTGGGGGGAAGAGAACAGGAGCTCTGGGACAGAACATCCAGAACGAAAGAGGGGGATGCCAAGGAGGGGTCAGGGACGGAGGGGGGGGAGAGAGGATATACCAAGATAGATTGTATGTATATAAGAACTGCATAAACTGTAAGTATCGGATGCGAAGTTTCAAAGCTTCATTATGTAAAATTGAATATGCCAATAAAATATATATTTTTTAAATGTGCAAAGGTGACTCGCAGGTCACCAAGAAAGACATGTTTCTCTGGAGTATTCTTTAAACGCCCATCTAAGTAAAGAAATCTTCTACCGTCTATAATCCTAATGCCCTTTCCTTGAATGACTTTACCATCAGACTGCACGGCATGGATGATGCATCAACTTAACACGGAGTGAACTTTTCAACTTCACATTTTTTTGCATTAATTGAACTGTTAATAGATACTAGATCATAGAATTTACAGTGCAGAAGGAGGCCATTCGGCCCATCGAGTCTGCACCGGCTCTTGGAAAGAGCACCCTACCCAAGGTCAACACCTCCACCCTATCCCAATAACCCAGCAACCCCACCCAACCCCACCGTGAACCTCTCCAGGTTTCACGACGGCGTCAGGCCTTGCGGAGAATTCCGCCCAACATGTTTCCAAATCATTACCCTCAACCTTTTACCATTTCCGGCTACATAAACAGTTTGTTGCATAACTTCATTCCACAGGACTTCCGGTGGCGGCAATGCGGAGCTAAGCCGCACATTCGGCAGCTCCCGCTGAAAACGGACTTTGGGGCTCTTTTCAGGGCCCCCAACGGAGCTGTGTCGGCAAATCCCGACGTGGGAAGAGGACAGGAGTCGACCCCTACGGTCCTATGGTCTGGACCAGGAGTGGGGTAAGGAGAAACACGGAGAAAGCACCCCTGAAAAAGCGGGGGAAGGAAGACAAAATGGCGGCCGGCGGAGGCCTTGAGGTGCTGAGGCACTGGGCTCAGGAGCAGCAGGCGACTCTGCTGCGCTGCTTCCAGGAGCTTAAGTTGGAGCTGCTGGAGTCGCTGAAGGTAACCAATAGGGAGCTGATGGAGACCCAGGCAGCCCAGGGGGCTGCGATCCGGGAGCTGCAGCAGCAGGCCTCCGAAAGGGAGGATGAGGTCGTGGCCATGGCGGGGAAGGTGGAGATGCACGAGGCGCTCCATAAAAGATGGCAGAAGCGATTCGAGGAGCTGGACAACCGGTTGAGGAGGAAGAATTTGCGGATCCTGGGCCTCACGGAGGGGCTGGAGGGGTCGGACCTAGCGGCCGATGTGGCGATTATGTTAAACTCGCTGATGGGGGCTGGGTCCTTCCAGGGGCCCCTGGAGTTAGAGGGGGCACACAGAATTCTGGCTAGGAGGCCCAAGCCGAACGAGCCACCGCGGGCGGTGTAGGAGCGGTTTCATTGGTTCGTGGATTGTGAGTGTGTGCTCCGGTGGGCCAAGAAGGAGCGGAGCAGCAAGTGGGAGAACACGGAGGTGCGGATCTTCCAGGACTGGAGTGCGGAGGTGGCGAGGCGGAGGGCCGGGTTTAACCGGACGAAGGCGGTGCTCCATAGACGGAGTGTAAAGTTCGGCATGTTGCAGCCGGCGCGTCTGTGGGTCACCTATAAGGATTGGCACCAGTCCCTGGAAGAGGCGTGGGCCTTTGTGCAGGCCAAGAAATTGGACTCAAACTGAGGGTCTAAGATGGGGGATGCTGTATAATACTGTATTTGTATTTGCTTGGTTTAATGTAAGATGTGGGTTGGCCTTAGGGAGGGGGGGGGGGGGGTGGGGGGGGGGGGGGGGGTGATGTCGATTTGTCTTTTCTATATGGGTATTTATGCAGGGGTCGGGTGGACGGGTTCGGGCAGAGGGGTAAACGGGGAGTTCGGGGAGCTGGTGGGGGGGGGGGACTGACAATGGGAGTAGCCCTGGAGGTGGCGGGGCCGGGCAGGGCGAAAGCGCGGGCTTTCTGCGGGTTTCCCGCGCTGGGAGATGGTGGGGGCGGGGTCGGGGCTGAGAAGCGCGGGTCGTTGCTGGCTGCTTTCTTTTCCCGCGCAAGAGCATGGGGGGGGGGGAGGAGGACCCATTGACAGGCACGATGGAGGAGGGGTAGTCTCACATGGGGAGGAGTCGGAGGTAGGACGGGAGTCGCCGGGGTCAGCAGAAGTTAGCTGGCTCACGGGAGTGCTATGGAGGGAGGGGCGCGGCTAGGAGGGGTCCTAGCCTTGGGGGGGGGGGGGGGGGTGTACCGGGTTGCTGCTGAAACAGTCAGGAAGGAGCTGGAGGACACAGGGGGTGCTGGGGGGGGGGGGGGGGGGGGAGTTGCCACCGTGGGAAACTGGCACAGCGGGGGACGCTGGCCGGTGGTGGGCAAGTGGAGGGGGGCAGGGAGCCCTCTGATCCGGCTGATAACCTGGAATATGAGGGGGCTGAATGGGCCGGTCAAACGGGCCCGGGTATTTGCGCACCTGAAGGGGCTGAAGGCGGATGTGGTCATGCTCCAGGAGACACACCTGAGAGTGGTGGACCAATTCGGCTGAGGAAGGGATGGGTGGGCCAAGTATTTCACTCAGGGCTGGATGAGAAGAGTAGGGGGTGGCGATCCTGGTGGGGAAGAAGGTGTCGTTTGAGGCGTTAAATGTGGTGGCTGACAGTGGCGGGAGATATGTGATGGTGAGTGGCAAGCTGCAGGGGGAGCGGGTGGTGTTGGTGAATGTTTACGCCCCAAATTGGGACGATGCGGGGTTTATGCGGCATATGTTGGGCCGCATTCTGGACCTGGAGGTGGGGGGCCTGATCATGGGGGGGGGACTTCAACACGGTACTGGATTCCCCATTGGATCGATCCAAGTCCCGGACGGGTAGGAAGGTGTTGAGGGGATTTATGGACCAGATGGGGGGGTGGATCCCTGGAGGTTTGCGAGGCCAAGGGCCAGGGAATACTCGTTTTTCTCCCACGTACATACGGCCTACTCAAGGATTGATTTTTTTGTCCTGAGCAGGGGGTTGGTTTCGAGGGTGGAGGATGTTGAATACTCCGCCATTGCCATCTCAGATCATGCCCTGCACTGGGTGGACCTCGGGCTGGGGGAAGAGAGGGACCAACGTCCGCTCTGGCGCTTGGAGGTGGGGCTGTGGCAGATGAGGAGGTGGCCGAGAGGGTTCGGGGGTGTATCGAGAGGTATCTTGAGGCCAATGACAACGGGGAGGTCCGAGTGGGGACAGTCTGGGAGGCATTGAAGGCAGTGATGAGGGAGAAATTGATCTCCATCCGAACCCATAGGGAGAGGGGGGAGCAGAGGGAGAGGGAGAGACTGATAGGGGAGATGGTGCAGGTGGACAGGAGATATGCGGAGGCTCCAGAGGAGGGATTGCTGGGGGAGAGGCGTAGCCTTCAGGCCAGATTCGACCTATTAACTACCAGAACGGCAGAAGCTCAGTGGAGGAAAGCACAGGGGGCGGTGCATGAGTATGGGGAGAAGGCGAGCAGGATGCTGGCACACCAGATCCGAAAGCGGGACGCGGCCAGGGAGATTGGGGGAGTGACGGATAAGGCTGGGAAGGTGGTGTGGAGGGGAGTAGATGTTAATGGGGACTTCTATAGGGAACTGTACCGGTTGGAGCCCCCGGTGGAGGGGGTTGGAATGGGGCGCTTCTTGGACAAGCTGCGATTCCCGAGGGTGGAGGAGCAGGTGGAGGGACTGGGGGTGCCGATCGAGCTGGAGGAGGTGGTCAAAGGGATAGAGAGCATGCAGTCGGGGAAGGCGCCAGGGCCGGACGGGTTTCCGGCGGAATTTTATAAAAGGTATTTGGACCTGTTGGGCCCCCTGTTGGTCCGGACCTTTAACGAGGCAAGGGAGGGGGGGGCTTTGCCCCCAACTATGCCACGGGCGCTGATTTCCTTGATCCTGAAGCGGGACAAGGACCCTCTGCAGTGCGGGTCATATAGGCCGATTTCGCAGCTAAACGCCGACGCTAAGCTGCTGGCAAAGATCCTGGCCACTAGAATAGAGGATTGCGTGCCCGGGGTCATTCATGAGGACCAGACGGGGTTTGTGAAGGGAAGGCAGTTGAATACGAACGTGCGAAGGCTCCTCAATGTCATTATGATGCCGGCCATGGAAGGGGAGGCGGAGATAGTGGTGGCATTGGATGTGGAGAAGGCCTTTGATAGGGTTGAGTGGGAGTATTTGTGGGAGGTGTTGGAGAGGTTCGGGTTTGGGGTGGGGTTTATTCGGTGGGTGAGGCTGCTCTACGAGGCCCCGATGGCGAGTGTAGCCACAAATAGGAGGAGGTCGGAGTACTTTCGGCTGTACCTGGGGATGAGACAGGGGTGCCCCCTGTCCCCCTTGCTCTTTGCGTTGGCGATTGAGCCCCTGGCCATGGCATTGAGGGAGTCAGGGAACTGGAGGGGCCTGGTGCGGGGTGGGGAGGAGCATCGAGTGTCGCTGTACGCGGACGACCTGTTGCTGTATGTGGCGGACCCGGTGGGGGGGATGCCGGAGGTGATGAGGATTCTTAGTGAATTCGGGGGTTTCTCTGGGTATAAGTTGAATCTGGGCAAGAGTGAGTTGTTTGTGGTGCATCCGGGGGAGCAAGAGGAGGGGATTGGCAGGCTCCCACTGAAGCAGGCAGGGAAGAGTTTCAGGTACCTAGGGGTCCAGGTGGCTGGGAGCTGGGGGGCCCAGCACAAGCTCAACCTCACAAGGTTGGTGGAGCAGATGGAGGAGGAGTTTAAGAGGTGGGATATGTTACCGCTGTCACTGGCGGGGAGGGTGCAGTCCGTTAAGATGACGGTGCTCCCGAGGTTTTTGTTCCTGTTCCAGTGCCTCCCCATCCTTATCCCGAAGGCCTTTTTTAGGAGGGTCAACAGGAGTATTACGGGATTTGTGTGGGCGCATGGGACTCCGAGGGCGAGAAGAGTGTTCTTGGAACGGGGCAGGGATGGGGGGGGCTGGCGTTGCCCAACCTCTGTGGGTACTATTGGGCTGCCAACACAGCGATGTTGCGTAAATGGGTAATGGACGAGGAAGGGGCAGCATGGAAGAGGATGGAGGCGGCGTCATGTGTAGGCAAGGACCTGGAGGCGCTGGTAACGGCGCCGCTGCTGCTCCCTCCAACAAGGTATACCACGAGCCGGTGGTGGCGGCTACCCTCAAAATTTGGGGGCAATGGAGATGACATAGGGGAGAAGTGGGGGGCTCGATGGAGGCCCCGATACAGGGGAACCATCGGTTTGTCCTAGGGAGCATCGATGGCGGATTTCTGGGCTGGCACAGGGCAGGGGCTAGGAGGTTGAGGGACCTGTTTGTGGAGGGGAGGTTCGCAAGCTTGGAGGAATTAGAGGGGAAGTTTGGGCTCGCCCCGGGGAACATGTTTAGGTACATGCAGGTGAGGGCGTTTGCCAGGCGGCAGGTGGAGGGGTTCCCCTTGCTGCCCCCACGAGGGTGCGGGATCGGTTGCTCTTGGGGGTGTGGGTTGGAGGAGGGAGGATTTCGGACATATACCGGGTAATGCAGGAGGTAGACGAGGCCTCGGTGGAGGAACTGAAGGGTAAATGGGAAGAGGAGCTGGGTGAGGAGATTGAGGAGGGGACGTGGGCGGATGCCCTGGAGAGAGTGAATTCCTCCTCTTCCTGTGCGAGTCTCAGCCTCATACAGTTCAAGGTGCTGCATGGGGTTTGGATCGGTGGGAGGGAGAACTGTGTACATGGGTTTGTGGGATGTGGCGTGTGTTATCTCTTTCCCTTTTGTTGTTTGGGTGTACTTTTGCTGGTTTTTTTCCTATCTTTGTTTGTAGTTGCTTTTGAAGTTGGGTGGGTATTGTTCTTGGGGTGTTACCGCGGTCGTTTTGTTAATAGAGTTGAGATGTTTATATTTTGTAAAAATTTCAATAAAAATTATTTTAAAAAAAACTTCATTCCACAGACTCACACTGCTCTCCAAAACAACCCACAGAATTCCATTTGAAAAAATATATACAGGAACACCTTTTCCAGCTGAAAGATCGGGGACAGGGCCAGAGTGATATACTATTCTAAATGTAGGCTTACACCACGGGCAAGATTCTCCATTGCCCGACACCGATATCATAATTGGCGATCGGGCAGAGTATTCCTTCCAACGGCCAAATGGGGTGGCGAGAGTTTGCCGCCGGTTTTCGAGTCTCTGCCACCATCGCGTTGTGCGGCGCACGCCATTGGAACGGCCTTGGCGAGTCTTCGGAAGGCCTTCCCCTGATGCTCCGTGCCCGATGGCCATGTCCAGCGCTGCCATAGTCGACCGGGAACCGTGCCGCTGGCTAGGGGGGCTTCTGCAAGCGCTGGGGAGACTGGTGGGGGGTGGCCAGGGGTTTTCCTAAGGGGCCGTATTTGGTAGGTCATGTTGCACGGCGCGGCCGTTGCTGTGCAAGGCCACGGACCTAGCCATACTCTGGCCGTTTTTGGTGTGGGAGCCTGGAGTTTTACCCGGCGCCGCTGCTAGCCCCTTGCCAGTCCCGGAATCAGTGAGGGTTTGGCGCCGATTTTGGCTTTGGAAAACGCCACAGTTCCCACGCCGGCGTCGTCACTTAGCCGCAGAATCGGGGAATGCAGCCCCACAGCTTTGCATAATGCAACCCACATCATCATGATTTATTGGTGCCAACACCTGATAAATAAATTAACGATTAAATATTACAGTAATTATTTTCATAATTAATGTCTGGCATTCCTAGACTATTTTCTTCCCCAAGAATGTTAACAATGCCAGAGCTAGTTTACAAACTGCTAACCATTGCTATTGTCTGCTGAGGTAGTTTCTATGTGGAGGTGGAATTGCGTGTCAATTATTTTGCTGAACTTTTAGATTCTCGCTATTATCAGATCAAATATGCTCCGCATTCAAAACACCAACAATGGTCATATAATAAAAGCATGCAATAACAACACAAGCATGCAATCACAACGAAGTGTGACATTGACCTAGAACAACTTGTCTCTTACGGTAAAATCTTTTCTCCAGGAAAAGGATTGAAAGAAAATTGAGTTGAGAGACTAATTAATGAGTAAGACACCCACTCGTTGCATTCGAGCATGCCTTCTGAATTGACAACTCCGAATTTTCGAAACAACAAATAATTTATTGACTGGGAGTACTGACCTCACACATATTTGTATAATAAAAGGTCTATAGAACTGTTCCTATGACCCATTTTGCCAGCACCAATATTTGCATCAAAAAAATAAACTGAATTAAAGTATGATATATAACTGATTAACATCTCAGTCTGGACGTGAAGCAATAACATCTTCGAAATAGCAAAGCATTGGCTAAAATCAATACACCTTGTAAATAAAGCTTCAGTGTGCCATTTTAAATATGTATGCATTAACCAAACATTAGCCAAAGCTATTTTAGAACATATTTAATAATGGCTAGTCACTGGCTTGCATTTGTATAGTAATGTTAAATAGTAAATACTTTATCTTTTAATGGGTATTTTTTCCAATATATGGTAATGATCCTTTAGTTGCACCTCTCTGCATTCTTGTCTCTGTTGCCAAAGGACAACTGGGCAGTCGTCTTCTACATTTCTGCCACAGCCCCATTTGGCAAAATGCCACATGGCAAAAATCACTGGCCAAATTGATTATCCTAATTTATTTTCCATAACCCCATCTGGGTGAAAGCACAGTGTCCAGTTGACATTGCTCAAACTGCAGATTTAACCGAGTATCTAAGCAAGCGTGCGTACTCCCACAAAATGGCACTTGGAGCTCGAATAACCAACACCACTATGCTACACAACTTTCAAGCACCATAACATAAAACCTTTGTCTGTGACCGATGCTACTATTTAAAGCAAATCTGAAGTGAATTTATCATTTTGTTTGAAATAGATTCAGAGACTTTCTCCTCCTGGCAGGTGCGGCACTGTTACATAGAATTTACAATGCAGAAGGAGGCCATTCGGCCCATCGAGTCTGCACCGGCTCTTGGAAAAAATACCCTACTTCAGCCAACGCCTCCAATCTATCCTCGTAACCCAGTAACCCCACCTAACCTTTTTGGGCACTAAGGGCAATTCATCATGGCCAATCCACCTAACCTGCACATCTTTCGACTGTGGGAGGAAACCCACGCAGACACAGGGAGAACGTGCAGACTCCGCACAGACAGTGACCCAAGCCGGGAGTCGAACCTGGGTCCCTGGAGCTGTGAAACAACTGTGCTAACCACTATGCTGCCATGCTGCCCCCAACATATTGTACGACCCCCTCATACTGTACACGGTTCCTCTCTTGTACCTTGGAGTACGAACTCCCCAGGTGATGGAGGGGGTGGAGCCTCCCCCCTAATTAGGAGGAATCTCACAGGGTAGAAACCCTGACCTGGGAGCAGGTCAGGGTGGGTGATCCTACAGGGTGAGGAGGCGAGTAATTGTAGTATTGTGAGTAGAGTAAATAAACCTAGTTGTTATCCTGCCTACCTGGTGTCGCATGAAGTCCTTACCTTCAACTCTCTCCCTTATAACACTGTGGGTTTAACTACACCACAAGGACTGTAGTGGTTCAAGGAGATGGCCCACCACCACCTTCTCAAGGGCAATTCATGACAGGCAGGCAATAATACTGTTGGCCTTGCCAGCGACACTCACATGCCAAGAATGAATTTTTTAAAAAGATTAGAGAACCCTGATTTGACAGGATTGAGAACTCTTAGCGCAAACACTCCAAGCATCTCTCAACAAAATCTAGTATGACCTTTCAAACAATGACAATAAGCATCGCGATCTGCTCCTTTGACTCCCACATCAACAATCTTGTAACTATAGCAAGGACAAATTCATCCTGGTGTGCAGAAGATTGTTTTTTTTTCCACAGTTATTGTGAAAATGACTGGCAGAATGTTCAGCCCAAAATACACAAGCCAATATCTTACCACCCTTCCCACACGGCAGAATATTATGGTCCTGCCTGTGGTGACATGCCTGTAAACAATATTGTGGATAGTTGGTGGTGTGACCTCCAACCAGCAGGTGGCGATACAGATCCACCATGTAGTCTGGAGACAGTGGTCATGTGACAAGGCACTGCCGAACTGAATGGGAATTTAAATGGCTGGTCGCATCCTGGCCACAATGCTACACTGCTGCAATCTGACACAACAGTGGAAAAGCCCACTATGAAATACAACCGATATAAACCTTTGCCTTTGACTTAAATTTGGATGACATGTAGCTGTCAGGAAACATCAAACTTCACAACAGGTCGGATGTTATTAAACAGAAGATTCTAGATGGCATTTGTTATTTTGTAAATAAATCTCTTTCCAGCCTGAAGTAATTGCTTTACATGTTGCAGTGTCCTTTGAGCAAATAATTTTCTTCCCATCTCTTTCTCAAAGGCTGAGGGATGGGCAACAAAGTCATGGAACTCATGATGGGCTTAGCCAGCGACATCCACACCTTCTGAAAGAATGAAGGACAGAGCCTACCTTCCACCCAGTCCCAAATACCCAGCATCATTCATAGATTGGAACGTCTGCTTGACGTCAGGTGCAGGAAAACAGCTGGAAAGTATTTCAGAGGATGTGATTTAGAATAAACTGAGAAACTTTAGGAATTGTAGATCTGGCTGCAAGAAACTTAGGCCTTGCTTCACCCGCCTTATTGAATTCTTCGATGAAGCTAAGATAGTGGATGATGGCAATTTGTTGATATTATATACCTTTATTTCCAAAAGGTGTACAATGAAGTTTTACATAGAAAGCCATTAATGAAATGAAATGAAATGAAAATTGCTTACTGTCACGAGTAGGCTTCAATGAAGTTACTGTGAAAAGCCCCTAGTCGCCACATTCCGGCGCCTGTCCGGGGAGGCTGGTATGGGAATCGAACCGTGCTGCTGGCCTGCTTGGTCTGCTTTAAAAGCCAGCGATTTAGCCTGGTGAGCTAAACCAGAAGAGATAAGATCATATTGGGATTAGATGATAGGTAATTGTTTGAAATTTCATAGGCAGAGATTTACCGCAAATGAAAATAGATCTGAATCAGGTCTGTTCATGAACTGAGCTTCTCAAGTTTCTCAGTTAATCGTCTTCATTCTTTATTGTTGGATGAAGGCATTAATGAAACCTTTCATGAATTTCTGGGCAACATGAAAATTAGCTCTTGAGTTACTAATTCAGTTCAAATCAATAAGTTGCAATATAATTTGGGGTATTTCTTATAAGAAGGGATTGAGTAGACTGGGCCAGTCTTCCCGGAAATTTAGAAGACTGAGAGATGATCCAATTGAAACAATTAAATTATTTAAGAAGCCTGCCAAGATAGATGCTGAGAAAATATTTCCCCTGGCTGGCGAATCTAGCACATGTGGTCACAGTCTCAGAATAAGAGGTAAGTCATTTAGGAAAGGGAAATTTATTTGCTCAAAGGGTTGTTAATCTTTGAAATTCCCGACCTTAGGAAGCTATAGATACTTAATCAATCAGTATATTCAAGACTAAGGTCGCTAGACTTTGGGGATATTGTTAGGAGCTCCCTTCCTAAAAGCACTGTGGTGTACCTACATCACAATGAACTGTAGCAGTTCAAGAAGGTGACTTATCTTTACCCCCTCAAGGGCAATTAGGGATGGGCAATAAATGCTGGCATAACCAGCGAAGCTGACATCCCGACACAAAATTTAAAAACCCTTGTACGGCTAATAAGGGGCGCCAATAGAAGTAGTATATTTTGATTATATTTTGACGTGGTTTGATTAGTATAAGGGTTGATAATAATTTGACTAACATGCAAGATAAGGTTCATGGAGTTGTGGATAAAATTGTAGCATGAATGGAGGATTGGTAAAGGGACAGGAAGCACAGAGGAAGGATAAACAAGACATTTTCAGGTTCGCAGGCTGTGCCAAGTGAAGTGTTGCAAGAATTAGTCATATACAATCCAAATTAATGACGTAGAACATGAGACTGAGAATAATACATTCAAGTTTGCTAACAATATAAATCTAAGTTGGAATGTAAGCTGTGAGAACACAAAGAGATTCAAAGGGATTGATACAGGTTAAGAGAGTGGGCCACAAGATGGAGTATAATGCAGGTTCAATAACTTGAGGAAACCAGCAGTCGTGGAACAAGCATTTATTGAACTATGTGTTATATTCCTTGCCTTTTCCTCCAAGATAGCCAGATGTATAGTGCTGACAAAGAATATACAAAGAAGATTGAAGCAAAACTAATTTATTTTAGACAACGAAACTAAAATGAAGTTCACACACTGTACTGAGTTAGATAATAAACTAATGATACTGAATCTGTAGTACAGTAGTCAATATTCTATCTAACTATTAAACTACTCTGTGACTTGACCTCGTGCTATATTTCTCTATTCAACTTTCACTCTGCTCTCTTCTTCTTCTCCTCAGCTTATCCCAGAATTCCTAGAGATTCTGTCTTATAAACAGTGAATTAGTAATGCCCTCTAGTGTTTGATTTACACATAGATTCAGATATTAACCCTTTACTATACTGGCATTATACACTATGTACAATACTCTACCCACGGCAGTAACTCTCTCCCAATCCAGTCCTTGTTGTGACAACCAACAACTCCAGGCCCTGCTTGGGCCGACTTTTAAGTGGGAGTCTTTAACGAGCTCCAGCTGGGTGGTCTCCACCCCCTATCTGCAAAGCTCGTACTGCACGGGTTGCACGGGCAAATCAACAATGGATTCCCTGTGGTCCTCTTCGGGGATATGACACACCTCCAAACCCCCCAGAGTTCGAGAGCTCCCTTTCAGCTGCCAACGTTGAGGGCTTTCTGCGCCACTTCGCCCGAGGCTGTGCTTCAGCCTGCGGCAGTTGTGGGTTGGGCGGTGTATATTGGTTTGTCGCCCACCTTTTCCTGGCCGACCTCTGAAGTGTTATTGCCGGGACCTTGGCCATGACATAACATCGTCCATCTGCATGGATCCATTTCTGAGCTGGAGTCATCCTCCTCCGCGCTGGATATAGACAGTTGGGTCCCGTGGCTGAGGGGCGGTCCTTGGTAGAGAAGGGATGTCAATACTGCCGGTTGGGCGTTATGCAGCACGGCGCCCGCTTCATTTTTTTTATAAATTTAGAGTACACAATTATTTTTGTTTCCCAATTAAGGGGCAATTTAGCTTGGCCAATCCACCTAAACTGCACATCTTTGGGTTGTGGGGCTTGATGGAACCATCAATTCACTAGACACGTGCTTTAAGATATGAACAGTGGTTTTAATCTATTTACTACAGAGCCAGCCTGTTGCCCGTTGAACTCTCGATGAACTGCAGGCTGGCTCTGGACAAAGGTATTTATACAGCAGTCCAGGGGGAGGAGTCATGGGAGGAGCCAAAGGTGGAGCCCTGTACAAACTCCTGAGCATTCCCAGAGCTACTCCCCCTAGTGGTCGGATAACGCTACTGCGCTTACAATGGTATTGGTAAATACAGTGTGAATTACTAAGTTACATTCACCACAGGGGTGAAACCCACAAAAACACGGGGAGAATGTGCAAACTCCACACAGACAGTGACCCAGGGCCAGGATTCGAACCCGGGTCCTCAGCGTCACAGTCCCAGTGCTAACCACTGCGTCACTGTGCTTCCCTGGCTCCCGCTTCTTGAGGTGATCCAAATACTTCCACTGAACTCTCCCCTAAATCCTGATTTTGTAGGAGCCAGGTCCTGTTCTCTCCTGAGAGTCAAAGGGCCCCATCTCCACATTTGCGGGCGTAGATCGTGGCCCCGGCGTGAAACTGTTGCCCTGGCGTTCTCAAGTGATGGTGCCGCTGGTGTGCCCCCTGCTGCACCTTCAATTTCCTACCGACGTTCAGAAATGTGAGGCTCAACTGGGCTCTATGCCTTTGGCCCGTCAGCAGCTCTGAAGGAACTACCCCCGTTGTCACCTGTGACGATGTGTGGTAGTTAAAAAGGCACCATGTCAGTCACTTGTCCACGGAGCCTGTGGTTTGCTTTTTAATGCCCCTTTTAAAATTCTGCACCACTCTTTCTATCAGGCCATTTGATGAGGGATGGTACGGGACAGTTCTAATATGCCGGATGCCGTTTCGTTTCGCAAATGTGGCGAACTCCTCACTCGTGAAGGACATCCCTTTGTCCGTCGTCAAGATCTCAGGGATCCCATGGGTGCTAAACAAGTACCATGGCTAATCTACAGTGACTCTATGTACATCAAGCTACTTTGAGTGGGCATCCACGATGATAAGAAACATGGTCGCCGTCAAAT
Organism: Scyliorhinus canicula; assembly: GCF_902713615.1. Classification (NCBI taxonomy): domain Eukaryota; kingdom Metazoa; phylum Chordata; class Chondrichthyes; order Carcharhiniformes; family Scyliorhinidae; genus Scyliorhinus; species Scyliorhinus canicula. Next base: position 29,148,794 of record NC_052156.1, read on the forward strand.
GCCATGCAGGTGCACCCATGGTCTTCCTCGTCATTCCCATGGATGAAGGAAGGCAACCAGCAGGAGCTTCTGATGCTCCTGGCACGCCGGGCAGCTGCACACGACCCTTTCAATATTCCCATCAATGCCAGGCCACCAGACATAATATGGGCCAGCATCATCATCTTAGAGGCACCCCGGGTGACCGCTGTGTAGGTCCTTCACAAGGACTCCTGACCCTGTGGTGGGATGACTATGTGAGGTACCAACAATAGGGCACTATCCTCCACGCTGAGCTCTGAGCTTCTGGGCAAAAGGCGGTAGGGCTACAGGAGTGGTCCCCTGCGTTCCGCCGCTCAAAAGCATGCCTCGGATACCGTTGCGGCCATGCTCACACCTGCAGAGCCGTCACTGGCAAGGCATCCATTAAATTAAGAGTTGCAATCGCTTAGCCTGCCACTGGTGAGTGCAGGGAACTCATGGGCAATGGTAGACGACTGAGAGCGTTCGGCATGGGCAATCTGCGTACCTGGGCAAATATACATACACGGTGCTCAACTTTGAAGTCTAGCTGATGTGATGGGTGAAATTCCCTCGTCTTTCTTAAAAGGGCTGAGCAAGGGCTTGTGATCAGTCTTAATAGAGAAGTGCCTCCCCAAATCACCTTGGTGGAACTTCGGGACTCCAGATATTACTGCTAAGCCCTCCTTCTCGATTTGGGCATATTGTCGTTCTGTGTCCGCCAGGTCCTTGAGGCAAAAGCGATGGGGCGTTCCAAGCCGTCATCTGTGGGCCAGCACCAATGCTTTCAGGGGATGCATCGCTTGTTAAGATTAGCGGCTGAGCTGGATCACAGTGAGTGAGGGACTGTGTGGACGACAGATGCTCTTTTACCCTGGTTTGTCTAGCGAAGCATTCCAGAACCACTACTGACCCTTCTTCAACAGTATGTGGAGTGGAGCCAATAAGGTGGCCAGGTGGGCAATGAACTTTCCAAAATAATTCACCAAGCTTAGAAATGATCAGAGTTCAGTGGTGCTTTTCAGGTTCGAGACCCCTTTTATGGCCCGAACCTTATCTTCCACCAGGTGTAGGCCATCCCTGTCCACTCTGTATCCTAATTAATCACCGCTCTAGCACGGAACACATACTTGCTCCTCTTTAGCTGGGGGCCCACTTGGGAAAACTGCCTGAGCATTTCTTGCGGATTGTCCATATGCTCTTTCTCCAAGGAGCCTGTGATGAGCACGATATCTAGATAGACAACCACCTTCGGCTGTCCCTGCAGGATTTTCCATTTCCCTGCAGGTGAAACCCCAAATGGGAGGCGGGTGTATTTAAATAACCCTCTATGAGGTTTATGGTTGCAAACTTTCTGGATGCTTGATCTAGCTCCTTCTGTAAATTGGCGTGTCTCATGTCAAGTTTTGAAAAGAAACATCCTCCAGCTAGTTTTGTGTACAAATCTTCCACTCTATGCATCGGGTACCAATCCAGGCACAAAGCTCTGTTTACCATGTGCTTCTAATTCCCACAGAGTTGAAAAGATTTGTCAGGTTTCATTACTGGCACAACAGGTGCAGCCCACTCCGCAAATTGTACAGAATGTATAATCCCCAGATGCTGTAGCTCTGCATCAACCTTGGCAAGAAATATGTAGGGGACAGGCCATGCCCTAAAGTACCACGGCTGAGCATCATGATCCATATAAATATGGGCCTTGGCCCCTTTTATCCAACGCAGACTCCCCCGGAACACGTCAGGGTATTTGCCTAGTACATCATAGAGATTCCCAGTGCCCATCCGAAACACCTGTCTTCAGTTGAAATGGAGGACTTGCAACCAGTCATGCTCCAGCATATTGGGCTCTGATCCCTGTACCACAACCAAGGGAAGAAGGACCAACTGTTGCCTGTGCGTTACTGGAGTTACGGTGATCAATACGGTGACCTATTGTGATCAATGGCTCACCGATATAGGTCGCCAACCTCACCTTGACGTCACGCAACGTCAACGACATAATCCCTGTGCAAAGACATTGAAACATCTGATGGTTCATGATGGAGATGGCAGCTCCAGAGTCCATTTCTATCACCACTGAGTGACCATTGGAGGCCACATGCAATGCCCTGGCTCACTGTGATCTTGGCAGCTGCCGTGGACAGTGTTCTGAATTTGGCGGCTCTGGCCATCACGTGTCCTCCAACCATAAATCTGGCAATGTGGTCAGCTCTCCCCTATGCCCTTGGGGGAATTATCCCGTGGGTCGACAGTGGCTCCTGAGTGCTTGGGCCGGTTGTGGAATTGCCTCTGGGGTTGGCCTTTTGGAAGGAGATCTGGCCGACCGTGATGCAGCAGGAGTTTGAAACAGAGGTCGGGCCAAACTATGGATGCCATAGTCCCTGAACCCCTGCAGCTTTAGCGCACTCCTTTCTCTGTGTACTCATGGGACTGTGACAGCTCGATGGCACGTTTTAAATATTAGGTGGGCCCTGCCAACAGCGTCCTCTGAGTGGCTGTGTTGTTTATCCCACAAACCAGCCTATCCCACACCATTGTGGAGAGGCCGGCCCAAAATCACAATGCCAGTCGGCTAAGGCGGGTCAAGAAGTCCGATTCAGCTGGAGGCCGTATCACCATATTAAACCTATACCGCTGCCTGATAATGGAAGTTTAGGGTCACAGAGTTTAGTTACGAACATGACCAGCTCGTCAAGCGATTTGGAGTCTGGTGTGGGCGGGTAAGTGAGTCTCTTTAAAATTCTAAACGTTGGGACCCCGCAGGCGGTCAGGAGGATGATTTTCAGATGGTCTTCCCCCAAAATACCGTGAATGGAAGAAATACCTCATGCGCTCAGCATACTGATGATCTCTCTGAAATATACAAAGTTTGACAGGGGCTTGACGGGGGAGACTCACTGAGGTTGTCTCCCCTGGCTGGGGAAACTGGAGCTTGGGGGTGTTGCTTCAGAATAAAGAGTCAATCATTTAGATCTGAGATGAGGAAACAGTTCTTCACTGAGAAGGTGACATAGAACATAGAACATAGAGTGCAGAAGGAGGCCATTTAGTCAAGTCTGCACCAACCCACCCAAGCCCTCACTTCCACCCTTTCCCCGTAACCCAATAACCCCTCCTAACCCTTTCTGGTCACAAAGGGCAATTTATCATGGCCAATCCACCTAACCTGCACGTCTTTGGACTGTGGGAGGAAACCGGAGCACCCAGAGGAAACCCACGCAGACATGGGGAGAACGTGCAGAGTACACACAGACAGTGGCCCAGCGGGGAATCAAACCTGGGACCCTGGCGCTGTGAAGCCACAGTGCTATCCATTTGTGCTACCGTGCTGCCCCACTACCGTGCTGCGTATATCTTTGCAATAGGAATGGTCGGTACTCCATCATTCAAGGCTGAGTTAGTCAGATTGTAATCTCTCGGGCAACAGGGAGGAGAGAGTGAAATGAGGTTGAGGCAGAAGATCAGCCATGATCGTATTAGATGGTGGAGGAGGGTTGAGGGGCCTTTTGGTGTTCTCCTACTCCGAGTTTGTATATTCTAATGTTCTTATGTTCGGAGTTCCTGTTTGTCCTCTGAGATGGATGAAAATGATCTTGTCATAATCCCACCGGGATGACCCGATCAATCTCCCATGGGGCTCGTGGAATATGAGCTCCCCCGCTGAGAGGCAGGGGATCGTCAATTCCCTGAGATAAAAGCCAGCCCAGGAAGGAACCGGCATCTCAGGATGGTCCCGGCTGGGACCCAGACTGTTGCTTAATTGCTGTATTTCCTAACTGTGAGTAGGAAATAAATTACTTTTGACTTACCTTTTTGGGGCTCCTCACTGACTACAATAGATCCCATGGCACTATTTTGAAGAAAAAACGGGACAGATATCCCCAGAGTCCGAGCCAACATTTATCTGCCACCTGCATCTCTTAAAAAACAGATCTAGTCATTATCACATTGTTACTTGTGGAAGCTTGCCATGAACAATTAACTGCCTGGTTTCCCATGGTACAGTAGTGACAATGTTTCAAAAGTATTTCATTGGCTGTCAAATGTTTTGTGAAGCACTGTGATCAGAAAGGTGCTCTATAAATACAAGAGCGAAATCACTGGGTGAAAACCCTGGAATGACCCAGAACTCCCAAAGTGCACTTGTGGGTATATGTCCACCATCTGGACTGCCGAGTTCCAGAAGGCGATTCACCACCACCTTCTCAATGGGCAGCAAATGATAGTTTGTCAAGGATGTTCACGTCGCATAAATTAATAAAAAATGTCTTTCTTCTTTGTTTTCCAGCTGATTTAGACCACGAATGAAACATGAGAAATGGAAAAAGAAACTTGGGTTAATATTTGATAACTTATTAAGGATGTACAAGCATGATTATGGAAAATAAATAGATTTTTGAAGTGTACTGCTTTGACAACGAAGTATTAAAAAAAGATACACTATGTATAGTTTTGTACTTACGACAGTATGTGCTTTAACAGAGAGAGAAATGTGTAATGTCTGTATGCTATGGATGTATGTTATATGTCCACAAATGTAGGAATGTATACATGATATATTTACTGTTTTTAACCAATGACTGTATGATTTTTAAAAAATGTATTTAATTACAAACATGTATCAAAACAGGTTACAGCGACTCAACACTCCGGGAAACATACTTCCCAGCAATCAACTATACAGTCTGTACAGATTCTTCCACTTTTTCACCCCCCCCCCCCGCGATGAACAACCATGGTTGTTCAGCACGGTAGCATTGTGGATAGCACAATCGCTTCACAGCTCCCAGGTTCGATTCCGGCTTGGGTCACTGTCTGTGCGGAGTCTGCACATCCTCCCCGTGTGTGCGTGGGTTTCCTCTGGGTGCTCCGGTTTCCTCCCACAGTCCAAAGATGTGCAGGTTAGGTGGATTGGCCATGATAAATTGGCTCTTAGTGTCCAGGTTTATGCACGTTAGGTTACGGGGTAATGGGGATAGGGCGGGGTGGACATGGGTAGAGTGTTAATTCAAAGAATTAGTGCAGACTTGATGGGCCGAATGGCCTCCTTCTGCACTGTAAATTCTATGAACACGGCTGCACATTCTCCTCGTGTGTGCGTGGGTTTCCTCCGGGTGCTCCGGTTTCCTCCCACAGTCCAAAGATGTGCAAGTTAGGTGGATTGAACATGATAAATTGCCCTTAGTGTCCAAAATTGCCCTTAGTGTTGGGTGGGGTTATTGGGTTATGGGGATAGGGTGGAGGTGTTGACCTTGGGTCGGGTGCTCTTTCCAGGAGCCGGTGCAGACTCGATGGGTCGAATGGCCTCCTTCTGCACTGTAAATTCTATGAACACGGCCACAAACATCACCCCACCTTTCCTCAAACCCCGCTGAGGAGCTCCTTAACTCATCCTTTATCTTCTCTAACCGCAGGAAATCGTTCAGGTCATCCAACTAAACCGCTACCCCCGGCGGCGATGCTGACCGCCACTCCAGCAAAGTTCGCCTGCGTGCAATCAGAGAGGTGAAGGCCAAGACATCGGTCTTCCTCCTTGCCATGAGCTTCGGTTTCTTTGAAACCCCAAATATCGCCGCCAAAGGGCCTGGGTCCACCTCCTCCTCCACTATCCTGGCTAAGACCGCGAACACTCCCGCCCAGAATCTTCCCAATTTTTCGCAACCCCAAAACATGTGCGTGTGATTCGATGGCCCATGCCCACACCTAGAAACATAGAACATACAGTGCTGAAGGAGGCCATTCGGCCCATTGAGTCTGCACCAACCCACCCAAGCCCTCACTTCCACCCCATCCCCGTAACCCAATAACGCCTCCTAACCTTTTTGGTCACTAATGGCAATTTAGCATGGCCAATCCACCTAACCTGCACGTCTTTGGACTGTGGGAGGAAACCGGAGCACCCGGAGGAAACCCACGCAGACACGGGGAGAACGTGCAGCCTCCGCACAGACAGTGACCCAGCGGGGAATCGAACCTGGGACTCTGGCGCTGTGAAGCCACAGTGCTAATCACCATGCTGCTCTCACACTCATCTCTGCTACCCCCTGAAAGAACCCACTCATTCTCATCCAAGTCATATGCACCCTGTGCACCACCTTAAACTGTATCAGGCTCATCTTTGCACAAGAAGAGGTCCCGTTTATCCTTCGCAGTGCCTCATTCCATACTCCCCAATTGATCTCCCCTCCCAACTCCATTTCCATTTCTCCTTGATCTTCACACCCGCTCGCATCCCTGCTCCCCCAGCCACTTGTATATATCCCCAATTCTTCCCTTCCCTTCCACATCCGGATCAGTCGTCGCTCCAGCAGGGTGTATCCCGGAAACCTAGGGAACCCCCTCCAGACCTTTCACGCAAAATCCCTAACCTGCAGCTACCTGAACTCACTCCCCTTCGACAGCTCTACCCTCCCCCTTAGCTCCTCCAGACTAGCGAACCCTTCCTCCAAATGAAGATCCCTCATCTTGATCAGCCCCACTTACCTCCACCTCCTGTATACACTATCCATCCTCCTGGCTTAACCCATGATTCCTGCACAGCGGACTTATATAACATATAACATACATCCATACCGACATCCCTTCCACCCTAAAATGCCTCCTCAGCTGATTCCATACCTTCACCATGGACTGCACCACTGGCCTCTCTGAATACCTACTCGGAGCCTTTGGCAATGCCGCCATACCATAGCCCTCAAACTGGACCCCTTACAAGATTCCTCCTCCACCCTAACCCACTCTACCCCTTCTCCTTACCACCACTGCCACACCTGGTTCACATTCGCTGCCCAATAATAATGAAGCAAGTTCGGCAACGCCAACCCCCACTGCTGCCTCTGCCCCTGTAACAGGGTCCTCCCCACCCTCGGCACCTTTACCCACCTATACAAAGTCAGAGATGATCGTGCCCACTTTCCGAAAAAAGGCCTTTGGTATAAAGATCGGGAGAGCTTGGTAGATAAACAAGAACCTCGGCAGAATATTCATTTTCACCACTTGTACCCTCCCCGCCAGCGCTAAGTGCAGTGTATCCCACCTCTTAAGATCCTCCTTAGCCTCCTCTACCAGCTTCGTTAAGCTCCACTTATGGAGCCCTGTCCATTCCCTCGTTACTTGAATCCCCAAATGCCTAAACCTATCCCTCGCTACCATAATTAGCCCACTGTACCAGCTCATTCACCGGGAATACCTCGCTTTTCCCTACATTCAGCTTGCACCCTGAGAACCCTCCACACCTCCCCAGCAGGCCCATAATCCTTTCCATGCTCTCCAACGGATCCGAAACATGTAGCAAAAGGTCATCGGCATAGAGCGACAACCGATGTTGTCAGCTCCCCGGTTCCCAAGCATTGTCCGCTCAGTTCTCCCCCTTTTATGCTCCTTAATGAAGTCTTCGGCGGCATCTAGGGTCTCAAAATAAAACTCGTGGCCTCCGAATATCACCCATCATTTCACCGGGTAGAGCACCACCAAACCGGATCTGCCACCGCCTTGGCCTTGTTGAAGCTTGCCCGTCGCTTCGCCAACTCAGCTCCAATGTCCTGATAAATTCGGACCCTATTCCCCTCCAGTCACAGGTACGCTTCTCCCTGGCCCACCGCGGACTCCTCTCTTTCTCTTCAAATTTGTGGAGTCTCACGATCACCACCCAAGGCAGCTCCCCAGCTCTAGGCTTCTGCTTCAGGTTACTATGCGCTCGGTCCATTTCAGGCGCCTTATCTAGCACCCCTTCTGCCATCAGCCCCACCAGCATCTTCGAGACACACTCCATGGCATTCACACCTTCCACTCCTTCAGGCAGACCCACTATTCGGAGGTTCTGCCTTCTTGAGGTATTCTCCTGCTCCTCCAACTTTGCCTTCAATGTTTTCCAGAGGTCTCCTAGGAGCCCCACCTCCGTCTCCAGAGGCACCACACGATCGCTGTGGTCCGAGATCACTCCTTCAAACTCCCGAATCTGTGACCCCTGCACCTCCAAACATCTCTCCACCCATTCCAAAGAACTTCTTCAATGGCCTTTGAGCGATCTTCCCGCATTGGATCCCTCTGCTACTGAAATTCAGCTTTAATAAAGGCCATCAAGTCAAGATGAAGCCTTCCAGCTTTCATCAGCCCTTCCCCTGTCTGCATGCTGAAAGTGGCTTTTGCTGCTGCTGCTGCAGCACAAGTTTGTTCCAATTTTCCAGCCAAATCTCTCACTGTTTTCTGCTGGGTCTGGTAACCAGCAGATATACCATTCCCGGGGGAAATTACTCCTCCAACATTCACCGACGTCTTTTCATCAAAATTCCACCCAGTATTGGTTAAAAAGAGCTCTTTTCTGTGACGTTGAGCACGAGCTGCCCTGTGTGTGACCACTCACTCCATGGCCCCACACAGGAAGTCCTCTAGTGTCTGTCTGATTATGTGTTATACTGGAGGTAAAGCCAAAGACAAATTTCCACTTTTGCATGGGCAATAAAGCTCTATTCTATCCTGTTCTATTCTATTCTACTCCATTTCTGGACAAATTTTGGTTCCCATCCATGGCAAAATATATTGAAGTTAGATGGTAACCAAGATTTTACATAGCCAAAGGGTTCCTTATTATCAGCAAAGGATTTATGAGTTAGGACTATTCATAGGAACACTTGGAGGTGTGACTGATAATTTGAAAACAGTGGTCTTTGCACTCAATTCAGTTGATGAGGTTATTTGAGCTGATAAAGATTATTAGGACCAGGAAGCATGCAGAAAAACATCCTAGGTAAACAGATTGGATTGCATGAATTCTTTCTTTAGAATTTCTAGAGTCTCTCTGGAACAAACAACCCAATGGATTTACTACAATTCTTTAAAAGGAAACCTGACAAGTTCCTGAGGGAGGAGGACATTTCCAACTATAGACAGTTAATTGCTGGTTAGCTGGGATGTCGAGGTGTCTAGGCTCCTTCAGCCTCCTGTAGCCTTCTTTGATTGCCTTAGGGAGGCGGGAAGAGATTTGCTAGAAGGTTCTGTCCCTGAAGGCACCAAACTGATGACACATGTGAATGACCTTTCCTCTGATATTTTGTATAATTAGCCAGAGAGTAAATGGTATATATGATTTTGCCATGTCCGCACTGGGGCAAGTTTGATGGGCCTGATGGTCTTGACTCACCATTCATTTCATAATTGTATTGTTTTCATTCATTTAAACTCTTTAATTGGCATTCAACATTATTTGCAACTAATTATAGAAAATTAAGGATTAAATGTTCCAGTTCCTCAACTAGATTCCAAACTTCAAAGTGTTGTAAATCAGCAACTCTTTCTCTGTTGGGATTTTGCCCTATACGTCAATGTATAATTGCTCTTTTAATGCAAATACATGGGCAGATGGAATTGTATGTCCTATAAGTCAAAACATACTGTTATCCTAGCATTGCAGGAGTCACAAAATTGCATTAAACCCTATCAAAATTTGCTGAAGAAAGATGTATAATAAAATAAATCAATTGTATTGTTACAATATTGTAATTATACCAATATGGACAATTTGTACATATAATGTATTCTTGTAAATTGCACTGCATTATGTTTCAATAAGGGCAGCACGGTAGCATTGTGGATAGCACAAATGCTTCACAGTTCCAGGGTCCCAGGTTCGATTCTGGCTTGGGTCACTGTCTGTGCGGAGTCTGCACATCCTCCCCGTGTGTGCGTGGGTTTCCTCCGGGTGCTCCGGTTTCCTCCCACAGTCCAAAGATGGGCAGGTTAGGTGGATTGGCCATGATAAATTGCCCTTAGTATCCAAAATTGCCCTTAGTGTTGGGTGGGGTTACTGGGTTATAGGAACAGGGTGGAGGTGTTGACCTTGGGTAGGGTGCTCTTTCCAAGAGCTGGTGCAGACTTGATGGGCTGAATGGCCTCCTTCTGCACTGTAAATCCTATGATAACTATGATAAAAACTGTCCCAGGCTGTTGTTGAAGAACAGCATGAATATTGTTTTCCAATATCACTCTGTCCTCAGGGCACAAGAAGTATTACACCATAAATCAGTGCGACATAAAACACAAAACAGAGGTGAGGTTCTTGCCAAAACGGGGGACCATATCAGTAGATATCCCGAGAAACACTTTTATACTTTCTGGGAATCAACTGAAGAGTGATGTTAGCTAAGGCTTGGGAATAGTTTGATTGGCTGCCCTCGCAGGTAGAGAACGCGAACCATGGGTGGCACAGTGGCACAGTGGTGGGTAGCACTGCTGCCTCACAGCACCAGGGATTAAAATCTGGCCTTGGGTCACTGTCTGTGTGGACTTTACATTCTCCCCGTGTCTGTGTGGGTCTCCCCCGGGTGTTCCGGTTTCCTCCCATAGTCCAAAGATGTGCAGGTTAGGTGGATTGGCCATGATAAATTGGCTCTTAGTATCCAGGTTTATGCACGTTAGGTTACGGGGTAATGGGGATAGGGCGGGGTGGACATGGGTAGAGTGTTAATTCAAAGAATTAGTGCAGACTTGATGGGCCGAATGGCCTCCTTCTGCACTGTAGGGGTTCTTTGATTCTATGAAGAATAACTAAAAGAGAGGTGGAATCCTAATATAACAGACTCACACAAAAAAGAACAGGCTGGTAACATTATGGGGTCTCTTTTCTGATGGAAGTGGACTTTGCTGGTTAGCTTTAACTTATTCACAGCATTAGCATTCTGTTTCTGTGTTTCCTGGCCAATCACTGAAGGCCAATGGGGTGACACACCATATCTGCCGAAGGATGGATTTCTGGCTGAAGGGACTCTGCGACGGGTCAGAATCGCTGAACACCGCGTGAATTCCTGAGATATCAACAGGCATGGGAATGGAAAGGAAACATGGAGGCTGTCCTTGGGATATCAGACACACACCCTGAAGTCCTAATGTGGGATCGGAGGAATATAAGGAACAAAAGAAACAGGGGCCAGAGAAAACCATATAGCCCATCAAGACTGCTCTGCCATTCAGTATGATCTTGGGCTTCAACTCCATTTTCCTGCTGTCTCCCCATATCATAAGACCATAAGACCATAAGACATAGGAGCGGAAGTAAGGCCATTCGGCCCATCGAGTCCACTCCACCATTCAATCATGGTTGATTTCAACTCCATTTACCCGCTCTCTCCCCATAGCCCTTAATTCCTCGAGAAATCAAGAATTTATCAATTTCTGTCTTAAAGACACTCAATGTCCCGGCCTCCACCGCCCTCTGTGGCAATGAATTCCACAGACCTACCACTCTCTGGCTGAAGAAATTTCTCCTCATCTCTGTTCTAAAGTGACTCCCTTTTATTCTAAGGCTGTGCCCCCGCGTCCTAGTCTCCCCTGCTAATGGAAACAACTTCCCTACGTCCATCCTATCCAAGCCATTCATTATCTTGTACGTTTCTATTAGATCTCCCCTCAACCTCCTAAACTCCAATGAATATAATCCCACGATCCTCAGACGTTCATCGTATGTTAGGCCTACCATTCCTGGGATCATCCGTGTGAATCTCCGCTGGACCCGCTCCAGTGCCAGTATGTCCTTCCTGAGGTGTGGGGCCCAAAATTGCTCACAGTATTCTAAATGGGGCCTAACTAGTGCTTTATAAAGCCTCAGAAGTACATCCCTGCTTTTATATTCCAAGCCTCTTGAGATAAATGACAACATTACATTTGCTTTCTTAATTACGGACTCAACCTGCAAGTTTACCTTTAGAGAATCCTGGACTAGGACTCCCAAGTCCCTTTGCACTTTAGCATTATGAATTTTGTCACCGTTTAGAAAATAGTCCATGCCTCTATTCTTTTTTCCAAAGTGCAAGACCTCGCACTTGCCCACGTTGAATTTCATCAGCCACTTCTTGGACCATTCTCCTAAAGTGTCTAAATCTTTCTGCAGCCTCCCCACCTCCTCAATACTACCTGCCCCTCCACCTATCTTTGTATCATCGGCAAACTTGGCCAGAATGCCCCCAGTCCCGTCATCTAGATTGTTAATATATAAAGAGAACAGCTGTGGCCCCAACACTGAACCCTGCGGGACACCACTTGTCACCGGTTGCCATTCCGAAAAAGAACCTTTTATCCCAACTCTCTGCCTTCTGTCTGACAGCCAATCGTCAATCCATGTTAGTACCTTGCCTCGAATACCATGGGCCCTTATTTTACTCAGCAGTCTCCCGTGAGGCACCTTGTCAAAGGCCTTTTGGAAGTCAAGATAGATAACATCCATTGGCTCTCCTTGGTCTAACCTATTTGTTATCTCTTCAAAGAACTCTAACAGGTTTGTCAGGCACGACCTCCCCTTACTAAATCCCTTGATTCCCTGAGATACCAAATGTCTTTGTTAGCCTTCATTATAATCAGTAATAGTACATCCAAAGCTCAAAGATTCATGACACTTTGAGTGAAGAATTTTCTCCTCATCTCAGTCCTAAATGATCTGCCCCTTATCTTGAAACTTTAATAATAATAATAATAATAACCCTTTATTGTCACAGATATGAAGTCACAGTGAAAAGTCACTAGTCGCCACATTCCAGCGCCTGTGCATGTAAGCTGGTACGGGAATTGAACCCGCTCTGCTGGCCTTGTTCTGCATCACAAACCAGCTGTCTAGCCCACTGGGCTAAACCAGCCAATGCCCCCTTGTTTTAGATTTCCCAGCCATGGGAAACAACCTTTCGTGTCTAACCTATCAAGCTCCTTCAGAACCTTGAATGTTTCAGTGAGATCATCTCTCATTCTTCCAAACTCTAGAGAATATAGACCTAATTTATTCAGCTTCCCTCTCACCCCAGGGACAAATCTAGTGCACACTCGCTGTACTGCCTTCAGTGCAATCATATCCTTCCTTAACTATCGAGACCACAATTACACGCAATATTCCAGGTGTGGTCTCACCAAAGGCCGTATAATTGTCGCAAGACTCCTATATTCTTGCACTTCAATACTCATGTAATAAGGACCAATATGCCTTATGTTTCTGTTCCTTGTATGAGTACACCCAAGTCTCTCTGGACAGCAACATTTACAAGTTTCATGCTTTTCTATTCTTATGATCAAAGTGAATAACCTATCATTTAATTTGCCACCTTGTTGCTCACTCACTAACTGGTCTATGTGTTGGATTACAAGCTGATGGCAGGCTCCTTGCACCCCAGAGTAAATATCTTGGGTGGGCCCGTCTCCCATTGGCCAGCTCTTCACGCATTAATGTTTTAGGTGACAGTCTCACTGAGCTGCCAACTAATTGAAGGCTCAGTAGCCACAGTCACTATTGCAGGAGGTCCTAAAGGAAGGGGAACCCTGGGAGCCCCCAAACCCAGTTAAGTTCTGGATCTCGCTGTGGCTGGGTTGGCAGGCCTCAGCAATGGCTGGGGAGGGGGGAGGGGGGGGGGGGGGGGGTTGGGGAGAATGTTGGACAGGGTGGTTGGTGCAAGGTGGACACAGGAGGCAGAATTATGGGAAAAGGGCCCTAGACTTGTCTTCTCACCCATAAATGGCCTGTAATAATTGGCCTGTAACTCAGCTCTATATCTCTTTGCAGCCTGTTTGTGTCATAGTCATAGGGTTTTACAGCACAGAAAGAGGCCCTTTGGCCCAACCTGTCTGCGCCAGCCATCAAGCACCTATCTCCTCTAATCCCATGTTCCAGCGCTTGGTCCACAGCCTTGTCTGCAGTCCTCCTCACAGCTTGCATCTCCATCTAGCTTTTCATTATCAGAAAGCTTGAATAGATTACTCTCTTTGGGACTGAAAGTTTTGTTTCCAAACATCGGAGAAAGAGGCCAATCTGCTGAACAAGCAGGAAAGGATGGAAGTGACTGAGGAAGCAAGCATCCCTCAAACCTGGATACAATGCTCCATGATGTTCAAGAACCGCAGGAAATTTCATTTGCATACAATAGGACAGTACATGTGACGATAATAGTCTTGGAAAACATTATCAAAAATTTGATTGGGAAATTCAACAACTGAAGAAAGAAATGGGGCATTAGAAAGAAAGCTTAGTGTATTTTTATTGCTTTTAAAATAGGGTTCTGATGATGCAACTAGTCAAACCACACCATAGCCTTGTGAGATATCCCAAGCCAGTTTAGATTTTACCTTTATTTTATCCTTGTTATGCAATACTTCTCAAACGTAAGAATTGATGTCAGCTTTCCACGCTGCAATACAAGAAATCCTGTTGCACATCAAACCTTTCACTTCAATTGCTTTATAAAACTTACCTATCATATAAAATTACCTATCATATAAAATACTTTGACTGCAACAGCCTGATCAATATTGAATTAATGTTCTTTTGTGCTGCATTATTATGTAATTATGTGCATTTATTAGATTACATAGTATTTACGATACACAAAACAGACTATTCCAACCGGTCACTTACCTGTGTTAAGGCCCCAGACGAGCTTATTGTTGGAGTTGTTGATCTGATGTGCATTAATTCACTAGCTATGCAATGTGGTTTTTTAACTGCAGTAATAAAGGTAAACTCCCATAAGGCTGTTTGTGATGAGTCAGACGATATGCTGTTTTATAATAATAGGGGTGTTTTGCTATGGATAGAATAACATGAGGGCCACTGGTAACTGAATAATTGAAATTCCACTTTCATTAACTATCATTCTAGAAATTTTACTGTCACTTTCAAAATTGAATTGTTTAAGTATCCATAATTTAATTATAATTGGAACTGGTGACTATAAATAATAATACAGTTGCATTACATACAAACATATGAATTAGGAGTAGGCCACGCGGCCCCTCAAGCTGGCTCCGCCATTCAATAAGATCATGGTTGATCTGATTGTAATTCAATGCCTCATTCCTGCTTACCTCCGATAACCTCTCGCCCCCCTGTTAATCGAGAATCTATCCAGCTCTGCCTTTAAAAAATTCAAAGACGCTGCTTTCACTGCCTTTTGAGGAAGAGAGTTCCAGAGAGTCACGATCCTCTGAGACAAATTCTCCTCATCTCTGACTTAAATGAGCGATCCCTTATTTTTAAACAGTGGCTTGTAGTTCTACCTTGTCCCACAAGAGAAAACATCTTCTTCATATCCACCTTGTCAAGACTCCTCAAGGTTTCAATCATTTCTTACCCTTCCAAAGTCGCCTCTTACTCTTCCAAATCCTAGTGGATGCAAGCCTAACCTCTCCAACCTCTCCTCCTAAGAAACCCTGCCCATTCCTGATATTAGTTTAATAAACATTCTCTGAACTGCTTCAAACGCATGTACTTCTTTCCTGAAATAAGGAGACCAATACTGTGCGCAGATGTACTCCCATTAGTGCCCTGAATTACCCACAAATGAATTTTATCCTTTATCGTTTTAAAGCTAAGATGGTATTAGATTGATGGGAAACAGGTTTGCAGGACTGGGGATGGAAGGTAGGGTTTAACTTATTCCTGGTGTCTACACAAGCAAAGAGAAGCAGACAGTGGCCTGCCAGTACTTGGAAAGAGTGCGGGTAGCCCTGATTTGGTGTTTTATAATTAGTTTCTGGAATTGTGTGGCTATCTTTTTCTGCCAGTTTCTCTATCCATGTCTGCATTCTGTGTCTCCACTTCTCTTGTGTGGTTGATCACATTTTCTGATTTAAAATAAAGTGTCAGTGACTTGGATTTAGACAGCCTCTTTCGTGGCTTTGACTATTATCATGTTTCATTATCCACAAATGTAATTTTTACTTCTTAAAGTCCAGGAGACATAGCAGGGTGTTAGGCACGATGGATAAAAAGTGCTGGGACAGAGGCAAGTTTCTGGTGTTTAGTGGTACTATGCAAGAAGTTTAAATGCGCTAGTAGCATTGGAGCGGTGAAGTTTGGCAGAACTCTGGAGGATAATACTGAGATTTGGCAAAATTCGAAAGAAGATCCTGGAGTTTAATAGAGCTTCAGAGAGACATAAACAATAAAAAAAAGTACACCAAGTTAAAGGAGAAAATGTTAAGGTGTGATCAAAAGTTTGGCCAATAAACTAGGTTTTAAGGCGTGTCTTAAAGGAAGTGAGGGATTTGTGGAATTACAGAGAAAGTTTCAGCGTCTGGGGTTTGGATGGCAAGAGGCACAGTCATCATTGATGGGGTGTTGGGAGGGCGAATAATAAACTGGAGTCAAACGAACAGAGTTTGGAGAGGAGTTTATTGCACTAGAGGAGGCTACAGAGATTGTGATGGGTGAGGCCAGAGAGGGATCTTTGTGAATCGCTGCAATACTCCAGGTGAAAATATTCCCACAATCCAGTTTCTCCTGAAGAACTAGGCATTGTCGAGCCATATATTGTGGGTGAATTTGACAATCCCTGTTACACAATCTATCTTGCACTTTAGTCAAACTTGTTCAGAACTAGAAAGTTGTCTGAGTATAATAGCTGCAATACTTCAAGCTTGTCCCAACTTGCTCAACCCGGGATTGAAATATGAATCAATCTAAACAACAGACTGTACATTGCACATATTGCACTGCAGGTTCTCTGCGAAAACAGCATTTCTGCTGGGTGAGTTGAAGTGTGGGCAATTTATTTCCTGCTTCACCCATTCTCTCCTGAACACAGTAATTCTTTTCAGGGTTTGGTTGGTGTTTAAGTGTAAATTGTAGCTCAGTGGAAAGCACTCTTAGTTCTTATGAGGTTGTTGTGTTCAGGTCCCACTCCAGGGATTGACTGCGGAAATGCACAGTGACAGCCGGTGCTGTCCTGAGTGAGTGCCGCAGTGTCAAAGGTGTTTTTTTGGATCAGCTGTTAAACTGAAGCCCAACCTGTCTGACTGGGTGGATGTAAAAGACCACATAGAAAATAGAAGCAGGAGGAGGCCATTCAGCCCTTAATAATAATCTTTATTAGTGTCACAAGTAGGTTTATATTCGAGCGTTCATTATATCATGGCTGATCATCAAGTTCTATACCCTGATCCCACCTTCCCCCATATACCTTGATCCGCTTAGCCCCACTAGCTATAGAAACATGATGTACTATTTTGAAGAACAAGTTGACAGTAATCCAAGGATGGATGGGTGTTCTTATAAATATTTATCGTTCGATTAACATTACAAAAAAGTTTATTTGTTCATTATAATGTTGATGTTTGTACAACAGGGATCACACGTCACAAAGGTTGTAAACGTCTTCGACACTGCTGGTGGTCGTAAAAAGTAATCTATAAATGTAAGTCCTAATGCCCTAAATGTAGGGCAGCACGGTAGCATGGTGGTTAGCATAAATGCTTCACAGCTCCAGGGTCCCAGGTTCGGTCCCGGCTGGGTCACTGTCTGTGCGGAGTCTGCACGTCCTCCCCGTGTGTGCGTAGGTTTCCTCCCACAGTCCAAAGATGTGCGGGTTAGGTGGATTGGCCATGCTAAATTGCCCGTAGTGTCCTAAAAAGTAAGGTCAGGGGGGGGGTTGTTGGGTTACGGGTATAGGGTGGATACGTGGGTTTGAGCAGGGTGATCATTGCTCGGCACAACATCGAGGGCCGAAGGGCCTGTTCTGTGCTGTACTGTTCTATGTTCTATGTTCTTTATCATTAGTCAGTCCCTCCTTCACTGGCTGCAATGTTACTTTAATTGTCACGGGTAGAGTAGCTTGGACAGTGGCAGGGTGATGGTGTTTGCTCTCTTCAGCCATATGGCCCGGACAGGCTGTTACTGCACTCCCTCCTTCAATGTGACAGCCTGGAGCAGTATGCCCACACGGAAAGCCATCCCTTTACAAACCCCTTTACATCCTCTTTCCTCACCATGCAAGGTCCCAAGCATTCCGTCCAGGTGAAGCAGAGATTCACTTACACTTCTTTCAATTTAGTCGACTGCATCCCCTGCCCCCAATACAGTCTCCTCTGCATTGGGGAGACTAGATATAAACTGGGTGAATGCCTTGCGGAACACCTTTGCTCAGTCTGCAAGCATAGAATCATAGAATCCCAACAGAGCAGAAGGAGACCATTCAGCCCATCGGGTCTGCACTGACCGTCCAAAAGAGCAGCCTACCCAGGCCCAATCCCGCACCCTATTGCTGCAACCCCACCCTAAGAGGCAATTTATATCGGCGAATCCACCTCACGAGTATGTCTTTGGGCTTTGGAAGGAAACCGGAGCACCCGGACAAAACCCACGCAGACATAGCGAGAATGTGCAAACTGCACATAGTCTTCTAAGAATTAAACCCGGGCCTCTGGCGCTGTGAGGCAACAGCGCTAACCACTGTGCCACCCCTAAGGGCCCCGAAGGGCATGACTCCACCCATCCCATTGCTTGCCACTTCTAACTCCCCATCTGGCTTCCATGCTCACATTTCTGTCCTTAGCCTGCTAATGTTCCAGTGGATCCCAATGTAAACTGGGGTGGCAGAGCAGCACGGTGGTTAACATTGTTGCTTCACATCTCCAGGGTCCCAGGTTTGATTCCGGCTTGGGTCCCTGTCTGTGTGGCGTCTGCACATTCTCCCGTGTCTGCGTGGGTTTCCTCCGGGTGCTCCGGTTTCATCCCACAGTCCAAAAATGTGCGGGTTAAGTGCATTGGCCATGCTAAATTGCCCTTAGTGTCCAAAAAGGTTAGTGGGTTATGGGGATAGGGTGGAGGTGTGCACTTAAGTACGGTGCTCCTTCCAAGCACTGGTGCAGACTCGATGGGCCGAATAGCCTCCTTCTGTACTGTAGATTCTATGAACTGAAGGATATAATTGAGATAACGGGGACATGGCTGCAGGGTGACCAGGGATGGAAACTGAATGTCCTGGGGTATTCAGTATTTAGGAAGGACAGACAAAAAGCAAAAGGCGGTGGAGTCGCACTGCTAGTTAAAGGGGAAATTAATGTAATGGTGAGGAAGGATATTAGCTCTGACAATGTGGAATCAGTATGGGTAGAGCTGAGAAACATCAAGGGGCAAAAAATGATAGTGGACGTCACATATGGACCCACAAACTGCAGTGGCGACTTGGGAATGGCATTAAGCAGGAAATTAGAGATGCATGCGATAAAGGAACATCTGTAATTATGGGTGATTTTATCTGTATATAGATTGGGCTAATCAAATTAGCCACAATACAGTAGAGGAGGAATTCCTGGATGTTTTATGGGATGATTTTCTGGACCAATATGTTGAGGAACCAACTAGAGAACCCGCCATCCCAGGCTAGGTATTATGTAATGAGAATGGAATCATTGGCAATCTAGTTGTGCGGGACCCCTTCAGGATAAGCAATCATAATTTTTCATCAAGGTGGAGTGAAGTAGTTGATTCTGCGACTAGGGTCCTGAATCTTAATAAAGAAACTATGATGATATGAACCATGAGTTGCCTTTGATGGATTGGGGAATGTTACTTAAAGGGTTGACAGTGGAAAGGCAATGGCAAACATTCAAGGAGTGGGCATGGAGGAACTGTAACAATTGTTTATTCCTGTCTGGCACAAAAGTAAAACGGGAAAGATGGCCAATCCATGGCTTACAAGGGAAATTAGATATAGTATTCGATCCGATGAGAAGCATGCAAATTGGCCAAGAAAGACAACAAGTCTGAGGATTGGGAGCAGTTTAGAATTCAGCAAAGAAGAAACAAGGGATTGATGGGCAGTACAGTAGCATAGTGGTTAGCACAGTTGCTTCACAGTGCCAGGGTGCCAGGTTCGATTCCAGGCTTGGGTCAGTGTGTGGAGTCTGCACGTGCACCCCATGTGTGTGTGGGTTTCCTCCGGGTGCTCCAATTTCCTCCCACAGTCCAAAAGATGTGCAGGTTAGATGGATTGGCCATTCTCAATTGCCCTTAGTGTCTAAAAAGGTTAGGTTGGGTTATGGGAATAAAGGGGATAGGGTGGAGGCATGGGGCTTGGGTAGGGTGCTCTTTTGGAGCGGAGCTCCTTCATCAGGTGAACTGCGCTCCGAAAGCTAGTGATTCGAAACAAACTTGTTGGACTTTAACCTGGTGTTAGAACAAAGAACAAAGGAAAGTACAGCACAGGAACAGGCCCTTCGGCACTCCAAGCCTGTGCTGACCATGCTGCCTGTCTAAAGTAAAATTTTCTGGATCCGTATCCCTCTATTCCCATACTATTCATGTATCCCTCTATTCCCATCCTATTCATGTATTTGTCAAGATTCCCCTTAAATGTCACCATCGTCCCTGCTTCCATCACCTCCTCCGGCAGCGAGTTCCAGGCACCCACCACCCTCTGTGCAACAAAACTTGCCTCGTACATCTCTTCCAAACCTTGCCCCTCGCACCTTAAACTTATGCCCCCTAGTAATTGACCCCTAACTCTAATCTGATTATCCACTCTGTCTATGCCCCTCATAATTTTGTAGACCTCTAATAGGTCGCCCCTCAACCTCTGTCGTTCCAGTGAGAACAAACCGACTTTATTCAACCGCTCCTCATAGCTAATGCCCTCCATACCAGGCAACATCCTGGTAAATCTCTTCTGCACCCTCTCTAAAGCCTCCACATCCTTCTGGTAGTGTTGTAAGACTTCTTACTGTGCCCACCCCAGTCCAACACCGGCATCTCCATATCATGATCATAATGAATGACGGAGCGGGCTCGAAGGGCCAAATGGCCTCCGCCTGCTCCTATTTTCTATGTTTCTAACAGTACCTCATCCTCCCATTGGGCACTTTTCAGCCTTTTGATCTCAACACTAAATTCAACAGCTTCAGACCTTGATCGCTCTGCTCCATTTTCATTTTCCTCCCAATCCCCTCCATCACGGGTCATTTGTAACTTGTTTTGCTTTCATGCACAACATTCTGTTACCATACCTTTATACCACTATTAGCACCAACTTTAGTCTTTAACACTACCATTAACACTCCTTTTATCTTGTGTCCATTACATTTTGTCAATCTCTTCTGAGCTCTCACCTTTCCCTGACCTTTTATTTTGCTCCACCTTCTCCACTCCCTCTAGAATGATATAATCAATCACATTTCTGCCCCTCCTCAGCTCTGAAGAGTCAAGGAGTCTTAACCTTAACTCTGTTTCTCTCTCAGGATGGTGCGTGGCACAGTGGTTAGCACTGCAGCCTACGGCACTGAGGCCTCAGGTTCGAATCCCGTCCCTGGGTCACTTACATGTGGAGTTTGCCCATTCTCCCCATGTCTGCGTGGGTTTCACCCCCACAACCCAAAGATGTGCAAGTTAGGTGGATTGGCCATGCTAAATTGCCCCTTAATTGGAGAAAAAAATAACTGGGTACTCTAAATTTGTTTTTTAAAAACTGTTTCTCTCTCCACATAAGCTGCCAGTCCAGCTGAGTGTTTGCCAGCATTTTCTGCTTTTATTTCAGAAAGCCACCCCTTGTCCAAAGTCGATCTGAATCTTGATGTGGAGATGCCGGCGTTGGACTGGGGTGAGCACAGTAAGAAGTCTTACAACACCAGATTAAAGTCGAACATGTTTGTTTCAAACACTAGCTTTCGGAGCACTGCTCCTTCCTCAGGTGAATGAAGAGGTATGTTCCAGAAACATATATCCAGACAAATTCAAAGATGCCAGACGATGATTAGAATGTGAGCATTTGCAGGTAATTAAGTCTTTACGGGTGCAGAGATAGGGGTAACCCCAGGTTAAATAGGTGTGAATTGTCTCAAGCCAGGACAGTTGGTAGGATTTCGCAAGCCCAGATGGTGGGGGATGAATGTAATGCGACATGAATCCCAGGTCCCGGTTGAGGCCACACTCATGTGTGCGCAACTTGGCTATAAGTTTCTGCTCAACTTACATTTGTCAGCATTGATGAGGGGAGCTACAGACCATTTTCAGATGGAGCCTAAAGTTACGCTGATTGCAAGGAAGGCATGAAACCAGGTAGCTTCCAATCTTTGTGAACAGTTCAGCACCGAGGAGCATTGACCAATGTAGGTTATGCATTGTTAAAAAAGACCAGCGATAGCCTGCTGAGGTGCAACCGCAGCGTAAGTGTTGAAATCAGATATTCTGGGCTAGTTCAGTCCAACTATAGTGTGACGACATATACTGGGGAAAACAGTAAATCCAGCCCCTGGTTTTATGACTGTTTTCAGATTTCCTGCATCTGCAGCGTTGTGTTTATTGAATAATCTGTTTCTCAAAACTCCCCAATCTTTGACCTATGATGCATGTGTTTGGCATGTTTGAACAGAATCATGTGCTCTTTTTCCGTGGGATGATGTCGCAATGCCATGGGCCCAATTATTGTTTTTTTTATTTAAAAAGGAGCAAAATGCAGCTCAGGGGAATCTGAAAGAAAACCCGAGAATGCCGAAAAAAAACTCAGCAAGTCTGGCAGCATCAGTGGAGAGAGAAACATCCAACATTGTGGAGTGGCAGGAGATTGTGGTGATAATTAAAAGCGGTGTAACATGCTTGTATTAATCATGGACTGCACATGCTGCCAGATATTAATCAGAAATAAAAACTTATCCCTGCGTGCCCACTCACTTTACTAACTTATTAAAACACAAAATAAGGATAATCTATTCTCTCTTTAAACGTGAGGTGACATCTGTTCCTTAATTCTCCAGGGTCTGTTTGATGAAGCCGAATGGTTCAATGCAAGATCACAATGGTGGAGCTGATTGAAAGCCACAAGCAAGTTAATCATTTGTCGATATAAATTGAAATATTTAATGATTACAGTGTGCTTGGGTGGGAGGCTTTGCGCCATTTCCGTGAGACTAGTTAAAAAAAGGCAAGCCTTCAGCACTTTCGGGAAATAGGCGACATCGTGATCCCGTAACAAGGAATGGGAGAGAGAGAGAGAGAGGGGGAGGGGGTGCTGGATGAATGGGCAGAATTCCAGTCACTCGCGTGTGTGCAACAGGCAGTTAGTTACATCCGCGGAAACTGACACTTGTGTTCTCACAAGCATGCTCCCCCGCGTTTAATTATTTATCACAACCATTTCCGCCTGCGGGGGAAAAAAAAAAGCTGTTGAGCACTGACAAAAATGACCTTCCCTCCTCCCCCTCTTCCTGGTGTTGAGTCATGTTGGGTTACAATTCCACCAGCGCCTCTTATTCACATCAGTTTACACAGCGAATGCTTGGCAGCCTGACATCACCAGGGAGATGACCACCCAATACCACTTTATACCCAGTCACCGCACGTCCAGCCTGGCAGCAGGAGGTGGCCGATTAAAGAACTGGACCTTTTGCACCGTTTCTCAAAGCCTAGCCTAAGGGCACTGAGGCTAATGTGTGTTACCCTGCTACGGCCGCAGCTGGAATCAGCTAACTTTTTGTAATCCTTATATATAATATACTTTCACAGGACAGAGCTGATGGTAAATCCAAAAATTCTCCCTCCATGGGCTTCAATCGAATTAACCCAGCATTCAGCTACTGATGCGACCATCAATTCACTCAAAGACACCAGTAGAAGCAAACCAAGGTTTTAATCAGCTGAGAACAGAGAACTGCCTGCAACTATTACAATACCGTGGACTGCCTACAGGTCAACTGCTCTTTCTACTTCCTTTCAAGGGGGAGGAACCATGGGCGGAGCCTGTACATGCCCCAACATACCCCC
Organism: Scyliorhinus canicula; assembly: GCF_902713615.1. Classification (NCBI taxonomy): domain Eukaryota; kingdom Metazoa; phylum Chordata; class Chondrichthyes; order Carcharhiniformes; family Scyliorhinidae; genus Scyliorhinus; species Scyliorhinus canicula. The sequence continues at coordinate 29,172,291 of NC_052156.1, forward strand.
TGTGGGTGAAGCCACACAATGGCCCATAGGTGGAGCCCACAAGGTCAACAACACAACATAGCTGTAACACAATGGCAGAACATGATACTAATACACTGGTGAATAGCTAGTACTATTCATTCACCACATTCACCCCCTGTTAAAAAAATGAGGTCCGGCGGGGGTGACGGGCTCATAAGTTCAGCAGGTCTGGCGCAAGGATTGTGCGCTGCGATCCCCGAAGCTCTGGTGTTGTTGTTGGTCTGGGTGTCGGGCTCATCCGTGCTGGCATCGGAAGTGGGGCCGGTGCGGGCACAGGCCTGGACTCTGGGAGCATCTCTTCTGGAGCTTCATTCCTATGGACCGGTGTGGCGGGCGGGAGGGAGCGCGGGAGCCATGTCGGGGCGGGGGCGCTGGACATGGTAGGTTGGGTGGGATATAGTGGGGAGGCTGAGGTGGTGGTGGTGGAGCCTGCGGGCGCTAGGTTCGAGGGAGACGGTATCTTGTCGGCCATCGGGGTGTTCAACATAAGCATCCTGGGGGTTGGAGTGCACGAGCTGGACCCTCTCTACCAGAGGGTCGGTCATATGGCTCCTGATGTGTTTTCTGAGGAGGACTGGTCCCGTTGTCTTCAGTCAGGATGGAAGCGAGGCCCCTGAAGGTAGCTCCCCTAGAAAAGCAAACAAGCGCTCATGAGGAGTCTCGTTCGTGACCATGCAAATGAGGGACCTGATAAGAGTGGAGCGCATCAGGGAGGATCTCCTGCCAGTGAGAAACTGGCAGATTCCTGGACCGCAGGGTCAGTAGGACGGTCTTCCAGACCGTCGCGTTCTCCCTCTCCACCTGCCCGTTTCCCCTGGGGTTGTAACTGGTAGTCCTGCTCGAGGCGATGCCCTTACTGAGCAGGTACTGACGCAGTTCATTGCTCATGAACGACGAGCCCTGGTCGCTGTGGACATAACTGGGGAAACCAAACAGGGTGAAGACACTATGCAGGGCTCTAATGACAGTGGATGAGGTCATATCGGGGCAGGGGATTGCAAATGGAAAGCGGGAGAACTCATCTATGATGTTGAGGAAATACGTATTGCGGTTATTGGAGGGGAGGGGCCCTTTGAAATCGATACTGAGGTGTTCAAAGGGCCGGGATGCCTTTACCAGGTGGGCCTTAGCCAGTCGATAGAAGTGCGGTTTACACTCCGCACAGATTTGGCAGTCCCTGGTCATAGCCCTGACCTCCTCGGTGGAGTAGGGCAGGTTGCGGGCCTTGATATAATGGACGAGCCGGGTGGCAGAGGTAATCGTGGATAGCCCGTAGTCGGTCACCTTGCGCGCTGGCGCATGTGCCGTGGGACAGGGCATCTGAGGGCTTGTTGAGCTTCCCAGGACGATATACTATATCGTAGTTATAGGTGGAGAGTTCGATCCTCCACCTCAAGATCTTATCGTTCTTGATTTTGCCACCCTGCGTATTGTCGAACATGAAGGCTACCAATCGTTGGTTGGTGACGAGGGTAAACCTCCTACCCACGAGGTAGTGCCTCCAGGGCCGCACGGCTTCCACGATGGCTTGGGCTTCTTTTTCGACCGAGGAGTGTTGAATTTCAGAGGTGGTGAGGGTGCGCGAAAAGAACGCTACCGGTCTGCCTGCTTGGTTGAGGGTGGCAGTGAGAGTGACCTCTGATGCGTCGCTCTCCACCTGGAAGGGGCAGACTCGTCCACCGCGCGCATCTCAGCTTTGGCGATGTCCTGCTTGATGCAGCTGAAGGCCTGGCGAGCCTCAGTTGCCAGTGGAAAGCTGGTGGCCTTGATTAGTGGCCACCACTAATCTTGGGCGGGCGGGCTTTGTCTGCATAATTGGGGACGCACTGGGCGTAATATGAAAAGAACCCAAGGCACCTCTTCAGGGCCTTGGGACAGTGAGGGAGAGAGAGTTGCAGGAGGGGGCATATACGGTCAGGGTCGGGCCCTAGGACCCCGTTCTCCACGACGTAGCTGAGGGTGGCTAGTCTGGTTGTGTGGAAAATGCATTTCTCCTTGTTGTAGGTGAGATTGAGGGTTTGGGCGGTTTGGAGAAATTGGTGGAGGTTGGCGTCGTGGTCCTGCTGATCATGGCCGCATATGGTGACATTGTCCAAGTACGGAAATGTGGCCCGCAGTCCGTACTGGTCCACCATTTGGTCCATTGCTCTTTAGAACACCGAAACCCCATTCTTGACGCCAAAGGGAACCCGGAGGAAATGGAAAAGGCGGCCGTCTGCCTCAAAAGCCGTGTAGTGGCGGTCCGCCGGGCGGATTGTGAGCCGGTGGTATGCAGACTTCAGATCCACCGTGGAGAACACCCGGTAGTGTGCGATCTGATTCACCATGTTTGCAATCCGGGGAAGGGGGTACGCATCGAGTTGCGTATACCGGTTAATGGTTTGGCTGTAATCAACCACCATCCGGAACTTTTCCCCGGTCTTGACGACGACCACCTGAGCTCTCCAGGGGATATTGATGGCCTCGATGACACCCCCCTGCAAGAGACTCTGGACCTCGGACCTAATGAACGTCCTGTCCTGCATGCTATACCGCCTGCTTCTGGTGGCGACTGGCTTGTAGTCGGCGGTGAGGTTTGAGAAGAGAGGGGGAAGGTCGACTTTTAGGGTCTCGAGGCTGCATATGGTGAGTGGGGCAGGGGCCCCCCTGAACCTCAGGTTACATTGGAAGTCGAGTCCCAATAGGAGAGGAGCGCAGAGGTCTGAGAGCACATATAATTTAAAGTTAGCGTACTCAGGGTTGCTAGGGTTGTAGTAGTGCAGCCTTGGATTTGCACCGAGTGCGACCCAGAGGCGAGGGAGATGGTTTGTTGCGCCGGGAAAATTGTAAGCAGCGTCTTACCATGTCCGGGTGAATGAAGCTCTCTGTGCTCTCGGAGTCGAAGAGGCAAGGCGTCTCGTGCCCGTTAACCCGGACGGCCATCGTGGAGCTCCGGAGGTGCTTGGGCCACGACTGGTCCAGGGTGACCGCGCTGAGCTGCGGGTAGCCGGCGGCGTGGTCGGAAGTGCTGGGACGGCCCCGCGATGACTGTCCATATTGATCATGCGCGTCAAGCGGCGTAGCAGATGGCGGCCAAGATGGTGGCCCCCATTGGTCGAGCGTGGCGGGCGGTGAGGAAAATGGCATCCAAGATGGTGGCCCCCATGGATCACACGTGGCCGGCCGCGTGGCGGAGGATGGCCAAGATGGCGGCCCCCATTTGTCGAGCGTGGCGGGCAGTGAGGAAGATGGCGGCCCCCATGGATCGCACGTGGCCGGCCGGGTGGGGGAGGATGGCCAAGATGGCAGCCCCCATGCGTCGCACGTGCTGCGAGGGCAGGAAGATGGCCACCCCCACTGATAGCACGAGGCTGATGACGTGTCTGCAGGGGGCGGAGTCGGCAGACACGCTGCCACACTGCGGGGTCTGCTGGCCTGTGAGTCTGAGGATCGGGCCTGTGAGTTCAAGTTCTTAGACCTGGCCAGGCAACTTTTGGCGAAATGTCCTTTTTTCCGCAGCTGCTGCAGTTCATGTTGGGGGCCGGGCAGTGCTGTCGGGGGTGTTGAGACTGGCCGCAAAAATAGCAGGGTAGCCCCCCCATGATGGGCGGGTGGCCGCGCGGCGCAGGCCTGGGGTAGTCTTTGGTCGGGGGCCCACGAAGGGGTCGGTGGTCAGCCTGGAATGCAGTAAGGCTCTGAAACGCAGCCACCAGAGAGGTGGCTAACGTTACCGTGTTGTCCAGGTCCTGGGCCCCCTTTTCGAGCAGGTGCTGTCTCACATAATTCGACTGGACTCCCGCCACGTAGGCGTCTCGGACGGTGAGTTCCATGTGCTGAATGGCCGTAATGGCCTGGTAATTACAGTTGCGTGCGAGGGCTTTGAGGTCACGTAGGTAGTCATCTAGCGACTCCCCGGGGCGCTGGCGGCATAGACCTCATTCACGGGCCGTACGTAGAGGCGTTCGAGCGTCGCGAGGGCGTCTGCGTATGAGGAGGCCTCGTCGAGCTGAACAGAAATGCGATGGCTCACCCGTGTGTGGAGGAGGCTCAGCTTCTGTTCATCAGTGACGGAAGGCGTGGAAGCGGCAGCGAGATAGGCCTTGAAGCATCAAAGCCAGTCCGAAAATTTTTATTTCACCTCCGCAGCCTGAGGATCGAGTTGCAGTCGATCAGGTTTGAGGGCTGATTCCATAGTTGTCTTTAAGCTGATTAAATTGATGCGACCATCAATTCACTCAAAGACACGAGTAGAAGCAAACCGAGGTTTTAATCAGCTTAGAACAGAGCCTACCTGCGACTAGTACAATACTGTGGACCGCCTACAGGTCAACTGCTCTTTATACTTCCTTTCAAGGGGGAGGAGCCATGGGTGGAGCCTGTACATGCACCAACATATCCCCTTGTGGGTGAAGCCACACAATAGCCCATAGGTGGAGCCCACAAGGTCAACAACACAACATAGCTGTAACACAATGGCAGAACATGATGCTAATACACTGGTGAATTACTAGTACTTACTTTAACCACAGCTACTTCAATGAATTTGAGACAATTGTAGATTTTGTTTGGTTGATTTGAAAACACCCAGAGGCGATTACAGGTTAGTGTGAGATGAAGAAGACCCCTTTGCCCCTATTTCCAAGAATGTCTCGCAAATCTTTCATCTGCTGATCTACTTGACACTCTTCCAAAATAAAGAAAGCCAATTCAAATATCGGAGCAAATAAAATTACTGTCGGGAAAGTGGGACCTTTGCAGAAGGCTAGCCCCTTAGTCTTCTATAAAGGATCTATCCATTCTTAAAGGATGTTTCCTATCTGAGACCGTCTACACTGGTGGCAGCTCATATCAAGTAACAAAAACATTTTTGGTTCCCATTATTAAATGAGAGGAAACTGGCATTGTTCACAGTTGTGAATTTCCCCCTTGATGTGACCATCAATTCACTAGACACGTGATTGGAAGTAAACTGTGGTTTTAATAGTCTTACAACTAAGCCAGCCTGCGACCAGAGGAACCGAGAGCAGGCTTACAGCTGCAGTGCTTTATACTTCCGGTTAGTGGGAGGAGCCATGGGCGGAGCCCAGTACAAACTCATCATCTCCCCCTATGGGCGGAGCCGTGCAACGGCTCACATACAGGGCCCACAAGGACACAATACATGCAAGGCAATACAGTGTGAATTACGATGGCATATAATTCATCACACCCCTTCCATTCCCAACAATTCAGTTTCCACTTGCAATTATAGTTTGATGAAATTACAGTCTACTTTTGGTCCATGCATTCAAATCTATTGAGAATTGCCTTGGCATTGCCATTCACTTTTAGTAATAGCCATTTATCCCCATCCAGCAAGGCTGAATTGAGCTCGGTTTCCAAAGGAGAAATCCCACTATTTTAACCTAATGAACGCCCGACCTTATAGTTACCAATTTTCTTGAAGTCTGAAGGTTGCAAAAAAAGGGCCGCCATTTCTTTTCAGTGAATATTAACAACTGAAAACTGGAAATCGATTTGTGGCAATTATTTTTTATCCTCCTGCTTCCTGGCTGTACAAACAATATCTTGTGCTGGCTGTAATTATAGTCAGAAAAATCTACCTTTGAAGCTTTTACTGTTGCAACTATTTTCCTCTTGTAGGCAGTTAATAAATTGTTAATGACTTTGTGACATGAGCAATGCTTACAAGAATAGATTTAAATTGGATTAGGTTAAATGTCCAATCAAAACTGACCAAGCATCTATAGAAAGTGGAGGTCTTGTGATGTATTGGTAGCATTCCCAATTCTGGGCCAGAAACTCTGGGTTTAAGTCTGACTTCAAGAACTTGGTGGCCACGGAAGGTGTGTTCACAATGTGGCCAAACACGTAGCTCATCAACCTACAAATCCTTCCAATATGCCTGATGTCAAGTGCCAAGCAGAAAGAGAGTTTCCTGGCCAGCCATAATTTAGAAGACAATAGTGAACCACTGCAATTCTTTGCCAAGCCTAATCATGGACCAATCTAATGGAAATTCATGGTCAGCGATGCCCTCATAAGGCGTGGTAGCTGGAGGGGGAGGAGGAACTATAGGAAATTCCAGCAAGCACATGCAGCAGTGTTTTCTATAGTCTTAACACCTAGTTTACAGGATCTGACATGATATTAAAAAACACACCAAGCTGTTGGTTGAAACCTTTTAATAAATTAGCTGGTGCAAAACATTTTTAGCAATGTGTAATTTCAATCAGATATTCAACTTTGTTAACAACAAATGCCACTATAAAGGTCCCTAGCAATTATCTCAGTTGGGGGTAACTTCAACCCTCTCATAACTAAATTGCATGTTTTTAATTAAAAGTAGTTGCTTTTACTTCAATTGCATCTGTTTATGACCTGTTCAATGAGGTTTTTAATACACATGCCACCCGCCCCCAAAACATGAGTTGAAATACTATAAACGTGTCAAGTATCAAATTGATATTAAGTGCCAAAATTATCAGTTGTTGTGTAATACAAGTTCTCAAAATACAGATAGGAAATGACAGGGTCAAAACATTTCTTTGTAAAATCTGTGTCAAGACCTGGGTGTTTCCCTTTATATTTTTCACAGCTACATAACAGACGTAACTCACAGATTTGATACTTTTAATACTAAGTTTGGAAATGATTCATTTGTATGCTATTGGATTGATGAGCTAACGTGTTTACTAAAAGATATATGGCAATGATCCCATTCTTATTGAGTCACAGACTGTAAAGCAGTGGATTCCTGGATTATTCAAACCCTGTAATTTCCTAATGCTGCATTGAGTCAATCTTTAAGTTAAATACAACACATTCCTAATAAGCTTGCCAAGTGTTATTGCACCTGGATCAGAATTTCTCCAAACTACAGATTAAAAATTGGCAATCTATAAATTTAGTTTCATATCACTCACTCACCTTTCTTGAACCAAGTTTTAAACAAAAACTATTTTACACAAAGGTAATTAGACATTTAAATTACACTGCTGATTGATTCATCTTGTGTACTAAGCGTGAAGGATCAGATAATTGGGAATATAGAATCAAACAGAAAGTGGCCATTCGGCATGTCAAGCCTGTGGCAGCCCTATGCAATTCGGCTGGTCCTACTCTTCTTTCCTGTAGCCGTGCGATTTTCTTTTCTTTTCAGTTCTTTATCCAATTCCCTTTTGAAAGCCATGATTGAATCTGCCTCCACCACATTCTCAGGAAGTGCATTCAAAATGTTTCCTCCAAATCCTAAGGATTTGCCTTTGATTCTTTTGCCAATCACTTTAAATCTGCATCCTCTGGGCCTCAACCCTTCCCCCAATGGATACAGTTTCTCTCTGTTTAGACCCCTCATGATTTTGAACACTTCCATCAAATCTCAATCTTTTCTTACGAAAGGGGAAATATTTTACACTGGGATGAAGATTTGATATTTGGTTATTTTACATGGGTCAGGAATTTCCTACAAATAGAAACAGGCAGTGGTTTTGTACACTGGATTACTGTCCTTCAATCAGCGTCTTTATGTGGGAGTTGATTGGACAAAGATTTTACAATAAGTCAAATCCACTTTTTCAGAACTAAATTTCTTCACAAACCAATAAATTTTAGTAATTAGAGATATTCTGTGTTTCATTTACAAGGAATTGAGCCAATCCTGGACAAAAAAAAGTCTGAATTTACATACGGCAAGCAGTAGGTACAGGCCACAAAGTGATTTTATGCAGGAAATGCGGACAACAAATTCTCTGAATTAGGGTACTTATCCGAATTTGCTTTCAAGTTGTGTATATGGTGAGTTAGCTGGTCCTTTCTCATATGTTTTTCAGATGAGCAACATATATGCTTAGATTTGTCTTCCACATAATGGAAGTGTTGTATTAGTAGACTTTGACAGGGCAGGCAAATACAATTGCCTCATCTATCCATCTGCTCGGGTGCACATTTCAGTAAATTAGGCTGACAGTAGCTCAAAGGGTAGAGTTTCTCTTCTAAAATAATGGATCTAATAAAATGAATGTAGGACAGTTGCAAAAACTACATTTGTTATGAAAAGCTATAAATTCTACTTATGCTTGGAATGCATCTGAATCCCTATCACTGCTATTTTAATAACACATTGCAAGTGAAAAAATACTTACATTAGGTTGGAAACCCTATCCCTCCTATTTTTATTCTTTCCCTTCTTGTTCAGGCCTCGTCAGTTTTCCATCTTGCATAACTGAGAGAGTAAGTGATTCTGTTACTTTACTCATCAGTGAGCCACCAGAAGTTGTGCAGTAGCATCTCATAAGAGGCCTGCCTTTGCTTCCAACAGACATATGGACAGGACTGGGAAATCATGTGAGGGGAATATGACTGGTATTCCTCCATTTTGTGAGGCAGAGACTGTTACTGTCTCGAATGCCATTCATCAATGCCCCACCTCTGTCTATTTTTGAGTATTAGTTTGACGTGGGACACAACTACACCTTTTTGTCCAACTATTTCTAGCTGGCCTGTGTTAACAGTACTAGCTGAAGCGGCTTACCATTGCTTTTGCCATTGTACACAGCCTGTTGTGGAGAGATTTGGATATGAAGGACTCAGGTATCAGTATTATTTGAAAATAATAAAACCATTTTTTTTTAAAATTGAGTTTTTGGTATATAAAACAAATATAAATATGAACAAACAATAGGAGATGAAGAGAAAAAAACAAAATTAAAAAGTAAAACAAACTATTTACACATAGATCGGCTTCAACTATTTACATTCATCCAACAGTTTCTTTTCTTTTTGCTCCTTATAGTATTTGCAGTGATGATTGTGGTCCCCTACGTTTCGCTGCCCACCGGGTTTTCTCAACTTTTTTTCCCCTTTGGTTCAGGTTGTTGCACATTCAACCCCCCCCCCCCCCCCCCAAAACCGGGTCTCATGCTTCTCCTGTTGGGCTACCACCACTGGGCTGGTTGAATATTTATTTGGTGGGAATGAGAGTGCTGCCCTGGCTAGGGCCCGGAGGAAGGTCCCTCTGCAGGAGTTCCCCTCCATAAGCACCCACTCGGTTCCTTTATCTACCCCTTTACTCTCTCCGCAGTCGCTGCCCAGTAGTAAATTGTAGGTTTGGGATGGCTAGGACACCCATGGATCTCGTTCTCTGCAGTACTCTCTTTAGGATCTTTGCATTGTTCCGACCCCACACAAACGCCATAACCAGTTTGTCCGATGAATTGAAAACGGCCATGTGAATGTAGATCGGGATGGATCTAAACATAGAACATCGAAAAATACAGCACAGAAGAGGCCCTTCAGCCCACGATATTGTGCCAAACTTTTGTCCGAGATTAAGAACAAATTAATCTACACCCCATCATTCTACCGTAATCCATGTACCTATCCAATAGCCGCTTGAAGGTCCCTAATGTTTCCGACTCAACTACTTCCACAGGCAGTGCATTCCACGTTCGCTGCTAGCTTTCTTTAATATTGTATTTCCTCTTCAGGAGAGGAACCTACGCAGTCCGTTAATTTTGATTGTTTAAATCCTCCACGCCAGTAAGAGTGGGAGTGTGTCCCATCTCTGCAGGTCCTTTTTTACTTCCTCTGTCAGGCTGGTCAGGTTCCACTTGTGGATCCTGTCCAATCATGAGCAATTTGGATTCCCAGGTAACAGAATTTATGTCGGACCTGTTTAAACAGCAGCCCCTCCAGCTCAAGAAAGCTTCAAACTCTTTCAAGAGCGCCATGATTCCTTCCATGCTGTTTTGCGGGTCCGAGATGTAGAGGAGCAGGTCATCCGCATAGACCAAGGCTCTGTGCTCTCTGTCTCCTCTCTGGATCCCGTTCCAATTCTTTGCTGGCCCAAGCGCGATCGCTAGTGGTTCGATCACTGGGGCGAACAGCAGCGGTGATAACGGGCACTCCTGCCTTGTGCCTCTGTGCAGCTAGAAGTAGCTAGAGCTGGTGGTATTTGTCCGTACCCTCGCCGTGGGAACGTTGTACAGGATTTTCACCGGGCGGTGAACCCTGTTCCTAGCCCAAACTGCTCCGTACCTCTATGGGGTACTTCCACTCTACTCTGTCGAAGGCCTTTTCAGCTTCCAGGGAGACGATCACCTCAGGTGTTCTCTCCCCAGATGGGGCCTTGATCATGTTGAGCAGACACCTGATGTTCGATGTTAACGGACTACCCTTGACAAAGCCAGTCTGTTCTTCTGTTATGACCTCTGGTACACAGTCTTCCAGCCTTTTGGCTAGGATCGTGGCCAGTATTTTTGTGTCTGCGTTTAGCAGCGAGATGGGTCTTAGTCTTCTTTTTTTTAAATTTAGAGTACCCAATTAATTTTTTCCAATTAAGGGGCAATTTAGCCTGTTCAATCCACCTACCTTGCACATCTTTGGGTTGTGGGGGCGAAACCCCCGCAAACACGGGGAGAATGTGCAAACTCCACACGGACAGTGACCCAGAGCCGGGATCGATCCTGGGACCTCAGCGCCGTGAGACCGCAGTGCTAACCCACTGAGCCACCGTGCTGCCCCGTCTTTGTCTTTTTTAGGTATCAGCGAGATTGAGGCTTGTACTAGCTTAGGCGGCAGGGTGCCCCTCGCCAGCAAGTCTGTGAACATCTCCCACAAGTGTGGGGCCAGTGCTATCGCGAATGTTTTGCGGAAGTCCGCCGGGAAACCATCCGGTCCAGGCGCCTTCCCCACCTGCATGGAGATAATACTCTCCATGACCTCTCCCAGTTCTAACAGTGCTTACAGGCTCCGTATCCTGACTGGCATGACCAGTCCATCAAGGGACAGCATTATCCCCGAGCCTCCCGCTGGGGGCTCCAAGGTGCACAGCCCCTGGTAGAAGGGCTAAAATGCCTTGTTGACGTTATCCGGCTCCGTTATTAATTTGCCTTTGCTCTCCCTAATCTGGGCTATTTCCCTCGTGGCTGTCTGCCTTCTCGGCTAGTGGGCCAGCAGGCGGCTAGCCTTGTCTCCGTGTTCATAAGGGCCCCCTTGTCTGGCGGAACTGGAATCTCACACCATTTCTGTACAGCTCAGCCTTCACTTTATTAAATTCAGCTCGGCGCTTGACCTTGTCAGCCCCAGTGTCCCGATAAATGCGGATCTTGTGACCTTCCCAGCTACAGCTTTTGCATTGTCTGGCCCAACGCAGGATTCTTTCCCGGTTCTGGTACCATTGCATCTTTGCAATTATCACCCTCGGCTGTTCCTGGCTTTGGGCTTTGGTCGAAGCAACCGGCATGCTGTCGATTTCTGGTGGGTTGGGGAAGCTGTCCCTTCCCACCAGATTGCCCAGCTTTTGGGCCACATAGTCTGTGGGGTTCCTACCTTCGATCCACTCCAGTAGGCCCATGATTCATAGGTTTTGCTGCCTTGACCGGTTCCCTGGTCCTCAAATTTTCAGCTCAGGTTCCCTTGTGTCGCGACCAGCCTTGCCGCCTCCTTTTTCAGGGCGACAATCCGGTCGCCCTGGTCAGTTGCTGCCCTCTCCAGTTCTTTAACTGTTTCCTCCTGGGCTTTCAGTCGCTTTTCGGTATTGTCCAGAAGCACCTGCATGGTCGCCGGAGCTTTGGTCACCGCAACCTTCACTGCAGCTTGTATCTTTGATTTTGTTTCTTCTTGATGGTCCCTCAATTCTCCTGCGAGAAACATCCTACAACCACCCCCTGGTATGGGGGGGTTTCTCGTGTGGTGGGTTGGTCCCTCTCGGTGTGGTGAAGTCTGCGTTTCACCGCCTCGTGCGCGGCTGGTTCAGTTGTTTGCCGTTTCTCCAGGCTTTTTTCACTCCTGCTCTCCACTCGTCCTCTGGACTGGCTGTTGTTTGGCATCTTTTCCTCCTTCTGTACTTTGTTAGTGGTGTGGGCATGATTTGTGTTGTTTGTGGGTGTTTTTCGGGCAAAAAAATTCCTATTTCTCAGGTTTGAGGGAAGAGAGCCACCTGATGTGCAACTTCTCAGCACATCCCCGTCACCGGCAGTCCATTTGAACATAATTTTAAATGAAAGCATTTTGCTTCTTTAAGAATTTGGATATAAGAAAAAAAAACCTTAAAGTTTGAGGGAATTCCTACATACAAAGGAAACTTCAAAACACTGCAATACTTTAGTTGCCAATGGAATGAATAACTAATAATAATAATAATCTTTATTCGTGTCACAAGTGGGCTTACATTACACTGCAATGAAGTTGCTGTGAAAATCCCCGTGGCCACACTACAGCGCCTGTTCGGGTACACAGAGGGAGAATTCAGAATTCACCTAACTCACATCTTTCAGGACTTGTGGAAGGAAACCAACGCAGACACGGAGAGAACATGCAGACTCCGTGGACAGTACGGGAATCGAACCCAGGTCTCTGGCACTGTGAAGCAATAGTGTGCTGCCCATTTGTGTTTATGGATGCTGTATAAGAAAACCGCGCCTTTAAATTTTACTTGCATCTGATTCAGAACTCCAGGTGTTTCATCTGTTACATAATTTGAAGTATTGGCTTTGATTTCTTAAGTGTGATTTGACAATAGCCACTCACTTGCTACGGTGTGAGATGGAATGAAAAGTTTGGTGCAATCTGAATCTTTGATCAGCATGAACACATAGATCTGAATTATTCCAGTTTGGATCGCTTTGAATTTAGACGCAATCTAGAATCTACTCCCGACTAAAGGATGATCGAGAAACAACTTGTTCCATAATTGAATTCAAGGTGATTGAAACTTTCAGGAATGTAAAAGCCATCTATTTGAAAAGGGAAATTAAGATTCATTTTCCATTTTTATTCCCGGATAATGATTCCACATATATTTAGTTTCATCCAGTGCTATTATGAATGTAACAGACCTCCTTAGTGGGGGAAGGGCATCAGAAAAAGTTGTTACATTTGTGCACTCATAAAAGCCTTTATTATATGTGTGCTCTTAAGTGAATAACAAGCTTATAGAGAACTTATTCTTTCGAGTTGAATGGAGTCATCCTTATTTTAATAATCCTCAAACTTATTTTTACTTGACATTGCTGGGAACATCCTCACCCATATAATTACTGGATATGTCTGAGGATTTGCTTAAACCACTTGGTGTTCAATTTCAGGGCTGTACACAAGACAGGGTGGAAGAGCCAAAACTCGTCAAACAAGGCTAGTTTGGCAGAACTCATACAGGCTCTGTCAGGACCAGCCCCATATACAAAGTATTGTTCTTGCAAATTTCAAGAAAAAAAACTGCACAAAATTCACCTTCGCTTGCTTCTACAGCCATTAAATTGCTATTTACAGTTTGAGCTTTTTTAAATGAAATAGCTAATTCAGGTTAATACAGAACAACATAAAATCAATTTACCAGAGAAAAGTTAATCTCAGAATGTTTTGCATTTGCATACTGATGCTACCTAATGTTCCCACTACAGTATTTGGGAACACATTATTGAAAGTTAGTGCATTGGAGGCATTTAGTGGCAGTAAAAAGGTACTGCAAGAACTTTTGAATTTTAACTTGTATTGTGGGAATCTTAACTTTTGATTCAATGATCCTCAGTTTTCTTCATCACACACATATTTTCCCTCAAGGTCAATTTTCCAACCTCCATAACACTGTCTGTCTCTACCGTTACTTCCACCAGTACCCTGGTCCCATCCCTATAGGTTTGGCTTCTCCATTGCTCTCCCCAACAGGCCTCCTTGTCTCAAACCATCCAAAATTACAGCTCATTCAAATTACCAAATTCACACCATTACCTGGAAAACGTTCCATACTGTCACCAATGTTTTAATAGCTCTGGTGTCATAGGAAATCAACTTCAAGATTCTCATCTTTGATTCAACTTTCTCCATGGCCTTCCCCTATCCTACCTCATCAATCTCCTTCAATCTCATTTCCTGCTCTTCTCAATGCCAAGTTACTTCTGGTCAGTCTCTTCGATACTGCTCTTTACTACTTATGCTTCTCTCCTCTAGAAGTTGATCTCTATCTTCTTACTTTGCTTTCAAAAACCTAAACATTTATGATCTGAGCATCTACCTGCACCAGCACAGTGGTTAGCACTATTGCTTCACAGCGCCAGGGTTCCAGGTTTGATTCCTGGCTTGGGTCACTGTCTGTGCGGAGTCTGCACGTTCTCCCCGTGTGTGCGTGGATTTGAAAATGAAATGAAATGAATGAAAATGAAATGAAAATCGCTTGTCACGAGTAGGCTTCAAATGAAGTTACTGTGAAAAGCCCCTAGTCGCCACATTCCGGCGTCTGTTCGGGGAGGCTGTTACGGGAATCGAACCGTGCTGCTGGCTTGCCTTGGTCTGCTTTCAAAGCCAGCGATTAGCCCAGTGAGCTAAACATTTCCTCCGGGTGCTCCAATTTCCTCCCACAAGTCCCGAAAGACGTGCTTGTTAGGTGGATTGGACATTCTGAATTCTCCCTCTTGTGTTCCCGAAGGAGATGCCGGAGTGTGGTGACTAGGGGCTTTGCACAGTAACTTCATTGCAGTGTTAATGTAAGCATAGGGAAAAGAGCTAACATTGAGAGTCCAGATGATCCATTGTCAAAGCTCTTTTCTCTCCCTACAGATGCTGCCAGACCTGCTGAGATTTTCCAGCATTTTCTCTTTGATTTCAGATTCCAGCATCCACAGTAATTTGCTTTTATTTAATGTAAGCCTACTTGTGACAATAAAAGATTATTATCGAACCTGAGTATCTACTGAGGCCAGCAATTAACCACAGGGAAAAGATGACATTTCTTCCCAGACTGTTAAGCCAAATAAAACCTCAGACTATGAATCCAACTGCACCAACTTCTACTGTTTAACTCTGACCAGTTGCCTTCCATGGGTGACACATCCACAGTCCCATGAGGACAAGTCATCAGTGTGTTCCATACAGTATATGAGAATCCGTCTACCCTCAGAGTCTTTTATTGTGTTTTTAAACACAGATTTATGCAATTGTCTTTATTAACTGCTTTTGATGGAATATACTCTATATATTCATTACACTGTAGGAATAAAGAAGTTCATGAGCTCTATTCTCTTGTTGAGATGAGGATGGGGCACAGGTGAGACGGGTTTGATAAGGTGGTTGGTAGAGGAGAAAAGACAAAAGGAGTTATATTTTCTCTCCTGGATGATCCATTCTGGGTGTCTTTGGTACAGATTGAAGCCCACTAGCACCTAATGTTGTCCTCGTTACAGCGAATGAAGAATGGGAAAACCAATTGTGCATCAGATGTGCTTAAACTTGCAGCTCGCCAGCATTCATTCCCTTTTCATCACTTATGCTGTAGCACTTCCTCTAAAACACACTAATGACATTCTTATGAACTTAAAACTTTTTTTTTGTCAAGATAATCACAATTCTTTTAAAGCGACTTACAAGAAACTGCTCCCTATGAATCACTATTCTGACACACTGACTGAGGTATACTATCATCTGAAACTTCTCCCATTTGTCTATAAATTATTGCTAGACTTATCCAGAAAGCTAAACAAACAAAATTACACTGTTTGCCAACCTGTTTTCAGACTTACCTTCCACCCAGTAATAGGTGTAATTACTACTAAAATATGCATTATGTTTACCTGTATTCACATACCATTCAACCTCACATCTGTAATTCTCCCTGTGGCACATTCCAAACTTCAGCCCTGTTATTTGGTCGAGGGCTTCTGCTGGACAAAAGGCACATCTTTCATTTGAAGTTCCCATATGGGTGTCTTTATGGGCTCAAGACCTTGGCACAAGTTGCCTGTGCCCTTCTCGGAAAGGGGCAGTTATTATGACATCTTAATTTCCTAGAAATTTTGATACACAGTTTGTAATTTTGCCAATTGATTGAACCCCTTTTTCATTGTTTCTTAATATTGGAGTGCATCAAAAATAACCGTATGGAATTCATTTCTATCTGAGTAGATTTCTTAGTGGCCTATGATTCCACCCATCATAGTGGCTAGTAAATTTCCACAGCTCTTTGTACATTTATTGACATGTTGGTGAATGCACTATTTAACAGGATTCTCCATTTTTTAATCTTCAGGTTAGTAGCGGCTGTAAAAAATTGTGCGTTCAACATAGGTAGCTCCGTCAGGATCTTAATTTCTCGTATTTTTCTAAACATTAAATGGTTCACAAAGTTAGGTGATAATGTTTTAATGGAAGAACATTACACCGCCTTGTGTAGAATTACTCTTCACTAAACTGGAGCTGTGTTGAAGAATATGAAATCTAACTGCTCCAAATAAACATACTGAGGTCAAGCAGAGTTTAATTGCTGCTGGTAAAGGATGATTACAAGTGCATTCCAAACCGTAAATTTTCAGATTCAAGTCAGAAACAACCTACATTAAATAACAGCTTTGTTTTAAAAATCTCTACAGTGCAGGAGGCCATTTGGCCCATCGGCTCTTCACCAACCTTCCGAAAGAGCACTCTACCTAGGCCCACTACCCTACCCTAATCCTGTCACCCACCTAACTGTTGGACACTAAGGAGCAATTTATCATGGTCCATGCAGCTAAGCCCCACATCCTTGGACTGGGTAGGAGGAAATCGGAGCACACGGAGGAAACCCACAGACACTAGGAGTGTGTGCAACCTCCACAGTCACTCAAAGTCAGAATCAAACCCAGGTCCCTGGCGCTGTGAGGCAGCAGTGCAAACCACTGTGTCACAGTGCCACCTCATACCTTAAAGAGAGATGCAGTATCTCAACAATTTTAAGCAGGTTAGAAATGTAAATAACTTAGTCATTATGGGCCTTGCAGTGTCGTGTTTGGCAGCTTTCTAATAGACACTACAATACAAACTACAATGCCAAACAAATCCAAAAGGTAAACTGGTTGCGAAACAGTGTATAGTAAAATACCAGCATATTTATTTTAATGATTTCTAAGGCAGCAAACCCACTGAAGTCTACCCTTCAGGCAATATTAATCCAGATTTCCATGCAATTATGCATCACTATAAATGATATAGCCTTTAAATTGTACAATTTGCAAGAATACTAGTAGAATCTTGGATTCCCAAAACACTGGTAAAAATCCCAGAAAAAATGGATTCAACTTGAATACATTTTATAGATTTGCTTTTGGCTGCCACTTCTAAACACTGCCACCAAAAGGAATCTGGTGGTACGTTCAACTGAAAAGCACTACATGTTGATGTAAAAGCTTGGAAATATTACAAGATATTCATAACACAAGCTTAATAATATATCTGATATTTATAGAAATACATTTTGGTCAATTAATAACTTTCCTTTTGGTGGAGGGAGAAGAAATGAAACAAGCAACATCTCTTTGGAAATACTCATTAACAAGGTTGGCTTATTAGTAGTTAAATAAGAGCAAAATACAGCGGATGATGGAAATCTGAAATAAAAACAGGAAGTGCTGGCAATACCCAGCAGGTCTTGTATCATCTGTGAAGGGAGAAAGAGAGTTAACGTCTCAAGTTGAATACTACTTCTCCTGAAGAAGAATCATATTTTACTCAAAACGTTAACTGTTTTTCTCTCTCTCATGCCAAACCTGCTGAGTTTTTCCAGCACTTTCTGTTTTCATTATGGTTTATTAGTAGTGCCTAGTGGGGGTCTCCTGTAATCCGGGTTCAACAAAGGGAAGCAAAATTTACAAGTATAATAAGCAGCTCACTAAATTTTAGTAATATTCCTGCACATAAATTTTGGGGGCTTTTGCCAAGCTGCAGCCAAGCTCTATGGATTTGAGTTAGTTTAATAGTAAAAGAAAATGCGCACTTCTTTATCAGGCAACAGAAGTTCTATCAATTGATATTTTTCATTAGGTTGAAGACTTTCATACGGTGATGGTTTGCTACAAGTATGTGACAAGTGACTGGCAAAAAATTCATTTGAACAATGCAGAAATCATGACCTTTTGTAAGGATAAACTATTGTTACTGGTTATATGCAGTCAATACAGTATCTAGTGTAATTCAATGCATTTCAAACTTTGTATTAACTCGGTAAACCATGACCCCAAGGTAAATTTGGGTTTAAACCATCTGTTCAAAGTGAATGATTCTACTGTGAAATGCTAATTCACTTTATCTGAAAGGCAATCAATCTAAATAAATACAAGAGTTTTAAATTATTGCTGTTGCTTAGCAAAAGGTTTCAGTTTCAAACACTGTACCTCATAATGACAATTATTACTATACAATTCTTTTGTCATTTGCACCAGAACCTGTTTTGCTAAGTAAACTTGAGCTTTAAGAAGCTGTATGCCCCACCTTTCCTCAGCGTCCGTGGGTGAATTGATCACATGGTGTGGCACTAAGCATGGAATTAGGGAAGGTCATGATTTGATCCCCGGGTCCCTCCTGGTTTTCTCCTCCCCTTCCACTCAAATCAGAACCAGTGTGTCTAAACAGTGCACAAAAATAAAAGTATCAAATAAAATGAAAAGTAGTGTTGATACGTGATGAACCATCAATCGAACGCGAGACAAGTTGCTGTACAAAAGTTAGGCTTTAATAAGCTAGAAGTTAGCCCTGCGGTCGACTACAGTAAATAGACGACCGCCGGGCGTTCTGGTTATTTATACCTCGCTCTGGAGGCGGGGTTAACTCAGCCTCACGACCAATCGGAGAGCCATCACATGACTGGTCTCAACCAATCGGTTGAGAGGCACATGACCGACCAGGGCCAATGGTAAGCCAGTGTTCTGCACCAATGGCAGACAGCTACGCAAATCATACCACCACATTCACCCCTTGCGGAGAAGCCGGGGGGGTAATCAACGAGAGCCGGGGGGGAGGGGGGGAGGTTGGGAGAACTGGTGGTATGAGTAGCAGCCAGAGAAGGGAGAAAAAAATGTTTTGGCTTCCCACTGGCCCAGACAATTAACAATAGTACAAAATGTCCCAACAAGGTCCATGGAGTTGTTGTAAATTAAATAGACTCGATCAGTCTTTTCGTGGCCCGTGACGTCCTGGCAGACCGCCGCAGTGGAGTTGGTGACGTTGGTTCAGCCGATGGTGGTGGTTCCGCTGACGTCCTGGAGTCCGGGAGCGATGGTCCTTGAACAGTCTCCGTCACCCAGGCTGGCGGTGGAGACGCCATGGATGGGGAAGGGGTGGCCAGGGTGGGGCGCTGGGGGAAAAAAAAAACAGGGGGGGGGGGCTCTGTGGCGAAGGGGGGGGGGGGGGGAGGAGGCCGCACAACAGCGGGTGCCAGGTCCCGGAGGGAGACCGTGTCCTACCGACCGTCGGGGTACTCCACATACGCATACTGCGGGTTAGCGTGGAGTAACTGGACTTGTTCAACCAACGGGTCGGACCTGTGCGCCTGCACATGCTTCCGGAGCAAGATGGGTCCAGGGGCGGCCAGCCACGTCGGGAGAGGGGATCCGGAGGATGACTTCCTGGGGAAAACAAGACGACGTACATGAGGTGTCTGATTTGTTGCGGTACAGAGGAGTGAGCGGATAGAATGTAGGGCATCGGGGATCACCTCTTGCCATCGGGAAATAGGGAGATCTCTGGACCGGAGGGCCAGTAGTATGGTCTTCCAGATGGTACCATTCTCCCGCTCGACCTGTCCGTTACCCCGAGGGTTATAGCTGGTCGTCCTGCTAGAGGCAATGCCCCTGTTGAGCAGGAATTGACTCAGTTCATCGCTCATAAATGAGGACCCCCGATCGCTATGTATGTATGCAGGGTAGCCGAACAGGGAGAAGATGGAGAGGAGGGCCTTAACGACGGTCGATGTGGTCATGTCGGGGCAGGGAATGGCGAAGGGGAAGCGGGACTATTCGTCGATTACCGGCAGGAAGTAAATGTTGCGGTTGCTAGAGGGAAGGGGCCCTTTGAAGTCAATGCTGAGACGTTCGAAGGGGCGGGATGCTTTGATCAGATGTGCGCGCTCAGGGCGGTAGAAGTGTGGTTTGCACTCTGCGCAGATGTGGCAGTCACGGGTTACTGTCCTGACTTCCTCGATGGAGAAAGGCAGGTTGCGGGCCTTAATGAAATGGTAGAAACGGGTCACCCCTGGATGGCAGAGGTCAGCGTGGAGGCGGTCTATCTGCGTGCTGGCGCAGGTACCGCGGGACAGGGCATCAGGAGGCTAATTGAGCTTCCCAGGACGATACAAGATCTCATAGTTGTACGTGGACAACTCGATCCGCCACCGTAAGCTCTGTCATTCTTAATCTTGCCCCTTTGTGCATTATCAAACATGAAGGCTACTGACCGTTGGTCTGTGAGGAGGGTAAACCTCCTGCCAGCCAAATAGTGCCTCCAATGTCGCACAGCTTCGACAATGGCCTGGGCTTCCTTTTCCACAGAGGGGTGGTGGAGTTCGGAAGCCTGGAGGGTTCTGGAGAAGAAGGCCACAGGTCTGCCCGCTTGGTTCAGGGTGGCCGCCAGAGCTACTTCTGATGCGTCGCTCTCGACCTGAAAGGGGAGGGACTCGTTGATGGCACGCATCGTGGCCTTTGCGATGTCCGCTTTGATGCGGCTAAAGGCCTGGCAGACCTCTGTCGACGGCGGGAAGGTCGTGGTTTGAATGAGGGGACGGGCCTTGTCAGCGTAATTGGGAACCCATTGGGCATAGTAAGCGTAGAAACCCAGGCAGCGTTTGAGGGATTTGAGGGTATTGGGAAGAGGGAGTTCCATCAGGGGGCGCATGCGTTCGGGGTCGGGGCCTATCACTCCGTTACGCACTACGTAGCCGAGGATGGCTAGACGGTCGGTGCTAAACACGCACTTATCCTTACTGTATGTGAGGTTAAGGAGTTTTGCGGTTTAGAGGCATTTCCGGAGGTTGGCGTCATGGTCCTGCTGGTCGTGGCCGCAGATGGTGACATTATCGAGATACGGTAAGGTAGCCCGTAATCCGTACTTGTCGACCATTCGGTCCATCTCCCGTTGGAAGACCGAGACCCCATTTGTGACACCAAATGGAACCCTAAGGAAGTGGTAGAGGCGCCCATCAGCCTCGAACGCGGTGTACTTGCGGTCACTCGCGCGGAGGGGGAGCTGGTGATAAGCGGACTTAAGGTCCACAGTGGAGAAGACCTTGTATTTCGCTATATCATTTACCATGGCGGAAATACGGGGCGAGGATACACGTCCAGTTGCATAAACCGGTTGATGTTCTGGCTATAGTCGATGACCATCAGGTTTTTCTCCCCAGTCCGGACCACCAGCACTTGGGCTCGCCAGGGACTGTTGCTGCCCTCGATGACCCCTTCCTTCAGCAACCTCTGGACCTCGGACCTGATGAAGGTCCGGTCCTGGGCGCTGTACCGCCTGCTCCGTGTCGTGACGGGTTTGCAATCGGGGGTGAGATTAGCAAACAAGGAGGGGGGGTCCACTTTGAGGGACGCGAGGCTGCAGACAGTGAGGGGGGGTATAGGGCCGCCGAATTGAAAGGTCAGGCTCTGCAGGTTGCACTGGAAGTCCAGTCCTAGGAGTGCCGGTGCGTAAAGGTCAGGGAGGACAAGGACTTTGTAATTTTTTAAAACCTTCCCTTGGACCGTGAGGTCCGCGATGCAGCTAACCCGATTTTGTGTTTTACAGGATGGACAGGGAGCGCGCAGCGTCTTACCATGGCAGGGTGAACAAAGCTTTCCGTGCTCCCAGAGTCCAGCAGGCAGCCCGTCTCGTGGCCGTTGAGGTGGATCAGCGTTGTTGTTTTGGCGAGCGTGCGTGGCCGTGACTGGTCGAGTTGAATGGTCGCGAGCCGTGGAGAAGAACCATCGTCGCAGTTGTCGTCGGCCGAGTAGTAGCTGGCAGAATCTTGCGTGCCAGTCCAGGAAGGTGGTGCCCAGTACCCGCACGTGGAGTCGGGGCCCCAAGATGGAGGCGCCCAGGACCCGCACGTGGAGTCGGCGCCCCAAGATGGCGGCGCCCAGGACCCGCACGTAGAGTCGGCGCCCCAAGATGGCGGCGCACGCGGGGCCCTCGTGGTTGTGGGGGACGGGGTTAGCGGTGCCGGCGGGCCGACCGGAGCGGCTGAGAGCGGGGGCAGAGAGGCGCGCAGGCCAGGCGTAGGGGCCGGGGGCAGCGAGGAGAGAGTTGCGCGGTGCGCTGGGAGGGCCCGGAGGAGGGGGAGGCGTGCAGGCCGGGCGCAGGGGTCCGGGGGGGGGGGGGGGGGGGGGGGAAAGAGATTGGCGCTGCGTACTGGAAGGGCCAGCAAGGGCCCGGAGTGGGGGATCCCCGGTCGCTGTGCGGTGCAGCAGCGACCAATTTGGCCTGGCAGACGGATGAAAAGTGGCCCTTCTTCCCGCAGCTCTTACAGAGGGCGGAGCGGGCCGGGCAGCGCGGGCGAGGGTGTTTCGCGAACCCACAGAAATAGCAGCAGGGCCCCGTGGACTTGTCGGGGCGTCCCGCGGCGCAGGCCTGAGGGAGGTCGGGAGCGGCGGATGGCGGTGGGGAAGCGTGCCAGGAGGTCCAGGGTGCTGCAGCGCGGCTGGGGGCATAGGCTCGGGCGTTTAAATCAGCGACCTCCAGGGAGGTGGAGAGAGTCCGTGCCTCAGTTAGGCTGAGGTCGTCTTTCTCCAGCATCCGCTGGCGGATAGCGGCAGACTGCATCCCAGCCATGTAAGCATTTCTAATCTCTTCTGATCTCTAATCAGAAGTTCCATGTGCTCCGTGGCTGAAACTTCCTCCCCAGGACAGCGAGGGCCTGGTAAAATTGGTCTAATGACTCACCGGGGAGCTGTCGTCTGGTAGCCAGCAGATGTCGGGCGAATACTCTGTTGACCAGTTTAAGAAACTGTCCATTCAGCTTAAGCATGGCCGCATCGTAATCTTTTTCCTCCCTGATCAGCGCGTAGGCTGCTGTGCCCACGCTGGAGTGGAGGATGTGAAGCTTCTGTGCCATGGTGGGGGGGCTATTTGCGGACGCCAGGTATCCCTCGACACATGCCAGCCAATGTTGAAAGATTTCTGAAGCGTTCTGAGTTTGCGGGCTGATGCGGAGGCATTCGGGCTTGAACCGGAGCTCCATCTTCAAAATTCTAGCTTATTAAATTGATGAACCATCAATCGAACGCGAGACGAGTTGCTGTACAAAAGTTAGGCTTTAATAAGCTAGAAGTTAGCCCTGCGGTCGACTACAGTAAATGGACGACCGCCGGGTGTTCTGGTTATTTATACCTCGCTCTGGAGGCGGGGTTAACTCAGCCTCTCGACCAATCGGAGAGCCGTCACATGATTGGTCTCAACCAATCGGTCAAGAGGCACATGACCGACCAGGGCCAATGGTAAGCCAGTGTTCTGCACCAATGGCAGACAGCTATGCAAATCATACCACCACAATATGGAACTCACTGAAACAGAAATAATTAAATCTTATTTTCCAGTGATTCAGACACAAAACGTACGACTCACGTAACCTGAAGCTTTATTATGATGTCACCATATTGGTTAATGGATGTGCCTTAAGAGATGGTTAAATAACAATATGATCTAAATATGGACTCCCATTGGTTGAGTTCGCTGTTAAGTAGAGCATGTGCCTCATTTGGATCTGTGGATATCAGAACGGTTTCCATGATTGGATCCCAATTAACCCACTGATTACTAAATATTTATCGCTTGCAAAATTTGCATATTTATAAAGTTCTTTAAAAGCTGAACATTGCAAAACATAAACAGTACTTGTGTTGATAAAATATTTACCAGTAAAATTCTTTTGAAAATATGTTGAGCTATTATTAATGATAGTGAATTGGAGACATTATAAAGATGCATTTAATAATTTATAAAGTATGCCAGCCATTGATGAAAAACTCACAGCTTGTGTGCTTCATTAAAAAAAATGTATTTTCCAAATATAATTTAAATAATAGTTAACAAAAATGTTCAGAAGATTTTCTTCTCCATCCTCTCCACATTTTATGCAGTTTCTTCGTGCTGTAGGTAACTGTTTTTCGCATACCTAAATACACATGAAACATTACATGAGACACTGCTTAAACCTCTAAAATTGCCAATGGCATTTTAGCTGAATGTAATCAATATAATAGTGGAAAATTATTTAGTTATAGGAAGAAAACAAAACAAAACAAAACAAAAAAAAAAAAAACTTACCAGCAGTAAGAATTCCTTTCGCACTTTGGGTAAGACTGGAGGATTTTACGATACCAGATACACCTCGCATTTGGAGAAAAAAAAAACCAAAGCTATTATTCTAATTTGTAAGGAATTAACATATGCTATAAAAGTCCCAAATATATTTTAAAATACTATTTTTAACAGTTAAGACTCAAATTTGGAAGTGCTGCTTGGAAAAGATAATGCATGTAAATTAAACTGGCCTTGGAGTATCAGTCTCAAATCTAGGGGCGCTCTCCCACAATTGTCCTCCAGCTGTTGTTACTGTTTTGCTCACAATTTTGCGTTCAAACTCCCTCCCCGGCAAGTACACGAGCAAAGGTATTTACAACAAAAGCAGCAGAACCTGGACTTTTGCATTAGCCAGTTTACAATGGGCTGTACAGGTTTAGTTTATTAAATGATGAAGAAGGGGATGTCTGACAAAATGCAACGTTGCTCATTTACAGTGCCTAAATGCAGCTTTGTGGCCATTATTCCCCATATCAAACTTCGGTGTGGTACCAATGTTCTCTAACTTCCATTAGTTGTGCACAGTCCTTTTGCCTACCACACAAATTAATAAAGTCAATAATGTGGTATGTGAATCTCAGCAATTGCTTTTGTTTATTGTCACGTGTACCAGGGTACAGTGAAAAGTATTTTTCTGCGAGCTGCTCAACAGATCATTAAGTACATGGGAAGAAAAGGGAATAAAAGAAAATACAGAATAGGGCAACACAAGATACACAACGTAACTACATAACACCGGCATCGGGTGAAGCATACAGGGGTGTAGTGTTAATCAGGTCAGTCCATAAGAAGGTCATTTAGGAGTCTGGTAACAGCGGGGAAGAAGCTGTTCGTGCGTGTTTTCAGACTTTTGTACACCTACCCGATGGAAGAAGTTGGACGAGTGAGTAGGCCGGGTGGGAGGGGCGCACAGTGCCTGTGCAACGGCAGTTATGTAAGCCATTCATCCCAATGACTGGCGAATCATATCAAACAGCTGGTCTCTGGCTGTTTTCAATAGGCAGAGTATTAATTATACCAATCTGTGCTTTCAAAACTCAGCATCTAATGCTAAATGTGATTCTGCAATTGGACAGCACTTAATGAACAATCTCGAGTGTGCTAAGAATTACACTAAAAAACAATTTTAGATTATCAGTTGGGTTTGCAATTTTGCTATCTTGAAGGCCCCAATCTTGATATCAAGGTGTTCAGTGGAAGAGAGGCAATCGATTTCTAAAGTGGTCGACTGAATATAAGTAGCCCACCTATGTTTTGGATAGGTTGCATGGCATATCAAATCAAAGCTTCGATCATATATATCCCAGCTTCATCAGATGGAATGTGTGTTTCTTGGATAGAGATCACATGTTAGTTGCATGTTGCTGGATGAGATTGATAATTAGTAGACGCTTGACGGCAGTTAGCATCTCAATGTTGAGTCGCGGGATGCAGAGTGCAGATCCGATCATGAGGGATCTAAAGGAATTCATACTGCTGGCTGTCTAAGAGATGGTGATACCAGGATATTTGAAGCCTGAGTTTGCTGAATTTGGTTTGCTTGTAGGATCACTGGTTCTCTGGGTTATACCGGGTACTGACGGATGGCGTGACATCAACCCAAGCCTGCTGCTACACAAGGACCTTACCAGACCACCTGCTGCTCACCTCCCATCATACCAGCCCATCGGTACCAGGAATAACAATAGAGGCCATGTGGCACAGGAATGGAACCAACATGCCACCATTAGAAAACACTTCATCACAGATCCCACAGCCCGCCCACCCACTTTCAACCTGCCACACCAACACTGTACACTACTTAACTATACCCACCCTGGCTAAAGCCTTTGTGCAGCCAACCAGCACAAGTGGGCCTCGTAGGGAACCTGGACTGCATCTGTGATGCACCCCAATCAATGACTCATATCATTGAAGACTGCCCCCTAACAAAATTCAGCGGAGATCGCAGAGGGCTCCATTCATCCACTGCGGATGCTATTGCCTGGCCTGGTGATTACTGCACACATTAAAAGAAAATAGAGGGGTGGCCTTGCCAGATGCCAGCATTCGAGAGCCGCACATTTCCTCCGGAGGATATTGAAAGGGATGAATTTGAAGAAGCTGAGGCTGCCGGGGAAGAGTCTATAGCACCAACCAGGCAGGTCAGATTTACATACTGGGCACCCATTCCACCAGATTCCACGAGGAGGATGACAAGTTATAGTCAGCATCCTCTTTGACAAGTGCCCTCCATCATGAGTCCACATGAACACCAGCATTGCAATCCCTCTCATTGCAACTCTGCACTTTAATCGGAGAGTGAGTGCTTACCCATTTGGCTAACCATTGTCCTGTTTCTTTGAAGGATGACAAAACCGTGGGAATATGTGTCCTTGTTGAAATGAGGACCAACCTGGAGGAGAGCATCCCAGCATCACACATCAGATGACACGGCCTCTTCTTGTGACTCTGCAGCATGCCAGCCATCATGGTAGCCTAGTAGAGGCAGGTGTTTCTCCTTAGTGGACTTATAGCAGTATACCTTCACTCTGACAAGTTCCTCAAGGAGATCCATCGCAACAATGTGAGTACGCATTCTGTGCCACCGTGCTTGTGAAAATGAAAGGTCATACTTGGGGGCCAAGGCAGAGGATGTCATGCAGGTCTCACTCCATTTTGACATCGCCCGTCCTTTGTGCCATCTTCTCCTCCACCACATTCACATCTGGCACGCTCAGTTAGGGATGCAGGCGTGCATTCATTCTGAACTTTCCATGAATCTGGACCACCCAAGGATCACAAATTTCAAATGGCCAGTTTGCCCTTACAATTAGCCCTGACCCTTGCCAACTGTAAAATGCTACGGCATGAAGTACTCAAGATATTGTTTTGTTGATAACAAAGATAAATCTTCAGATTCATTATATCCTCATTTGCATTCCATTGCTGCCCTCAACATTTTCAAAAGCTACTATCAGCACTTCCGGAGCATGCTTCAAGGCTCCATGGACTGCAACATATGGATATACCATAACCGACCTCAACGAGCGTATAGGTGAGAGGATGCTCCTCAGAATGGCTCAACTCTGTATCCTTACATCCAGAGCCTTGTGGCTGCAATGCGGACAACCATAAGGTGTTAAGGCCTCCGAGGGGCAGAGCTCCGGCACTAGGTTTAAAGGTGCTCACACTGATTGCTATGCTTAGCAAACGTACACTCAGAGAGTCGGCAATGTGCAAGTGTGTGCACGAGCAAAGAGTAAAAATATTGGAAATCTTGCTGGATGACAATGAGTAAATGGAGTTTCAGGATCATGATCCTTCTCCATGGATAATAGGCCTTCACTGTACATTAATGCAGATAAAACGGGTCAATACCTTAGCCTCAGTCTTAAACAGCCAAGAATGAACATGACATGAACCAGCCCACCATGTGAATGAGGTTCCGTACACAATCAGACTTGATATATAGGACGATGTATCACTGGTGTTCAAAGTCACCATGGTGAGGGCAGCATGGTGGAACAGTGGCTAGCATTGCTGCCTGCGGCACCGAGGACCCGGGTTCAAATCCTGGCCCTGGGTCACTGTCCATGTGGAGTTTGCACGTTCTCCCCGTATCTGCGTAGCTTTCACCCCCCATATCCCAAAGTTGTGGAGGTGGATTGGCCACGCTAAATTGCCCCTCAATTCGAAAAAATAATTGGGTACTCTAAATTTATTTTTAAAAATCATGGCAGCACATGCTGTGGGGACATGGAAGGTAACAATATCCACCAGACACACATGGGGCCGGATCCTCCAATTCAGAGTGTTTTTTTATAAATGTTTTTTATTGAGTTTTTGAACAAAGTATATTTGCCGTTATGTACAGAGGGGCAGCACGGTAGCATTGTGGATAGCACAACTGCTTCACAGTTCCTGGGTCCCAGGTTCGATTCCGGCTTGGGTCGCTGTCTGTGCAGAGTCTGCACGTTCTCCCCGTGTGTGCGTGGGTTTCCTCTGGGTGCTCCGGTTTCCTCCCACAGTCCAAAGATGTGCAGGTTAGGTGGATTGGCCATGATAAATTGCCCTTAGTGTTGGGTGGGGTTACTGGGTTATGGGGATAGGGTGGTGGTGTTGACCTTGGGTAGGGTGCTCTTTCCAAGAGCCGGTGCAGACTCGATGGGCTGAATGGCCTCGTTCTGCACTGCAAATTCAATATGATATATGTATATATAGAAGAGAGAGAGAGAGAAGGGCACACACAAACATATCACAAAAAAAAAGTAATAATAAGAAATATAAAATCAAATCAAGTAACTGATAAGGTATTATACACCAATTCAAAAGCAGCAACTCTGTACACTTGGCAAAATTATTTACAACACACCAGCAGGCATCTGTTTGGGGGGCGGGTGTATACATTTGGGTGCCGGAGAAACAATTACAGAGGGCAACACTCGAATGGGTCTGGTGTTGGTGTTGTCACTTGCTTCTCACGGACGGATTTCGCTGCCGTTGTCGTCTCGCGCTCACCTCCGCTTCAGCCGTTCCTCCCGTATTCTCCTTTTTCTCTGTTCCTGTGTTTGCCAAGTTTGTTATCGTTTCCCTGCCTCCCCACCTACCTGGTTCTCCTCTATTGTTCCCCCCCCTTCTATCTCTCATGCTTTGGCTACTTTCCCCTGATTCTTGGCTACCTGGCTATTCTTCTGCTTGTTCGTTGGCCACAAACAGGCCCCGAAACAATTGGGTGAATGGCTCCCACGTTCTGTGAAAGCCGTCATCTGACCCTCGGATGGCAAATTTGATTTTCTCCATTTGGAGAGATTCCGAGAGGTCGGATAGCCAGTCTGCAGCTTTGGGTGGTGCTGCTGACCACCAGTCGAACAGGATTCTGCGGCGGGCAATCAGGGAGGCAAAGGCAAGGGTGCCCGCCCTCCTCCCCTGGAATAGATTTGGCTGGTCTGAAACCCCGAAGACCGCCACTTTTTGGGCATGGCTCCACCCTCACCCCCACCACTTTGGACATTGTCTCGAAGAAGGCTATCCAGTACCCCGCAAGTCTAGGGCAAGACCAGAACATGTGGGTGTAGTTGGCCGGGCCTCCTTGACACTGTTCACATCTATCCTCCACCTCCGGGGAGAACCTACTCGTACGGGTTCTTGTTAAGTCGGCTTTATGTACCACTTTTAGTTGCATCAGGCTGGGCCTTGCGCAAGTGGAGGTGGAGTTGACCCTATGCAGTGCTTCGCTCCAGAGTCCCCACCCTATTTCAATCCCCAGGCCCTCCTCCCATTTCTTTCTTGTTCCCTCCAGTACGGTGTCGGCCCTTTCTACCAGTCAGTCATACACGGCGCTACAGTTTCCTTTATCTAGGATGCTTGCGCCCGGTAACTCTTCCAGTAATGTCTGTCGTGGCGGTTGTGGATATGTCTCTGTCTCCTTTTGTAGGAAGTTTTTGAGTTGCAGGTACCTTAGCTCATTCCCCCTGACTAGCTGGAATTTTTCCGTCAGTTCGTCCAGTGTTGCGATCCTGCCGTCCGTGTATAGGTCCCTGACTCAGTGTCCCTCCATCCTGTCCCCACCTTTTGAAAGTGGTGTCAAGTCAGTGCTGGTGTGAACCTATGGTTGCTGCAGATGGGATCTTTGTCCGACATTTTAGTCAGGCCAAATTGCTGCCGTAGTTGGTTCCAGGACTGGAGGGTAGCTATCACCACCAGGCTGCTGGGGTGTTTTTTGAGTGGGGATAGGAGTGCTGACCTCCGGAGGGAGGTCCCCATGCAGGAGGCCTCTTCCGTGCGCACCCATTCGGCTTCTGGCTCCTTGATCCATCCCCTTATTCGCTCGGCCGTCGCCGCCCAGTGGTAGAATTGTAGGTTTGGGAGGGCTAGACCCCCCCCGGATTTTGTTTTTGTAGGATCTTCTTCGGGATCCTAGCATTCTTCCCCCCCACCCCCATACGAACACCATGATTAGTTTGCCCAGCGCTTTGAAAAAGGCCTTGGGGATGTAGATCGGGATGGATCTAAGTAGGAAGAGGGCAGCACGTTCATTTTGATCGTCTGGACTCTCCCCACGAGGGAGAGTGGGAGTGTGTTCCATCTTTGCAGGTCCTTTTTTATTTCCTCTGTCAGACTGGTGAGGTTCCATTTGTGGATCCCTTTCCAGTCATGGGCCATTTGGATCCCCATGAATTTGTATCGGGCTTGTTTAAACGGCAGTCCCGTTAGTGCTGCCCCCCTACTTGCGGGTGTACTGGGAAGATCTCGCTTTTGCTCATGTTGAGTTTGTAGCCCGAGAAGGCGCCAAGCTCTTTCAGGAGCACGATGATTCCGTCCATGCTGTTTTGTGGGTCCGGAATGTAGAGGAGCAGGTCATCTGCATAGAGTGAGACTCTGTGCTCTCTGCCACCCCTTTGGATCCCCCTCCAGCTTTTTGCTGCTCTGAGCGCAATTGCTAGTGGCTCGATCGCTAGAGCAAACAGCAGCGGGGACAGTGGGCATCCTTGTCTGGTGCACCTATGCAACTGGAAGTATCGGGAGTTGGTGTTGGTTGCCCGTACGCTCACCATGGGTGCGCTATATAGGAGTTTTACCCAGGAGGTGA
Organism: Scyliorhinus canicula; assembly: GCF_902713615.1. NCBI lineage: Eukaryota > Metazoa > Chordata > Chondrichthyes > Carcharhiniformes > Scyliorhinidae > Scyliorhinus > Scyliorhinus canicula. Next base: position 29,202,940 of record NC_052156.1, read on the forward strand.
ATCCTGTTCCAAGCCCGAACCACTCCAGTACCTCTATGAGGTATTTCCATTTGACTCTGTCGAAGGCCTTTTCTGCGTCTAGGTAGACGATCATCTCTGGTGTTCTCTCCCCGGACGGGATCATTATCACGTTCAGCAGGCACCTGATGTTTGAAGTAAGCTGTCTACCTTTGACAAAGCCCGTCTGGTCCTCTGCGACCACCTCAGGTACACAGTCTTCTAGCCTTTTGACTAGAATTTTGGCATCTGCATTCAGCAGTGAGATGGGTATGTTTGACCCACATTCCGTTGGATCTTTATTTTTCTTAGATATCAGCGAGATTGAGGCCTGTGCTAGCGTGGGTGGCAGAGTGCCACGAGCCAGCAAGTCTCTCGCAGGTGACCATCTCTTGCAGGTACGGGGCCAGTGCTGTCGCAAATTTTTTGTAGAAGTCCGCCGGGAGCCCGTCTAGTCCCGGCGCCTTCCCTGCTTGCATGGAGCTAATGCTGTCCATGATCTCTCTCAGTACTAGTGGTGCTTCCAGGCCCCGTTTTCTGCCCTCCCCCACGACTGGTATGTCCAGTTCATCAAGCAACCATTTCATCCCGGACTCCCACCTTGGGGGCTCTGAGGTGTACAGCCCTTGGTAAAAGGCCCTGAAGGCTTTGTTGATCTTTTCTGGTTCTGTTTCTAATGTGCCTCTGGTATCCCTGATTTGTGCAATTTCTCTGGTGGCTGCCTGCTTTCTCAGCTGGTGTGCCAACAGGCAGCTGGCTTTGTCTCCGTGTTCGTACAGGGTCCCAAGTGCCAGGAGCTCTACGGTCGGGGCCTCAGAGTATTTACGGTCTATCTCCAGTATGGAGTCGACCAGTTGCTGCTCAGCCGCCCTTTCCTCCCTATCCCTTCGCGCTTTGAAAGCGATGATTTCCCCTCTTAGTACGGCCTTAGAACATGGAGGGTGAGACCTCCTCTCCGACCCAGGGCACAGGTTTAAAGTTGGCTGTCAGTGGCATGCGCAGCTGCATGGTTGCCTTGCAAGCTGCAGTAATGGTGTTGCATTCCATATAATAATATTTATTGTCACAAGTAGGCTTACATTAACACTGCAATGAAGTTACTGTGAAAAGCCCGTAGTTGTCACATTCCGTCGCCTGTTCGGGTACACAGAGGGAGAATTCAGAATGTCCAATTCACCCAACAGCACATCTTTCAGGACTTGTGGGAGGAAACCGGAGCATCCGGAAGAAACCCACGCAGATACGGGGAGAACGTGCAGACTCCGCACAGACAGTGACCCAAGCCGGGAATCGAACCTGGGACCCTGGCACTGTGAGCAACAGTGCTGCTACCCACTGTGCTACGATGCTGCACTCCCCCCCCCCCCACCCCCATAGCACTCCTCCTGGCCACACCCCACTACTCCCCCCAGCCCTGGGAGAAGACCCCCAGGCCAACGGCACGACTGTCGGCGAAGTATGGCGGTGCTGGACTATGTCTGTACATCCTCTCTATCTCAGCAGCCACCACACCAGGTGCACGATTTGTGAGAGCACACGTGGACCGCGCTGTTGTGAACTCGACCCGTCGGAGGCGGAGACTGCGGGTAGGCCCACTAATGATATGCAAATGGTGTTGCAACTACGCGTGGCGTGTGTCGCTTTGAAGCCGTTTTGAGGGAGGCGGAGCATCGTGATTCAGTGTTGGGAGCTATTTTCTGCCCGATCGCACGCCCCGATTTTGGCGTTGGTTAACGGAGAATCCGTCCATGGTTTTGACATATGCAGTAAGTGAAAGGAGGGACCATGGTGTCACACATTCTGCTCATCATAAAGAGGAGACATATACAAAATGGATGCGATTCTATTTACATGGTTGACAATTATATACATGTGGTTCTTGGGCACTCCCTCAGGGTCGAGGATAACTTGCTTCCACTCCAGGGGAGGTGGGTTCAGCTTGGCTGAATACTCCAATCCTGGAACCACAGACTCTGCCACTGGTTTGGCAGGTGGTGTTTGATGAGGTGTGTGGGTGGGCCCTCTGGTTTCTGCACTCTCCGCTGTTTACGCTTGGCCTCTCTGTGACACGCGAGATGATTGGCGCCTTCGTGGATGTTTTTTCTGTAGTTTCTGTAAGAGAATTCCCACGTGTCGGTGAGGATGTTGCACTTATATAGGGAGGCTTTCAGAGTGTCCTTAACGCGTTTCCTCTGTCCCCCTCGTAATCACTGGCCATTGCAGAGCTCAAAGGAGAGCACTTGTTTTGGGAGTCTTGTGTTGGGAATTTGGAGCCTTGGTTCAATGGGTGTCTCCTCACGGGGCTATATTAGTGTCTTCTGTTTATTTTTCGTTTCGTATTACTATTTACTCACTGGGGCTGGAGAGGTAGCTTAATTGGTTGATTCGTGTGGTGAGAAGGGTCCGGACAATGAGGCGACAGTCTGATCGGCACCAGGGGCGGGAGCTGCCGGGGTCAGCTGACTCTCGGGAGCGTAGTGGGGGGTGAGCAAGTGCTCAGTTGGTGCTTGGCTGGGGGTCTTGGGTCATGGGGCTGTTGGGGGGGGGGGGGGGGGGGGATGCTGCTTTGCTTACAGAGGAGGTATCAATTTCGGGGCACCAATCGAGGGTCGGGGGCTCAAGGAAGCGAAGGCCGCAGGCTCGAGGTTGGCCAAAAAAAGGCGATGGCTAGTCGGGGGGGGGGGGGGGGGGGGGGGGGGGGACCCCCCCTTCCCGGCTGATCACGTGGAATGTGAGGGGTTTGAATGGGGTCAAAAGAGCGCGCGTGTTTGCGCATTTAAAGGGGTTAAAGGCAGGTGTAGCAATGCTTCAGGAGACACCTTTAAAGCTTGCAGATCACACGAGATTTGGAAATGGATGGGTAGGCCAGGTGTTCCATTCAGGGCTGGATTCGAAGACCAGGGGGGTAGCAATTCTGATCAGTAAAGGTGTGGCATTCAAGGCTGGGAGAATTGTGGCAGATAACGGGGACAGGTATATAATGGTGAGTGGAAAGTTGGAGTGGGCCCGGGCAGTGTTTGTGAACGTCTACGCTCCGAATTGGGATGATGTGGAATTAACGAGACGCATGCTAGGCAAAATCCCGGACTTAGAGTCACACAACCTGATCATGGAGGGAGACTTTAACAGTCATTGACCCCGAGCTGGACCGGTCGAAGTCCAGGACAGGGAAGCGACTGGCAGCGGCTAAGGAACTGAAGGGTTTTATGGAGCAGATCGGGGGTGGGGATCCATGGAGGCTCGCGCGGCCGAGAGCGAAAGAGTTCTCTTTTTTCTCCCACGTTCATAAGGTTTATTCCCGCATAGACTTCTTTGTCTTGAGCAGGGCGTTAATCCCAAAAGTGGCGGGAACGGAATACTCAGCAATCACAGTCTCGGACTGTGCTCCGCACTGGGTGGACCTGCGGCTTAGTGAGGAGAGAGGGCAGTGCCCATTCTGGAGACTGGATGTAGGGCTGCTGGCGGACGAAGAGTTTGCGGGCGGATTAGCAGGAACATCCAGGATTACCTGGAAACAAACGATACGGGTGAGGTAGCAGCAGCAACGGTCTGGGAGGCTCTGAAGGCAGTTGTCAGAGGGGAGCTCATCTGAATTCGATCCCATAGGGAAAGAGAAAAAGAGCAGAGAGGGAGACTGGTGGAGGAGATACTCCGAGTGGACAGGAGATATGCGGAGGCCCCTGAGGCGGGGCTACTGAGGGAGCGACGGAGTCTGCAGGCGGAGTTTGAACTGCTGACCACAGGGAAAGCGGTAGCACAGCTGAGGAAGGCAAGGGGGGCAGTCTGAGTACGGGGAGAAAACGAGTAGAATGCTGGCACACCAACTGCGAAAGAGGGAGGCGGCCAGGAAAATTGGGGAAGTAAAGAATAAGGAGGAAACATGGTCCTGGATCAGGTTGGGGGGGGGGAGCGGAAGGGATGAGGCAATTTTTGGACCAGTTGAGGTTCCCAAAGATGGAAGAGGACCTGGTGGAGGGGCTGGGGGCCCCAATTGAATTGGAGGAGATTGTCAAAGGTATAGAGGGCATGCAATCGGGTAAAGCCCTGGGCCGGACGGGTACCAGGTAGAACTCTATAAGAAATTTTCGGAAATATTGAACCCACACCTGATGAGGATCTCCAATGAGGGTAGAGAGAAAGGAACCCTCCCCCCAACAATGTCACAGGCCTTGATCTCACTCATTCTTAAACAAGGGAAGGACCCGGAACAATGCGGGTCATACAGACCGATTGCAAGTGTATAAACCACTGAGGTCGGGGTACTTCGAGCTTCACCGGGGAACGAGGCAGGGGTGTCCCCTCTCCCCGTTACTATTTGCCCTAGCTATAGAACCGTTACTATGGCGCTGAGAGCCTCGAGGAACTGGCGGGGGTGACATCCGGTCTCACTATACGCTGATGATTAGCTCCTGTACATTTTGGACCCTGTGGAGGGGATGGGGGAGGTTCTGCGGATCCTGAGGGATTTTGGTAGTTTTTCAGGGTACAAACTGAACATGGGAAAGAGCGAGTTGTTTGTGATCCTGGCCAAGGGGCAGGAGGAGAGACTGAAAGAGCTGCCGCTCAGGATGGTAGAGAAAAGTTTTCGTTACCTGGCTATACAGGTGGTCAGGAAATGGGATGCTCGGCATGGGCTCAACCTGACCCGGTTGGTGGAGCAAATGGAAGGGGACTTTAAAAGGTGGGATATGCTCCTGCTGTCACTGGCAGGGAGGGTGCAGAGCGTGAAAGTGACCGTCCCCACAGATTTTTGTTTGTCTTTCAGTGCCTCTCCATCTTAATCCCGAAGGCCTTTTTAAAGCTGGTGAGTAGGATCATTTTGGGCTTTATGTGGGCGAATAAGACCCTGCGAGTAAGATCACTGTTGGAGCGCAGTCGGAGGGCCGGGGTTGTGGGGGGGGGGGGGGGGGGGGGGTTGGCGCTGGGCGGCCAATATAGCTATGATTAGGAAGTGGGCGATGGGGGGCGGGGGGGCGTAGGAGCAGCTGGAAGCAGAGTCATGTGAAGGTACTAGTCTGAGAGCTTTGATAACGGCTCCTTTGCCGTTCTCGTCGACCCGTTACTCCACAAGTCCGGTGGTGGTGGTGACACTGAGGATCTGGGGACAGTGGAGGTGGTACAAGAAGGTGGAGGGAGCGTCGGTCTGGACCCCGATATGTAACAACCACAGGTTTGTCCCGGGTAGGATGGATGGTGTGTTCCAGAGCTGGCAGAGGGCAGGCATCAGAAGGATGGGAGATCTGTTCATAGACGGAAGCTTTCCCAGTTTGAAGGCGCTAGAGGACAAATTTAATCTGCCGTCAGGAAATGCCTTTAAATATCTGCGAGTACGAGCCTTCCTGAAATAAACCGGTAGTGGCCTTTCCGACGCTGCCGCTACTGAGGATACAGGACAGGGTGGTCTCTGGCACCTGGGTGGGGGAGGGGAAAGTGTCGGATATCTACCAGGAACTACAGGAGGCGGAGGAAACCCCGGTGGAGGAGCTCAAGGGAAAGTGGGAGGAAGAGCTAGGTGAGGAGCTGGAAGCGGGACTGTGGGCAGAGGTCCTGGAGAGGGTTAATTCCTCCTCATCATGTGCCAGGCTCAGTCTAATTCAATTTAAGGTGGTCCACCGGCACACATGACGGCGGCGAGAAAGAGCAAGTTTTTTGGGGTAGAAGACAGTTGTTTGAGGTGCAAGGGCAGCCCTGCAAACCATGTCCACATGTTTTGGGCATGTCCGGAGCTTCGAGAGTTCTGGCAAAGGTTCGCGAGGGCAATGTCCAAGGTGCTTAACACACAAGTCCATGGATAGCGATCTTTGGAGTGTCAGAAGACCCAGGAGTTCAGGGAGTGAAAGAGGCCGACGTCTTGGCCTTTGCCTCCCTAGTAGCCCGGAGACGGATTTTATTAATGTGGAGGGACTCGAGGTCCCCGAGTATAGAGACTTGGGTTAATGACATGGCTGGGTTTCTCAGCCTCGAGAAAATAAAGTTTGCCTTAAGAGGGTCTATGCTAGGGTTCTCTTGGAGGTGGCAGCCGTTCGTCGACTTTCTCGGGGTAAATTAAAATGTCAGCAGCAATCTGTGGGGGGGGTGAGTGCTTCATTGGGATGGTGTGGGAAGATTGAGTCACGTGGGGTAATGTCTATTTAATTGTTATTGTATATTCTCTTTTGAGAATGTTCACTCTATTTTGTTATTACTGTTTTATTATGAAAAATTCTGCAAAACCTAATAAAAATATTTTTTAAAAAAAAGAGATGGTGGTGAGTAGCATATTGCGGGATGGTGTTGAGAGCACTTGCATCGAAGGCTATGTTTTGGTTGAGGAGGTCTTCAAAGTGCTCTCTCCACTGGGCATTGACTGCCTCTCTCTCTGTCGAGTGCTTCTCCATTTTTGGCTCAGTGGGGTGGGTTCCTGGGTACTCGGACTGTAGATGATTTTAATTGCGCTGAAGATGCCGTGTGCCTTGTATATTGCAAATTTCACTTGCCAACTGTTTTACGTCCAAAAACGAGGGTTATCTGGACTCAAAACGTTTGCTCTCGCTACAGATGCTGCCAGACCTGCTGAGATTTTCCAGCATTTTCTTTTTGGTTTCAGAATCCAGCATCCGCAGTAATTTGCTTTCAAACAGTTTTACATCCCTGACACTGAAATCATTGGTTTTGTCCAATTGGACATTTCCAACTCGAACCCGAGATTAACTTTGGGCTCCAAAGGTCCAAAAGGCTGCTTAATCAATCTGAGGATTTCACATCCATGTACCATCCCACCTATCGAAACACATCCGCTGATCTGGTAGCGCTGTATTAATACTGAATTCAGCTTGAAAGAAATATGATAAATCTTATTCCCCATGTCAACATACAAATTCAAAATAAATGTCCGAAATCAGACAATACACTCGTTTACTGTACGTCGGCGGTGCACATTTGTCAGGCATCATCTCATTTTGAAATTGATTGAGTAAAGTATTTCAATGCACACGGGAAAATATAATGGGCAGGATTCTCCGGCTGCACCTGCCCGGCGACCTCAAATTCCTGTCTGTGGGTGTTCTTGTGGCGGCGGGGCGGAAGTAACAGGCCCAATGAGTTGGATTGGGAGATAACGGTGACACTCGTCAAACTCTGAAGTCACAGCCGACCTGTATGGCGGGAAATTCGAGACTCAGGCTGCACCCACTGACCAGGCAAGCTGCAGTACTACTGTTATAGTCACAATCTAAATGGGATTCATTCTCATTTAAAAATACACCTCTCCCCCAATTCTTACCTTTTCTTTCATAAAGTGCATGCAACTTGAACTGCATCAGGCAGTACTAGATAATTGAGACAATCTGAATTCTCGGTGTACCTGAACAGACACCAGAGTGTGGCAACTAGGAGCTTTTCACAGTAACTTCATTTGCAGTGTTAATGTAAGCCTACTTGTGACAGTAAAGATTATTATTATAAGCGTTCCTCCACGTCAAAAGACCTCATGCTGGCTATCATTATTGAGATGTCCCCATTGTAATACCGCCTTCTACAAAACGCACGCTCTAAACAGAACAGAACCAGATCTATATGTAATGCTGTCTTGATCCCACTGCCATTCCAAATATTAAATTTCATAATGAAACATGGGCTGGAATTCTCTGGTCATCAGGATTCTCTTTTCCCGCTGGCAGCACAACCCCACTGGTAGGTTTCCCGGCATCAATGGGAAATCCCATTGACAAGCGGCGGGAAGACAGAATCCCGCCGCTAGCGAACTGCTCGCTGCCGAGAAACACACGGCTTGCTGGGAACCGGATCTTCCAGCCCATTGTATTTGTGTATTAGCTAGGTATTAAATTTAACCTTACAAATATGCACTTTCTTTTGTGAAAAGGATCAGTTTAGGGTAGCAAAAATTTACCCAGAGAGAAAATGGAAAAAAAGGTCAGGTGACCTTTGGGGATCATTTTTGGCGACCCATTTTTTAACAGCCGCGACCGACCTGTGGGTCGTAACCATCACTTTGAAAAACACTGCGCTGGACGGCACCAGGCAGTTTTGGTCTCCAACTGTGGGGCAAGTGTGCCTCCCTTGGCATGTGCAGCTGGAAGTGATGGGGCCACAAGCAGGGGGGATTGGGGTCTGCTGGACACTCCCCGAGTTACCTGCTTGGGTGGCACTCGAAATGTCCTGCTGCTGGTCTCCCTCTCTATGGGTGCCTGGTTCCTGGCTGACTCCTTAAGAGACAGCTGGGGTGACATACAGTTGACTCGACCTCCTCTTGCCACCAATGGATCCCACCAATGCCTTCATTGATAAAGTGCAGCTCCTGACGCAGTGAAAGTACTATGTCCAGGACCAAGGTCTCCATGGTGGCCACTATCCTACCAGTGTTGAGGTCTGTGTGTTGGCATGCTGGCACTATTACTTCAGACTGAACACGGATTGACTCCCCTATCGTATATTGCAATCTGTGGAAAGCAGCTGACAACCCTTCCTGACACTGGTTGAAGCTCCCCCAACTGATTTAGAACCGAGCCTGGAGGCTTGTCATCAGACTTGGACTCAGTAGAATCGTGGCCTCCAGCAATCCTCCGAGTGCCAGAGACCACAGATATCCTTGCCTCTGCATGCTGTGGACCAAATTGTGTGCTGTACACACCCGATTGTGAATGTGAGGTTATTCTAGAACTAAGTCCAGCAGTATGTCTCTGTGCTGGTAGTGTGGGTGAGCACTGTGACAGATCTTCAACAGTGCTCTTCTCTGCTTCCTCATCTGAAGTGGTGTAAGGCTGGATGTGATGCCTGGCTGATTGATGCCACTGGGCACTTTCCAGAGATGTCTCGGAAAGAAAGTAGAGATAACTTAAGCATGGCAAGCAACTGGAAGATAGAATAATAGGCTCACAGTATTGTTATCTGAGGGATGAGCTGGTGCAGGGTTCACACTTGGGTGTGCGCCGCCGATCTCACCATCACCATATGCACGACCATCCTTACTGGCTGGTGCAATGGCATGTTCCTCATATGGAGTGAGGGCCTTAATTTCGGTCACTTCACTCCCATTCTGGGACCTCTCCTATTGTGCGCGCGCTTGTCCTTAGAACATAGGGGGCTGAGGGGTGACTTGATTGAGGTGTACAAAATTATGAGGGACCTAGATACACAGGGGAGACTTGTCTCCCCTAGCGGGGAGGTCAATTTCCAGGGAGCACAAATTTAAGGATTGGTTTGGATTTGTTTATTGTCACGTGTACCGAGGTACAGTGAAAAGTATTTTTCTGCGAGTAGCTCAACAGATCATTAAGTACATGGGAAGAAAAGGGAATAAAAGAAAATACATACTAGGGCAACACAAGATATACAATGTAACTACATAAGCACTGGCATCAGATGAAGCATACAGGGTGTAGTGTTAATGAGGTCAGTCCATAAGAGGGTCATTTAGGAGTCTGGTGACAGTGGGGAAGAAGTTGTTTTTGAGTCTATTTATGCTTGTTCTCAGACTTCTGTATCTCCTGCCCGGTGGAAGAAGTTGGAAGAGTGAGTGAGCCGGGTGGGAGGGATCTTTGATTATGCTGCCCGCTTTCCCCAGGCAGTGGGAGGTGTAGATGGAGTCAATGGATGGGAGGCAGGTTCGTGTGATGGACTGGCGGTATTCACGACTCTCTGAAGTTTCTTGCGGTCCTGGGCCGAGCAGTTGCCATACCAGGCTGTGATGCAGCCCGATAGGATGCTTTCTATGGTGCATCTGTAAAAGTTGGTAAGAGTTAATCTGGACAAGCCAAATTTCCTTAGTTTCCTGAGGAAGTATAGGTGCTGTTATGCTTTCTTGTTGGTAGCGTCAACTTGGATGGACCAGGACAGATTTTTGGAGATGTGCACCCCGAGGAATTTGAAACTGCTAACCATCTCCACCTCGGCCCCGTTGATGCTGACAGGGGTGGACAGTACTTTGCTTCCTGAGGTCAATGACCAGTTCTTTAGTTTTGCTGGCATTGAATGAGAGATTGTTGTCGCTACACCACTCCACTAGGTTCTCTATCTCCCTCCTGTATTCTGACTCGTCGTTATTCGAGATCCGGCCCACTATGGTCGTATCGTCAGCAAACTTGTAGATGAAGTTGGAACCACGTTTTGCCACGCAGTCGTGTGTGTACAGGGAGTAGAGTAGGGGGCTAAGTACGCAGCCTTGCGGGGCCCCGGTATTGAGGACTATTGTGGAGGAGGTGTTGTTGTTCGTACTTACTGATTGTGGTCTGTTGGTCAGAAAATCGAGGAACCAGTTGCAGAGTGGGGAGTCAAGTCCTAGGTTTTGGAGCTTTGATATGAGCTTGGTTGGGATTATGGTGTTGAAGATGGAGCTGTAGTCAATAAATAGGAGTCTGATGTAGGAGTCCTTGTTTTCGAGATGCTCCAGGGATGAGTATAGGGCCAGGGAAATGGCGTCTGATGTGGACCGGTTGCAATGGTGATTGGTAGAAGGATTAATGGGGAAATTAGGAAAACTATTTTTACCCAGAGGGTAGTAAATGTCTGGAATTTGCTGCCTGAATTGTTGGCAGAAACTCACAACTCATGGTGCCTGGATCTGCATCCGAAATGCTGTGACCTGCAACGCAACAGACCGCGTGCTGGAAGGTGGGATTAGAATGGGCGACAAGTCCCTTTAGCTGGTGCTGGCACAATGGGGTGAATGGCCTCTTTGTGCTGTAACTTTTCTTTGGTTCTATAAAGACAAATGGAGAGTGTGTGAGCAGGACACACGCCAAGGGCAGATGCCTGACTTGTGTGCATGGTGAGTGGAGCAGTGCACGGGATGAGGATGCGATCAACACAGGATATGAGGCCAGATGGAGATGTGAACTGTGTGTGAGAGAGTGAGTAGTGATGTCCCTTGAGCTGGCAGTGTGTGAGATCCCTGTGGAGTGTCATCCTGCGAATGCCTGATGGTCTTATGGATGTGTGAGTGGAGAGTGATGAGATTGTTGACTTCCTCTGCCAGAATTGATGAGATCATCCATCTTCCTCATTCACTAGATTGCAGACCTTTTCTGTCTTTATGGTTGCACTGACCTCGGAATGGGCCGCCTCAAAAACTGGGTTGGTGGCATTGGTTGACCTCCATTACTGGGTGACAGCACATCCTGTCAGGTGGCCCAGCGAAGTGTCATTAAATTTGGGAGCAGTACACTTCTTATCTTTCAGAGTCATGTCTTCCCTGGGCTGAAGACATTGAGAAGGTTGTGTGGAGGTGCAGTTTAAATATGGCGCCTGGCAGAAAGAACCACTGAGGTCACAGTGGGGAAGCCAAATCAGAGGCCACCCACCCTGATCCGACGTGTTTCCTGTTGGTGCTTAATTAACAAGGCAGGAAGTGGACAATATGGCGCGTGTTGTCCATTCTGCACAGCAGGAAAATGCCGCTCTTCCCACCCACCACTGTACTTAGAACACAGATGGGAAAATCTCACCCTGTAATGTACTTATGTCACGTATTTTTTACAAATTATATAAATAAAAGTAGATCACCTTTTGAAAACAAAAAGTCTGCCAGGACCTACCCAACGGTGGCTTCTGACACTATAGTCAGCCTAGTCCTGAGGGTGCAGAAAGCTGTCTTGCTAGTATCCATAAAATTTGGGGCAAATGAAACTTGAACTTTCAATACACTTACATGCAAATGCCTGAAAGCATGTGACATTTTATGGCAAAGTTCAATGCTCATCATCCTTAAAGGAATGTGGTAATAACAGATTATTTCAAGCTTACTTTCAGCGTGGCTAGTTCAGGATGTTTAAAAAAACATTACCATGCAGTGAAACTCATAATGAATAGTCTTTTACATATGTTGAGAATTCCAGACATGGTAATCCCTTTGAATAGACGTCTTACTGCATTTTGATGACATCGCTGCTAATAAGATTTCATAATACACATGCATCATAAACACCCCACCAAAACGTCTGCTTTTTAAAAAAAGTAAATTGTTACTCGAGGCTCGAGTTCCATAATGTGATTTGCCAGTGAATCAAGTTACAACCTGAATTTCCAACTTAAATTTTGTTTACACTTAATCAGGATTTTGCTGATGTACCGTCAAATGCTTTAGAAGGCAATACAACAGCACTTAAAAGATCACACAAGAAGCTTACATTCCCACTTCCAGCTTGGATGTTAACAGAGTAAACAAAACAGTTCATGGAATGACATTTTCAAGAAAAGTTTTAGTACTAAATCCTGTTGCATTTTGAAATAATCAGAACATGTAGTCTCTCTGGGTAATTTTGTTAAGGGCTCCTTCCGGGGTGAACTGTGATGCAAGACACTTTACCATATTTCCATCAATGGAGAAGATTATTATTGGCTATGCAATGATGTTTTACAACATTAAGTTTGTCTCATTTTAAATTAAAATGTACAAATAGCTTTTAAGTATATCAAAAAGTCCCACGTCATTAAAAGTTTTACTGGAGCAAATCAAACCTCACCATGGTACAACTTGGTAGCTATATTTTTGAAACAAATCACTGGGAAGATTGAATTTCAAACATACCGGGGGGGTGGAGCTTGTAGGGGTGACAGGAGTTTCAGTCACCGGCAGGAGGGAACTCTGCCTCATCTCTTTTTGGGAAGGCCCTCTGTATCTTGTGCCGATCAAGCACTTGACAGACCAACGGCGGACCTGCCAGGGCCCCCAATCAGACACTGTGCCATGGAACAGGGGACCCACGCTGCATGGGTTTGCTTGCCCTGCATGGTGAGACTATGCTTGCCGCTGGGCAGTATGAAGTTCTTAAGTGGATATTAATTGCCCACTTAAGAGCCGCAATTGGTGGCTCAGTGGGAAGGCCATCCACAATTGTCCCGCCATGGAGTTAAGCGGGGTGAAAGCCAGAAGGTGGGTAGGTTAGCCACCCGCCATCCTCCCGCACGATTAAATGCCACTCTCCAAACATGCCACAAGGGAAGGGCAATTTGTAGAAAACATAAATGCAGTATCTTCCTTTTCACCAGTCTGAAAATAATTCAGAATCAGAATCTAGGTCACTAGGACTATAAAACATCAAATACCACGGCAAGGCTATAATGAAAGTTGTTCAAGTCCTCTTTATAATTCAATAAGTAAAATATCAAATCTATCACACTTACTTTGCTGTATCAGTGATCCACAGTCTGGGTCCTGGGCTACCTGAAGCAAGATCTCCTCTACATCTCGATTTTTTCCTGGTTGGTCTACCAAACGAGTTATCTCTTGTTGAAGAGTTCTGGGCAAAGCCATCAGCTGATTGAACTGGCCTTCCGGGCTTTTATCAAGCTTAAAAATTGAACATAATTGATCATCATTGTTCAATAATAGGGTTTACATCAATTAATACTACACAATATTGCATCCAACTTGCTTTCAAACTAAAGTGTCATTACCTCTAATTTACCCAGTTGCTGCTTGTAGACCACTTGAGGGCAGTCCTGTAAAATGTTATTGTATAGTCTTTGGAAGTTTTCCAAGTTTGCACTGACAATATTCGTTACTTTTGATCGGTCTTCCCCTATAATCATTCTAAAATCACCTTGATTTAAAAGAACATTAATTCCATTACAAACAGTGTTTACACAAATTCAAACTTCAGTCTTAAATTTCTAAAGTGGCTGCTTTTGTGATAACGATATTGGAGCAACTTATGTTTAGATTGTAGCTTTAAAAGGTAGAAAACACAAATCACCAGCTGTTTTATGGGCATTGTGCCAGGATGACTGAAAGCTTAGAAATGGGGAGTCCTGAAGCTCTTAGAAAGGTAGAGAAGCGGAGAGGTTGGTGGGAGGAGTAGCAGAGAACAGCCATTCACAAATGGTGGGGCAACGGGTTGGGGTAGAACCAGGGAGGAATGCCGCATTTTGAAAGGTATATGGGGCTGCAAGGCGCTACAGATATAAGATGGGATAAGGTCATGGAAGATGTTGTAAATGAAACAAGGGATACAATGGATAAACAAATAAGCAAAAAAGAATTCAGCTAATGTGTGTGAATGCAATAGATTTAGTCAGAACATTTGCTTGGATTTTCAATTTCTATTCACTGAATTAATCTCAGTGGAGTCAACTGCAATTACAAAAACAAACAAACCTGAGTAGGAGAGTCCAGCAATACGAACATACAGCTCCTCCTCAGTAAATGATTCTGGTAGCATGAGAAAAGCTGTAATCACTGCACTTTTTAGATTCCTAGCCAATGCAGCTTGTAATTTGCCGTTTTCATTTTGGATTAATATCTTCACCTGAAAATGAACATAAATTTCAGTGATGCTGTGCTGCGCACAAGATATATCATTGAATATCATAGTATCCCTACAGTGCAGAAGGAGGCCATTCGGCCCATTGAGTCTGCACCAACCATCCGAAAACGCACCCTATCTCGATCCCATCCCTGTAACCCCACAGGGGCAATTGAGCACGGTCAATCCACCTAACCTGCACATCTTTGGTCTGTGACACGAAACTGGAGCAGCTGGAGGAAGCCCATGCAGACACGGGAAGAATGTGCAAACTCCACACTCCCAGTCACCCGAGGTTATCAAACCTGGGTCGCTGGCGCTATGAGGCAGTAGTGCTAACTATTGTGCCACCGTGGCGCCCCTGCGTAAGTAGTCCATGAGAGGATAGCATTAGTACATGGAACCACTGTTGCGGAGTCAGATGCCCATTTTCCCGAAGAGCAAATCAATCCACGCAGTTTTTTATTCAATTGATACAAGGAAGTAGAGGCCTGGAAACAATTATCTAATTGTTCTTTTTCATGAGGTTTATTGCACAAAGACCTCAATTATGCAAAGCAATCTATATTAAGGAGGAGATTTTAATCAAAAGCTTAGGCACGTTGGACTGAATTTTATGGTCCTTTCTGCCATCAAGATCTTCCAGTCCCGCCAATGGTGACTCCCCGTGGCAGGTTTCTCAGTGGCATGGCTGGCAAACATCACAAAACTGACATTGACTGGACTAATGGCGAGCCGTCTGTGTCACCAAACACCACAGGGTGGGTGGGTGGGGGTGCTTGCCTGTTACTATAAGAATGCTACCATATACTCTTATTTGTAAAGACCATTCTCGTCTATTTACAGATCTATATACATCCGAATACGCCACATTAAGTTGTACTTCTGCTTCCCACTAGATCGCTGTTACTTAACAATGCAATATTGCATTACGTCTTGGTTACATTAGTTACATCAGTATCAGGTGCTCCCAAAGTCTTTATCTCAACTATATACATCGTTGTATCTCCCGCAAAGTTTCAGACTTCACACGGTTAGTCTCTGTGGTGCCTTAAGCAATCTCCCTAATCTGGTCCTGTTCCATTTGAGGTTGAGGATGAACTGTACTCTCTCGGTGTTCAATCAGAATGCCTTCTTCCGCCTGGATAGTTGTAGATCTTTGACTTATTTCTGGTTTCTTGTGTCTCCTTCCGGATCTGGATAATAGAACATAGAAAAATACAGCACAGAACAGGCCCTTCGGCCCACGATAATAAGCACCAGATTCCACTGGTTTACTTCCCAAGGCTATCAAGACTCCTTGGTTCCTTCTGATATTTCCCTGGTCCATTTCAATTCTATACGGTCTCAGTTGTAGTGTCTCTTCTATTACAATATTATCTTCTGTCAATCTCGTATCCACACTTTCTCTCCAGGCATTGACAAGTTTGGTGCACTGTGTTTGTAGTTGAAATTATAAGCTTGATTGTCTCTTTGTTGCTCCTCAACTTAGCAACTTTCTCACGATCCTCTGAGGTAATGTTAATTGTAGAATTTGTTGTAGAGCTGGAAGTTGTGTTCACTGGCGTCTGATGGCTAGAACACCGCACTTTAGCAGGGAAGTTCTGTAGTTAAGAAAGGCTAAGTTAATACCATTATTCTTTTTCATCAATTCATTGATTGTTCAAACTCCTCTTTGTGCTTCTCTTTGACTGAGGATATCTAGGTTAACTGGTCACATGCTCAAAACTATATTCCGGCACAAAGTTATGGAACGGCTCATTAATTAACTGAGGACTCCTGTCTGACATGTCCGGGATGCCTTGTGCTGTAAGATTCTTCTTAGTGATGTAATGACTGCCTCCACCATGGTGCTATGCAGTCCACTCACTTCAAACCATCTGGAGTAGTAATCAATGACAATGATGAAAATATTGCCTTTTAAACTTAAATAAAATTATTCCCAGGCTCTGGTTTGGCCTCAAAAGGAAACTGGAAGGCGGACGTGCCAGTGGTTTTCTCTGTCGTTGGATATTCACTGCACACATATGGCTATTCATGATTAACTCTTCAATAGAGTGACTGATGCTTAACCACTGGGCTCTTGCTTGGCATTTTGCTATTCTAAAGTGACCCTGATGCGTTTTTTGGAGAATGTCGAGTTGAAGTGTTTCAGGGATGACTAGCCAGTCATTAAAAACTATGAAATTATGAATGATTATGAGAGGTTTCGCTGTTCTAAGTACTGGCAAAATACTGGGTTGTTAAGCGTATAATCCAGTCACCCGTTCTGGCAATAGTCTTTTATTTTGTTGCACTCATCAACCTGCTGCTGTGCTTGCTTGAATTCATGTAATCTCTTTTCTGTGGCTGGTAACTTTTTAGTAATGAGTTAACTACATGCTTCCACTTCCTCACTAAAATTTAACTCTTCAAATTTAACTCCTTCCACTGGTATTCTTGATAATGCATTGGCTATTGTCCGGTACTTCCTTTGAATGTACTCTGTCACTGAATCATGGGCGGGATTCTCTGATCCTGAGGCTAAGTGTCGCCGCCGTCGCGTTTTCTCAACGGCGTCAACATGGCCTCAGGAGCAGCGATTCTGAGCCCGAAAGGGGACCAGCACGGCCCTGGAGCAACCCACGCTGCTCCAGCTGCCAATCGCCGGCGTCAGATGGGCGCCGCTGGGTCTGTGCATGCGCAGTGGGACCGGCGCCAATGCATGCATGCGCAGTGGCTCCCTTCTCTGTGCCGGCCCCGACACAAAATGGCGTAGGGCTACAGGGGCGCAGAACAAAAGAGGCCCCCAGCCCGAGAGGCTTGCCTGCTGTTCGGTAGGCCCCAATCGCAGGCCAGGCCACAACTGGGGCCCTCCCTGGGGTCGGACCCCCATCCCCATCCCCCCCCCCCCCCCCCCCCCCCCCCCCCCCCCACCACCAGGCCGCCCCCACATGCATGCATGCCGGGTAAGAGCAGGTGTGAACGGCATCGGCGGGACTCGGCTCTTTTTGCGTGGCCGCACGGCCCATCTCGGGGGGAGAATCGCCGCGCGGGCCGGGGGCGTGTGTGCGCACATAGAGCGGCCCCTGACTGGCGCGATTCTTAAAAGTTAACAAGAGTAACGAGATGTTTATAGTTGGGTTCTATTTTAATCCTTAATCACATGGCATAATCAGTGAATTTCTCATATGCCCATTAGTTGCTAATGTTTTGGGCAGCCCAGTAGCATAGTGGTTAGCACTGTGGCTTCACAGCACCAGAGTCCCAGGTTCGATTCCCTGCTGGGTCACTGTGCGGAGTCTGCATGTTCTCCCAGTGTCTGTGTGGGTTTCCTCCGGGAGCTCCGGTTTCCTCCCACAGTCTAAAGACGTGCAGGTGTGGTGGATTGGCCATGCTAAATTGTCCTTAGTGTCCAAAAAAGATTAGGAGGGGTTATTGGGTTAAGGGGATAGGGTGGAAGTGAGGGCTTAAGTGGGTCAGTGCAGACTCGATGGGCCAAATGGCCTCCTTCTGCATTGTATGTTCTAGGTTCTTTCTCAATGGTAGCATACCTCTTCTCTGTGTTCATAAGAGATCTTGAGGCATAATAAACTGGTCATCTTAGTCCATCTTTTTGAACTTTGAGCAACACTGCGTTCAAGCCTGTAGGTGATCCTCTGCTACTACAATTATCGGCAATTTTGGAAGATAGTGTGCTAGAATTTCTGGTGAAATCAGGAGATTTTGATCTTGCTGAAAGAATTTCCTGCATCCTTGTTCCAGCATAATTGCTGGCCTTGTCGCAACAGTTGCTGTTGCAGCTCATAATTTTCACTAGGTTTGGCAGGGACTTGCTCACTTGACTGACCATTCCAAGGAACTTTTGTTATTTTTTTCTTTTCAGATAGCAATCCAATTCTCTTTTGAGTACCTCAATTAAACCTGCCTCCATCACCCTCTTTTTTACCAATTATTTCTTGATGCTCTTGAGCGTGAACATTTTTTCACTATTTAACCTGTCCATACACTACAGGATCTTGAATACCTCTGACAAGTTTCCTCACAGCCTACATTTATCCATGAAAAACAGTCGCACCCTCTCCAATCTATCAATCTATCATCAAAGCTCTGGTTTTTTATTCCTGGAATCATTCTTGTGAATTGCCTCGGCACTCCCTCTAATTTTACTTTCACATTTTATTTTTATTTTAGTGTTTGAGCATGTTACTTTAGAAAGCTTCAGAACAGTTCTGGAAGTGACAATGTAAATTCCATGCTTAACCTAAATTCTGGACCTATTGCTACTTCAGTGGTTTGGCTTTTAGATTATGATCTCTATTCTACTGTCCGTGTGTTGCTTGCATCTGCAGCATCCACGATGTCACACCCTCAGCTGAATCTTCAATCTTTTACCAAAGATTTCTTTGTTTTTCATTTTAAATTTTTTTTTTTTTTTTTAAAAAGAGTACCCGATTCATTTTTTCCAATTAAGGGGCAATTTAGCATGGCCAAACACCACCCTGCACATCTTTGGGTTGTGGGGGTGAAACCCACGCAAACACGGGGAGAATGTGCAAACTCCACACGGACAGTGACCCAGAGCTGGGATCGAACCTGGGACCTAGGTGCCATGAGGCAGCAGTGCTAACCACTGCGCCACCATGCTGCCCTTAGATTTGTAGGTTTTTCAGGTCTGCAGTCTTCTTGGAGCTTTGAGTCTTTATGCTCTATCTATTGCCATTATATTCCATCTCGAGTTCAGGGGCTAGATGGGATTTCCTTAGGGTTTACCTGTTGCCCTAAGAGTGTTATCTTAAGACTCTTATTCGTAAAAAACATCATTGTTTATTTTTGGATTTTTAAAAAAAACTCATTATTTTCAAACTTGTATCAAAGTAGGTTACAGCAAAAAACACCCCAGGAAACATTCTTCCTTAGCAATCAACTATACAGTTTGTACAGATTTTTCTCCTTTTTCACCACCCCTTCCCATCACCCACCCACCCAAGTCACCCAACCATGCTGCTACCCCCGGTGGCGATACCGACCGCCACTCCAGCAAAATTCGTCATCATGCAATCAGAGAGGCGAAGGCCAAGACATAGGCTTTACTCCTCTCCATGAGCTCCGGCTTCTCTGAAACCCCAAATATCGCCACCAAAGGGTTCGGGTCCACTCCCTCCTCCACTATCCTGGCTAAGACTGCGAACACTCCTGCCCAGAATCTTCCCAATTTTTCACAACCTCAAAACATGTGCGCATGATTCGCTGGCCCCCGCCCACACCTCTCAAACTCATCTGCTACCCCTGAAAGAACCCACACATTCTCGCCCGAGTCATATGCACCCTGTGCACCACCTTAAACTGTATCAGGCTCATCCTTGCACAAGAGGAGGTCCCGTTTACCCTTCGCAGTGCCCACTCCATACTCCCCAATTGATCTCCATTCCCAACTCCGCTTCCCAGTTCTCCTTGATCTTCACCACCCGCTCGCCTCCCTGCTCCCCCAGCCACTTATATATATCCCCAATTTTTCCCTCCCCTTCCACATCCGGAAGCAGCAGTCGCTCCAGCAGGGTGTATCCCGGCAATCTAGAGAACCCCCTTCCAGACCTTTCGTGCAAAGTCCCTAACCTGTAGATACCTGAACTCGCTACCCCTCGGCAGCTCTACCCTCTCCCTTAGCTCCTCCAGACTGGCGAACCCTTCCTCCAAATACAAATACCTCACCTTGACCAGACCCACTTCCCTCCACCTCCTGTCTACACTATTCATCCCCCCCCCCCCCCCCCCCCAGCTCAAACCCATGATTCTCGCAGCCTAAAATGTTTATTTATAGTTCTACAAACACCTCAGTATTCTACACGGGATTGTACTTCTGCTTTCCACCAGATCTGTCTCCATGTCATCTGACATTGCATCATAGTTACATAAGCATCTGGTCTTCCTGATATTAATCCTTTACTCTACTCTTGGACCCAATTTTAAAGATACATTTATTGCAATTGCATACAATTCACCTCCAGTAGCCTGTTGAAAGTAATTGGCAAAACTAACCCAGAGAAGATAGCCACGTACAAGTCTGAATTGGGATTAGAATTAGAACCGACGCCCGGGGTGTGTGTGTGTGTGTGTGTGTGTGTGTGTGGTTGGAGAATCCTGCCAACTATTTGTGGCTGATATTTTATTACTGATACATTAAAAGGGTCATGCGTAGTATATAAATGAAATGTGCCAAATAGAAATTAAAACCAGAAAACTGTCAATACTTAAAGTTTTAAATTAGGTCACATTATATGTCAGAGGTAGGTTCTTTACCCAGAGAGTAGTGGGGGCATGGAATGCACTGCCTGCGGTAGTAGTTGAGTCGGAAAAGTTAGGGACCTTCAAGCGGCTATTGGATAGGTACTTGGATTAGGGTAAAATAATGGAGTGTAGGTTAACTTCTTAAGGGCAGCACGGTAGCATTGTGGATAGCACAATTGCTTCACAGCTCCAGGGTCCCAAGTTCGATTTCGACTTGGGTCACTGTCTGTGTGGAGTCTGCACATCCTCCCCGTGACTGCGTGGGTTTCCTCCGGGTACTCCGGTTTCCTCCCACAGTCCAAAGATGTGCAGGTTGGGTGGATTGGCCATGAAAAATTGTCCAAAATTCTATGATTAACCTAGGACAAAAGTTCGGCGCAACATCGTGGGCCGAAGGGCCTGTTCTGTGCTGTATTTCTCTATCTATCTATCTATCTATCTATCTATATGATCCGTAATAGAATCTAAAGGTGACTTGCTGTTAAAGAACAGTCATCACAGCCCCAAGGTATCACAGCAGGAGCTCCTCAAGGAAGTAGCCTTGATTCATCATTGACTTTCCATCTCAATAGTGCGATTAATAATTCCTGGTGTTCAACTTCATTTGTACATCCTCAATACTGAAGCAACCCATGCCAGTGATAACATCCAGACTTGAAATACCATGTGGAAGTAACATTTATGCTATAGAAGAGCTAGGTAGTAAAAAGAGAAACTCTAGCCATCTAACTTTGCATCATAGCTTGATAGTCAATGGCACCACAATTCCAGAGCTTCCAAACCACCAACAATGCAGAGCTTCCAATCGCCCACATCCCAGGGATCATCGCTGACCAGAAACCGAAATGGATCAGCCAGATAAACACTGTAGGTGGAGGCTAGTTTACAAGTGGCTTACCTCTGACCCATGGAAGCCTATCTACAAGGCTCCATGTAGAAATGTGATGGAAAACTCACCACTTGTTGGGATGTGTGCAATCTTAATAACACAAAAGGTTTCACACTATCCATGACAGAGAGAAGGGACAAAAGCAGCAATGTCAGGGGAACAACATCACCTCTGATATATATCATCCTGTCTTGGGCATACACCATCACTGAATCAATACTTTTGCATTCTTTACCTACTACCATTGTTGAATGCATTGGTTCAAGAACTACCGCCACCTTGGGACAATTTGGGATTGGATAACAACTGTGACCTTTTCAGTGCTGCCCACGTCCAGGTTTAATAAGGACACGAGGATTCCACACCGAGTAAAATAAAGTAACGTGGTTTTACTTACACACGGCATTTAACTGCGCGGTAGATCCCTATCGGTTCCTGTTCTGCTCGGTGCCTTACTGGCCGACCTTTTATACAGAGGTTAATAGAGATCCACCGCCCCTTGCGGGGAAGCTCGCACTCCAGAAGGGCCAGGGGGAAGATAATAAATTCCACCCCGTAGGCCCGTGTGTGCTATTACACCAGGAACAATTTTTTAAAAGTTTGCAGCACCATACTGTCCAGATATAAATTCAAATTTAACAATGGATTCTGTAAAGGAATTTGTCGAACTCCTGAGTACAAGTAAGTATCTACTCAAGAGCTTTAAATAAAACAAGAATGTACTCACCCGACCTTTAGAATATCAGTAAGTAAAAATGAAAGTTCACACAAGATCATATTAGCTGCAGGATATGCATCCTTGGTCAAATTATTTTTAGCATCTTATCAACCAAGCTTGAAAGAAATGCCCAGTTACAGAGACATATTTTTTCCAGAATGAATTTCATGGAAGTCAGCAGTACACAGCTAACAGCCTCTGTAAAACTCACTGCTTGGTTGAATTTTACACTAATACATGTCATGTCTGGGCTATTCAGTCGAGCCTATCAAAAGTTGTGGTGATTGCAATTCTCCTGAACTCAACTCACAATGACAGTTCATGCTCCAGCAGAAAGCTGAAATGACCCCATTGAGTTCACAAAGATATGAGTTTTATATTCTCAATTTAAATCAGCAGCAGTGGGGTTCGCCATCGGGCAACGCCGAAATCGGGAAAGACAATTGGACAGAGAATCAGTTTTGACGCCAAAATCATGGCAGATGCCGGGCTCACGCCAAATCGCAATTCTCTGCTGCCTTGGTAGCGCCGTCAATGTGATTCTCTGCCTCCACTGGGGGCAATTCCCGGCGGCGAGCTCCACTTGTGCTTTTAAAAATCGTGAAACAGGTGTTGTGGCTGCTGAGGGGGAGCGAGGGGATACGGAAACTGTCCAGCAGCTACACGGGGTGCTGACTGCTGTGCCGCTGACTGGGAGGCTCCTGCCAGGGCCGGGGGAAGTAGCAGGGGATGGCCAGGAGGTGGGCTGTGGGGTCAGGGTGGACGGGCACAGAACACATTTTGCTGCAGCCAGCAAGGCAGCCATGCAGCAACTGCCCACTGTGAACCTAGAGCTACAGGTCGTATGGGTGTCTCCTCAGGTGAGCCTCCCCCCCTCCACCCCTAGGTGTCCTCTGGCCCCAACCGACCTATCAACGGGTTGGTGCACTTCAGCACAACCAGTGCCATCTTGTTGGCTGGGATGAGTGTGTGTGGGGAGTGCAGTATGTATGCGCGGCTGGAGCTCGTCAGTCTCCTCAGTGTCAATCACGGACCTGGCGAATCCGGCACCGTTTCCCATTGAAAATGATTGTGTTCCACGTGGCGCTGGTACTAGCCCCACAACAGTCGCTGAATCGGTCCAGGTGCAATGGTAATTTTGCCGTCATAGAAGTCCACGAACCCTGCCCCGACATCAACACTTAGTCTCTGGAAAGGAGAATCCCGCCCCAGATATTTCATGGCCATTCATGGAGTATGAATTGCATCCATTTGTTTCTTCTTGCCGTAATTACATTTCTGGTTCTGGTCCTGCCCCAGATTTGTGGAGTACTGGACAGCCTTCTTTGAGGCAATGTCCAAAGTGGCGGGGATGAGGGTGGAGCCATGCCTGAAGGTGATGGTCTTTGGGGTTTCAGACCAGACAGATCTATTCCCGGGGAGGAGGGCGGACGCCCTTGCCTTTGCCTCCCTGATTGCCCGCTGTAGAATCTTGTTCGGCTGGCGGTCAGCAGCACCACCCAAAGCTGCAAACTGGCTGTCCGACCTCTCGGAATCTCTCCAAATGGAGAAAATAAAATTTGCCGTTTGAGGGTCAGACGACGGCTTCCACAGAACGTGGGAGCCATTCACCCAATTGTTCCGGGACCTGTTTGTGACCAACGAGCAAGCTGATGAATAGCCAGGTATCCATGAATCAGGGGAAAGTGCCAAGGCGTGAGAGGGAGGGAGAGGGTGGGGGGAGGAGGGGGGGGGGGGGGGGGGGGGAAGAGAGAGAGAGAGAGACAGCTAAACCGAAGGGAAAAGAAAAGTCAACCACAGGAGAAGGGGAGGGGGTAAGGAGGGGCAGAAGGGGTAAGAGGGTGGAGACAGGAAAAATATAGAGGGGAACCAGAAAAGAAGAGGGGGGGGGGGGAGGCAAGGGAATGAAAGCCGGAAGGAGAGCACAGGAAACGATAACAAACTTGGCAAACACATGAACAGAGAGCAAGGAAAATACGGGCGAAAGATGGGACGACCGTCCGAAGTGGAGGTGAACGCGAGACGACGACGGCAGTGAAAACCGTCCGGGAGAAGCAAATAACAACACCAACACCAGATCAATTCTCGCATTGCCCTCTCTGTATTGGACATAACCAATGTAATTGCTTCTCCGGCACCAAAATATATATGTACCTCCCCAGTTTCCTCCTGCTCCTCCCCCCCCCCCCCCCGCCCAGAATCAGGTGCCTACTTATGTGTTAAAAATAATATTTCTAACTGTACAGAGTTGCTGTTGTTGAACTAGTGCACAATATCCTACCAGTTTTCTTTTTCTTTAGTTTTCTTCTTTTCTATGTATATATATATTTTATTCTGTGTATATAACTGTAAATATACTTTGTTCTGAAACACAATAAAAAACATCTATAAAAAAAAATAATCTTAAACACTTGCTTGCATAAAATGTCATCTGCCATTATTCTGTTCACTTACATATTTTGTCACATTCATTCCTTGTTTCCTGACCTAGATCATCAGGATAATTTATCCGTGTTCAGTGTTATCTACAAATTATGCCATTTTGCGTTGAGCTTGAGTATCGAGTTTTAATACAAATAGAAAAAGTTAAGGATTCAAACAGATCCCAGAAGTCACACTCTGCACTCTTTTATTCAATTAGTACCAAACGAGTAGGAAGCAGCTGCTTGCTACCTCTCAGCTAATTTGTTACTTTCCCAAGTTCTGCATTTCCCAAGTTCTGCATTTCAAGCTTATACAACTGCCATGCATTTATATGCACTAGTCGTTCATATAGAACAATTGTGTCCAATATATCTTTGAAAGTCAAACTGCAGCATGTTGTCAGGCTTAAGAGTCCACTTGGGATGTCACTTCTTCAAAAATATAATCAAGACAGACAGCCACATATGATCACCCCTGTTCCCAAATCTACGTTGGTGGTTTTTATTAGATTATTAGGCAGGCAGCTTCTCACATTTACTTCTTGATGATCCTAGGTTGTAGCTGCCTTATCGAAAAAAATTACATAATTTTAATGCGTTTCCAATCCCACAAGTCCACCTGGCATTGACTCATTCATGAAGAATCACAAAGTCAAACTTTTAGCGCCATTATTGATTAGGCATCAAGACCATCTATCTCTGGAGAGTTTTATGATTTACGACCTCAAGCCTATTTATGTTCATAGACCGACAACTGGTAGCTCTAGGCGAAGTTACCAATTTTAAACATGCTACTAAAAAGGAGTCAACAATAAAATGTCAGATGGTCTGTGTAATGACCATTGACACAGAAGCAGTATGGTAAAAAAAAAATTTAATTTGTTTAAAAGGTCTTTGGAATATGTAATTCTTTCTAAGGATGTTTGAAAAGGACTTTTAGAGTTTGCATTAGAGTAAAGGGGTCAACTGTAATTTTCTTGCATTAGAATACATTCTGGTTCACGTGACCTGGTGACTCTTGACCTGGATGCAGTACAAACAGGAAGGAAGTACAGAAAAAAGTTGAGAGACCAGACACAAAGGAGAGCTACAAGCAGAGGACCTTCTTTACTCAGAGAGTAGTACGGGCGTGGAATGCCCTGCCTGCAACAGTAGTGGACTCGCCAACACTAAATGCATTCAAATGGTCATTGGATAGGCATATGGACGATAAGGGAATAGTGTAGAGGGACTTTAGAAGGGTTTCACAGGACGGTGCAACATCGTGGGCCGAAGGGCCTGTACTGCGCTGTAATGTTCTATGTTCTATGACCTGCAGGGTGAGGCTCAGATGCAGACACAAAGAGAAATCAGCCAGAAAAATTAACCCAAACTCTTGTGAGGAGAAGAAGCAAATAACTCAGGAAGGAGTCCGTTTTTTTCTGTCTGGTAGAAAAAGAGACAGGGAATGTACAAGTTGCCAAAAACTCAAAAAGCTTTGGGAATAGCAGAAGTGCAAAAAGGTTTGGTGTTTTCCTAGAAATTACCAAACTGTGAATCGGGATATTATTGGTTAGTTGACTGAAAAAGGGTTCTAGAAAGGTACACCATCAGGGCTGTCATGACTCAAGAGACAGAGGATTCATAGCATTGTGGGTTTTTTTTCACAAAAAAAATGCAATTTCTTTTACTTGCACAGGTTTAATAAAAAAGTGCAGCTCTGCTTCCATTTCTGTGCACTGATTTGCTCTGGCAGCTATAAACATCACTATAAAAGTCAAGTAATGGCCAGAGGTACAGAATTAGCAGCAATATTCCATTGCAATATTCTACTAACAGAAAAGCAAAAATCCATTTGGCAAGACAATATAATTTAACATTACAAAATTATTTTCCTTACAGAAAAATCTCCATTAAAAAAAAACCTACTTTTAAAATTTACATAGCACTAATGAGTCTCTCGAATGAAAGCTCTGTGCGTGGTCCTCTTCCTGCGTAGAGTTCTGTCCTCCTGGTTATAAAAAATTGTTACCAAGTGAGGCCCCCTCTAATTACCAACACCATGTGTTTGGTTTACCTTTCTGTAAAGCAGTCCACCAGAATAAGACAAAGGAGTTCTGGTCAGCAGTTCTCTTACAAAGTTCATTACCAATCTCTTTAAATGATATTCCCATCAACCCCATTCTTTAAATATCAACAGTCCCTCTATTTGACCTTCAGGGAAGGCAGCCTCTCATGGTAATGGCACAGCTGGTGATACCAGTCTGGATCAGTCAAAAGGGGATGAGCTTGTATCAAACTGCAGGTACTATCTGTTAAGACTGCTTCTCCCACTCTGACAACGCCATTTATTGCTGTATTTTACAAGAACACCTCCACAAGAGGACAGATGCGTTTGAAAAGCAGGCAAGACTGAGATTCAAACTCCCAACCCTCGAAGGTGGAGGTAAAATGCTCAGCTGCCAGAGTAGCAGGATGTTATCAAAG
Organism: Scyliorhinus canicula; assembly: GCF_902713615.1. Taxonomy (NCBI): domain Eukaryota; kingdom Metazoa; phylum Chordata; class Chondrichthyes; order Carcharhiniformes; family Scyliorhinidae; genus Scyliorhinus; species Scyliorhinus canicula. The sequence continues at coordinate 29,229,940 of NC_052156.1, forward strand.
AAGAAAATTACACTGATCTAAAATGAGTGTGGGAAATTACCAAAGGTGAGGGAAAGTTAAGCCTCTTGGGGAAAGTGAAGGCAGGGCGAGGCAGTCAATGCTCTCCATCCTTTTGGTTGAACTTTGCCAGCTGACTTAAACATCAGTCAGGAGCTTCACATGGTGACGACCTCCAGCGAGACTGTAGGTTTCCCATGATGCAGTTCATCATGCTGCTTAGCTGCTGGTGCATTGCAAACAGTTGACTCCCAGGGTGCTCATTCAAGTCCTCAGAGAAAAAGCGAGCAGAAAGCGTTAGCCTCAGAAACCAGGGCCGCGGAAGGAGTAATGGCAGGCAGCACAAGTCTCAACTAAATCTGATGCTAGCTTCTCATCATCGCCATTAGAGTAACTGCTGTCCTCTGTTCCATTTACTAGCTTCTCATTTTCAAATACACAATCTTCATCCAAACCAAGGGATTTTCTCTGCTGTTCATAGAAGGCAAAGACCTTTGGAGAACGGTTTGGAAGCAACTTAATTGCGCATCGTGTTTTGTTGATGATAACTGAAACTTGGAGATAAAAGCTGTTGTTGGATAGGACTCCTGACTACTAGTTGCCACACTCTGGTGACTGTTCAGGTACACTGAGGGAGAATTCAGAATGTCCAATTCACCTAACAGCACATCTTTCAGGACTTTGTGGGAGGAAGCCGGAGAACCCGAAGGAAACCCACGCAGACATGAGGAGAACGTGCAGAGTCCGCACCTAGGCCAGGGATCGAACCCGGGTCCCTGGCACTGTGAGGCAACAGTGCTAAGCACTGTGCTACCGTGCCACCTACTCAACATTCCAACACAAGGGAGTACTTCAACTAGGTTCTGGACTCAAAAGCTGCTATCGCTCAGGATGTATGTAACTTACAGGTTTGTGCAGTCTTCCAGCAATGTATAGATTTTTCCAGTGAAGAAGGTCTTCAATCAGAGTTCCTGTACTGATAACTCCATATTTGATTATCTGAAAAAAATAAAGAGTGCTTCATGATAACTCCAGCAGATTATTCGTATGTCATTTCAATCTTAGTTGTCCTTGTGGCTTCTATTAGGATCCAGTAAGTGATCTAGTTATAGTACTTTAACACTTTGCTGAAAATACTGCACAAAATACATAGTTTCTAATCAGATATTTAAATGTTAAACATTCATTAAGATATTTTGTTGTAAAGATTTTTTAAATGGCTATAATAAGAAATCTCTTTCTGCTTATAGTTTTTGCAACAGAATGTTTGCTGTGCTGATCTCTTCTGTATTGGCAAATTCTGATTAATTGTATCTGAAGTGAACTGCAATTTATGGGACAACATTTCACTTGGGGCATTCAGCAAGAAAAGGCAATTAAGCCCAGCCAGTCCATGCAGGCCTTTATCCTTCAATCAAGCCCCCTCCCATCCTTCTGCATCTAAATCTACCATTGTGATGCAGCACAGTGGCGGTGGTTACTGTGGCACTGCTGCCTCTCAGCGCTGAGGACCCAAGTTCGATCCCGGCCAAGGGTCATTGTCCACATGGAGTTTGCATGTTCTCATCGAAATGCACATTCAAGAAATGGGTGTTTATCAGTGATGTCAGAGTGTGGGTGGAGATGGGCTGTCTGTCAGCTTTTTACTTTCCCTTTAGGCTGTTTGCTGCAGGGTGTGTTTCGTTTTCAGTGTTGGAGCTGAAGCCAGACCAAGCAGGTGTACTGCTGTTCTCTCTGCCATCAAAAGACTATCTCTTGATTATTTGTTGAATTCAGAATTATAAATGTTCTCAGTCGTGAATGTAAACCTAGCATGCTTCCGTTAAAAGGTGTTTCTTCTGTCTTCTGGATGCTGTTTGGGAAGTTATTAAGCAATACTTAGTGTTGTATTCTTTGGGGGTTGTATTTGAATTAATGGTTGCTACGATGTTCACTGTATGTTTTAAAAAGGTTAACTTGAGTTCATAGAATAAACATTGTTTTGCTTTAGAGTCCCGGAGCGTGAGATTAGCTGGGTGTTTCCTGGTGTCGGAGCGCTGGAAAACACCCCGCTATCTAACACACATCCAGGTAGACCGGGACCTCAGCGGGTAACTCCCCGATTTATGCACTGAGGATGTCCATGCGCCGGAACGCCTCAGTGCAGCGAAAGATCAGGACGCTATTTAAAAAGTGTTCTGATCTTGCGAGCCCCTGATGTGACCCCCAAACTCCCCCTCCAAGCCCTAACTCACTATAAAGAAGTCCACAGGCTCCCTCACAACCTCCCACACTGGCATACAGCAGCCCCCAGCCCGATCACCGCTGTGCAAATAACTGCCAGCTTGGCACCTTAGCAGTGCCAGGGTATCACCCTGCCCAGAGGGCATGCACCCTGGGGTCTCCAATCCTTAGGAGTCCCCCACAAGTGCCATTCCATCTGGTGCCCATTTGTGGAGACCAGCACTGAATGGCACTCGCCTGAGGTCTCCAGGGCGAGTGAGTTAGATCCCATGACTTGGTTAGATCACGGGAACGCATAATCAAGTGAGATTAATTGTCTCACTCTAATAAGCAGATTTTCCAGAAAGTGATCCTGCCCACAATTGGGGTGAATCAAATTATCACAGAAGTAGGATCCTGGAAATAGGATCGCCGGCTGCGATGTGTGCAACGCCATCGGTAGATCCCGCCCCTTTAGAAAAAAAACCTAGTGCTTGGTTTGCATTTTTAATGGTCTTGCTAACTGCTGGTGCAATTTTTAATGATTAGTGTACAAGTACTCCAAAATCCATTTGTTCCTTTACCGCAATTAGACTGTCACCTTCCAAGTAACGTGATCTCCTACCAAAATGTGCTACCTCACATTTACCTGTATTGAACTTCATTCGCCAATTATACACTCATTCTGAAAGTTTATCATTGCCCTTCTGTAATTTGTTGCAATCGTTCTAAGTATACACCACACTCTCTCTCACCAAATTGGTGCCATCCGCAAATTTCTAAAAAAAGACCAAATTGTTCATGTAAATTGTGAATAGCAGTGGGCATTGCACTGATTCCTGTGGAACACAATGTCCCGCTACTCTGAACCCTTTACTCCCACTTTTGCTTTCCGTCTTGAAGCCAGCTAACAATCCATTCTGCCACTTGTCCACTGACTCTACACTCTGACTTTATTCATTTGTCTATTATGGGGTATCTTACTGAAGGCCTTTTGAAAATCCAGAAAAGTTACATTACTGCGTTTCCATTGTATACTTTGTAACCTCTGCAAAAGATTCAACAAGGTTGGTGAAGCAAGATTTTCCCTTCTGAAATCCATGCTATTTATCATTTATTATTATACTTTTCTAGAAGTTCTTTTATTCTCTTCTTTAGGATTCCATTACTATTCCTACCAATGATGTTAAGTTGACTGGTCTGTAATTCTCTAGGCATGTTCTCTCCCCCTTTTCAAATATAGAAATTACAATAATAATAATAATATTTATCAGTATCACAAGTAGGCTTACAGTAACACTGCAATGCAGTTACTGTAAAAATCCCCCAGTCGCCACACTCCGGCCCCTGTTCGGGTACACAGAGGGAGAATTCAGAATGTCCAATTCACCTAACAGTACGTCTTTAGCGGCTTGTGGGAGGAAACCGGAGCACCCGGAAGAAACCCACACGACACAGGAAAAATGTGCAGACTCCACACAGACAGTTACCCAAGCGGGACTTTGGTGCTGTGAAGCAACAGTGCTAGCCACTGTGCTACCAAGCTGCCTATTAGCTATCTGCCTGTACTCTGGCGTTACACCTACAACTATTCTAATTAATTATTAAACGTGTATATTAATGCATCTGCTATCTCTTCCCAGGATTATGTTAAAATGCATGGATGCAATGCAACTGGATCGGGGGCTTTATCCTCTTCTGCTTTTGATTAATTTATTAAATACAACCCTTTTAATAATTTTAAAGCCACTTATCTCATTGCTCATCTATCATTCAATGTCATGACTGCCTTTGCTATCTCCCCAGTAAATACAGAAACCAAATGTCATTTAATATTTCTGCCATATATCATTACCTGTGATGTTACCCTGTCTCTTAATGGTCCTATTCCCATCTGGCTTCCTTTTTTACTGATGTACCTGTAAAATATATATTTTTTAAATATAAATTTAGAGTACCCAATTAATTTTTTCCAATTAAAGGGCAATTTAGCGTGGCCATTCCACCCACCCTGCACATTTTTGGGTTGTGGGGGAGAATGTGCAAACTCCACTCGGACAGTGATTGAATATGGGACCTCGGCGCCGTGAGACAGCAGCGCTAACCACTGCACCACCTTGCTGCCCACCTGTAAAATATATTACCCATGTTCCTTGATAATTTAATTTAATAATTCATTTTTGTTTTTCTGTTCCTTTTTGACTTCTCTCCTGATTTCTTTGTTTTTTCTCTCATCATGCACACCTCTCTTGGTACCTAATGTATGAATCTTCCTTACCCACAATTGTTCCCCCATATCTTTACTGATCTATGGAGTCTCAATGTTTAGTTGTACTTTCCCCTCAGCTGATTATATATTTTTCCGCACTCTGTTGAACACTGTTTCTCATTGTTCCAGTTTTAAAATGTTGTTGCCTGGTTTATATTTCCAAGTTCAACCCTCAACCCCATAAAATCAGTTTATCTCCAATTTATTAACCTGTTTTTTGTCAGATCTGAGTTTGTTCTTCTTCACTGACCAAAATAGGTTCAACCCAATATTGTATACCTTACATAGAGTGATTCAATTTGGCAACGTTCCACATAATTATCATATTATTACTGAACTAATTTTCAATTATGTGAATAAAGCTGTCATTCTAAAATAAATTTAGAACATTATAATGGCAGCCTCGCCACTAAATATACACAAACATTAGCCTGATGTTGTGCCAAATTGAATAATGGGGGTAATTTATATTAATTTTAAAAAAGACTTGCATTTATATATTTATATATATTCATGACCTCAGGACCTTCCAAAGCACTTTAGAAAATGGTTTAGTTTTGAGACGTAGTTACTCTTCTAGTTTTGGAAATGCAGCAGCCAATTTGCAGCATGCTCCCATAAGCAGCAAGGTGATAATCTATTTTTGAGCGATGCTGACTGAGAGAGATAAATATTGCCCAGGACACCAGGGATAACTCTCCTGCTCTTCCTTGAAATAGTGCCATAAATTGTGTGCATCCACCAGAGAGCAGAGCAGGCCACAGTTTTACACCTCATCTGTCAGTGCTACACTGGAGTGTCAGCCGAGATGTTTGTCATCAAGTCTCTGGAATGGGACTTGAACCACAACCTTGTGATAGAGGCAAGATTACTACCAACTGAGGCAGAAGGAACAAAACTACTGCATTCAGAAATAGCATCACTTCTTTACAAAAAACATTAAAAAAACAAAAGTCAACATTTGGAATGTATAAAGTTATCCAGCAGTTGAAAGTACCTAGTAGATACAATAGCTAGAATATTTATAACCCTATAATTATTAAATCAGACTTCCCGTCAACAAAAAACAGGGAACTGACCTGCTTTTTGATGTGGAATTATATTACAACCTTATCTAGTGTATACTTAACAGCAATTAGATTTTGTGGATTAAATTATGCTGCTTATTGTACAGTACAATGTCTCTACTTCTAGCGCATAAAACTCATATCATCCAATTTACTGTGATCAGTGTCAAAATAGCATCTGCATGGACACACACACACACACACTCATGCAAAATATTGCTTCCTACAGTTAGTGCTTTATTGATGCATGTAATACAACACTTGATGCAATACAAATGGATAAAATATGTTTGTCATTACATTCCCACCTCAGACTAGATACAGTTACCATAGATTGTGGCATAGAAGTCAATCCATTTTTTGGACAACCCCTGTTTTTGATCGTCAAAATTAAGGCTTAGGCCTACGCTCTGTATAGAAGACAATCCTCCATTTTCAGCTAATAAATAAACCCAAGTTTTAGGTTTGGGCTAAAATAAGCAAAATACTGTGGATGCTGGAACTGAAACAAATGAAGAATGCTGGAAAAACTCAGCTGGTCTGGCAGCATCAGTCAATGTTTTGAGTCATAGAACCCCTACAGTGTAGAATGAAGCCATTCGGCCCATCGGGTCTGCACCAGCCTTTGCAAAGAGCAGCGTACTTAGGCCCACGTCTGCACCCTATCCCCGTAACCCCATCTAACTTTTTGGACACTAAGGTGCAATTTAGCATGGCCAATCCACCTAACCTGCACATCATTGGACTGTGGGAGGAAACCGGAGCACCCAGAGGAAACACACACAAACACGGGGAGAAAGTGCAAACTCCACACAGATGTCACTCGAGGCCAGAATTGAATCCGGGTCCCATTAGCTGTGAGGCAGCAGTATTACTCACTGTGCTGCCGTGCCTCTCTCCATTTGGCTCTTCATCAGAACTGAAAGGCAAAATCTGTTAGATATTATATGTAGCTGGAAGGGATTGCAGCAAACTTAAGAACAAGAGATAGATGATCAGGTGCATCACTCATCTCCCTACAGATGCTGCCAGACCTGAAAAGTCTTTCCTGCATTCACATGTTTAGGGCTATACTTGCATTGGGAGTTGGCCTCAATCTTTCAGCTCAGAGATACAAGTTTTGGGTTTGACGCATGGTGCAAGTCTGCGCATGGGTTCCAGCAGGTGATACAGACCATGCTGCCAAGGATATGCGTGGGAGCAGAGCACACATAGCAACCGACGAACAGAAATTTTACACAATTCAAAATGGTGGCCACCTATGCCAACACTGACAGTTCACATTTTATACTCAGCATATAAATTGATCCCTGTTTTTGGAAGCATGTTTTGAAGTTTGAAAGGTCAACTTATATGCCGTTGTCAATTGTACTTCCTGCAATTAATAATATAAAGCTAAATTTCATGTTGCGCTCACTTACCCTGTTATCGCATGGCACTAATGTATTGTAATATATTCCAGCTCCATAATTATTCTGTATTTTACTAACATGCTTTGGTCCAAAAAATCTCAAAAATGAGTAATGCCGGGGATTTTTCATGATGTTCATTGTATGCCAAGTCACAGGATCATCCACAGCAAAGATAAAATCCAGCATATTGTTCTAAAAGTGAACAAAATATTTAGGTTAAAAAAAAATGTAAATCTTAGGAGTAAATATAATTTGTATTATTTTTATTCACAATTAAAAAGCACTACAACAGACAAAGTAATGTTATCTCATCATTAAAGGGGCAGAAGAAACTTGACTATTACCCAAAAGGGTCAAATACTGAACAACATTGCACTTTTGCCTGCATACTTTCTCAATCTGAGGTTGTGTCGTGTTATTCTGTTTCTCATCCATCAAGAAATTTAAGCCTCATCATTTGTGAGCTGAGTAGAAGAGTGGATCTAGTATTATTGATCTGGGGTAGTTGTATAGGGAAATACAAATCAGAAGAGGCATCCAAGAAGATGAGGCAATAAGATGACAGAAAGCAACGGGAAGACAAGAGTCGCAAAATACAAAGATCATGAAAATAATGAATGAGAATGGCCACAAAATGGACACTTAAAGCCAAGAATGCCAGCCTTGTTAAGCTTATCATTAATTTTAACAATTATTTTCTACATCACAACCAGTCCTTAGTTCTACTCGTGATCTTAATTACATCAAAACATTTCATAATTGGTTACGTTCTAATTTGATAATTATCTCTTGAAAAATAATTATAGTTTTGACTTAATAGTCAAGCTATTAATTATAGTTGACCACATAGGGATTTGATAACTTAACAGCTAATTGATCTGAGAGCATCTCAATTACTTTTGGTCACATCTTTTCTTTTGTTCATTCAAAGGATGTGGGCTTTGTTGGCTGGGTCAGCATATATTGCCCACCCCCAACTGCCCTTGAACTGTGTGGCTTGCTTGAGCCACTTCAGAGGGTATTAAAGAATCAATCACATGTAGGCCAGACCAGGTAAGGACAGCAGATTTCCTTCCCAAAACAACATTTAGCGAACCAGATGGATTTTCAGATAATCGACAATGGTTTCATGACATTTTAATTCCAAATTTTTATTGAATTCAAATTTCTCCATCTGCCACAGTGGGATTTGAACCCAGCTCCCCAGAGCATTATCCTGAATCTCTGGGTTACTGGTACAGTGACAATACCATTACACCACTGCCTCCCCTCGCTCATGTTTCATATGGACTCTAATAATGTACGTGAAAGATTTTCTTTTTGCCATCAAAAATGCCTCACATTTGCTCTGTAATCAGAAATGAGACCAACAATGATAGCCCCAAATGCTCCTGTGCTGTAATTAAGGAAAAATTGATTACCATGTCAAAACACAACATGATCCATTTTCTGTAGCTGAGGGCATTGTTCTCATGGGAACTGTAGGAAACCGATGACCCCCTCATTCCTAGGCTCACCAGAGTACATTCTGAGCTACATTTTGTAAGGTAAGTTTTTTTTTCTTCTCACACTTACTGGAGGGTAGCAAGCTAGATTTAATATTTTATACTAACCTGAACTAACCAGGGGACACACTAATTTTGGGAGGCCTATTCGTGAAAGCAGCAGCAGTAAATTTTTATTAAGTGCCTAACTAGTATTTAGTTTCTAATCTAACAATCAACAGAGGCAGAGAGTTGTCAAATGGAGGGGTTGTGTGCTACTCCTGCACGATGTGGAGCATCATGGACACTTCAAGTGTCCCTGTAGGAAATGCATTCAGTTGCAGAAGCTCACCGAACGCATGGATCAGTTAGAACAGCAGCTGGAAGCATTGAGGCGAATACAATTAGCTGAAATTGTTGTAGATAATAGCTGCAGAGATGTGGTCACATCCAGTGTACTGGAAGATAGATGGGTGACTGCTAGACATGGTAGGCAGACAGTGTAGGGGTCCCCTGTGGCTGTTCCCCTATCTAACAAGTATGCCGTTTTGGATACTGATGAGGGGAAGGTCCATCGGGAACAGCAGCAGCAGTGGCCAGAGCGAGGGCACCAGGGATAGCCCTGCTGCACAGATGGGGGGGGGTAGCAAAGCGTAGCAAAGCAAAAGTGGTAGGGGATTCAATAATCAAGGGTACAGATAGGTGCTTCTGTGGCCGCAAAAGGGACTCCACGATGATAGTTTGCCTCCCTGGTGCCGGGATTCTGGATGTCTCTGAGCGGGTACAAAGCATCCTAAAACGGGAGGGAAATCAGACAGAGGTCATTGTCCACATTGGCACGCATGACATAGGTAGAAAGAGTGGCAAGGTCTTGCAACAGCAATTTAGGGCGTTAGGTAGAAGATTAAAAAGCAGGATCTCTAGGGTAGTATTCTCATGATTATTCCCCATGCCACGTGCTAGCGAGGCTAGGCACAGGGAGATAGTGTAGCTTAACACGTGGCAAAAGAACAGGTGCAGGAGGGAGGGCTACAGATTTTTGGATCATTGGGATATCTTCCAGGGAAGGTGGGGCCTGTATAATAAGGACGGGTTACACCTGAACTGGAGGACCACCAATATCCTGACTGGGAGGTTTGCTACCATGGTTCGGTGGGTTTAAACTAATGTGGCAGGGGGTTGCGAATCAGAACAGTCAGCCAGCAAATGTAGAGACTGGATGAGCATGGTACCAGGGCCAGGCCGGCTAAGAGGAAGGGCAGGCTTGGGGAGGTCAAACTCATTGGGCCTGGAGGTCCGAAGTGCATCTGCTTCAATGCACGAAGTATAACAGGTAAGACAGATGAACTTAGAGCCTTGATTCATGCGCGGAACTTGGATGTGGATGCGGTAACGGAGATTTAGTTAAAAAAGGGACAGGACTGGCAGCTAAATATTCCAGGACATAGGTGTTTTAGGCGAGACAGAGGGGGAGTTGCAATACTGGTTAGGGAACATATTGCAGCTGTACAGAAGGAGGACACCTTGGAAGAATCAAGTAACGAGACACTGTGGGTAGAATTTAGAAACAGGAAGGGGCAGTCATTATGATGGGGGTGTATTACAGGCCTCCCAACAGCTACGGGAAGTTGAAGAAGGGAAATTTAAAGTAGCCAATTCATTTTTTCCAATTAAGGGGCAATTTGGTGTAGCCAATCCACTTACCGTGCATGTCTTGGGTTGTGGGGGCGAAACACACGCAAACACGGGGAGATTGTGCAAACTCCACAAGGACAATGACCCAGAGCCAGGATCAAACTTTATTAAGGGCCTAACTAGTATTTCGTTTCTAATCTAACAAATGTAGAGACTGGATGAGCATGGTACCAGGGCCAGGCCGGCTAAGAGGAAGGGCAGGCTGGGGGAGGTCAAACTCATTGGGCCTGGAGGTCTGGAGAGCATCTGCTTCAATGCACGGAGTATAACAGGTAAGATAGATGAACTTAGAGCCTCGATTCCAGAACTTGGGACCTCGGTGCCATGAGGCAGCAGTGCTAACCACTGCAGCACCGTGCTGCCGAAGAACAGATATGTAAACAGATTCTGGACAGATGTAGAAATAATAAGGTTGTTGAAGTGGAGACGTAAATTTGACTCATATTGACTGGAAATCCCTCAGGGCTAAGGGTCCGGATGGTGAGGAATTTGTTATTTGCCCAGGAAAATTTCTGGAACAATATGCGGACAGTGCAACTAGAGACAGGGTTATACTGGTCCTAGTACTTGGGAACTAGCCTGGCCAGGTCATATGTGGTGAACAGTGACCATAATTCCGTAAACTTTCAGATACTCATGGAAAAGGACAAGTGTTGACCTACGGTTAAGGTGCTAAATTGGGGGAAGGCTAACTCCAACCAGATTAGGCAGGATTTAGAGGCTGTTGTTTGGGCGAGGCTATTTGAGGATAAATCCACATTTGGCATGTGGGAGCTTTTTAAGGAGAAGTTGATGGGAGTGCAGGACAGGCATGTGCCGATGAAATGGAAAGGCAGGATTCAGGAACCATGGGTGACCAGGGAAATTGCGAGACTAGTCAAAAATGAAAAAGGATGCATACATGAGGTCTAGGCAACTAAAAATAAATGAAGCACTTGAAAAATACAAGGAAAGTAGAAAAGAGCTCAATCGGGGAGTTACGAAAGCAAAAAGGGTCACAAACTGTCCTTGGCAGACAGGATTAAAGAGAATCCCAAAGCATTTTATACATATATTAGGAATAAGAGGGTAGCTAGAGAAAGAGTTGGTCCACTCAAGGACAAAAGAGGGAAATTATGCGTAGAACCAAAGGAAGTAGGTGAGATCCTTAATGAGTACTTTGCATCGGTATTCAGAAAGGAGGGACACGTTGATTGGTGTTGTCTCAGAGGGATATGTAAACACTTTAGAACAAGTCATTATTGCGAGGGAGAAAGTGTTGGTGTTTTAAAAAGCATTACGGTAGACAAATCCCCAGGTCTAGATGGCATCTTTCCCAGATTACTGAGGGTGACAAGAGATGAAATCGCTGGGGCTCTATCAAAAATCTTTGTTTCCTCGTTGGCCACAGGTGAGGTCCCAGAGGATTGGAGGATAGCCAATGTTGTCCCATTATTTAAGAATAGTAGAAAGGATAACTCGGGTAATTATAGACCAGTGTGCTTGATGTCAGTGATGGTGAAATTGTTGGAAAAGATTCTCAGAGATAGGATCCATGCACATTTGGAAGTGAATTGTCTTATTCGTGACAAACAGCATGATTTTGTAAGAGGGAGGTCACGTCTCACTTATTTGAGTTTTTTGAGGAGGTGATAAAATTGATTGACGAGGGAAGGGCTGTGGATGTTGTCCACATGGACTTTAGAAAAACATTTTACAAGGTCCCCCATGGCAGGCTGGTGCAAAAGATTAAATCACACGGGATCAGGGTGAACTAGCTAGATGGGATTCAGAACTGGCTTGACCATAGAAGATAGGTTAGCAGTGGAAGGGTGTTTTTCCAAACGGAGGTCTATAACTAGTGGTGTTCCGCAGGGATCAGTACTGGGACCTCTACTCATAGCAATATATATAAATGACTTGGAAGGAAACGTAGCTGGTCTGATTAGCAAGTTTGCGGATGATACTAAGATTGCTGGAATTGCGGATAGTGATGAAAATTGTTAGAGAATGCAGCAGGATATAGATAGACTGCAAAATTGGGTGGAGAAATGGCAGATGGAATTTAACCCAGACAAATGCGAGGTGATGCATTTTGGTAGATTCAATTCAGGTGGGAGCTATAAAATAAATGGCAGAACCATCAGGGGCATAGACACACAGAGATCTGGGTGTGCAGGTCCACAGATCCTTAAAAGTGGCAGCACAGGTGGAAATGGTGGTAAATAATTTTTTTTTAAATATAAATTTAGATTACCCAATAATTTTTTCCAATTAAGGGGCAATTTAGCGTGGCCAATCCACCTACTCTGCACATTTTTTGGGTTGTGGGGGCGAAACCCACGCAGACACGGGGAGAATGTGCAAACTCCACACGGACAGTGACCCAGAGCCGGGATTCGAACCTGGGACCTCAGCGCCGTGAGGCAGCTGTGATGGTGGTAAATAAAGCATATGCCATGCTTGTCTTCATCAGATGAGTCATCGAGTATAAAAGTTTGCAAATTATGTTAGTTATATAGAATGTTGGTTAGGCCACATTTGGAATACTGTGTCCAATTCTGGTCACCACACTACCAGAAGGGCATGGAGGCTTTGGAGAGCATACAGAAAATATTTACAAGGATATTGCCCGGTATGGAGGGTATTAGCCATGAGGAGAGATTGAATAAACTGGGATTGTTCTCCCTAGAAACATAGAGGCTGAGGGACGACCGGATAGAAGTTTCTAAAATTATGAGGGTATAGATAGGGTGAACAGTTGGAGGCTTTTTCCCAGAGCAGAAATAACAATTACAAAGGGGCACAAGTTCGAGGTGATGGGGGGGATAGGTTCAGTGGAGATGTGCGGGGAAAATTCTTTTACCTAGAATGCACTGCCAAGTGAGGTGGTTGAAGCAGATACATTAGCAACATTTAAGACTTATTTAGATAGACACATGAACAGATGGGGTATAAAAGGATACAGGCGGTTGGTCTAGATAGGACACGTGATCGGCGGCAGGCTTAGAGAGCCGAAGGGTCTGTTCCTGTCCTGTATTGTTCTTTGTTTTCTACATTGTAAAATAATGTCAAATGCACTTTTACAATGTCAAATGTACTTTTCAGACAATATACAAGTTTTAAATTCACTGATTATAGACCTCGAGGGGTATATGTCACAGTATTAGCCAATGAATTATAATAGCATTGCAGGTGACCCTACTTAATTTGTTAGTATTTATGCCAAACCAGATTTTTATTTGATAAACAAGTTTATACACTTCTGATATTACTGTGGTAATATTACAAGTGCAGGGATGATAGTTCACCACAATGCAGAATAGTTCAATGTTATGACCGTAACTCTTTCATTTAAAGTATTTTTAAAATGAGACACAATATAGAATTTTGAGAGAGAACAGAGACCAATGTTGTCCAGTAGAAATTGCTGACAGGCAACAAGTGTGGCTACAGCAATAGTTTTAGTCACGTGCACTAATTTTAGTAATAAACACCTTCCATTTACATGTATTGACAGTGTGATATGGCACATGTTTACATTTACTTAACATCTACCCCAATCAATAACCAAGTGAAATAAAACACTCATGATCAAAAATCATGTGCTTTTTGTTTGACCATTTTACCAAGAAAAGTATAAAGATGAATGTCCATATATGCTGTGTGATTATAGATAGAGATCACATGCCTTACAAATTTCTATTACTCACAATTTATTGTTTAAATCTAAATGCAATTAGTCACATCTGGATTCTCAAAAAACAGCACATGTTTTGAATATTTCTAATTGATTCCTTTACTGAGTGATTGTCCACAGTACTCAATCTAGTGACTAATCAATTAAACAACACTGGCACAGATGAGGGATTTATAGATGTCATAATTCAACTGAAAGAACAATTGTTCAATATCAATCTAGTTGAGCATTTATAGGATCACTGCACAAAACAACCAATTTTGCAGCAAAAATTGACAATCCTACACAGAGGAACCACTCAAATTACTGAAGTGGATATTAGTTCAGTGGAGGATGCTCACCAAAGGTTAGGGGAGCACTTCACTCTGTAGCTCAGTCCTGGAATCCTAAAGTGGGAAATATTCCATTGCCCACAACCAATACATCTTATTATAATGCATACACCCTACACCTAACTCCCTGTTAAAACACTACAGGACAGAGAAGTGATTCTATGGCACAGAGCTAAATGATTTGGCATATGCTGTAATGTTAGCAACTGTTCAGGGTTTGTCCTGCTCCTTGTAAATGTGAAACAATAATTAAATCATTTTCTTTCCATTCAACTGTTCAGATTTAAATCAAACTATATGTCTTGAAAGATAATGAGATGGTGAAATTTGGGTTAAGAGATACTGAGGTCAAGAATACTCTACAGCTGCAATCTTGGCAACAAACCATGAGTAAGTCGCTCTTCACAGCATCATTAGTAAGATTGGGCTGCAGAGTCTTGTGGCACAGTATTAGCATTCCTACTACCGAGCTAAAAGCTCCAGGTTATAGTCCTACGCTAGGGCTTTATGATCACAGACGGCGTGTTCAAATCATAGCCAAACAGATTAATCATCAACTTGCAAATCCTTCCAATACGCCTGTGGCAGGCAGTAAGAGCAAGAAAGTCTCCAGGTCAGCCAGAACCCGCAGAGGGCAATGGCTAACCACTTCAGTACCTTGTCATGCAGAACCATGACCTAACTCACAGACTTCCATGGTCAATAACACTCTCTTAGGGCATGGCACCTGAAGATAGAGAGATTATGAGGGGTCTGACTTACTTTCACAGTCTCTCTCATCTATCTCCTTATGATAGGAGTAGCAAGTGTCTGTTCCCAAGATAAGGCGGTCTCTCTCCCCCCCAAAGAGATAGATAATTCTTTTTAGATTTTAATAGCATCAAGGTGTATGGGTAGAAAGGGGGAATATTACACTGAGATGAAATGAAAGTTATCATAGTCCCCAAGGACTATACATTGTTCCCTCCTTTTTTAGAGACAGAGAGCTGACTGATGGGAATCTAATCTCAGAATCACCACACTTCAGGCAAAAGGCAAGGCTGAGAAGGCAGGGCCTTCATGAATGACCTCTGCCAGTACTGGAATTAAACGCACGCTGTAGGCATTACTCAACATGATGAACCAACCGTCCAGCCAACTGAGCTAACCAACCCCCCATTGAGATAGAGGTCAACCATGATCATAATGAATGGTGGTGCAGGCACGAAAGACCAAATGGCCTACTACTGCTTCTAGTTTCTATGTCAGTATCATTAATAAGGGGCCCTCCATATTAGTACCACTGAAAAGTTTTCCTCTACCCATATTAGAGATTCAAAGATGACTTACAACACAGGAGACCACTGTGCCAACGCTCTGCACAAACGATTCGCTTAGTCACACTGCTCTGCCTTTTCCCCCATAGTTTTTCTTTGGATAATGGTCCAATCCTCTTTTGAAAGCAATGACTGAATCTGCTTCCACCACACTCTTAGCCAGCGCATTCCAAATGACATGACTCGCTACATAAATGGTTTTCCTTTTTCGCTGAGGGTTCTTTAGCCAATCACCTTAAATCAGTGTATTTTGGTTCTCAAACTTTCTGCCAATGGAACAATTTCTCTCTAGCTACTCTGGCTAAAACACTCAAGATTTTGAACACATCTATTATAACAATCACATCTCAACTTCTCAAAAGAGTACAATCCCAGTTTCTCCAATCTATCCATGTAACTTGAGTGCCTTAATCCTGGAACCATTCTTGTAAATAGTTTCTGTACCCTTTCCACATCCTTCACACTCTTCGTAAAGTGTGGTGCCGAGAACAGGACGGAATAATCTAGACGAGGCAAAACCGGTGTTTTATACAGGTTTAAAATAACTCCTTTGTTATTGCACTCTACATTCTCTTTCTACCAAAATTAATTTGTTCACACTTCTTGTTGTTAAAGTCCATCCAAATTTTGTGTCATCTGCAAATTTTGAAATTGTGCCCTGCATATCCAAGTCTACGGCATTAACGTATATGAGGAAACGCAGTGGACTGACTCGTGAGGAATCCCACTGTACACATTCCTCCAGTCTGAAAACAACCATCCACCAATACGTCCTGACACCCAGCCAACTTTGTATCCATGCTGTTGCTGTCCCTTTTATTCTGTGAGTAGAAAGGTTATGCTTCAGTTATGCAAGGCACTGTAAGACCACAGCTGGAGTATTGTGCACAGTATTGGTCTCCTTATTTAAAGGAAGAATGCAAATAGGTTGGAATGAAATGAAATGAAAATCGCTTATTGTCACGAGTAGGCTTCAAATGAAGTTACTGTGAAAAGCCCCTAGTCGCCACATTCCGGCGCCTGTTCGGGGAGGCTGTTACGGGAATCGAACCGTGCTGCTGGCTTGCCATGGTCTGCTTTCAAAGCCAGCGATTAGCCCTGTGAGCTAAACAGCCCCTGGAAGAGGTTTAGAAAAGATTCAATGGATTAATACCTGGAATAGGTGGATTATCTTATGAGGAAAGATTGGATAGGCTAGGTTTCTATCAGCTGGAGTTTAGAGGAGTAAAAGGTGTGGCGGCACGGTGGTTAGCACTGATGCCTCACGGCACTGAGGCCCCGGGTTCGATCCCGACCTCAGGTCCCTATCCATGTGGAGTTTGCACATTCTCCCCGTGTTTGTGTGGGTCTCACCCCCACAATCCAAATATGTGCACGCGAGGTGGATTGGTCATGCTAAATTTGACCCTTAATCGGAAAAAAAGAATTGGGTACTTTCAATTTTAAAAAGGAGTCGAAGGTGACTGGATTGTAAGATCCTGAGGGAGGTTGACAGGGTGGATGCAGAAAGGATGTTTCTCCTGTGGGAGAAGCTAGAACGTGGTGTCGCTGTTTAAAACAAAGGAGTTTCTCATTTAAGACAGGGACAAAGATTTAGGGCGCAATTCTCCCAACGGGAGACTAAGTGCCGACGCCGGAGTGAAAACCGGAAGAAAAAGAATGCTTCTTTTAGAGACGCCGGCCCGCCGATCGGTGGGCACCGATCGCGGGCCAGACCCCTCCTGAGCACCCCCCTCCGGGCCGGAGAATCGCCGCTCGACCGTTAGAAATGGCTCATGTTATTAGCATCGCTACACATCATAAACCAGCCAACTGAACTGAACCACCTGATTAACAAGGTGTCATAATATCCACTCATGTATATGAGATGCAGACAGGAATTGATTGACATATAGAATGACCAGAAAGCATACAACACAGTACAGCCAATCACCAGACAGGACACCACCACTATAAAGCCAGAGGGAACTAGGTTTCCCGCTCTCTCGGGACCCAGTTACTGAGACAGTCAGAGTCCACGAGCTAGCAAGTGCAAACACCATGCGGTAGCTAGTAAGTCTGGTCAGGCTACTACAAGGTCACCAGTCAGATCAGTATAGTGTCGACCCACAGCTGAATATATATAGCATTTCTATAGTTGAATAAAACAGTGTTGGATCTTCTCCAGTGTTAGACGTCTGTTTCTAACTTCCCTGCATCGAGTGCAGTCCACATGGTACCAACCTGCCTAACACATCACAAGGGTGTAAAAGTTCATGGGGGATGGGGTAGACAGAAACGTGGGGTTGAAGTTACAATCAGACCAGCCATGATCTTAGTGAATGGCAGAGCCCACCTGAGGGGGCGAGTGACCTACCCCTACTGCATATGCACTTTCATTACAGGACCAGCGTCACTGACAAACCTGTCACAGATTATCTGAGATTTTATCAAAGCCTTTGTACAACCATAGAACATTACAGCACAGTACAGGCCCTTCGGCCGCGATGTTGCACCGACCTGTGAAACCACTCTAAAGTCTATCTACACTATTTCCTTATCATCTATATGTCTATCCAATGACCATTTGAATGCGTTTAGTGTTGGCGAGTCCACTACTGTTGCAGGCAGGGCATTCCACACCCTTACTACTCTCAGATTAAAGAACCTACCTCTGACATCTGTCCTGTATCTATCTCCCCTCAATTTAAAGCGATGTCCCCTCGTGCTAGACATCACCATCCGAGGAAAAAGGCTCTCACCGTCCACCCTATCTAATCCTCTGATCATCTTGTATACCTCTATTAAGTCACCTCTTAACCTTCTTCTCTCTAACGAAAACAGCCTCAAGTCCCTCAGCCTTCCCTCATAAGATCTTCCCTCCATAACCAGGCAACATCCTGGTAAATCTCCTCTGCACCCTTTCCAATGCTTCCACATCCTTCCTATAATGCAGCGACCAGAATTGCACGCAATACCACAAATGCGGCCGCACCAGAGTTTTGTACACTTTAAACCAAATAATCTGTCACCACATAAAAAAAACTTAATCAAGTTAGTTCGACACCTATGGTGTTGACTTTCCTTAATTAATCCACATTTGCCCAAGTGACTATTAATTTTGTCCCAAATATCAGTGCTATTGATATATTGTTTTCTGGTCACATATCCCCCCCTAGACTGGTACAAGGATGTCCCTCCTCCCCACCCCAGCCCATGTTAGTGCCGTTTATAGGCGGCCCCCTGTCTCCCTCACTCACAGTCGGGCCCGGGTGCCCTGCTTGTCCGAACAGACCAGAGCCGTAAGCAAAGGCCAAGCTCAGGTCCCGGGGGAAGTGGGCCAGGATCCTCCGCATCAACCCACTGTTACTCTGCAGCATTGGCAACGACATGGCGGCCGGCAGACTGCCGCGCCCGCGCAAAGGCTTACACCCACAGCCCCTTCCGCGCGATTCATACGGGCCCGGCACAATCCCCGCGGTAAAGTTATGAATGAAGCCGCTCCATGGCGTCGGGGCGGGGCGGCCTGCGCTGGTCTCCAGCCGCGCTCACCGCTCCACCTGCTGGCGGGAGGAGCGAGCTGCAGCTTGCACAGGGAGAGCTGGGCTGGGGAGATGGCTGCCTTGCCATTCATTCATTACCTGTGGTGTAAAACAGGGGTATCAATGCCCATTATTCTGGACAAACAGTACTGGAAGAGGGATTGGGAAGTCTGAGAGAATCAGAGAATCCCTCCAGTGCATAAGGAGGCCATTCGGCCCATCGAGTCCATAATGACCCTCCGAAAGACCAACCTACTCAGCCTTCTCCGTCCTGTCCTATCCCCAGAAATCTGTCTAACGTTTGGACTCCAAAGGGGAAATTTAGAATGGTTCATGCATCCAACCTGCCGATCTTTGGACTGTGGGAGGAAATCAGAAAACCTGGTGGAAACACATGCAGACATGGGAGAACACCCAATCAGGAACGGTTGAGGGTGCTAGGCATTTTCTCATTAGAACGGTGAAGGATGAGGGGAGACATAGAGGTTTAAAAGATGATCAGCGGAATAGATAGAGTAGACAGAGACTTTTTCCCCAGGTAGAACAAACCATTACAAGGGGACATAAATTTAAGGCGAATGGTGGAGGATATAGGGGGGATGTCAGAGGTAGGTTCTTTACCCAGAGAGTAGTGGGGGCATGGAATCAGCGCCGGCCCTAGGGTTGCTGGCGCCCCGGGCAAGCTGAACTTCGGCGCCCTTGGGGGGCCATGGGGGGCCATGGGGGGGGGGCAATGGGGGGGGGCGAGGAGGGGTGGGGCCACGGGGGGCGGGGCGGGGCCGAGGAGGGGGGGCGGGGCCGAGGAGGGGGCAGACCGGTGGGGGGGCGGACCCGAGGAGGGGGGGCGGGGCCAAGGGGGGGCGGACCCGAGGAGGGGGCGGGGGGGGGGGCGGACCCGAGGAGGGGGCGGACCCGAGGAGGGGGCGGGGGGGGCGGACCCGAAGGGGGGGTGGACCCGGGGGGGGCGGACCCGAGGGGGGCGGACCCGGGGGGGGACGGACACGAAGGGGGGGCGGACCCGAGGGGGGGCGGACCCAAATGGGGCGGACCCGAGGGGGGGCGGACCCGAGGGTGGGGCGGACCCGAGGGCGGGGCGGGGGGGCGGACCCGAGGGGGGGGGCTGACCCGAGGAGGGTGCGGGGGGAGCGGACCCGAGGAGGGGGCGGGGGGAGCGGACCCGAGGAGGGGGCGGGGGGAGCGGACCGAGCGGGGGGGCGGGGCCGCCCTGGGGGAGGGCGGCCACCGCGCATGCGCTGGTTGGCACCGGCCCAACCGCATGCGCGGGACCCGAGTCTGGCGCCCCCCCAGCACATGGTGCCCCGGGCGACTGCCCGAGTTGCCGGTGCCTTGAGCCGGCCCTGCATGGAATGCACTGCCTGTGGAAGTAATTGAGTCGGAAACATTAGGGACCTTCAAGTGGCTATTGGATAGGTACATGGATTACGGTAGAATGATGGGGTGTAGATTAATTTGTTCTTAATCTAGGACAAAAGTTCGGCACAACATTGTGGGCCGAAGGGCCTGTTCTGTGCTGTATTTTCTATGTTCTATGTTCTAACGTGCAAACCCCATACAGACAGCCACCCAAGGCCGGAATTGAACCCAGGTCCCCGGCGCTGCGAAGCAGCAGTGCCAACCACCGTGCAGCCCCATAATGTGCATGTTATTCTGGATCTGGTTATGTTATATCTGAACCCAGTATTCTCTATGCTGATAACAGGCATCCAAAGCACTTGTATCTCATTCCCCTTTAAGAACCCTCTGATGCCTCAGTTTTATGTTGTATTTACACAACTGGAACTCTGTTGCAACCAGGCTCTATTGGCTATTACGCCCTCTGATTACAAGATTGGTGTGAGCATAGGACAGTCATAACAAAGCTGTTAGCCTCTACATTAAATTAGAAGCACAAGATAGCCAAGTGATTCACAGAGGTACAAGGAAAGTTTGGCTAAAGAGGCTGCTTTTAAACAATCTTAAAAAAAGCATAGGGAGGTATAATGATTTAAGCAGGGAATCCCAGAGCATCAAATCAGATTAGAGGCATGACCACAAACAATTAAGTTGAGGAGCAAGACATGTACAAGAGATGAAGATGTTGGGGTTGGGGTGGGTGAGAAAGGTGCTTCGGGAGGACTCTAGGGCCACCAAGCTCAGAAGGGGAAAGACCCTGGTGTGATTCAAAGACAAAGATGGGAATTTTACATTTGCTTTGCAGGGCTGGGAGCCAATGCAGGCCTGAAGGGACAGGTTTGTGCCACTTTTGTGTCTGTGTCCCGACTCTTGATATTACTAAAACTGCACCAGTGCAGAAGGAGGCCGTTCAGCCCATCGAGTCTGCATCAGCCCTCGGAAAGAGCACCCTACATAAGCCCACACCTCCACCCTATTCCCATAACCCCACCTAACCTTTTGGACACTAAGGGGCAATTTAGCATAGCCAATCCACCTAACCTGCAGATCTTTGGACTGTGGGAGGAAACCGGAACATCCGGAGGAAACCCACAAAGACACAGGGAGAAAGTGCAAACTCCACACAGATAGTCACCCGAGGCTGGAATTGAACCGGGATCCCTGGAGGTGTGAGGCAGCAATGCTAACCACTCTGCCACCAAGGTTTTTCATCGGAGCGTTATAAAGTAAAATGTGGCATCAAGCAACGTAGGGCGATGTTAGCCAGGTGCCCCAAAGCTTGGCCAAAGAAGTAAGCCTTAAGTAGCATCTTAAAGAGGGAAAGAGAGGCAGAGAGATGCAGTGAGGGAATTCCTGAGTTCAGGGCTCAAGGAGCGGAAAGCACAGCCATCAATGATGGAGTATAAAAATTGGGCATACTCAGGACATCGGAATTATATGGGTGCAGAAACCTCAATTCTGGAATTCATTGTAGCGATAGGGCGGGTCAAGACCATGCAGGGACTAGAAAACAAGAATGTGAATTTGAAAGTCCATAATGTCTAAAATATTAACCAAACATTCCCTCTGAGATGTTTTTCTGCTGCATTCTGCATTTGAATTATTTTTCTCTGCACTAAATTGAAACATTTTAATTCATATTACCTCACCAATTCAAGGGCCAACACAATGCCCCACACACACAACTAAATCAATTCTCTTGTTTTGGAATATCTATGATTCTACTTAAACGCAATTTATGGCAAGATTTATTTGCGACCTCATGCCAATATTGATTGCTTAAAAGTTTTTTGCCCATTTTATCGGTATGTGACAGCGGAAACTTATAAAACTTATAAAATCAGTCCAAGGAAATCTGGAATAAAAACAGAAAATGCTGTAAAAACTCAACATCTCAACTCTGGAGAGATAGAGAAACAGAAGTAATGGGCATGATTCTCTGGAAAACTTTCTAAGTTAATTTGTGGTGGGTTTTTCAGGGGGTTTCCTGCCGGCTCTGCCGGCGAGTTCCCTACCTCTATTCAATGACATTTAGTCATTGTTTTGGGCCCTGGGGAGCTGCCCCACTCGGCACCTGACCCTTGGTAGTGCCACCTGGTCACCCTTGCACTGCCACCTTGACATCAAGGCAGTTCTCCTGCTGGCTTGGCAGTGCCACCCTGGCACCTTGGCTGTGCCAGAGTGGCAGTGCCAGGGTGCCAGCTGGGCAGTGCCAAGGTGCCGCATTCCAGAGGGGTCAGGGAGCCACCCTGCACTTACCCTGACCACTCAAGGGTTTTCGATAGCCCAGGTGACCCCCTAGGTGCTGTTCCACCTGGTTCACGTTTGTGTGGACCAGTGCTGAACGGTGTCTGGCTGCAGCTTCGCTGGCTGGGGTGGAGAATCGATGGAGGCCAATGGATCCCGGGCTGGTAGGTTATAAGTAGGTTTACGACCTACTTCCGTGAGTGCCATTTGGTGCTGCCCCTTATGGGGAGTGGCTTCTGATGGAGACGCCCCACCCCACTTTCCACCTGAGATCCAGCTATCTTCATTTATGCATTCGCCTCACCCTCTCCTCAAGCTGACATCTGCCCACCAGCCTAAATATTGAGGCTGGACCTGAAAAGGTCCTTAAGTGGCCATAAATGGGGCAAGGAGTTGGCCATAAATATGCAAGGACTTACCCACCTTGGCATAAAATCACTACCAGTTCTGGTGGGAATCCAAGGAAATCCCTTCCATACAATTTCATGTTCCCGCTCACCTGAGAGCCCACGAGGGAGGGAAGAGGATGGCATAAAATTCTGATCTATGATTCTAGATTTGGCGTTGCATCATACTTATGCCACTATTGAACTGAAAAATTCAAAGAGATTCAAGGTCATAAGTTTTGAAATCATCTCCCTTGCTCTTTGAAACCTTTTGACTCACTAATGTCCTTTTGAAGGCGAAAGTGCGGAAAGCTGAGCATTTTAAGTCAGGTTTGTGCCAATCTTTCCTCTACCTCTAAAATATAGATGCAGCAGATAAAAAGCTCCTAGCTTCCATGTCCGAGGATCACTGGGAGAGCAGAATTGACAGAATTGACTTTTTTGGATCCACAGCCTTGCTGCCTAATTCTCTCAGATGTGCACACAGAGTTCTGACTGCATTTTCTGAACACCCATTTGAATGGATATTTACTCACATATCTGTGCAGAATTAAGACTGTAAGTGCCATTAAATCCTCACATTTCATTTATATGGCTGCCAATGCTTCACAACGTTATAAATGCAACCTCTCCATGTCCCTCCAACTCCAGGAAATATCTGGAATGTTTCCCAGGTCAAAGGCAGAGTAAAATCTGTCCTAATTTCAGCATGGTTTCTATATTATTATTTATCAGATTTTATATACTTTCTGACATAGAACAAATACATGTTATAGTTTGTACCAATTATAAACTTACTGGTTTATGAATTATGGGGGCGAATAATAAAATAGGCAACATTTAGTTTACAATTTCCTCTCAGAAAAGTTTAATGAGTGACTGATCTTATAGTGTTCCAAATGTGGCATCACCTATAGTCATCTTGTAGTTATGCTTAAATGCCTTTGTAATGGATTGTAGTATTTGTGTTGATTGCAGCTTCACATTGGTTAGAAAATTTGAAGGAATAGGCATAAGAGTCATCCAGCACAGAAAAGGGCCCTTTGGCCCATCTCATCTGCGCAGTCAAAAACAACCACCTAATTTAACTTATTCTAATCCCATTTTCAATCCTTGTATGCCCTGGGATCGCAAGTGCATATCTAAATACTTCTTAAATGTTATGAAGGTCTCTGCCTCCGCTTTCAGGCAACGAGTTCCAAACTCCCACCACCCTCTGGGTAAAAATGTTTTCCTCACATTTAAACCTCCTGCTCCTTCCCTTAAATCTAGGCCGTAACAGCCTCCCCGAACAGGCGCCGGAATGTGGCGACTAGGGGCTTTTCACAGTAACTTCATTGAAGCCTACTCGTGACAATAAGCGATTTTCATTTTTCAGGCCCCTGGTTCCCTGGTCATTGACCCCTCCACCAAGCGGAAAAGTTTCTTCCTGTCTGCTCTGTCCATGCCCCTCATAATTTTACACATCTCAATCATGTTCTCCCTCAGTCTCTTCTGCTCCAATTGAACACAATACTCTCCCTGCGGCCTAACCAACATTTTAAACAGCTCCAGCATAACCTCCCTGCTTTTAAACTCTATTGGCTAATAAAGGCATGTATACCATATGCCTTCTTAACCACTGAATTCACCTGCTCTGCTACCTAAAGGGACAGGTGTACATGCACACTAAGATTCCTCTGATCCTCGCTGCTTCCCAGGGTCCTGCCATTTATCATGTATTCCCTTGCCTTGGCTGATTAGTGAATAATTATAACCTCTCCTTTGCCCTCCTTTGCTAATAGATACTTTGGCACTGAGCGCATGTGTCAGGTTTCCTGGTTGTTCTAACACACATACCTTACATTTATCTATATTAGCTGCATTCAATTTTCCTCAGCATACCTTATGATGAATATTCTAGCATTTGTAACACAGGAACTGGCAGGAGAGTCTCCAGCTGATTTAAGGCAGCTACTGCAGTGTTTCTGTCTCTTTAGGAATTTCAGGACTTGTTATAGGTAAGGGAATGATTTTTCAGAAAAATGTATCCCTATGTGCTTTTTAGGCATTGGTACCTTTAAAAAATTGCAGCCGATCACCTGTTTAAAAAAAAATTATAGCAGTCAGTTCCAAGAATGTGTGCATTGTTTAGCACATTATTTTGTATGCATAGTTTATCACCATATGCGTTATCAATAATTATCACGGTTGTCTACAAAAATAGACAATCTCAATGGACACCTAGTTGTAGTACATGTGGTGCAGCAAGACTGGCTTTCAATTAATCATTGATTCAGAAGGGGGGACAGAAACAGGATAGGAACAATGAGTTGCAGGGAAAATGAGAAGGAATGTAAAATCAAAGAAAACAGAGGCAAGGTAAAGAAAGAAAAGGACCAGCACTCTATCTGTGCATAGGTAATTTTCAGAAATATGGAAGCAGTTTAATTGTACTTGACCATTCTCCCACTCACGCCTGACTCCTACTCATGCTGTAGCGCTTCCAGTTAGCAGTCGTAACTGGTCAGGTTTTTCGGAAGTCAAGCCACAAAGCTACCCAAAAATCATGCCTCACATTTACTGAAATATGTTTTTAATTTTAGCAGTTGCTGCAGCAGCAGGAGTGAAATGGTGCTTTGCATTACCATGGTAATGTTGGCAATAACAGTAAATTTAAGAGAATAACGCACGTAATAGTCACACAAACCATCTCATGCAATTAAAAGAAACAAAAAGATATTTAAAAAAATAATATATGTATTCTAATTAAACGTTGCATTTTGTTTTGTTGATAGTGGTTCTATCGTGGTCCAATGTATTAGTTTTTTTTTCTGTCGCTTAATTTCTAACATCTATCAAAATTAGATAAGCTTATGCAGAGGGTTGCATTTGGTGTAAATTATTAAATACTCCTGGGCTATTTACAGCATGAGCCAAATGTAGAATATAGTTCCAGCCACTCCATCAATGAGCCTCAGGCCCAAGCACAAAATAATACCTCTTAATCATACAAACGTGACATTTCTGTTTCCATGCAAACTGTCTTGACATTTCACTGAGAGCCTCATAATCTCTGGCTGTTTTCTAGTTTCACCCAAACTGGGATGAGACTGTTTAAATATACTTAGAAAGAAAGACTTGCATTTATTTAGCTGTTTTCAGGAGTAGTTCTGGAGTGTGGTCACAGTTGTGATATTGGGAACACAGCAACTAATTTGCGCACAACAATCTCTCACAAACAGCAATGTGATAATGAGCAAATACTTGGGGGTGATTCTCCCAAAAGGGAACAAAGTCGCCTAGCGAGCGCGGTGCTGAGAAACACATAGCTATTCAACATGACTCGCTTTGAATAAGGGGCCTGAATGGGGAACGCACGGTCAAGGCCACTAATAGCCCTGTTATTGGAGTGAGAGCTGTCGTCCTGATCGCCAAAGCCCCGGACACTATACCAGCCCAACACAACACGCTGGGCAATCCCAGCCCGATTGCACACACGCAAAAATGCCAGCTTGGCACCTTGGCAGTGCAAATGGCAGTGCCACATGGGCACCTTGGTAGTGCCAGGCTGGCACCCAGGTGGCACTGCCAGAGTGCCAGGCTTGCATTGTCAGAGTACCTATGTGGCACCAGCAGTGCCAGGCCACCAGTCTGCTCAAAAGACATGTAGCTGGGGCCTCCGATCCCCTGGGAGACCCCCATGAGTGCCGTTCCATCTGGTCACCGTCTGTGGGGACCAGTGCTGAACGGCGCTTGCCCGAGGCCTCTGAGGCAAAGGGGTTGAATCCCAAAGCCTCAGGTACCTCAGGAATCTGCAGATTAGAGTGAGGCTTACTGCCTCGCTCTAATATGCAGATTTTGTGAAATCCCATTGTGGGCGGGGCTCACATTGCAACATCTCGTGAGATTGTGTTGAATCTCGGAAGGCGTTGCAAGCTGGGTAGATCCCGGGAGTGGTGTCTCCCGGCTTTCAGTGCCCACGCTACACTGCGGCGAACTGCTTTACCAGCGCAGCGTGGCCCTTTCATCGCATTCCTTATTTTTTATGATGTTGGGGCTGGAAACGGGATAATTCCGTGCTCTTCTTCAAAATAGCACAATGTGGTTTTTTAAATCTAGCTTGAGCAGGCAGATGGGACCCCGAGTTTAACGTCAGGATGGCCTCTGACAGTGCAGCACTCCCGCTGTACTGTGCTGGAGTGTCAGCCTTGATTTCTGTGCTCAAGTCTTGGCGTGGCATTTGAACCTAGGACCTTGTGGCTCAGGATGGGTGTGCTACCACCTGAGTCGTAGCTTACACTCTATTCCAATGTGTTCTTTATTCTGCCAAATTGTAGTAATATCAGTGAAAAGAAAAGCTGGTAAAAGAATGTCAAATCAACGCAACATTATCTGAACCAGGATGAGCCCAACTTTAGTATTTGAACTGTTACCATTGACCCTGTAGCCAACTACAATCAAAAAACTGTTCTATACCCAAACATTGCTTCTATCAGTGCCTAACTCGCTGCTGCAATCAAAATCCTTATTCATGGTTATTCACGGTTGTGACGTTTCTGAAGTCAAATACCGTCTTCACCACATTCACAAGCTCCACCATTGACAACCAACTCGTCCAAAATTTATCTTTCCATATCTTATCCTGCATTGATCTGCATTCCCTTCATCCTAATCTTTGATGAATTACAGCAGTTCCTTAACCCCCAATACATAATTTTCAAAATCCCCATCTTCACCATTGAACCTCGCCACACTGGCATTCCAGAAGGATTTCTTCAGAGTGGGAGAAGGTGGTGAGCGAGGATTCACGCAATGATCATCCCAGCGATGGTGAGTAGGGAGATTCCTTGGTAGTTCCCACTGTGTCTGCTTTCTTGAAGATGGTGGCGATGACAGCATCCCTGTGGTCAGCAGGAGTTCCTTCTCTGACCCTGATTTTCAGAAACAACTGCTGGAGATGGCGGATAATCTCTTCACCTCCGGATTTGAAAATCTCAGCTGGTATTCCACCCCCTCCAGCAGCTTTTCTATTCTTCATGTGTTTAATGGCGGCTTCGACTTCGTCCACACTTGGTGGGAGTCCAAGACCATCTTTGATGGGGAGTTGGGGGATTTACTTGACACGTCCTCATCTATGCCTGCATCACGGTTTGGGAGTTCTTTGAAGTGTTCTCTCCATCGAAGGACCATGTTTTCTTTAACTCTCAAGAGGGTTCCATCATTACACTGCACCAATATGGGACCTAGGATATTGGGACCATATATTGCCTTGATGGCACTGAAGAAGCCAGAATCCCCAGGTGTCATGCTTGTCAGTGAGGAGTTGTTGCTCCTGAGCTTTCTCAGTCCACCATTGGTATTTGATTTCCATCGTTCTTCTTTGTACCTCCACCTGGCTAATTGATGAGCTCTTCTCTTTGCCTTGCTGGTAATGTCGGTTTGCCAGGCGCGGAGAGCTTTCCTCTTCTTGTTGATGAGGTCTTGGATGGTGTGGTCGTTCTCGTCGAACCAGTCTTGGTGTTTCCTGGTCTTGTATCCGATGGTTTCGTCACAGCTTGAGATGTCTACTCCACCAGAAGGACACTTGGAGACTTTGGAGAAGATATCAATGTTGAATTGCCTGCGTTCACGGGCAACAAGGGCAGTTCTCTCTTCCAGTCAATTATTTTGCTCATTATCCTTGAGGGTTGGTACATTCCAGGTTCCGAAGTTCAGTTTAACTTTGATTTTCTGGATGCAGTTTTCCAGCTAGGATGGGGTCAGAACAGACTATTTTTAGGGCACTCTTTCTAACTCTTTCCCCATGCGGGATAAGCAGAGGGTATCCTAAAGATGGCTGCTCAGAAGTGAGGAAAGCTGCTGGAACACACTCCTGTTCCTATTCCAAGAGGGAGGTGACTGAATCAAACTCTACTGCCTCCGTGCTGGTCCAAAGCTAGGGACTTCCAGATCTCACTATCCTGCCCCCGTCACCTTTTGCTGATCACCGCGCGGCTTGTCTGTGTGCGGTGTGTGCTAGTTTCCACTAGGTAGACACCTAATGCGGTGTGGTGAACGTATTGCAGTAACCATTCACCATATATGTAACTGTACCACGCTGTTGCCCATGAGGGCTCCGCCTATGGATCATTGTAAGGTGCCTTTGTGATGTATCATGTTGGTGCCTTTGTGGGCTCCGCCCCTGGCTCCTCCCCTTGAGGGGAGGTATAAAGAGCAGTAGCCCTGTAGGCAGCTCTCAGCAGCAGAGCAGTCGCAGGCAGGCACTGTTCTAGTCGATTAAAGCCACAGTTTACATCTACTCCTTGTTTTGCGTGAATTCTGGTCGCATCAATTTAATTGACTACAACACCACTATGGAATCTGCCCTCAAACCTGACCGACTGGAACTCGATCCACAGGCCGCGGAGGCGAAAGGGATTTTTTTGCACTGGCTCCACTGTTTCGAGGCATACCTCGCCGCCTCCTCCTCACCTTCCGTCTCCGAAGATCAGACGCTGAGCCTCCTCCATGCCTGGGTGAGCCATTGAATCTCTGTACAACTCGAGGAAGCCTCCACTTACGCAGATGCCCTCGCGATGCTGAAGCGCCTATATGTAAGACCCGTGAATGAGGGGCACGTGCGGCATCTCCTCACTACTCGCTGCCAACGCCCCGAGGAATCGCTGGAAGAGTGCCTACGCGCCCTCAAAGTCCTTGCGCGAAGTTGTAACTACCGGGCTGTTACGGCCACTCAACATATGGACCTCGCAGTCCGGGATGACTACGTGGCTGAAGTCAGGTCCAACTATGTGAGACAGCGCCTACTCGAGAAGGGTGCCCTGGACCTGGAAGAGACGGTAAAGCTAGCCTCCTCCCTAGAAGTAGCGTTCCAAAGCCTCAACGCGTTCCCGTCTGATCACGCGACCCTCTCAAGGACCCCCGACTGAAGAGTATCCTAGGCCTGTGCCGCGCGACTGCCCACCGAACACGGGGAGCTACTCTGCTATTTCTGCGGCCAGCATCAGCACCCCAGGCAGCGCTGCCCGGCCCGGAATGCGAACTGCAGCAACTGCGGGAAAAAAATACATTTTGCTAAGTTTTGCCTGGCCAGGTCCAAACCCACAAAATCGCAGGCCCGACCCTCAGACTCACAGGCCCGCAGATCCCACAGTGTAGCAGCTTGCCTGCCGGCTCCGACTCGGGTGCGTCATCGGCCTCGTGCTGTCCGTGGGGGCATCCATCTCCAAGCCCGCACAACATGCGGCACAACAGGGGATGTTTAGCACAGGGATAAATCGCTGGCTTTGAAAGCAGGCCAGCAGCACGGTTCGATTCCCGTAACAGCCACCCCGAACAGGTGCCGGAATGTGGCGACTAGGGGCTTTTCACAGTAACTTCATTTGAAGCCTACTCGTGACAATAAGCAATTTTCATTTCATTTTCATTCATGTGCAACTCACGGGGGCCGCCATCTTGCCCATCCTCGCCCACGAGGCCCGCCACGTGCGACTCGTGTGGGCCGCCATCTTCCTCGCCGCCCAACACGTGAGACCAATGGGGTCCGCCATCTTGGCCGCCATCTGCAACACCGCCCAACACGTGCGACTGACGGGGCAGCCATCTTGGGACCACCCCAGCACCTCCGACCACGCCAGCTACCTGCAACTCAGCGCGGTCACCCTGGACCAATCACGACCCAAACACCTCCGGAGCTCCATGATGACTGTCTGGGTAAATGGACACGAAACACCTTGCCTGTTCGACTCCAGGAGCACGGAGAGCTTTATTCAAAGCCATGACCAGGGACTGCCCGATCTTCATGGAGTGCAAGCTGCACTTCTATCGACCGGATAAGGCCCACCTGGTAAAGGCATCCCGGCCCTTTGAGCGCCTCAGTATCGATTTCAAAGGGCCCCTCCCCTCCACCAACCGCAACACCTATTTCCTCAATGTCATTGACTTCCCCTTTGCAATCCCCTGCAACGACATGACCGCTGCCACCGTCATTAAAGCCCTAATTAGTGTCTTCACCCTGTTCGGTTTCCCCATGTATGTTCACAGTGACCGGGGCTCGTCATTCATGAGCGATGAACTGCGTCAGTACCTGCTCAGTAAGGGCATCACCTCGAGCAGGCCCACCAGTTATAACCCCCGGGGAAACGGGCAGGTGGAGAGGGAGAACGCAACGGTCTGGAAGGCCATCCTTCTGGCCCTACGATCTAGGAATCTCCCAGTCTCCCACTGGCAGGAGGTACTCCCTACTCACTCCACTCGATTCGGTCCCTCCTTTGCATGGCCACAAACGAGACCCCTCATTACCGCCTGTTTGTTTTCCCCAGAAAATCCACCTCCAGGGCCTTGCTTCCATCCTGGCTGAAGGCACCGGGGCCCGTCCTGCTCCGCAAACACGTCAGTAGCCATAAGACTGACCCCCTGGTCGAGAGTGTCCAGCTCCTACACACCAACCCCCAGTACGCATACATAGAACACCCTGACGGCCGACAGGATACGGTTTCCCTCCGGGACCTAGCGCGCGCAGGTTCCAGTACCACCACCACCCCAACTTACCCCCCAACCTACCCTGACCAGTGCCCCCGCCCCTACATGGCTCCCACACCTCCTCCCGCCCCCCCCATTCCCCCTTCACCGACCCACAGGAATGAAGCTCTAGAAGACACACTCCCAGTGTTCGCGTCTGTACCCGCACCGGCAACCTCATTATCCATGCCCGCACGGAACCCTTCACCCCCACCGGACTTCATTTTTTTAACAGGGGGTGAGTGTGGTGAACGTATTGCGGTAACCATTCACCATATATGTAATTGTACCATGAGGACTCCACCTATGGACCATTGTAAGGTATTACCTGTGATGTATCATGTTGGTGCCTTTGTGAGCTCCGCTCCTGGCTCCACCCCTTGAGGGGAGGTATAAAGAGCAGTAGCCCTGTAGGCGGCTCTCAGTAGCAGAGCAGTCGCAGGCAGGCACTGTTCTAGTTGATTAAAGTCACAGTTTACATCTACTCTCTATATTGCGGGAATTGATGGTGGCATCATGCGGGAAATCTTTTAACAGCACATAAGCAGACACACAGTCCTTGACAGAGAGTTGGTCCAGTTCCAGCGGGAAGGGAACCTCGACGATTGGGATATCCCAACTGCTGCAGCCTACATCTGCCATCGCAGCCATTGATACCATATCGGTATCTTCCCCCCAGTCCACCGTTGAGGACTTGTTTGGATTATGCATTGTCTGGTTCATCCCCTCCGACCTTACCATCATGGGTGACTCTGCCAGGAGCTTAGACTCCCGACGGCATTGCTCTCGGGATCAATAAAATGTTAAAGTCTCTCCACCACAGCAAGATGGTAATCCAAGGAAAGGATCTTATAGTATCTTAGAATAATTTATGCATTAAAACTACTAGAATCAATTTTGTTATTGTAAAGTACGTTAATGCTCCTATCATTCCATGTTAAAAATATGGCAGGTAGGACAACGTTTTGAATTGAACACCTGCTTTACGACAGCAAATTAAAAGAATACTAGGATTTATTGTGAGCTTCATCTCCTACTTTAATGTACTGTGGTTGCCTATATTTCCATATACACTGATCACCTTCAATATATGATGTTGGCTGTTTGTTCAAAGCATTTATTGAAAATTAAATATTTATACCTTTTAAAATAGTAATGAAAAATTGATTCTCGTTATCTTGAACATAATGGCAGAATTTGTTGAAGTGTGACATTTTGCAGCATGACCTGTTAGCAAATAAACGGCTCAAAAAAAACGTTTTGCGACAAATCACTGCAAGTGTGAGCTGATAATAGCGTTGTGAGGGCACTGGGGCATCTTCCCGAAAGAGGAGACCAACAGTCTCTCCTTAACCAATCAGTCAGAAAGTAAAACAACTCATTGCCATTTTTCTTTTATTTTTAAAGGTGCAGAATGAAATTTTACCGCAGTTGTCACTGAGAATTTATTTTGTGGTTGTTAAAACTGGTGGGTATTAGTTTTGCACTATGACGTAGGCCTGAATTTTCATAAAGACAGAGATGGTCTGTGGCTTCGCCAAAATGCCACCGGAGCCTCAATTTCTGAAGTCCCTAACCCATTCATTGTAACTGCTAAAATTCTCTGTTCCTGAGAACGGGGCAGGATTCACAGAGTTCTATGACACTCCAAGGGCTCTTTCCAAGGGCTGATGCAGACTGGATGGGCCGAGTAAATTCTATGATTCTATGTTCCTATGAAACCAGGTGAGAGAGAGTTACAGTGGGGGTGGGGGAGGTGGGTGGGGGGGAAGACAGGAAACGCACAGTGTTGGACAGTCCAACGCATACAGCCCATGGGGTGGGTAGCTGGTGATTTCAGTGGCAAGATGTGGAGATGCCGGCGTTGGACTGGGGTGAGCACAGTAAGAAGTCTTACAACACCAGGTTAAAGTCCAACATGTTTGTTTCAAACACTAGCTTTCGGAGCACTGCTCCTTCACCTGAGGAAGGAGCAGCGGTCCGAAAGCTTGTGTTTGAAACAAACCTGTTGGACTTTAACCTAGTGTTGTAAGACTCCTTCCGTGGCAAGGACACCCTATTTAGGCCCACGCTCCGCACCTGGACCAATTCAACGACTATTAAAGGGCCAGCACCGGCGCCACATGGAACACAATCGATTCCAACGAGAAACGGTGCGGAATTCGGCAGATTCACGATTGACACTCAGGAGGCCGACAAGAATCAGCCGGATATATACACTCCCCTCCCCTCGTCCCAGCCAACAAGATGGCAACGAGGAGAGCGCCACTCCGTTTTTCGGACGTCGAGCTTGAGACCCTGCTAGATGTTATGTAGGAGAGACGGGTGACCCTGTAGCCTGGCCTGAGAAGGAGGCTGTCAGCTGTTCGCTATGCCTGGGCGCAGGTGGCAGAGGCTGTCAGCGCCATCAGCAACACCATCTGGACAGGCCAGCAGTGCTGTAAGAAACTGCACAATGTCCTCAGGGCGGCCAGGGTGAGTAGGCAGCACTGTGCCCCTGGCACCAACCCCCACCCCACACACCGGTAACCGTACTACCATCCCCCCCCACCCGCAGGGCGACAGAACCCCCACCCTGCACCACATGCCGGCACCCATACTGGCCGCCATGGCCAGGTGCCCTTGCCACTGAAGTCACCAGCTACCTACCCCATGGGCTGTATGCGTTGGACTGTCCAACACTGTGCGTTTCCTGTCCCTCCCTCCCCCCCCCCCCCCCCCCCCACCCACCTCCCCCACCCCCACTGTAACTCTCCCGCACCTGTTTTCAGAGGATCATAGAATCATAGAATTTACTCGGCCCATCCAGTCTGCAACAGCCCTTAGAAAGAGCACCCTATTTACGCCCACGCCTCCACCATATCCCTGTAACCCCACCTTGGACACTAAGGGGCAGTTCAGCGTGGCCAATCCACCTAACCTGCACATCTTCGGACTGTGGGAGGAAACCGGAGCACCCGGAGGAAACCCACACAGACGTGAGGAGAAAGTGCAAAACTCCGCACAGACAGTCACCCAAGACCGGAATTGAATCCGGGTCGCTGGAGCTGTGAGGCAGCAGTGCTAACCACTGTGCCACCGTGCCGCCCCAGGTTTGACCGGGTGTGAATGCCTTCTGGCCAGGTGGAAGATGAGGGAGGCAGAGGGAAGATTGTGCTCTGTTGCTGTTTTAAGTAGCATTCATTAGATGTAAATTTGGTTCCTGACGACCTTCCATTGAGCCGCCATGACAGTCGGGATCACAAGATCCCACCGTCATCTTGCGTCGTCGGGAAACCAATTTTCCTCCTCCTGAAATATCCTCCACCCCTGCCCGCCAGGAACACTGCTGCTGGCAGGAGGGGATGATTCCACCTGTTATCGTTAGTGAATGATGTGTGAAATTGTTGACCCGGGTGGTTCAAATTTGGTTAATGAACCTCACTTCACCTGTGTGGCTGTGCCTGTCAGGATCGGATGCATCCAGTTACTTCTGGTGCTCGCAGCAGATTTCTGCTCAAATGCCCTTCTTCATGAGGCACACAGTGGCAGCACGGTAGCATGGTGGTTAGCATAAATGCTTCACAGCTCCAGGGTCCCAGGTTCGGTTCCCGGCTGGGTCACTGTCTGTGTGGAGTCTGCACATCCTCCCCGTGTGTGCGTGGGTTTCCTCCGGGTGCTCCGGTTTCCTCCCACAGTCCAAAGATGTGCGGGTTAGGTGGATTGGCCATGCTAAATTGCCCGTAGTGTCCTAAAAAAAAGTAAGGTTAAGGGGTGGGGGGTTGTTGGGTTACGGGTATAGGGTGGATACGTGGGTTTGAGTAGGGTGATCATGGCTCGGCACAACATCGAGGGCCGAAGGGCCTGTTCTGTGCTGTACTGTTCTATGTTCTAGTGCGGGCTGCACCAGCAGCGTCCCCTAAAGGGCGAATCGTTTCAGTTCTGATCTGAAATTTGTGTTGTAAGTATTTAAATTCAAATAGAAATAAAATCTGCAAAATGCGTCCCGACATGTAAGTGAGTGGTGCCAATTTCTAAGCACACAAAATACGGTGTAGCAACAGGAAATTATAATAGTTGCACGGTTGACTTAAAGTAGGAAGGAACTAATATGCCTGAAGAAGCAAGACAATGGTCCAGCGATGATGACTCACTGTAGATGTGCCCACAGGTGATGTCTGAGGGTCCCAGAGGAAGGCAGCATTGTCCCACATCCACCACACTAGTATAAAGGAAGAGTCTGTATGCTCTTTGCGATAAAATAAAAATGAATAAATTAAACAAAATATCAAAAATGAGATGGGGTGATGGCGCCTGGTAGGGCATGGCAATAAAAAAAAATCAAAGCTTCAAAGGAAACTTGCAAAATCAAGTTAAATTTATTTTCCCGGGTGGCAATGTGCCCCAGCCCTTGTGGCGCCCACCAGTCTTGGAAGACCTCAAGAGGCATAAGTTATACGCTCTTATGCTCATTAGACAATAGAAAGCCTTAATTAATAGTGGAAAGTGACGGGTGATGTGTTGAACTTAACCTTACTAAGGCAGTATTGCAATATTGAATAACAAATAACTTAATTATATTGTCACAAGTAAAATCCAGCTATAACTGAGATATTATGCTGGAGATAATGATTTAAGTTCTGTAACATGATATTAAAGATGAGTCCACTTTTGCTGTGGTCTTCAACGCGTAACCTTGTGGTGGAATTAATTGCATCTTTGCAGATGTATTGAATAATGTTCTGCTAATTAACGTCTCTCTGCTTCCCTCAGTCTTTGATACCTCCACCAAGTAATACTGCTCACACTTCACAATCTCCTTTCCCTGCTGTGTACGAACCTGACTTGGTTCAGAGTCGGTAATGTTTCAATTGGGGGATGTGGCGGTGTTTAAACCAGCCTTATTTAAGCATTCCATAATCAATTTGACACATTTCTTCTCCTCCAGCAAGGTTTTGAGCACTGTGAACACACATTGGGAATTCAGTAATTGAGGTCAATACCCTCAGGATATTCTGTCCATTGGGAAGACAAATTTACAAATTCTACTTTTGTATTTTTAAGGCTCACGAAGAATGGCAGACCCAATTTAATTTTCCAATGGTTAGATGTTGGGAGGGAGGCAGGACGCCCTGCATATGACCCACTGAAAAGGAAAAGCAACCTACATTTATGTAACACCATTTATAATCTCAGGACATCCCAAAATACTTTATCGCCAACATCTAAAGTATATTGTCATTGTTCCAAGGTCAGGAAACGCAGCAGCTAAATTGCACACATTAAGGTGAAAAATGTAATGCATTGTTTGTCTAAGTTCAAATTGTGTCCCATCTCCCTTCACAATGGTGCAGAAATGTAACATAATCAGCTGACAATCCACAAGGCAGCATTCTTTCTTAATTTGTCTGCAAAGTTTTGAGTTTTGTTTTATGTAGCGCAAATCATTTCTAGTGTTCAAGATAAATGACGGTAAACATATTGGCCCGACAGTTGCTCACTACTTCCAACCTTTTCTTGGCACCGGAATAATGTTTATACTGACTGAGACTTGCAAATGAAGGTGGATCCGATTTATGCTGGGCTTCCATCCGTGATTGCTGTGCTGTCATTTCTAATGAGGCCTAGGCTCTTTGACAGTGCACACATTGGTGCTGTTGGGAGCTTATTATAATGCATTAAAAAGAGATGGAACAGTGCCCAAGCCCACAATTAACCCACCCCTGCCCCATTCCACGAGGGGTGTTTGTGATACTGATGGACACCCTTTAGTTAATGAGCCTGGGGAATCTTTGAGAAAAAAGTGAGAGTGAGAGTGCTTTTGGAACATTTTCTTTTTGTTTTGCATCTGGAGAAAGCTGGCTTTGCTTCTGACAGCGTGAAGACCTACGAGACCACTTGGAAATGTTCCATTCACCCGCACTCAGAGGTTCTGAGTAGCAATTATGGAAATCCCGGTGGGCAGGAGAATATGGAGGACAGAAGAATATTTGATTTTGTCATTGTATTATGCAGCAGGAATGTCACCTGCCATGTTATCCTGTTGTGCTGACATTGTTTGCTTAATTATCAAAGGAGTTGTGAATGGAGCAGAACATCTTTGCAATTGCAGCAACCAGCTCCATGCACGATATTATGACTGATGTAAGATCATTATTGAAGCAGCTAAATATAGATGGGCAGAGGATGCTGCCCTGAGAAGCCCTGGCAGCGATCTTCTGTAGCTGCAGTGAGTGGCGTCTGACAACCGCAAATATCCTTCTGTGTCTCTGATGTGAACCCAGCCTTTGGTGGTTTTTCCTATTGACCTCCAAATACCTTTTATTACTTATATCTCATTCAAATGCCTGGGAAAACAAGCTTGTTGAGGAGAAACATTTCACATTTTCGCACAATAAAATGCTGGCAGATCTCAGGACACCTCATGTTGCTAGGTCCCGGGATTTTCTGCCTGTTCTCATCAGCAGGATCTTCTGGTCCCACCAATGGTGGACACCCGCTGCAGGTTTCATGGCAGCAGGGGGTGGATTCAGTGGGAAATCCCACTGACAGTGATGGTACCAGAAGACCCCACTTGTGACCAATGGAGGGCCACCGCGAAACAGGCTGTGGGGTGGGGGATGGAAAATCACCCTCCACCAACCCCCCCCCTAGATGCAGCATTTAACAATATTCAAAGACATTGATTGTAAATCTTCATTAAAAACTGAATGGAATTCGGAAATGTAGCTCCAAAAGATCCTGCCATGGGTAGAATGGTAGCAAACAAACAGGAACAGCTGATTATTACACTGACATTCTCACTGAGCTTTTATGGGAGTTTGCACTGAACTTGCTGTCATTAGGGTCATTGTGACGCAGTGCCCTTTACAGGGAATCTGGGACTTGGTAAAAGGATCCAGCAATCGTGTAATAAGAACAGGAATGGAAATACTCAGCAGGTCAGGCAGCATCTGGTTAGTGAGAAACAGAGTTAACAGGCTGGATTTTCACAGAATTAGGGAGACTCCATGGATCATTCAAAAATGGAGGTTGGGACCCAATTCTAGGATTCCTACCACCCCCAATTTTCACCAGTGTTTATAATGTAATCAGTGCTCTGACCTCACTGGCCCCATTACGAGGATAGGCATCCCCCAGCCTTCTGTAATTTTCATGATGTTAGGCCAGTTTCCCAAGGACTTGGGGTTCACAGCCTCCCAGAGGTGTTGTGAAACATAGTCTGGATGAGTCAACCTATTAAAAATTAAGTTCAAATGACCTTAGCCATGCTCCTTTGCCAAAGTATGCCCCCAAGGGCCCTTCTAATCCTCTATATCAACCTATATCCCTCCACCTCTCTCCCATGACCCCTCATGCTCCCTATGCCTAACCTATGGTTAGGGCAGCAGGGTAGCATGGTGGTTAGCATAAATGCTTCACAGCTCCAGGGTCCCAGGTTCGATTCCCGGCTGGGTCACTGTCTGTGTGGAGTCTGCACATCCTCCCCCTGTGTGCGTGGGTTTCCTCCGGGTGCTCCGGTTTCCTCCCACAGTCCAAAGATGTGCGGGTTAGGTGGATTGGCCATGCTAAATTGCCTGTAGTGTCCTAATAAAAAAGTAAGGTTAAGGGGGGTGGTTGTTGGGTTACGGGTATAGGGTGGATATGTGGGTTTGAGTAGGGTGATCATGGCTCGGCACAACATTGAGGGCCGAAGGGCCTGTTCTGTGCTGTACTGTTCTATGTTCTATGTTCTATGGCACTTCCATGCCCGTTCAACCATTATACCCTCAGTACAGGACCACTGAAACCTTTAGTAACAATAATTATGTGTAAAGCTTCAAAAATTGCTTTCGGAAATTGTTAATTTTATCATAACAATCTTAAAGTGTCGACCATCCAAATCCTTTAAAGTAGCAGTAGCAGGAACTGCAAGCACCTGCATCGTTTTTAAAATCTTGTGCAAATAAACATTTTGATTTGGCAGAATACTTATGTGAGAAGTTGTCAATCAAGCAATGCTTTCCTTGGGATTCAGCAATAAACTAGTGGATGCCTGGGCTCTCAGCCAAGCCTCATTGTGTATTTTTGGCAGGTCAAGAGTTATAAATTAAAATTGTTGAACTGTTCAGAAGCCTGTAAAGTGCCCAGTTGAAAGATGATGTGCTGTCCCTTGAGTTTGTGTTAAGCTTTATTGGAACACAGAAGCATGCCAAGGACAGAATGGTTAGAGTGAGAAAAAAGTGGAGAATTAAAATGAGTTGACTGTAATCTTGGGTCATGTTTGTGGATTGAACAGAAGTGTTCAGCAGAATGGCCACCCAGCCTATATGTCGTCTCCCTGTGTACTAAATTGGGAGATGGAAATATTTGGAGGGCGTATTTGGGGCCTGGGACAGTGAGAAGGGAGGAAGGAGAAGGGTATAGCATAGAATCACAGAATCCCTACAGGGCATAATGAGGTCATTCAGCTCATCAAGTCTGCACCGACCCTCTGAACGAGCACCCAAACCTAGGCCCAATTCCCCCTTCCTATCCCTGTAAACCCAGGTAACCTTTGGACACTAAGGTTCAATTTACAATAATAATATTTATTGGTGCCACAAGTAGAATTACATTAACACTGCAATGAAGTTACTGTGAAAATCCCCTAGACGCTACATTCCGGCGCCTGTTCGGGCACATTGAGGGAGAATTCAGAATGTCCAATTCACCTAACAAACACGTCTTTTGGGACTTGTGGGAGGAAACCGGAGCACCCGGGGGAAACCCCAGCCACCACAGTCTCCGGACCCCCCCCCCTCCCAAAAACCCTAACATATTTATTGGGGGTCCTCGAGCCCCCTCACCCCATCTCAAGGGCAGGCATCCCCGAGCCCCATCCCCAGCATGGGCAACCTGCCATCCGGGCACCTTGGCATTGCTAGTCTGGCAGACTGGCAGTGGGGGGGCTAGTACCACCCAGGAATCCTGGCATTGCCGAAGTGGGTGGCAGTGCCAAGATGCCAAGCTGGCAACAGGAATGCCAGAGAACTACACTGCCCAGAGCCCGATCACCTGGAGGCCTCCAATAGCCTGGGAACAGACCCTGAGCTAAATCGCTGGCTTTTAAAGCAGACCAAGCAGGCCAGCAGCATGGTTCGATTCCCGTACCAGCCTCCCCGGACAGGCGCCGGAATGTGGCGACTAGGGGCTTTTCACAGTAACTTAATTGAAGCCTACTCGTGACAATAAGTGATTTTCAATTTTTCAATTTTTCCACCCTCCCCCTCTCCTCAGCCAATCAGATTGAAGAACCATTAATAATAATAATAATAATAATCTTTATTGTCACAAGTAGGCTTACATTAACAGTGCAATGAAGTTACTGTGAAAAGCCACAAGTCGCCAATTCTGGTGCCTGTTCGGGTACAGGGAGGGAGAATTCAGAATGCCCAAATTACCTAACAAGCACGTTTTTGGGGATTTGTGGGAGGAGCACCCGGAGGAAACCCACGCAGACACGGGGATAATATGCAAACTCCGCACAGACAGTGACCCAAGCCAGGAATCGAACCTAGGACCCTGGCGCTGTGAAGCCATAGTGCTAACCACTGTGCTTAATAAACCATACAGTCTGACTCACGAGATATTAGTTAGAATATTTAACTTAATGTCAAATCACATATAGAAAATGAAATGAAGGAAGGGGTAAAAACAAATTATAATAATCTTTACTATTGTCACAAGTAGGCTTATATTAACACTGTAATTAAGTTACTGTGAAAATCACCTAGTCGCCACACTCCAGCGCCTCTTCGGGCACACTGAGGGCGAAATCAGAATGTCCAAATTACCTAACAGCACGTTTTTCAGGACTTGTGGGAGGAAACTGGCGCACCTGGAGGAAACCCACGCAGACACAGGAAGAAGCTGCAGACTCTACACAGACAGTGACCCAAGCCAGAATCGAACCTAGGACCCTGGCACTGTAAAACTACAGAACTAACCACTCTGCTACTGTGCTTATGGGAATAAGACAGAGAGAGAGAGAGAGAGTAAGGAGACAGAAATTGCATATATTTTAATGTTTTTAAATCTTCAGCAATAATTGCAATCTGAAGAAATGATACTCCATACTTGTAAAAGTTAAGTTTCAGCATCAGAAAGTTTAATTGGCGACAATTATGGACTTAATACACTGTTAAACATTTACTTACTTTGAAATGAACAAGCCTAACTCTTTCTAACACACTTAATGGCTGTTTATTGATACAAGAGCAGCAGATACCTAAGTACCCACCAACTGGAGATGCCGCTCAAAGTCACCCACCACCCCAGCTTGGAAATATATCACTGTTTCTTCACTGTCACTGGGGCAAAATCCTGGAACTCTCTCTCCCTAACAGCACTGTGGGTGTACCTACACCTCCATGGACTTCAGCGATTCAAGAAGGCAGCTCGCCACCACATTCTGAAGGGCAACTAGTGATGGGCAATAAATGCTGGTCTAACCAACGATGCCCACATCCCAATAATGAGTTTAAAACAAGGAAAGCAACGTCAGACTATCCCATGTATATCAATGCTGAGACTCTCGGTGAGATATGGAAGTTTAACATGCAGTCACTGAAGGCTGTTCTCGATCTCATACTTTTAATCGTGGTGAGCATTGATGGCCTTGGAGTTATTTCTGTAGTATGATCTGCTCCACAGTAAACTAGATGCAGTGCAGCCTGCTCCGTGATAGGGGTCCTTACTGAGTGATCTTGTCGATAATATGTTATGTGCTAGATGGCATTAGATACACCCCTGCAAAACTGTGTATCCTCTGACTCACTAGGGGCAAGAAGCTTACTGTTAGCATACAATTTTCTTCTGTCCCAGTGCTCCATGGTACTTTGGGTGTCACAGTTCGAATTCTGTGTCACACTTGGACAATAGTACAAAGAAACAAAGGCAGTCATTTGGAACATCGAAAGTACCCAGTAATTGCAAGTGCTTTAATTAATGCAGGAGCCAGCATGTCTATAACCTCTAACTAACCTTACCAATTTGACTCAAAAAAAATCAAAACCTGGGTTCTGAATTTCACCTTGAAGAAAAAAAATAAACATCCGATCCAACCCCATCTTTACTTAAAAATGAAATGGTACAGCTTTTTTAAGAACCAAAGCT
The DNA here is from genome assembly GCF_902713615.1 of Scyliorhinus canicula. Classification (NCBI taxonomy): domain Eukaryota; kingdom Metazoa; phylum Chordata; class Chondrichthyes; order Carcharhiniformes; family Scyliorhinidae; genus Scyliorhinus; species Scyliorhinus canicula. The sequence continues at coordinate 29,272,574 of NC_052156.1, forward strand.
TCATCTTAGCAGCCAAAATACAATAACTGGCATTTGTATGACAGCTTGGCTTAATTGCTGGCACTTATATATGGAGGCAGAAAGTTGTGGTTTCAAATCCCATTCCAGGATTTAAACACACAATTTCGGTGATAATCCAGTCCTGAGGGAATGCCAAACTTCAGAAGGCTATGTCTCATTTGGTTCCATTAAAAATTAATGATTCCTCCGGGTGCTCTCTTGATAAGTTGGGGCTGGTTCAGCTCACTTGGCTTAGACAGCTGGTTTGTGATGGCAGAATGAGGCCAGCAGCATGGGTTCAAATTCCCATCCTGGCTGAGGTTGCTCGTGAAGGTCCTGACTTCTCAACCTCACCTGAGGTGCAGTGATCCTCAGATTAAATCGGCAACAGTCAGCTCTCCCCCTCAAAGGGGAAATCAGAGACTATGGTGACTTGAGCTTACTTTGTTATAACCTGGTTATGTTAATATTCATGCAGATCTTTTTCTTTGAAAAAATATTTTATTGAGGCATTTACATATTAACACAACAAACATAATCACAAATCAAATCAAGCCAACAGGACTGCCAACTCATCAAAATACCCCACCAATCAGCTCCCCACTTCCCAACTCCCCTGCCTCCTCATTTTAACTCCCCCAACCCCCCACCACTACTGCTGACATTTTAACCTTTCTCGAAGAAGTCGATAAACGGCTGCCGCCTCCGGGCAAACCCCTCCACAGAACCCCTCAAGGCGAACTTTATTTTTTCGAACCTGAGAAATTCCGCCAGGTCACTCACCCACACCCTCTGTTTCAGGGGTCCCGAGTCCCTCCATTACAACAATATCGTCTCCGGGCTACTTGGGAGGCAAAGGCCAAGACATCGGAGTCTCTCGCCCCATGGACTCCCGGGTCTTCTGACACACCAAATATCGACTTATGCAGATCATTGCTTTCAAGTTTGTTTTGTTTAGAATTAAGACTCTACTTGTTCAAATAGTACCACATGGAACGAAAGGCCTCATGTTTGTACCACTGTCGTAAATAGTAAGTTCAGGTGCTGCATCCCGTCGTTCGTGGGGAGCAGTTAAACGTGGTCCAGGCGAATCAGCTGGTGGGACAGTCTTTTCCAGCGTGTAGCCTGTGGGGCATCATTAATTGCCCTAATTAACATTAGTCACAGTTGACGGCCTCACTGGGTCGCCACAGGAAAACACCTGGCTATTCCCGCTCACTACCACACTTAGAAACCTTTCTGTTAGATCATGCCTGCTGTCTTATTGTTTATTTGTATTGACTCCTAACGGGAGCATGTTGTTGCTGTGACAATGATTAATACAGATAATGCATCATAGTTTTAATCTAAAAAAGCAATATGGTTTGGGTACAGAGCTGCAGTGACCTTGATGGCCACTGGGAGCAGGTGTCCTTCTCCTCCACATGGTGCCAAATTCTCAAGGATGTCGTACAGGTGCCGCACCGTCCTCTTGTTGAGGTGGACCTCCTGCGGCACATGCTATCTGACATCTCTTCAAATGACCAACGAAGCCTGTACACCTTGGGCCAACACCTGTCTCCCTCTCTGGGTCCTTCCCTGGCCTAATGGGTGGCCGGATCCTCAGAGTGCGAGGCGGGCCCCTGCACAAGGGCTGCCGCCTCGAGCCTCTGCCAGTGCTGCTGTTGCCATCTTCTCCAGTGTCTGGCCACCTGGACTGCCAATGCCATCCTGAGGGCAGCTGCGGCGGGGTCCACAATATCATCCATGAAAAATGAAATGCCTCTGTTATGCCCACCTGAGACTGGGTCATACTGCGCAGTGCCTTGGCTATGCCCACCTGAGACTGGGTCATGCTGCGCAGTGCCTTGGCTATGCCCACCTGAGACTGGGTTATGCTCCGCAGCACCTCGGCTATGCCCACCTGAGACTGGGTCATACTGCGCAGTGCCTTGGCTATGCCCACCTGAGACTGGGTCATGCTGCGCAGTGCCTTGGCTATGCCCACCTGAGACTGGGTCATGCTGCGCAGTGCCTTGGCTATGCCCACCTGAGACTGGGTTATGCTCCGCAGCACCTCGGCTATGCCCACCTGAGACTGGGTCATGTTCCACAGTGCGTCGGCTACGCCCACCAGAGACTGTGTGATGCTCCACCGTGCCTCAGCTACGCCCACCTGAGACTGGGTCATGTTCCACAGCACCTCGGCTATGCCCACCTGAGACTGGGTCATGTTCCACAGCACCTCGGCTATGCTCACCAGAGACTGTGTGATGCTCCGCAGCACCTCGGCTATGCCCACCTGAGACTGGGTAATGCTCCACCGTGCCTCGGCAAGGTCCACCTGCATCAGGGACACGTCCCAGCGAATGGGACATGCCTTCAAGTTCCTCAGCCATGGCCGTCACTGACTGAACAACGCCTTGGACACCACCACTCATGGTGCTGATATTGTGCCCCAGGCTCTCCACTGCAGTTGCCACCAGTGTTGGCCTTGGTGTCACGCATTTCTGGCACCATCTCCTGCCTTTGTGACTCCTTCAATCGGCTATGGATCTGCCGGAGTCTCGCTGACAGCCCCCTCTGGATATCACGGCCGCACCCTAGCGTCTGCATCATCTCCGGAATAACCTGGTCCAGAGGCTCAGCACCTCACTGGGACCCAGCAGGGCCCGGGATCCAGCAGACCTCTGACTGCTGTCTCCTCTGAATGTTCCGACCTCCACCTGATGAGCTTTAGAAACTGTGTGGTTCCCCAGAAACCTGGCCACTACTTTCACCCACCGAACTCTGTGTCTCTGTGCCGGTGAAGGGTAGGGATGTCAGCTGTGACGCCTCAATGGTGGTATTGTCGGAGCTCTCCTCCAAGGTATTCTCTTGGAAGGCAGGAGGGGGAGGGCCACAGCGGGTGGGCCATCACCATTGGATGGAGATCCTGCAGGGGAATGGACATGTAGTCAGTGGGAATGAAGGATCATTCTGTCGGGCATGAACAACACACGTGTGATGGGTCATTTGGGGACAGGTGAATATTCACCTCTACGGTGCACCCCAATCTTGACCTCGGTGACCAATCTGCCTTCAGCCACTCCCGCAACTTCCAGGGCCTGTTCTTCATAGGGAGTGAGGACCCTGATGTCCGACACCCTGCCGCCTGTCTGGAAACACTCCTCACGCTGACGGCCATTACCAGTGGCACTGACTGCCCTTTGGCTGACCCTCTGACCCCATCGGGGGAACAGGGTATCCCATCCGTACTCCACCACGTCCAACAGCCTGGCTGGCCAGGTCGGCATCTCCGAATTGTGGAGCAGGTCTGCACGGTGGCATGGCTGCGTGCTGTCTGGGTCTGCTCCACGGGACTGGCTCAGGTGCTGCACCCCATCGTTCGTGGGGAGCAGTTAAACGTGGTCCAGGCGAATCAGCTGGTGGGACAGTCTTTTCCAGCGTGTAGCCTGTGGGGCATCATTAATTGCCCTAATTAACATTAGTCACAGTTGACGGCCTTGCTGGGTCAGCCACAGGAAAACACCTGGCTATTCCCGCTCACTACCACACTTAGAAACCTTGCTGTTAGATCATGCCTGCTGTCTTATTGTTTATTTGTATTGATTCCTAACGGGAGCATGTTGTTGCTGTGACAATGATTAATACAGATAATGCATTATAGTTTTAATCTAAAAAAGCAATATGGTTTGGTCCATATTATTGGTTTAATGCTGGCTGCAACTTGTTTTCAAGAGTGGCATTAAGTCAGACAGTACAATAACTGTCTATTGAGGATATAAAATTGATGGAGTATTGCAAACCACGTTCTCTGGTGTACACTAAGGTGCTCATTAAAATGTTCCTTTAGATTTTGTGCTTGACTAATTTAGTTATTTCTGCTCTTTATCAAAGTCACTAAAATGCTATTTATGTCCAGATCAGCAATGATCTGTGGTCACAGCATCAACATTCAGCTCATTAGAAGTGATAATTAAGTCTGTACCTTCTTTAGTAATGGAGAAAATTTTCAAAACAACTAACTTTAGATTCAGGATTAGTGATTATTTTAGCATGTACAGACCGCTAGCTGTTAGCATAACAATGCCCCTTTCTCTTAACACACTTTGTGATAGTAACTGTTCTACAAAACAAATACGTATTTTGCCTTTATCACACAATCATTGAGTTTCACAGGTTTGGCATGGAATCCCTAATGTTCTCAAAAAAGGATTGGGTTTGGTCATTTTAGATCTGATTAAAATTTAAACTGCATATGGAATTTCAGAGCACTACAGAATTCACTTTGGTAATGTTCTACATCTCCCTGGAGCATAAAACCAGCTTGACAAGTTAGGTACCTATTATAGAAATCACGTGATTTCATATTCTTAAAAGTTGAAAACGACCTTTTAAGCATTAACAGCAGACTGCAATACATCAAGTTGCCTTGTCCCCTCATTGCCACCATTTTCTTTTTCCCTTCACCAATGAGGTTCTGGACTTAATTTTAGGTAGTGAAGCCAGACAAGTATCAGTGGGGGAGTATTTTGCTGAACGTTATCATAATTCAGTTAGATTTAAGATTGTTATTGAAAAGGACAAGGATATCAAAGTTCTAAACTGGGGGAAGGCCGATTTGAAAAGGTCAGATATTATTTTGCTAAAGTGGGCAGGGAGCAGACACTTTTAGGTAAATCTGTGATAGAATGGGGGGATGCATTCAAGAAGTAAATAGGGAGAGTCCAGGGCCAAAAGGTGGGACCTACAAATCCAGCAAACCCTTGATATCAAGGGATATACAGCATTGGACAAAGAGAAAAAGGGGATCTTATAGAAGATATCGAAGGTTCAGTACAGCAGAAGCCCGAGAGGAGTATAAAATATCCAAAAGGGAAGTTAAAAAGGAAAACGGGAAAGCAAAAAGGGGACGTGAAAGGATACTGGCAGGTCAAATAAAGGAAAATCCTAAATTGTTTCACAAGTACGTTGGGGTAAAAGGATAACTAGTGAAAGAGTATGGTCCATTAAGGACCACAGTGGTAATTTGTGTGGAGTGAGGATGGGTTCTAAATAAATACTTCTGTATCGGTGTTCGCTCATGAGAGGGGCGGTGTGGGTATAGAAATCAGGGAGAAAGACTCTGATAAAATTAAAGAAATGATCATAGACAGAGAGGAGGTTCTGAGTGGTCCAGCAGACTTAAAAGTAGATACATCTGCAGGGCCAGATGAAATGTATCCCAGGCTGTTGAGTGGGATTAGAATAGATCGGTGTTTGCTTTTGAGCCCCACAGACGTGATGGACTGAAGGGCCTTTTCTGTGCTGTAGACCTCAATGAGGAATGTGGTGAACGTATTGCAGTAACCATTCACCATATATGTAACTGTACCACGCTGTTGCCCATGAGGGCTCCACCTATGGACCATTGTAAGGTATTACCTGTGATGTATCATGTTGGTGTCTTTGTGGGCTCCGCCCCTGGCTCCTCCACTTGAGGGGAGGTATAAAGAGCAGTAGCCCTGTAGGCGGCTCTCAGTAGCAGAGCAGTCGTAGGCAGGCACTGTTCTAGTCGATTAAAGCCACAGTTTACATCTACACTCTGTTTCGTGTGAATTGATGGTCACATCAATTTAATCAACTACAACACCACTATGGAATCTGCCCTCAAACCTGACCGACTGGAACTCGACCCACAGGCTGCGGAGGACAAAGGGATTTTTTCACACTGGCTCCGCTGTTTCGAGGCCTACTTCCCCGCCTCCTCCTCACCTTCCATCTCCGACGATCAGAAGCTGAGCCTCCTCCACGCCCGGGTGAGCCATCGAATTTCTGTACAACTCTAGGAAGCCTCCACTTACGCAGACGCCCTCGCGATGCTGAAGCGCCAATATGTAAGACCCGTGAATGAGGTGTACAAGCGGCATTTCCTCACTACTCGCCACCAATGCCCCGGGGAATCGCTGGAAGAGTACCTACGCAACCTCAAAGTCCTTGCGCAAGTTGCAACTACCAGGCCGTTATGGCCACTCAACAGATGGACCTTGCAGTCCGGGACGCCCACATGGCTGGAGTCAGGTCCAACTACGTGAGACAGCGCTGACTCGAGAAGGGTGTCCTGGACCTGGAAGAGATGGTAAAGCTAGCCTCCTCCCTAGAAGTAACGTTCCCATCTGATCATGCAACCCCAACACGGGGGGCTACCCTGCTATTTCTGCAGCCAGCATCAGCACTCCAGGCAGCGCTGCCCGGCCCGGAACGCGAACTGCAGCAACTGCGGGAAACAAGGACATTTTGCTAAGCTTTGCTTGGCCAGGTCCAAGCCCTCAAAATCGCAGGCCCAACCCTCAGACACACTGGCCCGCAGATCCCGCAGTGTAGAAGCTTGCCTGCCGGCACCGCCCCCGGACGTGTTATCGGCCTCGTGCTGTCCGTGCAGGCAGCCATCTCCAAGCCCGCACAGCATGTGCGACTCACGGAGGCCACCATCTTGGCCATCCTCGCCCATGCGGCCCGCCACGTGCGACTCGTGGGGGCAACCATCTTGGAAGCCATCTTCCTCGCCGCCTGACACGTGCCACTGACGGTGGTCACCATCTTGGCCGCCATCTGCAACGCCGCCCGACACGTGCGACCGATGGGGACAGCCATCTTGGGACCACCCCAGCACCTCCGACCACGCCGGCTACCCGCAACTCAGCACGGTCACCCTGGACCAGTCACGACCCAAACACCTACGGAGCTCCATGCTGACTGTCAGGGTAAATGGACACGAAACACCTTGGCTGTTCGTCTCCGGGAGCACGGAGAGCTTTATTCATCCAGACATGGTAAGACGCTGCTCGCTCCCAATCTTCCCGGCGCACCAAACCATCTCCCGCGCTTCTGGACTGCACTCGGTGCAGATCCGGGGGTGCACTACTGCACCCCTAGCAATACAGGGCACCGAGTACGCCGATTTTAAGCTATATGTACTCCCTGACCTCTGCGCTCCTCTCCTGTTGAGACTGGATTTCCAGTGTAACCTCAAGAGCCTAACTCTGAAAGTTGGCGGGCCCCTACCCCCACTCACAGCATGTAGCCTCGCGACACTAAAACCCGACCCTCCCCCGCTCTTCGCAAAACTCACTGCCGACTGTAAGCCAGTTGCCACCAGAAGCAGGCGGTATAACATTCACGACAGGACTTTTATCAGGTCGGAGGACCAGCGACTCTTGCGGGAGGGGATCATTGAGGCCAGCAATAGCCCCTGGAGAGCTCAGGTGGTGGTCGTCAGCACCGGGAAAAACAACCGGATGGTTATAGGTTACAGCCAAACCATAAACTGGTACATGCACCTTGATGCGTATCCCCTTCCCCGGATAGCGGACATGGTTAACCAGATCGCACACTACCGGGTGTTCTCCACGGTGGATCTGAAGTCTGCGTGCCACCAGCTCCCAATCCGCCCAGGGGACCGCCACTACACGGCTTTTGAGGCAGACGGCTGCCTCTACCACTTCCTCCAGCTCCCCTTCGGCGTCACAAACGAGGTCTCGGTCTTTCAAAGTACCATGGACCGAATGGTAGACCAGTACGGGCTGCGGACCACATTTCCGTAGTTGGACAACGTCACCATCTGCGGCCATGATCAGCAGGACCACGATGCCAACCTCCAGAGATTTCTCCAAATCGCCCAAACCCTTAACGTCACTTACAACAAGGAGAAATGCGTATTCCGCACAACCAGACTAGCCATCCTCGGCTACGTCGTGGAAAACGGGGCTCTTGGACCCGACCCCGACCGCCCAGTGGGTCCCCAACCATGCGGACAAAACCCACCCACAAATTAAAATCACCAGCTTCCCCACTGGCGGCCGAGGCCCGCCAGGCCTTCAGCTGCATCAAGTCGGACATCGCCAAAGCCGCAATGCGTGCGGTGGACGAGTCTGTCCCCTTCCAGGTGGAGAGCGACGCGTCAGAGGTCGCCCTCGCTGCTACCCTCAGTCAGGCAGGCAGGCCAGTAGCGTTTTTTTCATGCACCCTCACCTGAAATTCGACACTCCTCAGTCGAAAAAGAAGCCCAAGCCACCGTGGAAGCCGTGCGGCACTGGAGGCACTACCTCGCTGGTAGGAGGTTTACCCTCGTCACCAACCAACGATCGGTAGCCTTCATGTTCAATAAAACGCATCGGGGCAAAATCATGAATAATAAAATCTTGAGGTGCAGGATCGAACTCTCCACTATAATTACGATATAGTATATCATCCTGGGAAGCTCAACGAGCCCCAGGTGCCATGTCCCACGTCACGTGCGCCAGCGCGCAAGATGACCGACTACGGGCTATCCACGATGACCTCTGCCACCCGGGGGTCACTCAGCTTCTCCACTACATCAAGGCCCGCAACCTGCCCGACTCCACTGAGGAGGTCAGATCCATGACCAGGGACTACCCGATCTGCGTGGAGTGCAAGCCGCACTTCTATCGACCGGATAAGGCCCACCTGGTAAAGGCATCCCGGCCCTTTGAGCACCTCAGTATCGATTTCAAAGGGCCCCTCCCCTCCACCAATCGCAACACCTATTTCCTCAACATCATTGACGAATTCTCCCGCTTCCCCTTTGCAATCCCCAGCCCCGACATGACCGCGGCCACCGTCATTAAAGTTCTACATAGTGTCTTCACCCTGTTTGGTTTCCCCACGTATGTTCACAGTGACCGGGGCTCGTCATTCATGAGTAACGAACTTTGTCAGTACCTACTCGGTAAGGGCATCGCCTCGAGCAGGACTACCAGTTATAACCCCCGGGGAAATGGGCAGGTGGAGAGGGAGACCGCGATGGTCTGGAAGGCCGTCCTCCTGGCCCTATGATCTAGGAATCTCCCAGTCTCCCACTGGCAGGAGGGCCTCCCTGACGCACTCCACTCTATTAGGTCCCTCCTTTGCATGGCCACAAACGAGACCCCTCATGACCGCCTGTTTGTTTTGCCCAGAAAATCCACCTCCGGGGCCTTGATTCCATCCTGGCTGAAGACACTGGGGCCCGTCCTACTCCGCAAACACGTCAGGAGCCATAAGGGTCCAGCTCCTACACACCAACCCCCAGTACGCATACATAGAACACCCTAGAAGGCCAACAGGATTCGGTTTCCCTCCGAGACCTAGCGCGCGCAGGTTCTACTACCACCGCCACCCCAACTTACCCCACCCAAACTACGCTGACCAGCACCTCGGCCCCTACATGGCACCCGCACCCACCACCGCCCCCCATTCCCCCTTCACCGACCCACAAGCACGAAGCTCCAGAAGACACGCTCCCGGAGTCCTCGTCTGTACCCGCACCGGCAACTTCACTACCCATGCCCGCACGGATGAGTTTGACATCCGGGCCAGCTGCGATACCAGAGCTTCGGCGATCACAGCGCACGATCCAGGCGCCGGACAGGCTGAACTTGTGAACCCTTCACCCTCGCCGGTCTTTATTTTTTTAACAGGGGGTGAATGTGGTGAATGCATAGCAGTGACCAGTCACCATATTTGTAACTGTACCACGCTGTTGCCCATGAAGGCTCCACCTATGGACCATTGTAAGGTATTACCTGTGATGTATCATGTTGGTGCCTTTGTGGGCTCTGCTCCTGGCTCTTCCCCTTGAGGCGAGGTATAAAGAGCAGTAGCCCTGTAGGCGGCTCTCAGTAGCAGAGCAGTCGCAGGCAGGCACTGTTCTAGTCAATTAAAGCCACAGTTTACATCTACTCTGTGTTTCGTGTGAATTGATGGTCGTATCAAGGGCACAATGGGAGTTTGATTCAGCACAGGAGGCCATTTCACCTATTGTTTGAAAGGGTTTTCCGATTTATGCTACTCAACTGCCCTTTTCCCTGAGCTGAGCAAGTTTCTCATCTTCCAGTATTTATCTGATCATCCTTTGGAAGTCACTATTGAATCCACTTTGATGATCTTTTCAGGCAGTGCATTCCAAATCATAACAATGTACTTCATTGAAAAAAAAATCCTCATGTCACTGGCTCATTTGCCAATTACCTTAAATCTGTGTCCTTCTATGACCGGAACTAATTTTTCCTTATTCTTGCAGACTTAGTCTTGAAATCTTTGTCTAATCCTTTAAATACCTATGACAGAACTTGCTTAAAGAACTTGAAATGTTTGAAACAAATTGCTTAATGGCTGCCTTCTGCTAATTTAACACACAAATAAGCCATGGAGGAGATTACCCTGCAATAAATTGACCAATACCGTTTGCTGATACTTGTTCTGAAGAAATTGGTAATGGCCAATGTCGTTCCCCCTTATTAGGGTATAGTAGGGTACAGCCTGCAACCAATTTGCGCAGGAATTAGTTACATTCATGGAATTTTGTTTCTGTATCCCAGGCCAAATTTAGCTGGTTCTTTTGACTGAGCTGCTTGTATCCTGGCACAAAAAAAGGTCGGCATGTAAGTTTTGAAGAGGGTGTAATGGGCACAATTCACCCCCTGTGTTTCTCCCAGCGCACCACCCTGGAGAATAGCCCCTAAATAGAGTTGCCGCCGAGCGCGGCATGGATCGCAATGCTCCAGACCCTTGGCGCCCGACGGGATCTGGAACACGCCCAAATTTAAATATGCTCAGTCCATTTGAGGCTGGAGTCTCCCGGCTTCCAAGATTCACCGGCCCCACTGGCGCAGCGTGAGGCTGGCGCTAATCAGTACTAGTTTCCAGAAACGGAAACCAGAAACGATGACCATGTCTGGAGGCTTGGAGGCCATTGGAGCCCCTGGATGGTCAGAGATATGGCAGGGCTGTGCCCTGGCAGTGCCAACCTGGAACCCTGACACCCTGGCAGTTCAAACCCCACACTGCCAGGTTATCACTGCCAAGAGTACTGGGCTGTGACCGGACCTCTCCCTGCGCTGAAAAGTTTCGGCGAGCGGGGCTCCTGAGTGCAGGAAGAATATGGCATACTGAGGATGCTGGAAATCTACAACAGAAACAGGAAATGCTGGAAATACCGATCTGGTAAGGGAGCAACCATTTACAATCAATGGCGTACCATAATGAGTGGAAGAAGTTGGAGATTTAAACGGATTTTGTATGTCCAGAGGCAAGGAAAGGGGTAGGAGGAGGGGAGGAACAAAAAGGGAAGTCCGTGAAAGGGTGGATGACAAAAATGATGATGCAAATCAAAAGGAACTAACAATAGATAGTAACGAAGACAAAGATGGGTCCTTCGGAGCATGCATGGTTGAGAGTCCAGACTCTCATAAAAGGATTATCTGAGTGAGTTTATTTACACAGTTGCATTTGTCCAGATTCCACAGTATTAAAGCAAATCTCAATCCTAATTTACTTAATGATGTGTCATTGACCAAAAATGGAAATATCATTGATAAATGAAGAAGACCTGATGATGAAAATAAGAAAACAATTTCCATCATAAATCTGAATGCAAAATAACTTCCACATCCACTGCCCAGATGACAAACTCCAGATCAGCTCCAAATTGTGTGCTTTCAGCTCTCAGAGTGGGATAATCATCATATTTGCGACTAGCACTTGTCCTCATCAGAAAGGCAAGATTAAATGCCATTCCTTTGATGGATAACGCAGTCGCTGAATCCCATTTTTTCTGAAAAGTCATCTGAAATGTATGGTTCAATCGAGAAACAAGTTGCATTTATATTAAACTTATACTGATCCTCAGATTTATTAAGCATGGAACTACAACATTATCTTACTTAATCAAATTTGAAAGAATGAGAACTATTAGTGAATTCAATTTATTAATCTTCAAACAAATGGCTTCTCTCTTCAATAGAATTATCAGATTATCAATCATTTATATTTTAGGTTAACCACTTCTGCATTATAGAGAACTGCAAAAAAACTTGAAGGAACTTGAAACATGGATTGTGTTAATTGTTCACCCTCATTTCCATGTCAGATGATTGAGATTTTAAGTCCCACTCCAGGACTTAAGTACAACAATCTACATTGACACTCCAATGCATTGGGAGTGCCGCTCTAGTGGAAGTGCTATCTATTTAATGACAAGTTAACTCGAGGCCTCCTCTTGACATCTCAGTTGGACGTATCAGATTCTGTGGTATTATTTCCAAGAAATAGAATTGGACTCTTCGGCCGCGCCTGCCGCAAGATCGCCACGAACGGGACGGGGAGCTTGCAGGCCACGTGCCTGTCCACCCCGACCCCACAACCCACCTCCTGGCCACCCCCCACAGTCCCCCTGGCAGGAGCTCCAAGCCACTGGCATGACTGTCAGCAAACTATGGCGATACTGGGCACTTTCCATACCCTCTCTCTCTCCCTCAGCAGCCACGACGCCTGTTTCCCGATTTTTGGGATTTGGAGTGAAACAGGCGCCAGCCACAATTTCACCGTCAAAACCGATTCTCTGCCCAATCACCATTCCAGATTCCGGGGTCAGCCCATGGAGAATCCCACCTCTGATATTATGCAACATAGAATGAGGTCATTAGGCACATCATGCTTGTACTGACACTCTTTTATAAAAAGCTGCCCAGATAGGTCATATTCTCTTTTCTTCAGACCTACCTTTAAATATTTCTAATGCTTACTCAATTCCTTTTTAAAATCCAATTACAGAACTGCAACTTACATATCATATCTGCCTTTCATCTTGATAACAATGCCTTTGTGGCTTTCAATTGTGATCATGTCTGGTGCAAGTTCCTCTATCCGGGGCCTTACCTGACTGCATTTGTCCAATCCCCCTGACTAGCTCCTCCAACTCTATCGGCACCCCCAGCCCCTCTACCAGCTCCTCTTGAACCCTTGGGAACCATAGCCTGTTCATGAAGCTCTCCATCCCCCCTCTCCCCATCGGAGGTTCCGACCGGTACAGTTCCTCGTAGAAGTCCCGAAAGACCCCATTTACTTCTGTCCCCTATGGACCGTGCATCTTGACGTCATCCCAAACTCATGTGATATTTTGGTCGGCAGACACAGATCGCCAGCGCGCCCACCGACAATTATGGAGCCACTTTAAGGGATTATCTATTACCTATTGCCCAGAATATTACATTGCCCATGTAATTTTTCAGCCCTCGCATGGGCAGAATGGGCGAACGGGCAATGCCTTTTTCATGGATTTCTCTATCATGGATGAGGTGGCCCCTTCACATTTGAGGCAACCTTGCCTCCTGGACCTTGTACCTCTGTTCCACCCTCCCCCCTGGCCGACCCCCCCCCCCCCCCTCATTAAATGGCAGTGGGCTTCTGAGAGATGGCTGGGATGGCATTACACACCAACGCTCAGTACGGCACGCGCTCGCCATCCTAAAAAACTCCAACCAAGTCTTTTAAATTCCTCTTGTCATTTTAGTTGAGTTTCGGGTGTGTTTTTTGTACATCGAATTTTACAGTTGGAATGTTTTTTTCTCAGCAGTGACTTCAAACCCATCCACCTGACAAGTTAAGGCTCATTCAAGCCTCTGCTATTGGCTCCTTATTGCTGCTTGGAAATGTTCATAAGCTTTCTGTTGTGATGCCTCAGCATCTAATGCAGAAATTGCCAAAGATCAGATCAGCCAACACAATCCCTGGCTCTGAGTACTCCCAGTAACGTATTGGCAATCACACAATCCGAAGAATATCCTGCAGGTAGCACTTCCTAGTCGAAGTAACCTTTAAATGTTCTGACATTGCTGTAGACCAAATGACTCACTTAATGATCCTAGACCTGATGCATATGCCAGGACAATGATAGGGATACTGTGCTTGGTTGCTATTTTTTGAGCGCAGTTAGTCTTTTCTCTAAGTTGCCCATGCAAATTCATTTAGATTTAAAGTTGGGCAGCTTTTAAGATCAGTCTTCCGAATTTAACCTTTCAGGTTTAATTTTAAGCCGTTTGCAATGTTTCACTTCATCTCGCATTGTTTCACAATGGCGTTTTGCGGCGTTTTGCATCACCATTTCGCATTGGTTTGATGTCAGGTCCTGTGACCCAATTGGCATCACCTTGATCAAATGCAAGTAAAAAAGCGTTTGATTGTAATCAGAGGCATTGAGATTTTTTTTTAACGGAAACTCTGAAACAAACTTTTCAAAGAACAAGATCCAAACAAACAGAATTTTTATTTTGTAGGGAAAGTGTTAAAGCCGGGGCTGCATATTTCTGTGCAGAGAAGGCCCATTTCTTGATTCTGCCAGCTGCTTTAAAATTTGGAGAGCAGGTAGCATGGCGGTTACCGCTGCTGCCTCACAGCGCCTGGGTTTGATTCCAACCTTGGGTGACTGTCTGTGTGGAGTTTGCATGTTCTCCCCGTGACTGTGTGTGTTTCCTCCGCGTGCTCCGGTTTCCTCCCGCAGTCCAAAGATGTGCAGGCTAGGTGGATTGGCCATGATAAATTGCCCCTTCGTGTCCAATGATGTGTAGGTTAGGTGATGGTGTTGCGCGGCAGTGGGCCGAGGGTGCTCTTTCAGAGAGTCGGTGCGGACTGAATGGGCCGAATGGCCTCTTTCGGCACTGTAGGGAGTCTATGAGGTCTGCCTGCTTTGGAGCTTTACCCCACAGACCCAGGAATGCAACACAAGTGAATTAAACAATACTTTGTATATACTCCTGAGATCTTTAACCCTTGACCGCTCCAATGAGTTACAAGTACAGATTTATAAGTAAAACATTAAAAACAATTTATTTATAGCAAAGAAAAAAATGAATATATAACAGTATATATATAACAGGGGCAGCAGGGTAGCATGGTGGTTAGCATAAATGCTTCACAGCTCCAGGGTCCCAGGTTCGATTCCCGGCTGGGTCACTGTCTGTGTGGAGTCTGCACGTCCTCCCCCTGTGTGCGTGGGTTTCCTCCGGGTGCTCCGGTTTCCTCCCACAGTCCAAAAATGTGCGGGTTAGGTGGATTGGCCATGCTAAATTGCCCGTAGTGTCCTAATAAAAGTAAGGTTAAGGGGGGGGGTTGTTGGGTTACGGGTATAGGGTGGATACGTGGGTTTGAGTAGGGTGATCATGGCTCGGCACAACATTGAGGGCCGAAGGGCCTGTTCTGTGCTGTACTGTTCTATATTCTAGTAAGAATGGAACAATGATTTGCTAATCTAACTATTCCCCAAACCCCGTCCTTCCCTCCACCCAGACACACACAAGACAAACATATGGTAGGGGTTAGAAAAGGATTGAAAATAACAGGGATTTAAAGGCGTGAGATGGTTCTTTGCTGCCGAGGTAGCGTTCTTTATAGCCAGCAATCTTCTAATGGTGTCCTTCAACCAGAACCTGCAGGCTGTAAAATGATCTTTGGTAAGTCACTTTCACTTTCAGCAATCAGAGTCTTCACACTGAGAATCCTCCCCCTGAGGTTGGCTGAGGCCTGACAGGTCGCTAACTGATTGACTTCCAGTCTCACTGAAACAATTTTAGGATTTCCTACCGGAGAATTTAAATGAAGGTTACTCCAATCCTCGACTGCGTGCCTGCCGTTTTTTCAGATCAAGATTCACTCTCAGGGGGTCTCACGCGGGTTAAACGGACTGCAGAGCGGAAGGTCAGGTTCAGCTCCCTAGCCTTCAATCCAAGATTTAAACTTCACAGACTCCCACGTGCCAAATGTGGATTTACCCTCAAACAGCCTCTCCAAAACAACAGCCTCCAAATACTGTCTAATCTGGTTGGAGTAGCCTTTGTTATGGGCCAGGGTTTAGAGAAATCCTTAAGCTGTCCTTTTAACCTAAGACTTAAAAAAAAACCTTTAAACAGAAGCACATCAGGTTAAAGTCACTACTGAGAGCAGTTATTAGTTTTAAATCACCAAAGGATTGATTTACAGTCTTTAGATTACAGAGAGAGAGACTAATACACCTTCTGGCTATGACTGCAGCTATCCAGCTCTGAAAACGAAACTAAAACACACCCTGCAGCAAACAGCCGCAAATGAAAGTAAAAAGCTGACAGACAGCCCAGCTCCACCCACACTCTGACATCACTGCAGTAATGAACACCCATTTCATAAAGGTACATTTCTCAAACACTCATTTCTTAAAGGTACTCTCACATGACACCTCCCCCCCAAAAAATAAACCATCAACTTCAAGATGGTTTTATTTTCACCTTTTCACCATCCTTTAAGAAATGCACACAGTAAATATACTTTATCGTTTCAAAAAAACAACACACGCAAACATGTATAATAATATAGTCAATTTTTTTTTCTTCCTCCAACTGGAAGTCTTCTTGATTGACAGTCACTTTGAACAAGAAGGTCTCTGCATGATCCATCCATTTCTCTACACCTCAGCATTTCTTTTTAAAGTCAGATACTTTTGTTCAATCTGATCACAGAGTCCCTTCTAATTCTCCAAAACCGAAGCATTGGTTATCACAACTTTCAAGCCGTCAAATGCCTTTTTAAACTCCGCTGTCCACTGAAATTTTTGACGTTTCTTCAGCAAGTCTATCAGTGGAGCAACCACGCTACAAACATTTTTCACAAATGTTCCATCAAATCCACTCATTCCAAGAAATCGCATTATTTCCCTTTGTCTTGAGGGTATCGGGAACTCCTCAATAACTTGGTTTCACATCCTGTGTGACTATTTGGCCCTGTCCGATTGTATGGCCAAGGAAAGTGACTTGGACTTTTCCAAATTCACTTTTGGCTAGGTTTATCACCAAACCCGCCTCCTGAAGTCAATCAAATAACTCCATCAGATGTTTTCAATGTTCTTTCCATGTCTGGCTGAAAATTACCAGATCGTCGATGTATACCGCACAATTGGGTAATCCTGAAATGCCTTTGTTAGTTAACCGTTGAAATGTGGCTGGGGCGTTTTTCATGCCAAATGGCATAACTTTGAATTGGTATATACCATCTGGTGTCACAAAAGCTGAAATATCCTTCGCCCTTCCGAATAAAGGTACCTGCCAGTAACCTTTAAGTAAATCCATTTTGGAAATAAAAGCTGATTGTCCTACTTTCTCAATGCAGTCCTCCAAACGTGAGATAGGATAAGAGTCCGTTCTTGTAACTGCATTAACCTTTCTATAGTGCACATACAACCGTTGGGTACCATCTGGTTTAGGTACCATCACTATGGGTGAGTTCCATTGGCTGCAACCCACTTCAATTATGCCATTTTTAAGCATACTCTCAATCTCTTTGTTAATCTGTGCCAATTTTAAAGGGTTAAGTCTGTACGTATGTTGTTTGATTGGAACAGCATTTCCCACATCTATATCATGTATAGCCATTTAGTACTTCCCAATTTATCTTCACAAACGTGCCCACGTGATATCAATAACTCTTTCAGGTCAGTTCGTTTTTCCTCTGGAAGGTAACTCAACAATTTATCCCAATTTTTAAGAACATCCTCGTTTTCCAATTTAATTTGAGGTATGTCAAATCCACAGCCATCTGGATTTGGTTCGTCACTTTGAGTTAGAATCATTAACACCTCCTCCTTTTTCTCTCCTTCCCTCTCAAGGTATCTTTTAAGCATATTCACATGACACACTCGGTGAGTCTTCCTTATATCTGGTGTTTTTACCACATAATTAACCTCACTGAATTTCCTTTCAATCTGATACGGTCCACAAACCCTTGCCTTTAAAGGCTCACCTTTGTTACCAACACTGGTAACAATACTAAAACTATATCTCCACTGGCAAAACAACAAACTTTGGATTTCTTGTCAAAATCAATTTGATTGACTCATTAGGTGCATCCCTAATTGCAAACAGTACAAATGAATTCCTTTATCCCAATCCTCTGTATAATCTTAACAATAAGCCCTCAACATTGTCTTTAATGTCTGATGCCACCTTTGTAATGCTCCCTGCGATTCTGGATGGTAAGCAGTTGATTTAAATAGTTTTATTCCTAAGCTATCCATAACTTATTTGAATAACCTTGAGATACAATTTGATCCTTGATCCGATTGCATTTCTGTGTGTAATCCATATCGAGTAAAGCCTTTAAGTAATTCCTCCACAATCTTTTTAGCTGTAATATTACGTGCTGGAATGGCTCCTGGAAACCTAGTAGACACATCCATTATAGTCAAAAGATATTGATTCCCACATTTAGTTTTAGGAAGCGGTCCTACGCAATCAATTCGGACCCTTGTAAAAGGTTTCTTAAATGCTGGAATGGGAATTAAGGGCGCTGGATTTATCACTGCTTGAGGTTTCCCTATCACTTGACATGTGTGACATAATTGACAAAATTTAACTACATCTTTATGTAGTCCAGCCCAATAAAAATGCTTTTGTATTTTAGCTTGAGTTTTCCTTATTCCCAAATGACCTCCCACTGGTACCTCATGTGCAACTCGCAACACCTCCTTTCTATACCCTACCGGCAATACTACTTGATGAACTTCTTCCCACTTTTCATCCACCTGCATATGTATAGATTTCCATTTTCTCATCAAGACATTACCTTTATGGTAATAACACTCTGATATACACTCAGATTCCTCTTCCATGTATGCTTTCTGATACATCGGTTTTATTTCTACATCTTTCTGTTGTAACTCCACCAATTTTCCTGAACTAAAAATATCCACCTCATCCTCCACCTGTTCTTGTTCTTTTTCGACCATCTGATCAAAAATCGTTTCTGATAATTGCACTTCAACTTCATCTTCACTCTTTTATTTCTCCTCTTGTCTTAACCTGTGACTTTGCGACCTTGTTACTACACAATCGGGAAAAATCCCAGGATATCCGTCCTTCAACACTTCAGTTGTCTGATTTTCCACTGGCTTATCAACCACAGTAGGCATCACTCTCACCTGCGATGCAGGTATATCATGACCCAAGATAAACTGTATTCCTGGACAAGATAGTTTCTCTATTACTCTGACTACCATTTCACCACTCTTCACTGGACTTTCCATCCGTACCTCATATAATGGAACACTACTCCTCTCACCCTGAATTCCACATATTATCACCTTTTCAGGCAACATTCTTCCCAAACTACATAACTCCTCATGTCTTCCCATTAAAGATTGTCTAGCTCCCGTATCTCTTAAAATTGTGACATCTTTACCTGCTCCTCCTGATACACATGAGTAAACTTTACCCACACAAGTAAATTCTTATCGATCACCTTTTGATCAGGCTGTACAATCTTTTACACCTCCTTCGCTTCACTTGGGCTTTCCTTTCCCACTTTAACAAACCCCACCATCTTATCCTGTTTTACCACATCAGCCTTCCCAGTGTTTTTCTTCAACCACCTTTACATGGCCTAGTTTATTACAGTGAAAACATTTGAAACGTTTAATTTCCCTTCCACCCTCCTGGATTTATTTTTTAATCTGAGGTACACTCTCCTTATTATCTCCCATCAGATCACCTTTACCTTTACCACTTGCCTATTTCTCATGTCCCCAGTTTCTATCCCTCACAGGCTGAAACTGATGTCGGAAACCAAGCTTTGATTTATGAACTAATTCCTAATCATCTGCCATTTCTACTGCTGATCTCGCAGTTTTAACCCTCTGCTCTTCCACATGAGTTCTCACTACATCAGGAATTGAACTTTGAATCTCTTCCAAAAGTATACTTTCTCTGAGAGCTTCATACGTTTGGTCCATTTTCAAAGCCCTTATCCACCTATCAAAATTACTCTGTTTGAGCCTTTCAAACTCCATGTACGTTTGACCAAATTTGTTCCTTAAATTTCTAAACCTTTGTCTGGAGGCTTCAGGCACTAGTTCATACACACCTAGGATGGATTTTTTCACCGCCTCATACGTCCCAGATGCCTCCTCCAATAGTGATGCAAACACTCCACTCGCCCTCCTATCAGCTTTGTTTGTATCAGTAATACCCACATGACCTGTGGCCTTTTCATTTGTTTAGCTACCTTCTCAAATGAAATGAAAAAGGCTTCAACCTCCTTCTCGTCAAACCTTTGGCAATGCTTGGACATATTTAAATAGATTCCCACTAAGCCTTCGACTTTGACGTTCTTTCTCACTATCCTCGTCACTATCATCCAACTGTACGTTTCCCTTTACGTCTGCCAATTTTAACTGACTGTCATGTTTCATGGCCATTTTCTGAAGTTCAAACTCTCTCTTTATCTTTTTCCCTGATCTGTATCTCCCTTTCTCTTTCTTTTTGTTCTGCTAGGGCTATTCTTTCTTTTCTCCTTTCTTCTCTGTCCTTTTCTTTTTCCTCTCTTTCTCTTTCTTTTTCCACGCTCTCTATTTTTCCTCTTTTTTGTATTTAAGCTGCTTTAATTCTTTCTCATTTTCCATTTGTTTAATTTGTAACTGAATTTTTTCCATTTCCAATGAGTCAAACTTTATTTCAGGCAACTTTAAATGCTTAGCCACTACTATAATTACCTCATCTTTTCGGATTTTGTCAGGTAATGTTAACTGCAATTTTTTTGACAAATCTAACAGTCTGCTTTTAGTCTCTGTCCGTAAGGTACTGCGTGTGACTGTTTCCACCCCCCAAAACTTCAGAGCCTCTGAAAGAGCTACTGTCCACAACACACTTCCTACTTCAACTAGAATGCCACACCTGAAAAGCAACCACAATATGCTCACCCCTCGCTGTCTTTAAGTTCACTCAGCCAATCCAATAGATAGACTTTTTTGCCAGACGAGCCCCTAATTTGTTATGGACCAGAGTTTAGAGAACCCCAAAGTGTATC
The DNA here is from genome assembly GCF_902713615.1 of Scyliorhinus canicula. Lineage (NCBI taxonomy): Eukaryota > Metazoa > Chordata > Chondrichthyes > Carcharhiniformes > Scyliorhinidae > Scyliorhinus > Scyliorhinus canicula. The sequence goes on from NC_052156.1 coordinate 29,293,196, forward strand.
ATGGAGTTCGCCTGACCCACAACTGTTAATAGATTGTGATCTGAGGAGCACATGGCCCTCTCTACAGGTGTGGTAGAGCAGAAATGGAAAAGTGTTTTTTAAAGCAAAACAATGTTTATTCTATTAACTCAAGTTACCCTTTTTAAAACAGACAGTGAACATCTTCGCAACCATCAATTCAAATATAGCCCCCAAAGAATACAACACTAAGTAATCCTTAAGCTGTCCTTTTAACATCCATAAGACTGAAAAAAAATCAACATTTAAACAGAAACACATCAGGTTAAAGCCACTACTGAGAGCAGTCATTAGTTTTAAATCACCAAAGGATTGATTTACAGTCTTCAGATTACATAGAGAGAGACTAATATACCCTCTGGCTGTGACTGCAGCTATCCAGCTCTGAAAATGAAACTAAAAAACACCCTGCAGCAAACATCCTGAAACAAAAGTAAAAAGCTGACAGAGAGCACAGCTCCACCCACACTCTGACATCACTGCACTAATGAACACCCATTTTTTAAAAGTACATTTCTTAAGCACTCATTTCTTAAAGGTACTCTTACATGACGCCTTCCTCCAATTTAGCACCTTAACTGTAGGACAACACTTGTCCTTTTCAATGAGTATCTGAAAATTGATGGAATTGTGGTCACTGTTCGCCACATGTTCTCCCACTGCTACTTGGATGACCTGGACGGACCCATTGCCTAGTATTAGGTCCGGTATAGTCCCCTCTCTCATCGGGCTATCAGATATTGTTCCAAAAAACCTTTCTGGACACACATAACAAATTCCTCCCCATTAGCCATGAGGGATTTCCAGTCAATGTGAGGAAAATTAAAGTTTCCCACTTCAACAACCCTATTATTTCTACATCTATCCAGAATCCGCTTACATACCTGTTCTTCAACTTCCCGTGGGCTGTTGGGAGGCCTGTAATACACCCCCATCATAGTGACTGCCCCCTTCCTGTTTCTGAGTTAGATCATAAGACCATAAGACATAGAAGCAGAATTAGGCCACTCGGCCCATCGAGTCTGCTCCACCATTCAATTACGGCTGATATTTTCCTCATCCCTATTCTCCTGCCTTCTCCCCATAACCCCTGATCCCCCTATTAATCCAGAATCTATCTCTGTTTTAAAGACACCGAGTTATTTGGCCTCCACAGCCTTCTGCAGCAGAAGAGTTCCACAGATTCACCACCCTTTGGCTGAAGAAATTCCCCCTCATCTCTGTTTTAAAGGATCGTCTCTTTAGTCTGAGATTGTGTCCTCTGGTTCTAGTTTTTCCTACAAGTGGAAACGTCCTCTCCACCTCCACTCTATCCAGACCTCGCAGTACCCTGTGAGTTTCAATAAGATCCCCCCCTCATCCTTCTAAACTCCACGAGTACAGACTCAGCGTTCCTCATACGACAAGCTGTTCATTCTATGGATCATTCTTGTGAAACTACTCTGAACCCTTTCCAAGACCAGCGCATCCTTCCTTAGATACGGGGCCCAAAACTGCTCACGATACTCCTTATACAGCCTCAGAAGTACATCCCTGGTCTTGTATTCTAGCCCTCTTGACATGAATGCTAACATTGCGTTTGCCTTCCTAACTGCCGACTGAACCTACACGTTAACCTTAAGAGAATCGTGAACAAGGACTCCCAAGTCCCTTTGTACTTCTGATTTCCTAAGCATTTCCCCATTTAGAAAATAGTCTGTGCCTAAGTTCCTCCTTCCAAAGTGCATAACCTCACACTTTTTCACATTGTATTTCATCTGCCACTTCATGGCCCACTCTCCTAGCCTGCCCAAATCTTTCTGCAGCCCCCTTGCTTCCTCAATACTACCTGTCTCTCTACAGATCTTTTATCATCTGCAAACTTAGCAACAGTGCCCTCAGCTCCTTCTTCCAGATCATTAATGTATATTGTGAAAAGTTGTTGTCCCAGAACAGACCCCTGAGGCACACCACTAGTCACCGGCTGCCATCCTGAAAAAGCCCCCTTATCCCCACTCTCTGCCTTGTCTCTGCCAGTCAGCCAATCCTCTATCCATGCCAGGATCTTACCCTTAACACCATGGGCTCTTAACGTATTTAACAGTCTCCTATGCGGCACCTTGTCAAAGGTCTTCTAGAAATCTAAATAAATCATATCCACTGGTTCTCCTTTGCTAACTTTGTTGTTACCTCCTCAAAGAACTCTAACAGATTTGTCAGACATGACCTCCCTTTTACAAAGCTGTGCTGACTTAGTCCTATTTTATCATGCACTTCCAAATACTCCGCAATCTCATCTTTAATAACGGACTCTAAAATCTTACCAATGACCAAAGTCAGGCTAACCGGCCTATAATTTTCCGTCTTCTGCCTCCCTCCTTTCTTAGACAGGGGTGTTACATTAGCCACTTTCCAGTCCTCCAGTAATTCCTTAAAGATCACTACCAATGCCTCCACAATCTCCTCAGCTATCTCTTTTAGAACCCTAGGGTGCAGTTCATCTGGTCCAGGTGACTTATCCACCTTCAGACCTTTCAGTTTCCCCAGAACCTTCTCCTTAGTGATGGCCACTGCACTCACCTCTGCCCCTGATTCTCCTGGAGCTCTGGCATCCCACTGGTGCGTGCCACCATGAAGACGGATGCAAAGTAACTATTCCGTTCCTCTGCCATTTCTTTGTTTCCTATTATTACTTCTCCAGCCACGTTTTCCAGTGGTCCAATGTCTATTTTTAGACATTCTACCCACGGTGCCTCGTTACTTGATTCTTCCAAGGTGCCCTCCCTCCGTACAGCTGTAATATGTTCTCTAACTAGTATTGTAACTCCCCACCTTTTTTACCTTCCTCCCGTCTTACCTAAATCACCTATATCCCGGAATATTTAGCTGCCAGTCCTATCTCTTTTTCAACCAAGTCTCTGTTACCACAACCACATCCAGGTTCCACGCATGAATCAAGGCTCTAAGTTCTTGTACATTGTATTTTCCGGATGAGAAATGCCTGAAGGAACCAGCCTCTGGTTTTAACAGTGGGTGGGAATTTCCTCTGCCTCTGTGGCGTGTTCTGCAGCAGCTGAGGATGGGTCGCCAGTGGAAGATCCCACCGTTGTCGAAAGGGTTTCCTGCGGCGTGCACGGTTGATGGGACCACAAGACCTCGCCAGTGTGAACCTGTTGGTTCCTAGTGGAATCTGCGATTTACTTAAAGTTGTTTCAATCATAGTTATGATTTTAATGAGCACAACTATATCCTCATGTGAGGACCTATATTTGCCGCATTTTCTGTTTCATTTCAGCTTTCCTGTATCCATGGTATTTTGCCTTCAGATGCAACCTGCCCTCATTGAACAGATCCTGAACTGCTCCCAACACCCCAGAAACTTAAAAGTCCTCCCTGCCGCCACACGTTAATCTGTTTCATCCCGCTACACTATTCCAATGCTCACTGCAGTGCAGCTGTGGGACAGTAATCCAAAGGTTGCTGTCCAGAGTTCTCCGACCTCGCTCAATGTTGGGATTTTGAAAGTGAGTGGAGTTTTGGCTGTGGTGCCAAATTCTTCTTCTCTCTGGGAGTGGGCTGGCAACGGGCGTGATCGGAGAATCCTGGCCGTAACCTTTGAGATCCTGCTCTTTAATTTCCACCCAAGCTTCTGTAATTTTGACTACAATTCCTTCCTCTGCATATTTGGTTTCCGTACGGACCACAACGTCTTGCTGTTCCCCACCCTATGTCAAAATGTTCTGCACCCTCCAAATTATGTTATCAGGTGTTGGTAAAAAAAAAATTCAAATGCAGATCAGTTCCATCTGGTGTTTTCTTTTGTGAGTGCCCTGTCTCAGGCACTGCTATTTGCAACTTGCCATTATCTGCGGTTGGAGACTAAATCAGTTCAAAGAGATTAGTAGCAACGATAAGTGAGAGTGCAGCATGGCCAAGATTGATATTTTTATTGCTTTTTAGCCAATGCTCGTCATCGCAGTCAAAGCTGTTAACTGATGCTCTGAGGGATAGATGATCAAATTTTGTCCATGGTACATGACACAAAGATGAAAATATAATTATCAGCAGCTGGTGCATTATATATTTCTTGGCATCGGGGTCTCCCCTATACTGGACAAGGAAGCAATTGAATCAAAATCTTACCACTGGAAAGCTGCCAGCCATGTTTAAAATATGAGCACCTTCACTCCCATCAGTGCCACAGTTCTGGGATCAGAGCCACGGATGGAAATGGTCATCTTTGTTCCGTATTCCATCAGGAATGATTCTTGTACAAATCGTGAGTGATGAGTGCAAGAAGCTGCAATCCCAGAAAGAGATGGACGCAACTATTGTGCAGATTGTCAATCTGTGAATTGTTGGCTGTCAGTAAAGTTGCCTTGAAAATTCATGGGGGTGACATCCTAGCATATGTGCCTGGCTGAAGCTGCCAGAACCTTTGGTTGCGTCCCCGCTAGAGCAGCCATGGAGAACAGGCTTTGTCATTTAAATGTCACTAGCAGGCACTGGTGCATCTAGAATGACATTTTTAGGTACAGTACCTGCCAACTCTTAACCCTGGAATCATTTCTCTCCTGTCACATTGGTCCCCCTTATGGGAGTCAAGATATAATTTGAAAAATCTATTGCCTATTTTGGCACCCAGACCAGGCAGTGATCACACACATTGGCTGACAGGCTGGTATCCCTGCTTTCATTCTCCTGGCTGCAACCCAAACAAAGCCCCCGAGAAAGCCAACTGGAAAGTCATCCTGCCAATATGGAGGAGTTGTTCTTCTGCGACTGCCCTCCCCCCATACTCCTTCTATTGATTAGCCAGCTTGTCCTAGTCTCAGTGCTTCGCCGTCCCATGCCAACTAGAAAACAAATTAACTTTTCATTGGCAGGTTGTTGACTGTCGGTCGAACAATCCTTTTTTCTCCGTGCCTGATATTTTTTATAACCTGAAATAAGTTGCTCCAATGGACTCATGGACATTTACAGCACAGAAGGAAGCCATTTGGCCCATTGTGTCTATGCCGGTCAACAAAGGTCCCATTTTCCAGCACTTGGCCCATCACCCTGGAGGCTGTGGCAGTGCACGTGAATATCTAAATACGTCTTAAATGTTGCGAAAGTTTCTAATTCAACCACCCATTCAGGCAGCGAGTTCCAGGCTCCCATCAGCCTGTGACTATATTTCAATTCTCCTCCTAGCCTTCTACCTTTTATCATAAATCTATAAGACCATAAGACATAGGAGCAGAATTAGGCCACTCGGCCCATCGTGTCTGCTCCGCCATTCCATCATGCCTGATATTTTTGTCATCCCCATTCTCTTGCCTTCTCCCCATACCCCCTGATTCCCTTATTAATCAAGAACCCATCTATCTCTATGGCCCCTAGTATTGACCTGTCTACTAATGGAAAAAGTGCCTTCCTATCCACCCTATCCGTGCCCCTCAGGATCTTATGCACCTCTAACAGGCCCCCTATCAATCTTCACTGCTCCAAGGAAAACAGCTGCAGCTTAGCCAATCTTTCCTCATAGTCCAGGTCCTCCAGCCTAGGCAGCTCTCCTCTACACTCCTCTACACACTCTCTTTTGCAGTCACAACCTTCCTATAATGTTGAGACCAGAACGGCAAACAGTACTCCGTTGTGGCCTAACCAGCATTTTATACAGTTCCAGCATGACCTCCCAGCTCTTGTATTCTATGCCTTATGGCTAACAAAGGCAAGTATCCCATATGCCTTCTTAACCACCTTGTCTACCTGCCCTGCCATCTTCAAGGATCTGTGCGTATGCACTCTAAGGTCTCTCTGATTTTCAGTACTTTCCAGGGTCCTACCATTCATAGCGTAATCCTTTGCCTTGTAGCCCTCCCCCGAAGTGCATTACCTCACACTTTTCTGGGTTGAATTGCATTTGTCACTGCTCTGCCCACCTGACCAGTCCATTGACATTCTCCTGCAGTCTAGAGCTATCCTACTCCAATTTTTGTGTAATCTGTGGACCTTTTAAGCACTAAAGTCCAAATCATTAATGTACACCACAAATAGCAAGGTCCCTATCACCGAGATCTATAGAACATCACACAGAAATATCCCCTACCACTGCTTCCTGCCTCTCAGCCAATTTTGAATCCAATGTACCACTTTGCCTTGGATCCCATGGACCCTTACGTTCTTGACCAGTCTGCCATGGGAGACCTGAGCAAAAGTCATGCTAAAGTCCATATAGCCAACATCAAATGCATTAGCCTCTTGAACACTCCTGGTTACCTCCTCAAAACATTTGATTAATGGCCTTTGCCTCTCTGGTAGCCCGGAGACGGATCCTGTTGGGGTGGAGGGACTCGGGGCACCCGAAACCTGGGGGTGTGGGTGAACGATCTCATGGATTTCCTTAGGCTGGAGAAAATTAAGTTCACCTGAAAGCAGTCGATGGAAGGGTTCGCCCGGAGATGGAAGCCGTTCATTGACTTATTCCAGGACAGCTAAGTCAGCAGGCTTGGGGGGGGGGGGGGGGGGGGGGGGTTGTTATTTGTTATCTTTTGTTATCGGCGTTCAAAAAGTATCTTGACAAATACATGGATAGGATGTGTATAGAGGGATACAGCACTAGGAAGAGCTGAGGGTTTTTTACCGGTACAGACTTAGAGGGCCGAAGGGCCTGTTCCTGTGCTGATTGTTCTTTGTTCTTTTTGTTATCTTTTTGATCTTGGTTGTGGTTGTGTTTGATGTATATTTATAAATGCCATAATAAAAATGAACAAATCTATGCTGGCTATCCCTGGTTAATCCATGTCTATCCAAGTGCTGATATATTCTGTCCCTCAGAATTGTTTGTTGTTACCTCCCACCACCAAGATTAGACTGACTGGCTTATAGTTTCCTGGGCTATTCCTACCTCCCTTTTTTATGAATGGGACAATGTTAGCAGCTCTCCAGTTCTCTGACATCTCACCTTTGGTCAGAAAGGATTTAGAAATTACTCCCAGTGCCCCTGATATCTCCTCCCTTGCCTCCCTTAACAGCTCGAGATACTGTGGTAACACGGCCCCTTTAAGGGGGCGGGCCTGATGGCTTGTGGCCAATCATGCGGGAGTGTATGATACCCCGGCCAGTAGCGTATTAGTGCAGGGCCCGGGAACTGGGGACCAAGCAAAGTGAATCCTGGAGCCGAGGAGTTAACACTTGTATTTTGTTGCTCCATGTCTGTATCATACCAGCCTTTTATCATCTATAATAAAGCCCTTTAGTTATCACTGGAAGCCTCCAGCATGTCTGCCTCAAGCCGCCACAAATACATCTCACCAGGGCCTGCGGATTCATCCACTTTTAAGGCTGCTCAAGCTGCTAGAACCTCCTCTCTCTCTCTGTTAATTTCCTCTAATATTTCACAGTCTGATATCTACACCTACGCCACCCTTTTATCTTATGAAAACCGATGGAAAGTACCCATGTCTTCCGGGTCCACGCACAGATGACCAAGATGGTCCCTAATTGTCCCTACTCTTTCCTTTGTTATTATCTTGCTCTTTATATATTTAATTTTTTTTGTAAAGTCACACTTTTTATTACCCTGCTGAGTTGTGGTTGCCGTGACACGTGTGTCAATGCCCCCCCAACACCATTCCCACGCCCCCCCCCCAACCTCAGCCCCACACCACCCTCACCCCGCTCCCCCCCACACTCCCCCCGGCCCAGGGTCTAATCATATATCTTGTCGTGTATCTTGCAGGACCTGCTGGAGATGGGGTGAGTCCATCAGGTGCCCCTCGACCCCAGCCAGTGCCACAGCCGGAGCCCCCGCTGTGAGTCGAGCACCGATGCTGAGAGAAGCTCAGACACCAGCCCTCCACCCGAGATGCAGGACACCCCGGAGCTTGAATCTGACGATGACGCTGACTTTCCGTCACAGCTGTCTCCAACACCCTCCACCATCCCAGAGACACTCACCTCGGTTGGGCACTTTAGTGAAGAGGCTCCTGGGACACTATCTGGTGCGAACCACACAGCCATACTGGTACAGTAGGGGGAGGTAGGAGCACCCGAAAGGGTGGACGGTCGGAGGGCAGGCCAACCCCAGGGACTAGCTGGGTTTCGGGCTTCTTGAATGGACAGTCTCATCGATTCTGGAGATGCAGTCACAGAATCAGGGACTACATGAGGACTTGTCGTCGGGCACCCAGCACCTGCAACTGCAGTTGGAGGAGTCCAATCACATGCAGGAGCAGGAAGTGGTGCCGACAAAGCTGCCACCTAGGCCAACACCACACGGGTGGCGTCCGCAGTGGAGGCGAGGGCAGCTATGGATCAGCATGTCCAAGGCCTGGAACATTCGGTACTGGCTGGGGTACCATACACTCCTGCATGATTGGCCACAAGCCATAAGGCCCGCCCCCTTAAAGGGGCTGTGTTACCACAGTATCCCAAGCTGTTAAGGGAGACAACGGAGGAGATATCAGGGGCACTGGTAAGAATTTTCAAATCCTTTCTGACCACAGGTGAGGTGCCAGAGGACTGGAGGACTGCTAACACCCGGGTCCACACACAACCCAGGACAGGGTTGCCTCCTCACAGATGACCATGTCCCAGAGCCACCTGGAAATCACCACGGCACTCCTGAGTGTGGCCCAGTCACAGCAGGCCATGGCTGGGAACATCACCATTGCCCAGGCACTGGCCAACATAGCACAGATGCAGAGAGAGGTGGTCCAGTCCCAGAGGGAGATGGCACAGTCACTAGCTGATGTGATACAAACCCAGAAGGTGGTGGCACAGTCAATGGTGATAACGCGCAGTCCTAGGTGGAGATGGCCCACTCCCTGTGCTCCAGGGCCGACAGCATGCAGACCCTGGTTGAGACCAGAGTTGATCTCCAGGACTGGCAGCGCCAGGTGGCGGGGAGCCCTCAGGGGATAGTTCCCTCGCACCCCCATCCCATGGAGCAGCCCGGGACCATCGGGCACCCCGAGGGAGGAGGAGGTGATGGGGTCCGTGCCGGTGACTCCCGCAGGAGAGGTGCCGGAACAACGCAGCACTTCGGACTCCCCCCATCCCCCCTTATCCCTGGTGCATCTGGTGGGAAGCAGCATAACCGGGCAGCACCAGGCCAACTGGGATACCTGAGCAGCAGCCGGGCCAATCCAGTCCCGGGCACTTCAGGAGATGGCCGCCAACAGGAACCCAGGTCGCAGGGAGGGAATTACAGCAGGCCGCCTCTACTCCTGCTGTGTCGTCTGGGGAACCAGCAAGATGTAGTGTTTGGACCCGTAAGGCAAGAAAGTTAGACACAAGTTAAGTTGGCAAGGGTGCAGGACACAGTTTAGTTATAGAGACTCGGGCACATTTCTGCATATACGTTGTCACATTAAACATCTGTTCATACTGTTACAACCTCAATGCTCTGTCAGATGGATATGAGGGGTGGGCTGGTCTGGGCTGGCCAGAGAGAGGTGGGGGGGGAATGGGCAGATGTTATGAGCGGCCTGGGCTCCCACCCTCCTCCTGCCCCTGCACTCCCGACCATCCCCACCACCGCCACCCCAGGGATGCGATGAGACCATGTGATAGAATGGCCGGCTCGCATGCATGGATCACCCCGATGGATGGTGGAAAGTACTACCGTGGGCAGGGGTCAGACGTTGTCAAATGATATGGAGCGCCAGAGCTCATCGCAGAGCGGGTTGTCATCACCCTCCATCCTGTGGACCAGACCCAGTGCTATTGCCAACCCAGGGCCCATACCCCATAGTGCGGCAGTTAGAGAGAAGGAACCAGGCAGGAAGCCACCAGCAGGAGGAGGCCACCGATCGGAACCATCAGGATGGGGAACAAGGAAAGAGACTCCAAGTAGTAAGAGTGCTGTGACTGGCGGGCCTCACATAAGGTTCACGATCCACGATGCAGGCTGTTGGCACAAAAGTACCAATGCTTTATAGCCAAAATGGCCTGTTTCCCTCTTGTAACTTCTACGAATTTCCATGTATTTGGAATAGGCTGATATATTTTGTAGAGAGCTCTCCAAACACCCAACACGCTTTCTGTTGAACTTGGATTTTTTTTTGCCATTTTGTAAGTCAGTAATAGTGTAAAAATGAGAATCGTCATTCTGTAATTCTGTGTGTTCTGTCATTTCCATAATAACTAGTGTAAGAAATGCGATTACCAAGAAGCTGAGTGTTTCACTTATGAATACCACAAATTGGTTGCCTGGGTCACTGTGTTGCTTCGCCATCTTAATTTGCCTCTTGTTTATCAAATACGTTTGGTGGCAGAGTTAACTTGGTTCTATTTTGTATTTGGCGCTGATATGATTTTTTTTTGCGAGACAATAACCAATGGTATCATATATGCTGCTGACACCACAGAATACTTTAAGGGTAGTCATGGAAAGGCATTGTCATGGTTACAGCCAATATTGGTTCCTCATAGATGGAGCTGTCTGATTTATTTTTGAACTGGCAGTGTTTCACAGAATGACATTTCTTATGGGGGTTTTACCTCATGCAAAGTGAATAAATTCAGAATCTTGATGATGTGCTGCTCTAGATCTTAATGTATGAATAAATGTAATATTTACATTGAAATTAATGTAAAAATGGTTGATTTATTGCATCTCCATATGAGATTGCCTTGAGCATGAATTGTTTTCTCTTCTAATAAAATTGTCAGATTTGAATTCTGATAAATTTATAGGTCTACTTCGCTTAAAGCGAAGAATTTTAATTCCCAGCAAGAATTCAGGTCTCAGAAAGGAACATTAAAAATTTAGTGGGAAGGCTTCCCCAACCTTCATGCTTGGTTATCCAGGGAAAACTCACTCCCTTTCAGGCTATCAAGGTGTCCGGTCCAATTGACCTAATAGATTTAATAGAGCCGCAATTTACATCAATATATGAAGCTGCGAGCTGACAAGGAGTAGGCACTCTTACATCTGAGGCTGGATTTTCCGCTGCCTGCCGCTGACAGCGAGAATCACGTTCAGGTAGCGAATACTGAATGAAGCAGAAATAGGGGGCTGGATTCTCCCATCTGAAGGCAGAGCGTTGACGCCATCGTAAAAACTGGAGAGTTGAACGATGGGGTCATCGAACCGCTATGTATAGCGATCCTCTGCCCTACAGAGTGCCAGCACAGCACTGGAGCGACCCACGCCGCACCAGCTGCCGATACTGGCGTCAAATGGGAGCTGTCGGTCTGCGCATGCGTGCTGCGTCTGGCGCGCATCTGCACTGTGACCGGTGCGAATGCTACAAGGGTCGGCGTGGGGCAAAAGAGGCCCCCACGATGAGAGGCCGGCCCACCGATCGGTAGCCCCGATTGCAGGCCAGGCCACGGTGGAGGCCCCCCAGGGGTCGGTCCACCCCACCAGGTGGCCCCAAACAGGATGGATGCTGAGGTCCCGCCAGGTAAGGCCAGATGTGAATGCCGTCGGCGGGACTGGAGCTTTTTTGGGCGGCTCATCCTGGGCGGAGAATGGCTGGGGGGGGGGGAAGGGGTGGGGCGGCAGAGCAGCCCCCGACCGGCGCTGCACCGAACGCACTGGCGCCAATGTCGCCGATTCTCCGGAGAATCGGCGGACTGGCGTCTAGGCAGCGTTGCGCGAATCGCGCCCGGCCCGGTGATTCTCCGACCCAGCGTGGGCTGAGACAATCCCACCCAGGAATTTGGGCTTGCCGTCGATTCTGACACGATGCTCCAGTCCCCCACTGGGGGCGGTAGTGAGGTTTGTGCTCCGTGCCGGCGGACTCATGCAAGTTGTCATTTGCATAGATTTGAATGCCATTAGCGGGTTGGGAACGGCATGCTCCACCCCTCACAGGCGGCAGTCATGCGGGCGTGAATTGGTGCAAGTATTTACAACCAGGGCCGGGGCGCCATGGCTGTTGAAGGAGAATGAGAAGTTAAGAAAACCCTCTAAACCTGCTGGGTTTGATGGAGGGTGGCTGCTTGGATCGCAGGGAAAAGCAGGGAATAACTTGGTGCCCAGTCCGTGTACTCGGGGTCTTCCCCTTGGGATCAGGATGGTGTGGCTTATACCACCTTGTGGCAAAATGTTATTAAAATGCACCCCTTTGGTGCAACTTACAAACTCCTGGCTGTTCACACTGCACACTGTGTCCTGTATATGCTCAGAGAGCCTCTTGGCAAGTAGAGGCCCACCCAGCCCACCCCTTTGGAAACCCCCACATCCCAGCTGTATCCTCAACATGATGGGTGTGGCCAAGCTCAATCACTAGTCCACCAGATGTTCACATTCTTCAGTGCACTCCTCAGAAGCACAGCCCCACAGCAGAGGAAACAGGGATTTAGCAGAGCTCAACCCAAACAATGGACACATGCACCGCGGACTTTGACATCCTCCCTGGCACCCAGCCCCTCTCAGAGTAGAAGCCTCACCAGTGACAATATCAGCTGGCTCACTCCTCAGGACCACGAGCTGTCTTCAAGCGCTGCCTGTCCACAGCAGCCCTGTTCCCATCCATCCTGCCCCCGGCCAGGAAACCTGACCAGCTCTGTCACAACCTTGTGTGTTACACCCAGGGCCCACATCACACTGCAGCTGAGGTCCCAGCAAAAGCACATTGCCCTCACTCACACCTGTAGGACCTACCCACACCAAGCAAACAGTTGCTACCCTGCTGGTGGGCCACCAGTGAGAAGAATCACAGTGGACTCCACTGGGGGAATCAGCACAGTGGCTACAGAGCTTATTGCTGGCATGGGTTGTGGATGCCACCGGTACCCCTTGTTGACATAGATCGGTGCTGAGAAGAGAGGATCCTCACATCGCCAGCCATTTGTCACTCACTCGTGGGGACAGGGTTGCAGTGCGGATGCCAACATATCGAAGGGGCTGGGTGGGGTGGGAGTGGGGGGGAATGTCTTGAGGGTGGCGCAGCAGTACAACCCAGGTGACCATATAACCTGGTGGATTTGGATGGTCAAGGGAATTGTCATCTTGCTAACATTCTCTGTCTCTCCCCCTACCCCCACCCCACCTCACCTGTAGAGACACGGATTTCGCAGTACAGCCAGCGATGTTCAATATCTACCTGGCCGCTGCTGCCGTTGGGGATGCCTGGAGGCTGGGGCGCAAGGGCCATCCCAGGGAGGATCTTGCACAAGAGGAGTCTGCCCACCCAGGGCCAGCTAGTGAGGCTTCAGTACTGGCCGTTCAACAAGCCGAGGGGGATGTGCGAAGGAGGTGCTGCATCAGGGCACATTTATACCGTTGGCGCCTATCCTTTGAGAAGCTGCTGCACCGTCCGTGCGCCACCAGTACCAGATGTTGGCGCACCTGGCATCGTGAGGAATTGGATGAGGACACCTACTCCCAGTGGCCACCTAGGTGAAGATTGCCCTGGCCTTTTATGCCTCTGGCTCATTCAAGGGCTTGAGCAGGGACCTGTATGGGATCTTGCAAACGTCCGCACACAGATGCGTCTGCGCTGTGATGGATGCCCTATGCGTCCGGGCATCTGACTACATCACCTTTAATCTGTACCAGGCCCAGCAGGATGCATGGTTTAAGGAGGCTATTCATCTTTTTCCGGCATTGTGTGTTGTCCTCCTGGTGATGCTGGCAGCACTGACTGCCTGTGCCACTTCCTCCTAGGTGCTGTTGAGGAGGGCGGGCTTGAGTCTCCGCTCCACCCTGGGGAAGACGGTATCCTTCCTCTCCTCAATGGCATCAAACAGTTGGCCCATTTCAGACCCCTGAAATTGGTGGGGGTGGGGGGCATCTGCTTGGCTGGAATGAGAGTGTGTGATGAGTGGAGCTCTTATAAGCAGCTCCAGCATGTCAATCTCTTTAACGTGAATTCCAGCCCCACCCAATCCGACACCAGTGGGGCTGGGAATTGCTTCCAATTCTCACCGGCAGAGTGCTGACTCATTTGCATTTCCTGAATTTTATTTAAACAACGCCCCCAGCAAGACCACAAATTGCACGTGATTCAGTTTCAGCGGATGCACTTGGGGCATGAACTAACCGAATTGCAAAAGAGTCCCGTGTCGAGCCGGTTTTGCCGGGTGTTTCCAACGCTCACAGCGCTGGGAAAGACCACGCTTGGTTGCAAACCGTGCCTCAGCGGGAACGCCACACCAAGGCCACACTTAGTCCTGTTTCCAGCACCGAGGAGCTCCGATCACCAGAACGGCTCGGTGCGGGAGGCAATCAGAACACCATTTTAAATGGCACCCTGAACTATCAAACCCCCCCCCCCCCTCCCCCCCCCCCCCCCCCCCCCCCCCACGCCCGGCAGATGCAGCCCCGGACCCTCAAAGTCCCAACTCACAATTGATAATGGATGATTTTATGGTCACCATTATTGATATTGGGACCTAAATGTTTCTCCCGTTTGGTTCACAGAGTTGGGAGAATTCCTGGCATTGACTCTTGAACAAGTGCCCCAGAAGTTCAAATTTCTGTTTTGGGGTGGACTGATAGGGTAAGGTGGTGGGGTGGGTGCAGGGTTTTCCAGGGACTTAGGGCCCACCGCCTCCAGAAGGGGCTCGGAGGCACTGCAGGGGCTGCAGGATGCGGAGGTGAGGCGGGTAGCTGGGTGTGAGGCCAGCCTCAGTAACTTGTCACTTTGACCCAGCTGAGGGAGTGGAATGAAACAAAAAACAGTCCTCCAACTCACCCCTCACACTCTCCATGCCTAATACATGCCAAACCCATGCCATCTCATGCCCCCAACAGCACCTCATGGTCCCTAATACTCTCCGTGCCGACCCAAGTCCCTCTACTCACTTTCCTTGGCCCCCACATATCCTCCATGCCAACCTATCTCCCCATGCATCCCCTATGGTCCTTTTGAGCCCCACATGCCAACATAGTGTTAACCCATGCCAAGCCATGCTCCTCACCAACCACCCTTTTGCCTTACACCCTCCATGCCAACAAACAGAGTATTCACCATGCTGAGATTAAATAAAGTATCGATTAATTAATTATTTGAAAAAAATCATTCACATTGATTTAAAAAAAAACATTCACGACATTTAGCTTCCTTTAGTCCTTTACGAGAACAAGCATTTGTATTCCTAGTCCCCCTTCAAAGATTTTGGGTGCTATTTAATGAAACAGAGTCCCGTGATGAAGTTGTTTAGCCGGGTGTTTCCTGGCGCTGGCAGCTCCCAGAATAACCCCGCAATTAAAAGGGACTCTGCTTCATTTCTGGGCCTCGGTGAGGAACACTGCACTGAGGCTGCACTCAGTCCCATTTCCCGCGCTAACGAGCTCTGCTCGCCAGTGCAGGAAGCTCTAAAGCCCCCGCCGAGGCCCCCGGACCTTCTGAACACCCCAACTCACCAATAAAGTGGTCATTGAGTCCCCCTGCACCCCATAAGGACAGGGCACCCCTAGGCCCGATCCCCAGTGTTGTGATGTTACCTTAGCACTGCCAGCTTGGCACCCTGACAGTGCCCCTGCCAGCCTGGCAATGTCACCTGGGTACCTTGGTGCTGCCAGGGTGGCACCTGGGTGGAACAGCTGGCAGTGCCAAGGTGCTTGTGTGGCATCAGTGGTGCCAAGGTACCACCAAATCCAGAGCTCGACCACCCTGGGGCCCTTGATCGCCTGGGAGACCCCCCAAATGCCGGTATGCGTGGTCCACGTTTGTGGAAATGAGTGCTAAACAGCGTTTCCAAGACGAGGCCATTGGATCCCGGGTGCTTGGTTGATCCGGCGTCGACATACTCACTTGAATATGCAAATCTGGGTCCTGAACTCAAAGGGTGAGATGCAGATCACTACCCCTTGCGTGATTTCATTAGATCTTGCGAGGCGCTGGCAAGATTGACTGGTCTCGTCGCATTCCGTGTTGAGCGTGGTGAGGCCGATAGATTGCACCCTTAATAAGCACTTGGAGCTGTCAATCAAACTGTAAACTGTCAACACCCCACTGTGATAATGATAGGTTCTGAAATCAGCCATGCAGCACCAATCCTGTAATACCTTTCCTCAGGCTTATGTCAACAAAGTGAATAATCATAACTGATTATTGTTTACACTGCAGTCAGCCCTGTCATGATATGCAAACATGCAACCAATGAACACTCAGAATAGGACACAACCAATGGGCAGTCAGAACACTCAGAGGTGGCATCACCACAAGGGGGCATGACATAAACACTGTAAAAGGGGATGAGGCATTCACACCCTGCCTCTTTCCACAGAATTAGACAGGGTTGATCAGCAGCATCACACCCCAGCACGTGGCTTAGAGCAAGCTGGTGCAGTTAGACTGAGTTACTACAGTTAGATTAGCAGAGTCGAACTCATTTGAGAACTGTGTTAATAGTTCAATAAACACGTTGAACTCATTTCAGAGTCTGGAGCATCCTTCAGTTAAGACTGCATCAAGTAGCAGCCTGTGTTATCCGAAGCAGCGTAACACAACATGCCCCACCCCCTAAATTTAAAGGATGATAGATTTAAATGCCTTAAAAACTCAACAGCTCTCTTGATAGTACCAATAAGCTTGACAGTTCCAAAGAGTTTATCCATTTTTCATGCATATTCATGTCTACTTTTAATAATCCAAAAAGGCACCATGCCTCTCCCAAAGGTGTGTTGGGACTATATCCAAAAGGATACCCAACCTCTCCAAAGAATTCTGATAGGTTTTTACCTTTACTACCAGGTCTAATGTGCACAACTCTCTTTTTGTGAAATTCACACCGGACTGAAGGAAGCTGCACTTTAGCATGTGTAGCTGCCTCCATGAATCACGCATGTCCAGGTTTGACCTGTTCCCAATAACCCAAACCCCAAACCTGATGGAAATGGCAGGGGTTAGGTTCGGTGATAGGACTTCCAGTTTTGGGCAGCAAGAACCATTTTCGCAAAGGTGGAGAGCATTTCTGTCCACATAAAAATCCAGTCATAGCTTTCAATTCCAGATCTTGTAATAAATTGAATTTAAATTCGATAAGCAGCAGGCAGGTTGGGTTTGGAACACCAGTTAAAGCAGGACAAGGACTCAATGACATAATGGCACTCCAATTTGAATATATTCATTATTTCTGGTTTAGATCTGTGACACCATTAAAATCAGACAGTTTGCAATGGAGGCAGGATAGTGAGTGGTTTTCCATCATTCTAATCACTATCCCACGAATAGGTGGGAGAGGGTTAATTTCAGAGCTGAGTTATTTTGCGCTTATATGAATTAAAGCCTGTGAGCGTGAGCCTTTGCCTGATTAAACTAAATTAATCAATTAGCAGCAATTGTTTATTCCCGATACTGTTCCTCCTCTGATCTGTCGAAAGATAAATAAAATATCATTGATAAGCAGTTAGAATTAGATGCAATGGCATGAAGAGGAAGATAAAGTATAGGTTCAAACTTGTCATTTGCTTTCACCTTTTGTTTTTATTCATCGCAGCCTCGCTTCTTTTCCTGACATCAATTTGTCAGCTTGATTCTGTGATGTTCCTTGTATTGTTCTCCAAGATAGCTAAAAGTCATCTTTACAAAGAACATCAAAGTATGTATTTAAAACAAAGCTAGTTTATTTTACACTACTTTAAATGGTTTGCACACTCTACTAAGTAATAGCTAACAAAATAATAGTATCCAATCTATATTACAGTAATCTATTGTCTCTTTAATACAACCAACAATCTAACCCACCTCGCACTATCCTTCGCCATAAGCTTCTCCCAGAATGCTTAGAGACGCAGCCTTTTATAAGACTACTCAGTGATGCCATCTAGTGTTGAGGTACGCAAACATCACCTTGTTAATCCTTTACTCTCCTTAGATTATACATATCATTACAGGTTCAGCTATTCTCTTGACTCTGCATCACACAGTGTTGGGTTTAAGCCCCACTACATGGCATAAGCAAATAAACTGGGCTGCCAACTCAATGTTGTACTGAGGGAATTCCGCATTGTCAGAAGTGTCTGAGATGTTATAATTACCCCCTCTCTCAGTGCAGTGAGATGAAACGGATCTAATAACACTACTTAAGCAAGAGTCGTGAGTTCTCCCAGTGCACTAGCTAAGATGTTCCCTCAACCAGCATGAATCTCATTTCTATTTGTGGAGATTTTGCTCTGCTCAGATGGCGTGCTGTGTTTACTAAAGAATCTCACTGTAAAGTGCATTGGGATATCCTGAGGTCATGAAAAGACATAAATGTAAGTTCTTCCTTTGTTCCTATTTTGCAATGTTGTATGGATCAGTGCCAACACACCCTCTACTTCTTTGGTAGCACGACGTTTAAGAGCATGCGCCCTATAAATGTTTCAGCTGGCTGACTTACTTTAACTTTAAGGGCAGACTTGCAGGTGTTTTCTTGGGAATTTTTGGTTAATGTGAGGTCACCCAGTCGCACAGTTTAGAGGGAACATTGGTTAATGTTTCTTTTAACATGATTCACCATCGAATGCTAAATATACCATCCAATGCTCGATTGTCTATCTCTTCCCTTTACCCATTGTGTTAAAATCAAGATTTACTTCATCAATGATTTACTTCATCGAAGTTGTGTTCTTTATAATTGAAATAACTGGAAATGGTACAATCTAATAATAATAATTTTTATTGTCACAAGTAGGCTTACATTAACATTGCAATGAAGTTACTGTGAAAAGCCCCTCGTCGCCACATTCCAGCGCCTGTTCGGGTACACAGAGGGAGAATTCAGAATGTCCAATTCACCTAACAAGGCCTTTCGGAACTTGTGGGAGGAAACCGGTGCACCCGGAGGAAACCCACGCAGACACACGGAGAACGTGGAGACTCCGCACAGACAGTGACCCAAGCTGGGAATCAAACCTGGGACCCTGGAGCTGTGAAGCAACTGTGCTAACCACTGTGTCCACCGCGCATAAAATATTCAAATACTTCAGGAATATTTGCTGTCAAGTATATGTCTGTTATGTTTGTAAAAACGGCACGGCTTCAATGAATTTCTGGGTCATTGTTTGCCCAAAGTAAGGAAGGAAATGTGTACCACACAATCTTCCTTCTCCTCCAGGTATCATGACCTAAAAGGGCACTGACGACCATGGACTTCCATTGGATATGTCCATGATTATGTTTGGCAAAGTACTGCAGTGGCTTGCTATTGGTGACGAGGAAACTCTTCTCCTTAATACCTGCTACCAGGCATATTGGAAAGATTTACAGGCTGATAATCGACCTGTTTGGCCACGTTACAAATACATCTGTGGCCATCAAGTTCTGAAGTGGGACTTGGACCTGGAGCTTCAGCCACGTCACTGCATCACAAGACCTCCTTGCAACCACATGATATGGACAAGATATACCACAAGGACAGGTAAACGTGTTTGCTTTCACTGTGTCCAGATTGTTTCTGCAGTGTAATGTATTCTACACTTCTTCCCAAATCCTACAGAGGGCATCAGAATTGATGATTCATCAAATTCCCTGTTTAAAAAAAGAACTTTCCTTCTGTTACAACCTCATTCAGGCATACTTTTGTCAACTTGTGGAACTGTCTTGGTGAAGTAAACGGCCCATGGAAAAAGAAAACAAAACATCATTTTCTTTTCTTTGCGTAACTTTTTAATGCCACTGCCACTTAGATTTAATAATAATGTCTTATATAACACCCTTCATAACCTCAGGAAATATAGTCATGGGAACAAGGGGAGGTGAAAGAGAATCACAACAGCCACTTTGTCAACAGTATGGGCAGTAACTAAAAGGAGATGTGTTTGTGATGTTGGGTCCAGGGATATTTTTGGCCTGGACACTGAGAACCTCCCTCTTCTTCAAATCTTGCCATGTGATCTTGTATATTCACCTGAGAGTGCAAACAGTGGATTCTCAGTTTAATGTCTTATCCAAAGCCAATATCTGCAGTGGTCTCTTTGTACTGTACTGATCAGCCAGGTAATGTACTCTGCTCTTTGAGTGGGGCCGCTTGCTGGTTTTCTGGCTAGTGGCCCGGAACTGTTGCTTTGGTTTTTAACTGGGACCCCTTCGGGGGGAAAAACAGGGGGTGCTTGTGTAACATACATGAGTGGCTTTTGGTACTACAGTAGTAGATGTTTCTTCCTTTTGTGTGCTGTTGTTTTATGTCGATGAATTGGTTTTGTTATGAAGCTGTTCAATGTATTGAGGCCTTGGGCTTGTGCCTGATGTGCTCATGTGACTGTTAAATGTATTGAGACCCTGTGCCTTGTGACTGTTTTATTCATGTTACTGTCGGAACGTTACCACAATAAAATATTGCTCCTTGAGTGGGAAATGTACCCAATATCTTCTAACTCTTAGACAGAGAGCTTCCACTAAACCAAGGGTGAGAGAGAAGGCAGGCAGCAGCCTGATTTAAGATTCGATTTAATGTTTCAGTTGCATAAAATGGATTACTGTCGCAAATATTAAGCAGCTAAAATCTGAGTATACATAAAAGAACATAAGGAATAGGAGCAGGAGTAGGCCATTTGCTCCATCATTCAACAGAATCAAGGTTGATATGATTGTGGCCTTAACTCCACTTTCCACCCTGCTCCACTTAACCATTGACTCCCTTGAAGATAAATAATCTGTCTGACTCAGCCTTGAATACATTTAATGACCCATCCCCCATTGCTCTTTGAGGTGGAG
This sequence comes from Scyliorhinus canicula, assembly GCF_902713615.1. Classification (NCBI taxonomy): domain Eukaryota; kingdom Metazoa; phylum Chordata; class Chondrichthyes; order Carcharhiniformes; family Scyliorhinidae; genus Scyliorhinus; species Scyliorhinus canicula. The sequence goes on from NC_052156.1 coordinate 29,313,781, forward strand.
AATTCCAAAGATTAATGACCCTGTCGGAGAAGAGCTTCCTCCTCATCTCTGTCTCAAATGGTAAAATTATTATTTTAAAACTGTGCCCCCTAGTTCTAACCTCCCAAGGAACTGAATCATCTTCTCAGTATCTATCCTGCCAAGCCCCCTTAGTATTTTATATGTTTCAGTAAAAACACTTTCTGTATTTGGAAAATTCCACTTTAATACACTATGGGTTATTTCAAGAGACGTCAAATTTACGAGTTTGTTCTCTGAATCTAAATGATGTCTGTTCTCCATCTCACTAAAGGCATTGACACAGCAAATGTATCTTTTCTAATTTGCTTATTAATCTCCATTGTTGCAATTAATAATGAATAAATTAATGCACGCTTATCTCATCTCAAGGCTATTCACTCCGAGAAAAATCATATGCATTCAAACCCAGAAATACTCAGTAAGTTAAAAAGTCAAGGTTAGCTTGCTTAGCTCATTTTATGTCCTCATAATGCACTAACATAAAAAGTCAATAATTATTTTATTTCTATATTCCTAATAATTTCTAATAATGGAGACTTGGGCCTGGATTTTCACCATGGCAGGGCGCTACTTCATCACGGCGGAGGAGGCCCGAATCTGGAAGTCCTGCCCCCAAATGTGGCACCTCCCATTTCCAAGGGGGCAGGAATGGGCCCGGGTCAGAATTTACTCGTGTGCATTTTGTGAAGGCAGCTGCCCATAGAAAACAGGAGCTGCCCCCACTCATTTGTGATTTTGGTATGAGTGGTACCTGATACGCTCTGATTAGGCCTGGTAGGAACTTGTTATCATAGAATTTACAGTGCAGAAGGCTACCCAAGCCTTTTCATTCTATGATTCTATGATTGTTAAAAAAAGAGGACTATTTGCTATTTCGCCCGGTCTATTGACATAAGCCTTACCATTAATTACCATTACTTAATTGTTGCTTCATGACTGATTTCACAGCCATCCATTATCTCAGTAGGGTGTCTGCCATTCAGATTGAATGACAGCTCCAAGTGTTTGTGGAGTCTTTGAAATGGGACTATGAATTCCGATGCTTATTTTTATATGGGATTATACAATTTCATTAAATGTTTGTTGGCCTAAGGGATAATGCAGTTCAAGGAATGTAAGTGTAGCAAATGCGTTTATGTGAATGAGAGTATTTGAAAAACAATAAAGCCTGGAGTAGATGTTTGGAAATGTACTTAATTTAATCTTAGCATGTGTTTTATCGTTGGCCTATGGTGAAAACTGTAGGAGTAGGCTTGGTAAGTATAAGGGCAAAGGGTGGTGGCTGGGAGGATGAGTTGCCACTAAGTTGGCATAGGGGCTATAAAGGGCCATGGGGTGGCATGGAGGTGGGTGTGAGGCATGAGGTGGCATAGGTTAGCATGGATGGGCATGGGGAGTGTGTGGGGAGGGTTGAGTCGGATGAGGGCTGCAAGGTTGCTTTACATTTTCTCTTAAAACAAAATCAGTGCTGAAGCACCAAGGCAGGCCTTTCACCCAGCTCACCTCAGCACCTGGTATCTTTTACATTCATTCCTGGGTCCAGCCCAGCTCCCAGGGAACCCCGCTATCCAAAAAGAAAATTCGACCTTCCAGGCCACTTTTTCCTGAGCTGGATATCCGAAGCTGGGAAATGTCTTGACTGCACACTTCCGACCAGGAGCGAAAATCCAGGCCTTGGAGTTCCACCATAAAACCGGCTACTTCACTCCTGTAACTTCACCCACTTCTGTGCCTTCTTCAGTCCATGTGCTGCTTTAACCCTCATTCACGTCATCGTTTACTATCGCGATTGATTATTCCAGTATTCTCCGAGTCAGTCTATTGCTTTCCACCCACCACTGCCTCCAAACACCACCTTCCATAAAAGTCAGCTCATCCAAAACTCAATTTTCAGTCTGTTAGACTGCAATAGGTCCCACTCGTTTATATTTGCTGGCCACATTCTTTCCCAGCCCTCAGTGCCTCCAATTCCAAACTGGCATCCTTGTGCTTATATTACTTCATGGGGTCTCATTGCTCCCTTTCTTTGCAACCTCTGGCAGCCTTGCAGCCCTTTTGTTTCCCCCACCATTGGCAGCTGGGCCTTCAACCTCAGGTTGCCATGTCCTGGAATGTTCTCCTCAAACGCTGATGTGTTGGGTACTCTGGATCTGTGGAGACTGCGTTTACCTTAGCAGTAACATAGACAGGCTGCCAACACTTGTAATAGTACAACACTATTTTATTAAGCTAGGAACTGTTGAACATACTTGCACTGTGGGTCGACACTATGTTAGATTAACTGAAGACCTATGCCTATCCTGACCAGTCTAGACTGTTAACACATGGTGAAGGTTTGTGCTACTAGCTGCAAGCTCTGTCTGTCTCAGAGGCTGCATCCCAAATGAGCGAGAAAACTAGTGCCCCCTGGCTTTATAGTGAGCATGCTCTAACTGGTGATTGGCTGCTGTGTTGTGTGTGTTGATTGGTCTTGCAGTGTGTGTGTGTCTGCACCATTATATACTGATGTGTATATTATGACAAACCCCTGTCTCTCAACGTTCCTTTCCCCATTATGAACAGGTAAGGGCTTCATTTAAACAGCACTAATGTCTCTCCTCACCACCTGTCGATTAGCAGAAAGGTGTTTTGACTTGTTTCCCCTTTTATAAGCAGTGGTGTAGTTTCCAACCCAACAATTTTGGTGTGATCCAATTTTCCATTAATAACCCCATAGCAAACATGATTAACTCAAAGGGTTATTTTATTTGCGCAGGTACAAAATTCGGCAGAGGGGTCGCAGCGTTGCCTCCTTTGTATTCATGCAGTAAAAGAGGGGTAGGGAAAAGAAAGATTCACAGTGCAGAAATGGGACCAGAGTCCAGAATCAAAATCCAATGAAGTACTCCTTCAAGGAGGTCCGTGAGCTGAAAACCGATGCTGTATAATTCACTTTTCCTGTAGTGTAGACTTCACTCAATGAGATAGATATGCAGAGATGAATCAGTTTTGTAGGTGATGGTACAGAATTTCCTGTAGAAGTACTGTAGATGGGGCCTTGTGTCCAACCTGGGCCAGAGCTCCTTGTCTATGAGGCTGCGAGTAGGATAGTAAATGTCAGGCTGACTTTGTGGTCCCATACAACAATATTACTGATTCCACAAGCTAGGTCCATGCCACATGACTCCCATCTCTCCAAGAGTGTGCATTCCTCATCTGGGTCTCCGCGATTATGGAATGTCTCAACCATTAAAAATTGAAAGGAAGATTGCAGGGCCCTTTGTCTTCGCAGATGAGCAGTCTCCAGTTAGCCATCTTGGGTTATGCAATGCAGTTGGCTTTTGCATACTTTCTTTGAACTTGGTCAGTGCAGCGCACGATGTGTTGTTTGTGTCTTTTCAGAGATGATGAGGTGTGGATTGCCCAGTACTGCCGGCTAGCTCCTATTGTTCGGGGTCATAGGCAGGCATAGATTCAGCCACTTTAGACCTGTTTTCAGTTTGAAACTTTTAGTTAGAGCAATTAGTATGGGCTGGATTCTCTGTTTTTGGGACTATGGGCTGGATTCTCCGACCCCCCGTCGGGTCGGCGGGCCGGTCGGTCGGCTGGATTCTCCGGCCCGCCGACCGGCGCGATTCCCGTCCCTGCCGAATCTCGGGGGGGCGGAGAATTCGGGACACGGCGGGGGCGGGATTGACGCCAGCCCGAGGTGATTCTCCCCATAATCTCTGAATTATTAACTGAGCCACATGCAAATTGGCATAGGATGTATAAAATTAGAGAGATGAATACGTGGCTTAAGACTGGTGTGAGAGGAGAGGCTTTCAGTTTGTGGGAAACTGACATCAATACAGGGGAAAGGGGGGACTGTACTGATGGGACAGTCTACATCTGAACCATGCTGGGACCTATTAATCATAAGATTATAAGAACATAAGATCAGATCATAAGAACATAAGAACTAGGAGCAGGAGTAGGCCATCTGGCCCCTCGAGCCTGCTCCGCCATTCAATGAGATCATGGTTGATCTTTTGTGGACTCAGCTCCACTTTCCGGCCTGAACACCATAACCCTTAATCCCTTTATTCTTCAAAAAACGATCTATCTTTATCTTAAAAACATTTAATGAAGGAGCCTCAACTGCTTCACTGGGCAAGGAATTCCATAGATTCACAACCCTTTGGGTGAAGAAGTTCCTCCTAAACTCAGTCCTAAATCTACTTCCCCTTATTTTGAGGCTATGCCCCCAGTTCTGCTGTCACCCGCCAGTGGAAACAACCTTTCCGCATCTATCCTATCTATTCCCTTCATAATTTTATATGTTTCTAGAAGATCCCCCCTCATCCTTCTAAATTCCAACAAGTACAGATCAGACCCCAACAGTGGCGAGGATACTGGACAGAGACACCGATAATTTTGTTACTGTGAGGGAAGGATGCTTTGTTCCAGGAGTGATTACACGAAGAAATAGGGATATGGTATATTACACCAAACTTTATTACTAACACAGTATTAAAATCTTTAACATCATCAGAAAATAGCTTACAATCACTTCCTAAACAATGGGCTGGATTCTCTGCCCCGCCGCTCCACTTTTCTGCCTCGACCCTCCGGCAGGATTCTCCGTTATGCCGGCGAGTCAATGGGGTTTCCCATTGTGGGGCAGCCCCATGCCGTCGGGAAAGCCCCGGGGCGCCGGCAAAACGGAGAATCGCGACGGCGGAGAATCCCACCCAATATCTTTATTCTCACTTATCGCCATTACAGAGAGGTGGAGCTGGATTCTCCATCGGCGGGAATCCTCCCCTTTGCCGGCAGCGCACGCACGCCCCCCTATTTTCCAACGGTGTAGGCGTTACCACAATGGGAAACCCCATTGGCCGGTTACCGGGGGGAGAGTCCCACTGCCGGTGGGGGCGTGCCACACCCATTTTCGCAGAATCCCACCCATGGTTACAAGGAGATGAAAGCCGGGAACTAGATATTTCGGGATATTTGATTTTTCGATCGGACAGGCAGCAAGGAAAGGATGCTGGGGTAGCTTTGTTAGAACATGATGGAATAAGTACAATAACCAGAAATGATCTTGGTTTGGACGATGAAGGATACATATGGGTGGAATTAAGAAATAACAAGGGGAAGAAGGCACTCGAAGTTGATAGGCCACCTAACAGTAAGTATACTGTAGGGCAGAGCATAAATCAGGAGATAATGGGGGGTGTAAATAAAGACAGTACATTAATCATGGGGGACTTTAACATTCATGTGGATTGAAAAAATCAAATTGGCAGAGGTAGCTGCAAGGGAGAATTCATAGAGTTTCCTGGAACAAAATGTTGTTGACCCAACCAGGGATCAGGCGATTTTGGATCTGGTACTGTGTAATGATGCAGGTTTAATAAACAATCTCAGAATAAAAGATCCCCCTAGCAAAGAGGAACCAATAAATGGTAGAATTTAGCATTCAGTGTGGCAGTGAGAAGCTCAAGTCAGAAACAGCTGTGCTAAACATAAAAAACGGTAATTACAAAGGAAAGAGGGCTGGGAGTGGACTGGGAAAGGAGATTAGCAGTTAATCGGCAATGGCTGATGTTCATGAAAATAGTTCACGACTCACAACAAATATTTATCCCAGTGTGGAAGAAGGATTCTAGGAAGGGGATAAATCAGCCATGGTTAATCAAGGTATTATTAAGCTGAAAGAAAAAGCATGCAATGTGGCAAAGGTTAGTGGTAAACCAGAGGATTGGGAAGGTTTTAAAAGTCAACAAAAGATGACCAAAGAAATAAAATGGGAGAAAATAAACTTTCAGGGTATACTCGCAAGTAATATAAAAATGGACAGTAAGAGTTTCTTTAAATATATAAAAGGGGAAGAGAGAGGCCAAAGTGAACATAGGCTCCTTAGAGAACGAGACTAGAAATAATAATGGGGAACCAGAAAATGGCACAGGAGTTGAATAAATACTTTGTGTCAGTATTCACAGTAGAAGACACTGTGGTGAATATAACATGGTAAATTCACACTGTATATTGTAAGTGCAGTAGCATTACCCGACCACTAGGGGGAGTAGCTCTGGGAATGCTCAGTAGCTTGTACAGGGCTTCACCCTTGGCTCCGCCCATGACTCCTCCCCCTAGTGCTGCTGTATAAATACCCTTGTCCAGAGTCAGCCTGCAGTTCACAGAGAGTTCATCAACAGGTGACAGGCTGGCTCTGAAGTAAGTTGATTAAAGCCTAGATTCATGTCGGAAACACGTGTCTGGTGAATTGATGGTTCCATCAGACACTAATAACATTCCATAAATATTAGATAATCAAGGGACACAAATTGCGGTGGTGGGGGGGACGGGGACGAAATAAATACAATAACTATCATTGTAGGAAAAGGTATTCTAGAAACTAATGGGGCGATAGGCAGGTACGTCTTCTGGACCTGATGGGTTGCATCCCAGGGTATTAAAGAAAGTAGGTACAGAGATAATGAATGCACTGATAGTAATCTTCCAAGAATCCTTAAATTCTGGAAAAGACCCAGAGGATTGGAAAACTGCCAAAACCTTATTCACAAAGGGAAGGATACAAAAACCAAATAAGTATGGGACAGTTAGCTTAACATCTGTCACTGGGGAAATGTTAAAGTCCATTATAAATTAAGTAATAGCAGAGCATTTAGAAATGCATGATATAATCATACAGAGTCAACATGGCTTCATAAAGGGGAAATCATGCCTGATAAATGTATTAGAATTCTATGAGGTGTGTCATATGAGAGTACCTTTAAGAAATATATATTTAAGCAATGTACCTTTAAGAAACGAAGCAGCTCATATTACTGAAGTGATGTCATAGTGTGGGTGGAACTGGGTTTTTAGCTCAGCCATTTTGCAGTGTTTTGGTTTTAGTTTTGAGGAAAAGAGGTTTGGTGTGTCTGTGTTTTGCAGTAACCTGGATCTGCTGTGATCTCTGTCATGAAAGACTATCTCTGAAACATTTGGGTGATTTAAAGGCATAATAGTAATGTCTTTAACCTGATGTGTTTCTGTTTAAAGGTGTTAAGTCTTTTGGAGGTTTGAAGGAACATTTTGAGGGATTATTTAGTGTTGTATTATTTTCGGGGTTATCTTTGAAGTAAGGGGTGTTAAGGGATCCAATGTTTATGTAAAAAGGTTAAGTTGAATTCATGGAATAAACATTGTTTTGTGTTTAAAAACCCATGCGTCCATAATTGTAATACCACACCTGGAGACCAAGCCGTGTGCTTCAAAAGCAACAATACATTAAAGGGAGAGGTTAGTTGAACTCCATGATACATTTTGGGGTTCTGAAAACGCCGCTCCCATAACAGGTGGTAATGAGCAAGGTAGATAAAGGGGAACCAGTTGATGTAATCTATTTGGATTTATAAAAAGTTTTCAATAAGGTACTGCACAAAAGAATAGGTCAATAAGATAAGAGCCCATGGTATTGGGTAGAGATTAGAGGATTGGCTAACAGGGAGTGGAGTAAGAAGGGCATTTTCTGGATAGCAACCTGTAACTAGTGATCAGTGCTGGGGTCACAATTATTAACAACATATATTAATGACTTGGATGAGGAAAGTGAATGTACTATTGCCAAGCTTGTGGATAACATGAAGATAGGTGGGAAGGCAAGTGGTGAGGATGACACAAAGAGTCTACAGAGGGATAGACAGGTTAAGTGAATGGGCAATAACTTGGCAGATGAAATATAATGTGGGTAAATGGAAAGTCATACACTTGGTTGGAAGTGTAGAGGAGCTGAATATTTTTTAAATGGAAAAAGACTGCAGAAAGCTGCAGCTCAGAGGGATTTGGGAGCCCTTGTGCATAAATCATTAAAAAAATAGCATGCAAGTTCAACAGGTAATAGGGAAGGCAAGTGAAACGTTGACCTTCATTGCAAAGGAAATGGAGTATAAAAATAGGGAAGTCTTGCTAAAACTATACAAGGCCACATCTGGAATACTGGGAATAGTTTTGATCCCCTTATGTAAGGAAGGGTATACCGGCATTGGAGGCTGTCCAGAGAAGGTTCACTAGGTTGATCCCGGGTAGGGAGGGGTTTTGCTATGACTAGAGGTTGAGTAGGTTGGGACTGTATTCATTGGAGTTTAGAAGAATAAGAAGCTGCCTTACTATTGGATTCTCAGGGGGCTTGACAGGGGTGATGCTGAGTGGTTGATTACCCTTTTGGGAGTGTCTAGTACCAGAGGGCATAATCTGAGTAAGGGGGTCACCCAGTTAAGACCGAGATGAGGAAGCATTTCTTCTCTGAGGGTACAGAATGTGTGGAACTCTTTACCACTGAGGGCTGTAGCGTCTGGGTCGTTAAGTATGCTCGAGGCTGAGATAGACAAATTATTGATCAGTAAGGGAATCGCGGGTTATAGGGATAAGGCAGGATAGTGGAGCTGAGAATGATCATTACAGATCAGTCATGACCTCATTGAATGGTGGAGCAGATTCAATGGGTTGAATGACCTGCTTCTTGTGGTCTTATTGTCATTCTCACTGCTCCACACACTGAGTCACTTACTCTCACTGCAGCATACTCACCAGGACACTGAGCCCTTCCTGGACCCAGCGCAATTTCCCTCCCTCCCCGGACCCACCCTAACTTCCCTCCCTCACCAGACCCACCCTAACTTCCCTCCCTCACCAGACCTACCGCAGCTTCCCTCCCTCCCCGGACCCACCCTAACTTCCCTCCCTCACCAGACCCACCCTAACTTCCCTCCCTCACCAGACCCACCGCAGCTTCCCTCCCTCCCCAAACCCACCGCAACTTCCCTCCCTCCCCAAACCCACACAACCGCCCTCCCTCCCCAAACCCACCGCAACTTCCCTCCCTCCCCAAACCCACCGCAACTTCCCTCCCTCCCCAAACCCACCGCAACTTCCCTCCCTCCCCAAACCCACCGCAACTTCCCTCCCTCCCCAAACCCACCACAACCTCCCTCCCTCCCCAAACCCACCACAACCTCCCTCCCTCCCCAAACCCACCGCAACCTCCCTCCCTCCCCAAACCCACCGCAACTTCCCTCCCTCCCCAAACCCACCGCAACTTCCCTCCCTCCCCAAACCCACCGCAACTTCCCTCCCTCCCCAAACCCACCGCAACTTCCCTCCCTCCCCAAACCCACCGCAACTTCCCTCCCTCCCCGGACCCACCGCAACCTCCCTCCCTCCCCAAACCCACCGCAACCTCCCTCCCCAAACCCACCGCAACTTCCCTCCCTCCCCGGACCCACCGCAACCTCCCTCCCTCCCCGGACCCATAACAACCTCAGGTCCAGCCCTGAGCAATCTGACCACCTCCCCCTCCCACCCCTCTGGAATAAATTTGAGGCCGCCTGTGGCCTTCAAGGTCCAGCCCAGGCAGATTGATCACTTCTAGCCCAATCCCCGGACCGCTGCAGTTTCCTGTTCTGTCCTGACCTGTCACTCATTGCTCCACATGTTGAAACCAAGAACTTAACTTACCTGGCAACTAACTGTGTGTTGCTCGTCCAATCAGAGCCTGGTTCTTCCCTGCATTGGCTGCTGATAGGCTCACTGATAAGCCTTGGATTGGATGATCAGCTGGCAGAATTTCGCAAAAGGGTGCCTATAAAGATTTAAAAGCCAAGTCCAAGGGCATGGTGGGCCGAATCCAAGAGCCTCATGGGCTGCATCCGGCCCACAGACCGGGGTTTCGACAAGCCTGCTTTAATCCTTTACAGCCCTCTAAGAGCCTTCTCATAACCTTCCTCAGCAAACCAGTTTTTGGTCATCCCCTCCCCAACCTCCATCATTCCCCCCTTCTTTGGTGCACAATAGATTTCTGAATACAACTCTGTGAAGTACCATGGGATTTTTTTCTACATTAAAAACACGATGGGCGGGGCAGCACGGTGGCACAGTGGTTAGCATTGTTGCCTACGGCGCTGAGGTCCCAGGTTTGATCCCGGCTCTGGGTCACTGTCCGTGTGGAGTTTGCACATTCTCCCCGTGTCTGCGTGGGTTTCGCCCCCACAACCCAAAGATGTGCAAGGTAGGTGGATTGGCCACGCTAAATTGCCCCTTAATTGGAAAAAATAATTGGGTACTCTAAATTTAAAAAAAAAACATGATGGGTTGAATTCTCCATTTCTGAGGCTAAGTGCTGGCTCAAACGGAGAATCCGAGGGAGTTTCACGAGAGGAAAAGCGGCGTGAACCCCTCATTGATTCCGGTACCGGTGAGGGCCTAGCACCAGCGCCATGTGAAACGGCCACAGATCGCGCTGAAATCGGCTGGAGAATGGCTAGGCCCCGGGCCACGCATGCGCACGGCTGACGACCTGCACAGGTCGCACCATAAAACATGGCGCCAGTCATGCTGGAACCCTAACCCGCCCACCCCAACGCCACAGCCCATCCCCTGGCCACACCCCCACCCCCAGTCCCCCCCAGCCCTAGCAGAAGCCTCCCTGACCAGCGGCACAGATCGCGGATGAGTATAGAGGCACTGGACATTGTCCGCAGCAGGCACGCCGGATGCCTGGCCGCTGGGATGGTCCGTACCGTCGGGAAACCGGCCAATCGGGGGCGGATCATTGCGGGTATACCGGCCGCCGAGGCGCCAACAGTGTTGAAACTGCGCACGCCGCATGTCACGATGACGCTGGTTTGGAGGGAGCGGAGCGTGGTGGACTAACCCCAATTCCGGCGTCGGAATCCATTCTCCACCCAATCGCCGATCATGATTTCGTCATGGAGCTACGGAGAATCCAGCCCAATATAAACACAACCTTTGATGCTGAAATAACTGCTACATTTCCACTTCTGTTCAGGTGACTGGATTTGATTGCAGTGATCTGTCAGCAATGACCGTGGCTAGTCTGCTATCAAAGAAACATAACAAGAGAATGAGAGACAAGAAATGTGTGAGAGAGCTTCCTCAGGTCATTCATTATGTGCATTGATTCCATAAGCGTAGCAGGAACACTCTCCTGATTGCCACCAGCCATTTGGATGTGATATCGGAATGTGCCTGTGCAGGGTGAACACATGCCTTGAGAAAAGGAGGAAAGAAAATTTGTGGAAAATCGTAAGGACAAATAATTGTATGGAACATTTTAAACATTTTCCTGGAGAAAATACATTTATTTTGGCCACTCACTGTGCAGCTTTTTCACATGTTGCATCAACGCATTGAAGTTATTGGTATGCTGTACATAGGCTGATAAAATCATGCTGTTTGGTGGTCGGGAGTAAGGAGGCCAGCAATAGAGCACTCAGTTGTTAGACCCAAGCATGAATGCTCGGCTGCTCACAGTTTCCTTAGATGTATAATAAAAGTCAAATATTCCGGATGCAGGAAATCTGAAATGAAAACAATACTGCTGAAAGAACGCAGCAGGTCAGGCAGAATCTGTGGAGAGAGAAACAGGGGGTGCAATTTAGCGGCTGCGTCACGGCTGGCACGGAACCATGCACGCGGGTTAAATCTCAGAAAGGGCTGAAATCAGGATCCAAGCCAGGCGCGAATCAGTTCGCAATCTAACTGACCTGCTCCCGTTGGCATGTTTCGGATCCCGCCAAGACGAGGCGAGCCACCAGTTGACACCAATTGAGACCAATTTCCACCTTATTAACGAGATGGAAGCTCAATATAACGGCCTCCCGGGAACTAAACAGCTCCCCAGTGAGAGGTCACATGGGCACCTTTTAGCACTCCCCCCTGTCGGACACACACAGCACCGACCGGCGACTCCGAGCCAATGTGTCCCAAGGGTCTTGGCAGTCTAGTGCAATGGCTACTGGAGGAGGTGAGTAGCCATTTTATTTTTTGGGCATCAGCCCAGGGGCACTGGAGCTACTGCCCCAGTGTTCAGGGTTGGGGGGGGGTGGGTAGGGGAGCCCTAGGGAGGAAGGGCCTGGTTGAGGACCGGGCGCCATCGGTCGGGGTTTGGGGTTGAGGGCTCAGCGCCTGTAGGTCCTACAGCCATTCCTTGATTTGTGGATGCCCATAACAGGGGTAACCACAGCTGCTGCCTGTCTGTCCCACCAAACACTTCCAGGACAGAGCCCTGTTAGTGGTTATCTGCTAACGGTCAATTTAATTCCCTCTGAGCTAGTGACAGCCCAGGTGACGAGATACCATTTACTCCAAGGCTTGAGCGAGGACTTTGATTCGAACCCAGGTCCTCAACGCCGTAGGCAGCAATGCTAACCGCTGTGCCACCGTGCTGCCCTGAGGGAATACCCTTCAATAACAGGAAGGGGTTCCACTCCCTGAATGTTCAACTCATGTGCGAGCACTGCCTCCGGATCATGCATGTGTCTGCATGCCTCCCAGTGAGCATGCATGACAGCTACATCCTGGGACACTCACAGATCCCCGGCATCTTTGAGAACCACCCAAGAATGATGGGTTGGCTCTTGGGGGATAAGGGGTACCTGCTGAGGTCCTGGCTGATGTTGCCAGTGTGGAGGTTGGAGACCAAAGCAGAGATCTGATATAATGAGGCTCATGTTGCCACTCGTATTGTCATTGAGCAGTGCATCGGGCTGCTCAAAATGCAGTTCCGATGCCTGGGCCACTCTGATGGTGCACTGCAGTACACCTCCCAGAGGGTCACCCCAGGGTGAGAGGCCTATGTATGCACTATCTGCTATGCCCTCCACAACCTGATACAGCAGCCGGGAGACATGATGGAGGAGGAGGGATATGCAGCCTCATCTGAGGAGGATGAGGAGGGGCAGGACCAGAAGAACTGGAGGATGAACCTGGGGAAGACCCGTGGGAGCAGCCAGAGGAAGGACAGGTGGCGACAACTGGCAAGCCCGGAGAGCCAGGGAGGCTCTCATCCTCGCCCGCTTCTCATAGGAGGAAGCTTTGTCCGTCAGCCCACCCCCACACCCCTCCATCCCCCTTTCCCCCAATTCCTCCATCCCCCCAAACCCTCCTTTCCTGATCTTTCCTTCCCCTCCCCCAATCACCTCCTTCTCCCATTGACCAACCCCACCTCATCCCCCACACTCCCACCCATTTCCACTCTCTCTCCCCCCTCCCCCCCCCCCTCCCCATGCCCTGACCCTTCCACACACCCCTTTCCCTTCTCCGACTACCCTGTTCCACCCTCCAAGGGTCTATGTAACACCACCCCAGGATGATGGGCCTAAGTCTGCACTGTCTGTGGGTCATTATACAAGGCAGGAGGGTGGTGATAATCCGCTTTGAGGTAAGCTCTGGTGCTTCTCATTCCATGCCGTAGTCTGACTCCTGTCTGTTTGCTGATCACGCGCTCACACCCATCACCTGAATGTGGTCTGCATTGGGGGCTCCTGCTGTAGGACCAATGTGCCTGGGGGGCGGGCGGATCGGGGGAGCAGAGGGCAATAGAGGACAGGGTGCAGGCCAGCCTGCTGTTAGGAAAAACATGACTGAGGCTTTGCATTTATCAGGCGTGACATGGTTTAATTGTCAACATTCAAAATTTTCCATTGTCCCTAGATACAGATGGTGCCTCGCTATCCCTCCCCCCCACACCCTCAGTGCCCACTCAATGATCCCCAACCTTCATAAGCTTCCATGCTCTGCCGCTATCTACAAGTGTGCCTCTAGATGTCCATCGGAGCTGGGGGTAGCCTACTGCTTCTCAAGCCCTGTGGCCTTTGATGCCACTGGCAGGTGTCCTCTGGAGTGTCTGGACCTGGTTTCGGCCAACTTACCGGTGTCACTGGCATCACTGTGCCACCCACTTCTGCCCGCTAACCTTGAGACGCGTGCTGTCATGAGGGGAGAATTTGGGTGACATGGAGACCGTTGTCATCTCCCTGGTGGAAGGCAGTGGGTCGGCCTCCAGTGCCCCCTCCTCCCGGACGGTGCCCGTGAGGCCCTGGGAGACTCTGTGCGCTGGAGGGGCAGCTGGAGTGAGCTCTAGAGGCCTCTACATCATTCGCCCTTGCTGGTCCTGGCGCCCCAACGTTGTCTGCACCATGGTGTTGACGCTCTCGGCAATGCTCCTCAGTGCCTGAGCCATGCTCTGGGGTGCCCCGGCAACGCCCATCTGTGCCTGAGCCATGCTCTGGGGTGCCCCGGCAACGCCCATCTGTGCCTGGGACATGCTCCGCAGTGCCTTGGCAATGTCGACCTGCATCTGGGACACATCCCCCATCGACTGGGACATGCTGTCGAGGCCCTCAGGCTTGGTCGTCACTGACTGGGCCATGCCTTGTACATCACCAGTCAAGATGCTGAACTCATGCTGCAGGCTTTCCACTGCAGTTGCAACCCTAGCAGTGTTGGCCTCAATGCCATACATCGTCGGCATCATCTCCTGTGCCCGTACCCTTTGGGACTCCTCCATGGGCTATGCACTCGCATGAATTCCCTTCCTGAATCTCACGACCATACCCCAGCATCTGTACCAGCTCCGGGACAACAGTGTAAAGCAGATTGGCATCTGACTGCTACACAGCTGAGTCCTTGGATGTTCCTGTCTCCGCCAGATATGCATCAGCAACTGTGTGGTAAGCTCTGGTGCCAGATTGTGCCACAGATGCTTGTCCACTAATGTCACCCACCGAGGTGTGTGTATCTGCGCTAGTGGAAGTTGGTGGTGATGCCTCAACAGTGGCATCCTCTGTGCTCTCCTCCAAGGTGGCGGGGGATGACCCTGAATGGCGCGGCCCCATCAGATGGTGATCCTGTGAGAGAATGGACATGCGATCAGTGAGAGGGAAGGATCATTTCATCCAACATGAACTGCTCACTTGAGGCAGATCATTAAAAAAAAATAATCTTTATTGTCACAAGTAGAACATAGAACATAGAACAGTGCAGCACAGAACAGGCCCTTCGGCCCTCGATGTTGTGCCGAGCCATGATCACCCTACTCAAACCTACGTATCCACCCTATACCCGTAACCCAACAACCCCCCCCGCCCTTAACCTTACTTTTTAGGACACTACGGGCAATTTAGCATGGCCAATCCACCTAACCCGCACATCTTTGGACTGTGGGAGGAAACCGGAGCACCCGGAGGAAACCCACGCACACACGGGGAGGACGTGCAGACTCTGCACAGACAGTGACCCAGCCGGGAATCGAACCTGGGACCCTGGAGCTGTGAAGCATTTATGCTAACCACCATGCTACCGTGCTGCCCCCCTACCTGGGAAGCAGTGGCAGCGGCCATCAGTTCAGGCAGTGCGACCAAGAGGACCTCAGTCCAGTGCAGGAAGAAGATCAATGGCATCCACCAGGCCGCACGGCTAAGGTAACACCGGTTCCCTGGTATTAGTTCTGCCTGCCACTTCCCTGACCACCGCTCCCCCCAAACGGATCCACAGCGGGCAACTCACACCCCACCCCACCCCTCCCCCCTGGCATATTACCATGCCTGCACCACAGCACACCCTGGCACCCACCAGCACAACCACTTCACGCCCAGGAGCGGTGCCCACACATACCAACTGTCTTGGGAACCCCCCTGATTCATCGAGCGTGCATGCCAGGGGCTGGTTTAGCTCACTCGGCTAAATCGCTGGCTTTCAAAGCAGATCAAGCAGGCCAGCAGCACGGTTCGATTCCCGTACCAGTCTCCCCGGACAGGCGCCGGAATGTGGCGACTAGGGACTTTTCACAATAACTTCATTTGAAGCCTACTCGTGACAATAAGCTATTTTCTTCTTCTTTCTTTCTTTCTTCATGATCCCCTCTCTTTTTCCCTGCAGATGAAGTTAGCCCATAGTAAGCGAGAAAGATCCAAGAGAGGCGGCGGGATTCCGGACAGCAGAGTCCTCACCCCCTATGAGGAATGGGCCCTGGAAATAGCAGGGTTGGCCAAGGGTAGAGCAGTCACCGACAGCGAGGTTGGCCTGCGTTGTGGAGGTTAGGATACATTGCCGGTTTACCCAGTGGGCGGCATTATAGCACAGTGGTTAGCACTGTTGCTCCACCGCACCAGGGTCCCAGGTTTGATTCCCAGCTTGGGTCACTGTTTGTGTGGGGTCTGCAAGTTCTCCCTGTGTCTGCGTGGGTTTCCTCCGGGTGCTCCGGTTTCCTCTCACAGGTCCCGAAAGATGTGCTGTTAGGTAATTTGGATATTCTGAATTCTCCCTCAGTGTACCCGAACAGACGCCGGAATGTGGCGACTAGGGGCTTTTCACAGTAACTTCATTGCCGTGTTAATGTAAACCTACGTGTAATGTCAACCTGTGGCTGGTCATCTGACCCCCTGGGGGGAACAGGGTGCTCTGTCCCGCCTCAACGGTGTCCAGCAGCCCGGCCCGGTCAGCAACCATGAAGCATGGAGCAGGTCTACGTCGTGATATGGCTGTGTGCTGATTGGTGTGTGTTTGGAGGGAGAGTTTTAAAAATAAATTTAGAGCATCAATTCATTTTTTCCAATTAAGGGGCAATTTAGCGTGTCCAATCTACCTACCCTGCACATATTTGGGTTGTGGGGGTGAAACCCACGCAAACACGGGGAGAATATGCAAAGTCCATAGGGACAGTGACCCAGAGCCGAGATCGAACCTGGGACCTCGGCGCCATGAGGCAGCAGTGCTACCCATTGTGCCACATGCTGCTCTGAGGGAGAGTTAATGAGCAGCTCCCTCTTGTTAGCGGGCAGCTGCCGTGAGGCAGCAGTGCTACCCATTGTGCCACATGCTGCTCTGAGGGAGAGTTAATGAGCAGCTCCCTTTTGTTAGCGGGGAGCTGCCGTGTGCTGTCCACGTCCACCAGCTGGCGGGACGGCCATTTCCGCCGTGAAGCTCGTGGGAGATAATTTCCAACACTGCCGTTAAATATGGGCCGTTGTCTCTCCGGCTCGGCCGTCGGGAAGCACCCGGGAATCATGCCCGATACGGCACTAAGAACGTTTCCCATTAAATCGTGCCCAGAGATAATGGCCGGGACTTTTCACGCAACCTGTTCCGTGTTTCTCGGTGGCGGAGTCGGCACACCATTGGCTGACGGTCGAATTTTCTGGTCCCATTGTTGTCAACGGGGTTTTCGGTTGAATGCACCCATCGCCACCGGGAGACCCGCGGCGGGGTGAATCGTTGGCAGGACCGGAAGATTCCGCCGGCGTGAACGGTCAGAAAATTCAGGCAAACGTTTCAAGTCCATAAAACTCTTCCTGCGTAACTGTATGTTTGTCAGTCTCAACCATGTCAACTGGGAAATGATAGCTGGGCCGTATCACTTACTACATCCTTTACAGGCGCCTCCTAGTGGCGTAACTAGGGGCTGGTTTAGCTCACCAGGCTAAATCGCTGGCTTTTAAAGCAGACCAAGCAGGCCAGCAGCACGGTTCGTTTCCCGTACCAGCCTCCCCGGATAGGCGCCGGAATGTGGCGACTAGGGGCTTTTCACAGTAACTTCATTGAAGCCTACTCGTGACAATAAGCGATTTTCATTTCATTTCAACTAAGGAGTGGCATCAATGGCCCCCAAGCAGGGAGGAAAACTCTGGTGGAGGTGGGACATCTGAAGGGATAAACATCGGATTTTAGGTAAAGGTTGAAATTCTATTAACATTTTAAAATTACCCTGGGGCTGTTAAATAAGAACATTCAGAATCTATCATACATACAGTGTTTTAAATAAACTGCTATAAACACCCATGCAGTAAGCTGAGTTTCAAAATTGACTGCTGGCTAGAAATTGAAAATCAGACTGATTTTTAAATGGTTTTAATTTGCAAAGTGGAACTTGAACAAGGAAATTCTACCAATTATTTTGAATCATAGAAAACATGAGGACACATGTGTATAAATGTATTAACAGCACATTAATGGACCTATAATAAAAATGCAGTGAACTAAACAATTTGTCTTCAAAAATTGAACATACCGGGACGATTGCAACACGCAGATAGCGCAGGTTTGTGTCAGATGACTTTCTCACAGGCCTCTCCACCCCCCCCGGCACTGATACAAAACACATTATTGAATTCTGCTTACTGCAGTCATTACCAAAAGTATTCCCCTATTATTAATTTAAAATACTTTGAACTTAATGGAGAGAAAATGCTGATGCGCAGACCAACTGAAATGGTGGCCAGGGGAAAAAAGTTGATAAAATCTCAGGCATAAATGATGTATATGTGAAATAGGTTCTACATTCTGGTGCTCATTAAAGAAATATAGGAAAATAGGAACAAGAGTTGTCTGCCCTAGAGCCTATTCTGGCATTATTTTTTTGAATTCATTATGGGATGTGGTGTCGCTGGCTAGACCAGCATTAATTTCCCATCTCTAATTGTCCTTGAGATGGTGGTGGTGAGCTGCCTTATTGAAGCACGAAATTCGCTGAAGTGTAGGTACATCCGTTGTGCTATTAGGGATGAAATTCCAGGATTTTGACCCAGCGACAGTGAAGGAACGGCGATATATTTCCAAGTCAGGATGATGAGTGACTTGGAGGGGAACCTCCAAGGCAGGGCCGGCTCAAGGCACCGGCAACTCGGGCTGTCGCCCGGGGCGCGATGTGCTCGGGGGCGCCAGAGACTCGGGCCCCGCGCATGCGCAGTTGGGCCGATGCCAACCAGCGCATGCGCGGTGGCCGCCCGCCTCCAGGGTGGCCCCCCGGCTCGGTCCGCCCCCCCCCGCTCCCCCTTCGGGTCCGCCCCCCCGCCCCGCCCTCGGGTCCGCCCCCCCGCCCCGCCCTCGGGTCCGCCCCCCCCCGCCCTCGGGTCCGCCCCCCCGCCCCGCCCTCGGGTCCGCCCCCCCGCCCCGCCCTCGGGTCCACCCCCCCGCCCCGCCCTCGGGTCCGCCCCCCGCCCTCGGGTCCGCCCCCCCCGCGTCCGCCCCCCCGCGCGTCCGCCCCCCCTCGCCCCCCCCTCGGCCCCGCCCCCCCTCGGCCCCGCCCCCCCTCGGCCCCGGCCCCCGCCCCCCCCCTCGGACCCCTCGCCCCCCCCCCCCCCAGCCCCGCCCCCCGCCCCCCCCCCCCCGGCCCCGCCCCCCCCCCCCCCCAAGGGCGCCGAAGTTCAGCTTGCCCGGGGCGCCAGCAACCCTAGAGCCGGCGCTGCTCCAAGGTGGTGGTGTTCCCAGGTATCTGCTGCTTTTGTCCTTCTAGGTGGTAGTGGTTGTGGGTTTCAAAGGTGCTGTCTACGGAGCCTTGGTCAGTTCCTGCCGTGAATCCTGTAGATGGTACACATGACTGCCATTGTTTGTTGGTGGTGGAGGGTTTGAATTTTTGTGGAACGGTGAGCAATCAAGCGGGCTGCTTTGTCCTGGATGGTGTCAAGCTTCTTGAATATTGTTGGAGCTGTGCTCATCCAGGCAAGTGGAGAATATTCCATTACACTCCTGACATGTGCCTTGTAGATGGTGGGGGTTTTGAGGAGTCAGGAGGTAAGTTCCTAGCCTTTGACGTGCCCGAGTAGCCAGAGCATTTACATGGCTTTTTCAGTTCATTTTCTGGTCAATGGTCAACATCCCCAGGATGTTGATAGTGGGGGATTCAGCGATGGTATGCCATTGAATGTCAAGGAGCGATGGTTACCTCCTCTCTTGTTGGAGATGGTCATTGCCTGGCACATGTGTGACATGACTGTCACTTGCCACTTGTCAGCCCAAGCCTGGATATTGTCCAGGTCTGGCTACATTTGGACATGGACTGCTTCAGTAGCTGAGGAGTTGCGAATGGTGCTGAACATTGTGCAGTCATCAGCAAATATCCCCACTTCTCACCTTATGATGGAAGGCAGGTAATTAATGAAGCAGCTGAAGATGGTTGGGCCTAGGACATTACCCTGAAAAACTCCTGCAGTCCTGGAGCTGAGATGATTGACCGTAAATCACCATACCTTTGTGCCAGGTGTGACTCCAACCAGCAGAGGGTACCCCCCCCCCCCCCTGATTTCCATTGACTCCAGTTTTGCTAGGGCTCCTTGATGTCATACTCGGTCCAATGCTGCCTTGATGTCAAGGGCAGTCACTCTCACCTCACCTCTGGCACTCAGCTATTTTATCCATTTTTGAATCAAGGCTGTAACGAGGTCCGGGACTGGGTGAACCTGGCGGAACCCAAACTGAGCGTCAGTGGGCAGGTTATTGCTTTGGAAATGCCGCTGGATAACACTGTCAACAACACATGCCATCACTTTGCTGATGCCAGGATATTGACAGGGCCCACAGCCTTTGCAGTGTTCAGTGCCTTCAGCTGTTTCATGATATCACGTGAAGTGAATCGAATTGACTGAAGACTGACACCTGTGATGCTGGGGATCCAGAGGATCATCCACTTGGCACTTCTGGCTGAAGGCTGCTGTAAATGCTTCAGCCATTTGCACTGATGTGCTGGGCTCCTCCATCATTGACGATGGGGATATTTGTGGAGCCTCCTCCTCTAGTGAATTGTTTAATTGTCCACCGCCATTCATGACTGGATGTGGCAAGATTGCCCCATTACATCTGACCCATTGGTTGTGGGATTACTTTGTTCTGTCTATTACTTGTTGCTCATGTTTTTTGACACACATGTGTTGCAGCTTCACCAGGTTGACACTTTATTTTTTAGATGTGCCAGCTGTGCTCCTGACATGCTTTTCTGCACACTTCATTGAACCAGAGTTGATCCCCTCGCTTGGTGTTAGAGTGAAGGACATGCCAGGGCATGAGGTTACAGATTATGGTTGAGTACAGTTCTGCTGTTGCTGATGCTGCACAGCGCCTCATGGAGACCCAGTTTTGAGCTGCTAGATCTGTTTGAAATATATCCCATTAAGCACAGTGATAGTGCCACACCAACTTCTCTAAGGGATCCTTAATGTGAAGACGGGACTTTGTCTCCACGAGGACTGTGTGGTGGTCACTCCTTCCAATACTGTCATGCACCTGCAGCAGGCAAGTTGGTGAGGATGGGGGCATGCATGCATGTTTTTCCCTCTTGTTGGTTCCCTCATCACCTGCTGCAGCCCCTGTCTACCAGTTATGTCCATTAGGACCTGGCCAGCTCGGTCTGTGGTGGTACCACTGACCCACTCTTGCTAATGGACATTGAAGACCCCACATTCTGCGCTTTTGCCACCAGTGGTGTTCAACATAGAGGATTGATTGATATTTATTGTCACATGTACCGAAGTACATTGATAAGTATTTTTATGCGGCCAAGGGATTGTACACAGTATGTACATAGTAGACAAAAGAATAATCGACAGAGTACATTGACAAACGATTAATCAACAAACAGTGATTGGTTACAGTATGGAACAAGGGCAAAACAAGCAATACATCAGCAAGAACAGCAGAGGGCATTGTGAATGCTGTTCCTACAGGGAATAGATCAGTCCAAGGGAGAGTCGTTGAGAAGTCTAGTAGCTGTGGAGAAGAAGCTGTTCCTATGTCTGGATGTGTGGGTCTTCAGACTTCTGTATCTTCTGCCTGATGGAAGGGGGCAAAACATGTTTGTGGGGGGCTTCTGACAATGCTGCTCGCCTTCCTGAGGCAGCGGCAGGTGTATACAGAATCAATGGGACGGTGGCAAGCTTGTGTAATACGTTGGACTGAGTTCACCACACTCTGCAGTTTCTTGCGATCTTGGGCCAAGCAGTTCCATACCAAGCTGTGATGCAGCCGGATAGGATGCTCTCTATGGCAGCAGTACTGATTCATCAGCTGAGAGGGGGTGCTATGTGGTAATCAGCAGGACATTTCCTTGCCCATGTTTGACCTGGTGCCATGGGTCTTCATGTGGTCCTAAGTCGATGTTCAGGACCTCTGAGGCAACACCCTCCCGAATGTATAGCACTGGCCATGACCTCCGCTGGGTCTACTCTGCAGGTGGCACATATCATACCCACAGATGGTGATGGTGGTTTCTTGGACATTATCCCGTAAGTACGATTCCGTGAGTATGATTAGGTCATACTGTTGCATGACTAGTCTGTGAGACAGTTCTCCCAATTTTGCCACAAGCCAGATGTTTGTAAGGAGGACTTTGTAGGATCGACAGGGCTGGGGTGGCAGTTTTCATTTCTGGTACTCGGTCGATAGTGAGTGCTCCACCAAATGCAGTTGAATACAACGGAATGGCTTGCTAGGCCATTTCGGAGGGTATTTAAGAGTCAACCACATTGCTGTGTGAGTTTTGGAGTCATATATAGGCCAAAGTTTCCTTCCCTAAAGGACATTAGTAAACAAGATTGGTTTTTATATTCGACTTACGTCATCGTTAGACTTTTAATTCCAGATATTTTTTGGAGTTTTTAAATTACACCCGTTTGAACCCAGGTCCCAGGGCATTACCCTGGGTCTCTGGATTACTAGAGAAGCGACAATACCCCTGTGCCACCACCTCCTCCATTCAATTAGATCATGATCAGTCTGAAATTCAATTCCCTTTACCCGCTTTAGCTGTACATCCCTTGATGCCTTTACCTAAGAAAAGTATTACACCTAGGGCCAGAATTTAATTTCGTCGCCAGCATCACCCTCCTCCCCCCACACCCACCCACCCCTCCCCCACCAACAGCAGGTTGGGGCGTGCGATAGGCAGCGGTCAGCATATAATGGTCTGCCAAGGTAGAGTGATGGGGAGCTCGTTTCCTTCCTGACTTTCCCCAGTTGGGGGTGGATAAGTCAAGATTGTTTTGGTAATTTCCCGATGGGCGTAAGGGTGAAGAGGGTCCCGTTGGTACCAAGACTTCGCCCATTCAGAGACTCGTTGCTCTTCCCTCCACACCACCTTCTGCAGCATTAAATTAAATTCAGCCGCAGGAGTATGAGAAACAGCTCTCATTAACTACATCCACCACGTCGACTGCATGTATAGCTTTTAGGCTCAGTAACTAGAATTCACAGTTCACTTCTTATTGATGACAACCATTGTTAACACTGGAACTTGTGGGTGGATGTTCAATTCATAACAGACTTCATTTGACATTTCAACACGTGAATTGCCCAGTTTTCGAACAGCTTGTACATTCTGATTAAAACAATTCCTTCCAGTAGGCACAATTATGGGGAACAGATTGTAAACTGTAATTTGGACAACATTGCACTCTGGAATTAGACCAATGCTGCAGAGCTATACTGAACACTTTTGTCTGTCTTAAGATCATAGTTCATATTATTCCTGTTTGATTTCTGTGTTTTATAGTTTGGCATAAATCCACAGATATAAAAGTTGACTTTGGTTAAAGATTATTAAAAAATATCAGTTTAACATTTCTGACATGAAGCAAATATTTAAAAATCCAGGGGGCTTAGAGGCATGTACATGACGATGCGTGATTACCCACCGTGCGATGTATGTGACGCAGTCAGCGCAAAGGTATAACTCCCTGATTGTGACATGCAACCCAGTCCTGAACATGTTGCTGTGTGGCTGCATGCCCAGCAGGGGGCCAAGTTAACGTGGGGTGAGCGGCAACTGAAGCTAGCCTGTACTTCATTAAAAAGGAAAGGTATATTCTGGCATTCACTTGTCGCTGGAAATGCCTGGGAAAAGCTTCCAGAGATGGAAAAAGCGGAATCGATGGGGCAGCAGGCTGAGGA
This sequence comes from Scyliorhinus canicula, assembly GCF_902713615.1. NCBI lineage: Eukaryota > Metazoa > Chordata > Chondrichthyes > Carcharhiniformes > Scyliorhinidae > Scyliorhinus > Scyliorhinus canicula. Next base: position 29,337,286 of record NC_052156.1, read on the forward strand.
GAGGGTTCTCGATGCAGTGCTGGAAGCCTGAGGGTAAGTGATAGATAGAAGAGAGATCATCTTTCCCTAGGGAGCCAGGAGGGCCTCCAGGCATACAGATGGGATGTACGGGAACAGGTAACCACAGAGGTCAATACCATGCAGGAGTCTGGCCCCAAGGCCCTGACGGGGTGACACAGTGACACAGTGGTTAGCACTGCTGCCTCACAGCGCCAGGGACCCGGGTTCAATTCCAGCCTTGATTGTCTGTGTGAAGTTTGCACATTCAGCCCGTGTCTTTGCGCCTTCTCAAATTACACTTCACCCTCATCCCGCAATCTAGTATAAATTACAAACTGTAGATGGTGTACATACATCTCTTGCTTTTCCACACACCTCTCATCTTCTCTCACCCAACACTTCCCTTATACATTTATACATTCTGTCACCCAAAAACTGTCTCCTGGATGAGCAATCGTACCTGAGGGTGAAGACCCAGAGGAATAGCACGCCTAAGATCTGACATTCCCAGACATAACTCAGATACTGAGTTGGATACTGGGCAGCACGGTAGCACAATGGGCAGCATGGTAGCACAAGTGGCTAGCACTGTGGCTTCAGAGCGCCAGATCCCATGTTCTATTCTCTGCTGGGTCACTGTCTGTGCGGAGTCTGCACGTTCTCCCGGTGTCTGCATGGGTTTCCGCTGGGTTCTCCGGTTTCCTCCCACAGTCCAAAGACGTGCAGGTTAGGTGGATTGGCCATGATAAATTGCCCTTAGTGACCGGAAAGGTTAGGAGAGGATATTGGGTTACGGGGATAGGGTGGAAGTGAGGGCTTAAGTGGGTCAGTGCAGACTCGATGGGCCGAATGGCTTCCTTCTGCACTGTATGTTCTATGTACTGGTGCTGTGTGTGCCTCAGGGAATGGTATAGAGGTGGGATCTGAGTCTGGCGAATTACCGAGCATGAGTGGGTTGCAACCAGGACATGGGGAAAGGAATGTGCATGTCCCTGCTCACTGGACAGAAAGGTTGAAGACAAATTTTGCTGCCGGAGACTCAGATGAGGGCTTTGATGGGTTGAGGTACAGGAAAAGGATGATGGGAATGCACATCAAAACACTTGATGCATTGGTAGCCCGTTGCCTGCCACTGTCAGGGTGCATGGAGGAGTCTGACTCTGACCTGTCACAGAGCTTCACATACAACTTGGAGCCCATCCTCCCCAGCATGGAAGTGGTAGCCAATTCCATTATCGTGTTTACAGATTGAACTGAGATGCAAATATCCCGGACGGGATTCTCCGAGCCCCACGACGGTGCGTTTGGCGCTGTGCCAGTCGCGGGCCGCTGTCCGTGCCGGGCCGCCGATTCTCCGGCTTTGATGGGCCGAGCAGGCCGCGCGGAAATGGCAGAGTCGCGCCGGCGCCGTCCACACCTGCTTGCAGCCGGCGGGAACTCTGCATGCAGGGTCAGGGGGCAGCCTGTGGCCGGGGGGGGGGGCTCCTTCACTGGGGGCTCCTCCGATGGGATCTGGCCTGTGATTGGGGCCCACCGATTGGTGGGCTGGCCTCTCTAGCCCCGGCCCTGTTTTGTTATGCAGCAAGCCCCTGAACCCCCGCGCCATGTTGTGTCAGGGCCGACACGTTGAGGAAGTCCCCCTTCCCCCTTCCACTGCGCATGTGCGGGTTGGCGCGGAACCCAGTTGGCGCCGGGAAGGGAGGCTGGAGCGGCGTAATCCGCTCTATCGCTGTGCTGGCCCCCTGTTGGGGGCCAGAATCGGTAGTGCCCGCGCCCAGTTTCGGAGAATCCCGCCCCATGTGTCTCAGCTCACGGAGTGGAAAACTAGTAAAATGTGGAAATGAAGGATAACAGCAAAACCTGTACAAACTGGTCTTGTACACCTTAAAATGGAACGCCAGTATTACTGCCGCCAATATTAGTGAATTTTACTCGCAGTGGAAAATATTATGTCAGCTGTGCTTGTTTAAGAGAGGTCATTAACAGGATCCACGAGGTCCATTGAAGCCGGCTGGACAGCCAATCAGTGTTAGTTGTGAACTGACGTCACATCCTTCAAAACATGGTGATCGCCCCCTGGCCGCGCTGACATCATCAGAAGTGGACAGAACCAGTGGCACCACGGAGCTAAGTTGTGCAGCCGAGCGGTTCTTTTGGTCCAGTCATAAGTTACAAAATATCAGAAATTTACTAACCCCTGAAAATCCAACTAACCCTCGCCTATTCATTGTTTTGCAGTCAGCATGGTGAATTTGTGCTGCCTGCTCCATGATTAACGTGCGCATCCGGTATCCCCATGCTGTTCATTGCTGCACGCATGAGCAGGGCGCTCAATAACGGGCATGGCTGGTGCTATTTAAAGGCATCCAACACCTCTTAAAGGGTAGGTGAATTCTGGCTGCAGTTCAGCTGAAGAAAAGTCATTTGGACTTGAAACGCTAACTGTGATTCTTCCTCCACAGATGCTGCCAGGTCTGCTGAGTATTTCCAGCATTTGCAGTTTTTATTTCAGATTTCCTGCATCCACAGTGTTCTAGAGTCAGAACTGAACCTGTGCAAAAGCTGGACAAATGAGAGAACGTGTTTTTCAAGCTTTCAGATATTGCACTGGACGTCTTGTTGGAAGAGGTGGAAAGAGGAGAGATGTTGCATATCCAGGGGGACAGGAGACCATCCAGACACTTATTCAGGAGCCCGTGGGATGATGATAGCAAAGGTCACAGCCACACATGTTGCTCCAAGGATCTGGATGCAGTGCAGGATGATGTTTAACCACCTCACAAGTGGACAAGGGCAGTGAGTTCATCTTCAAATGGCACACACCACTAACTGCACCGTAGGGGAGGGAGTGGTGTAGTGGTATTGTCGCTGGACTAGTAATCCAGAGTCATTGTGGTAGTATGACTAGGGGTATTACGGTACCTTGGAAGTGAGCTGCTATTGGTGCAGAGGACTCGCTGCCCATTGGCCCGGGTAAGTCATGTGCCTCTCAGCCGATTGGCTGAGAGATAGGTAGCTCCGCCTACAAGGCGGGATATAAGAACCCGTGCTTCCCGGCAGTCGGCCATTCTTCTGTACGTCTGCTGCCGGGCACACATCTTGTGCATTAAAGCCTATTGTTTGGATCTCATCTTCGTCTCGTGTCCATTGATGGAGCATCAGTCATGCTCTGGGGACCTGCGTTCGAATCCTCCAATGGCAGGTGGTGAAATTTGAATTCAATTTAAAGAAAGAAATCTGAAATTTGAAGTCTAATGATGATCTGGAAACCGTTGTCGATTGTTGCAAAAACCCATCTAGTTCATTAATATCCTTTAGGAAAGGAAATCCTTACCTGGTCTGGCCTACATGTGACTCCAGATCTACAGCAGTGTGATTGACTGTTAAATGCCCTCCGGGATGGTCTATAAATGCTGGCCCAGCCAGCGACACCCACATCTCATGAATACAGAAAACAATATCTATCCATTGTTAAATTCACTTCAACCCGATTACTAATCTACAAACCAAAAATCTCTATCAAACAGAACCCTTCATTTCACATGCTTTAACTGACCTTCACATGGTGAACAATGTTGCAAGTCTTGTACCCACAGCGTGCACACATTGAAATATTGGCAGCTAAAGCCATGGCAGCCACATCACCCAAACATGTTGCATGACACTCACTGACACACTTCCCTTTTTCTTGCAGGCGTAACAACTGGTAGCAGGTAAGAACTGGAGGAGGACAAGCTGCTTTAACAAGGAGGTTTTAACTCCCATAGAGGAGACATTTTGGGGAGGGCCATTGCTGAGGCCATGGTCTGAATCCATTGAAGATGATGGTATCCTGACACCTAATGCAGTGTTACACATTCCACCCTCACCCCCTCATTCTTCAATCCCTTCTGACTCACAAGCTGCAGAGGGTGTAAGCATGCACTTCTTACTTTCTCCCCTCCCCTCCCCCTACCACAAGCTAACCCTTGTCTGCTTTTCAGAGCAGATTTCCAAACAGGTACCCATGGACTGGAACTTCTCCAGACAGAGCATGGATCTGTATGAAGTGAGATACCAGGCCCAAATGCCAGGGAGGCTGGGCTGGAGGGATATATAGTGTAGGTGGCAGCTCACCTGGAGGGCTCAGGTGCACATTAGTTCCACTAGTGCAGAGGACTCAGATGAGGAATTCAATAGACAAGGCTACGAAAGATGCTGCTGGCAGTACACACATATATGCATTGGGAAGTCTGCCAAAAAGTCTGTGTTGCAACATCAAGGAGCATGGAGGAATACAATATCAACTTGGCATAGGGATTTCTGCAAATCGTGGAAACCTTTCTTGCCTGTTAGGGATAAGTGGCCAACTTCTTCGGCATGCTTGTGAAATCCACCACATCGCGGGGTCTAATAGCTGATGTTGCAGCTTCCATTGCAGTACATCGCTGTGTTAGTCATGGCTCTGTTGGTCGCACTGTTACCTCTGGGTCCGAAGATTGTGGATTCAGGTTCTATCACAGGGAGAACAAAAATCAAGGCTGCCACTTCAGTGCAGTACTAAAGTGCTGCAGTGTTGGAGGCTCCATCTTTTGGATGGGATGCTAAACTGAGAACAGCAAAAAAAAGCTTTACCTAACAACATTACCTGGGTCACAATACCTCTTGAATTTCATTGTAGTCTAAGTAAATGTATTTGGTTACATTACAGCCAAGAAAGAGTGTCAACCATTTTATTATTTTCTTTGCACAGTCCACCACAAAATCTCCAACTATTAAGAATGTAACTTTGTGTAATTTAATGCTGTCAACTATTTTTGATGGCTGCCTGCAATTTGTCAGGCATCCATTTTGTTTAATCAAAATTCCAATTCCAAAGTTGCTCAAATTGTCTGCTATGATCTTGATACTAAGCAGCATAGTGTTAAAAGAATTTCAAATAAGCAACCATCCAGGTCAGCTTCAGGAGGCATCTGTCATTGTTGCAATTGCCTCGAGCTGAACACTGCTGTTCTGTGACTTAATATAAAAAAAACCTCGCACCTTACCCAAAAAGAAACAGATGGCTGATTGCATCATATACTTCCAAGGGGGAATGTGGCGAACACTTTGATATATACAGTTTAACAGTCACATAACAGCGGCTCTCTCGTTCACCTTATTGAATGAAAATAGATCAGCGGTATTACTTTTCTATGCATTTCCAACATTTTGAGGAAGGCTTACAAAGACAACAAAAAAGGCAACCTCTGCAATAGAAATTAATCTACCGTTGCTTAAAATTGTACGTACCATCAGTTGCTGAAAACTGCATTGGGATTAGCATCCATTGGCTGTTATTGCTTTAAGCATGCTATGGCGAGACTAAATCAATATTGTTTGGTGACAGTAACTCAAAACAGCATAATTCTGGCCACACGATATTTCAAATGTGCCTAAGAAAGGAATGGTTGGAAGACCCTTTCTTTCACAGTGAAGGTCTGAAGCCTGGGTTGGAATTTCAGGTCAGTCTGAAGTAATCTTCTCAGTCACCAGCTAAGGGCCCTGCTCCAAAATTAATTGGGCAGGCTCAGCTATATTTTATTAAATATGACTCCAGAGAACAAAAATTGGCAGTAATTCTTTAATCTCAATTAGAAGAGAAGAAAGTATGTCAGGTGAGTGAGTAGTAAAAACATCCACACAGATGGATAAAGATTGCTCGATTGTGACTCGCACTGATACATCCTGCCACAGGGATGTTTTCAATTTCATTTTAATAGTCTTTTAGAATTTCTATGCTCTTCCAATCCTGACATTCTGTCCATCCTAGGCTTCCATCGTCCCATTATTGGCAGGTTACAAGGTTTAGGTTCTAGAGCACCCTCACTAAACCTCCTCACCTCTCTTGTCCTTTAAGCATTCCTTAAAATCTACTTCTATGACCAAGCTTTAGGTTACCTGCCTCGTATCTCATCATGTGGTGTGGGGACAGAGAGGAAAGTGGAGACAGACCCCTATCAGCCATGATCTTATCGGATGGCAGAGGGCTCGAACGGCCGAATGGGCTTCACCTGCTCCTAAGTCCTATGTTCCTTTGTCTTGTGTTCCTATGTGCCTAGTGCTACTCACAGGCATCGTAAAAGGTCACCGGCAGATTTCCTTACTGCAATTCAGTAGCCCGTTCTAAGCCAAAGCAACGTGGAGGCCTCCTCTTCCTCCCCCTCCCTTCCTGAGGTGCCGACCAAAACCTGATTGCAGAAGCTGTGTCCTACTCACAGCAAGGTTGTGCAGGATGCAGCAGACCACCACAAGCTTGTAGACATGCTGATGAGTAACGTAGGGTAAGCAGTTGTCCAGGCAGCAGAACCCATTGCTTCAGGTCGTCGATGGTTTGATCCACAATGTCCCTGGTCGCAGCTTAGCTCTTATTTTGAAAGTGTTGCCCATGAATGGTCAGGTGGTGGAGGGTAGACATGAGCCAATTGTAGAGTGGGAATCCTTTTACCGAGCAGCCAGCCTTTGGCTCATTGAGATGGCCCAAAGATGGGAGCTGTGGCTAACTGGTGATGATGAGGGCATATGGCTGCTGCCAAAATCATGCATATTCATTGACAGGATTTTCTGTTCATCAGGCATGCCAATTATACGTTCATGGAGTGGTAGCCTTTGTGGTTACAGTACATCTTCCCTTTCCGGTTAATATGTGGGCACAAAGAGACATGGACCTGCAGTCAATAGCATCCTGCACCATTGAGAATCCCATCGGCCTGGCAAAGCCACATTTTTGCTCTTCCTGTTTCTCTTTGGTACGGCAGAAGATGATGAAGTCTTTTCACCTTCTATACAGAGCCGCTGCACCATTTCTGATAGAGTGATGAATGGTGAAATGTAAAATATTGGGAATATTTTGTGCTCCAACCTGGAACGATCCACTGTAGAAATGAAGAGTGGCAGTGATCTTCATGCCTTCTGGCAGTGCCATCCTCCCCCTGCTTTCCGGCTGCATGTTCAGTTAGAGGAGGTGGTACAGTTCAGCCACCGCTTCATTGGTGAGGTGTAGCCGCCTCAGTTACTGCTCCTGGCTGAGACGGAGTAAGAGATGTGCTTCCTGCAGACTCTTGATGCACCACCTTCTGTATAGAGCCCACCACCCCTTCCTTCCCTCTCCGCTGCCTGTGCTCCATCTCTAAGTCATGCTGCAGCCTAGGAGGAACCGCAACTACAGATCCCTATTACTGAAAGCGGGCTTTCTCCTGACAGTGGCCAACCAACTCCCGGGCAGAAGGTTGTGCAGATGGAATGTCACTGGATTGATAATCCAGAGGCCCAAATGCTTTGCGAACACAGGTTCAAATCCCATAATGGCAGCTGATGAATTTGAAATTCAATTAATAAATGTGGAATCTTAAGCTAGCTTCTGTAATGGTGACCACTAAATTATCATTGATTAATGTTAAAACCTATCTACCTAAAAACTAATGCCCTTTAGGGAAGGAAATCTGCCATCCTTACCTGCCCAGGCATGCCCTCTAAAATGGTCCAGCAAACCAATCAGTTCAAGGGCAATTAGAAATGGACAACAAATGCTGGTTGTGGTGGTATGATTAGCATAGCTGCCTGCCATTGGTGCAGAACACCGGTTTACCATTGGCCCTGGTCGGTCATGTGCCTCTCGACCGGTTGGTTGAGACCAGTCATGTGACGGCTCCCCGATTGGTCAAGAGGCTGAGTTAACCCCGCCTCCAGGGTGGGGTATAAATACCTAGTACGACAGGCGGTCGTCCTTCTACTGTAATCGACCGCAGGGCTAACATCTAGCAGATTAAATTGATGTACCATCAATTGAACGCTACTGTAACCGACCGCAGGGCTAACATCTAGCGTTCAATTGATGGTACATCACTGGTCTTGCCAGTGATACCCGTGCACCATGAAAGAATAAAATAAGGCCTCCTCTGACCTTCTTGCCAAAGTGCAGCATCACTCCCTTTATCTGTTGAAAAAGCATTAAGTGATAGGTCCCTCAAGTAGCTGTTCAAATCAGGTCAGGCCAGTGGGATGCCTAATGCTGCAGAATGCCATTGAAATCAGGCACATATTACGATTCCAGACCAGAGCCCAGCAGTGGCTAGGATACTGGACAGAAACTTCAAACATTTATTTTAATATTTTAAGACTGTAAGGAAAGGATATCTTGCTCCTGGAGTGATTTCACACAAAATAGGGATATGATATATTAAAACGAATTGGACTACTAACAGAGTATTAAAATATCTTTAGCATCGCACAAGAAATTACCACTTAAACAATGCTAATCAATACAGTGACACAATAACCCCGAACTGCTATTCTTACTTCTACTCAAACAACAGAACCATGCCAGATCCCAATCCACTTTTAAATACAGTTAGCATTCAGGCATAATTGCTGTGCAGAGATGTCTTGAAACTCCGTTGCGAAAAAGAGAAATTTTTTGAGACTGCTTTAAAGAAAGAGATCTGAAAGAGTCATCCACACGCTAACCCAGGCTTTTAACCCTTGCTCTACCAAATACATATACTGCAATATATCAGAAGTGGCTTCCTTCATCAGTGTTCAAGAAAGCAGATCAACAGGACCCGAGAGGCCCAAAATGGCAGGCGGTGTGCCAAATTAACATTAGGCTCAGAAAATTATCATGATCTCATCATTCTGAACGCTTGCAAAAGATGCATGGCATGCCCACGCCAGCAGCCTTGCTGTCAGTGGCCAGAAGCCGTCTGGCTGACATTTTGAAATTTCAGACTTTCAAAGCACTGGCACCAGCATCACTACAAAAAACAATTTTGTCGCCAGAGAGCCCACCTGTAATTCTCGGTATCCGATCACGCAGACTTATTGATTGCTGATACTTTGTGGTGGAGGCAGCCGCTATAATGTATAATTCCTTTACAAAGGAAACTTTGCCGAAAAAATTAACAATTGCAAAATATGCAGTAATCCCCTTACAAGACCAATCTACTTACATAGACATGGGATGGAATTCTCTCAAACCCCCACTGCCGTGTTTTTATAGCATGATCTTCCTTTGGTACCCTCCATGGCGGGACAGAAAACCCGCCAGAGGCTGGCATGAGCCTCACTTGCATTCTTTGAATGGTATGCAGATGAAGGCCCAATTCTCCCCCCCCCCCCCCCCCCCCCCCCCCCCCCATGCCAGATCTTCCGCAATGCAGGCAGGAAAATACACTGGCCTGAAACACATTTGGAAAAACGTGGCATGTGGATGTCGGAACTCATTAGAACAATGCCTGGGATTGACCCTGGAGTTCAGGATGGAGGCTGCCTGCAACCCTAGACCCTGGGAGATCACAGCAGTGGGTCAGGGCAGTATCTGCTGGTGGACCCTCCAGATTCAGTGTCCTGGAAGGAGTCCATCTTCCAGCCTAAGAATCATTCTGGAGATCTATCTCCGTTCTCAGAAGGTCCATCTTCAGATCTCAGAGTTTTCCCAGAGATCCATCTTCATTTTCAGGAGGTTCACCTTCTTTACTTAATAGAGGGTCAGTGATATTGGGCAGCTTTTCAATATGACACCGAGACACAATGGCAGACTAGGTACCAACCAGGCCTGCCCCGCCACTGATAAGATCCGGGTGCATAACTAATGAAGTTGCGTCCAGAGGATTTGCGAGTTTTCCTGCCAGCCTCCGCAGCGGGAAACATTCCACATTACCACACCGCCACGGGACCGGGTCTCAAAATTGGAGAATTCCACCTTTAATCTCACTAATATAGTTTGTTGGATGCTTCCAAATACCCTGAAATGATGGATTTCAACTCACAAACAAGAGGCTTGCAGGCTAGAATAACTCTGAACGTTATTCACATAGAACCAAGGATAACAAATGGCAAATAATAGAAGAATGATATAAGTACGTACGAGAGAGGCTGGATTTTCACCCAGTCATGCCAACTCAGCAGAGCGTTGAAAATGGTGGTGGCACCTTTTTTTATTATTATTTTTTAACGGGATGTAGGCTTCACTGGTTAGGCCAGCATTTGTTGCCCATCCCTAATTGCCCTTGAGAAGGTGGTGGTAAGTTGCCTTCTTGAACCCCTGCAGTCCATGTGGTGTAGGCATAGCCACTGTGCTATTAGGGAGGAAATTCCAGGATTTTGACTCTCGACAGTAATATCAGCGATTTATTTCCAAGTCAGGATGGTGAGTGACTTGGAGGGGAACCTCCAGTTGGTGGGGTTTCCATGTATCTGTTGCCAATGTCCTTCTAGATGGTACTGGTCATAGGTTTGGAAGGTGCTGCCTAAGGAGTCTGACGTGAATTCCTGCAGTGTATCTTGTAGATGGTACACACGGTTGTTCCTGTGGTTCGGTGGTGGAGGGGGTGAATGTTTCTGGAAATGGTGCCAATCAAGCAGGCTATTTTGACCTGGATGGTGTCAAGCTTCTGAAATGTTATTGGAGCTTCATTCATCGAGGCAAGTCGGAGGTATTCCAAATTACTCCTGACTTGTGCCTTGTAGATGGTGGACAGGCTTTGGGGGGGTCATGAAGTGAATTACTCGCTGCAGCATTCCTAGTCTTTGACCTGTTCTTGTAACCTCAGTGTTTATGTGGCTAGTCCAGTTCCGTTTGTGGTCAATGGTAATCCCCAGGATGTTGATACTGGGGGATTCAGTGATGGTAATGCCATTGAATGTCAAAGGGCAATTATTTGATTCCCTGTTATTGGAGATAGGCATTGCCTGGTGCTTGTGTGGCGTGAATGCAACTTGCCATTTGTCAGCCTAAGCCTGGATATTGTTCAGTTCTTGCTGCATTTGCACGTGGATTGCTTCAGTGTCTGAGGAGCCAAGAATTATGTTGAACATCGTGCAATCATCAGCGAACATCCCCACATCTGACCTTATTTTGGAAGGAAGGTCATTGATGAAGTGGCTGAAGATGATTGGGCCTAGGACACTACCCTGAGGAACTCCTGCAGTGATGTCCTGGGAATGAGATGATTGACCTCCAACCACCACAACCATCTTCCTTTTTGCCGGGTATGACTCTAACTGTGCAGAATTTTTCCCCTGACTCTCATTGACTCCATACTCATACTCGTCCAAATGATGCCTTGTTGTCATACTCTCACATCACCTCTGCGGTTCAGCTCTTTTGTCCATGTTTGAACCAAGGCTGTGATGAGGTCAGGAGCTGAGTGACCCTGGCGGAACCAAAACTGAGCGTCAGTGAGCAGGTCATTGTTAAGTAAGCGCCGCTTGACCACCTCCATCACTTTATTGATGATTGGGAGTAGACTTTTGGGGCAGTAATTGGCCGGGTTGGAGTTGTCGTGTTTTTTGTGTATAGGTTATACCTGAGCAATTGTCCACATTGCCGGGTAGATACTAGTGTTGTAGCTGTACTGGAACAGCTTGGCTGGGGCATGACAAGTTCTGGAGCACAGATCTTCAGTATTATTGCTGCAATATTGTCAAGGCCAACAGAATCTAGTGCTTTCAGCCGTTCCTTGATATCACATTGGGTCAATTGAATTGGCTGAAGACTGGCATCTGTGATGCTGGGGATCTTTGGAGGAGACCACGATTGATCTGGTTTAGTACAGGGCTAAATAGCTGGCTTTTAAAGCTGACCATGGCAGGCCAGCAGCGTGGGTTCAATTCCCGTACCAGCCTCGCTAAACAGGCGCCGGAATGTGGTGACTAGGGGCTTTTCACAGTAACTTCATTTGAAGCCTACTTGTGACAATAAGCGATTTTCATTTCATCATCCACTCGGCACATTTGGCTGAACAATATTGCGAATGCTTTAGTCCTATCTTTTGGGCAGATGTGCTGGGCTCCTCCAACTGAGAATGGCAGATTTCCTTTCCCATAGGACGTTCGTGAACCAATTTTGTATGACAATCGACAATGGTTTTATGGTCATCATTGGACTTTAAATTTCACATATTTATTGGATTAAATTTCCATTGGGGCAGGATTCAAACCCGGGTCTCCAGAGTATTACCCTGGGTCTCTGGATCACCAGTCCAGTGACAAGACCACTGATGAGCCATCAATTGCACGAGAGACGAGTTGCTTTACAAAAGTTAGGCTTTAATAAGCGAGAACTTTGCCCTGCGGTTGTCTACAATAAAATGGATGACCGCAGAGCGTTTCATAAGAACATAAGAACATAACAACTAGGAGCAGGAGTAGGCCATCTGGCCCCTCGAGCCTGCTCCACCATTCAATGAGATCATGGCTGATCTTTTGTGGATTCAGCTCCACTTTCCGGCCCGAACACCATAACCCTTAATCCCTTCATTCTTCAAAAAACTATCTATCTTTACCTTAAAAACATGTACTGAAGGAGCCTCAACTGCTTCACTGGGCAAGGAATTCCATAGAGTCACAACCCTTTGGGTGAAGAAGTTCCTCCTAAACTCAGTCCTAAATCAGTTCCCCTTATTTTGAGGCTTTGTCCCCTAGTTCTGCTTTCACCCGCCAGTGGAAACAACCTGCCCGCGTCTATCCTATCTATTCCCTTCATAATTTTAAATGTTTCTATAAGATCCCCCCTCATCCTTCTAAATTCCAACGAGTACAGTCCCAGTCTACTCAACCTCTCCTCATAATCCAACCCTTTCAGCTCTGGGAATAACCTAGTGAATCTCCTCTGCACACCCTCCAGTGCCAGTACGTCCTTTCTCAAGTAAGGAGACCAAAACTGAACACAATACTCCAGGTGCGGCCGCACTAACACCTTATACAATTGCAACATAACCTCCCTAGTCTTAAACTCCATCCCTCTATCAATGAAGGACAAAATTCCATTTGCCTTCTTAATCACCTGTTGCACTTGTAAACCAACCTTCTGTGACTCATGCACTAGCACACCCAAGTCTCTCTGCACAACGGCATGCTTTAATATTTTATCGTTTAAATAATAATCCCGTTTGCTGTTATTCCTACCAAAATGGATAACTTCACATTTGTCAACATTGTATTCCATCTGCCAGACCCTAGCCCATTCACTTAACCTATCCAAATCCCTCTGCAGACTTCCAGTATCGACTATTTATATCTCGGCAAGGAGGCGTGGTTAACTCAGCCTCTCGACCAATCGGTGAGCTGTCACATGACTGGTCTCAACCAACTGGTCGAGAGGCACATGACCGACCAGGGCCAAAGGTAAGCCGGTGTTCTGCCCCAATGGCAGACAGCTATGCAAATCATATCACCGCATTCACTACACCACTACCTTCTCTTGGAGGCCAATGTCCTGACCCCAATTTTGGCAGATCCTATTTTTGGTGGCAGGAGGAAGGGGGTGGAGTGTGAAATAGACAGGCAAAAACGAATCTGTTGGGAAATTTTTAACTAGTGCTGAGTTCAAACAGACTCTGCTGTCCCAAGAGCTTTTCCCAGCAATGTGGGAAACATAATTTTATGGAGGAGGCATAAATGCTTGTGAAGGGCATATATATGTATTTTTAAGTATGATCTGAAGTGATTTAAATCTCCAGTCCTTTAAAATTGAAAATAAAAACAGTCTACAGCTTTTACCTAGAGCAAAAAAAGGAACTGTTACTGGAATGCATTGATTGACAGACTAGTGGGTAAATTTTAGGAAAACCATTAGCTATTTGTTTTCGCAATTTCAATAGTCTCAAATGTTAGACGTTTAGCTGCTGTTGTATAAAGAATCAAAGGTTCTGCTCCTTTTCACCAACACCTTTATTTCACTTTAACAGACTCTGCACAAAACTCTATCATCACTTCACCTGACACAAAGGCCATCTGAAGCCCCTTCACATATCAGGGTCAATTATTGAATACTTAGCATAAATGAGACAACTAATTGGAATGTCTCTTAACCCATTACTTAACATCGAATGTTTACATTTCCCGAGTTATTTTTATTTAAAGCTGATCCACTTATGAATGCTTGGCTGAGTTTCAAAAGGTCCAAAAGCATTTATGTCCACTGCAGACTGCATAGCTTTTGTGTGACAGTTTTAGGAGGCTGTTAAAGGATTATGGCCAGGATTCTCTATTGCGAGTCTGCCCTGCTACCACTGCGAGCGAGGATGGATAATTTGGCACAGCCAGATTTTCCATTTACTGCAGTGGGTCAGAGAATCCCGCTGCAGTGAACAGATGGGGAGTCCTGCCTTATATGTCTTCTATGTGGTTTGCAAACTGGATCTTTGTTTTTACAACCGTTTGACCACTTGAGGGAATTTCATTTTTTTGAATGGGTCTCATGAGTGAATGTTATTTTTAGAATCAAATGTGTTTGGATAAGACCTCTATTAGATTGCGAGATTTTTTTTCATTTCCACATGGCTCCTTAGTGTGTATTATCATAAATGTAAGAACTACAAGGGTTAATTAAATGTCTAGATCAGCCACTAGATGGAGCTACACATACAAATATACAAGACATTAATGCTAAGCCATGTGGGAGAGAAAAGTGAAGGAGTTAGCTAGAGACAGACTGAAGTAAATATAGTCATAATTTAATATAGTGTAGAGATAAGTTGTAGGTGAGTGTAGATTGTATGTTAATTATCAACTCTGTATTATTTAGGAGTACATGTCGAATCCAAATTAGTAGTGTTAGTAAATTTATAGCTTTGTTCAAGTTAAAGCTATTTTGTGGTCTTTGTGAATTTAGCAACAACCACCCTGCGGTCTGCCCATAGTGAATATGGGTAATTGGTTATGGAGGCAGCCTGAGGTATGGGAGACATGAGAAAGCGAGAGAGTATGAGGAGGTCATGGGGGTATGAGGTCACATGGAGACGGTAAGGGCTTGGATGGGGTGAGGAGGGCGAGGAGTGAAGTGCAGAGTGCACATCAAGCATTTTTCCAGATCAAATCAAATAATAGCTCACGTATCATTCCAATTAACTTAGAATTCTGCTTGTAAGTTTGTACCTGAACAAATCAAATAATACTTCATGCATGAATGCAACCCACATACAGATATCCAACCTCTCATCAGTATAGAGATGGCTCTCAATGAAATCTGAAAGCTGGTTGGTCAGAGACCAAAATAATTTCCAAATACAATTCAAACAGTTTTGTCAGGTAATTGGTTTTAATAATTAAAGAAATAGAGCAGTGCCTGATATAGGACTTTCTTAATAATTAATGACACTTTCATGTTGATGTGATGTAGTTTGGGTGGAGATCATGCAGAATTGCTGTATCATTTGAGAGCCAGGTTTACTAACTAAAGTGGAATCAGACAGAAAGCATTTTGAAAGCAAGGAAACTGAGAGGCATTCCCAATAAATTAGCAAGGTTGGCTAGGCCCGCGCCGGAGTGGCTCCCGCTCCGCCGATTGCGACAAAACTGGCGCCAACGACCTTTGGCGCTACACCGCCCGGCGTCGGGGATGGCCGAAAGGCCTTCGCCGGTCTGCGCATGCGCCGGAGCGTCAGCAGCCGCTGACGTCACCACCGGCGCATGCACGGTGGAGGGGGTCTCTTCCGCCTCCGCCATGGTGGAGCCCGTGGCGGCGGTGGAAGGAAAAGAGTGCCCCCACGGCACTGGCCCGTCGGCCGATCGGTGGGCTCCAATCGCGGGCCAGGCCACGGTGGGGGCACCCCCCGGGGTCCGATCACCCCGCGCCCCCCCCCAGGACCCCGGGAGCTCGCTCGCACCGCCAATCCCGCCGGCACAGAGGTGGTTTAAACCACGTCGGTGGGATTGGCCTGTCAGCGGCGGGACTTCGGCCCATCACGGGCTGGAGAAACACCGCGGGGGGCACGCCGATCGGTGCAGGGTGCCCGCCGAACGGCGGGGCATGATTCCTGCTCCCGCTGATTCCCGGGTGGCAGAGAATTCCAGCCACGGTGTGGGGGGGGGGAGGGATTTACGCCGGCCCCGGGCGATTCCCCGACCCTGCGGGGGGTCGGAGAATTCCGCCCATGGTCTCTTTTGGATGTTCATAAGAATCCTAAATGAAATGCAGGACCAAAGGCGTCCTTCCAACCTTACCCTCCTGTGCCAATAGAATCTCTTTGACTGGAGCCATTGGCTCTCGGAGCTGTTAACACCTGCTTTTTAACCTTCTCTTTTGACGTGTTATCAGAGCCAGGAGGGACAGAGCAGAGGAGCTCCTCCATGCCCGATACAGGAAAACTACTCCCTTCAAACCACAAATCTCTCCCCTTAACTCTCCTCCTGCGAGATCCTCCCAAAAAATGGTAAGGGGATTTTCAGGAGGGTCTCGTGAGAGGAAAGAAGGGCGAGGAGACGGCAATGGGGCTAAGGAAGTTACCATTTCAATAATAATAATAATCTTTATTAGTGTCACAAGTAGGCTTACATTACCACTGCAATGAAGTTACTGTGAAAATGCCCTAGTTGCCACACTTACACGTGTGAATCATGATAAGGAGTGGTTCTGTTACTTCCAGCCCCATAGTGAAAGTTGTGGGCTTACCTTGGTAGGCCTCATCTGTCCCCCCAGCAGTTGCAGACCTCCCAGAAGGAAAAAACAGCAAAATGGGGAAAATGAATATGGGTCTGAGCTGGATATGGATAGAAGGGCTCATTAGAATGAAATGGGGTCATGTTGACATAATATGCCCCAATCTGTCTGTATTCATGAAGTTACTTTTAGGTAGGCCTTCAGGTGGGCACCTCAATCACTTGTTGAACCATAAGACCATAAGACGTAAGAGCAGAATTAGGTCACTCGGCCCATCGAGTCTGCTCCACCATTCAATCATGGCTGATATTTTTCTCATCCTCATTCTCCTGCCTTCTTCCCATAACCCCTGATCCCTTAATAATCAAGGACCTATCCATCTCTGTATGAAAGGCACTCAGTGATTTGGTCTCCACAGCCTTCTGCAGCAAAGATTCCACAGATTCACCACCCTCTGGCTGAAGAACTTCCTCCTCATCTCTGTTTGAAAGGATCGTCCCTTTAGTCTGAGGTTGTGCCCTCTGGTTCTAGTTTTTCCTACGAGTGGAAACATCCTCACATCGTCCACTCTATCCCGACCTCCCAGTATCCTGTAAGTTTCAATAAAATCCCCCCTCACCCTTCTAAACTCCAACGAGTACAGACCCAGAGTCCTCAACCGTTCCTCAGATGAAAAGTTCTTCATTCCTGGGAACCTTCTTGTGAACCTCCTCTGGACCCTTTCCAGGGCCAGCACATCCTTCCTTAGATATGGGGCCCAAAACTGTTCACAATACTCCAAATGGGGTCTGACCAGAGCCTGCAAATTAAAATCAGAAATGCTCTGAAGGGTCCAGATCAAATTGTGTTACCAGCCTTCTCAATTTAACTATCCACCTGCTGAGTTTTTACAGGGTGGCTCTGTTAAAACCAAATCCATCCTTCCAATTCCACCTTCATCCCAACTGATCCAACCATTAATGCTCTCTCTCTTTTCTTCACTTTTTAACATTTCATGACTTTGATATTTTCTTAATTTGTGCTTTCCACATTTTCCTTTGTCCTCCTTAAAAACAAGAATTGAAAGCACCAATAAATCTTTGCACACCCAGACGTCATTGATGTGACACTTCTAATTAGAATCTATACAGTGCAGAAGCAGGCCATTCGGTTCATCGAGTTTGCACCAACCTTCCAAAAGGGCACCCCACCCACGCACACGCCCCCACCCAATCTCCACATAGAACATAGAACATAGAACAGTACAGCACAGAACAGGCCCTTCGGCCCTCAATGTTGTGCCGAGCAATGATCACCCTACTCAAACCCACGTAACCCACATACCCGTAACCCAACAATCCCCCCATTAACCTTACACTACGGGCAATTTAGCATGGCCAATCCACCTAACCCGCACATCCTTGGACTGTGGGAGGAAACCGGAGTACCCGGAGGAAACCCACGCACACACGGGGAGGACGTGCAGACTCCACACAGACAGTGACCCAAGCCGGAATCGAACCTGAGACCCTGGAGCTGTGAAGCATTGATGCTAACCACCATGCTACGTGGACTGTGGGGGGAAATCAGAGCGCCCAGAGAAAACTCACATGGACATGGGGAGAACATGCAAACTCCACACAGACAGTCACCCAAGGCTGGGATGAACCCGGGTCCCTAGCTCTTTGACGCAGCAGTGCTAACCACTCTGCCACCATGCTGTCACACCTAGTGGCAGAAGAGACAGGAAAGTTATATTTGATTGTGAATAGGGCCATATAAAACCTACAATCCTCAATCTACTACATATTGATAACATAATTTTCACAATACAGGCTGAAGAACTGGGCAACACAACAATGAGGCACTGCGACACCACTACTGGCACAGGGGGGGGGTAAATATAGGTCGACACATTAGCATTTTATGTAGGATGCGATCGGACGGCCACACTACACCCAAAATGGCCGTTAGAAGCCAGGAGATCCTCCTGCCGGGATCGACCTGCTCGCAATGCCCCATGAGATCTAATGCAATCTGTCGCGAGGTTACGATGTGAATCCCGCCCACTTTGGGCAGGATGACTTTTTGGAAAATGTGCATATTGGATGTCCGTAAGATCCATGCTCGCGTGAGTTTCCTCTGGGTGCTCCGGTCCAAAGATGTGCAGATTTGTGGGGGAGTGTGCCTGGGTAGGGTGCCCTTTTGGAAGATTGGTGCTGACTCGATGAGCTGAATGGCTTTCTTCTGCACGGTACAGCTTCTAATTAGAAGTGTCACATCAATAACGTCATACAGCTAGTCTCACTCAAAGATGCAATTCCGCGAGAAACCCAAGGCCTTAGATTCAATCCCTTTTGCCTTGGCGACCTTGGGCGAGTGCCTTTCAGCACTGGCGTCCACAGAAAGAACAACACTACACTTGGTGGGGTTTCCCAGGGAACCGGAGGTCCCCAAATGCTTGCCTGCTGGGCAGGGTGGTACCCTGGCATTGCTGGTGCCATCTGGGAACCCTGGTATTGCCAGCCTGACACCCTTGTAGTGTCACTGGGATGCCAGCCTGGCACTGAGAAGGTGCCCAAGTGGTGCTACCAGCTGGCAGGGGCACTGTCAGTGTACCAGGTTGGCACTGCCAAGGTGCCAAGCTGGCATTTTTCACGCGAAAGCAATCGGACCAGGGTTGTCCTGTGTGGGTGTTGGGGGTATGTAGAGAGGGGCCCAGGGGCCCCCTCATAGTGAGTTGAGGCTTGGAGGGGTGGAGGGGGCGGGGGGGGGGGGGGGGGGGGGGGGGTCGTGTTGGGGACTCCAGAGATCGGGCCGCCATTTGATCTCTCGCTGCACTGAGGTATTCCGGCAATCAGAGCTCCTCATGCAGAGAATGGGGCTATAGGCGGCTTCAACCGCGCGTTCCCCGCTCAGGCCCCCTATCTATCCCGAGTAACTTTAATACTCAAAAATATACTTGTATGCTGCCAGCAGTGATGCCCATTGCTGGATCCTGGCCCAAGTTATTGTCGGTATCATTTTATCCTCTTTGAAAAGTGACGTCCCTAGACTTATTGATGAAACTTTTGACTGCAAAAATCATGGCTAGTCCTTTCTTTTCAATTTGTGCTTGGTGGTGCTCTGCGCCAGCTAAGGTTCTTGATGCATAGGCTATCGGCCACTCTGTCCCATCACCCCACTCATGGGATAACACGACCCAAATGCCATAAGGGGAGGCATTACAAGTGAGGATCAGTGATTTTGATGGGTCGTAATGTGCCAGTAGTCTGGAGGATAGCAGCTGGTGCTTCACTCTGACAAATGCATCTACTTTGTGGCGCCTATCATGCTAATTTTTGGTGCTTCTTTAGAAACACGTGCAGCGGCGCAAGTATGGTGGGCAGATTGGGAATAGATTTTCTGTAATATCTGGTGAGCCCGAGGAATGGCCTTAGCTATGTTGTGTACTCAGGTGTTGGGGTATGTTTGTTGGCTCAGGCGTTCTCCTGCATAGAATCCATAGAATCCCTACAGTGCAGAAGGAGGCCATTTGGCCCATCAAGTCTGCACTGATGCTCTGAAAGAGGACCTAACCCAGAACCACACCCACGCCGTATTTCCGTCACCCCACCCAACCTGCACATCCCTGGACACTAAGGGGCAATTTTAGCATGTCCAATCCACCTAACATGCACTCGCATTCAACGTGGGCAGCAGGTTCAATTCCCAGCGTGGGTCTCTGTCTGTGCGGAGTCTGCACATTCTCCCTGTGTCTGTGTGGGTTTCCTCCGGGTGCTCTGGTTTCCTCCCACGCGTCCCGAAAGACGCGCTGTTAGGAAATTCGGACATTCTCAATTCTCCCTCTGTGTACCCAAACAGGCGCTGGAATGTGACGACGAGGGGCTTGTCACAGTAACTTCATTGCAGTGTTAATGTAAGCCTACTTCTGACAATAAAGATTATTATTATCTTTGGACTGTGGAAGGAAATCGGAGCACCCAAAGGAAACCCATGCAGACACAGGAAGACGTGTAATAGTGTAAAGACATGGGAAGAATGTGCAATCTCCACACGGACAGTGACCCCGGATTGAACCCCAGTTCCTTGGTGCCATGATGCAGCAGTGTTAACCACTGCGCCACTGTGCTGACCCCAAGTGGTTGTTCATATAAGACAGAGATGAGGAGAAATTTTTTCCCCCCAGAGGGTCGTGAATCGTTGGAACTCTCTTCTTCAATAGGCAGTGGAAGCAGCTTTTTTGAATATATATAATATATATTTTTTAAAAACATTTTATGAAGGCATTTATGGTTTTATAACAAGAAAAGATACAAATGCAAATGTAAACATAGTTCAGTGCATAACACATCCCTCTATCTCCCACTATTCCCGCCTAATCTAAGCCTAATTCCCCCCTACCACCCCTTAACCCATAACATATATATATATTATATATACATTTGGCCAACCTCCATAAAACTCCAATTTAGCCAATGATGTGAGTCATGATAGTACACTCGTTGTGATGCGAAAATCGTTTTCCCAATGAGGCTGAGTTTGAGTTTGATTAATTTCTTCTGTTCAAGGTTATGAAGCTAGATTCTCAACAGCTTAACATTAAGCCCCCTGGGCTTTGAAGACAGCATTTTCTGAAAATTCTTGTTCCTTTAATATATGCTATGTATTGAGGCTTTCAGACTGATAAAATCAAATGGTCTAATACCTAAATGATTGAAATATATTCATCTTATGTGTGGTAACAAATCCTTAATTCCAAATACAATTTTGTTTGAGACATGCTTGAAAGGCCAGACAGGAGAAAAACCTTTTGTTTTTAATGCTGGTCATAAATCTGTGACTATCAGTGCAGGAATTCAGATTTCTAACTTCAGATATTATAGTCAATGTGAGAAATCTATATAATCATTCAAGCACAATCAGATCATCAGTGCCCTCCATTTGAGCATTAGACTGGCGTGCGGTGAGTTCCTACTTGTCATAAATTTACATGCCATGCATACACATTAGTGTGAAGCTTTTTGTCATTATATCCTACCGTCAGCGGCGCACGGGAACCTTGTGGCACCCAGTTCAGGATTGTCGAAATGTGTCGTGCACCAGTCAGATTTGTCAGCAGCCCAGGGGTTTTCCTGACTTAACCTTAGGGCGAAAGGAAGCAGAGCAGGAGAATGGACTCTAGCATTTAGGTTCACGAGCCAGCCCAACCATCTTCAGCTGTTTCCTCAATGACCTTACTTCCAACATAAGGTCAGATTGGGGGGATGTTCGCTGATGACTGCACAAAGTTCAGCACCATTCGTGACTCCTCTGAAACAGAAAGAGCCCACATGCAAATGTAGCAAGACCCGGACAATATCCGGGCTTGGGCTGACAAGTGGCAAGTTACATTCACCCCACACAAGCGGCAGGCAATGACCATCTCCAAAAAGCGAGAATTAAACCATCGCCCCTTGAAATTCCATCACTGAATCCCCGCCATCAACAACCTGGGGATTACCATTGACCAGAAACTGAACTGGACTAACCATATAAATACTGTGGCTATAAGAGCAGGTCTGAGGCTAGGATTAGCTCACCTCCTGACTCTCCAAAGCCTGTCTACCATCTACAAGGCATAAATCAGGAGTGTGAGTTACCCACTTTTCTGGATATGCACAGCTTCAGCAACACTCAAGAAGCTCAACACCATTCAGGACAAAGCAGCCTGCTTGATTGCTATCCCCTTCCACAAACATTCACTCTTCACCACCAAAACATAGTAGCAGCAGTGTGTACCATCTCCAAGATACACTGCAAGAACTCACCGAGGTGCATTAGGCACCACCTCCCAAACCCATGAACACTGCCATCCCGAATCACAAGGGAGCAGATACCTGGGAACACCACTTTCTGGAAGTTTCCCTCCAAGTCATTCACCACCCTGACTTGGAAATATACCGCTGCTCCTTCACTGTTGCTGGGTCGAAATCCTGGAACTCCCTCGATAATAGCACAGTAGCTGTTGCAATACCACATGGACTGCAGCGGTTCAAGAAAGCTGCTCACCACCACCTTCTCAAGGGCAATTAGGAGTGGCACGGTGACACAGTGGTTAGCACTGCTGCCTCATCGTGCTCGGGACCTGGGTTCAATTCCGGCCTTCTGAGACTGTCTGTGAGGAGTTTGCACTTTCTCCCCCTGTCTGCGTGGGTTTCCTACGGGTGCTTCATTTTCCTCCCCCAGTGCTAAGATGTGCATGTTAGGTGGATTGGCCATGCTAAATTGTCTCTTTGTGTCCCAAGATGTGTAGGTTAGGTGGGGTTACAGCAATGCCCACATCCCGTATAAATAAATTTTTTAAAGGGTGAGTTGGTGGTGAGGGGACTGTGGAGTGGGGCTGGGGACATGGGAGAGTGAAGTGAGAAGGGCCTGGCGCACTGTGTGTGATGGGGGATGGGTGTGTGGACAGATAGTCAAGGTAAGAAAATCTGGCACTTGAAGGGTGACGTCAGCAGTGTCCACATGTGGATCTGTCTCAAGGTATTGCCTGGCAGAGTCCTTAGACATCTTTGAGTTCAGCTATAGCATTTCAATTATACTCATTGAGAGTGATCTTGGACACTCTCCTTTGCAATGCACAGAGGGGATGGCCAGCTGAGCCTGTAAGCTCAATCGTGAACCTCAGAGTAGTGAGTACAGTACAACACTGGACACTAAAAAGTCAACAAAAATAAACAATTGTTTCTTCTGCAATAAAGAGATTGTCCCGAACTCCCCTGTGGCCATCAATACGTGCCAACCATGAGGAGTGCCAGTACAGTTAGCTCTCCGATCAAGCTTGTCTCAGCGAATAATGATGATGTACACATGTCTCAAGTGAAACCAATGTAATGTGAAATATTTTAAAGTGAAATTTAATTTTGAATAACATCCACTGTAGCACAATGGTTAGCACTGTTGCTGCACAGCGCCAGGGACCTGGGTTCGATTCCCGGCTTGGGTCACTGTCTGTGCATAGTCTGCACGTTCTTCCTGTGTCTGCGTGGGTTTCTTCTGGTTTCCTCCCACAAATCCCGAAAGACACGCTTGATTGGTGAATTTGACATTCTGAATTCTCCCTGTGTATCCGAACAGGTGCCGGAGTGTGACGACTAGGGGATTTTCACAGTAACTTCGTGCAGTGTTAATGTAAGCCTACTTGTGACACTGATAATAATTATTATTTGTGTTCATAAGTCTTTTTTTAAATTTTAAAGTAGCCAATCCTTTTTATTTCCAATTCAGGCCCAATTTAGCGAGGCCAATCCACCTACCGTGCATATCTTTGGGTTGTGGGGGTGAGACCCACGCAGACATGGGGAGAATGTGCAAACTCCACACGGGCAGTGACCTGGGGCCGGGATCGAACCCAGGTCCTCGGCGCCATGAGACAGCAATGCTAACCACTGGGCCGCCCTTGCTCCCAAGTCTTATGTTAATGGTTGGATAGGGAACTTGGGGCCATGATGCACACAGCCTCCCTGTTTGGCCAGCAGGCTCTGCAATAGGCCATCTATAAATGCAGCATTGCCCGCTGACAGTGGGTTTCACCAATGAAACTATTTCCTCACTGCTAAATTACAGGTGTTTTTCCATTCACATTGCTGGCACTTGGAATTTTACTGATAATTGCGTGGGAATTGCCAAGAAAAGAGAAAGCAGAAGTTTCAGTCACATCAGGAATAGCACATTGGTGTCAAAATCCTAGAGAATGGGTCTGTACTTGGAACTGGTGGGAAGTGACAAGGTGTGTCCCACAAGGATCTGTGTTGAGGTCTCAACTGTCCATCATATCAAGAACTTGGATCACACACTGGAGAGCCACATTCCAAGTTTTATGTTGGCACAAAGATTGGTGTGATATAAATACTGCAGATGTGAGTGTAAAATTGCAAAGAAGCATTGATAGATTCGTAGAATCCCAACAGTGCAGAAGGATGCAATTTCGGCCAATCCAGCCTGTACCAACCCGCTGAAAGAGCACCGTACCTCGGCACACTCCCCCCACCCTATCCCTGTAACCACATATAAGCTGCACACCTTTGGACACGAAAGGGCAATTTAGCATGGTCAACCCACCTAACCTGCACATCTTTGGGAGTTTGGGAGGAAACCAGAGCACCCGGAAGAAACCCATGCAGACATAGGCAGGAAGTGCAAATTCCACACAGTCACCCAAAGCTGGAATTGAACCCAGGACCCTGGCGCTGTGAGGCCGCAGTGCCACCGAGTGGGCCAAACCGTGGCAGATGGATTAGTTGCTGGTAAATGAATCCACCTTGGACCAAAAAAGGATACATCCAAGTTTATTTTTTTTATGGTGCAAAGCTGGAACCAACGGAGATCCAAAGAGTTTTAGAATTCATGTACACAGATCACAAAAATGTAGTGGTCTCGTACAAGAACAATCAAAAAGGAAGTAAAAGTATGAACACTGTGCCACTCCTTCTGAAGGGCAATCAGGGATGGGCAATAAATGCTGGACTAACCAACCACTTGCCGGAAGTGAGTAAAAAAAACACAAAGCAGTAGATTCTAGTTCAATTAATAATGTAAAATTTGCCAGCAGTAGATTTTTGCTAGCCAAAAGTATCAAAGGGATGTGGAGCCAAGATAGTTGAATGCTGTTAGAATTCAGAGCAGTCATATTCTGGCTGGCTGGTAGAACAGACTCGACTGGTTGTTTGGCCTTCACCTGTTCCTATGTCTGCTTGGATTTTACTATTGTTCTGAATAGTTTGCCCTGTAATTTTCCAATATTCTTTTCCCTTTGTATCTTTTTCTGACGAAGCATAAAAGCTGCTTTGTCCGAATCACAATGGGCGTGTTCCACCAACTGTTCACGGTGGCGGGAAATTCCGGTCCCAAGCCGGCGCGTGGGTTTCCCGCCGTCGAGGTGGGCAGTCACCGGGAAATCCTATTGACAACGGCGGAGTTAGTAAATCCCGCTGGCGGGCCGCCTACGCTGCCAAAATACACGACGGATTGGTCGGTAAATCTTGCCCAATGATGCTGGAGGAAAGCACAAGTATTTGAAATGTCATTTGATGAGGAACTGGAGAAGAGACCCAAGGTCAAAATGAGTTTCCTACGCTTATTTCATGTCACGGTCTCATCTTATTCGTTATTACGCCTGACTTTGCATTCTTCATTCAACCAGTAAAAAAAAGCCTTGCTTTTCCTGCCTGGTGCAGTTCAGGTTGAAACTATGAGTTGTCAAGCATACCTCAACCTGGTCCTCTGTCAACCAGTTAAAGTGACACTTTTATATTTTATATATCTTTCTCTCTTTGAAGCTAAAGCATCATATGACAAATTATTGAAAATTAAATGAAATGAAAAATGAAATGAAAATCTCTTATTGTCACGAGTAGGCTTCAATGAAGTTACTGTGAAAAGCCCCTAGTCATCACATTCCGGCGCCTGTTCGAGGAGGCTGGTATGGGAATTGAACCGTGCTGCTGGCCTGCCTTGGTCTGCTTTAAAAGCCAGCGATTTAGCCCAGTGTGCTAAACCAGCTAGCAAGATAACACACTAGTTGAAAACCTATTTTACTGCAATTATATAGGGTATTGGTGAGACCACACCTGGAGTATTGTGTGCAGTTTTGGTGTCCTTATCTGAGGAAGGATGTTCTTGCCATGGAGGGAGTGCAGCGAAGATTCACCAGGCTGATTCTTGGGATGGCGGGACTGTCATATGAGGAAAGACTAAATCGATTAGGGTTATATTCATTGGAATTTAGAAGAGTGAGAGGGGGGTCTCAGTGAAACTTATAAAATTCTAACAGGATTAGACAGGGTAGATTCAGAAAGAATGTTGCCGATGGTGGGGGAGTCCAGAACTAGGGTTCATAGTTTGATGATAAGGGGTAAACCTTTTAGGACTGAGGTGAGGAGAAATTTCTTCACCCAGAAAGTGGTAAATATGTGGAATTCGCTACCACAAAAAGTTGTTGAGGCCAAAAGGTTGTGTACTTTTAACAATAAGTTAGATATAGCTCTTGGGGCTAAAGAGATCAGGGGATAGGGGAGAATGCAGGATCAGAGTATTGAACTTGATGATCAGCCATGATCCTACTGAATGACGGAGCAGGCTCGAATGGCCAAATGACCTCCTCCTGCTTCTATTTTCCATGTATGTTTCTATGTATTTATGCAACACCAATTTCTCACTACTTGTTTGACAGGAAGGTTACTTTTTCCATGTATTAATTGATATTTTTGTAGTATTAATGGGGAGAGCCACCATGGGAAAATAGATCGGCCTGTGCCGATAGAATCCCATCCTTTCAGTGGCTCCGTTTTCCAGCAGAAGTGTGAGCCAGGAAAATCCAGATACGAATAGCCACATTTAAATTAGTGCTCACATGTAAAAATCACCACGTTTCACATCCCCTGTCATTAACACTTTACTGACACTGGCTGTTACCAATGGCAACATACAATAACTGCCCAGCCTTGCAACAATTAAATGCCCAAAGTTGGTAGTGTAATTAATGCCAGGTCTATTGATTGTCACTTTTATGCAAGTTGTCCTTCCACCAGCAATTGCAACTTCTGGTCCATCATCGGGCGGCATGGTAGCACAGTGGTTAGCACAGTTGCTTCACAGCTCCAAGGCCCCAGGTTTGATTCCCGGCTTGGGTCACAGTTTGTGCGGAGTTTGCATGTTCTCCCAGTGTCTGCGTGGGTTTCCTCTGGATGCTCCGGTTTCCTCCCACCATCCAAAGATGTGCAGGTTAGGTGGATTGGCCACGCTAAATTGCCCTTAATGTCCAAAAAAGGTAAGGTGGGGTTACTGGGTTACGGGATAGGGTGGAGACGTGGGCTGAAGTAAGGTGCTCTTTCCAAGAACCAGTGTAGACTTGATGGGCTGAATGGCTTCTTTCTGCACTGTACCTTCTAAATTCTATCGCACTGTTATATGTCCCTGAACTCAGCAGCAATTCCACCCTTTACCCCTCACCCCCTGTATCCCAAATGCTGATGGGAAGGCTGTTCGGAACCAGCTCAAACACAATTGAAACTAGGCTGGGAAATCGATTTGGGTCAGCCAATGGACACAAACTTCCTCCCACCCTGTCAACATTATGCTGGTGACCCCAGCAAGTGGCAAATTGAGGCTAAAGAGCTCAGAAATTCCTTTGGCAAAATTGATGGAATCATATACATTTCTCTTGATATTTGTAAAAGCTTTCATATACGCAGATACAAAATCACTCTGATTTTCATTATTTCAGCTGATAACTCGAAAGTGCTTTAGAGTCACCATCCTCCATTAAGTATTTTTCACACATTGAAATGCAGATCCTGCTTTGGCAGAAAGTGCAGACTGCTAAGGCCCACAGCATAGCATGGTGTGATCATAGCGAAAAGCTGCTATTAAATAGAAGCACAATAAGATGGAGGTTTTTTGAATATTCAGCACAACAGTATTGCACACACTTTATTGCAGCAATTATTTCTACCTTGAAAAATTAATTTGCTAATTACATTACTCCAACATCAATGTGATCATAGTAATCGAGGAGTAGGAGTTTAACATAAATCAAACTCATACACAGCCTCTGCTCTGAAGCAGTCCTCCAACCAGCCATGTGGTACAGAATCAATATTGTGTTTTTTATAAGATACGAGCGAGCGAAATCTCTTCTTTACACTGTGCCAGATGGGTAAATTCCATTAAGGAATTGTCTCTTCCAAGCATGCAACAAGATTGCAATTGATTTAAAATACTTTTGGGTGAACTCTCCGTTTCATAAATGAGAGGGAAGTCAGTAACCATGGAGCTGTGCATTAGAAGGTTTTACTATACCTTATTAGAGGTTTGCTAAAAAACTTACACAAATTCTGGAGCAACATGATCTATTCTGATTATATAATTCCTGTATATAAATGTTCTCTACAGTGCCACAAGAATAATAACCAATAAAAACATTTCCAATGATTAGCTACAGAAAGATGAAGTGGATACTTTGCAGGAAGCATATGTAATGTATTCACCAAGAGTTGCTTATTGAATATCCTCTTGGTTGTTTAACAAGCATCATAATTCTGGATAACAGTCACTGAACACATCTTGGAAATGTAATAACCAGTGATAGAGACCTGACATAAACACTTCTGTATGGCTATTGTCATTCAATGGAAGGCATTAGCAAACAACTCAAATCGGTTATACAATTTGGCTTTTAATTTAACAGGCTTTGCCAAAATATTGTACATTTGCCATTAGAATAAAAATTGGTATGATCTTTTCTTTCTCTTTGGCTTCCTAATCTCTCACAATATTGACATGACGCCAGATTGTCAAGCCTCCATATTATAAAACCATGCTGGATTCTGCAAACAAGCCACATTTTCAAGGGCAGGTTTTTCCTGCACAAAAGGTCTGTGGTTTTCTCACGTACAGTAATTGTTGCAACCTGTGAGGGTCCCCAGCACTTCTGTGCCTTGAATACAAATGTGACAGGCTTGCAGTCTTTTGCTTCATTCAAAAATTACAGGAATGGGAGACCTCTTCTGTGGTTCTCTACACTTCTACCTCATGATGTTTAATTATATGCCGTTTTCAGAACACAATTTGGCAGAAATTATAGGTTGGAACACACACACAAGCAGGGGTTAACCAGCAAGCAATTTTTTCAACATCCCCAGTTTTCGAAAGATCTACAACATGAAGAGCTGATTATAAAAGGATGATAGGAGCACTGGTACTACATATTGTCGCACCATATTTTCCCATTTACTCCCTCTCAAATGTTGAATCATTATTTTCTCTGGAGGCAAAAATGCATGTGAAATTTCAAAAGCAAATTATTTGTTAGTTTCACATTTACTTGGAGAATTACTCACAAGTCTGTAACACAGTGATCAGTGCTGTAACTGGTTAATTGTTTGGTATGTCTGAAGAAATAATTATTAAAGACCTTTGGCCATTTAATTGATTATTCACCTAGATACTGATTATTGTAACGTAAGAGCATCGCAGGGAAAACATTTATTAAGGAATGTTATCTTAGTGGTAAATTTTTACCATGTCTATGAGGAACCTTAGGAATTAAATGCAAAGACGTTACACATTGAGAGGCTGCTGCTGTGTGCATTTGCTAACCGCTGTCATCGGAAAGCTATAAATAAAGCACATTGCAGCGCATCCATTTGCCTGGTGATCATTTGAAATGCAGGGAAATGTATATGTTCAATATTCATTATTGGCCCAGCAGCTAAAAGGCAGATCTGAAAAGTCAGAAAGAAATGCAGGAAGTGAAAAGCCACATTGGCAAAGAAGGCAGCGTCCCACCTTTAATCTGAATATTTATATGGGGGATTCACTGGCTGCCATGTGACAACTCCACGCCGCCTATAACATTCAAGAGCACATCACTTGGAGCAATCTGGATTGTGGCAGGCTCGGCAGTTTGCACTTGACTGGCTAATCAGCCAGTTACCGTGTCTGAGCGGAGCCTCTGTCAAGGAAGGCAGAGGACAGCACGGCAGAAAGAGCAAGGCACCGATTGTTACTATAGACTCAGCAGCAGCAGCTGTGGCAGGGAGACGTCAGCATATGTGCCGTCCTGATTCTCCAGGTGAACACTCTTTAGAGACAGAGCTATAAAGGCATCGCACAGAAGCTTGCTCACTGCACAGACCTGCTTCTGAAACTCCCCTCTCTAACTGCTGGGCACCGAGCCTGTCTATCGTTGTTCCGGTTTGGTCTTCACCGTCGGATTCAGCACAAATGATGAACTTTCTGCGCCGGAGGCTTTCTGATAGCAGCTTTATTGCTAATTTGCCAAATGGATACATGACTGACCTGCAGCGGCCAGATCCCCCTCAACCCCCTCCGCCGGTTTCCCCCACCCCAGAAAGAAGGCAGTCGAGCCAGTCCACAGGAAGCAGCTTCTTCAGCTCCATTTCAAATGCTGTCAAGCAAACTACGGCGGCGGCCGCTGCCGGATTAGTGGAGCAAACATCCACTGGGGCTGCCAAGAAAGCCAAAATCCTCCTCGTCATTGATGAACCGCACACCGACTGGTAGGTGCTCATTCAGACAGAATAGCAGAACTGCTCTTGCCACTATCACTGTTCCCTTCTAGTCGATAGCGTAAAATCACTCATTAAAATGATGTTCTGAGGGAAATCGTTTCACAGTTCAGTTACTCTGAAAAATACATAGATTAAAATGAGAGCACTAGGGCTAATAAATGCTTTTGCCTGTTTTGGGGGCTATTTGTCAGTGATGCAATACACATAAAGGCAGATTCTTCAGTAAATTGTATTTATTCCCTTTTATTTAAACAGCACTCGGATGGCTGGGGGTGTGGAATTGTGGTTTAATTGAGTTCTTAGAAACAAGCAGCTTGTACTCGCTGCTTTCCTTCTTGATATTAATTGCCATGCAGGAATACTCGAGAGGGAGGAGGGGGGTATACCCAAAGTGCTGCTGTAACTCTCATGAGTCTTTACAACCTGTCACACTGCACTGCAGAGCAGCTAGCGTGTGTTTTCCAGATCTTGAATCATGTTTCCTCTGCTAGACAACAGTCACAAAATACAAAATTAACCCCTCCTTTAAAAAATAATTATCAGGATGTTGCATTCTCTTAGACAACCGTTATATTGACACGTAGAAGCTTATATTCAATATAAGCACTTCATCACTGGCAATAGTATTTCATTCAAAAGCCAAAATTTCCTGCTTCACTGTACAAGAGTCTTAACAAATGTGTGAAAAAAAAAAATCCTATAAATTACCTCCGGTCTGGAGCGGCTGGAAACATAAGATTAGTCTTGAAAACAAAACATATTTTCAAAGAACATTTATTGTCAGCCTACATCTTCTGAAATTATGAAATTAAACATCCGTCACAATTAACCTTTCGCTGTGTATGATCCAGTCATGAATGCTTGACAGTAACATTATTAATGTTTTTATCAAAGGAGATTGGAGCTCCTGTGGTAGAACCATTCTTTTCACGATTTATTGGAAATGTGTCTTCACTGTTGTTCACATCTCCGGTCAGAGGTCCCTGTGCCGTGTTACAGTATTTGAGTTAGTTGTGTTGCCATGACACCTCTTGCCCTGTTGTGAATTATGAGTAAGTTGCACCTACACAGATGCTGAGCAACGCCCATCCTTCCATGACATAATTTCCAAATAATTGAACTGATGTTAGAGGGAAGCTGATAAGCCCTCAGTCGTGTTATTTAAATGCAATTTGTGGCAGAGAAAGGGGTGGTCATGGCAACCTGAGTGCTCAAGTAAATGAACAGTTTATTCCATAGCTCTGTCATTGTATGTAATCTTGCAACAAGCAATTAATGTAATACAATTGGTCAGTCAATTGCAAAATTGATAGAGACGGGTACATGGAGACGTTTGTCAGCAAAACTCATTCATTTTGAGACAATTGGCTTTCAAAATGTCCTTGATCAGAAAATATTTTGGAATATTAATTTCCGAAATGCCTACTCTTTGCTTTAAAAAGGCCGCAGCACTCTCACTATAAAGCACTAAAGAACGTGACCATGTACCTCTTACACACAGGTACTGATCTATTTTGAATCTGGCCTCAGGATTTTAATCAAGATAGAGTTCTCTATCAGACACTGAGGGAACCTATGTTTTGTTTTTTGTTTTTTGCTTTTCCAGTTGCTTATAAAATCAGTATACTCTTGTGTTCCAGGAGGTATTAATCTTCACAACCCTTTCATTTCATGTATTTATCCTGCATGTTTATGTTTACTGTGTTCCTGGCATCAAATGCAGCAGAACATAACAGGAAACATATCAGATTCCTTGCTGTGTTAATTTACAAACCTTCAGACATCCTGACTTATTAGGTTGCATAATAAAATATTTGCTATTTATTTCTTTTGCAACTGTGTGAAATCAATACTTCATTATTATACTCAGTAACACTGGACTTTTATGTGTTTTATTACATACAATTCGTGAATATGCTGCAAAAATGTTCCGGTTCTCAAATGGTTGCAGATAATAAAATTAATTTATATCACATTCCTGCTCATCACAGAGTGAAATGAATACACTTTGGTTGAAAATGCTGACTTTTCACTTACACAACAGAAGTTGTTCTGATAAATGTCAATTATTCAAGCTTGTTACCAATTTATAAAAATGATTTATTTGAATCTAAAAATGTACAATTAACTTAAACTAACACTTAACAAGAAAAATAAAAGATGGTGAGTTAAAAAACAGTATCAGCTAAATTGTTATTTTTATATGACCAGTTGTGTTAATGATGCTCCTCAATTTGTAATTTACCAACCTGTTGCATTAAATATGAGAATTTGTTACCCTTAGATCACCTTTTGCTTCTCTCAAGGCACCGCAGTAGAATTGTCTTTTTAGAAAGTTCATGAAGGCTGCAGTAGTTGTCTTACGACCTTAAAAGGTAGCACAATCGTTGAAACTAGGCAACTGTATCTTTTGTCTTTTGCAAACACTAAGATTCATCTGAATCTCATGAGTCGCAACGATCTGGGTCTCGCCATCGCTGGGCAAAATCCAGATAGCCGTATTCTCCTGGGGTCCGGGAAGTAACAGCCACACCTGGGAGTACTTGCCGGGCACTGTTTAGCACTGGTTCACACGTGGGCCAGGTGTAATGGCATCTGTGGGGCGGTCTCCCAGGCCATTAGAGACCCCTGAATGGTCTGCCCCTGGGCAGGGTGGTACCTTGGCACTCCAACTGGCACCCGGTTACCTTGGCACTGCCATCCTCGAGCATATGGTGGTAGGCCTTCTTCTTTTTCCACTGGAGTCCATTTGGTAAAATTATTTCCACAAAGCAATTCGGTGGCAAGTTCTAGGATGTTGACCCAACAATGATGAAGGAACAATGATACATATCCGAGTTGGTTAGCATGTGATTTGAAGGGGAACTTGAAGATGATGGTGTTTCCATTCACCTGCTGCCCTTGTGCTTCTACATAGTGGAGGTCCGATTTTGGAGGTCCTGCGAAAGAACACTTAGCATTTTGCTGAAGTGGAAATTTTAGATTATACACAATCACTGTACGCTGGGTCTGGAGAAAGTGAAATTTTAAGTTTCTGGATGGGGTAGCAATTAAGCGTACTGCTATGTCCTGAAGAGTGTTGAGCTTCTTGAGTATTGTTGCAGCTGTACCAATCCAAGAAAGTGAAGAATGTTCCATCATATGTCTGACTTGTTATCAGAAGGCGAACAGACAGTTGGGAGAGCCCTCAGCTGATTGAGAGACAGTCAAAGTATACTTGGGAATTGGGGCAGGGGAGGGTGTATAAGAGGAGGTGGTGTTCCAGTATTGATCAAGGAGTCAATTACTGCTATGAGGAGTAGTAGGCTCCTCAACTGAGGTGATATAACTTAAAAACAAAAAGGGACAATCGCATTTCTGGGAGTATACTGTAGGCCGCAAAACAGCCAGGAGCAATAAAACAGCAGATATGTGTAGTGATCTCTGTGTATATCAATATACGTGACCAATGTATGTAAAACTAGTACAGTCAATTCAACACTAGATGTCTCACTATCAAGTGATACAAAAAGGACTTTCCTGCTCTTTCTGAGAGTGTGCTTCAGGAGAGTGAACAGACAAGACATACAATAGTCAGAGAAAGAAGTTGAATAGCTAGAGAGAGAGAGAGAAGTTAGTTCATTATTACATTGTTTAGTTATCTTTACTGTACTTTATTTCTTTTACTAGTTGAGTATTAAGTAAAAAGGACTCACAAATATTATTTATGTTACTCAGTAAATTAGTTCATCTTTACAAGAAGACTATTGTTCATTTCATGAATTCGGCTGGTTCAAAAGAGTAATATACTATATTGCACGAGATAATATAACAATATGTAGGCTAATCTCAGAGAAATGTAAAAATAATAAGGTATTAATAGTAGAGGATTTCAACTTCCCCAATACTAATTTGTATAGGCAAAGTGTGACCGGCTTAGAGGGGGTGGAATTCTTAAAGTGAATCCAGGAGAGCTTTTTGAGACAGCACGTAAAAAGTCGGACAAGAGAGGGGGTGGTAAATGTTGATGTTCAGAGACACTTGGGTGTATTTTTACAAGGAACACAAAGTTAGCATGTAGGTGCAGCAAGCAACTAGGAAGGGAAATGGCATGTTGGTCTTCATTGCAAGGAGATTGGAGAACAAGAATAATCACGTTTACTGCAAATATGTAGGACCACACCTGTGCACAGTTTTGATCTTCATAGCGAAAGAAGGATGTACTTGCCGTGAAGCCTCTACAGCGAATGTTCACCTAGATTGGTTCCTGGAATGAGAAACTGACCCATTATTATCTGGAGTTTAGAAAAATGATAGGTGACCTTATCGACACAAACACAATTATGATGGGCTTGACAGGGTAGATAGTAAAAGGTTGTTTCCCTTTGCTGGGGAATATCAAACATGGTGGAGGGGGGGGGGGGGGGGGGGGGGAGGATCAGGGTCAGGATGTGGGGGTCAATCATTTAGGACTGAGAGAAGAAGAATTTTTATTTCACTCAAGGGGTTGTGAATATTTGGAATTGTGAATCCCAGAGGGTTGTGGTGTTACATTGCGGTGTATATTCAAGATTGAAATGAATAGGTTTTTGGTCTCAAGAAATCGAGGGTTACGGGGAGCAAGTGACAAGGTGGAATTGAGGTAAAAGATCAGCCTTGATCATATGGGATAATGGAGAAGTCTCAGGGGGCTGAATGGTGCATGGCTGATCCTTATCTAGCTGCATGTGACCATGGATTGCTTCAGTCACTGAGGTATTGGAAATGGCGATGAACATGGTGCAATCATCAGTGAATATCGACGATGAATGGAAGGTCACTGATGTAGCAACTGAACATAGCTTGTCTGAAGCCACCAGCCTGAAGAATTCCTGTAATTGGGTTCTGTGGCTGAAATGATTGACTTCTAAAAAAAACAGTTGCCATCTTCTTTTCTGGCGGGTATGACTCCAAATACTGGAGGGTTTTCTTCCTGATCACCATTGACCAGTTTTACTTGGGCTCCTTGGTGCCACGCTAGTCTGAATGCTGCCTTGGTATCAAATGCAGTCATTCTCAACTCGCCTCTTTTTTTTTTTGTTTATATACAAAAGTTTTAATGAGGCCTGGATGCAAATCATGATGGTCGAATTAATTGGTGGACTTGTAATTGAGGAGCCAGGTGCCTCTTGATAGCAATGTTGACAACTTCTTCCATCGTTTTACTGATGGAATCAGAGTATGTTCATTGGTAATTGACCAGTGTGGATTTATCATACTTTCTGTGGACAGGACATTGCAATTTGTTCCCTATTGGATGTTTGTGTTCTAGCAGCATTGGAATAGCACTGGAACAGCATGGTCAGAGGTTGTAACAGGTCAACATTACAGCAGCGTGTTGTCCAGTGCAATTGGCTCATTTTTCATATCATATGGATTGAATTAACTGAAGACTGGGATCTGTAATGGTGGGTATCTCAGGAGGAGGCTGAGAATCAATTTGACATTTATGTTTGAAGATGATTCTGAACATTCTTTATCTTATCTTTTCACTCGTGCCGAGCTCTGCTAACATTGATAGGGATGTTCATGGAGCCTCCTTCCTCCCATTTAATGGCTTAATTGTACAACACCTCGAAGTGGAAGGGCTGCAGAACTTTGACCCAATCCATCAAATTATTTTAGAGACCACTAAATTATTTTAACTGGCATACTGCTTCTGCTGTGTAGTGTGCATGTTGTCTTGTGCTGCATTTTCACCAGATTGGCACCTCACTTTAAAGTATGCTTGCTGTGCTCTTCTACATTAAAAAAATATATATATTTTTTCTCCTCCTTTTTCACTTTCTCCCAAATTTACACCCAACAATAAACAATAATCAGTAACAAATGTAATGTCAATCCCCATGTCAGTAACAATGATCCCGTCCTCCCACCAAACCCCAGACCTTAGCCCGCATGTTAACATAAACATGCCAAAACAAATGACCCATAGTTACCATTAACACCCCCCCCCCCCCCCCCCCCCCCCCCCCCCCCAAACTAATGTTATCCAGTTCTTGTAAGTGGCTCTTCTACATCTTTATTTGAACCTGGGATAGATATCTGGCTCGGTGGAAAGGGTGATCTGAGTGGTAAGGGTGATCTGAGGGATATGCTGGACCGTGAAGGTATACATTGTGGTGGAATACAGTTCTGCTGCTTCTGAGAGTCCCGATTCGACCTATGAGGCCAATTTTTAAATTAGCCCATGTAGATTCGCACACCACCTACCAGAATCTCAAACTGACAGGTTAGCCAGGTCTTCATCCAAAGTATATTCTGTGCCCTAATATTCTCAGTATTTCCTCCAAGTGGTGTTCAATATGGAGACCGATTGATTCTTAAGTAGCAGGAGGGTGGTGGCTGGTAATCTGCAAAAAGATTTCTTTGCTAATGTTTGACCTGATGCCATGAAACCTCATAGGGTTCGGAGTTGATGTTGAGGATTGCCAAGGCTACTCCCCACCAGCAGTATAGTACTGTGCCCCACTGCTGGTAGTGCTGTCCTATTGATGCGGGAGAACATACTCGGGGATCGTGTTGAAGGCGTTTGGAACATTGGCTCTTAGACATGTCAGACTATTACTTGACGATAGGACAGCACTTTGGCATCAGCCCCAGATGTCAGTAGGGAGATCATTGCAGGGTCGACTGGACTGAGTGTGCCTCCATCATACCCTAACCTGATGCCCAGTTATCATGCCATTCTCCATTAGTCATCCTTTCTGGATTCAAGACATGGATGCCATGATGAAAATAACTCTCAGGGTGTAATCTGATATTTACAACTGAGACAGGCAACAACCCATCAGCTGAAAGGTTGACCACTGCGATGTATTACACTTAACCAGATTTAGCAAAAATCTCCCATTCCGATATGTCTACCTTTGAAAGAAATTATTGTACCATAACAACTCACTAACAAACTTTTAAATACAGATTATTTTTCTAATTCTGAAATTCTGCATGTATGTACATTGGATTTCTGGCACTGTCCTAAGTATTATAGCTCATTCAGCCCCTCAATCTTGTTCTGCTATTTACTTAGGTTGTGGTTGACTTGTAGCTCAACTGCATTGACCTGCCTTCCTTCACTATCCCCGATACCTTACCCTAAAGAACCATCAGTCTCAATCCTGAAAATTTCCGTTCACCCAACATTCACATTCTTTTGAGGAATGAATTTCCAAATTCCACTGAGGTTTGTGTGGAAAAAGTGTTTTCTGTCTTCACTCCTAAATGTCCGAGCTCTAGTTTTAAGATTCTGGGTACCTTGTTCTAGGATTCCCCCCACCAGTACAGTTCCTCTGTACCTACCCTGTCAAATTCCTTAAGCATCTTAAAGACTTCGATTTGATCAACCCTCAACTTTCTAAACTGAATGGGATACAAGGCAAGTCGGTGTGATGCATCCCATCCTTCTAATTTAACTCTTGAAACTTTGCTGTAGTTCTGGTGAATCTTTCTTAGGTTTGGTAGTCCAAATAACATGAAGTATTCCAGATGGGATCTTATCAAAGTCACAAATGACTGTGATGGAGGTCAACTTTCTTTCCTCATTATTCTTGACCTGCCTGCAGCCTTTGACCTGTTTGGCCGCACCATACTTCAATGCCTCTCCACTGATGTCCTTCTGGCAGGGGCTTGGCCCCCTCCTGTTTCTGATCTACATGCTGCCTCTTGGTGACATCATTCAAAGGTGTTAATTTTAACATGTATGTTGATGACACCCAGCTCTACCCCACCACCAGCCCTCCTGACCCCCTCCACTTTTACTAAATTATCAGACTGCTTCTCCAACAAGCAATGAGCAGAAATCTTTTGCTTAGGGAGACCGAAGCCATTGTTTTCAGACCCTGATGCAAACTTCTGGCTACCTAGTCCATTTGAGGCTGATTTTGAGTTTCTATCCTCACATTTGTGCCATCTCTTACACCATCTATTCACATCTATATAACATTGCTCATCCTCGCTCCTGTCACAGTTCATCTGCTGTGAAAACATGCATCCATGCCTCTAGACTTAACAATTCCTGCATTCCTGGCTGGTCTCCCATATTCTACCCTCAGTAAACCTGAGGTAATCCACAACACTGCTGCCCTAACTCAGAGCAAGTCCCATTACCCCCATCACCTCTGTGCTCACTGACCTACGTTTCTGGTCAGTGTTGTTATGGGCCAGGGTTTAGAGAACCCCAAAGTGTATCATGGAGTTCACCTGACCCACAACTTTTAATAGCTTGTGGTATGGGGAGCATACGGCCCACTCTACAGGTGTGGTACAGCAGAAATGGAAAAGTATTTCTTAAAGCAAAACAATGTTTATTCTATGAACTCAAGTTAACCATTTTAAAACATGGTGAACATCTTAGCAACCATTAATTCAAATACAACCCCCAAAGAATACAACACTGAGTAACCCTTAATAACTTCCCAAACAACATCCAGAAGACAAAAGAAACACCTTCTTAACAAGCACATTAGGTTTACATTTACTACTGAGAACATTTAGAATTCTGAATTCGCCAAATGATCAAGAGATAGTCTTATCATGGCAGTGAGATCAGTACACCTGCTTGGCCTGGCTTCAGCTCCAACACTGAAAATGAAACCAAACATTCACTCTATAGCAGCCTGCTCAAAAACAAAAGTAAAAAGCTGACAGACAGCCCAGCTCCACCCACTCTCTGACATCACTGCAGTAGTAAACACCCATTTCTTAAAGGTACTCTCACATGACCCACCTATTTCTTAAAGGTACTCTCACGTGACAATGTCTTGATTTTAAAATTTTTGTCCTTGTTTTCAAATTTCTCCTTGTCCTTCCCTGTCTCAATCCTTCCCACAATCCTCTGAGGTAGTTGTGCTTCTCCAATTCTGGCCTCTTTGTATATTCTCAATCATAATTGCTTCACCAATATGTCCATGCCGTCAGTATCCTAGACCCCATCTTAAATATGAAAATGTAACCTGAAGGCACTGTCAGTGACTCAGAACAAGACAGCCCTCGCAGCGCGCTGTGTTCTTTTCGCCCAATGCCTGCAACACTGTCACTGATAAACAAACACCAGAGGGTGCAGTTAGTGAGTTTGAGGAGGTAGTATCAGGTGAGTTACAGCGTGAAGTTGAGGTGGAATAAGGACTGGAAGCAGGAGAGCAAAACCCACTGCCCAAATGATTGCAGTTACCATGAAGATTGCCTCTACTTTGGGAAATGCAACATTGGACAGCTGTGCCATTCAGTGACCATGCCGATTGCTGCACCGATGGAACTAGCTCTGTGCTTACCTTAACTCTGAGGTAGAATCATAGAATTTAAAGTGCAGAAGGAGGCCATTCGGACAATCGAGTCTGCACCGGCTCGGGCAACCACCCAGGTAGTTGTGTTTTGTCGTTGGAAGATTGGTGTGTCCAGGTTGGCAGCTCAATAGCAGATGGGTATAAACTAATCTTGCTAGTGTGCCACCTTTCATCTTGATATAACGTAATTTAAGTTCTCTCAAAGCAATCTCCAACACTAAACTTACATGTATTCTGCACAAGCGATACTAGTCAAAGGTCTAATAACACTTTCAGCCCTCGAGACCAAATTAAACAAAAACTGGGTCGATAACAACTTAACCAGCAATCTTTAAAGGAATGCAGCAGGCAGCCAATGTTTTTGCTTTCTACTTGCCCCAATGTGGAGCCAAGGGGACCAAAACTGTGGCTGCTTCCTGCCTGCACGTTCCACTCCTGTTCAACAATTCTCCTGCCATAAGAAGATAAGAAACAGGAGCAGGGGAAGGCCATATGCCCATCAAACCTGCTCTGCTTTTCAATAGAATCATTGCTGATCTTGAGCTTCAACTTCCCCGCCCGCTTGCCAAATCCCTTGATTTCCTGAAAAACCAAAAGTTTGTCGATCCCAGCCTTAAATATATTCAATAATAATGCATCCACAACCCTCTGAACAAGAGAATGCTAAAGATTCACGGCTCTTTGAGTGAAGAAATTTCTCCTCACCTCAGTCCTAAATGAGCAGGCCCTGTCTGCGTGTGCTAGATTTTTCAGCCGAGGAAACAACCCTTCAGAATCTTGAATGTCTCAATGAGATTGTCTCTCATTCTTCTAAACTCCAGAAAATGCGGACCCAATTGTCTCAACCTTTCAGTATTGCATGGGGCAACCCTCATCCCAGGGATCAATCAGTCTAGCGAACTTTCCCTACATTGCCTCCAATGCTTCTTTGAATATAGAGACCAGAATTGCCCTCAATAATCCAGATGTGGTCCCACCAGAGTCCTGTACAGTTGTACCAAGACTTTGGGTGGAATTCTCCAGTCCATCCCTCTGGGGGGATCTTCTGGTCCTGCGGAGTTTGCCCCCCACCCGTCCCAAGTGGGTTCCCCCGCGAGGGGCGAGGAGGGAAGAGAATTCCACCCTTTGTTATTCTTATTCTCCAATTCCCTTGCAATAAATGCCATTTGCTTTCCGAATTGCTTGCTGTACCTCTGCCAACATTTTGTATTCCTTGTACAAGCACACCCAAATCTCTCCGAACTTCAACATTTACAAATAAAAACAGAGTGCTGGAAATATTCAGCAGGTGTCGCGGCATCTCTAGCGAGGGAAACGGAGTTAATGTTTCACGTCGAATATAACACTTCTTCAGTTCAGTTTCCTCACTTTATTTGCCCCTAGATATTTCTAGTATGTTATTTGTATCTTCGTCTACAATTATTCATTGTGGTAAAATTATGCAAATTGAAGACAATTTTTATAATTTGTGTTCTGAAATGTTGGATTTCAATTTATATTAATTATATGCGTAAAGTATAAAATTACATGATAAAATTATATCTTTCTACTTTGAGATAATTCGGAGATATTGGCTGGAATTCTCCGGGTTATTGCGATTCACTTTTCCTCCCGGGCAGTGCACCCCGGCCAGCACGCTTCCTGGCGGCGTGGGGTGGTTATAATGGGAAATCCCATTGAGAAGTGGCAGGAACAGTGCGCCACAGAGAAACACGTGGAGAATCTGCCCATTGTAAATTTCAATCCTCTCAGTTCTACTTTAAAGGATCTATAACTTGGAAATAATACAACTATATACCTCAATGTAAATGATTAAGTAAGTGTTACTCGGAACAGGAGTAGATCATTCAGCCCTTTGAGCTTGCCCCACTATTCAATGAGATCATGGCTGATCTGTGACCTAACCCCATCTACCTGCCTTTGGCCCATATCCATATTATTGCTGAACAAAAATCTATCTATTTCCGATGTAAAATTAACAACTGATCTAGCTTCAACTAGTGCACTGTAATTGGAAGATAGCAATTTCTTGGGAGTCAAATAAGCCTCACCAGTAAACCTGACAATGGTAATAAAGCTTTAGACATACTTTGCCCCTGTTTAGTTCTTATGATCCTTTCTGCTTTGTAATTTAATGAATTCTACCTATTGTTAATTAAATTATGATCAGAATGGGAAACCCTTTGGCAAAGTTGACACCGTATTCAAATGTTGCATTGCGATTGTGCTGGAAGTGTGGCGCTGTTTCAGTTCAATATGTAACTAATCTTCCAAGCCGGCAGCATCGCTCCCCTTGGGTGATAAATTGATTAGCAAGTTAGAATAGACAAATACGTGAACTACTTGAGCACTGATCCTTAAAATGTAATTAAATCAATTATTGAAACGTTCTCTTGTATGGAAAAAAATCTAAGTTTACATATTAGGAAATGAGGCGATCTAACCCACTAAAGGTAAACTATTTTGTGCAATGTTTGACCAACATTTCTCATAATGGATCAAGCATTGAGGTTACCAGAGACTAATTACAAGTCCATAGTGTTAACCATAGTGCTCAGGAGGCAACATACACAATGAGGGCCATGCTTGAATCAAGCTAACCATTATCTGAACAACCTTGGGATCACTGTCAGAAATATCTCTCTTGACTACTTTCAGTGTTATCTGAAGGCTTTGGTATGATTTTGGCTTTGTTCTGCCATGTTTGCTGGTGTGTTGTTCAGGTGTTTGGGGATGACATTGCTCCAGGAAGATTAATGCTCAGGATATGGTTATGAAAGGTTATTGACAAATACCCAATACCACAATTTATAGATAACTTATTTCCAAAGATATTGTACC
This sequence comes from Scyliorhinus canicula, assembly GCF_902713615.1. Taxonomy (NCBI): domain Eukaryota; kingdom Metazoa; phylum Chordata; class Chondrichthyes; order Carcharhiniformes; family Scyliorhinidae; genus Scyliorhinus; species Scyliorhinus canicula. The sequence goes on from NC_052156.1 coordinate 29,379,879, forward strand.
AGTGACGCAAGGTGAACCCCCAAGCTACTGCGCCATGATGCAATACAATGTGGATTCATATCCCTAAACCTCCACACACTGCATTCCAATTCTCATCCATGTCACTGTGGGGAAACAGTGCCCAATTTGAACTCGCTCAAAACCTATTCAACTTAGAGTTTTAATTACATTTTTTTTTTAGGGTAGCCAATTATTTTTTTTTTCAATTAAGGGGCAATTTATTGTGGCCAATCCACCTAACCAGCACATCTTTGGGTTGTGGGTGTGAAACCCACGCAGACATGGGGAGAATGTGCAAACTCCACATGGACAGTGACCAGGGCCTGGATTCAAACCCAGGTCCTCAGCGCGGCAGTCCTAGTGCTAACCACATGCTGCCTTCCGCTTACAGTTTTTTAATAGAGCTTATTGAGTGCACTTCAAACATTTCCCAGAGAAAAGGTAGAGAGATATTTTGAGAGGGGCATTCCGTTACGCAGATGGATACTAACAGAACCTGGGAAGCACATTTCCAAGTTGTCTTCTCATACTGGTATTGGTCAGCTGGATCACCCAGTTATTCCAATTTTTCACCACCGATGGAGAATGTGATGGACACAGTTTACTGGTCTTATCATTGAACCTTGCACTCTTTATATACTCTGGCCTCAAAAGTGGCAAATAATCTCTGCAGCCATGTCTTCAAGGCTATGGACCAAGTGCTGGAAAATTGGATTAGAATAGATAGATAGATGCTTGATGACCGATGCAGACACAGACTGCCAAAGGGTCTCTTTCTTTGGTATAAAGCTCTGTGACTCTACGTCAGGCATATGTTTAAGTGGAGCAGTTACTACCAGACATGGAAAGCAGAAAAGAATATGGGATCGTTTTTACAGTACTGCAGTAATAGTGCAGCCCTGCCTATCTGTTACTTTTTCTAAAATTACTTTATCTATTTTTGGCAGACATGGGAATACACATGGAAAGCAGATGTTTGCTGATGTTACACAAAACATCAAGCTACACCATCTCGCATATGGTTCTATACACAGTAGGCCAATGAAGCCCACCCCAAGGGAAGCAATTGCACTCCACCCATTGGGACAGAAGAGCTGATGCTATCACCAGCGTGTTTAGAGAAGTTTACCATCAATATACATTTAAGGAAATGTATAAAATAAAATGAATTCCAAGAAATAAATGCTCAAGCGTTTCAGTTGAGTGGTTAACAACGTATTTTTTTAATTCTCTGGTAAACAAAAGGAAAACAGAAAATTGAGTTGAATAAAAATTTCCAACTTATTATGGAGGCAATTTTTATAGCTGCTCCTACGAAATATAACATTTCCCATTATTTTGTAACTATTAGTGACTCACCACAAATCAATTCATACAAGCTATGCCCTTGATAGTTTCATAGCATAGGAATTAGATTTAAAAAGCGAGAGGATCGGATTTGCTAGTTGCATTCCTAATCCGCATGTTACTATCAGTCTGTAATGTCCTATTTAGGTAAAGAACTCTGTTAGGTGATTTTGGACCAGGTTTTTTGAGATTTAAATGAAGACATTGTGCGTTAAATGAAAATGTTCACTAGGCATTGGTACTTGCTAGTGAATTAGCTGTTATTGCCCTGAAGCCCAATATGTAAGCCAGTGACAATAATCATAAATCTCTACTAATAATGACAACTTGGGCAATATTTTTGCATCACTCACTGAGGATCTCACAAATGAGATGGATGCCTGTGAAGTCTGTTTCCATATTTCATGCAATTTTCACCTTTTCTTGTTTAAAAAGCACAATCTTTCTCAAAAGACTGTTTGTTTCATGAGACCTAAAAACATGATGAGCCCGCTGCTAGGAGGTGAGTTGGACTCTTTTTTTTTTTTTTCATCTGTCTTGGGAAGGACCCTAAATCTAGTGTGGAACTGAGGTGACAACTGTCCGTGCTGAAATCGAGCAGTAATTCTGTGCTTGACCGTTCTAGTGCAGTGTACATGGGAGCACCGAATATCACTGAGGTGCATGCTGTGGGAAGCACATCTTTGTGTTACTTTGGCTTATTGATGCAACCCTATAATAATCTCCCGCTGCCAGTGAACGGCGTACGGGAGAATCTGCCTGTCATCTAAATTTTAGTTTTTTCTTGAACTAGTAAAATGTTTGATGAAGCATCTTGTATCAGCACATCAATTAGTAGCAGCAACAACCTTAACAGCATTTATGTAGTCGCTTTAATTTAGCAGAATGTCCTGAGCCACTTCGCAGGAGCATCTTCAGAAAACAATTGACAGCAAACCACGGAAGAGAGATTAGAAATGGAAACAGAAAATGCTGCAAATATGTACCAGGTTTGGCAGCATCTGTAAAGAGAGGGACAGAGTAAATGTTGCAGGTCAGTGACCCTCCAGTTTGTGTTTCTCTCCACAGTTTGTGAAGGGAATTAGGTTGCTCAACGGGGAAGACTCGGCAGAGCACAGAGGCCTTGGAGAGTTGTGGGGCTGGTAGAGTTACAGAGACAGGAAGGGCTGAGGCGATGGAAAGTCCTGAACACGGGCGTCGGAAGGCAAATGTAAAGATAGGTAATTTTTCAGAGGTGGAAGCAGGAGGTCTTAGTGATACAGGGTTGAACACGAGGGCAGTGACTGACTGATTGAGTGGATTAATTTCAGGAGTTACAAAGAGCAGTGGTTTACTCTAAAAGTTAGAAGGCAGCGCATGCTGTAAATCTCACCTGCGGCTTGCATGTTTTGAAAACGACACCGCACCTTCTTGAGATGCATTTATCTAAATTAGTCCAGTTCAATCTGCTCTGACTCTTCATTTGTAATAAATGTGAGGAGACGGTTCTCGCCAGTAGCCTTCATGTCTGCAGATCTGGCAGAACCTCCAGCTATTTTTTTTTTTGAACACTCATAAATGTTGTTCTGCTTCATCCCTTGGCTCAATTTTTAATACTTTCTGACATTGAAAAACTGGAATGAGGTTATATCAGCTCATAATTTCCAGTGTCTGGATCCGAGGCAGTCTAGGTTATGGCACCAAATTCACCTTAATCTAATGTACACAATGTCATCTTTCTCCAAACCTAGTCAGATAAACCATTAGATATAAAAAGGTCAGTGCAATTTGTTGGGGTCAGGTCTGAAATTTCACCGTGACGCAAGTGGTGTGGCAGAAAATGAATCTGATTTGCCTTTAAGGGAAATTCAAGTTCAACGTAAGTCGGTACACTTGGACAAGATGAGCTTCAGTGACTTATGCATGTTGTGGAAATGAGAAAGTCCACTGTTGCTTTAATGAAAGAACTGGATAGCCAGCTTAAGGTCTGCTTATTTTTCTTAAAAGCCTTTACCACTTGCAACTTATATTTGCTGTAACTTCCATTAGCATGAATGGGGGTTCTCGATGTCTGAGACGAAATGGTTAATTTGGAATTCTTACAGTCTACAGCCCTGTCAGTCAGCTTAGCGAATTGACTTTCATTTCATTCCATTGCCAATAAAAGATAACATTTTAGATTGTTATTTCCCGTGTCGCGTCTTTTCGTCCGACGTCATTTCGTCCAACGACACTTCGTCCACGTCTTTTGGTCCAACGTCTTTTTGTCCGCCCGTCTTTTGGTCCAACGTCACTTCGTCCAATTAACCAATTACAAATCAACTCCGTATAAAAGCATTTAATTGATAGAAAGCAGGCACAATACAGCAAGTGAATTTAATTGCTAAAATGCAAGTAATTGATGAAATGCAAGTAAAATGCAAGCTGAAAAATGCAGTTAAAAAGTTAAAAAATCTAAAAATGCATTTAAAAAGATCTAAAAGTTTACTAAGGATGAATTCCCGAAATTACTTAAAATTGATGTAAATTGTGAGCAAAATTCCTCAAGAAATCAATTTTCGCTGTAGGAACATATTCAACGACCAATCTTTTGAGGCGTTCAGTTATTTTCTTGTATCGCGGACATGACGTCGACTGATCTCCCCGAAGAATTTGAGCCTTTTTGCCTATTATTAGCCCTTCCCTGAACTTTGCCATTTCTGGATGGGCGAATTCGGGATTAGGAAAGAGACCGATAATATCTATCATTTAACGAGGCTCGTTAAAGGGGAGAGAACGATAATAACTATCCTTTAACGAGGCTCGTTAAAGGAAAGAGGCTGGTAATAAAGATCCTTTATTGTATATTATGTGCATTTGAGAAGATTTCTATTTACAAAAGTTAAAGTGGAGTGGAGTGCTACTAAGCAAGTTTGGTCATGCTAAATTACTATGCTATTAAAAAAGTCTTTGACAAAAAAATCATCCGACAAAAACACGTAAAAAGTCACAAAAATGCTTTGACAAAAAAAATCATTCGACAAAAACACTCAAAAAGTCACAAAAATTCTTTGACCAAGAAAATCATCCGACAAAAACACGTAAAAAGTCACAAAAATTCTTTGACGAAAAAAATCACCGGACAAAATGACGTTGGACCAAAAGACGAGCGGACAAAAAGACGTTGGACCAAAAGACGTGGACGAAGTGTCGTTGGACGAAATGACGTCGGACGAAAAGACATAGCACCGTTATTTCCCCACAAACAACAGATCTCGCTGATAGTTTCAACACTATTTTATGTCTAAATTGCCAGAAGCACTGAATTTAATATACTTCACATATAATGCTTCTGAAAATCAACTTGCTATCTTAGGTGATCGCTTCAAGTGGTGAAATTCAGGGCAGAGTTTAATGGAAAAATTTCTAAGGGTTCATCTGGGTTTTCAGGGAGTTTCCCCCTGGCTCTGCCAGCAAGTTCTCCACCGCTATCAAATGACATTTAGGGAACGATTCTCCGGCTTCGTTGCGCACTTGCTCGAGCGAAGCAAGGTTGGTGAAGAGCGGGAGAGGTTGAAAACGAAAACCATGCCAGGTGCAAAACAGTTTGCGATGCAACTGGCCTACGCCCTCAGGCGAAATTGGGATCTCTCTGTAGCATCGTGAGAAACCAATTATCACCACTTAAACCCTATTTACATACAATTAATGGGAGTGACCCTATATCCAATGGCATCCTGCCATTCAGTGGCCGCCACAGCAAGTGGTCACGCTGGCGCCGATTAGTAATCCTTTTCAAAAACGTGAACCTGGCTGAAGGGCTTCTGTGGGGAGTCGAGGAGGTGAGTGGCCATCTTTGCTCACAGGCAAAGTGCCCGGGGTGCTGGTCTTGCTACCCCAGTGCTCGGTAAGGGATCGGGATCCTCAGCTGGGTGTGTGTGGGGTGGGGGAGGGGGGGGGGGGCACCATCCCGAGGGACGGGCCACCATGGGAAGGGGGGGAGGTGCTGGGAGTCAACCGTGCGCAGCATCAGCATGCCAACCTCTGTACCTATTGCAGGGCAACCCTAGCCCCTGCCAGTCTACCCCACCGACCACGCATAACATCTTGAACACTGGGAGGAAACACCACACACGCAGCAGCCAACATCAGAACACCCAGGGGATGGCACACAGTTCCAGGGACATGTCCACAGCCGGAGGGTGGGTGAGTGAACAAAGAAAGGTAAGCACAGGAACAGGCCTGTGCTGATCATGATGCCTTTTACTAAAACCAAAACTTCTGCCCTTTCTCGGTCCATATCCCTCTATTTCCTCCCTATTCATGTACCCATCCAGATGCCTCTTAATTGTTGCCAAAGTGCCTGCTTCCAGCAGATCCTCTGGCAGCGCGTTCCAAACACCCACCACTTTTTGAATGAAAAACATGCCCCACACATCTCCCTTAAACTTTCCCCCCTCTCACCTTGAACCTGTGCCTCCTTGTAATTCACCCTTGGAAAAAGCCTCTGACTGTCTACCCTGTCTATGCCTCTCATAATTTCGTAGACCTCTATCAGGTCTCCCCTCAGCCTCCGTCTTTCCAGTGAAAACAATCCTAGTTCATTCAACGTCTCCTCATAGCCAACGCCCTTGAGACCAGACAACATCCTGGTGAACCTTCTTTGCACTCTCTCCAAAGCTTCCACGTCCTTCTGATAACGTGGTGACCAGAAATGCAAGTAATCCTCCAAATGCAGCCTAACCATGGTTTTATATTGCTGCAATATGATTTCCCAACTCCTGTACTCAATGCCCTGCCTGATGAAGAGAAGCGTGCCATATGCCATCTTCATCGCCTTGGCCAACTGTGATGTCACTTTTAGAGAACTGTGGACCTGCACGCCCAGACCCCTCTGTACGTTAATGTCCCTAAGGGTACTGCCATTTACAGTATCATTCTTATCTATCTAGATTTGATCTTCCAAAGTGCATCACCTCACATTTGTCCGGATTAAACTCCATCTGTCACTTCTGTGCCCAAGTCTCCAATCTATCTGTATCCTGTTGTATCCTCTGACAATCCTTGGCGTTATCAGCAATTCCACCAATCTTCGTGTCATCCGCAAACTTACTAATCAGACCACCCACGTTTTCCTCCAGATCATTTATGTCCCACCAACAACAGAATTCCCAGCACTGATCTCTGCGGAACACCACTGGGTACAGATCTCCATTCTGAAAAACACTCTTCCACCGCTACTCTGTCTTCTATAGCCATGACAGTTCTGTATCCATCTGGCCAGCCCACCCAGAATCCTAGTGATTTTAGTTTTTTTGCATCAGTCTGCCATGTGGGACCTTGTCAAATGCCTTACTAAAGTCCATCGGCGGGATTCTCCCTTTCTGAGACCATGGGCAGGATTCTCCGATCACCGACGCCAAAATTGCATTCGGTGATCAGTTGGAGAATCCATTTTTACGCTGGAATCGGGGACAGCACCATTTTTCCGATGCTCCGCCCCCTCCAAAAACAGCATACTCTGGAGTACGCCGCACCCCGTCGGGACGGCCTAAGGGCGTCACCTGAGGCCCTCCCCCGATCCACCCCCGATGGGCCGTCCCCGACGGCGCCCCAGCATGAGGCGCATGTCCTCCGCTTTCGGGGACCTCGCTGCGGACTGTGTTCAGTGCCGGGGGAGCCGTTCCACTGGCGGGGGGGGGGGGGGGGGGGGGTGGTAGAGAGAGGCTTTGGGGGGAGTTGTTGGGGGGGGGAGGGGTGCAGGGGACAGTATTTGGCAGGCCGGGTCCGTGCGCGGCCGGCGCCATGTTGTACAACCACAGGCGGCCGCCGTGCGCCTGCGCAGCCATGGACCCGCCATTCTGCATCCGTATCGGCAGGTAAAGCCGGGGGCTTCATGTGGCACGGCTGCTAGCCCCCCACCAGGCAGAGCATCCGTGCGGGGGCAGCACCGGCATTTTGATCAGAAGACCAGACGGATCCTGCGGACACAGCCGCAGAATCAGAATCCAGCACTGAGTGACGCCAATGCAGATTTTGTGGACTTTCGCAATAGAGAAAATGGCGCCGAACCTGTATCGATTCAGCAACTGTGGAGGGGCTAGCACCTGTGCCACGTAGAACACAATCCACTCCAATGAAAGCGGTACGGGATTTGGCGGGTCCGTGATTGACACTCAGGAGGCTGACAAGCTGCAGCAGCACATACACATTACACTCCCGACACACACTCATCCCAGCCACAAGATGGCACTAGTTGTGTTGGAGCATGCCTATACAGCTGATGGGTCGGCTGGGGCCAGAGGTCACCTGCAGGGGTAGCCCTGGGGGGACACCTATACGACCCATGGCTCTAGGTGCACAGTGGGCTGTTAGTGGTGTGTACAGCTGCATGACTGCCTTGCTGGCTGCGGCAATGGTGTTCTGTCCACCCGGCCCCACAGCCCAGCTACTGGCCAATCCTGCTACTCCTCCCTGCCCTGGCAGACGTCCTCCAGCCAGCGGCACAACTTTCAGCAAACTATAGCGATTGTTGGTCACTTTCCATACCTGCTCTCTCTCTCCCTCAGCAGCCATGACAGCGGTTTCATGATTTTTAAAAGCACAAGTGATCCTTGCCGTCGGGAACTCAGCCCATCGGAGGCGGAGCATCACAGAGGCACCGGAGAGTTACCGGGTCAGGCCCGCTAATTGTATACAAATGGTGTGTACTGTACATGCGTTCTGGACCGCATTGATGCTGCTGTTGGAGAATTACAATTTGGCATCAAATTGACGCTCGCCACGATTCTAGCATCGGAAGCCATTCTCCGCCCAATCACGTTTCGTGATTTAGACGTCGGCAAATGGAGAATCCTGCCCCATATAAACTACATGCACAGCCCTTCCCTTATCAATTTTCTTTGCTACCACTTCAAAAAAACTCAATCCAGTTGGTGAGACATGACCTTCCCCATGCTGCCTGTCACTAACTAGTCCCTTTTCCTCCAAATATGTATATATCTGTCCCTCAGTATCTTTTCCAAAAGCTTCCCACCACTGATGTTAGTCTCGCTCAACACATCCTCCTTTGACATATTGATGTTCACACACCTAACCCTGACCTCGACATCCGTCATGTCCTCCCTGGTGAATATCGATACAAAATACTCATTAAGGATGAGTTCCCACTTCCTGTGGTTCCATGCATAACTTCCCTCCATTGTCCTTGAGTGGGTCTACTCTTTCTCTTGCTACTCGCTTGCTCCTAATTATATGCATAAAAAGCCTTGGGATTCTCCTTATCATGGTTGCTTAAGACATTTCATGGCCCCCTTTAGCCCTCCTAATACCCCATTTAAGTTCCTTCCTACTTTCACTGTAATCCTCAAGGGCTGTGTCAGTTCTGCGTCATCCCCTAGAGTGCTATGGGGATGTGGAATGACCCGCATTGTGGAAGAAAGTGACAGAGGCGTCATACTGGTTGTGGTCAAGGGTGTTTTTTTGATAATCGTTATTGTCACAAGTAGGCTTACATGAACACTGCAATGAAGTTACTGTGAAAATCCCCTCGTCGCCACATTCTGGCGCCTGTTCGGGTACACTGCGGGAGAATTCAGAATGTCCAAATTCACAAACAGCACGTCTTTTGGGACTTGTGGGAGGAAACCAGAGCACCCGGAGGAAAGCCGCGCAGAAACGGAGAGAAATGTACAGACTCCAGACAGTGGCCCAAGCCAGGAATCGAACCTGGGACCCTGTCGCTGCGAAGCAACAGTGCTAACCACTGTGCTAGTGGCAAATATGTACCTTCTGGAAGGGTAAACCCGAAGAAGAACATCACTTCAAGCCCACCCATGCCTCCTTGTAGGCACACCCTCCAGGACCCCCACCATCACACCTCCAACTTCCCAGAGGTCTCTACCGCTATAGCTGCCATGCACCCCCACCCCACCCTTCAAACCCCCCCCCATCCTTATTACATGGACATGCCCCCCCCCCAGGACCTGACCCTTGGCAGTGCCATCCTGGCACTCTTGCCTTGGCACCCTGGAATTCTGGCAGTGCTCCTGCCAGCTTGGCTGTGCCAGGGTGGCAATGCCCAGCTACCAGCTGCCGTTCCGCTTGGTCCACGTTTGTGTGGATCATATCTGAAACGGTACCCGGTTGCAACCTTGGGTGTGCTTCAGATTCTAACGCCTTGCGGGACTTGGCTAGATTGCACGAGGTGTGGCGGCTGCCGGGAAGCCTCTCCCAGAATCTGATGGCCACGTTGTGCTCTCGCTTGAGCACATTTTGGCCACAAAATCGCGCCCTCAGTTTTTATTGTTTCTGTTCCTTTGACCCTGGCAATTTTACGTTTATTCCTCTATATTTTTGTTCCTTTATCGGCATGGGAATTTAAAAAAGCTTATTGTGTTGGCTTTGTTAATGTTGCAAAATGATGCAAGTAACAGGTGAAGAAATAAAGGTGGAGGGACCACTGTGTTGGAAGCTGCACTGACTAATCGTACCTCTGCAAAAATAGATTAGTAAACATTTATAGAAAGTTAGTAAAAAGGACGGTTTTGGCTCATTAAGACATGACCATGGATGTCAAATACCTTTCAACAACTGCACAGTTCTCTCAAAAGTGCATATTTTACTATTTTTCAAACTGGCACTAATCAGCAAGGTTTTGAGCATTACGTCAGATATAAATCCAATCCAGTCGGTTAGGAATGGGTCCCCCTGTTAAGACAGAATGAAACGAGAAACCATAATGTACTTTGATATAAACTCATCAAACTTGTGATGAAAGCCATTAACAAGGAGTGTTGCAATTGGGTGAAAATATTTTTACAAATCTTTGCAGTTTCACAGGGGGGTGAAAATATGTCTTGGAGGTATTGCATTGGTTACCAGTTATTCACCCATCCAATATTTAGTTCCATTGACTTCAATAGAAATGGACTAGAGGTGGCTGATGTGATACAGTCTATTTTTCACTTAAGGTGAATTTCTGCCCCTTTGCACATCAATCATTGCAAGCTTCTTCAGGAAATGAAGGAGAAGGAAGACCCAAGAATAAGAAAAAAATAAAAATAAAGGTATAGGCATTCATTTAATAAGTGTGTGATAGAGTCCAGTACCTAGTCCTTTATTTGATGGCTTATTTGGAGGCTGTCTAGTTAACTCCTCAGATACTGAAGCAATCCATGCTCGCATGGAGCAAGACCTGGACAATGTTCAGGCTTGGATTGATTATTTTTTTGTTTTAAATAATTTTTATTCCGATTTTCACAAAATATCAATAACAGAAAATATTAACAAAAAACAAAAATATTAACAATTAAGAAAAACAAAAATGAACAAACCCCCCCCCCCCCCCCCCCCCCCCGCTAAATACAAAAAGAAGAAAGGGATTAACACCCGTCATAACCAAAGAACACATGTACATGCCCCTTCAACCCAACCCACCAAAACGACGCCCCCAGGTTGCTGCTGCTGCTGGCCTTTTTTTTCCCCTACCGTTCTGCCAGGAAATCCAGGAAAGGCTGCCACCGCCTGAAAAACCCCTGTACTGTTCCCCTCAGGGCAAATTTCACCCTCTCCAATTTGATGAACCCTGCCAGAAGAAGAATCCTCCGCCGGGCTACTAGGGACGCAAAGGCCAGAACACCGGCCCCTTTCGCCTCCTGCACCCCCGGCAACCCCAAATATTGCGAGTCCCCAACCTGGCTTGACCCTGGATCCTACCACCCTCGACACCGTGCTTGCTACCCCCTTCCAAAAGTCCCCTAACGCTGGGCATGCCCAGAACATATGGGCATGGTTCGCTGGGCTCCCCGAGCACCTAGTATACCTATCTTTGCCCCCAAAGAACCTACTCATCCTCGTCCCGGTCATATGAGCCCTATGTAGCACGTTAAACTGTATGAGGCTAAGCCTCGAACATGAAGAGAATCCTTAATCCCCTCACCCAGCTCCTCTTCCCATTTACCCTTCAGCTCCTCCACCGAGGCCTCGTCTACCTCCTGCATCACTTGGTATATGTCCGAAATCCTCCCCCCTCCAACCCACACCCCCGAAAGCACCCTGTTCTGAACCCCACATGGGGGCAACAGAGGGAACCCCACCACCTGCCGCCTGGCAAACGCCCTTACCTGCATATACCTAAAAATGTTCCCCGGGGGGAGCCCGAAATTCTCCTCTAACTCACTTAGGCTCGCAAACTTCCCATCTACAAACAGGTCCCTCAACCTCCTAACACCTGCACTGTGCCAACTCAGGGACCCGCCATCGATTCCCCGTATCAGGGACCCCATCGAGATCCCCACCTCCTCCCTATGCCATCTCCATTGCCCCCAAATGTTGAGGGTAGCCGCCACCACCGGGCTCGTGGTATACCTCGGAGGGAGCGGCAACGGCGCCGTTACAAGCGCCTCCAAGCTCGTGTCCACACAGGACGCCATCTCCACCCTCTTCCATGCTGCCCCTTCCCCGTCCATTACCCACTTACGCACCATCGCTGTGTTGGCAGCCCAGTAGTACCCACAGAGGTTGGGCAGCGCCAGCCCCCCCCTATCCCTGCCCCGTTCCAAAAACACCTGTCTCATCCTCGGGGTCCCGTGCGCCCATACAAATCCTGTAATACTCTTGTTGGCCCTCCTAAAAAAGGTCTTCGGGATAAGGATGGGGAGGCACTGGTACAGGAACAAAAACCTCAGGAGCACCGTCATCTTGACTGACTGCACCCTGCCCGCCAGCGACAGCGGCAACATGTCCCATCTTTTAAACTCCTCCTCCATTTGCTCCACCAGCCTTGTAAGGTTAAGTTTGTGTAGGTCTCCCCAGCTCCTGGCCACCTGGCCTCCCAGGTACCTAAAGCTCCTCTCCGCCCTTTTTAGCGGGAGCCTACCAATACCCTCCTCCTGGTCCCCCGGGTGCACGCCAAACAGCTCGCTCTTACCCAGGTTGAGCTTATACCCTGAGAAGTCCCCAAAGTCCCTGAGAATCTTCATCACCTCCGGCATTCCCCCCACTGGGTCTGCCACATATAGCAATAAGTCGTCTGCATAAAGCGACACTCGGTGCTCCTCCCCACCCCGCACCAGTCCCCTCCAGTTCCTCGACTCCCTCAACGCCATGGCCAGGGGTTTGATCGGCAACGCAAAGAGCAAGGGGGACAAGGGACACCCCTGTCGGAAAGTACTCCGATCTCAGGCTTGGATTGATAAGTGGCAAGTAATATTCATAGTACACAAGAACCATAGAATCCCTACAGTACAGAATGAGGCCATTTGGCCCATCAAGTCTGCACCAACCCTCAGAAAGAGCACTCTATCTAGGTCCACACCACTACCCTATCCCATAACCTGGCAACCCCACCTAACGTTTTGGACAATTTAGAATGGCCAATCCACCTAACCTGCAAATTTTTGGACTGTGGGAGGAAACCGGATTACCCGGAGGAAACCCAAGCAGACACGGGGAGAAAGTGCAAACTCCACTCAAACAGTCACCTAAGGCCAGAATTAAACCTGAGTCCAGGGTGCTGTGAGGAAGTAGTGCTACCCACTGTGCCACCCAATGAATATCTCCAACAAAAGAGAATCTAACCACCCCAGCCCTGACAGGCAATGACATTATCATCACTGATTTCTCCCTCCATCTCCTGGGGGGTACCGTTGACCAGAACATTAACAGGAACAACCATAATATTACGACTACAAAAGTAGGTCAGAAGCTTGAAATTCTGCATCGAGTAACTCATATCCTGATTCTACGAAGCCTATCTGCCATCTACAAGGCACAAGCCAGTAGTATGAGGGAATACTCTCACCTTGCCTGGATGAGTGCACCTGTAACAAAAAGATACTCAGCACCATTCAGGACAAAGCAACCCGCTTGATTGAAAATGAAAATCGCTTATTGTCACGAGTAGACTTCAATGAAGTTACTGTGAAAAGCCCCTAGTCGCCACATTCCGGCGCCTGTTCGGGGAGGCTGTTACGGGAATCGTATTGGCACTCCGTCCACCCACTTAAATCTTCAGTCCACCACTGACACACAGTAATATGTGTAAAATCTGCAGGATGCACTGCAGCAACTTGCCTAAGATCCTTTCAGAACATCTTCCGAACCCACTATTGCTCACATCTGAAAGAATAAGAGCTGGAGGCTCTGAGAGAAGAAATTCCTCCTGACCTCTCTCTTAAATGGGTGACCCCTAACTCTGAGATTATGCCCTCTGGTCCTAGATTGTCCCACAAGGGGAAATAATCTCTCCGCATCCGCCTTGTCAAACCCCAAAAGAATCCTGTATGTCTCGATAAGGTCACCTCTCATTCTTTTAAACTCCAATGAGTACAGGCCCAACCTACTCAACATCTCAAGAAAACCCCTCCATAACTGAGATAAACCTAGTGAGCCTTCTCTGGACTGCCTCCAATGTTCTGGCCATCTGATCTATGCTGTCAATTGTACAACCTTTATTTTCATAAGGTATAGAGGTTTTAAGTATTTGAAGTTTCTGCTATTGATACTTTAAATAGTCTGGATGATTGGCATTTTTATTGGTTTATAGTAAAAATGAGTTCCATTTTCAGAAAATGGAAAGTTATCAATGAATGACTGCCTTTTTAAAGGTTTTCTTACACCTTGTTTTCACTCTAGGATTCTTTGGTTCTCAGGGTATAGTGGGTGACTGGGCATGGCGGTGCCAGAGCTAGACATGGGGGAATGAGGGGCCATTGGGGTTGGTTGGAGGGGGGATCATACCTTGGCATGGGGACATGAGGAGAACCTTTTGAACCTACTTTTGTGGTGCCGTGAACACCGACTCTTTGAAAAGCTGGCCCAGTTTCATGAAAATTGTGGAGGACTAGGTCAACCCTATTCTCACAATGGGGCCGACCAAGTCAAACATGCAGGGTGTGGGCTTTTTATAAGGCACTTGTAAAAATCGGAAATCCATGAATGGGGTCAGGAATCCCTGAAGTTGGTCCCGGCTGTTGTTTTGTAATATCTGTGGATTCTCTCTGACTTTGCAAAAGTCCACGTCTGCCAATGAAATATGGACGAGTCTGCTGGAAATTCAAAGGCTTTTTTTTTGAATGAAGATATGAGTAAGTATGATTGAAATTAGTACTGGGAAAAATATTCTCTAAGTGACCAACTAAATTGACTGATGCTAATTTGTTCTCACTATCTCGATGGCACTGTCCAGGTCCCAGCTAATAGCTATCTCATGTTGTTCTGACAAAACGCAATTCTTCTGGCACTGGTACAGAGCAATGTATTTTACAATTAACTGGCTTAGGTGTCAACTGAATAGTGTAGGAACTGGTCACATGGAGGCTGACTGGGTGGGGGTGGTAGGCTCCGTCCCCTTGTGAACTAGCTAAGACATTGAGTATTTAGTTCTCTCCTAAATGACCAGATTTATTAAATTTTTGTTTGAGAACTTGTCATGATGGGATCTGAACTTCCGATCTCTGGGTTTTTATACTCTATGTCTGATTACCTAAAAGCCTGACCTTATTTGTATTTTGAAATTACTGTGCATGTATGGGGGGTTGACTGGGAAGTGCTTCCATGTGATGTATCAATGGAGAAAGAAAAGTACCGCACAGGAACAGGCCCTTCAGCCCTCCAAGCCTGTGCCGACCATGTTGCCCATCTAAACCAAAACCCTCTAGTGTGTGAGTGTGTGTCAGCCTAGATGTTAGACCTCAAGGTCTCAAGTGGGACTTGAACCCAGATCATTATGGGCAGATATTTCTGCACGATCGCTTGACTGTCCAACTGAAAACTGCATATGGCTCTCCAGCTGCGTAGCTGATCTTCTGATGCTCTGAGCAAACAAATGTGGGGGTCTGGTTTACGGCATCACCGGGGCAGGGCCTGATAGAGCCAGCAAGGCCAGCTCCACACAGATGAAGGAATCATCTTTAAAGGTGAACTAAAATTAGACTCCTCGCAGTGCCCTCCCCTCCCCCATAGATACAGAGGACACCTCCCCCCACAAGCATCAGGGCCCCCCATCCTCACACCACCACACAAGTACTAGGGAGTCTCCTCCCCATAACCCCATCATTGCACATGCACCGGGGGCTTCCCCAACCCCCTCGCCACCGCACAAGCATCGGAGCTCACCCCCAGCAAACATAATGAGAACCCACCCCCAATAGGACTTCCCAGAGGGTCTGCCCGGGCACAGGTTGGCACTGTCAGCTGGCAGTGCCAGCAGACCATGCCACGCATGCCCCTTCCACACCCCCCCCCCCAAGGAGCTATATGTGCCCTTGTGACCAAGGGCTGACGAAGGGGCTGGTTTAGCTCAAAGGGGCTGGTTTAGCTCACGGGGCAAAATCGCTGGCTTTTAAAGCAGACCAAGTAGGCCAGCAGCACGGTTCGATTCCCGTACCAGCCTCCCCGGACAGGCGCCGGAATGTGGCGACTAGGGGCTTTTCACAGTAACTTCATTGAAGCCTACTCGTGACAATAAGCGATTTTCATTTCATTTTCAGGGTGATCCCTTTGACTGGTTCACACTGTTATATACCTGTTCTACACCTTGCCAAAGGGACATCAACGAGGTATGAATATTGAGTGAGGGGGAAATCATGTGGCTGGTGGGCTCGTTAATGATATTAAAATTTATTTAATTGTATTACAATGAGGTTCTCGCCCTTTGTGGGCTGGAACTTTACATCCTCCAACGAAGGGTGGAGAAAACCAGGAAACAAGATCTTGTTGCCGTGAATCTCGCTTCCCCCTCTCGCGAGATTTCACGCCTGCGTTGACCCCCAAACATTCAGAGGCAAGTGCGCTACCAACTGAGACACAAAAGCCTGCAGAAGTATTGCAGCTAATTTAATGAGAACATAAAACAGTTTGATGCTCACTGCATTATACTGCAGTGACAAGTTCAGAAAAGATAAAGCACTATAAACGTTATCGCTTTAGTAATTTTGAAGCTCAGTATCAGACTTGAGTCCATGAAACCCAATTGTGCGTTCTCTGACTCTCTAATGAATAAGCCAGTACTGGATTGCTATCTTAGTAATGCTGCTATTATAAATTTTAAAAAGACAGGAGTTTGAATTGCTTTTAATCTGTTTACAGTGAAACAATATCAATGGTTGCGACAGATTTTCAGGATCCTCTTCAAGAAGTTTCAGGAGTTGATGGAACTGCGGTGGGAAGGAGCGGCGGGAGTGGGGGGGGGGGGGCAGAGTGGGTCTGATGCACACGTGTCTTACTTGCCTACTGTTTGAGAGATAGCTCGGAGTGGGTAGGAAGTAGGTGAACTAGCTACCCGTCCTGCCCTGATTGATCTCCTGCGACTCGTGGAATATGAGCTTCCCCGCTAGTGGGTGGAGACCCGCCCAGATGGGGCTCATAAGAACTTGGCCTAAAGGCTGGCCTGGACAGGGACCGGCATGTTGGTTGTCCCAATGGGAATGTACTCTGGAAACATTTTCACTGCCACAAACAGACGTTTTGTGATTGTAAATAAATCAACATTCACCTTACCGCTTGGTTTCCTGGGCCTTAATAATAGGGAAAAGGTTTTAGGAACATTTTCAGGCTTTAATAAAATGTTTTATTAATTTTAGTTGAAAATAATGATCTAGCTTCATTGGGGGGTTAGGAATTGCAGATGCCGATCTTTTTTTTTTGCATCTAGCTGTCCAGACATATGCTTATAGGTATTCACCTTAAACATGCAAGGTAGTTCAGAGTTAGAGAAAACCAAGGGAATGGCTTGCTTTGGGATTGGGGACAAAAAGAGGGTCTCGAATCACCACCTGCTGGCAACGGGATGAACTCGGCAATTTCCCACTCCAGGTGCCCTCTGTGGGCCCATTGCCCAATTTAACGAAGGCTGTAAGGCTCCTAGTGCTGCTGCTCCAATCAGAGGTCCGTCAGCTTTGAAAGCCACAGGAGTGGTCACCGCTGAGGCAGGCAGGAAATCCTGCCAGCTCCAACCAGGTAAGTGGAATGAAAAGGAAGAGTTCAAGCAGTCGAGGGTTAGAGGGCAGGTTGTTGGGACAGCCTTCCCGATCCAGGGCCTCCTCTTTGTGGTTTGGAATACTGATAGATCACCCAGGCTGCTGAAGGATGAGGCCTCCACTGAAACAATGGCTTCCAATTCAATTAGGAATCGGGGGGGGGGGGGGAGGGGGGAGAGTTGGGTTGCCCCACCAACAGCCAGCACCCCCTCCCAGCCTGCCACACAAGGACCAGCAAAAGCCCCAAGAATCCATCTGGAACATAGATTTTTTGAAGTAAGAATTTCAGAGCCCGATGAATGAAAACAAAAAGGAGCACGGGTGCCTTTCTGCTTCCCAAGAGCTTGTATCAATCAATTCATGGGCAGCACAAAAAGCAGTTACACAGATTTGATCCAATCCCAAGTGAATGTGAGACTGAGCAAAAAGAGTGATTTATTCAACTATTGAAATACCGTGGGTGGCAAGTCAACAGCAGCATTATGAATGAAGGCATAATTACTGCAGATATGTGTAGTCAGTGCTTGCCGGAGAGTCAGTGCTCCCCTGACATCAGCCGAAATGGTTATGGGGATAGTGGGCGTAAAAGGCATTGAAGTATCTGATCAGCCATGATCATATTTGAATGACGGAGCAAGCTCGACGGGCTGAATGGCCTATTCCTGTTCCTATGTTCCACCCAGCCCAACAAGCTGTGATACAATACCAGGACACCCGACCTGGACTATGCAGCTCCAGGTGCATCACTCCACAAACAACAAACGCTCCAAGATAGACCCTGAACTCACATTCCTTTAAAGTGGCAGGCACCCAAATTTCAGTTGCAGTAATTTTTAAGAATTTCTATTGTAAGGTGTCTGTAAGCACTCTGCAGTGCTTTTGGAAGTGTTATGGCAAGTTCTTAAAATTGGCAGTGTTGCTGCATCCAGTCAGTGATGCACAGGAGTAGGTGATTTGTATAAACAAAGGCTGCAACAGGTATATGGGCAGCAGCAGCTTTGCCTCTGGGTCTGCAGCGTAACAGGGAGATACTGCAGAGAGGGCAAGCTCTGCACGATGCCCGATCTCAATTTGCAGTTGGACTCACCCATGCTCCTTGACTGTGACAGGGGATTGTGTGACAGGTCGGCCAACAGACTCAGCATCTTGTTGTGTAGACCCCTCAATGCTCTATTGCATACTGTCATACTGAGATCCTGATCCAAGCCCTCCGCAGCAGAACACATCTGGCCCTTGTCCTTTGGTGAGCTTGCAAACACACTATATCCTTTCCCCCTGGCCTGGCTGCAGCCCAATCCTAACAGGTGATTTGACACCTGCTGATCCCAACTCCACATTTGCCTTCAGGTATGTGTAGTGCCAGTGTCTGGGCTGATTCACTGCTAGTGTGAGATCAAGGGCATGATTTTCCCACCGCTTTGTGCTTGGTGCCGATTCTGGTGCATTGCAGGGAGGCCCAAATCGGGCTTCAGGCCCGGTGTCCAGAGCAATCTGAATCACGCCCTCGCTGGGCCTGATCCAGATAATTATATTTAAATGATCCATTAGGCTCATGCAAATAAACGCAACCTATTTGAGGCCGCATTCTCCCGGCACCTGGGAGTCACCAGCCACACTGGCGAAGCCTCACCCAGGCGCTGATTGGCACTGTGGGGACCAGGCATGATAGCTGCTTGGGGAGTCTCGGAGGTAATTGGAGCCCCCTGGTAGTCGGGACAAGGCAGGGCAGTACCCCGACAGTGCCATTGGGCTCAGGCAGGCACAGGAGGCCGCACAGGCACAGGAGGCCGCACAATGTGTGCACATGGAACGCTCTAATTCTCTAATTGCCTTCAGGTTCGCTGACTAGGGAGCCAGCCGATGGCGGCACACAATCATCCTGTCCCACCCTCACAATCTCCTATCCACAGCAGATCACTCTCTCCCCTGGCAACCCCCCTGCATCAACACCTCGTCTCCCCCCCCCCCCCCACCACCCCACCTTTAACCCCCTTCGTGATTCCTACCTGCCTCACTACGGGGTGTGCGCCCTGGGTTGGCAGCAACAGTGGGTCTGGTCCATGGAATGGAGGATGGTGATGACCCACTCTGCGATGAGCTCTGGTGCTCCGCATCATTTGACAACTTCTGATGCCTGCCCATGATAGCACTTTCCACCTGGTTGATCCCTTCATGCAAGCTGGCCATTCTATCTCAATCCCACCGAATCCTTGAGGTGGCAGAGATGGGTACGGGTGTGGGGGGTTGAGGTGGAGAGGGATGGGGGTGAGGCTGTGTACTGGGATGGTGCGCGGTGGCTGACCTGGGGACCCTAGCCCATGCCCACCTCCAACAGCCACCTATCTCCCCACCCCAACACCCAGTCAGCCCAGCCCATCCCTCACACCCTTCTGGCAGAGCACTCGGGCACGTTGAAACATTTGTGAACAGGTATCTACAGGTTTTTGCCCTAGCCTCTAATGCATTCCTGTGTGCCACACCCATGCCAACTTAATTGGTGTCTAACTTTCTGGCCTTTACAGGCCCCTAAAGCTATGTCAATGTAGATCCTCCGGCTGTACATCAGGATGGAGGCGGCCTTCTGCGATTCCTGCCCTGTGACCTGGTTCCCCTTTGGCGGCTGTCCTCTGGAGCAACTGGGCCTGGATGGGCCTGGCAGATTCTCAGGTGTCCGAGGTGGTGAGATGCCACCTTGTTCCGCCTGCTGCCCATCAGATGCAACAGGAACGGGGGGGGGGGGGGGGGGGGGGGGTGTCCGACGCGCTGTCCGACGCGCTGTGGTGTTCCGGCACACCTCCTGAGGGGGTCACTGGCACGGGCCCCATCACTTGTTCTTCCATCCCCTGGGCTACCCTTTGGGATGGGGTGTGGCTGGAGCAAGCTCTGTGGGCTACCTTGCCGCCTGGAGTTGCCAGTCCTGGAGGCATGCTCTTATTTTGACCAGGGTTGCAGCCTGGTCGATGGATGCTTCCATCGATGCTTGCAGCCATGGAAAGAAGTCTTACAACACCAGGTTAAAGTCCAACAGGTTTGTTTCAAACACGAGCTTTCGGAGCACGGCTCCTTCTTCACCTGAAGAAGGAGCCGTGCTCCGAAAGCTCGTGTTTGAAACAAACCTGTTGGACTTTAACCTGGTGTTGTAAGACTTCTTACTGTGCTCACCCCAGTCCAACGCCGGCATCTCCACATCATTGCAGCCATGGAGTACAGGGACTGGGCCACCTCCCTCTGGGATTGTGCCCCGTCCCTCTGGGACTGGCTCAGATCAGCCAGTGCCCGAGCAATGCCGTTGATGCCCTCATCCATGACCATTGTGACTGTGCCAAGATCTGGAACGCTGCTGCAATGTTCAGGTGGCCCTGGTATATAGCTGCCTGTGACAGGGCTGCCCTGTCTTGTGCCTCAGCCACCACCCGCACAGAGTGCCCCAGGCCTTGGACATACTGACCCATGGGCAATACCTTTGCCTCAAGACCTCAATGGCAGATGCCACCTGTTGGCGTTGGTGTGGGTCGGCACAGCCTCCTGCCCTGCAGGTGGTTGGACTCCTCCATCTGCAGGCTTTAGGTGGTTGCTGCAAACCCATGTCTCTGTCTGCATCTCCAGCACCAATGGGATCGCCCTTTCCAGAAGCCTGAGACTCACCTGGACGGCGTCCAGGGTTCCGGACGCCCTCCAACTATCCATCCCTCAGAGGTTCCTACCTCCACCTGATGTACCGCTACACACGTGTGACACACACCAAATAGTGCCCCCAGAACCTCTTCATTAAAGTGCCCAACCGAGGTGTGTGTCTCTGGAAAGATGAAGGGTGTTGGGACAGCTGTGAAGGAAAGTCGGTATCGTCCCCGACTGGTGCTCCGGGATGTCGCGGGCTGGCGTTTGGGACCTTGCGTCGCTGTCCAGTGCCGTCGCGGCGCTGGACATGTCCTGGAGTTGTGGCTGGGTGCGGGGGACACCAGAAGGGCCCAGCTTGTCGACAGGTGAACCTGCCAGACACAAGACATGATGCATGGTTGGATGCTAGGTTGAGGTGGTGGTGTGGGGGAGGTAGGGTGTTGGGGTGGTGAGATGGTGGTGTGGGGGTGATGGAGTGGTGGGATGGTGTGAGGGTGGTGTGTTGGGATGGGGTGGTGTGTGGGAGGTGGGGTGCTCGGGTGGGGTGGTGTGAGGGTGGTGGGGTGCTGCTATGGAGGGTGGTGGTGGTGCGAGGGTGGTGGGGTGCTGGGATGGGGGTGGTGGTAGTGGGGTGGAGTGGTGGGATGGGAGGTGGTGTCAGGGTGGTGGTGTGGGAGAAGTGGGGTGCTGGGATGCGGGTGTGGTGTGGTGGGGTTGTGCCACGTGTGCCGTATGGACACTGCAACTCAGCAGGGGCCCACTTAGTTTCCCAATGCCGATCTTCACCATGACAATGCCCTCTCCCTGGGTCCACTGACTAGGTCCAGTGCCTGCCACTCCGTGATGGTGAAGAGGCACAGGTCCAGCTGGACCCCTCCAGTCTTCTCTCTCCCTGGTGGTTCTGTGCCGCATTGTCCTGGGGGGAGGGGGGGGGGGGGGGGGGGATAGGGGTAGGGGATAGACAGAAAATGCACAGTGTTAGACAGTCGGCCACGGGCAACACAAAGGAGAGCAACAACAGGGCACCCGGCCATAGCTGGCGGTATGGGTGCTGACATGTGGTGCTGGGTGGGGTGCAACCAGGCTCCCGGCGTGTGGGGTTCCATCGCTCTCCAGATGTGGGGGGAGGGGGTGTTATGCGTCTGTGTGGGACAGGGGTTGGTACCAGGGGCATGGTACTGGTTACTTTCCCTGCCCACCCTGAGGAGATCATACAGCTTTTTCCGGCATTGCTGGCATGTTCTGCTGATGGGGTCACGGCACTCAGACCTCTGCCACCTGCGACCAGGCCTGGTCGGCGGCGGGTGGCAGCCTCCTTCCCACATCGGGGAACAGGATGCCCCTTCTCTTCTCCATGCCGTCCAGCAGGGTCTCGAGCTCTGCACCTGGGACCCGGGGTGCCACTCCTCGGGCTGCCATCTTGTTGGCTGAGGTGTGTGTGTGTCGGGAATGGAGTGCTGTTATGCGGCTCCAGCTTGTCAGCCTCTCGAGTGCCAATCCCGCTCCCGGCGACTCTGACGCCGTTTTTCATTGGAATTGCTGTGGTTCCTCATGGAGCTGGTGCTAGCCCATTAACGGATCCTGAATTGCTCCGGGATCGCTGCTGCTTCCTGGGTTGTAGAACACCATCGATTCAGTCCTGGCATCAGCACTTAGTCTCTGAAACTGAGAATCCGGCCCAATGTGTTCCTTCCACTTTATTTTATTGTTTCTTCTTGGTGATTTTGGCCATCTTCCCACAGTTTAAAGGCAATTTTTAAAGTATTTACATGTTTAGGATTTTCCACAATAGTTAGAAATATTTATGACTGTACCATAATAACATATTGGAGAAAAACAAGGATTTCAGATTATTAAATAAGTTTTTTTTTCTTGGCAGTTCATTTTCTCTACTTTTTGAAGCCTCTCCCATCATGTTCCTTTCATGCCCTGTAGAATTTCCATTTGTTAAGCCCTGCTCAAGGAAATGACCTGCCAGACTTGAGCAGAGTCTCGCAGAAGAGATTAGTTCCTCTGAAAGGTACATCAGTTTTCTCTGATTAACAATTGCAAAGCTCTCTGTCACATATACATGACTCTCTTTACTTAATCAGATTTTGCTTGCTAGTGGTTTATTATTCTTCTCTAATTCAAATTTCCACTACAGCAGGGCCTCTGTTTTAACCTCCAGGGCTATGGGCCAAGCGCTGGAAAATGAGATCCATGTAGTCAGATTTTGTTGACCTGCTTGAATGCCATGGGCCGAATGGCCTCTTTCTGTGCTGTAAATGCTTATGAATGTCTGATAGCCCTTTCTGTAGAGGATGGCAAGCTAAGCACATTATAATGCCTGACGGTTTTGTTTCTTTGTTTGAGGAGGCACAAGAATTGTTGCAATTATATTGTACATATTCACACTTACATCCTATCCCAAATCCCTCTCATATTTCAGGCAAGGTTCACTACCTTTCTCCCCTACCAACTGTTACTTTTCCTGTCAGCTTACCTGACACACTTTCAACTTCTTCTCCGCATTTGTTCAATTCCCATGCTTTGTCTGTCCGCCCCTCCCACATTGCAGTTGTGAAAACTAGCCCGCCCGAGGAAGTGTTAAAGTAGATCCACTCCCAAGACTTCCAGCATGGCCCACACTAATTGCCACGTTTGGCAGGGTGACAGAATGGCCACTCTCTGTATGTGCTGGAAGCCTGCAGCATGGGAAGATCATGACAGGAGTTGATATATAACGTTGGTTTGTCACCTGACCTGCCATTTTAGACCTCGCAAGTCCTGTTAACACCATTTTTTAAATGTGCACAGTTGACCATGTGCGTACCACGGGTGACCCGCTCCCCACCAGAGGTGAAGTATTTTGACTTTACTTTTATGCTGCAGAGTTGGTGGATTGTGCAATGCATCATTGGAGGAGATTACACAAGCTCTTTCAGTCAGAAGAGAATGATGGGGATTTGAAAGGCCTCAAAGCAGGACACCATATAAAAGCCACCATACTGCAGGTTCTGGATAACATAGAATCATAGAAACCCTACAGAGAAGATGGAGGCCATTTGGCCTATCATGTCTACACCAACACTCTGAAAGATCACCCTAGGCTGCCCCTTGTTGCCCATCCCTGTAACCCCACCCAACCCATATATCTTTTGGACACTATGGAGCAATTTATCATGGCTAATTGACCTAACCTACACAACCTTTGGACTGTGGGAGTAAACCGGAGCACCCAAAAGAAACCCTCATGCAGACACCGGGAGAACGTGCAAACCCCAGACAGTGTCTTCCAAGTCTGGAATTGAGCCCAGGTATGTGAGGCGGCAGAGCTATCCATGGTGCCACTGTGCCGCCCCAATCTGAAAGATGAAAGAAGAACAGAAAATGCTGGAAATACTCAGAGTTTATCAGGTTTTGGTGAAAGGTCATCAATCTGAAAAGTTAACTCTGTTTGTCTCCCCAGATGCTGCCTGAGGTTTTGTTTCCAGCATTTTCCGTTTTTATTTGCAAGTCGAGTGGGACGCATGCTTGTAATTAAGGGGACTATAGTTTCAGTTTCTCCAGCAGGGAGACAGGCAAATGGAGCAGCTCGAGGCGGCGGAGATGAGAAGCTGTTTGCAGGGATTGAAGGAGGAGGAGTTCCTCTTGAGGTTTGACTTCCAGTGAGCACTTCTCCTCCCCTCCCCTCACCTCACCCAGGAGCAGTGACTGAGGCAGCTAAACTTCATCAAGGGGGTGGTAACTGAGCTGTGCACCATCTCAGACCAGGTCTGCAGCCACCATGCAGGGCATGGAGAGCACCACCAGGGGCTGTGAGGGTGAGGTGGAACATGTGAACGTTAAGCACGAGTCCTGACTGCTAGAGAATTTTGGTGGGCATGTAAATGCATTGTGCGGAGTGTGGGGTTGGTGATGTGGTGGAACCGAGATGACATTTGAAGATAAATTCAATTGACTTTGAGCACATGCAATCGATCATTTGTTTTTCCAGCTCTGTAGCTAGGTCCTTAGAGCCAAATTCCTAGCGTTCGCCCCAATGATATAGAACATAGAACATAGAACAGTACAGCACAGAACAGGCCCTTCGGCCCTCGATGTTGTGCCGACCAATGATCACCCTACTCAAACCCACGTATCCACCCTATACCCGTAACCCAAGAACACCCCCCTTAACCTTACTTTTTAGGACACTATGGGCAATTTAGCATAGCCAATCCACCTAACCCGCACATCTTTGGACTGTGGGAGGAAACCGGAGCACCCGGAGGAAACCCACGCACACACTGGGAGGACGTGCAGACTCCGCACAGACAGTGACCCAGCCGGGAACCGAACCTGGGACCCTGGAGCTGTGAAGCATTTATGCTAACCATCATGCTACCGCGCTGCCCCAATATCTGCCCCATATCTGCTCCCTTTTCCATTTGGAGGGCCTTCTGGTGCTCTGCTGAGTAATGGCCTCTCTCCTTTCCACCGAATTAACCTAATGCCTCCAACACGCTCAGTTAAAGAGCATTGGATATCTCTCTCTCTCTCTCTGGCCTCTTGCTCCATTGCTCCCATTTGTTCCTTTCTGGAAAATCCTTTCACATTCACTTCCAGCCCTCCTTCAGCCAGAGTCCACCTCCTGAGATGCAGTTTTGGCTTTTAGAAGCAAGGCCTAGATTTTAGTGGGCACTAGCCTCACAAGAACCTAGACGTGCTCAGCATCACTTTTAGCACTGGGGTTGCATGATGCCACAATCATGGAGCTGAGCAGACTGCATGACATTTGCACTTGCATTGAACTGGAGTAATTCCACGTAATGATCCCCAGGCCTGCGAATGAAACTTAGCCAATTTGTTTTCCACCCCCGCCCCCCCCCCCCCCCCCCCCCCCCCCCAGGGATTTTTGGTTGAAAAGAATGAGCTAATTTAAATCACTAGCCTGAAGTCGATATATTTAACATCTCCGCTGTTGACATAGCCTGAATGAATTTCTCTGCCATTTTGCTTCATAGCTTTGGATATTTACTTCAGGGTAAGATATGATTTTGGCATTTGTTTTGAGTGAAATCCAGGAAGGCTATCCCTCTGTTCTAAAAGCAAATCTTCTGTGTGACCGAGAAACGTGTGTTATCTCATCCTGCAGATGACCCCCTCAGGGGTAGTCAGTTACTTTCACCCATATTATATCTCAGGGAGCATTCTCTTCTTCCAGAGAAAATTGGAAAAGGAATTTAAATGAATTCCGTACAAGGCCATTGCTGCCTAACATAGCAATTAAGATGGGGTTTGATTGATGCTTATATATGTTCTCAGTAACTGCCACTAAATCGAACAAAAGGAAGCATTTCAAATTACTGGGTGTCGCGACACAAATTCAAAAAGCGCAGTTTGGGATGATTCACAGTGATATTATCAGGTCATTCATGAAGTATATTCCTTCACACCCGCTGCCTCCTTCATTTTAATTTCAAAGCTATTACTTGTTATGAGGGCCACATGCTGCTGAGTAAGGATTAAAGGTGAGATGCTGAAGGGCTGTGGGTTGCACTATTCACGGTATTGCAGGGCATGAACGTGGGAAGCCAATAGAGTAAAGGCGAAAGTGCCTAGTTGAATAAATGAAAATCTTATAACCAGATGGAGAATTAAGCTTTTGGGGGCCAAACATAAAAATAAAACAGACATTGGGATTCAGTTATGACAGAATCGAGGGGATTGATGATTCTCCTGGTTGCTGAGTGAGTATCGTTATAACGCCTCTTCTCTAGGTCTGGGGCCTCTGCACAGGTATCATCAGCCATGACCTCAGTGGGTAGGAATGTCGCCCATTAGCCAACCCCTCACCCGAGGGAGCGCTTCAAAGTTGCCGGGATTCTTTGAGTATGCCAGGATGTATGCGTCGTGCACGCTGTCTGGGTATCGTGCACAGACGTGCATAATGTGCAGCTGGTGATCACACACAAACTGCACATTCAGCGGGTAGAACCCCTTCTGTTAATGAAGGACACCCATTATTGAACACTCCTGGACCTGGGGCATACCAACGATGGCAGCAAATATAGCAGCCTGGGTATCCTAGTGGGCTTGGTGCAGGTTAAAGAGGCTGTAGATAGATGCCTGGGACATCCGTGACATCTTGGATGCACCTTTGCCCGGGTGATTGCAAAATCTCGCACAGGTCCCCACTCAAGCCCTGGAACAAGCCAGAGACATCGAAGTTGTGGGCAGCCGCCAACTTGACGGGCACTTGCAGCAGATACCCTCCTACCTCCTGTGGTGCCAGGTCTATCACCAGGTGGCATATGGTCTCCTTGGTGAGGCTGAGTTGACGGCAGGGCATGTGGTCTGGCAGCTTCTCAAAAGACGAGCGCTGACAGTAGAAACGTGGCCTGATGTGGTGCCGCCTCCTCATTGGCCTGGTGGACCGGATTCCCGATCTTCGCGGCAGGGAACAGAGAATTTCACCCATTATATGAATGCAGAGTTAGATAAATATTAAGCTAATTGGATTAAATATATATATGTGGACAGATGATCAGTTATTCAATAGGATAGATTTTCTACCAAACAGCTGCCAGTATGAATCAGAATGTAATGGAAACAGCTACAAATCATTGGATAGGCCTCAAGAGGAGCATTGTGGACAATTCTGGGCACCGTATTTCAAAAAAATGCCAAGACCTTGAAAAGAGTATAGGGAAGATTTATCAAGATGTTACCAAGGATGAGGGACTTGATGAAGAGGTTGAAAAGTTATGACTGTTCTCCTTGGAACAGGAAAGGTGACGAGGTTTTCTTTCCGCTAGTGGACTGATCAATAACCAGAGTTTATAGATTTAAAACAATTGGCAAAAGATCGGGGGCGGGGATTCTCCGCCCCGCCACGGCACATTTCTCGCCGACCCGCCGGCGGGATTCTCCATTACGCCGGCAGGTCAATGGGGTTTCCCATTGTGGGGCAGCCCCACGCCGTTG
This sequence comes from Scyliorhinus canicula, assembly GCF_902713615.1. Classification (NCBI taxonomy): domain Eukaryota; kingdom Metazoa; phylum Chordata; class Chondrichthyes; order Carcharhiniformes; family Scyliorhinidae; genus Scyliorhinus; species Scyliorhinus canicula. Next base: position 29,407,733 of record NC_052156.1, read on the forward strand.
GGGAAACCACCAGGTGCTGGCAAAATGGAGAATCCCGACGACGGAGAATCCTGCCCCTGGAGGGGAGATGAGGAAAAACAGTTTACTCTGGAAATGCTCCATGTGAAAAGATTGTGGAAGCTTAGTCCATCATTTAACTTTGAAAGTGAATTGGAGAGACTTCCGGTTGCGGCTATGACCAGCTAAGTCGCACGTTTGGCTGCTCCTGTTAGGAAGGTGTTTTCGGGCCGATTGGAGGGCCCCTAACGGCGCTGGAACGGCAATTCCCGGTGGGGGAAGGTTCCCAGAGGTGAACCCCGAAAACTTTATGGTCGTCACCCGAAGTGGGGCAGGAAAAAAAGCGGCAGCAGCTCCCCGAAAAAAGCGGGGGAAGAAATCCAAAATGGCGGCCGGCGGCGCACCCGAGGACTGGAGGAAATGGGCGGAGGAGCAGCAGGCCGCTCTCCTGCGCTTCTTCACGGAGCTGAAAGTGGAGCTGCTGGAGTCGATGAACGCGACGACCACCAGGCTGATGGGGGCACAGGCGACCCAAGAGGCGTCAATTCGGGAGCTGCAGCAGGAGATGACTGTGAGGGAGGAGGAGGCCACGGTCCTCGTGGGAAAGGTGGAGGTGCATGAGGCACTCCACCTGAGATGGCAAAACCGATTGGAGGAGATGGATACCCGCATGAGGCGGAAAAACCTGAGGATCCTGGGCCTGGCAGAAGGGCTGGAGGGGTCGGACCTCCAGGGATATGTGGCAGAAATGCTGGGCTCACTGATGGGGGCAGGGGCCGTCCCTTCGCCCCTGGAATTGGAGGAGGCCTACAGAGTAATGGCCAGGAAGCCAAGAGCAAACGAACCCCCGAGGGCGGTGCTGGTTCGGTTCCAGCGATTCAGTGACCGGGAGAGGGTGCTGAGGTGGGCCAAGAGAGAGAGGAGCAGCAAATGGGAGAACTCGACGGTGAGGATCTTTCAGGACTGGAGTGCGGAGGTGGCAAAGCGACGGGCCCGGTTCAACCGGACGAAGGCGGTGCTGCATGCCAAGAGAATCAGATTCGGGATGCTGCAGCCAGCGCGCTTGTGGGTGACCTACAAGGACCAGCACCACTATTTCGAGTCCCCGGAGGAGGCGTGGGCCTTTGTCCAGGAAGAAAAGCTGGACTCGAACTAGAACCAGGGGATACTTGGCGGTCGTTGCCGCTCTGGTACTTTAAGCTGGTCACGTGGCTTTCTTTTGGTTGGATTTTCACTTGGCCGTATTTTTGGACCTTTTTTGTTCTCTATACCAGGTTTTTTTGTTTTTCTCTTTTTCCTGTTATTTATAATGTTATGTTGGGAGGGCGGGGTGGGGGGGGGGAGTGCCGGGGGTATGTGTTTCTTGTGGGGTTTTTGGTTGTTTTGTATTTATCGGTGTGAGATCGGGGACGGGGGTGGAACTGAAGATGGAGGGGCGGGGAGGGGCAGGGCGAAAGCGCGGGCTTTCCTCTGGTTTCCCGCGCACGGGGCAGAGGAGGGAGGGGGGGTGGGAGTAAGGGGCGTGGTCAGCAATGGCTCCCTTTCCCGCGCTGGAGCGGGGTCAAGGAGGGGTGGTAAGGGGGGGGGGACGTCCCCCATGCCGGGAGGAGCCGGAGTGTGGCAGGGGCAGCCGGGTCAGCGTAAACCAGCTGACTTACGGAAGTACTATGGAGGGTGCATCGCGGCTAGGAAGGGTCCTAGCCTGAGGGGGGTGGGGGGGGGGGAGGGGGGAAGGGGGGAGGGGGGGGTGGGGGGGGGGAGGGGGGAAGGGGGGAGGGGGGGTGGGGGGGGGGGGGGGAGGGGGAGGGGGAGGGGGGAAGGGGGGAGCCACCGGGTTGCTGCTGAAAAGGCCAGGGAGGAGAAGTTGAGGACTGGGGGGGGGGGGGGGGCGCCATCGCCATCGCCATCGCCATGGGGAGCGGGTCAGAAAGGGAGGGCTGACTCGGGGCGAGCAGGGGACAGGATATGGCTAGTCGGCAGGGGAAAGGGGCGGGCTGCCCTTCGACCCGGCTGATCACTTGGAATGTGAGGGGGCTGAATGGGCCGGTCAAGAGAACGAGAGTAATCTCGCATTTGAAGGGGCTGAAGGCGGATGTAGCAATGCTACAAGAGACCCATTTGAAGGTGGCGGACCAGGTCCGCCTGAGAAGGGGGTGGGTGGGACAGGTGTTCCACTCAGGACTGGACGTAAAGAACCGAGGGGTGGCGATCCTGGTAGGGAAGAGGGTGTCGTTCGTGGCGGCGGAGGTGGTGGCGGATAAAGAGGGTAGATATGTCATGGTGAAGGGTAGGCTGCAGGGGGAGAAAGTGGTGATGGTTAACGTGTATGCCCCGAACTGGGACGACGCTGGCTTCATGAGGCGCCTACTGGGCCTCATTCCGGACCTGGAGGCAGGGGGCCTGATCATGGGGGGGGACTTCAACACAGTGCTGGACCCCGTGTTGGACAGATCGAGTTCAAGGACGAGTAGGAGGCCGGCAGCGGCAGAAGTGTTAAAGGGGTTTATGGAGCAGATGGGAGGGGTGGACCCCTGGAGGTTTGGGAGGCCGAGGGCGAGGGAGTATACCTTTTTCTCCCATGTCCACAGAGTCTATTCTAGAATTGACTTTTTTGTATTGAGCAGGGGACTGATCCCGAAAGTACGGCAAGTGGAGTACTCGGCCATAGCGGTCTCAGACCACGCGCCGCACTGGGTAGATTTGGAAATGGGGGAGGTGCGAGACCAGCGTCCGCTGTGGCGCCTGGATGTGGGGTTGCTGGCGGATGAGGAGGTGTATAAGAGGGTCCGGAAGAGCATTGAAAGATATCTGGACATCTGGGGGAGGTGCAGGTGGGGATGGTATGGGAGGCCCTGAAGGCGGTGATCCGGGGGGAGCTGATCTCCATACGGGCACATAGGGAAAGGAGGGAGAGACAGGAGAGGGAGAGGCTGGTGGGGGAGCTTCTGGACGTGGATAGGAAATATGCGGAGGCACCAGAGGAGGGGCTGCTGAGGGAACGGCGTAGTTTGCAGGCTAAGTTTGACCTGTTGACCACCAGAAAGGCGGAGACACAGTGGAGAAGGGCGCAGGGCGCGATTTATGAGTATGGGGAGAAGGCGAGCAGGATGCTGGCGCATCAGCTCCGCAAGCGGGATGCGGCTAGAGAAATTGGGGGAGTGAGGGAGAGGGGTGGGAACATAGTGCAGAAGGGGCCAGAAGTAAATGGGGTTTTCAGAGACTTCTATAAGGAGCTGTATCGGTCAGAGCCGCCGACGAGGGGAGGGGGGATGGAGGGCTTCTTGAACAAACTGAGGTTCCCCAAGGTTCAAGAGGAGCTGGTAGAGGGGCTGGGGGCGCAGATAGGGTTAGAGGAGCTAGTCAAGGGGATTGGGCATATGCAGTCGGGGAAGGCGCCGGGGCCAGACGGGTTCCCGGTGGAATTTTACAAAAAATATGCGGATCTGGTGGGCCCTGTGCTGGTGTGAGCCTTCAACGAGGCATGGGAGGGGGGGGCTCTGCCCCCGACAATGTCGCAGGCACTGATCTCTCTGATCTTGAAGCGGGACAAGGACCCCGTGCAGTGTGGGTCATATAAGCCTATCTCGCTCCTGAATGTGGACGCCAAGCTGCTGGCAAAGATCCTGGCTACCAGGATAGAGGATTGTGTGCCAGGGGTGATACACGAGGACCAGACGGGTTTTGTGAAAGGGCGGCAGCTCAATACGAACGTGCGGAGACTGCTAAACGTCATCATGATGCCGGCAGTGGAGGGGGAGGCGGAGATAGTGGTGGCATTGGACGCGGAGAAAGCATTTGATAGGGTGGAGTGGAAGTACCTGTGGGAGACGCTGGAACGGTTTGGATTTGGGGAGGGATTTATTAAATGGGTGAAGCTGCTCTATTCGGCCCCGACGGCAAGTGTAGTGACGAATGGTAGGAGATCGGAGTATTTTGGGCTCCACCGGGGGACCAGACAGGGGTGCCCCTTGTCCCCCCTGCTCTTCGCACTGGCAATTGAACCGTTGGCGATGGCACTGAGGGGCTCAGGGGGGTGGAGAGGGCTGACAAGGGGCGGGGAGGAGCACCGGGTATCGCTATACGCGGACGACCTGCTGCTATACGTGGCAGACCCAGAAGGGGGAATGCCGGAGGTGATGGAACTGCTAGCAGAATTCGGGGACTTTTCGGGGTACAAGCTAAACTTGGGTAAGAGTGAGGAATTTGTGATACACCCAGGGGACCAGGAAGAGGGAATCGGGAGACTCCCATTGAAGAGAGCAGGAAAGAGTTTTAGATATTTTGGGGTGCAGGTGGCAAGGAACTGGGGGACGCTCCACAAGTTGAACTTCACTAGGCTGGTGGAACAGATGGAGGAGGAATTTAAAAGGTGGGACATGGTGCCGCTGTCGCTGGCGGGCAGAGTGCAGTCCGTTAAAATGACGGTCCTCCCGAGGTTTCTGTTCTTATTCCAGTGCTTGCCCATCTTCCTCACTAGGGCCTTCTTCAAAAAGGTGACGAGCAGCATCATGAGCTACGTGTGGGCGCACGGCACCCCAAGGGTGAGGAGGGTCTTCTTGGAGCGGAGTAGGGAGAGTGGAGGGCTGGCATTACCCAACCTTTCGGGGTATTACTGGGCGGCTAATGTATCGATGGTGCGCAAGTGGATGATGGAAGGGGAGGGGGCAGCTTGGAAACGAATGGAGAGGGCGTCCTGTGGCAACATAAACCTGGGGGCCCTAGTAACGGCGCCATGGCCGCTCCCTCCCACGAGGTATACCACGAGCCCAGTGGTGGCGGCCACCCTCAAGATCTGGGGGCAGTGGAGGCGACACAGGGGGGAAGTGGGAGGTCTGATGGAGGCACCGTTAAGAGGGAACCATAGATTCATCCCGGGGAATATGGACGGGGGATTCCAGAGCTGGTACAGGGTGGGCATCAGGCAGCTGAAGGATCTGTTTGTAGATGGGAGGTTTGCGAGCCTGAGAGAGCTGGAGGAGAAATTCGGGCTCCCCCCGGGAAACGTGTTTCGACATCTGCAGGTGAAGGCATTTGCTAGACGCCAGGTGGAAGGGTTCCCCTCGCTCCCCAGTAGGGGGGCGAGCGATAGGGTGCTCCCGGGGGTCTGGGTCGGAGGGGGGAGGATATCGGACATATACAAAGTAATGCAGGAGGCTGAGGAGGCATCAGTAGAGGAGCTGAAAGCCAAGTGGGAGGGGGAGCTGGGAGAGCAGATAGAGGATGGGACATGGGCTGATGCCCTGGAGAGGGTTAATTCTTCCTCCTCGTGTGCGAGGCTTAGCCTCATTCAATTTAAGGTGCTACATAGAGCCCATATGACGGGGACAAGGATGAGTCGGTTCTTTGGGGGTGAGGACAGATGTGTCAGGTGTTCGGGACGTCCAGCGAACCATGTCCATATGTTTTGGGCATGTCCGGCACTGGAGGAGTTCTGGAAGGGGGTGGCAAGGACGGTGTCGAGGGTGGTGGGATCCAGGGTCAAACCAGGATGGGGACTAGCGATTTTTGGGGTTGGGGTGGAGCCGGGGGTACAGGAGGCGAGAGAGGCCGGAGTACTGGCCTTTGCGTCCCTAGTTGCGCGAAGAAGGATACTGATACAGTGGAAGGACGCGAGGCCTCCAAACGTGGAAACTTGGATTAATGACATGGCAAGCTTTATCCAGTTGGAAAGGGTCAAATTCGCCCTGAGAGGGTCGGTACAAGGGTTCTTCAGGCGGTGGCAGCCTTTCCTCGACTTTTTGGATCAAAGATAGGGTGCAGAGGTCGCAGCAGCAGCAACCCGGGGGGGGGGGGGGGGGGGGGGGGGGGGGGGTGGCAACAATGGGTGTGGTGGGCTATTTAAGGTTGTAATGCGGACAAATTTGTTCGCAGTTCATATTTGATGTTAATTGTTGCTTTGTTTGTTTTTGGGGGGGGGAGGGGGGAGGGACAGCGCGCGCGGGGGGTCGGGCGGGGGGGGGGGATATTTGTTAAGAGGGAATATTTTGTAATAGTCTATGGTTAGGGGGGGTAAATATTTTCATGTAAAAAAATCTCTTCAATAAAAATTATTTTAAAAAAAAGAAAGTGAATTGGATCGGTACGTGAGAATGAAGAACTTACAATGGACAAAATAAATTGGAATGTGGGACTAAGCATGATTGCTCTTTACAAGAACCAGCACAACTACAAAACATCAAATGGCTTCCTTCTGTGCTGCAAGTTCCATTGGTTTTATGATCACTGCCACTTTCTGTCCATTTGAAGCCAATGAGTGGAAAATGAGGCCAGAGTGCCTGTAATTTTCCATTTATGTGCCGGGACAAATGAGCTTTCTCAGCAAAAACTTGGAAACTACTACTATTAAATAAAATGGTAATATTTGCTCGACAATGACTGACTGTGTGGAATTCACTTCATTGGAATTGAAGAATATCGTACCGATGATGCAGCAATGTCCGGAACCTTTCCCCATTACATTTTAGGGGGGGATTTTTACACACTTTCATCTTCTGGGAAGTTTTATTCATGGTTAGCATCTTCCTTCCTCAGGAAATAAAAGAGATTGGGGTGAGTCCACACTAGTAAAAATGAAATGGTTTGATGAATTAAGCGATCTTCCATATTACCTTTATCTTTAATTAGAAGCCAGGTAGCTTAATCAAAATACAGGTTCTGTAACTTATCGATCAATATTCAGTTTATTTATTATTACATTCAAAGCCTCCAAAGATTGCATTAGCATTCAAAGCAGTTTTCTTTCCAGCTCAAGTAAATTGTTCGATAATGTCACACACAACACTTCAGAAGAGAAATCAACAGTGTTTCTAAGCTACTAAAAATAACAAGATAAACTTGTTAGTTTGTAGCGCTTGAAAACAAATAATGGATTCAATTTTGCTTCAAACATAAATGGAGTTTGGTAAGAAAATGAAAAGCACTGTAAGAAAGACATTTTGTGAAATGTTCCTTTATCCATGGAAACCTCTGTTTATTTCATTTAATGGTTTATTTTTAAAATATATTGCATGATGTAATTTCATAGGAATAGTTAAACACCACTACTAACACTTACTTATAATCAAAATTCAATTTACTGATTAATAGCAAAGCAAAATCATTCCAGGAAGATGACATTGTAAAGAAGAGTTCACTGGTGATTTTCTCAAGAGTACCCGTGGTAACATTTAAGCATGTGAGCTTATAAAATGTTGAATTGAACTATGCCTTTCAGATTATGTAGTCAAATGATCAGCCGTTAATTCAGACAGTTTCCATACTGGATTGAAGGTAGTGATTCAACTCTGGCCATGGCTGATAAACTGGCAGCCGGGAGTTTAGAATTGTTGGGTAGGGCGTTCAACCTTGTTCTCTAATGTCCAAAACTCACCGGATATCATATTCAGCAGGGATCAATAAATGGACAAATGGTGCGCCCACTGTAGGCAGGCCTAAAGAGGCCTATGCAAATCGGGGTCATAAATGGGACCCAATGAAAATTTTAAGTGCAGGTTCTGTCCGTTTTTACCAGATCTTGAGTAGTCCAGCTGGTGGTATTAAAGGGATCACTGAACTGATGCTCACCTCTAAGTACCTCCATGGCCGTTCAAGATCAGCTTTACCCCTGAGGCATTCTAACCCTGGGGTATTCACCCCTGCGTCCTGCCTCCAGTGGATTCTTAAGACCCTACTGACACACTTCCAACAGAAGCAGCAATCTTTGGTCTCGCTCTCTCTTTCTCTCTCTGCAGTCATTAAAATGATAGCCCAGCTTGGTTGAGACTTTACACTGCAGTCTGGTTCAGACGCCTACCCTTTATCCTCCTGACGTTGCTGGGTGATTCCTCGCTTGGTTTCATTGAGTTCCTCCGACCCTCTGCAATTCATGTGTGCCCCTGATATGATGGCAATTCCCTGGCAAAATCTCCTTCACTATGTAAAGTGCCTTTCCTGTTTCCTCCTCGACCTGCCACATGGGCTGCCTACAGAAAACCTGGTGGAAGGTGGGAATCCTGCCTGTCGTGGTTTTACACGGTTTTACTGCTCCCACCCCACCCTCTTCACACCTTTAAAGGGGCCGCTCAAATTCTGCCCAATAAGGTAGAAAAACTAGTTGTGGTTGGTTTTACAAAATCCTGGAGAACAAACATTCCCATTGGGAACATTTTTTGTTTTCCAAAATAAAAATAGGTTCTGATTCAAGGCCACTTCTAAACTTTTTAACTCCTGCTTATTATTATGCCATCAGGTTTTTATTTAAAAACAGGATACATGGAAGATTCTTTCATTTCAATAAATGAAAGTCACCATGCCACGGAAAATTAAATTACTGCAGTCAACCTTTGCAGAGGCAGAGAAGAAAAGGCAGCCCAATTAACTTTAATGACTTTGCATGCAGCTAAGCTTCATTTGCATCATAAGTGCTGGCATAGTGTCAGTTTATTACCACTGCATAGAACATTGTGATCTCTGTTCTTCTTTGTGAGTGTAGCCTCCATAACATACAAAATGTGAAGCAGCATTGTGGGAAGTGTAAGTTCAGCAAGCTGTCCTTTAGGGTTGTAGAAGCAGATTCCACACCAGGAATTCCTCTCACCCAGCACTATAAATCCAACAGTGGTAATGTTCGGTTATGAAGGAATGACAAACTTGAAAAAGACTTGGGGGTACATAGATCATCAAAATGTGGACAGGTACAGAAAATAAAGCTGAATGGAACACTGATCTTTTATGTCCAGAGGCATGAAATGCAACCAGATAGAAGGTATAGAGTCCCATGTTTCATTCTCGCCACCATGCATTACAAAAGATAGGGGGGTACAACATATGTTTACCAGAATGATACCTGGACTCCCAAGGGCTAAATTAGGAGATAAATAAGGGTTGTAATCCATGGAACTTAGAAGGCAAATGGGTGTTTTGATTGGATTTTCTCCCCCTCCCCTCAAGATATTAAGGGGAATCACAAGGTAAGCAGAGGGAATCTATTTCCATTGGTTAAGCAGCCCATAACTAGTGATGTAGCGTCAAACCTAGAGCCAGGCCTTTCAGGAGTGAAGGTATGAAATACTTCACACATTTTTATCAGTTACGCGATTGTTTGTTTGTGTGTTTGTATGTGGAGGGGGAGGACCTTTTATGAAACTTGTCATACCATTAAAATGGGTGGAAATTACGCGCTGGCCAGCCGCCATTTTGTTCGCTCGCTGCCAGCCGCAGGGGGACGGAGAAAGTGATGGTGCAGCCCATCAATCTTATTTTCAGATACCTTCAAAATCGATTCAGGATCCAAGTATGGCTGTGTGAACAAGTCAACATGAGGATAGAAGGGTGTATAACTGGCTTTGACGAATGCATGAACCTTATTTTGGATGATGCGGAGGAAATTCACATGAGATCAAAATCAAGAAAACCATTCGGCCGTGTTATGCTGAAAGGGGACAACATCACCTTACTACAGAGCGTCCACGGTTAAGAAAGGATTCACTGGAACTTGATTATCTCTACACTATAGCAAATAGCTAACTTGTCTTACATAGCATTTTGGATACCGGTTGTCGGAAAACAGATTAAGTTGTGATGTGTTTTTGTACCAAGCCACAGTAATGATTTTCTGAAATAAAAAGCTTATAAACAAAAATTAAGAAATAAAAAATAAAAGTGTGTGTGTGTGTTCTCCGAATGAAGGGAATGAACAAGATGAGGGGGATAATTGGGGGGGACTGTTGGTTAAGCCTCATGCAGAAAAGGTTATTCTGAATGCAGCAGTTGTCCTGGCTTGGTCTGCTGGCTGCATTCTGCACAATCCAGTGTTGGGAAGGAGACTTTGGTCCTCCTATCTCCCTTCACCAAGACAACTAGATCGAGATCTTTATTGAACTGGCAGCTTGGAATATGCACACACATGGCACCAAGCATGTTAGATGCTTCATTTCTAGGTCAAGTAATCCAAACTGACATATACGCTTGTATGATGTTGCTTTTTTGCTCCTGGTGAACTAGGTTTTCTTTCCAACCCTAAGTATGGCGGTATTCTCAAAAAAGGTCACTTTTATTTAAAGACTGTACTTCTCAGAAATGACTTTGCCCCTTAGAGTGACCATAGAGAGCAGAGCTCTCCTTGATCTGCATCCTCCGCTGTTCATTCCTGTTTTCAGGGTGAGGAGAGTTGACATAGTGACTGAAAACTGAATAAGTCACTCTTTGTAAGAGTTTGATTCACGCAGTTGCAATTATCTGAAGATGCCATTGACATCTTGAGAATATAAAGCTTTTGATTTTATTGTACGTTTAATCCAAACCATCGCCATTGTAGTTTCAGTACTTGTTAGCAGAGTAACTGTTTGCATGGTGGTTTTTCTACAACACTAGTATTGTTGGAACATACAATGTTAACTGCTCCACAGCGCTGGTTACTCTAATGTTTCTTGAATGACTAATTGCAAAACTAGAATTGAATTGTAGGCCTACAGTAAGGCACAGATCTAATTTGTTTTGTTTAAAGGTTATATTTTGTCAAATTATTTAATTCTTGTTATTTGTGTAAGGCATAACATGTCTCATCTGAGAGCATAAAAGTACAAATATTTTTAAGAACAGGATGAAGTGTTTAGGTCTGAGGATTTTGTATTTATTTCTCTTGTATCAACTCTAGCCACCGTCTCACCAAATCCATCAAAACATCTATTCAGACAAGAGGCGATAAACATTCAAATATTACTGGCATTACTTGCAAATACCCTATGAGATGTGACATTACATTTCCCATTTAATCTATTCAAACATTGGTTGTGGTTACTGTAACATTAAATTGTACCTAACCACTTTTCACACAAATCAAATCAATTTCAGGGTGCTAAGTAGATCCTTATGGCAGGGAGATGGCCCGGCTTTTCACTCTGCATGTTGACACTAGCTGTGTAGATTTTTGATACCATCTCATCATTAGGTCTGTCAATTTTAGAAGCTCTCCATAGTGAGAAAAGACTGCTGTTCTTTTGGTATTCATTAATTTTCTAATGAGGGATAATTGAGCGGGCAGCTACTGGTTGGGATTCAACCTTTAAAAAGTAATTGTAAAAGTATAATCATTTCAAATTTTTGGGGTTAGAATTGAAACTTTTAATGGTGTTGAATGTCAAGCTGTTTCAAATCTTTTGATGACAGTGGTAGACCAGTATCAGAGGATAATTGCAACTGAACTCCCATCTTCCCAATTCTTCAAGAGATTTGCGGAGATGCTTCTTTCTATAATAATCATGTTTCATTATGGCTAAAGCAACATTGCATGCTTTAAAAAAGTAGTTTGAAGTAATTTTGATATTTATATTTATCCCGGCATTTTATAAACCATTTCAAGTTCTTTCACTTTAATTTTGCAGGACCCTAGTTTTAGAATTTTATTTTATTCTGACTTTGAGGGCTCTACCCAATGGGAAATAGACAATTCAGATCAGTATTCTTATTTCCTAGTTTTTGCTGTTGTCACAACTGGGACTAAGTGTTTGTAAGTGTCTTGTCCTAGGGGTGGGATTGGTGGCTGTTTTGGGTGGGTCCTGGTCCCAGGCCAGCCAGAGGTGGCGACCTTTGTCTTTTAGGAATTGGTCACCGTCAGCGAGTCGGTGGGTTCTCTCCAAGGGAAAGAGTTTGTAAATGGTATTTTTGTTTGTATGGATTTGTTTATTTTGTGTTTTATAAAATGAAATCTTTAACAAAAATACATTTTTTAAAAATCCCTAATCCCAATGATCAAATCTTAAAGATAAATATTTTTTTCGCGCTTGTATTCTCTGTTTTCTCACCGCTGACCTAAAAGGAAGCATTGTTACGATCTAGTGAACATTCTGGTGAAAATCTCACCCCTATACGGTGTGCAGAGCACTCAAACTGACTGCAGCTCAATGCATTTCAACATTCTCACAGAGACCCAACCAGGGGGGAAAAAACAGTAAACGTTTTAACATACCAGAACACGTGATAACATTTTAAAATATTAAAACTTTTACATAGAGCAATGATTGGAATCAAGGCGTGTTGTATCTGAAATATTCTTCAAAACCTTTTAAAAGAATATTATTTAAAATATTTAGCTTATGGCAGCACGGTGGCCTAGTGGTTAGCACAACCGCCTCACGGCGCTGAGGTCCCAGGTTCGATCCCGGCTCTGGGTCACTGTCCGTGTGGAGTCTGCACATTCTCCCCGTGTCTGCGTGGGTTTCGCCCCCACAACCCAAAAATGTGCAGAGTAGGTGGATTGGCCATGTTAAATTGCCCATTAATTGGAAAAAATAATTGGGTAATCTAAATTTATAAAAAAAAAAATATTTAGCTTATTATAAATCTACTAATTAATCATTTAACTGTTCGATTAAATGATTAGCAGTCCCAACTTCTATGGACTAAGCTAAGATAATCAGCAACAACAAAACAATCCAAATACTCGGAGAATTAATTCCATTATACTCAAAGCATTGGGATCTGGAAAATTAGAATAATCATCTGATGCTGCAGATGGAGAGTAATTAATATCCACGTGATAATATGCTAAAGAAAGTAAGAAGAACAAAATGCTGTTTTGGATATGATAGAATTTCTCAGACATAAATCACAATGGTCTAGATTTTGCAGGGGTTGATGAGGGGAAGTAGAGACTAGCAGTGAACTGTAACCGTTTGTTGTCATTATCCCTCTCAAGTCCCTCGGGATCGAGAATGACCTGCTTCTTGTCTGGTTCGATGGGTGAGATGGCTGATACGTCCAATCCGTGATCTGCAGATTCTTCCACATGGCAGCACGGTAGCACAGTGGTTAGCACAGTTGCTTCACAGTTCCAGGGTCCTATGTTCAATTCCCGGCTTGGGTCACGGTTTGTGCAGAGTCTGCACGTTCTCCCCATGTGCGTGCGTAGGTTTCCTTCCAGGTGCTCCAGTTTCCTCCCATAGTCCAAAAATGTGCAGGTTAGGTGGATTGGCGATGTTAAATTGCCCTTTGTGTCAAAAAGGTTAGGTGGAATTGCTGGGCTACTGGGATAGGATGGAGGCGTGGGCTTAAGTAGGGTGCTCTTTCCTAAGGGCCGGTGCAGACTCGATTGGTGAAATGGCCTCATACTGCACTATAAATGCTAAGATTCTATGTGAGGCATAGGGTGCTTGAAAGGTTGAGTGGTTGAAGGTTTGTTTGCTCTCCCCAAAACTTCAGCTTCATTTCTTTGTGTTCCTGACAAAGTCTCTTGTGTTCGGTCCCGTCCTGAATGAATTTCTATGTTTTGGTCGGTAATAAGGCAGAGTCTCCCATTAATTGGCAGGAATATTTGAGCTCCCCAGGGATGCTCTGAGGACATCCTTAAAGTGTTTCCCTTTTCCTTCCTGGGAATCTCCTGCCCCGAGCAAGATGGGAATAGAGCATCGACTTTGGAGGTCTGGTGTCAGGCATGTGAGCAACATGTCCCACTCAGCAGAGCTGGGTTTGAGTCTCTATGCCTGCTTCATTGAGAGAAGCCTCTGAAGATAAGGAAAATGGTCCACATTTTCTAGGATCTAGATCTTTATTGATGGGAGAGGGTGTTGTGTTGGTGGAGCTGGTTGGAAGAGGACCTTAGTTTCCTGGGTGTTTAATGAAAGTCCAATTTCCTCATATACTTTGGAGAAAGAGCCTCCGCTAAACTGGAGCTTAGTTTCTGGATGAACACGCACAATTGTATTGTTAATGCAATTCCTTTTGTTGCCATTTTCTTCTCCGTCCCTTCTTCTCCTTGAGGTATTGATTTCTTGCTGGGTGCATCAGCACCCCCTGACCCCTTGCAGCATTTAATCATTTGTAAGTCTTTTTTCTTTGTGTTTTTTTTCTTAATATTTTTTATTGTCCATTTTCACACTTTCTTCAGAATTTACACCCCACCAACAAACGGTAAACGGTAACGAATTCAATGTTAATCCCCTTATTAACTACAATGATCCCATCCTCCCTCCAGCCCAACAACGACCCACCTCACAATATAAGAATCAAATAAGAGGAAACCTCCCAAGGAGGAAAAAAGGAAAAAAGAAAAAGGAATCCGGAATCGCCTATGGTCACCTTTGACATATATAGTCCACCCCCCCCCCTAATATTCAACACCATCCAATCCCGAAAGAGTATCGTTAATGACACCCATTAATTCTAGACACCCCCCTCCCAGACTCCTCCCCTCCACTTCCTCTTGTAAACCCCCCCCCCCCCCCAACGCCCAACCTTGGTTCCTTCCCACACTTTTCACCCCGGTTAGACTCACCGAAACCTGTTCTACTAGGCTCCGATGGCCGCATCCTCTCCCCCCACCTCACTCTCGTTCACGGGCTGGCTTAAACCGGCCAGTGTGGAGGCCCCCGCCCAGGTCTCCTTCCCCCTTTCCCAGTCCCAGGAAAACCACAAAATCCCCTTTAGCACACAACCCCAACATACACACCCAAGCCCCAAAGAACCATCATTGCAAATGAAAGTCCCAACTCTTCCCTTGTCCAAATATACAGCGTTGACTCATTTAGTACATACACCAACACGCAGTGAAAAAATAAAGTTACACGAGGCTACATCGGTACACGACCCGCTCTCAGTCCCATTTCTCAATTCTGCCACAGTCCTTCTGCCTTCGCAAACTCTTCCATCATCCCAAAATAAAGTCCTTGGATTTGTAGGCCACCCTCACCTTAGCTGGATATACTATGCCAGACTGCGCCTTGCTGATGTACAGTGCCTTCACCCGGCTGAAGGCAGCCCGCCTCCTCGCCAGCTCCACCGTAAAGTCCTGGTATATGCGTATACCAGCTCCAGCCCACTGCACCACCCGCTTCTGCTTTGCCCAGCACAGGTCCTTCTCCTTCACGCTATACCTACGGAAAGACAGAGTTACTTCTCTTGGCGGCTCACTCGCCTTAGGTATAGGCCTCCACGACCAATGAGCCCGATCCAGTTCATATCGAGAGGGATCGTCCCCCTCCTCCAATAGCTTCACAACATTGTGGCAAAATACTCTGTCGGCCTTGGGCCTTCCACCCCTTCGGCAGACCCACGATCCTCAGATTCTGCCGCCTGGATCTGTTTTCCAAGTCATCTATTTTGGCTCACAGATCCTTGTTGGTCTCTGTCACCTTCCACAACTCCTTCCCCATCGAGGTGAGTTGATCACTGTGCTGCGATAATGCCTCTTCCACTTCCTTCAGTGTCTCACCTTGTTCCTGCATCTCCGCCGCTGCCCTTGATACCGTGGCCCTCACCGGGGCAATCGCATCCTCCACCAGCACTTTCAATACCGCCCCCATCTCCTTCTCCATCGCTTCCATGTGTTTTGTGAACTGTTTTTCAAGTTCCACAGCCATCACCTTGGTCATCTCTTTTGCTTTGAGCAATGTGGCCTCCCCTGGTGATCCAGCCTCCGCTTTCCTTACAGATTCTGCACTGACTTTTCCACTCACTGGCGGACTTTCATTAACCTTCTTTTTCATGGCCTTTTTTTTTTCCAAACTTGGACATTTCTCCTCCCTGTGCCTTCTTACAGCTTGTTCAACCTCCGTTGCTCCCGGGACCGGGCGTTAAAACCCCAAAATTTCTATTTATGAGCGGGAGCCCTCCAGTGTGTGGCTGCCTCCCGCCCACCGTCATCGGAAGTTCCGCCGTCACCGCAAGTTCATTTGTAAGTCTTGACAGCAAATGTAAGCAGGCTGTTCATTCACGGGGGTCAGAATAATCAAATCAGCTACTGACTAAATAAGCTCATTACACCATCAGGGAAACCACAATAAATAATTTGTAAGTAGCAATCACATAACTTTTTTATATGTATAATGTATATGGTTGTGCTAAATTTGTAAGTGGCACTTTTAGATTTGTAAATTAAATAGTGTTTGGTTCAAACATAGTGGTAACGTTTATTTAGAAGCCTCTTGTCAAGATGTTGGACCAGAATCTATTGCCAAAATAACAGGAGGTTAATGGCGTACACCATTATTTAAGTGCGCATGCAATTTCAAGTGACCAAAGATGGGCAGTTAAACATGAAAATTGGAAGTTGCTGCCCTATATGGGGTGTTCTACCATGACTTTGTGTAAACAGCATTTCACCATCTGACTCACCGCTGAAATGCATTGAACAGTGTTTACTGTCATTGCATGGTAGATACGGACCAAGCTTGCCACAGAAATTGTGCATTTGGCCATTCTAGTCCTTTTTAAAGGCGTGGAACATTTTAATTACTGCGAAACACCTTTGCTGACACTGACAATTATCACTTACAAGTGTGGAGGATCATTACTTCAGTGTTTAATTGTGGGTTGGATATTTTAACAAAATTATATTTCTACTTTATCTATTTTCTCTCTCTCTTAATCTAGTCTTTCTTTCCCTTTCTTTAGCGTGCCTGATTTGACATTGAATTGTCTATTCTGAATAACACTTCTTGGGACCGATTTTGTGCTGTTCAGTCAGCCATGACTGAATGGTGCAGCAGACTCGATGGGCCGAATGGCCTAATTCTGCTCCTATGTTTTATGGTCTCATTCCACAACCCTTCAATCTGACTGGTTAAGTGAGTTGCTTGCCCTGTTCACGCGGGTATCAGGTGCCCAGCCGGGTGCTGCGCCGTTTTGGTCCCCTGATTACAGCAACCTGGTGCGCAAAATCCCATAGAAATTAAACAGCCAGTCTAATGAACAGTGCATACTGCTCATTCACCAGCTTTGGAAAATTCTGCCCCATTGTAATTATCTGCTTTGTCTATTGTTTCTATTGCTCAGTTATTAATGACCATGCTGAACCAGTCATACAAATCTCAGAAGACCGGGATATTGCTGTGTCCTCAAATTAGAGACTGATTTTTGTAATTATCATACACTTCCTCTGGGAACGTTAATGGCCCAAATTAAACAACATTGTCGATAATATAAAACAGCAATGCAGGTTTTTCTGCAGCTGGTTTAATACACACATTATGATTTCCCCCTCTGGTGTGCAGTATATAATGTTACTTCATCCTTCGCCATTATTCTACATTAGCTCTTCTTTTTAAAAATGCCTCACCGCCTCGTCCTTCTTCCAACTGATGAAAGACAGTTTATGTGACAGTTCAACGTGAAATTTGAACCTCAGTTTTATTCCGGATGTCGGGCATTAGTCATTCAAGCACCCAAAGGTTTTGTTCTCTTTGTCAGGATTAAATTATACAGTAGCCCGGAGTTTGTACTCAGCCGTGAACCAACGGTGCTCGTCGCTGGCCTTATTCTGTCTTTCAATCTCTTCCATCGGGCAGAAGATACAAAAATCAGAGAACACGGACTAACAGATTGAAAATAATTTCTTTCCCACTGTTACCAGACTCCTGAATTACCCTCTTATGGACTGAACTGATCTCTCCATGCATCTTCTCCACTGAGTAGCACTACACTGTGTATGCTTCACCCAATATATATGTCTGTGTATTTACATTGTGTATTTATCGTATATCCTGTGTTTTTCATTTATGGAACAATCTGCCTGGACTGGACGCAGAACAATGAATTTCACTGTACCCCAGTACATGTGACAATAAATCTAAATCTAAAGTAAGTCTCGCTGCGATGTAACGATCTTTCCAGTGAAAATGTTACTTCCATCCAGGTGCAGTGTCCTGCAACTGATCGTAGCGTTCTTTACTGGGAAATTCCCAGCATGCAGCTGGAGTGATATCATTAACCCATCCAAGCAATCAATTCCATAGAAACATTCTCACAGAGACCCAACCAGCGAAAAAAGCAATAACAAACGTAACATATTTTTAAAAAAAAATAATTTTTATTGAAATTTTTACAAAATATAAACATCACAACAATATTAACAAAACAACCGCGGTAACAACCCAAGAACAACACCCACCCAATTTCAAGAACAGCTACAAACAAAAGAACACCCAAACAACAAAAGGGAAGGAGATAACACCCGCCACATCCCACAAACCCATGTACACAGTTCTCCCTCCCACCGAACCAAACCAAACCCCCCCCCCCCCGCCAGGGTTGCTGCTGCTGCCGGCCTATTTCCCAACCGTTCCGCCAGGAAGTCCAGGAAAGGCTGCCACCGCCTAAAGAACCCTTGTACTGATCCCCTCAGGGCAAATTTCACCTTCTCCAATTTAATGAACCCCGCCATATCATTGATCCAGGCCTCCACGCTTGGGGGCCTCGCATCCTTCCATTGGAGCAAGATCCTCCGCCGGGCTACGAGGGACGCAAAGGCCAGAACACCGGCCTCTTTCGCCTCCTGCACTCCCGGCTCCGCTGCAACCCCAAAAATTGCGAGTCCCCAACCTGGCTTGACCCTGGATCCCACCACCCTCGACACCGTCCTTGCTACCCCCTTCCAAAACTCCCCCAGCGCTGGGCACGCCCAAAACATATGGGCGTGTTCGCTGGGCTCCCCTAGCACCTAGCACACCTGTCTTTGCCCCCGAAAAAACTACTCATCCTCGTCCCAGTCATGTGGGCCCTATGCAGCACCTTGAACTGTATGAGGCTAAGCCTCGCACAGGAAGAGGAGGAATTCACTCTCTCCAGGGCATCCGCCCACGTCCCCTCCTCAATCTCCTCACCCAGCTCCTCTTCCCATTTACCCTTCAGTTCCTCCACCAAGGCCTCGCCTACCTCCTGCATCACCCGGTATATGTCCGAAGTCCTCCCTCCTCCAACCCACACCCCCGAGAGCACCCTGTCCCGCCCCCCACATGGGGGCAGCAAGGGGAACCCCTCCACCTGCCGCCTGGCAAACGCCCTCACCTGCATGTACCTAAACATGTTCCCCGGGGGGAGCCCAAACTTCCCCTATAACTCCCCCAAGCTCGTGAACCTCCCCTCCACAAACAGGTCCCTCAACCCCCTAACCCCTGTGCCAACCCAGAAATCCGCCATCAATGCTCCCTGGGACAAACCGATGGTTCCCCCGTATCGGGGCCTCCATCGAGCCCACCACTTCGCCCCTATGCCGTCTCCATTGCCCCCAAATTTTGAGGGTAGCCGCCACCACCGGGCTCGTGGTATACCTCGTTGAATGGAGCGGCAACGGCGCCGTTACCAGCGCCTCCAGGCTCGTGCCCACACATGACGCCACCTCCATCCTCTTCCATGCTGCCCCTTCCTCGTCCATGACCCACTTACCCACCATCGCTGCGTTGGCAGCCCAATAATACCCACAGAGGTACGCCAGCCCCCCCTATCCCTGCCCCGTTCCAGGAACACACTTCTCACCCATGCGCCCACACAAATCCCGTAATACTCCTGTTGACCCGCCTAAAAAAGGCCTTCGGGATAAGGATGGGGAGGCACTGGAACAAGAACAAAAACCTCGGGAGCACCGTCATCTTAACGGATTGCACCCTCCCCGCCAGTGACAGCGGTAACATATCCCACCTCTTAAACTCCTCCTCCATCTGCTCCACCAACCTTGTGAGGTTGAACTTGTGCAGGGCCCCCCAGCTCCCAGCCACCTGGACCCCTAGGTATCTGAAGCTCTGCCCTGCCTGCTTCAGTGGGAGCCTACCAATCCCCTCCTCCGGATCCCCCGGATGCACCACGAACAACTCGCTGTTGCCCAGGTTCAACTTATACCCAGAGAAACTCCCGAATTCACTAAGAATTCTCATCACCTCCAGCATCCCCCCCACCGGGTCGGCCACATATAGCAACAGGTCATCCGCATAAAGCGACACTCGATGCTCCTCCCCACCCCGCACCAGGCCCCTCCAGTTCCCTGACTCCCTCAACGCCATGGCCAGGGGCTCAATCGCCAACGCAAAGAGCCAGGGGGACAGGGGGCACCCCTGTCTCGTCCCCCGGTACAGCCGAAAGTACTACGACCTCCTCCTATTTGTGGCTACACTCGCCATCGGGGCCTCGTAGAGCAGCCTCACCCACCGGATAAACCCCTCCCCAAACCCAAACCTCTCCAACACCTCCCACAAATACTCCCACTCAACCCTATCAAAGGCCTTCTCCGCATCTAATGCCACCACTATCTCCGCTTCCCCTTCCACAGCCGGCATCATAATAACGTTGAGGAGCCTTCGCACGTTCGTATTCAACTGCCTTCCCTTCACAAACCCCGTTTGGTCCCCATGAATGACCTCGGGCACGCAATCCTCTATTCTAGTGGCCAGGATCTTTGCCAGCAGCTTGACGTCTACATTTAGCAGCGAAATCTGCCTATATGACCCGCACTGCAGAGGGTCCTTGTACCGCTTCAGGATCAAGGAAATCAGCGCCCGTGACATAGTTGGGGGCAAAGCCCCCCCCCCTCCCTTGCCTCGTTAAAGGTCCGGACCAACAGGGGGCCCAACAGGTCCACATACCTTTTATAAAATTCCGCCGGAAACCCATCCGGCCCCGGCGCCTTCCCCGACTACGTGCTCCCTATCCCTTTAACCACCTCCTCCAGCTCGATCGGCGCCCCCAGTCCCTCCACCTGCTCCTCCTTCACCCTCGGAAATCACAAATGTAACATATAAAAACATATGGCAACATATGTTTTTGAAAAAAACATTTTTATTGGTATATTGCAGTTTTTAAAGAGTAACAGCTCAATCAATGGTGCACCTGGTATTTACATTTAAAGTTGTTTCTTATTTGGAGAGATTTTTACATATGGTTCCCGCCCCCTCCCCTCCTTCCCCCGGTTGGTAGTTTAGTTTTCCCTCTTAGTGCTGACTTCTGCCCTGGGCATCTCGTACTGTGTTCTGCTCCTTTCCATCGTGGTTTTTAGTTGTTGTATTTGCAGGGACGGGGGGGGGGGGGGGCTACATGGCCCCTCCTCTCCTCCCTTTTCCCCCCACGCTTCGTTCTGTGATTCCCTTGGGTTCCCCCCCTCTCCTTTCCCCTCTGCTTCTTTCCGTTGTGTCTGTCCTCATTTGTTTCCCCCCCCCCTCTCTTTCCTGACGCTATTGGTCGATGAATACCCCCACGCTTTGTGGAAGCCCTAGTCCGATCCTCGGATGGTGTATTTGATCTTCCCCAGGTGAGAAGTTCCGACAGGTCTGCCAGCCAGTCCGCTGCTGCGGGTGGTGCTGCTGATCGTCAGCCGAGCAGGATTCTCCGACGGGTGATAAGGAAGCAAAAGCCAGGGCGTTGGCCCTCTTCCCCATGTGTAGTTCTGGCTGGTCCGACACCCCGAAAACTGCCCAAATCGGTGACGGCTCCACCCTCACCCCTGCAACCTTGGACATTGCCTTGAAGAGGGCTGTCCAGAACCCGACAGGTCTGGGGCAAGCCCAGAACATGTGGGTGTGGATGGCCGGGCCTCCCTGGCACCATTCACATGGTTGGGTGAGCTCTGTGCACCACTTTAAACTGCATGAGGCTTAGCCTAGCGCAGGAGGAGGTGGAGTTGGCCCGGCTCAGTGCTTCGCTCCAGAGTCCTCAACCCACTCCAGCCCCCAGTTCATCTTCCCATTTCCGTCTGGCTTTGTCCAGTGGCAGTCTTGCCCTATCCAGGATATGTTCCCACAGCTTCCCCCCCCCCCCCCCCCCCCCCCCCCCTACCGACCGTGTTTATTAGTTCCTCGAGTAGAGTGTCTCTCGGCCCTGGGGTTGTGACAATAAAAAATATTATAATCTTGCCATCTCCTTGCGGTGAAAGTGTTTAATTTGAAGGTGCCGGAGTTCCTGTCCTGTCGGTAGTTCCAGGCGTTCCGTCAGTTCGCCCAAAGTCGTAAGTCTGTCCCTTGCGTAAAAGCCCCTCACTGCTAGCCTTGCATTAAGCAAATTAATCATTTGGGTAAAGACGTGGGGTACGATTCTCTAGAAAGATTTCTAAGTGGGGTAGCAAGCAGGAATTGCCGTGGGCTTTCCAGCACTTGGCCCAACAAGGCCGGCAACACGATTCAATGTTAATTGGTCCACTTAATGAGGCCTCCTGGGCTTTACGCCCCGAATGCTGGCTCGCCAGCTAATTCTCTGGCACCGCGTTTGCCACCCCCCCCCCCCCCCGCTAACAAAGTCGAGCAGCACTTGAGCAGCATTTGCTCAGCCAGCTCGCAACAATGGCGCCCAGGAAACCAGGCCCAAGATTCAGGGATGCTGACGTGGTGAGGCTGTTGAATGCAGTGGAGGCCAGGAGGGATGTCCTATTTCCCCCGAGGGCCCAGGATGATTAGCCATTGTGGTAAACCACTGTAATGTATAATACATGTATTGTGGTAATGGCCACTATTATGTGTAAGGTGGTAAACCACTGCCGATGGCTCCACCTCCCCTCGAGCCGGTATAAAGGTGGCTGGACTCTGCCACTGATCCAGTTCGGGATCTGAGGCCAGGAGGCTTTCTGTTTAGTGCATTAAAGCCTCAGTTACGTTCACCACTCGTAGTGTATTTATTGATGGCATATCAATTTAATACACTAAATATCTAGTATGAATTCATCACTCAAGCCGGATCACCTGGAGCTGGACCCACAGGCAGCCGACGCCACGGCAACGTTCAAGCATTGGCTAAGCTGCTTCGAAGCGTACCTCGGATCCTTCACCGAAGATTTCACCGACCTCCAAAAGAAGCAGATCCTCCATGCATGGGTGGGCCCGCAAGTCTTTCTCCTCATCAGAGACGACCCCTCGTATACGGAGGCAATAATGCTGCTGAAGGGACACTATGTTAAGTCTGTGAACGAGGTGTATGCTAGGCACCTTCTTGCCACAAGACGACAGGGCCCGGGGAATCACTAGCAGACTTCCTGCCTGTCTTGCAGGTACTCGGCCGGAACTGTGACTGCCAGGCAGTATCAGCTACCCAACACGCGGAGCTGCTGGTCAGGGACGCTTATGTCACCGGCATGAGGTCAAACTACATCCACCAGCGATTGCTAGAAGGGGGTACACTCGGCCTCCCAGAGACAGAGCCACTTTGCAAAAGTCTGCCAGGCCTGATCTCTCCCGAAAGCTTCTAAGCCCGGCAGCGCTGCCTGTTGGGGATGCCCCCAGCTGCCATGCCACCCGCCATGTGTGACCTGTGGGCGCCGCCATCTTCGCCGCCATCTTCGCTTTCGGCTGCCACGTGCGACCCATGGGGTCCGCCATCTTTAACGCCATTTTGTTCCTCACCCACCACGTGCGACCCATGGGGACTGCCATCTTTGGACCACTCCGCAGCCTCCCGGGAGCCCTGCTCACCCAGTCGTACGCTGGCCGCCGCTACCTCCGACCGACCTACCAATCGCCTTCCGACGCTCGCCTCCATCACACTCGACCAGTCCCGGCCTCTCCACCTCATAAAATTGACGATGACTGTCTGGATCAACGGGCACGAGACGGCATGTCTTTTCGACTCCGGGAGCACAGACAGTCTCATACACCCAGATACGGTAAGGCGCTGCTCCCTCCCAATCTTACCCGCGACCCAGAAAATCTCCCCGGCTTCCGGATCACATTCCATAGCAATCCGGGGGTACTGTGTTGCGACCCTTACTGTACAAGGCGTAGAGTACACTAACTTTAAACTCTACCTCCTTCCCCATTCTGCGCTGCCCTATTACTGGGGCTCGACTTCCAGTGTCACCTCCAAAGCCTTATTTTAAAGTTCGGCGGACCCCTGCCCCCCCTCACCGTCTGTAGCCTTGCGACCCTTAAGGTCGCCCTACCCCGCTCTTTGCTAACCTGACCCCGGATTGTAAGCCCGTCGCTGCTAGGAGCAGGCATACAGTGTCTGGGATAGGGCCTTTATCAGGTCGGAGGTTAAATGACTCCTGCGAGAGGGGATCATTAAGGCTAGTACCAGCCCCTGGAGAGCCCAAGTGGTGGTAGTCAAGACTGGGGAGAAGCACCGGATGGTCATCGACTACAGTCAGACCATCAGCCGGTACACACAGCTCGATGTGTACCCCCTCCCCCGCATATCTGACATGGTCAATCAGATTGCGCAGTATCGAGTCTTCTCCACAGTTAACTTGAAGTTCGTGTACCACCAGCTCCCTATCCGCCCGGAGGACCGCCAATACACTGCCTTTGAGGCATGATGGCCACCTCTACCACTTCCTCAGGGTTCCCTTCAGCGTCACCAATGGGGCCTCGGTCTTCCAACAAGAAATGGACCAAATGGCTGACCAGTATGGGCTGCGGGCCACGTCCCTGTACTTGGACAATATCACCATCTGCGGCCATGACCAGCAGGACCATGACGAAAACCTCCGGCACTTCCTCCACACTGCCAAACTCCTGAACCTCCGACATTCCCTCCACACCGCCAAACTCCTGAACCTCCGACATTCCCTCCACACCGCCAAACTCCTGAACCTCCGACATTCCCTCCACACCGCCAAACTCCTGAACATCCGACATTCCCTCCACACGCCAAACTCCTGAACCTCCGACATTCCCTCCACACTGCCAAACTCCTGAACCTCCGACATTTCCTCCACACCGCCAAACTCCTGAACCTCCGACATTTCCTCCACACCGCCAAACTCCTGAACCTCCGACATTCCCTCCACACCGCCAAACTCCTGAACCTCCGACATTTCCTCCACACCGCCAAACTCCTGAACCTCCGACATTTCCTCCACACCGCCAAACTCCTGAACCTCCGACATTCCCTCCACACTGCCAAACTCCTGAACCTCCGGCATTCCCTCCACACCGCCAAACTCCTGAACCTCCGACATTCCCTCCACACCGCCAAACTCCTGAACCTCCGACATTTCCTCCACACTGCCAAACTCCTGAACCTCCGGCATTCCCTCCACACCGCCAAACTCCTGAACCTCCGACATTCCCTCCACACCGCCAAACTCCTGAACCTCCGGCATTCCCTCCACACCGCCAAACTCCTGAACCTCCGGCATTCCCTCCACACCGCCAAACTCCTGAACCTCCGACATTCCCTCCACACCGCCAAACTCCTGAACCTCCGACATTCCCTCCACACCGCCAAACTCCTGAACCTCCGACATTCCCTCCACACTGCCAAACTCCTGAACCTCCGACATTTCCTCCACACCGCCAAACTCCTGAACCTCCGACATTCCCTCCACACCGCCAAACTCCTGAACCTCCGACATTTCCTCCACACCGCCAAACTCCTGAACCTCCGACATTTCCTCCACACCGCCAAACTCCTGAACCTCCGACATTCCCTCCACACTGCCAAACTCCTGAACCTCCGGCATTCCCTCCACACCGCCAAACTCCTGAACCTCCGACATTCCCTCCACACCGCCAAACTCCTGAACCTCCGACATTTCCTCCACACTGCCAAACTCCTGAAACTCCGGCATTCCCTCCACACTGCCAAACTCCTGAACCTCCGGCATTTCCTCCACACAGCCAAACTCCTGAACCTCCGACATTCCCTCCACACCGCCAAACTCCTGAACCTCCGACATTCCCTCCACACCGCCAAACTCCTGAACCTCCGACATTTCCTCCACACCGCCAAACTCCTGAACCTCCGGCATTCCCTCCACACCGCCAAACTCCTGAACCTCCGGCATTTCCTCCACACTGCCAAACTCCTGAACCTCCGACATTCCCTCCACACTGCCAAACTCCTGAACCTCCGGCATTTCCTCCACACGGCCAAACTCCTGAACCTCCGACATTCCCTCCACACCGCCAAACTCCTGAACCTCCGACATTCCCTCCACACCGCCAAACTCCTGAACCTCCGACATTTCCTCCACACTGCCAAACTCCTGAACCTCCGACACTTCCTCCACACTGCCAAACTCCTGAACCTCCGACATTCCCTCCACACCGCCAAACTCCTGAACCTCCGACATTCCCTCCACACCGCCAAACTCCTGAACCTCCGACATTTCCTCCACACTGCCAAACTCCTGAACCTCCGACATTCCCTCCACACCGCCAAACTCCTGAACCTCCGACATTTCCTCCACACCGCCAAACTCCTGAACCTCCGACATTTCCTCCACACGCCAAACTCCTGAACCTCCGACATTTCCTCCACACTGCCAAACTCCTGAACCTCCGACATTCCCTCCACACCGCCAAACTCCTGAACCTCCGACATTCCCTCCACACTGCCAAACTCCTGAACCTCCGACATTTCCTCCACACCGCCAAACTCCTGAACCTCCGACATTTCCTCCACACCGCCAAACTCCTGAACCTCCGACATTTCCTCCACATTGCCAAACTCCTGAACCTCACCTATAATAAGGAAAAATGAATTTTGCGCACAACCCGACTGGCCATCCTCGGCTACGTTGTGGAAAACTGAGTCCTAGGGCCCGACCCCATGCTCCCCCTCCCCCACTACCCCAAGGCCCTGAAGAGATGCCTGGGGCTCTTTTCCTACTATGCCCAGTGGGTCCCCAATTGTGCGGACAAGGCCCGTCCACTTATTAAATCCACTATTTTTCTCCTGACGGCTGAGGCCGGCTTGGCCTTCAACTGCATCAAGGCAGATATTGCCAAAGCCGCGATGCACACTGTGGACGAGTCCATCCCGTTCCAAGTGGAAAGCGATGCGTCGGACTTTGCTCTGGCCGCTACCCTCAACGAGGCGGGCATGCCCATGGCTTTCTTCTCCCGTACCCTCCATGTCTCCGAACTTCGACACTCTGTCGAAAAGGAAGCCCAAGCCATTGTAGAAGCTGCGCGGCATTGGCGGCATTACCTGGCCGGCAGCCGATTCACTCTCCTCACTGACCAACGGACGGTTGCCTTCATGTTTAATGATACGCAGCGGGGCAAAATCAAGAACGATAAGATTCTGAGGTGGAGGATCGAACTCTGCACCTGCAACTGCGAGATCTTGTACTGACCTGGGAAGCTCAATGAGCCCCCAGATGCCCTATCCCGTGGTACATGTGCCAACACCCAAGTAGACTGACTCCGGGCTCTCCACAATGACAAGGGGCTTGGTTGATGATGATTGATTTCTCACCACGCTACGGCGAGATCCCGATTTTGCCTACAGGAGCGGGCCAGTTGCATCGCAAATTGTTTGGCACCTGGCGCGGTTCTTGTTTTTGGCCTCTCCCGCTATTCACCGGCCTTGTTTAGCTTGAGCCAGAGCGTAACGAGGCCGGAGAATCGCGCCTATGGCTTGAAGCTGAAATATTCTGCAAACCCTTTCTGACAAATTCTTACTAAAAAAAACCATGTAGCTTGAAATAAATCTACTCAATAATCATTTAATGAAATTCGGCAGAAATGAAATGATTATTTTCAAGGCTATAGTTATTACTCACATTGCTCTTAAAAACCCAGTTCCAGCTGATTTATGGGGTTTTTAACAGCAGGAAGGTTGACGTTGTTGCTGATTTCAATCTTTGCTTAGTTTGGTATGTGGGGTGCGGGGAATGGATGGTTGGTGGAGCGGCGGGGAGGGTAGGGGCGCAGTCCATCGTGCTGCTTACGGATGAGCACTCTGTGACAGATCACATATTCAGGATTAGGTTGAGACGGGTAATGACAGTAAATGCTAACAGTTTGATGCGATCATCAATTCACTCAAGACACGAGTGGAAGTAAACTGTGGCTTTAATCGACTTACAACTGAGCCTGCCTGCGACCAGAAGAACTGAGGGCAGACTCACAAGACCGCAGCACTTTATACTTCCGGTAGTGGGAGGAGCCATTGGCGGAGCCATGGGCGGAGCCAAGGGTGGAGCCCTGTACAAGCTCCTCATCTCCCCCTATGGGCAGAGCCGCACAACGGCTCACAGATGGAGTCCACAGGGACACAGTGATACACAGTGTGAATTATATGCATTATACATTCACCACACAGTTCACTGTCAAACCCCACCCTCATACCAACTAAATCCCTGTGGAACCCAGGCTATTGACATTTTTAAAAAATGTTTTAAATTTTTTTTTATAAATTTAGATTATCCAATTATTTTTTCCAATTAAGGGGGCAATTTAGTGTGGCCAATCCACCTACTCTGCACATTTTTGGGTTGTGGGGGCGAAACCCACGCAGACACGGGGAGAATGTGCAAACTTCACACGGAGGCTATTGTCATTTATGACTGAGAAATTATATCATAGATCCGAAGCAGCATTTTGATTTTTTAAACTTCATTTCGCATATTATCAAGTGGATATTAATTACTCTCTGTCACTACACATTTGCAACATAAGTTGAGTATTGCAATTTTCCATTACTCCTAATGCTTTTAGTATAATGGATTTAATTATCTGAGCATTTGTTTTTTTTTGTTGTTGCTGATTCTTCATTTGTAGAAGTTGTTTGAGACTGCTCATCATTTTCCTTACTTAATCAAGTACCTTTAATTGAAGTCCTATTTTCACAAGAGAGGTGCATATTGTTCCAACTAGCCAGTCTTATAACATTGGGACAAAGAAATGGTTCATTTATTTCCATAACTAAGAATGCGGTTCATTATTTTATTTCTCTTGTGAATTCTGGTAGTTTTATTGTGAACTGGAACACAATTATATCAGTGTGCTGGCTCACAAAGCATTAAAGAAGGGAGAACATAGCGGGTTGAGACTTACACGGCCTACACTATTTATCATAAACTCAAAATAAGCCAAACACTGCGGATGCTGAAATCTGAAACGAGAACAGCTGGAAAACCCAAACGGCCTGGCAGCATCTGTCGGGAGAGAGAACAGCGTTATTGGACCAGATCTTCCAGCTGTTCACGCCAGCGGGATCTTCCAGTCCCATTGATGCGATGGTGCACTCCCGCTGCTGGTTTCCAGGTGTTGTGAGGTTGTGAGGTGGATTCAATGGGAAATCCCATTGGTGGCAGCAGCAGGAGCAGAAGACCTTGCCACCGGTCAGCGGCAGGCTGCCTCCAGCCACTGAGAAACGTGCTGCGGGAAGGCAAGAGAATCTCTCCTATAGATTTGAGTCTGTTTGACTCTTCATCAGAAATAAAGAGAGGGAAAATGTGTTGGATATTAAACTGTAACTGAGAAGAGATTGCCACTAGATGAGTCAGCCTTTAGAACAAGAGAAGGATGGCCCAGAGTGGGGAGGTCAAGAAAGGAGGAGCAGCATCTCACCTTCTGATTGGACACATTGCAGCCCTCAGGACGCAACAGTGAGTTCAGCAACTTTAGACTGTGACCTTTCTCCTCCATCTTAAATGTTTTTTTAATATCCCATACATTTATTGTTCAATGCAAACCCCCTTGCACTCCCCCCCCCCCCCCCCCCACCTTCCTTCTGGCCACACTTTCTCTCCATACAGATGCTGTCAGACCTGCTGAGTTTTCCCAGCATTCTCTGTTTAAAGTAGGTCGATCCAGCTAATTATGTAGCGATTGAGTTTTTTCAATTTATTGTTACTTTGTACAAAATCTACTCCATTTAACTCTCTAACTTAAAGAGAGTTTTTAGATTTTTGCCGTGATTTCAATAACCTCCTGATGTTCCAAAGCAGTTGAGAGTGAACAGGCCACCGTTTGAAGTGTGGTCACTTATGGAAGCAAACATGGTAGCCAATTTGCACACTGCAACATCCTGAAACCAGCATTGAGATAAATGACAAATAATCTGCGTTTTATTCTAGTTGTTTGGGTGATAAATGTTGGCCAGGAAAATTCCCCGTCTGTTTTATGATTAATGAAATGGGGGGCTGGATTCTCCCACAATGGGGCTATGTCCCCATGCCAGCTGTTGTTTGGGTTACGAGATGAGGGGGCCACTGGGTCGGCCAGTGTTTATTGGTGGTGGTAAGCTGCCTTCTTGAACCACTGCAGCATGAGCCACTCCCAGGGAACTGGAACTTGGTTTAATAAGGCACGGGAGACCACAGTGAGTTGTAGTAAAGACATTTATTTAACAACAATATTATCTGCACAAGGCCTGGATACATCTCACCAGATCCTCTCTCCTTTCTGGTCGACTGCATACTGGCCAAACTTTTTATATCAGTACTGATAAGCTATCGCACCCTAAGCGGGGCGCTCGCACGACCAATGAGCACAGGGAAACGATCATCCCCAGCCAGATATGTCCCGTGCAGGTTATTAAACTTAGTGTGCAATCTTCCCAAAAGGGAACAAAGTCCCCGAGCGAGCGCATTTAGCCACATGTTTCCCGGCACTCGTAGTACCAAGAAACACGTGGCTATTCAACATGGCTTGCTTTGAATAAAGGGCCAAATGGGGAACGTGCGTCCAAGCCTCCACGTAGCCCCGTTTTTACAATGGGGAGCCGTGCTCGCTGGAACTCACCATTGTAGCGAGAGATCGGGACTTCATTCTGAAATGGTGTCTTGATCTCCAAGACTCTTTATAAAAAAAACACCCCGACCCGCTCCCAGCCTGAATGCAACATGGGAGGGGCCCCCGGTCCCCCCCCCCCCCAACACCCACGCCAGGCAACCCTGGCCTGATTGGACCTGCGTACAAAATGCCAGCTTGGCACTTTGGCAGTGCCAGTCTGGCACCCAGGTGGCACCTGCAATGCCAGGGCACCACACTGCCCAAAGGGTGTGCAGCTGGGGGTCTCCGATCTCCGTGGAGACCTCCATGAGTGTCATTCCCGCCTGGTCCCCGTTTGTAGAGACCAATACCAAACAGCGCTCGCCCGAGATCCCTGAGGCAAAGCGCTCGCCCGAGATTCCTGAGGCAAAGGAATTGAATCCAAAAGCATCGGGTACCTTGGGAATCTGTACATTAGAGTAAGGCCTCGCTCTAAAATGCAGATTTGCCAAAGAGTGATCCTGCCCATTGTGGCCATCCTCTATCCCTCTTTCCCTTCCGCAACTTTCCAACAATGCAGCAATGCAACCTGTAGCATGGAGACTAATAACCTGCATGAAACACACCGGGGCAGGGTCGATTTGTTTTCCCAGTGTGCCTCATGAACTATGGGCCGGGATGCTCATGAGCCTCCATGCCGCATTCCCGTCCGGCGCGGGGGGTGGAGAATGGGGCGTCGGACCCGTGACGCCTTCGCGCGATTCTCCGGCAACCAGAGAATTGCCGCCAGTCGCACACCCGTAGTCGATGCGCCGCCGGTCAGAGGGTGTTGAAAGAGGCCCCTGCAGTGATTCTCCGTGGACAACCGGCCGAGTTCCCACCGGCGTGATTCACATACGGTTCCACCCGGCAGGAGGTCGGAGTCACAGCTGCGGTTGCCGTCCTGGTGGGGGGGGGGGCGGGATCGGGGATCCGTCTCCGGAGAGCCCTCCACGACAGCCAGGCCCATGATCGGGTGTCACCGATCGGCAGGCGTGCGCAATCTGTGGCGGGGGGGCCTACTTCTTTGGCACTGGCCCACTGTGTGGGTCTGCCATGTTGTGCGGGGCCGGCGCCACATGTGCGGACCCGCGGCCGGAAGTGCAGGACCCCATATCTGCAGCCGGAGCTGCGTAGACTTCGCCGGGGCCCTGTAAGCCCCCTTAAAAATGGTGAATCACCCCGGGCTTTCTAGAAAAAAGTCCGGAGTGACTCGCGCCCGTTTTCTTGTGGGCCTGGGGACATAGCCCAATTATTGGAGAATCCCACCTCGGCTAACTACGGGACTGATAACCATGTTGTATAAAAGGCTGACCAGATCGGAACCGACTGACAGTGAGTGGACCCAATGAGGTTCAATCGAGCCACTTTTCTATCTAGTCCATATCATAAATAAGCATTTTTTTGTGTTACTCATCTTGTCTCTATTAAAGAGACAATCTTGAAGGTTTTTCTTGCAATCTGTGTTTTACTATTGAATATTTTCCTCAAATACTAATTTACTGTCACCGTGTGTATATGGTGCATGTGTAAATGGTGCATGTGCATATGGTGCAATGTGTAGAACATGTTAATGAAGCAATCACTGATAGCCTGCTCAGTGTTATAAACAACTAATGGGATATTTCCTGTCAAATTAACAATATTGCACAATGCTGTTAAGCTATAATTTGATTTGTTTAATGCTCGTGGTGGGATCATTTATAAGGCGCACACAGGCTATCACTCTATTATATTGTTCCTGCTCTTAATATTAATTATCCTTGCTGCATATACGATTTCTCTCCCTTGCCCTGCTCACGGCTAACCCAGGAAGTCAAAGATCGTATCAAATTGAAAGAAGAAGCGAACAATTTGCAAAGATTAATGACCGGTCAGAAGATTCAACAGATTTTTAACAATCAATGAAAAAATAAGAGAGGAATTAGAGTATGAGGGAAAGTTAGCTAGAAATATAAAAACAGATAGTAAGAGCTTCGACAAGTATTTGAAAAGGTAAAGTGAGTGGTCCTCTAGAGCCTGTGGAATTAATAATGGTATGTGAAATGCAAAATGTTAGTATGCAGGTATAGCAAGTGATCAGGAAGGTAAATAAATTGTTATTTTCTATTGCAAGGGGAATGGAATATAAAAGTAGGGAAGTTGTACAGGGCTGCAGCGTGACCAGATCAGAGTAACGTGTACAGCTTTGGTCTTTCTATGGAAAGGATAAAATTACATGAGAAGCAACCGGAGGGTTCTCTCGACTTAATTCTAGTATAAAGGGGTTATATTATGAGAAAGGTTTGAACAGGTTGGACCTATACCCAATGGAGCTTAGAAGAATGAGGGGTGATCTTGTTGAAACATATAAGATCCTGCTTGGTCTTGACAATGTGGACTCTGTGGGTATGTTTTTATTTATGGTGAGATTAGAACACGGGACACAGTTTAAAAATAAGAAGTCTCTCATGTAGGATGGAGATGAAGAGAAATCTTTTCTCTTAGTAGGTTGTTAGCCTGTGGACATAGAGCAGTGGAGGCTGGGTCATCAAGGCTGAGGGAGTTGGATAGATTCTTAATTGACAAGGATGTCAAGTGTCAGAGGGGGCGGACAAGAAAGTCGAGTTGAGACCACATTCAGGTCAGCCATGATCTTATCAAATGATGGAGAAGACGAGAAGGGACGCTACACCTGTGTTGAATTCATATTTTAACATGTACCTGGCCCTCCAGAAAGCTATTTCAAAACACCATGAAGACAGAGCAGTATAAAAGAAAAACACAAATATGGTAAATAAAACAAAACCACCTCATAACTTTATGTTGGCGCAAGGTATACATCAGGACGATAATTTGTCTGCTGACTGTGTGTTAGGAAAATTAGAAATATATTAATGTAAATTTGTTTTCTTTTAGTACATGTTCATGATTTTGATGGAAATACCAAACATTTTGAGAGAAAGAGCGGGATTAATGCAGCCTGTCATGGCAGGAACCATGGTGACCAGGCCCACATAATGATGGGAAGGGCCCAGCGTCAGTCTCCCAGTGGCACCCAAACCTCCGTAATTAGGTTGGACAGCAGAACACTCTGGCTTGCCACCTGCCAGCAGCAGGATGTTAATTATGCTCAATAGTGAGCCAATTGCCATCCATTAGCTTTGAGTCCACGGCAATTTAAGTGGCTCGGGGACTAAAGAAGGACACACACCTTTCTGGGCCCTCAGAAGACTGCCCAGGAAACCCTATCAAGTTTGTTCGCAACCTCTGGGCGTGCGGGTCCATCAGTCGAGTACTCTGTGCCTGATTGGAAAGGGGGAGTGAGCTGAAAACCACCTCGTCTCCTTGCCACCGACTGCCTACCCCCTCTCTTTGACTCCCAGCCCATGATCCTTATCCCACGTTCACTAACGTTTGGGCCTAAGATCCTATGGTGAATCTGGGCCTCTGGTGGATGTATTACTACCAGCTGCCATCCCTTCTGCTGGCACTGACTGGAGCTGCCAGCCTCTTTGGCTGACAATTCTCTGCAGGTGGGACATTCTCTGCAGGTGGGACTTATGCCGCCACAGTTTTTTGAAGGATGTGGGCGTTACTGGCTGGACCATTTAAGCTCTGGATCTGGAATTGCATGTAGCCCAGACCAGGTAAGGATGGCAGATTTCCTTGGACATTAGTGAACCAGATGGATTTTTATGACAATGGTTTCATGGTCATTATTAGACATCTAATTCCAGATTTTAAAAAAAATGCAATCCAAACATCACCGTCTGCCGTGGTGGGATTCTGCAGGGTCGGAGAATCACCTGGGGCCGCCGAAAATCCCACCCCCGCCGTGGCAGAGATTCTCCACCTGGGAATTGGCAGGGGGCGGGAATCACGCCCTGCCGACCGGCGTCACATCCGCGCCGATCGGCGAGGCCCCTGTGGCGATTCTCTGGCCCGCGATGGGCCGAAGTCCCGCCGCTGGGAGGCCTCTCCCGCCGCCGAGGTTTGAACCACCTCTGGTGGCAGCGGGATCGGCGGTGCGACCGGGCCCCCGGGATCCTGGGGGGGGGGGGCGCGAGGCGATCGGACCCCGGGGGGTGTCCCCACGGTGGCCAGGCCCGTGATCGGGGCCCCCCGATCGGAGAGTGGGCCAGTGCCTTGGGGGCACTCTTTCTCCACGGCCGCGGCCTCCGCCATCCTCAAGCGGAAGAGAATCCCTCAGTGCGCATGTGCCGGTGGTGACGTCAGCGGCAGCTGCCGCTGACATCACCACCGGCGCATGCGCGAACCGGCGAAGGCCTTTCGGTCAGCCCCGGTGCGGGGCGGCGGGACTGAAAGGCCGCTGGTGCCGGTTTTGGCGCCAGTCGGCGTGGTGCCAACTGCTCCGGGCGGGCCTAGCCCCCAAAGGTGCGGAGAATTCAGCACCTTTGGGGAGGCCTGACGCCGGAGCGGTTGGCGCCACTCCCCTACACCGGGACCCCCCCCCATCCCGCCGGGTAGGGGAGAATGCCGCCCCTGGATACTAGTCCAGTGAGAATACTGCTACACTACGCCACCCCTCATTCTGTTTATTCTGTTAGGCCTCCCCCATGGAGCTGATGATGGTTCCCTGCTGATTGTCTGACTGGCTGGCAATGCCCTGTTGCCCGACAGAATCCTGACCATCATGATCGATGTTGCTGTAGCTTGGGGCAGCTGTGTCAGCTCCTGATATTATTGCAGTCACGTATGAGAGAGTGTGGAAAAGGTCACTCGGCAATGAGAAAAATCAAAGGATGACATTAAATTACAGGCGTGTCTGATGCACATTTGTTCCCATTATTGCTGGGGAATTTATTCATTTCCCACGAATACTGTGGTCCAGGTCTGGAAAAGTACGATGAGGTACCCCTGCTGCTGCTAACTCAACATATACTGGGATTCCAACAAGGTATCTTTCAAAGAAACTCAGTGAAGATTGAAGCTGTTTCTTATTGATCAGAAATAGTTCTCCCAATGAAGGAGTCACTGTCATTAGTAAAAGTGATCATTTTTTCATCAGAATGCGTTTGGATTGCTTTTAGGGAGCGGAGAGCCAGATGTAATTTTATTGCGATAAGATCATGCACAAATAAACCACCTCTATGAGATTTATACCTTATTCATATTCATATATTTTTCCGTAGGGAAACAATTTTCTCAGAGTCTGGATTGCTTTAAAGTCCAGGGAAGCAAATAGAGTTTATAAAAGCAATTTAAAAAGTATGTAAATATCTCTATGGAGTGCATTTGATCCCCAAGCTAATTTGGAGCTTGTGTGACTGGGCACAAATTATTAAGAGTACCTTGTGCTCTTATGATTTGGGGGATCTTGTTGTGCGGGTAAAATGGGGCTCTAGAGAAAAGTGAACATCCAAAAATGAGAAAATTGTGAACTGTCGTTCTGAAGCAGGACGGAGGGCATCAGTTGGAGAGAAAATGAGAGCAATGGCAATATTCTCAGTGTGGCGAGGAGGAGAGATCGCTGGTGAACATCATCAAGATTGGATTGGCCATATTCTAAGACAGGGGTGGGCAAACTACGGCCCGCGGGCCGCATGCGGCCCGCCAAAGGTATTTCTGCGGC
Organism: Scyliorhinus canicula; assembly: GCF_902713615.1. Taxonomy (NCBI): domain Eukaryota; kingdom Metazoa; phylum Chordata; class Chondrichthyes; order Carcharhiniformes; family Scyliorhinidae; genus Scyliorhinus; species Scyliorhinus canicula. The sequence continues at coordinate 29,443,454 of NC_052156.1, forward strand.
CCACCTTTTTTTTTTTTAAATTTTTTTTTAAAGGTTAATGGGTGGGGGGGGCTGTTGGGTTACTTACTGGTATAGGGTGGATACGTTGACTTGAGTAGGGTGATCATTGCTTGGCACAACGTCGAGGGCCGAAGGGCCTGTTCTGTGCTGTACTGTTCTATGTTCTATATGAGGCGCCCACAATCATAACCGGGTGAAGTAATTATTTTACTTAATATACTATGCGGCCCTTTGTGAATTGTGAATTTCTGAATGCGGCCCTTGCACGGAAAAGTTTGCCCACCCCTGTTCTAAGACATGAGAACTTTCTCAAGGGTGTAACTGAGGGACGATTAGAGGAATGTAACCCAAGAGGGAGAAATGGTGATGCACCCAATGAGAAACACAAGGTTCTAATGTGTATCCCCTTTCCATACACCGGTAAGAAAGATTTAACGATCGTTATTTGGCAAGAAAGGTATTGGTCATTGTATTTCCTGAGAATCTTATCCACCTTTCCTGCACCTTTCTCCTCTTTGCTTCCCCCTTCCCTCCCCCCACACCTAGTTCATCCTCTGATGTTAGTTTCCCTGCTGTTTAACCTTTCACATCTATTGTTCTCTCTCGGGACTGCCATTGACACTCTTTCCCCTTGGGTTCTGTGGCCATTAGCACCCAGTTTCTCTGGGTTTCTGTGGCTATGACTCATCTTTCATTCTCACTCCACAGTATAAATATTTCCCACTTTCTCTGTCTGTTAGCTTTGACAAAGAGTCATCGGACTCGAAACATTAGCTCTTTTCTCTCCCTACAGATGCTGCCAGAGCTGCTGAGATTTTCCAGCATTTTCTCTTTCGTTCCTGAGAATGTAGGTTCCTTTTGAAGCAGTCATTGACATTGTAAAGGACAGGTGTGTTGTTGCTAACCACATGAATTTTGGTTGTGTAGAGGTTAATGGGTTAAGAACAAAAACGGGTGATGGACAGATCTAAATTGAAAAGGTAGAACAGGCTGAAACAGCAATATTTCTGTTACTGTTAGACATTATGATGTGGGAAGAGATTCAGGTTATTTGGCCCATTGAGTCTGCTCTGCCATTCAATGAGATCATGACTGAACTAGTATGATAATCCTCAACTCTACTATCCCACCTTATCCCCATAACCCTTGATTCCCTTACTGATTAAAAATGTGTCTATCCAAGCCTTGGTCATACTTAATGACCCAGCCCCTGCAGCTCTCTGTGGTAAAGAATTCCACAGATTCACTATCCTCAGAAGAAATTCCTACTCATCTCTGTCTTAAATGGACAACCGCCTTACTCTGAGATTGTGCTCTCTGATCTATACTCTCCCAAAGGGGAAACAACCTTTCAGCATCTACCCTGTCAAGCCCCCTGAGAATCCAATATGTCTCAATAAGATCACCACTCATTCTTTTAAACTCCAATGAGTTAAGGTCCAACCTACTTAACCTTTCCTTATAAGAAAACACCCTCCATACTCGGGATCAACCCAGTGAACTTTCTCTGGACTGCCTCCAATGGCGGTATATCTTTCCTTAGTTAGGGGGCCAAAACTGTTCACAGTCTTCCAAGTGTGTCCTTATATCGTTTTAGCAAGACGTACCTATTTTTATACTCCATTCCCTTTAAATTGAAGCCAACATTCCATTTGCTTTCCCTATTACCTGCTAAGCTTGCATACCAACATTTTGTGATTTATGAATGAGGACATCCAAATCCCTCTGTGCTGTCGCTTTCTGTGGTCTTTCTCCATTTAAATAATGTCCAGCTCCTCACGGTAGCATTGTGGATAGCACAATCGCTTCACAGTTCCAGGGTCCCAGGTTCGATTCCGGCTTGGGTCACTGTCTGTGCGGAGTCTGCACATCCTCCCCATGTGTGCGTGGGTTTCCTCCGGGTGCTCCGGTTTCCTCCCGCAGTCCAAAGATGTGCAGGTTAGGTGGATTGGCCATGATAAATTGCCCTTAGTGTCCAAAATTGCCCTTAGTGTTGGGTGGGGTTACTGGGTTATGGGGATAGGGTGGAGTTGTTGACCTTGGGTAGGGTGCTCTTTCCAAGAGCCGGTGCAGACTCGATGGGCTGAATGGCCTCCTTCTGCACTGTAAATTCTATGATAAAGTGCCAAACTTCACATTTTCCTATATTTATATTCCATCTGACAAGTTTTTTGCCCACTCTCTTAACCTGTCTATATCCCTCTGTAGACTCTACGAATAGAACTTCTGTTAAAATATATGCATTAAACTGTGAGTCAAATTGCTTCTGTATAACTGCATGGAAACCATTTTGTAAGGCATTCAATTATAAAGCTAAAACTATGTTGGATGCCGTAGGGATGCCCTCCTCCATCAACTAATTTCCTATTTAAAATGCACATTGTTCATACAGCAGCAATAATTAGAACATGCAATACTGAATACTTGATTAGACACTGGCTGTGATCGTTATTAGGTTTCTCACTTTATTTACTTTTAGAAATCAGTGGGTTCCTGGAGGAGCAGTGTAAAGAACATTGAACTGAAATTCAAACTAACACCTCTTTGATTCGAAGTAAAACGCAAGCAAATTGGAATCAATCGGATTGTGGGTTAAATTATACCGGGAGATGAGTAGGAGGGAAGAAATCATTTTGAAAACAGACAATAATATCCTCTGGAAGATGGAACACACCTCCAGTCGAATTCAGATCAATCCCAGAACTTTAGTAACAAGGAGGCTCTAGCTTGCAAAGCACACAGTTTTATAGGTTAAATGGCAGGTATTCAAAGACAACATTGCGATCTGTCTGTTAGTCTGCCTGTCGGTCTCTCACACACACACACACACATGCACATTAACATACATTTCTTAATGACTCACTCGTAGCAGCATAGACTCACAGGGCGAAATTTCAGCGAGAACAGTTCCGTCTCCCGTGTTTAAAAGCCCCAGTCTCTAGTTCGTTGGCAGATATAATTCTCTAAAATGGGAATTATTACACTCAACTGCTAAAATCTAATTTTGTTTTGTTTTGAATTTAAAATGTACATTTGATGGAGAAATTATGGCTTGAATTAAATCATGAAGTAATGCACATTTCTGCAATTCCGAATGACCTTCATTCTCTTGTTATTAGTTTTATAGTATTATAGATCGAACTTGGGAACTGCAGCAGCCAAGCTACAGTTCTTTCTGGATTTAATGTCTTTCAGGAATAATGAAAAATCTTTAATTTTGAAACTATTTCCTGAAAGAAACAAACACATTTTTGCTTCTAAATGTTTCTTGCCAATCTGTTTCGCCTGATGTTTATCTGTTATTATTGTTGTGTTTCTTAAATGAGGTTGACCTTGGTTAGGTCAAAATCCTGGTGCTCCCTCCCTGGCAGCACTGTGGGTGTACCTGCACCTCCCTGGATGGCAACGGTTCAAGAAGGCCATTCACCAACACCTTCTCAAGGGCAACTAGGGATGGACAACAAATGCTGGTCGACCAGCGACACCCACATCCCGTAAATGAATTTTTAAAAAGAGACTGATAGATGCAAGACTGTTGCCAAATTTTACAGTTTATTAAACATTCTTCTAATTATATACAGGACAAGGCTTAGCTCCGAGCTTCACATAAAATTATCTCTTGGCATACTGTTACCATACTGTTATCGCCTTGTTAACACTGGTGCAATGGCTGTTGGGAACTATTGTTGGGCACCTAAGAATGTTCATTTGTTTCAGGCAGTCGGCCTCTTTTAAGATGCAAATCACGATCCAATCATCACTAAGTTGGACCTGTTCAGAGCCAGCGCTCGGCAAAGGAAAGTTTGAAATTACTTTTCTGTGATGCATGGGGAACATCAGGAAAACTACTTTCAGTCAGAAGGATGTGCGTTCAAGTGCCAAAGCAGATATTTGAGCACAAAAATTTGCCTTGACATTTCAGTGGAGTGTTGCAGTGTCAGAAGTAGCACCTTTAAACATGATGTGCATGTAATGTTTTTTTAAATGGCAGTATAGTACTGTATCCTTATAGCACTAATATATTGTAAACATATTTTATCGGCTGACTACTACATTAATACAGCTGATATTAACACATTAATTTAAATACATTTGCAGCTTTCTCAAATAAAATACATTTTATATATCGCTTTTCAGGACCACCGCACATCTCATAGTGCTTTACAGCCAATAAAGTACTTTTGAAGTGCATGCAGTCTTGGAGAGTAGGAAATGTGGCAGCAAATATGCACTGTTATATTATGAGGGGCACGGTAGCATAGTGGTTAGCATTGTTGCTTCGCAGCTCCAGGGTCCCAGGTTCGAATCCCGGCTTGGGTTACTGTCTGTGCGGATTCTGCATGTTCTCCTCTTGTCTGTGTGGGTTTCCTCTGGGTGCTCCCGTTTCCTCCCACCGTCCAAAGATGTGCAGGCTAGGTGGATTGGTCATGCTAAATTGCCCTTAGTGTCCAAAAAGGGTAGGTGGGGTTACAGGGATTGGGTGAAGGTGTGGCTTTAAGTAGGGTGCTCTTTCCAAGTGCCAGTGCACACTCAATGTGCCGAATGGCCTCCTTCTGCACTGTAAATTCTATGATTCTATGATCCCAGCTGATGCTCCTGGACAAGCCAGATACCAGAAGGAAACCTGGCTTAATTTAATAGAATTTACAGTGCAGAAGGAGACGATTCGGCTCATCGAGTCTGCACCGGCTCTTGGAAAGAGCACCCTACCCAAGGCCACACCTCCACCCTATCCCCATAACCCAGTAACCCCACCCAACACTAAGGGCAACACTGGCAGGGGTGGTGTCAGAGGTGGACCATAGTTGGAGACCTATGGAGGTAGTTCTTTGATGTGTGGTGATGGTGGGAGAGGGGGGGGGGGGTGGGGTGGGGTGGTTGTGGAGATTGGGAATGAATGCCAGTGATGAATGTTGGGCTGAGGAAGAGGTCTGCTAATAAAGAATGTTGGAGGGGAGGTGGGATGAGGCATGCCAGTGATACATTTTGGGGGGGGGGGGGGCGGGGAAGAGACCCTGAGACCTTTGTGACGTGTGCTGGGGGCTGTTTGGCTCCAGAGTTTGGCAGAGCACCAATCAGTTTCGAGCTGGTCCCCGGCTCCAAGAGGCCCCACTCCGCGAGGGTGAAGCCGTAAACTACGCCCACTCAATTGTTTTTGGCAAAAAGGCTCGAGTTTGCATCTGAAAACTAATCTGTGGAACTGGAGAGTTCAAGGCCAATTTTCTGTGCGAGTCTGACACTTTGCCAAATTATAGTAGGCTCCACCCTTTGTTTTGCTTATGAGAACGTCCAATCACCCATGTTCAAAGAATTTGCCTTGGAAACTTGGAATTCTCTCCCAAACGTCACTTCATTTCAAATGACTTCATCAAGGATCCACATTCAGGGTTTCAATCTCTCCAATGTTCCTTTCTCCTGGATCGCCATGTACAGCCAAGTTTCACCTTTCAAGCACACGTTCAGATATTCGGTTGTGCCAGGCAGAACACTACTGCTCCGAAGGCCCCCAGCAAGGAGTCACCAACTTTTGGCTGCCTGCTCAGATCTTCTGGATTCTCCCAAGCCCACATTGCTTTCAGTCTGCCTCTCACAGCTCTCTCTTTAACTTGGAGCCAATTGCTCTGCTCCGTTCTGTCGACTTTGTTCAACAGGATCTATTTCTGATCTCTGTCCTTGTCCTCTACCTAGGACTATTTTCTGGGACCTGTTTCTGCCCCATTCCCTGGTTTGGGATCTCCTTTGTTTTCAACCTTCCTTCGCCCTCCATGTGCTGCGTTTGGGACACCTTCTCTGCAGCGATGCTCCTTTTCACCTCACCTGAACTCTCTTTTTGCACAGCTTCACCTCCCTTCTTTTTTCCGTTCTGTGCAGAAACGCAGGACCCTAGGCAGCATGGTGGCTCAGTGGTTAGCACTGCTGCCTCACAGTGTGTGGTCATTCTACAGCAGACACAAGCGCAGAAACCCCAAAGCCCACTGGGACCGCAGTTCACAAATTCCCATCTACAACTGCTGATTTTAAAAGGTTAGTTATTGCATCTTGTCACAGCACAAAGCAAACTCCCACAAACACCAGAGCGATAACATCCAAATAATCTGTTTGTTGTGACGTTAATTAAGGGGTAAGTATTAGTCAGGACACCATCTTCATCAAAGTAGTGGTGTGTGATCTTTTACATCCACCTGAGCAGACGGTTTAACATCTCATTTAACAGATGGCACCTCTGACAATGCAGCACTCCCTCAGTGGTACGCTGGAGTGTCGCGCTTTTTGATTTTTGACCTCATGCTCCAGGCCAAAGACGACGGGGATTTAAATAGACCGTCACATCCGTTGCTGGAAATCTAGCCACAACAGGACCGGGAGGTCTCAGCGCTAGAGTGAGACTTGAACCCAAAACCTGTGAATCAGATAACATTGCTGCCAATTGAGCCGCAGCTGATACTACAAAAAAGGTTGACAAATTTCATTCAATCACGTTAAATGGGGTCCTTGCTAATACCAGGTAGTAAATTTCAATCTCTTAAATACAAAAATATTCAAAGTAGGAAATGCGCCAGGTTGCACTGGGTTTAGAGAGAGGTGATTGTGGAGGTGCCAAGAAAATGATTCAAGAAATATTTTACTACTAAAGTTGCGTGTTATTTTCAGATTTAAATCATTCAGTTTTATGAACATATGAAGCACGGAAAATTTGGTGGTTCTAAACGTTGAAATCAAGCACGTACTAAGCAGCTGCACATGTCTGCATGCCCAGCGGAAAATATGGGAGTGATTCTCCGTTTCTGAGACTTGAGGGCTGGATTCTCTGGGCGGGATTCTCCGACCCCCTGGATATGTGGGGGAAGGGGGAAAGGGGGGCAGCCAGTCGGGAGTCTCACTTGGCGCTGCGTGGCGGGCGGCCATTTTGCCGGGTCTCGGGGGGGGGGGGGGGGTGGGGTCGTGGGGTCGTGGTTTGTGCAGTGACGCCGCGGGGTGGGGTGGGGAAGGTTGTCTCTGCGATGGTGGAGGAGATAGCTGTGACGCAACCTGTGTCTTCCTCTGAGGTGTGGTCGGGAGTCCCCTGGGGTGCGTGTCCTGTCTGTCCGTCCCCTCCGTGTTGGTGTCGTATTGTGTCCTTTCATGTCTGTCTGTCCTCTGTGTGCTGGTGCCCTGTGTCGTTGTGTCATCATTGGACTGGGCCAGGGGGCTGTTGTTGGAGCTGCCCTCCCCATCACTGCTAGAGTCCCTGTGGGCTGGCCGTCCAGGCGCTGGCCGGGGGCGGTGTAAGCATGATGTGCTCGGTTGGTCCGCGTTGGCTGGCTGTCCAGGCGGTGGATGCTGGCGGTGTCTGCCAGGTGCGCCCGGTTGGTCTGTGTTGGCTGGCTGTCCAGGTGCTGGTTGCGGGCGGTGTCCACCGGGTGCTTCAGGTCGATCACCACGTGGCCCTGCGACACACAAAACATCATCATGGTTAGGCAGGTGCAGGGGGGTGTGGTTCGCGGTATGGGCTGAGGGAGGGGAGGGCTGAGGGGGTTGGGGGCCAGGTGGGGGGTGATCTCACTTGGTGGCGCACCCCCGACCTCTGCATTGGCAATCTCCCGGCTATGGGTGCACCGGCTATGTCCAGGGCCCTCTGTTCGTGCAAGGTGAGCTGGCGCAGGTCAGGTTAACCCCCTCGGGTTCGGGCTCGCTCCCGTTGGTTATGGGCGCTCTTTTCCTGGGATGAGGAGGAATAACAGCATTGTTAGGCGGTCCACTGCATGCAGTTTGGTTTATGTTGGCATGGGTGCACAGGGCCAATGCGACATGTATGGGTGGCTGCAGCCATGTGCCTCTCGGCTCTGGTTGTACCATCGCCCTGGGGAGGGGGTGGGTGCATGGGCACACTCCGCCTGGCTGCCCTCAGTAGGTCGTGGCGCCTTTTGCGGCACTGCTCGCCAGCCCTGGGTGTCACTACGGTGGCAATCACGGCCACGCCCATCTCCCTCCACAGACGCCGGGTCACATTGGCTGGCACCCTCCGGCCGGGTCCGGGGTACAGACGCCCCCTCCTCTCCTCGACGGTGTCCAGCAGCGTCTCCAGGTAGTGGTGTGTGACCCTAGGAGCTGCTCGGTGTGGCACATGGTCCCCCGTCGGCGGCCTGTGCGCTCGGGTCACCTGTGGTGCCCGCGGCGCGGCGTCATTTACGTGGCGCCGGGTCTCCGACACCACTTCAAGGCCGCGCCCCCGCACTTCCCGCCTCGCCCCCTTATAGACCGGAGAATGCCATCTCTGAATGGGCGCCGGCAGCGAGGTAAAACCTCCCCGTTTTCCCGCCGGCGTCCACACTCTTGTCACCGGAGCGGAGAATCGTGGCCAAGGGCTGGATTCTCCGTCTCTGAGACTAAGGGCCGGATTCTACGATTCTCAGGCTATGTCTGGAGCATCTATTTAGTCTTACGACCAAAACGTCGGTGCCACCCCTGTACCGATGCTCTGCCCGGTGGGCAGCTAGCGGCCGCGCCACATAAAGTCCTCGGCTTTACCTGCAGATGCAGACGAAAAATTGCCAGGACCGTGGTCGCGCATGCATACGGCGGCGACCTGCAGCGGTCACGCTGTACAACATGGCGGCTGCCACGCGCAGGCCCGGCCTTCCAAATAGTGTCCTCTTGTAACCCCCCCCCCTTGCTATCCCCGGACCACCCGCCACCAGTCCCCCCAGCCCCTGCTGAAGCCCCCACAGCCAGCAGAATGGCGTCCCGTTTCCCCCCCCCCCCCCCTAACTGTAGCGGAGCTGACTCAGTCCGCAGCCGCCACGTGAGGCCCCCGGACAAATGTGAGCACACGCGACCCACACCACTGGAAAGTCAGCCCATCGATTGCAGAACATCGTGGGAGGGCCTCAGGTGATGTCCTGAGGCCGTCCCAACGGCGTGCGGTATTCTCAGCGATGAGGCCATTTTTGAGGGGGCGGAGCACCTGAAAGATGGAGCCGCCCCTGATTTTAACATAAAATCGGATTCTCTGGCCAATCGGCGAACGCAATTTTGGTTTCAGCAATCGGAGAATCCAGCCCTCGGTGTTGATGCCGAGGCAGAATTTGTGGATTTTCACAGCAGCAAAACTGGCGCCGATCCCTCAGCAACTGTGGAGGGGCTAGCACCAGTGCAACGTGGAACACAAGCGATTCCAATGGGAAATGGTGCGGGATTCGCTGGGTCCGTGATTGACAGTTGGGAGGCTGATAAGCTGCAGTTGCATCTATACATTCCAGTCCCCACACACACTCATCCCAGCCAACAAGATGGCACTGGTTGTGCTGGAGCATGTCCATACAGTTGATGAGTCAGCTGGGGCCAGAGGGCACTTAGGGGGGTGGCCGGGGAGCGACACCTATTTGACCCGTGGCCCTAAATTTAAAGTGGGTTATCAGCGGCGTGCGGCAATGGCGTTCCGTGTCCGTCCACCACAACCCACCTCCTGGACAACCGCCGCAACCCCCCCCCAATGCACCGTGCTGTCAGGAACTTGGCCCATCGGTGGAAGACAATTGCAGAGGCCCCAGAGAATACCGGGTCAGGCCCGCTAATGATAAGCAAACGGTGCCTACTGTATGGGCGTTCCAGACCGCATTGATGTCGTTGTCTAGGTGACGGCGTATAGCGATTTGACATCAAATATCGGCGCACGCCGTGATTTTAGTGGCGGTACCTATTCTCCACCTGTCATGTGAGAGTACCCTTTAAGAAATGGGTGTTTAAGAAATGTACCTTTAAGAAATGGAGCTGCTGATGTTACTGGAGTGATGTCAGAGTGTGGGTGGAGCTGAGCTCCACTTCTGCTTTTTGAGTTTCAGTTTGAGGAAGAGCTGTGCTTGTGTCTGTGTTTTTCAGTGAGCTGAATCTGAAGTTAAAAGTGAGCTGCACTACTGTTGATCTCTGCCATCAAAAGACTATCAATCGATCATTTGGTGAATTCAGAAGAATTATAAATGTTTTCAGTCTTGAATGTAAACCCTAATGTGCTCCTGTTTGAAGGTTTGTTAAGTCTTTTGGATGTTAAAAGAAGAGCATAAAAATTACTTGGTGTTGTATTCTTTGGGGGTGTATTTGAATTAATGGTTGCTAAGGTTGCTAAGGGGCCTCACGGTAGCATGGTGGTTAGCATCAATGCTTCACAGCTCCAGGGTCCCAGGTTCCCGGCTGGGTCACTGTCTGTGTGGAGTCTGCACGTCCTCCCAGTGTGTGCGTGGGTTTCCTCCGGGTGCTCCGGTTTCCTCCCACAGTCCAAAGATGTGCGGGTTAGGTGGATTGGCCATGCTAAATTGCCTGTAGTGTAAGGTTAATGGGGGGATTGTTGGGTTACGGGTATACGGGTTACGTGAGTTTAAGTAGGGTGATCATTGCTCGGCACAACATCGAGGGCCGAAGGGCCTGTTCTGTGCTGTACTGTTCTATGTTCTATGTATCTGTGTAGGTGTTCACTGTTTGTTTTAGAAAGGTTAACTTGAGTTCATAGAATAAACATTGTTTTGGTTTCAAAACCCCACTGGTTCATTTTCTGCTGTACCATACCTGCAGAGTGAACTGTGTGCTCCCCATACCACAATCTATTAAAAGTTGTGGGTCAGGTGAACTCCATGATATACTTTGGGGTTCTCTAAACACTGGCCCATAACACAGCCACGGCATCAGACAATGAAGTGTTCCGCTCCATTACTTTTAATACTCTGTCTGGCATCAAAGAAACTGTGGGCTATTTATTTGGCAATTTTAACTTAATTACAGTAAGAATCTTACATACATTTCAAATTTATAATTAAAGACTGCTGGCGGCTTCAGGTCAATCCTGGACTGGTCTAGTTTCTGCTGTTACATCATTGTTGCTAAAAATGTGTGATGAATGGAGAAATTGTTATATATGTTTTATATTTGTGGCAGTATTATTAAACACCCAGGTTAAGGTATACAGTTACTACAGTAATATTATTAAAGAACCTAGATTAAGGTATCCAGAAAGTATGTCTGCTAAATCAGTAATTAAGGAGTCATAAAAAGTGAGGTCATGATTGATTCCAACCACTTAAATTAGGATAGGGGAGTTTCCTCATACACAAGTCACTGATGGTAAACATGCAGGTGCATCAGGCAGTAAAGAAGGCAAGGAATGATGGCCTTCATAGCGAGAGGATTTGAGTACAGGAGCAGGGCTGCCATGCTGCAATTATAGAGGACATTGGTGAGTCTACACCTGGACTATTGAATGCAGTTTTGGTCTCCTTATATAGGAAGGATGTTCTTGCTATAGAGGAAGCACAGAGAAGGTTTACCAGACTGATTTCTGGGATAGCAGGACTGAAGTATGAGGGGGGATTGAGTAGGTTTGGATTGTATTTGCTGGAGTTCAGAAGAATGAGGGGGGATCTCATAAAACCTATAAAATTTGAACAGGACTAGACAGGGTAGATGCAAGAAGGATGTTTCCGATGCTGGGAGTGTCCAGAACCAGGGGTGACCGTATGGAATACGGGGAGGGACCATTTAAAACAGAGATGAGGAGAAATGTCTTCACCCAGAGAGTGGTTGGCCTGTGGAATTCACTATGACAGAAAGCAGTTGAGGCAAAAATATTGTATATTTTCAAGAAGCAGTTAGATATAGCGCTTGGGGTGAAGGGGATCAACGGATATGGGGAAAGACAGGATCAGGCTATTGAGTTGGATGATCATCCATGATCATAATGAATGGCCGAGCAGGCTTGAAGGGTCGATTGCCTCCTTCTGTTCCTATTTTCTATGTTTCTATGTCCTAGCTATGCAGGTTATGTGACATCTTCATGGGATACAGATGATGCAATTAATTGGAGGGTCCAGGTCTGTCTGTAATTTTTCAGTTTGCCCTAAGATTTGAGTCTGACAACACAAAAGGATTTTAAGTTGGACAGCAATTTTTCCAAATGCTGCTAGGTTGAGCAGAAGTGCACATAATCTGCTCTTGAAAGGAACTCTCTCCAAATGTCTACACAGCTAAGCAAATAATCTGTTGTTAGCTTTATTTATAAGTAGCATTTGAACTGGATTGGTTTGCTTAATTTGAGCTAGTAGCAGGTGTAGATATTAAGTTTTGATCTTTCCTTTAGTTTAAGAACTGCTTAACCGATGATTGTAAAGTTGTTTCTTTGATATTAATGTGGTTAACTTTGTGTTTAAATTAAGTTTATTTTAACATGAAAGATACCTATTAGTCAGAGTAATCACTCCTGTGGTGAACTATCCTTTCCTCACATTTTACAAATTACAAAAATATTGCTTGGGCTCTTGTCCAGCATCCTAACAAATGTTGGGGTCTGGTCCGGTATCCAAGCAAATGTTAATATTATAGGAAGAAAACGAGTCAATGTAAGGCATAGCTTTGCTACTCTAATATTGTACTACTAAAAGCCTCAAGAATGAGAGAGCACAAATTCAAAGTGATTGCAAAAGAATCAAATGTGAGGTGAGAAAAAGCATTTTCACACAACAAATAAGGCCACATTTGGAGTACTGTGTGCAGTTCTGGTCGCCTCATTTTAGGAAGGATGTGGAAGCTTTGGAAAAGGTGCAAAGGAGATTTACCATGATGTTGCCTGGAATGGAGAGTAGGTCTTACGAGGAAAGGTTGAGGGTGCTAGGTCTTTTCTCATTAGAATGGGGAAGGATGAGGGGCGACTTGATAGAGGTTTATAAGATGATCAGGGGAATAGATAGAGTAGACAGTCAGAGACTTTTCCCCCAGGTGGAACAAACCATTGCAAGGGGACATAAATTTAAGGTTAATGGTGGAAGATATAGGGGGGGATGTCAGAAGTAGGTTCTTTACCCAGAGAGTAGCGGGGGCATGGAATGCACTGCCTGTGGAAGTAGTTAAGTCAGAAACATTAGGGACCTTCAAGCGACTATTGGATAGGTACATGGATTACGGTAGAATGATGGGGTGCAGACTAATTTGTTCTTAATCTGGGACAAAAGTTCGGCACAACATTGTGGGCCGAAGGGCCTGTTCTGTGCTGTATTTTTCTATGTTCTATAAATGGTTTGGGTCTGGAATGCACTATCTGGAAGTGTGGTGGAGGCAGGTTAAATCGAGTATTCAAGAGGCTATTATGTGATTACTTCATTAGACACAATGTGCAGGAGTATGGGGAAAAGGCAGGGGAAATGCACTAAGTCACAAAGTTCGTTTAGAGAGCCAGTCAGACAAAGGGGCCAAATAATCTCCTTCTGCACCGTAAAGATTCTGTAATTCTTTGAAAATAAGCATTTAATGTCAAGAGAGTTTTCAAAAACGTCTTGCTCGTCCATGGGATTCCCTCTATATTTGTCCCCATTTTGATAGATCTCTCCTCACGTTTCTCATCAACTTCAAAGCATATTAAATAGTCTTCGCTAATTCTTGTACTAGTTCAGTGTTAATTTTATCCTCTGAATCATCTTGGAGTATTTTATTAGATTAAATGTGCTCCCTATATGCATGTTCTCCTTCTTTTAGTGTTCTTACATTGCCACTTGCACGTAAATTTAAAGATTGACCTCACCATTTTCTTGACTTGCTCCGGCTCTGGTTCATTTTAATCAAATTATGGAAGTGACCAGGTTAATATTTGTATGTCTTTTTGTCTTAGCAAACATCAAAAATGATCAATGATAAAAGTTGTCATTGGCTCAGAAAACCTACATTCCATGGGCGGGATTCTCTGATCCCGTGCCTGGTCGGAAAATTGCCGGGGGGGGGGGGGGGTGGGTGGGTGCGTGAATCCCGCCACGCCACTCCAACTTTGGGCCAATGGTGCAGTCGCCACGGGCCGGTCGGGGGCTGCTCAACCCGCCCCCCCCCCCCCCCCCCCCCGCGATTCTCTGTGCTTGACGGGCTGAATGTCTGCTGACTTCGGCCGAGTCCCAACGCCGTCGTTCGTGTGTGGTCCTATCCGGTGGGACCGTGGCGTTCTGACTACGGGGGCCGTCCTGGTGGCCGGGGGGTGGGGGGGGATCCGACTCCGGGAGAGGGCTTTCATGGTGGCCAGGACCGCGATAGAGGGCTACCAATTGGTGGGTAGGCTAATTCCTGGGGGGGGGGCGCCTATGTTCCTCTACACTGGGCCCCTGTAGGACTCTGCCATGTTGTCCGGGGGCCAGCACGGAGATGGCAACCCACGCAAATGCGCAGATCCGCGCCAGCCATGACGGTATGCGTGGACCCGTGCTGGCCATGGTGCGCATGCTTGCACCCGCGCCGCCCATTCTGGCACTGCGTGAAGCGCTCCAGTGCCATTCTGGCCCCCTGTGCAGTACAGGATCGCTGCTCCGAGCAGCCAAATGACGCTGTCGTAAAACCCTCCGGCATTTACCACGGTGTCAACATTTAACCCCATTATCTGAGAATCCCGTCCCTTATATATATATATATATATATATATATATAGAAGTGCCTATCACAATTCGGGCCATGGGTGAATAGAAAATAAATCAATCTGTATTACCCAGGAAGCATGTAATTTATAACTTTATTAATTTCACTCAAGGAATTATTTTACACATCCCAGCATTGTCTCTGACAAGTGGAACATCCACCTGCAATGGAAACATTTCCAATGTGATTTTTTTCACTAATATCTACATTATAATTACAGCCTCAGCACAAACATATTTCTATTTTTTATTGCTTTTGCGTTAATGTCAATTTATTTTTCTGTTGCATTTTCATATTAGGCTTTCATCCCAGTCTGTGTCTTACTTATACCAGAATAACATTACTGCCTCTCCCAAAGGTAAACTCATCTGCAGTCACAAGCAGAATGAGCTGGAAACATAGTTGAAGCCCCTGGTGATTTCTGCTGCCAACTTCCATAGCCGTGTTAAACGATGCAGAAAACTACTAAACAAACTAAGAGCAAGTCTGTTTCAAAAGGGGCAGAGTGGTGGCTACGTACACATATTTTCTTTCAGATTAAAGGTATTAGTATTTGATTTGGTGTGAACAGATTTCATCATTTGAGCGATATGCAAAGTAAAACTCATTTAGTGCTTTGATTTTCAGCAAAATTGGTATCATCTCTTTATTGCCTCAATACAATACTGCTCACCATTACGTGTCTGCAACATATATACACAGCCTAGTAACAACATCTGGTGAATCACTGCAGCTTTGCGTTTCTTTAGAACAATAAAAAAAAACACCAAGGAGACCATTACTACAGAAGTGCATCGTCAGGAGACTATTACTTGTATCTCCACCTTTGACTGAGGGGTGTTGGATACAATGTGGAATCTTCAACGAAACAAAACACAGGAATAAGATGGGTTTGTTGATAAAGGAATATGCTGTAAACCAAGGCCAGGAATTTTTAGGACAGCACACTTGTGATGTATAGACAGCAATGGTTGATACCCACTTTGTAGATAATTTGTCTGGTTCTATTTCGGACCAGCTTATTGGAAGGGAAAAATACCCATCGATATCAAAGTACTAAACCACCTAGGAAACTAGATCAGAAAGCATAATCTGGCAAAAAAAACATTTTTAGCATGTAAAAATTCAGTTTGCATTGTCACAATAGCAATTTAACTTATGAAGAGATACTTTATATTTGAAGTTAATTCTGTGGGTTGTTAAAATGCCATTGTGCGATATTATTCTCAGGGAACTGAAGCCAAATCCATCTCTTATAGATTTAGTGATAAGTGCTGGGTTATCTCCGCAAGGTGGCATGGCGGTTAACACTGCTGCTTCTCAGCGCCAGGGACCTGGGTTCAATTACGGCCTCGGGTGACTGGCTGTGTGGAGTTTGCACTTTCTCCTGTGTGTGCGTGGGTTTCCTCCGGGTGCTCCGGTTTCCTCCCACAGTCCAAAGATGTGCAGGTTAGATGGATTGGCCGTGCTAAATTGCTTCTCAGTGTCCAAAGGTTATGAGGTTATGGAGACGAGTGGGGGAGTGGGCCTGGGTAAGGTGCTGTATCAGAGGGTCGGTGTGGATTATGAATGACTGAATGGTCTACTTCAGCACTGCAGTGATTCTATTATTTTGCAAATGATTTACAATGTTAGACAGAGCCATATGCATTCAAGATAAATAAGATGGATAGCTTTTTAAGTAGTTAAAGCTCCTCTCTTGTAACACAAAATAAGCCTAAAATAAGGACAATGCTCACTTTACCCTGTTCTCCACTGCTAATATCCTAAGACATGACTAACTACCCAGTGCTTTTTCAGAAATGGTTCAACCACTTGATAAAGTTTCCACAAATTTCAAAATAATAAAGGTTCCTCCAATCTGATTTATTGGGAGATAGGTGATGCAATGTATCGAGTCCTTGCCTCTGAGCTAGAAGCTCTGGGTTCGACTCCCAAACTCCAGGACTTGATGGTCCAGGAATGTGCATTCATAACTCAGTCAAGCAGGTTGAATGTCAACCTGCAAATACAACACACTAATGCCTGGTGGTAAGAGTGGAAAGACTCCTGGTCAGCCAAATTTGATGTAGAGTGGCGCCCCTCCAGTTCTTAGCCTTTGGCAACAATCTAGCGGCCTCTTCTGGGAATTACTAGGTGTGGAAACATGATGAAAGTACCTTAGCGCACCTCCAGGTGCACACAAGGAATAAGAATGGAATGTGTTTTATGGGCAAATCATCTCCGGATGGTTCTTTATGAATCTCGGGCACTGTATTAAGGAAGACTGTTACAATAAAAATCAGTATTTCTTTCTGTTCACTGTGAATCCACAGTAACACGTTTGCCTTTGAAATTCATGATGCTGGTGACAGCTCAATATTAGCTTCAAACTGTGCTCAATTCAAAAGCTAATCCATGAAAGATGCAACTAAATTATACATTCAAAATCTCAGTCAATAATTTGAAATACATACAACATTGGTCTAAAGAAATGGCACAGAGAGGTTGATGGTGCTCTTTGTGGTTTGGTATTGATGTCTACAAGCCGGAGAAAAACAACATTGCAGCTTTAAAAGAAACATTTTGAATGCAATTTGCTTAGATTAACTACAATTAAATTAAGTAATGTTGTTGAAAACTCACCACTATTCTTAGAATTCCCCCTATACCAAAAAGGGCCGTCATTCTAAATGGTGAACAGGGATTCTCACACCCTGACTCCGATGCAGGCTTCGGTGGGTGCTATTCAGGTCAAACTATATTTTCAAGTTATCCCCCAGTATAACCCATACCTTCACCGAAGATTTCATCTACTTACCACTTAGTAGCATCGGTCCTGGGTCCCGCATTGCTAAGTAAGTAAAGTAGACTTAGGAATAACCACTGTTTCAGGTTAAATTTAAGTTATTTTGTTATTATATTTTTTCTTTTAAAAGCTGCAATCACTTTCTTTACAGAAAGGTAAAAAGATCTTGCTACTGGATCCTGCTGATTGGTTGAAGGGACCTTCAGACCCACCTTGAAAATCAATCTTCTTTAAAGTCTGGTCTTCTTTAGATGTATTCGCTGGTTAGCTCGGTTGCTATGTCTAGTCGATCCATGTACTGAGCTATGAGAGCTGGCTCTGCTGGTTATCTCTGAGCTGACTCTATCTCCTCTTTAAATTCTAGTCTTTCTTAGATGTATTAGCTGTTTTAGCTCGGCTGCTATGTCTTATCTTTCCCATGACCGAGCTGGCTGTAAGCTGATCTGCTTGCTTCTCTTGTTCCTTCTCTGCTTCTCTCTGAGTTCTGGTTCTGCTAATTCCTTCTCTGGTCTCTGGGTTTATATTCTCTTTCCAACAGTTATTAAGTTTTTATGACGTTATTGTAAAGTGACTATTATTGCACTTTGATTGAAAAAAGTATCTTTGATCTAAACATTCCAATACAACTAAGTATTCATTTTGACATGACCTCACCTCTCAGGTCTCTGATTACATTGTTTCCTTTGTGATGTTCAAAGTTCCTTTGTGATGTTCAAAAATGCTTTGGTTTCAATAGAGGTGTGAATTTTGGTTTGGTTCCTGTCATTTCTATAGTTTTATTTTCCAATTTTGTCCCAAGCTCATAATTTTGACTTTGATTTTGACTTTAAATTATGCTTCTCGTCGACATGACAAACTATGTAGCAACCTGCTTAAATAATTCATTGGGCCAAGATACTATTATAAGTATTATTTTGTTGTCCAGTGCATTTTATTTACTATAGTCTTTTGTGTTGTTTTTAAGTCCTTCTGTTTTGAATGTGTTCCCTACTGCAAGAATTCTCTCTTTTATTAGTTAAGTGATTCCATTTGGGGAGCGGGGGTTGGGACGGTTGTTGCAGGGATCAAGGTCAGGAGTCACACCTGGGCCTGTGGGTGAGGGGCTTTGTGTCTGTGAGGCCTTCAAGCCATCTTTAAATATTGTGGAGACCCATAATAGGGGCAACTACAGCTGCAGCCTGTCTGTCCCCAAACTCTCACAGGACAGAGCCATGCTGAAGCTTCTCTCTGAAAAGTCAATTTCACACCCTTTGAGCAGCCCCTAGCTTCACAGCTAAAGGGTATTTCAAAGGAGGACTTGGCCTTGTTAGTTGTGATAGCACTTCACACTTCTGGACCGTGATTCTCTGAGCCTCCACACTGCAATAGTGCTCGGGGTGGGGGCGGCGAATGGGCATCAGACCCGCGATCAGGTCTGATGCCGCTGCCGCAATTCTCCGGGGACCGGACAATCGCCGCCAATCGCACACGCTCTGTCGACGTGGTGCCGGTCGGGGGCCATTGAAAGAAGCCCCCACGGCGATTCTCCTCCGACAACTGGCCGAATTCCCGCCGGCGTAGTTCACTCATGGTTCCACCTGGCGGGAGCTCGGAGTGGCGGCTGCGGACTCAGTCCACGGCCGCTCTGGTGGGGGGTGGGGGGATCCGTCATTCGGGGGGTGGGGACTCCAGGATGGCCAGTCTTGCGATCGGGGGCCACCGATCGGCGGGCGCGCGCGATCTGGGAGGGGAGGGGGGCCTATATTGTTGGCGCCGGCATGCTGTGTGGGTCCGCCATGTTGCGCGGGGCCGCGGTCGGACGTGCAGGGCCCCGTATCAGCAGCTGGAGCTGCGATGAGCACTTCGGGGCCCTGCTAGCCTCCTGCAAAACAGAGAATCACTCTGGAATTTCTCCAGGAAAGTCCAGAGTGATTCGCGCCCGTTTTCTTGCGGGCTTGGGGACATAGCCCCATTATCAGAGAATGCCGCCCCATAACTCTCAAGTGCCTTCTCAAAGGAACAGGTGCCCATTTCTGAGAGGATGATTAGTGAACACAATGTCCGACAACCTTTGTTGCCTGAACCGTTTGTCTGAACTCTAGGAGTGCCAGCAGCACAGAGGCATCTGCCAACAATCAAACGTGAAAGAGCAGGGTTCACCACTGACGACCCTCTTGTGGGTAAAGTGTAAGTATCTGGATGAGCAGATGACAGCTGAGCATGAGCTCCCTGATATTGCTGGAAGATGTCTGGGATCGAGGGGTTTCTGATCTGGCCGGGAGAGACTGTGTAGAGCAAGGTTTGCCATTATAACTGGCTCAGTGGATGGCACTCTGCGAGAAGGCGGGACAATCATGTTAAGTGTGGGGGAAGCCTGGGGGATTTGAGGGTCCTGGGGTGTAAGCCCTATCTGATTGCTGGTCTCTCTCCTCCTCCAATTCCTTGCTGAGACAAATATGTTTGTTTTTAAAAAAAAATAATTTTTATTGAAAAATTTTATATAACAACAACGAACTGCAATAAAATACCAACAATAACAATAATGATAACAGTCATAAACATTCGCCCATCCTTAATGAACAACAAAACATATTAACAACAACTTAAATTAACAGAAAATCGAGGAAAGGCTGCCACCGTTTATAGAACCCTTGTACTGATCCTCTCACGGCAAATTTGACCCTCTCCAATTTTATAAATCCCGCCATGTCACTGATCCAGGTCTCCACACTTGGGGGCCTCGCGTCTTTCCACTGCATCAAGATCCTCCGCCGGGCTACTAGGGACGCAAAGGCCAGAACACCGGCCTCTCTCGCCTCCTGCACTCCCGGCTCCACCGCAACTCCAAAAATCGCGAGTCCCCAACCTGGTTTGACCCTGGATCCTACCACCCTCGACACCGTCCCCGCCACCCCCTTCCAGTATTCTTCCAGTGCCGGGCATGCCCAGAACATATGGGCGTGTTTCGCTGGACTCCCCGAACATCTGGTGCACCTGTCCTCACCCCCGCATCCGAGTCACAGACATATGGGCCCGATGCAGCACCTTAAATTGGATGAGACTAAGCCTCGCACAGGAAGAGGAAGAGTTGACTCTCTCCAAAGCATCCGCCCAAGTCCCATCCTCTATCTGCTCCCCTAGGGGGGGGGGGGGGGCGGCCGGAGGAAGGGGGGGGGTGGTGCCTCCGCGTACCTCCTATCTACCTCCAGGATCTCCCCCACCAGTCTATCCCTCTCACTCCTCTCACTCTCTCTCCCTGTGTGCCCGGATGGATATCAGCTCCCCACTAATCACTGCCTTCAGGGCTTCCCAGACCATCACCACCCGGACCTCCCCCGTATCATTCACCTCGAGGTACCCCTCAATACTTGCCCGGACCCTCCTGCACACCTCCTCCTCCGCCAACAACCCCACATCCAACTGCCACAACGGGCGCTGGTCCCGCACCTCCCCCATCTCCAACTACATCCAATGCGGAGCGTGGTCGGAGATTACAATGGCCGAATATTCGGCCTCCTCCACTCTCGGAATCAGTCCCCTACTCACCATGAAGAAGTCTATCCGAGAGTAAACCCTATGTACATGGGAGAAGAAAGAGTACTCCCATGCCCTCGGTTTCACAAACCTCCACGGGTCCACCCCTCCCATCTGGTCCATAAACCCCCTCAGCACCTTGGCCGCCACCGGCCTCCTACCCATCCTTGAACTGGAACGATCCAGTGAAGGATCCAACACCGTATTGAAGTCCCCCCCCCCCCCATAATCAGACCTCCCGCCTCTTGATCCGGGACACGTCCCAGCATACGCCTCATAAAGCCCGCATCATCCCAATTTGGGGCATACACACTAGCAAGTACCACCTTCTCTCCCTGTAGCCTGCCCCTTACCATAACAAACCTACCCCCCTCATCCGCCACCACCTCAGATGCCTCAAACGACACATTTGTCCCCACCAGAATCGCCACTCCCCGGTTCTTCACATCCAACCCAGAGTGGAAAACCTGTCCCACCTACCCCTTCCTCAGACGGACCTGGTCCGCCACCCTCAGGTGGGTCTCCTGAAGCATTGCCACATCTGCCTTTAGCCCCCTCAGATGAGCAAGTACCCTAGACCGCTTCACCGACCCATTCAGTCCTCTCGCATTCCAGGTGACCAGCCGGATCAGAGGGCATCCCGCCCCCCTCCCCCGTCGACTAGCCATAGCCCATCGACTGCCCGCCCCAGGCCAGCACCCCCCACCCGACCCAGTCCCCACGGCGACAACACCCCACCTCTGTCCCCCCGGCCCACACCAGCCCCTTCCTGACCCTGCCAGCAGCAACCCGGTATTCCCCTTTCCCCCCCCCCCCCCCCCCCCCCCCCCCCCCCCCCCCCCAGGCTAGGAACCCTCCTAGCTGCTACCTGTCCTCCATTGTACTTCCGTGGGTCAGCTAACTTCTGC
Source organism: Scyliorhinus canicula (assembly GCF_902713615.1). Taxonomy (NCBI): domain Eukaryota; kingdom Metazoa; phylum Chordata; class Chondrichthyes; order Carcharhiniformes; family Scyliorhinidae; genus Scyliorhinus; species Scyliorhinus canicula. The sequence continues at coordinate 29,465,072 of NC_052156.1, forward strand.
TGACCCCGGAAACTCCCGCCAAAAACCCGACCCCTCCCAGAGTGGGATCATCCCCCATCCTGTCACTCCTCAAGGCACCGCTCCAGCGCGGGGAGGAACCAGTTAAGGCCCCGCCCCCCCCGTCATCATCTCCACCCCCCAGCCCCGCAACGCGGGAAACCAGAGGAAAGCCCGCGCTTTCGCACTGCCCCACCCCACCCTTCTGACGCAGCTCCCAAATACCAGCCCCACTCCATACCCCCAACCCTATACAGAATACAACAAACCCCCCAACCACCCCCCGCAAAATACAAAACTCAAACAATGCCCCCCAACAAAAAACAATACAACACCCCAATAAATAACCATATCAGAATTACAAAAGTACAGAAAAAACACAGCAACAGCAGAAACCAGCAATAAAGCATTACAACCGACCCCCCAACCCCTAGTTTGAGTCCAGCTTCTCCGTCCGCACGAAGGCCCACGCCTCCTCCGGGGAATTAAAATAATAATGTCGCTCCAAATAAGTTACCCATAAGCGCGCAGGCTGCAACATTCCAAACTTTATTTTCTTATTCTCGAGCACCTCCTTCGTCCGATTAAAACCGGACCGCCGCTTAGCCACCTCTGCACTCCAATCCTGGTAGATCCTTACTACCCCATTCTCCCAATTGCTGCTCTTCACCCTCTTGGCCCAGCGCAGCACACACTCACTGAACCGGTGGAACCTCACCAGCACCGCACACAGGGGTTCATTCTCCTTAGGCCTCCTGGCCTGTACTCTGTGGGCTCCCTCCAGCTCCAGGGGCAGATGGAAAGATCCTGCCCCCACTAGCAAGTTCAGCATCGTGGCCACGTAGGTTGTCAGATCCGACCCCTCCAGCCCCTCCGCAAGGCCCAAGATCCTCAGATTCTTCCGCCTCATGCGGAGATCAAGCTCCTCAAAGCGGTCTTGCCACTTCTTATGGAATGCCTCATGCCCCTCCACCTTACTCACGAGGACCACGGCCTCCTCCTCCCGTTCAGCGGCCTGCACCTGCAGCGCCTGGATGGCGGCACCCTGGATCGTCTGAATCTCCGAAAGCTTTTTATTCGTTTCCTGCAGAAAGCTCAGCACCTCAGCCTTAAAATCTGCAAAACAGCGCAGGAGAGCAGCTTGCTGCTCCTGCGCCCACAGCCTCCACTCCTCTGGTGCTCCGCCGGCCGCCATCTTGAAATCCTTCCCCCGTTTTTTCTGGGGAGCTGCTGCCGTTTTTTCCCCTTTCCACTCCGAGTTCGAGTCATGAAATGTGGAGAAAGTTGATCAGCACACCCTCTCCCACCGGGAGACATCGAAAAAAATTCCGTTTTGGGATCTAAAAAGAGCCGAAAAGTCCGTTTGAATCGGGAGCTCCCAAATGTGCGGCTTCCTACATCATCACCGCCACTGGAAGTCACAAATATGTTTGTTGATGTCGATCCCATGGAGGCTGCCCTCGCAGTGCTTGTCAAAGCCGTGATGGGCAGACCCCAAAGAAGGCGCTAAGGCAATCGCAGGCTAGATGCAGCACCCCACGTGCAGGGGGCGGCTGTACACCACCGCCCATCAGGCTGAGGAGGGGGCCAGAAGGAGTGGCCAGTGACATGCTAAGGTGCACAGGAGTCATTGAGTTGACAGACAGCATATGCCGCAGAAGACATCGTCTCAACAGGGAGACAGTGCGGCATCAGTCCACACCCTCGCAGACCCTGTGGAGGAGGAGGCCGTAAAGGTCACTGTAGCACTAAACGATTATGCCACCGGATAATTCCAGGGTTCAAGCGGGGACCTATGTGGCATAGCCCAATCGGCAGACATAGGTACATCCAGGAGGTGACGAATGTTCTGTATGCCCAGACATCCGACGATATCACCTTTGACCTGGACCAGGCCCACCAAGATGCCTGGGTTGCAGGATTCGCTGCCATCGCCGGGGTGCCCCAAGTCCAGGGGATGATTGACAATACGCATGTCGCCCTGTGAGCAATGGGGCGTCAGGAAGTACCTTGTATTATCAGGAAGGGGTTCTGCTCCCTTAATGTTCAGATCATGTGCGACCACCACGTGGTCTCCACAAGGCCCTCACTCTTCCAGGGAAACCCTATGCTCATCCCTCCCATTAAGTCCAGAACCACCTTCTATGATGTCAAGTTATGTCACTTGATGCTCAGAAAGAGGTCAGGTTCCATCTCACCATGACCTAGCATCAATATATTGGCCATCTTGGTAGTTTGATTGTTCAGTTTATTTTGATCTGCTTTACCTCCTGTCTCCTGTCTGACAATACAAAAGGGCAGGAGATGCTCTGGGAATCCCCGATTGATAATGTAGTGACAGGTGATCAATAAGGATGCTCTATAGTTCTAGCTGATCTCCAGTGTTAACACAAATGCTTATCTGAGATGTTATTATTTTTGATGGAACCTAAAGCAAATTCTAACATCTCTGTAACTTATACTTGGAATTTGGATTTATTCAATTCAGCTTCACATTGAATCATTGTTTTCTGTCCTAGCTTTAGTTGAGCTTGTTTCACACTCTCTTGGCTTTGCTTAGAAACTTAATTTATTTAATTAACTGTCGTGATATGTTTTTCAGTCTTGACCTCTGTTTGCCTAAGACCTAATTTTCTTAAATTTTCCAACTTCTGCTCGGAGGCCCGTCAGATTTTGTTCCACACAGGCACTGAAAGGCCAGTGGCAGGTCTTCTCAGGAGCCAGGGTCCTGGGATTGGATGCCCTGCTGGAGGCAGGCTCTTTGTGCTCCGGAACTCCCTGGGAGCCCTCAAGCAACTCTGCATGGGTTTGCTTCTGTGCATGGTGAGGCCCCCCCCCCCACAAACTTCTGGGTTAATACTAGCCGTGGTGCGATGAGTCTCTTAAGTGGGCCTTAGTTGCCCACGTAAGAGCCTGAACTTAATTAGGCCTGAGGCGGGAATGTCGCTACCCATAACGCTCCCGCCTAAGTAAATGCTCCTCCACCGTGAAACCCACCATGGGGGTGGGCAAAAGATACCACCCAAGAAATTTTACACTGATATATTCAATACAAACTGTCAACATAACATTTGTAACTGATAACTGCTCACTTGTGACTGTTAATCTACAGGAATTTAGTTGGATCACAAATGCCCTTAGTCAGAACACTGCCTTGTTCTTGGTGCTTAGTTTTTATTCCAAATCCAAGATCACTTGACCCAAATAAGTCCTTCTTGCTCGGTCAATACCACCTGCTCCAATATGAACAAAACTGTCATTTTGCTAAGCTTTGCTGCCCAGTTTGGACCAGAATACAAATTATCCACAGCCCTTCATTTAAGTGTAAGTGTGTGAAGTATTTAGCTTTCCACATCCAAATTCTCCCAAATTATTGTAATTAAGCTGCTGAGTTACACAAAGAGAAGAGATTTTATTCGAAGCTCAGTCATGAAATCTCTTGCGTAATTAGAAATGAAATCATAATGGTTGTTCTGAGGATCAGAGACAGACTCACCCATGTGATTGTATATTGTACTTTGTAATACTGTTGAGTGACGAGCAGTCACGGGTCCTGATTTATTCTACTTGGTCAACAGAAATCCAGAATTAATGATTGTAATCCCAAAACCTGGTAAATCGTGAAATATGTGAAATTTGTAGATGTATTTTCTACAGATAATGGCTGGCATTCTTCAAAACGGCGGCTAAGTGTTGACGCCAGTGTTTCACGCCGGGTCAACGGGCCTCTTGGCCCAGCGATTCCATGGCCCACAGGGGGCCAGCTTAGTGGCGGAGTGCTCAATGCAGCTCCAGCTGCCGACACGCGGCCCTGCACTGCCAGCCCCAAGTCCGCTTCCGTGCCGGCAGATCGTGTGCACTGGCCGATTGGTGGCCCCTGATCGTGGGCCTGTCTGTAGTGGAGGCCCCCCCAACCCCACTGTAGATTGAAGCCCCCCCCCCCCCCCCCCCCCCCCCACCAGGATGGTCACCGCAGCCGTGACATTCAACTCCCCGCCGGGTGGAACCATACGTGAACCACGCTGGGGGGGAACTCGGCAGGTTGACTGCAGAGAATCGCCGCGGGGGCCTCTTTCAATGGCCCCTGACCGGCGCCGCGTTGATCACGCGCGACTGGCGCCTATTCTCTGGTCGCCGGAGGTTCGCGTCCCGGCGTCGGACTCAATCGCGGGTCTGAAGCCCCATTCTCCACCCCTGCGTGGAATTCCAATTCCGGCGTGGAGGCTCGGAAAATCCCAGCCAATGTATCTGAAAAGAGACACATGTTGCTCAAGCTTTTCATTTGCATTCACCTGGACAAATGCAGGAATGCCAAATTTCAAAAGATCGCGACAATTCATACTACAGGATTAAAGGCTGCTGATTGGTTGGCAAGAAACTCAGCCAGTCATCCAAATGGCAGCATCCTGTTGACGACATTTCACAAATGATCCGAGTGCCCAGTCCACCTCAAATGACCCTGGAAAGGCAACATATCCCAAATATTTGAACAATATATTAATCAAGCCATTTCACACTACTACTTGCAGAGGCAATGAGTGAGTGGTATTTTCCATTACTGAGATATTGCCGTCAGTCCAAAAAGACATTAGGCAAAATTCTATGTGTCGCACCACTGGTGAGGCGGAGAGTGCAGCGTTTTGAAGAAAACTGAATCAGTTTCTTCCGATGCCCCACACCCCCGCTTCCCCCCCCCCCCCCCCCACACCCCCACCCCCACCCCCACCCCATCTGTCATCGGGATGGAGGTTTGTGCCCCGCACCACGAGGATGATACAAATGGACCATTAAGACCCATTTGCAGCCACTTTGCAGGCTGGGCACCATATTCTCCAGGCCCACGTGATTCTTCTGTCCTCTGGACCGGGAATCACTTGAACGAGAATCACTACTGGTACTGACAAGCATGGCCATGACACGGTGGATCACACAGTGGGCTAAAGGGATAACTCTTTTAAGAGAATTATCCAAAGTCCATCCACGAGCCATCTCCCCTCCGCATTGTAAGACCTGTCCACCTCACGCCTACCAGAATCCCACGACCCCCCCACCAGAGAATCCCTAAATAAAGAGACTCTCCAGAGACCCACTAAAGAAGGAACCCCCCCAGACACCCCCTAAATAAAGACATCCTGCAGAGACCCACTAAATAATGAACCCTCCTGAGAGACCCCCTGAATAAAGAGATCCTCTAAATAAGGACCCCCCAGAGACCCTTTAAATAAGGACCCCCCCAGAGTCCCTCTAAATAAGGACCCCCAGAGACCCCCTAAATAAGGAGACCCCCCACCCAGCAAAGTGACACCTATGAGGAAGCTCTCCAGAAGAGAGACCACTTAAGAATTTCCCAGAATAGAGACCACTGGCTAGAAGCTAGAGAGCAGTCCAGACAAAGGCAGTGAAAAACGATCACTACTTTAACACACACCTGGGCTATACAGCTGCTGGCTCAGACAGAGGAAGCAACACCTGTCAATTCCTGGAAAGAGAAAACCAATCAGCTTGGTTTAAACCCCATCAGATCAATTATCTGCAAGTAATTCATTGATTTATCTTTGATATTTACTTTACTAGGCTGTAATTGACAAATTCTACACACCCCAGCTGTCAGCATTGTTCCATTCATCTTCCTTCATGGGTGAGTAACTCTGAAGTGGTCTAACCGCAATGTTTATACACATCAGGATTTGATTGACAGCTGCTGGACCACTTCAAACAGAATTAAACAGATACTACCAGACCTGAGTTTTTCCCAGCATTTTCTGTTTTTATCACATAAACAATGATGTTCAGGCTTGAATGCATCTGATGCTAACTCACTGTAGTAACAAAGTGTAACCCTTCATATCCTGGGCCATCCTTCTTCTTTGTATGTGGACTTGATTATAGATTTCTCCAGTTATTGCACATAGACCATTAGCTCATGACACTGTGCATAATCCTGATCCTTAGTTAATCATCGCGATCTGTTTCAGTGCAATCTATTTATTACTGCTTTAAAAAGTGCTGTCAAGAACTCTCAGCTTTCTTGTGCCTTTAAATGATACTTGGTCATTTTTGTTTCAAACTTTTGTCCTATATAAAGATCTAAGAAATAGAAGCAGAAGTAGGCCATTTGGTCCTGGAGCCTCCTCTGTCATTCAATAAGATCAGGATGATTCTCTGGCTCAACTTCACTTTCCTATCCTGTCCCCTTATTCCTTGATTCCATTATTATCGGGAAGCCTATCCATCACTGTGATGAATGCATTCAAGGACATTTGCTTTCCCAATTACCTGCTGAACTTGCATGCCAGCTTTTTTGTGATTTACGCACAAAGACCCCCAAATCTCTCAGTGCAGCAGTTTTCTGCAGGCTTTCTCCACTTATATAGTATTACGCTCCTTTACTCTACCTACCAAAGTGCATAACTTCACATTTTCCTACATTATAGTTACCTGCCAAGTTTTTTTCCCCAACTCACCTACATTGTCTACGTCCCTCTGTAAACTTTGTGTTATCCTTCCCATTTGCATTCCCATCTATTTTTGTATTATCCACAAACTGGCAACCGTACATTCACTTCCCTCATCCATGTCATTAATATATATTGTAAATAATTGTAGCCTCAGCACACATCCCTGTGGCACAAAACCAATTACAGATTGCCATCCTCTTATCTATGCTCCTCTTATCTCAACTCTGTCTTCTATTAGTTAGCCAATTCTGTATCCATGATGATATACTACTCCCAGCACCATGGGCTCTTATCCTATCAAAGGGCGGCATGGTAGCACAGTGGTTAGCACTGTTGCTTCACAGCGGCAAGGACCGGTTTCGATTCCCGACTTGGGTCACTGTCTGTGCAGAGTCTGCACCTCCTCCTCGTGTCTGTGGGCTTCCTCCGGGTGCTCCGGTTTCTTCCCACAGTTCAAAGATGCGCGGGTTAGGTGGATTGGTCATGCTAAATTGCCACGTGGTATCCGAAGTTGGGTGAGGTTGCTGGGTTACGGGGATAGGGTGGAGGTGTGGGCTTAGGTAGGGTGCTCTTTCAGGGGCCGGTGTAGACTCGATAGGCTGAATGGCCTCCTTCTGCACTGGAAATTCTATGATTCTATGACTGAGCATCCACAACTCTTTGTGGATAGAGACCTCCAAAGATTCACAACTCTTGAAGTGAATAAATTTCCCCTCACCTCTGTCCTGAGTTTGATACTCTGATCCCGAGCGCGAGATTCCCCAGTCAGGGGAAATGTCCTCCAGGTACCTCCCTCGTCAAGTTCTCACTCAAGTTTATATACTTCAACGAAACCACCTCTCATTCTTCTAAACTTTAGAGAATATAGGTCTAGTTTCTTCAATCTATCCACAGAGGGATAGAACATCATCCCTTGATTCAGTCTAGTGAACCTTTGTTTCATTCCCTCCAAGGCACTTATATTTTTCCTCATGATGTGGAGATGCCGGCGTTGGACTGGGGTGAGCACAGTAAGAAGTCTTACAACACCAGGTTAAAGTCCAACAGGTTTGTTTCAAACACGAGCTTTCGGAGCACGGCTCCTTCTTCAGGTGAATGGAAAGGCTTGTTCCAGAAATGTTTATATAGACACAGTCAGAGATGCCCCGGAATGCGAGCACCTGCAGGCAATCAAATCATCAAAGATGCAGAGAGAGAGGTAACTCCAGGTTAAAGAGGTGTGAATTGTCCCAAGCCAGTTCAGTCCTGGACTTGCAGAGGCCTACCGACTGAACTGGCTTGGGACAATTCACACCTCTTTAACCTGGAGTTACCTCTCTCTCTGCATCTTTGATGATTTGATTGCCTGCAGGTGCTCGCATTCCGGGGCATCTCTGACTGTGTCTATATAAACATTTCTGGAACAAGCCTTTCCATTCACCTGAAGAAGGAGCCGTGCTCCGAAAGCTCGTGTTTGAAACAAACCTGTTTGATTTTTCCTCATGTAAGGGGACCAAACGTCCACACGGTGTCTCACTAAAGCCCAATATAATGACGTTTAAATTTCTTTATTCTTATACTCCAATTCCTTTGTAATAAAGGGTAAAATACCATTTACTTTTCCAATTTCTTGCTGTACCTACATGTTAATTTTCTGTGATTTTGTAAGCAAGGACGGCCAGATTTCTCTGAATGTCAACATTTCACAGTCTCTCACAATGAAAAAGTCTTCTGCTTTACATACCTAAGGAGATAACTTCACATTTCTCCACATTCCATTCAATACGTTACCATCTTGCCCACATACTTAGTGGTCTGTATCATTTTGTAGCTTCTTTATGTTTTCGTTACTTACCTTCCCACCTGACTTTGCATCAACAGCAAACTTTGATACATTACATGTATGCTTCCCAACCTTTATCACATTGCGACCTCATTTTGAAACTGGAAAATTGCCGTGACCCCAGAGTGAGGGCCTGAGATGGGTGGTGGGGCGGGGGAGGAGGGGGAGGTAAAACCTGTGAGAGGCAGGAGGGTTGGTAGAGCTGTGGGGGCAGGGGAGTTGGGTTGAGTTGTGGGAGTGGAGGGGGGTATTTGTGAGAGTAGGGACAGTGTGAGGGAGATTTGTGAAAGGAGAAGGGGAGATTGTGAGAATGGGAGAATAGTTGAGTGGAGGGGTGGGTATTTATGAGAACGGGGAGAAATTTGTGAGAGTGGGACGGGGGAATGAGAGCGGGGGGTAGAGCCATAGCCATGATAACAGGCAAGGTTGGAGAACAGGCAGTGATTATGTTTTAACCTACCATTTTGAAGACTTTGTTGGAGTCAGCAATTGGGCCTCAAGAGCTGATTTTATTAGGCCGCACCCATTGGCCTGAGGCACAAAGAAGATTGCGACCATGGTTGTCAAGGGAGCCTTGGAGCCAATCCCAGAACTGTCCCACCTGAGCCTCCACTCCACAGTCACCAGTGCCGCCATGGAGGGTTGGGGGCCCATGATCTCAGTGGTTGTCACATTGTCGGTCACAGTTTGGGAACCCCAGGATCACACTCAGTTCCCTCATCTACGTCATTGTTATAAACAGCTGAGACCTAAGCACTGTTCTTGCAGAACCCCACTTATTACAATCTGCCTACCCAGAACGGACCAGGTTTGTTCCTAATCTGTTTTCATTCCATTAACCAATCCTCAATCCATGCTAATATATTATCCCCAATCTCTTGATTCCTTATCTTGTGTAATAACCTCTTATGTGGCATTTGATTGAACACCTATGCAAAATCCATGGGCAGGATTCTCCATCCTGCCAGCCCGTTTTCCTGCATGGCGTGCCCTCGCCGACAGTGGGATTCTCCATTCCCGCAGCCGGCCAATGCGGTTTCAGAATGCGGACACCCCACACCATTGGGAGACCTGCGGGTGTGGGTTTGCTGCCGGTGAAGCAGAGGATGGACAAACCTGCAGCATAGGTTTCCCCTTATCTAATAATAATAAATAATAATCTTTTATTGTCACAAGCATGAAGTTACTGTCTCCATATTCCTGCACCTGTTCGGGGAGGCCGGTACAGGAATTGAACCCACGCTGCTGGCCTTATTCTGCATTGCAAACCAGCTCTCCAGCCCACTGAGCTAAACACTTGTTAGTCACAATCTGAAAGATCTCTAAAAGGTTTGACAACACAATTTCCTTTTAATAAATCCATGTTGACTCAACCTAATCACATTATTATTTCCTAAGTATCTTGTTACTAAATCCTTAATAATAGATTCTAGAGATTTTCCTACTATTGGTATCAGACTAATTAGCCTATGGTTCCTTCCTCCTTGTTTTGATAGTGGAATTATTTTGCTACCATTCAATCCATCTGGCTGGGTCTAAATTCTAGGGAACGCCGAAAGATCAAAACAAACGTATCTACTATCTCTGTAGCCACCTCCTTTTGAAAGCCCGGGATGTAAGCCACCAGGTCCAGAGAACTGTTAGGAATACGTCTAACTACTTCGGCCTGTTTTTGGTTGTCACAAATGTGGTTGGCTGTATAATTGAATAAGACGAAGGGCTGGATTTTACATGCCCCCACCAGGCATGTTTTTGGCAAAGGCAAAGGTAGAGGGGGGGGGGGGGGCGTTGGGGTGCTGTGAAATAGGGTGGGGCCCAGCCCACCAACCCCCCCCCCCCCCCCCCCTCCTCCCCGCCTACCCCCGAAATCACCCTTCCCAAGCAAGGTAAGTGGGAGGATGTCAAAATCGGCAACCCGCCCCTCCATATTGAAATCAATCATCAAGAGTCAATTGAGCTTGTTAATGAGCCAATTCATCACATTAATACATGCCCATGGGGCCACGCTATAATACGGTTGGCTTGGGCATCGGGCGGAAGTAGGCAGGCTAATTTTTAAAAAGGTTTTTAAAAGGGTGGTGAAGCAGGCGGGTGGGTACTATCTTCTCCACCCAATACCTCTGCTTTAACTTACTCTGGGATCCAGTGAACCTTTTTCTTGGGGCTGGCTGATGTCCCAACAGAGCCAAGATTGCACCCTTGGGTGCTGCTGGGATGATTGGGTCTGTTGGCCAATCAGATTAGCCAGAAGCTCCCAAGAGTGGGACATTCTCCCCAATGAGGGGCGGAAACCCCTACTGTCTGGCATATTAGCCCATTGACCGCACATTGTGACTGCGCAGTGGACTGGCATGGAGTGGGCCAGCTTCTGCCTGTGTGGAGTTTGCACATTCTCCATGGGTTTCCCCCCCCCACAACCCGAAAAGATGTGCAGGCTAGGTGGATTGGCCACGCTAAATTGCCCCTTAATTGGAAAAAAGAATTGGGAACTCTAAATTTCGGAAAAAAAATTAAATTCATTGTAAAGTCCTGTCTTTTCATTCACTTGTGGATGATAGGCATCAGGAGTAACAACTAAACAGCAGGAGTGTCAGGTTCAGTATCAATGTTGGCTGTTGCAGGCCCCCTGAGTTCTGAATGCCTGAAGATCTGTAAATTATTTTCCGCTATGAATGATACGTTTCTCGGAAATGCCCCAATGCTGGAATATATTGTTAAATCTTCCATCATGTACTAGTTCATTATATCTGATGGAAGAGCTATTTCAAGAAATCAGAATTTATAGTTAGCTATCAAAAATTTCTCCCCGCAGGGCTCGCCCATGTCTTTAGTAACCTCCTGCTAAGGTTCTACCAGTGACGCAGTTGGTTTATGAACCTGGTAAAATTCATATGAAGACATTTTGTTTCTAACCTTACAAGTGCCTGAGCATGTTCAATTATTCCATTGTTCTATCAATCTTCGAAAATCCTCACTGGTTCTGTCAAGAATCTCATTCTTCATTGTCTGAGGATAATCTTTTCCTGGTGCACTTAAGCCAATTTAATACTAACATTTCTCATAGGGTATAATATTCTCTCAAAACACCAATTTAAAAAAAATAAATTTAGAGTACCCAATTCATTTTTCCAATTAAGGGGCAATTTAGCGTGGCCAATCCACCTAGCCTGCACATCTTTGGGTTGTGGGGGCGAAGCCCACGCAAAACGGGGAGAATGTGCAAACTCCTCACAGACAGTGACCCAGAGCCAGGATTGAACCTGGGACCTCGGCACTGTGAGGCAGCAATGCTAACCACTGTGCCACCGTGCTGCCATTCAAAACGCCAATCTTCGGCACTCTAATAGCCTTTGTCTGTTTGCAAATTCCTCTCCAGACACTGGCATGCAGTTCACTACAATTTCAACATAGGCATAATTCTCTCCCTTGAACAGATTTTAAGAGAGGCACATTAAAAATGGGTGGTTTGAGTATCAAACTTTGTCTCAACTCAGCTCAGTCTGCCTATGTCCAGCTTTGAAAAGGGTAGTCAACCTGCTCTCAGGTGGTCAACCCACCAGATTCCTTATCTGCTCCTGCAGCCAAAGTCTTCACTGGAGCGGTAACCATCTGACAGGAAGCCAAGCCTTTCAGATTGACTTCCGAGGGGGGATCCTGCAGAAACAAAATGACATAGCTGGAGAAGTTAAAACTCTGCAGTGTGAGTCTTACCCGGACTAAACCTCTCTTCCCAGCTTACGAAACCCACCCCTGTCACTACCATTATTGTTGATATGTCGTAAAGCATTTGTGGCCTGCAGACCTCTTGACGGATTCAAAGTCTCTGAAAAATCTCTCCTAAACCCATATATTTGCATGAGAGCCTTTCTTACTTGCTGTTACTTGCTTATGTATTTTAAACTAAGACCGAATAGTTTGAAGTTATTAGAAAACAATCTGTGCAATAGCATCCCCAAATTTAACAATTAATCCATAAAATATGGCACATCACTCACTGCAACATGTCTGCCACGTCCGCCATTTTTTCCCATCAACTTCAGAATGTGAAAACAGCACATTGTAAATGGATGAAAAGTTCTTTGGTCAGATTTATTTACAGGCAAAATGATAGATCGAGGAAAAGCAACACAGCAATATTTTTACCTTTATTTGTATAAATTTGGATAAGAAAAGTCAAAGTTCTTTGCATTCTTCACAGTAAATTCCTGTTATCAAGCTCCACTGATGCGCATTTGGATTTTGATTTGTTTATTGTCACATGTACCAAAGGGGCAGCACTGTGGCGCAGTGGGTTAGCCCTGTTGCCTAATGGCGCTGAGGTCCCAGGTTCGATCCCGGCTCTGGGTCACTGTCCGTGTGGAGTTTGCACAGTCTCCCCCGTGTTTGCGTGGGTTTCGCCCCCACAACCCAAAAGATGTGCAGAGTAGGTGAATTGGCCACGCTAAATTGCCCCTTAATTGGAAAAAATGAATTGGGTACTCTCAATTTTAAAACGAAATGTGTACCAAAGTACAGCGAAAAGTATTTTTCTGCAAGGAGCTCAAACAGATCATTTAGTACATGAAAAGAAAATAAAAGAAAAAGAAAATCCATAATAGGGCATCACAAGGTACACAATGTAAATACATAGACACTGGCATCGGGTGAAGAATACAGGTGTGTAATATTAATCGGGTCAGTCCATAAGAGGGTCATTTAGGCGTCTGGTAACAGTGGGCAAGAAACTGTTTTTGAATCTGTTCGGGTGTGTTCTCAGACTTCTGTATCTCCTGCCCGATGGAAGAAGTTGGAAGAATGAGTAAACCAGGTAGGAGGCGTCTTTGATTATGCTGCCCGCTTTCCCCAGGCAGCGGGAGGTGCAGGTAGAGTCAATGGATGGGAGGCACGCATGGTACAGTTTTGAATTGTATTTGAGACATATTGGTTTTGTGATGAAATTACTATTATACTTTGAAGTTACGCAGTAGGAGCTAATCAATTCAATTAATCATAAAGCAATGTAAAGACCTGTGAAGATCTTGGAATGTATGACCTGCCAAAACAGATCATGCCGCAAGAACAGTTAATTGACTATGTGCAAGAGTGAATTGTTGGAGATTGTAACATTCATTATTTGCTCTTTCTGAAAATTGTTTCAACTATAGTTGTCGGCACATTCACGAAAAAAGGTCAGATTAATAAGGACACGTGGAGTCCACACCGAGTAAAATAAGAACCAAGTTTTATTTACACAAATGATACATACACTACCCAGTAGATCCCTACCAGAATACTCTCTCTCTGGTTGGTACTAACTGACCTTATATACATTGGTTAATTGAGATACTCCGCCCACACTCGTACACCACAAAGACCCCATGGGTTCCGTGCGGGATATTACAGTCAGATTTTGAAACTGACCCTTAAAATTCCCAGTAAAACTGCAGAGTTATAGTTTGAAATTAAACCTGTGAGGTTTACAAGAAGATTCTAGGGTTGGATTCTCTGTTTTAGAAACTATAAGTGTTGACACCGGGACTGAATCGGTTGACTTCTACGACATCTAATGCGGTGCCGTTCCTGGAGCAATTCATGATCCGTTACTGGGCTAGCACCAAAGTCACGTGGAACTCAGTCGATTTCAATGCAGTATGGTGTCCAATTCGCTGGGGTCGGAATTGTCACTCAAGAAGCTGACAATCTGTAGCTGCATATTAGCACTCCATTCCCCACACCCACTCATCCAAACCAACAAGATGGCAGCTCGGAGAGTGGCAACCAAGTTTGCGGATGCAGAGCTCGAGACCCTGCTGGACGTCGGGGGGAGAAGTGGGCCACCCTGCTCCCCTTGGCACCAACCCCCATCCCCCACACTCTTAACTCACCCCCACCTTCCACCGGAGGGCGACCAAACCCGACCTGCCAATGTTGTGTGTGCTCCCCACCCTGCACCACTGTATCGGCAACCATATCACCCGCCATGGCCGGGTGCTCTGTTGACAAAGGCAATCGGCTACCCACGCCCTCTGCACGCATCCGACTGCCTTTCTGCGCTTTCTGTCTCCTCCCACCCTCCCCCCACCCCCCAGGAGACGGCGGCGCATAACCGCAGGGAGAGCAAAAAAATCGGAGGGGGACCATCGGACCTGTGGTCCCTCAGGGGCAGCATGGTAGCATTGTGGATAGCACAATTGCTTCACAGCTCCAGGGTCCCAGGGTCGATTCCGGCTTGGGTCACTGTCTGTGTGGAGTCTGCACGTTCTCCCCGTGTGTGCGTGGGTTTCCTCCGGGTGCTCCGGTTTCCTCCCACAGTCCAAAGATGTGCAGGTTAGGTGGATTGGCCATGATAAATTTCCCTTAGTGTCCAAAATTGCCCTTAGTGTTGGATGGGGTTACTGGTTGTGAGGATAGGGTGGAGGTGTTGACCTTGGGTAGGGTGCTCTTTCCAAGAGCCGGTGCAGACTCGATGGGCCGAATGGCCTCCTTCTGCACTGTAAATTCTATGATTATGATTGTCTTGGAGCAGAGGCACTAGATTTGGAGGGCCCGGAGAGAGGGCAGTCGCCATGGCGCAGATTGGCATCGGGCAAGCAAGGAAGCCCCTGCTGAACTGTGATATCCCTATGGCACGCATGGCACAATACCCTTACCACCCTCTCACCACACCTTCATCACCTCCTCACCACACCCACACTACCATACCTCCAGCACACCATCCCACACCTCCCCACATCATCCACCACACTAACCTGCGATCCAATCATGCATCATGTCTTGTGTCTTGCAGGATCACCTGGCAACGAGACAGGCCTTTCTGGTGTAACCCACCCCCGACCCCAACAACAACCTCAAACAGATTCCAGCGAGGAGTCGGCAATGGATAGCGAAGTGAGCCCCCAAATGCCAGCCTGAGATACCCCAGAACACCAGTTCGGGGACGACACTGACTTTCCACCACAGCTGTCTCCAACACCCTCCACCATCCCAAAGACACTCGCCTGGGTTGGGCATGTCAGTGAAGAGGTTCCTGCGGCACTATCAGGTGGGCACCATACACATGCAATGGTACATCAGGTGGATGCAGGAATCTCTGATGGGGTGGATTATCGGAGGGCGGTTTGACCCCAAGGACTAGCTGCCATCCAGATGGGTCTCAGGCTTCTGGAAAGGGCGTCCCATCGATAATGGAGATGCAGTCAGAGCCAGGGACTACATGAGTGATTGTCAGCAACCATCCAGCGCCTGCAGGTGGACTTGGAGGAGTCCAGCCGCCTGCATGGGCAGTAGGCGGTGCTGACCATGCGTGCCACCCAGGGCTGCCTGCCCTGCCAATCCTGGCCCTCCCCCGCCTCCTCCTCATTGGACAAGGCCTGGCATCATCCCCCTCCTCCAGTACGTTGCCCCTCTGCTTCACAAATTTGTGGAGGACACTGCAGCCCACCACGATGCGGGAGACTCTCCTAGCACTATACTGGAGGGCCCTGCTGGAGCAGTGCAGGCACCTGGACCACATCTTCCGATTGCCAATGGACTGCTCGATCATGCCCTTGGTCGCTGCAGGACCATCATTGGAACTGGCTTTGCATCGATCTATGGCCTCCGGATAGGTGTCATCAGCTATCACTGCAGCAGATAAACCCTGCCGCCCAAGAGCCAACCCCTCACCCGGGCATGCACTTTGAAGGTGTCAGGAACCATCGAGTGTGCCAGGATGAAGGCATTGTGCACAGTGCACGGGTATCAGGCTCAGATGTGGATGATGTGCATCTCATGGTCACACACCAGCTGCACGCCAATCGAATGGAACCCCTTTTGGTTTGTGAACCAAAATATGACAACGGCATTTACTGTACATGTGGAATGTATTCATGTCGCTGGCGAGTCAGGTGCCCGGCGCCAGCCACTATTTTTGGCTCACTCGCGATTCTCCGTCCAATCGCATTGCACGATTCCGGCGTCGCTGGAGAATCCCACTCTAGATCTTTGTGGCATAAACAATTTAAGTACACTAGCATTATAAAACTCAAATGTAACAATGTCTATAAAGTTGTTACTGCAGAGAAATGAACTCAAATGGACCACACAATGCAGTGTTTGGCATAATATACTTTTGTTCATCTTGTGCATTTCTTTCAAAATAAAACCTCTCATGCAAGGAAACCTCTTGATATGAAGGTTGATGTAAAATATAAACGTGAAGCAACAGAACTTCACATTTGATTATACCAAGCATTTGCAAACCAAGGGAAGTGTAAGAATTAACTTGGCCTCTCTCGATGAATTATATTTGAACAGCAAAGCAGGAGATGTGAATGATGGATAATAGGTAACAGGACTTGAGCATAGAAATCAATGCTGACGCCTCATTGCAGTAACGAGGGCTGCACTGTCAGGTGTGCGAGATATCCTGCGACTTCCACCTGCTGTATGACAGCAACCATCCTTTGTGATTGATTGAGGAGCGTTCCCTTTTGTATTCGTATGGGTGTCAAGCAAGGCTATGTGAATGTGCAAACTCTCTTCACCTTCACCTTAGCCTGGTCATGGGACTCATTCCTGGCCAGCTTCCACAAGGGGCCATGATTGAGTTTCAACTCAACAAGAAGCTTTCTAAACCAATACAAAAGCTGAGAGCGAACCTAAGGTGAGGCTTCCTGAACCCTGACGACTTACGATATTCCGACAACTCCACACAGTTGGGGCCTACACTACAAGAGACTTTCAGATCACCCTCAACATCTTCAACTTCACACACAAAAGGTTTTCATCTCGCATTCAGAATCCTCAGCACCCCAATCCTCACGCAACGACCTGCACCTTCAACTATTCTTATTGATGGGGAGACCTTGGGTGTTGTTGGACACTTCCCACCAGCGGCGTCTCCACAGGATACTCTTGGTCAAGTGTGAAGACAAGGGATCAAACTCCAGCATCCTCAATGAAGTCAATTCCTCTAGCTTTGCAACCATGGTCACAGAAAATCAACTCTGCTGGTGTGGGCACTGCATCCACCGGGCAAATAATCGGCTTCCTATACGTATCCACTTTTCACAACTCGAGGATGGCACCTGATCTCGAGGACGAGAGAGAAAACATTTTGAGGACACTGAAGGCCTCATTGAAAAGGGAACAAATTGACATCGGTGCGTGAAGGAAATTGTCTGAAATTGCGCCACCTGGCGGCACCTCACCCAACGGGCTACAACACAGTTGGAATCTGTGGAGGAGCAGCAACAGTGGAAGGAGACAGCAAGCAGAAGCCTGCCTTGAAAACATTCCCCCCGCCCCCCTCCCTTCCTTCCTCAGGGCAATTCTCCTCCTCCTCTCCTGCCCAATGAGGTCTGGCAGGGCTTCTGAGTCACCTGAGGATACACAAATTGTGAAGCCTGGTGGACATCATCCTCGTTTGAGTGACTGATGGAGATGATGATATTGAAGATCTCGACAGTGAACATAGTTTTATTTTCCCCTTTGTTTGTCATATTGTTTAGAATATTTTCACAAAATGCTACCTTTTGATTACCCAAGAAGCCAAAAGACTCCAGACTTTAAGGTAGAATGTATGAGAAACAAGAATGTACGAATACACCCCAACATCCAAGAGCTGTTATTAAACCATGGCAATATTTGTGAGAGTATGTAAACGTTACTGCCACCTGGAGGTATCGCTCATTATAGGATTGAGCCTAAATCAGAGCATTGTACATTCAGCAACAGGCTTACAAAGGCACAGCTAAGCAATACTTTACTGCAAACTGGTGAGATCACATGTTATTAAATACATGGGATTAAGGAGGTAATCTGGATTGCAGCAGCTTGAAGATTTGAGTTTGCCAGATATCAGCACAGTGCTTAAGAAGACAGTAAATACGGGGGTTTAATGTGGTGCAAAGACCTCGTTGAGCTGCACAAAATAGTTTAAAATGTCACAAGTGCCAACTTTGTAATTGATCCCTGTGATAATGACAAACGGCTAGTGGCATTTGCCCAGTATAACTGACTGTGCCTGATAAGCATGGACAGTGTAACTGGTGGAGACTGTGGATGCAATTCTCCCAAAAGATTTTTCAGTATATGGGGCGGGATTCTCCGACCCCCGCCCGCCGGGTCGGAGGATCGCCGGGGGGCGGCGTGAATCCCACCCACACCGGCTGCCGAATTCTCCAGCGCCACGGATTTGGCGGGGGCGGGAATCGCGCCACGCCGTTCGGCGGCTGCTAGCAGCGCCCCCCCCGCCCCCGGCCATTCTCCGGCCCGCGATCGCCATAGTGGCTGCCCGCTTACGGCCGGTCCCACCGGCGTAAATTACAACAGGTACTTACCAGTGTGACCTGGCTCCGTGGGTGGCCTCGCGGGGGGGGGGGGGGGGGGGGGGGGGGGAGCGCGGTGGGGAGGGTGGGCATGGTGGGGGGAGGGGGGGCGTGGTGGGGGGGGGCGCGGTGGGAGCGGGTAGGTCTGGCCCCAGGAGGTTCCCCCAAGGTGGCTTGGCCCGCGATCGGAGCCCACCGATCTGCGTGCGGGCCTGTGTTGTGGGGGCACTCTATTCCTCCGCGCCGGCCGCTGTAACAGTCCGCGATGGTCGATGCGGAGATAAACATCCCTCCGCATGCACTGGGATGACGCCAGCACACACTGGCGCTCTCGCGCATGCGCCAACTCGCCGGCGGAGGCCCTTCGGTGCCAGTTGGCGTGGCACCAAGCCCCTTCCACACCGGCTTGTGCAGCGTAAACCACTCCGGCGCCGGCCTAGCCCCTGGAGGTGCGGAGGATTCCCCACATTCGGCACATTCGGCCCTATGCCGGAGTGGTTCACGTCACTCCCTCGAACCGGAGTTGCCTGATTCGCAGAATCAGCCCTTGGTCTCCGGCAGGAAAATCGGTGCGATTCCCACCTGGTGTTTGGCCGCAATCCAGATTTGCAATCCAGCCATACTTAGAAATTCTTTTGCAGAAGGGCAAGTTCTGCTCTGGCACTGGGATGGCGGGACCTAAACATGCTGGAAAAGCTGGCTTCACAGAGATTGAGGCGCTATTGTAAAGGGCGCCCGATCTCTAAGTAACCATCAAGACGTTCCCACCCAACATTGCCAGGATTAGGGCTTCAGTGCTGTTCCCCACCCGTTACAAAACCTCTTCGGCAGCACCCTCTTCTCCCCTCCCCTCTAAAGATCGCTGGGTCCAAAGGGTCTCACCTCAGGCACTGCCCACTTAGAACATAGAACATAGAAACATACAGCACAGAACAGGCCCTTCGGCCCACAATGTTGTGCCGACCTTTTGTCCCAGATTAAGAACAAATTAATCTACACCCCATCATTCTACCGTAATTCATGTACCTATCCAATAGCCGCTTGATGGTTCCTAATGTTTCCTCTTACTGGAAAAGACCCCACACTCTTCCAGCTGACATCAGACCCCCAATCGCTATCCCAGCAGAACATCCACCTCATCCAGGTGAGTAACACCCGGATATGGGGTTGCCAAATGTTCCCCCTTCATGCACACCTACTTCATGTCCCACCTCATGATCCTGCCCCTTCATGGCCCGGTATCAATGCACGGTAGCATGGCGGTTAGCATAAATGCTTCACAGCTCCAGAGTCCCAGGTTCGATTCCCGGCTGGGTCACTGTCTGTGCGGAGTCTGCACGTCCTCCCCGTGTGTGCGTGGGTTTCCTCCGGGTGCTCCGGTTTCCTCCCACAGTCCAAAGATGTGCGGGTTAGGTGGATTGGCCATGCTAAATTGCCCGTAGTGTCCTAAAAAGTAAGGTGTGGGGGGGGGTGTTGGGTTCTGTGCTGTACTGTCCTATGTTCTATGGCCCTACCCCTTCATGCCCTGCCTTTTCATGGCCCTGTTTCTTAAGACCCTGCCCCTTTCAGGCCCCACCTCCTGGCACCCTCCTGACACCCTAACAGTCCAAGAGCACTGACCGGCCAGATCCCCAACCATCCGGGGTTCCAATAGCCTTTGAGCCCCCGACGCCCCCATATTTAAATATGCTAGTTTGGTTCACACCCAGCGAGGGCATGAATCAGATTGTGCCAGCTGCAGTGAGTCGGGAGCATTGCGCTTTGTTTCGCGCCCGGCGCAAACCCCGTTTAGGGCGGATGTGTGCTTGGCACAATGTGGGTGCAAAATCACCCCCTGTATCTCAATCCCTTGAAGTAACCTAGAAAAAAGTAACCTAGGCAGCATGGTAGCATTGTGGATAGCACAATCGCTTCATAGCTCCAGGGTCCCAGGTTCGATTCCGGCTTGGGTCACTGTCTGTGCAGAGTATGCACATCCTCCCACAGTCCAAAGATGTGAAGGTTAGGTGGATTGGCCATGATAAATTCCCCTTAGTGTCCAAAATTGCCCTTAGTGTTGGGTGGGGTAGCTGGGTTATGGGGATAGGGTGGAGGTGTTAACCTTGGGTAGGGTGCTCTTTCCGGGAGCCGGTGCAGACTCGATGGGCCGAATGGCCTCCTTCTGCACTGTAAATTCTATGTAAAAACCCTGAAATGTCCAAGTAATTTACAAGGCAGTTGCAGAATGACATGTCGTAACAATCCAATATTGAATATTATAAACTAGAATTGAAAACGTTGCAGATTTTAAGTTAGTTTGTTGGAGGGCTTTTCATTTGATATAGGAGGTGTGGATCTGCAAAGAGGGTGGGATTGAGGTTCGCTGAACAATGGAAGAGGTTGTGGTTTGGCTGAAGTGCAGACTTTCAGTGTCAGTATGATTGCT
This sequence comes from Scyliorhinus canicula, assembly GCF_902713615.1. NCBI lineage: Eukaryota > Metazoa > Chordata > Chondrichthyes > Carcharhiniformes > Scyliorhinidae > Scyliorhinus > Scyliorhinus canicula. Next base: position 29,486,063 of record NC_052156.1, read on the forward strand.
GGAGGCTGGGATCTCTGATCTTAAACTGATGGCACCAGGGTTCTCTATGAGCGGGAGTGTCAGGGAAACGGAATGGGAGTGCAAGGCAGGTTAAGAGAAGGCGGGCCACACTTAGTACCCCACAGAATCCCCCCTCCCCCCCCACTCCCATGGGACTTCCCCCAACCCTCAAATAGCCCCCAAGGCCTGGGTTGCCCTTCGCTATACAAACCTTCTCAGCCCTGACCCAATATGACACAACCATCTCCCACCCAGCCCTTGACAAATCCTGCACACTTGCGTTGTACACTTACCTCGGGAAATACCTTTAAACATACCTGGTTTATTGCTGCTAGTGCTGTAAAAAAGGAGTTTACTTACCTTCAATTCTACAGCTCTCTGCACTAGGCCCACTGGTCGCACTGCACTGCCCAGATCTCGCCCGCCTGAATCGGAAGATCGTGTATGAACCTCCGAGTGGAGTGGCAATCCGACTCAATTGCAAGTTCATTGGAAGTTACAGCCCAATTTGTCAGAAACCAGCTGAAAACTGGCCATGCCCCCAGTTAAACTAATCACTAGGATGAGTTTCTGTTAATTGCACCCATTTGGTGCACTACAAGGAAGATCTTAAAATTCTGTTTAATTTTAGGCACAAGGACCCTAGTGGGCACCTTTTTCAAAGCTTTTGAACAGTGATGGGCTGAATGGTGTCCTGTGCTGTAGCAATCTTAAGAATAATGTGCAGTGCGGTCAGCCTAATTTGAAGGTGGTTTGTGGAGGGGCTGTTGTCAAGTGACAGTTAAACCCGAAACACTTCTTCAATGTTTCCCCCCCCCCCTCCTCCTACCTCCTCCTCTAACCAAAAAAAAAACCCACGGTCGTTGGGAAGCGGGAGCAGGGGCCTGTCGTGAAGGTGAGTGAGTGCCTTTAAATTTGCTTACCTTTCAGCGGGAGCAGGATTTGAGGGGATATCAGGTAAGCTCTTCCTTTCTTTTTCTTGTTTTTTTTAAATCTAGAGGTGATGTCAGGGAAGGCAGTACAATGCTCCTCCTGCAGAATGTTTGAGGTGAGGGACGCCATCAGTGTGCCTGCTGATTACATCTGTGGGAAGTGCACCCAACTCCAGCTCCTCAAAAACCGTGTTAGGGAACTGGAGCTGGAGCTGGATGAACTTCGGATCATTCGGGAGGCAGAGGTGGTCATAGATAGAAGCTTCAGGGAGGTAGTTACGCCAAAGAATAAAGATAGATGGGTGACGGTGAGGGGCTGGGGGTAAGCAGTCAGTACAGGGATCCCCTGTGGTCGTTCCCCTTAGTAACAGGTATACCGCTTTGGATACTGTTGGGGGGGGGGACTTACCAGGGGTCAGCCATGGGGTACAGGTCTCTGGCACAGAGTCTGTCCCTGTTGCTCAGAAGGGAAGGGGGAAAGGAGTAGAACATTAGTCATTGGAGACTCCATAGTTAGGGGGATAGATAGGAGATTCTGTGGGAACGAGAGAGACTCGCGGTTTAGTGTGTTGCCTCCCAGGTGCCAGGGTCCGCGATGTCTCAGATCGTGTTTTCGGGATCCTTAAGTGGGAGGGAGAGCAGCCCCAAGTCGTGGTCCACATAGGTACCAACGACATAGGTAGGAAAAGGGATAGGGATGTAAGGCAGGAATTCAGGGAGCTAGGGTGGAAACTTAGAGCTAGAACAAACAGAGTTATTATTTCTGGGTTGTTACCCGTGCCACGTGCTAGCGAGTCGAGGAATAGGGAGAGAGAGCAGTTGAACACGTGGCTGCAGGGATGGTGCAGGAGGGAGGGTTTCAGATTCCTGGACAATTGGGCCTCATTCTGGGGTAGGTGGGACCTCTACAAATGGGATGGTCTACACCTGGACCAGAGGGGTACTAATATCCTCTGGTGGAGGTTTGCTAATGCTCTTCGGGAGGGTTTAAACCAGTTCAGCAGGGGATTGGGAACCTGAATTGTAGCTCCAGTACACAAGAAGCTGAGAGTAGTGAGGTCATGAGTAAGGTTTCAAAGTTGCAGGAGTGTACCGGCAGAAGGAAGGTGGTCTAAAGTGCATCTACTTCACTGCCAGGAGCATCCAGAATAAGGTGGGTGAGCTTGCGGCATGGGTTAGTACCTGGGACATCGATGTTGTGGCCATTTCGGAGACATGGATAGAGCAGGGCGAGGAATGGTTGTTATAGGTGCCGGGGTTTAGATATTTCTGTAAGCTCAGGGAAGGTGGTAAGAGAGGGAGAGGGGTGGCATTGTTAGTCAAGGACAGTATTACGGTGGCTGAGAGGACATTTGATGAGGACTCTAATACTGAGGTAGTATGGGCTGAGTTAAGAAACAGGAAAGAAGAGGTCACCCTGTTAGGGCTTTTCTATAGGCCTCCGAAAAGTTCCAGAGATGTAGAGGAAAGGATTGCAAAGATGATTCTGGATAGGAGCGAAAATAACAGGGTAGTTATTATGGGGGACTTTAACTTTCCAAATATTGACTGGAAACACTATAGTTCGAGTACTTTAGATGGGTCAGTTTTTGTCCAATGTGTGCAGGAGGGTTTCCTGATGCAGTATGTAGATAGGCCAACAAGAGGCGAGGCCGTATTGGATTTGGTACTGGGTAATGAACCAGGACAGGTGTTAGATTTGGCGGTAGGTGAGTATTTTGGTGATAGTGACCACAATTCGATTATGTTTACTTTAGCGATGGAAAGGGATAGGTATAAACTGCAGGGCAAGAGTTATTGCTGGGGGAAAGGCAATTATGGTGCGATGAGGCAAGACTTGGGATGCATCGGCTGGAGAGGAAAACTGCAGGGGATGGACACAATGGAAATGTGGAGCATGTTCAAGGAACAGCTACTGCGTGTCCTTGATAAGTATGTACCTGTTAGGCAAGGAGGAAGTGGTCGAGTGAGGGAACCATGGGTTACTAAAGCAGTTGAAACACTTGTCAAGAGGAAGAAGGAGGCTTATGTGAAGATGTGACGTGATGGTTCAGTCGGGTCGCTTGAGAGTTATAAGTTAGCTAGGAATGCTCTAAAGAGAGAGCTAAGAAGAGCCAAGCGAGGACATGAGAAGTCTTTGGCAGGTAGGATCAAGGATAACCCTAAAGCTTTCTATAGGTATGTCAGGAATAAAAGAATGACTAAGGTAAGAGTAGGGCCAGTCAAGGACAGTAGTGGGAACTTGTGCGCAGAGCCAGAGGAGATAGGAGAGGTGCTAAATGAGTATTTTTCGTCAGTATTCACACAGGAAAAAGACAAAGTTGTCGAGGAGAATACTGAGATACAGGCTACTAGACTAGAAGGGCTTGAAGTTCATAAGGAGGAGGTGTTAGCGATTCAGGAAAGTGTGAAAATAGATAAGTCCCCTGGGCCGGATGGGATTTATCCTAGGATTCTCTGGGAAGCTAGGGAGGAGATTGCTGAGCCTTTGGCTTTGATCTTTAAGTCATCTTTGTTTACAGGAATAGTGCCAGAGGACTGGAGGATAGCAAATGTTGTCCCCTTGTACAAGAAGGGGAGTAGAGATAACCCCGGTAACTATAGACCAGTGAGCCTTACTTATGTTGTGGGAAAAGTCTTGGAAAGGTTTATAAGAGATAGGATGTATAATCATCTGGAAAGGAATAATTTGATTAGAGATAGTCAACATGGTTTTGTGAAGGGTAGGTCGTGCCTCACAAACCTCATTGAGTTCTTCGAGAAGGTGACCAAACAGGTGGATGAGGGTAAAGCAGTTGATGTGGTGTATATGGATTTCAGTAAAGCGTTTAATAAGGTTCCCCATGGTAGGCTATTGGAGAAAATACAGAGGCATGGGATTCAGGGTGATTTAGCAATTTGGATCAGAAATTGGCTAGCTGATAGAAGACAAAGAGTGGTGGTTGATGGGAAATGCTCTAACTGGTGTCCAGTTACTTGTGGTGTGCCACAGGGATCTGTTTTGGGGCCGTTGCTGTTTGTCATTTTTATAAATGACCTGGAGGAGGGCATAGAAGATTGGGTGAGTAAATTTGCAGATGACACAAGTCGGTGGAGTTGTGGACAGTGCAGAAGGATGTTACAAGTTACAGAGGGACATAGATAAGCTGCAGAGCTGGGCTGACAGGTGGCAAATGGAGTTTAATGCAGAAAAGTGTGAGGTGATTCATTTTGGAAGGAATAACAGGAAGGCAGAGTACTGGGCTAATGGTAAGATTCTTGGTAGTGTGGATGAGCAGAGAGATCTCGGTGTCCATGTCCATAGATCCCTGAAAGTTGCCATCCAGGTTGAGAGGGTTGTTAAGAAGGCGTACGGTGTGTTAGCTTTTATTGGTAGAGGAATTGAGTTTCGGAGCCATGAGGTCATGTTGCAGTTGTACAAAACTCTGATGTGGCCGCATTTGGAGTATTGTGTGCAGTTCTGGTCGCCACATTATAGGAAGGATGTGGAAGCATTGGAAAGGGTACAGAGGAGATTTACAAGAATGTTGCCTGGTATGGAGGGAAGATCATATGAGGAAAGGCTGAAGGACCTGAGGCTGTTTTCGTTAGAGAGAAGAAGGTTAAGAGGGGACTTAATTGAGGTATACAAGATGATCAGAGGATTAGATAGGGTGGACATCGCAAGCCTTTTTCCTCGGATGGTGATGTCCAGCACGAGGGGCATAGCTTTAAATTGAGGGGAGATAGATACAGGACAGATGTCAGAGGTAGGTTCTTTACTCACAGAGTAGTAAGGGCATGGAATGCCCTGCCTGCAACAGTAGTGGACTCGTCAACACTAAACGCATTCAAATGGTCATTGGATAGGCATATGGACGATAAGGGAATAGTGTAGAGGGACTTTAGAAGGGTTTCACAGGACGGTGCAACATCGTGGGCTGAAGGGCCTGTACTGCGCTGTAATATTCTATGTTCTATGTTCTAATGTAACTAGTAATGTTTCTGTGTAGTACTTTAAAGCCATTTTCATTAACTTAAAATTGAATCACTCACATGTGATGGATTAGGCATGAATTAAAGATGTTTATTTTTTGTTTATAAAGCCATTTTCAGCCATAAGTAGAAAAGTGCACACTTAAATATATCAAAGAATATGCTTTAATGCAAAACAGTTTTTAAACAACTATGTTCTAAAACACAGCCCGATTTGTTCTGCGACAGAGCAGCTTTTTCATTCAACAATATGCAAATTACCTTAGCGGTAACTTGAGGAAAAACTACTGAAAACTAGCACAATCATGAACACATGTCGCAAGAATCAGTAGCAAAAGTAGGCCATTCATCATTGAATTTGTCTATAGATGTGTTTGTGGAATCCACCTCTTCATTCACCTGAGGAAGGAGCAGTGCTCCAAAAGCTAGTGATTCGAAACAAACCTGTTGGACTTTAACCTGGTGTAAGACTTCTGACTGTTCCCACCATGTCAAAAGTCCCCTCTTTGAGTGCACCAGATCGCCCAAAGCGGAAATTCTTGGCTGTCCCATTTCTTGCACCATCTTAATGAGATTGTATGATTAAAGTAGTCTTTCAGCTTTAACTTTTAGTTTCAATAGTCAGTAATGTGACTTTACTGCCATAATTCACCCCGGTACCAAATGCATTAGCTACCATATCCTCTTTTCTGAGAAGGTAAAAGTTAAATAGCTCTTAGTGCAAATGAAAAAATTATTTTCTTTTTGTCACTGGCCGTTGCCTTGAGTTTTGGCACAGCACCAGCATAAGGAAGCAAAGTGCAGCACGGAGCAGTTTAAATGACATCTGAAATCTGTGTGAAATGAAAATGTTGCTATCTCTGTGCTTGCATGATCTCTGCCATGTGACATTAATCTAATGCATTCTGAACTTGCTACTCCATGGGGACAGTCTGTTGCTTTTACAGTGTCTGCTAGCATTGCAATGTTACAAGGTTGGCTTCCTTTTTTTCTGTTGGAAAACATTGCCCCTTTCTATTTGATAACTAAGAACATTTTGCTATTAACTGTAGTCATTTTGGTGATGTTTGCTACATTACATTGATTTTGATCAGCGGTAGCTCACTGAACTACTGCAGGATCACGACCGTCACGATTTACTGCAGGAGAGAAAGGAACTCTCTTTGCATATGATCATATTGCCGGTGAGTCAACTTCACACTGCAGCAGCAGCTTGAAAGGGTGGGGTGTGGCAGAGGATTTTGTTGCTGGATTTATATTGAGCACACGATCAACAGGTGCCATTATACACTCCAGTGGATGTGTTTTGTCCTAAACCCTGGTCTTTCCTGCTGTAGAAGATTCTGCAACATTTAACAATAAGGAACCAGTCAAGTCAAGCATCAGTGAGATCCCTGCACAATGTTCTGCCTCGACTCCGATGATGCGATTATTGAGTTTCGTACAATATTAATTTTGAGATGGGTGTGAACCGGGGAGACAGTAATAGAACATAGAATATAGAACAGTACAGCACAGAACAGGCCCTTCGGCCCTCGATGTTGTGCCGAGCCGATCACCCTACTCAAACCCACGTATCCACCCTATACCCGTAACCCAACAACCCCCCCCCCCCCCAACCTTACTTTTTTAGGACACTACGGGTAATTTAGCATGGCCAATCCACCTAACCCGCACATCTTTGGACTGTGGGAGGAAACCGGAGCACCCGGTGGAAACCCACGCACACACGGGGAGGACGTGCAGACTCCGCACAGTGACCCAGCCGGGAACCGAACCTGGGACCCTGGAGCTGTGAAGCATTTATGCTAACCACCATGCTACCGTGCTGCCCCTGCTGCATGATTCCTGCTCCATGCCAAATCAGGAAACACTGCAGTCATACAAATTTCTTATTGAGTAGAAGATTATTTTCAGAACTATAACCCTTAAGGTCCTTTATATAAATATTAGAAATATCAGAATATATCTTGTGCTGAAGTCTCTGGAGTGGGGGTTGAACCTATGGCTTTCTGACTTACAGGTCATTATGTTTCACACTATATTGTTAACCTGTACACAGACTGGCACCAGAGGCCTGGTCCTGAGTTCTTAGCATCTCTACTAACCGTTTTATATATGTGCACCTCACTGGCTCAAAGCAGACAACTCACCATGTTATGAGCTGTATTCCTGACACCGTTTGTTACCTATTTTCCTGAACAAAGAATCGTTGCTAAGCACAGTCCCTCGATAAACTACAGAGCGGCTTTTTGTTCCACAATAACGGCCTGGATTCTCCATTCTGGAGACAAAGTGCATTCTCCAGTGGAGAATAGAGACTGGCTTTCGCTGGCGGTGGGGGTGGCACCCAGGTGTAAGTCTCACTCCTTAACCATGCAAATATATGCATGGGGGAGAGCTTGCCGGATTCCATTGAAATGCCATTTTGAGCAGGAGGTCTGGCGGTGGACGCCCGTCACGCCACAATGCTAATCCTTTGCCTCGCCCCTCCTCCAATCCGCTGACAAGAAGGGGTATCCTCCCCTCCACAGGAATAACGAGTTAACCCCCTTCCCCACAGCACACATGAATGTGAGTGACCCGGCTCTCCCCACCAACCTCCCCCAGTTCCCCCCCTCCAGAAACCCCATCAAAGCCCACCATCAGACCCCCCAATCAGTCACGCCCATCAGTAGTCAATTATTTTTATTTTCCAATTAAGGGGCAATTTAGTATGGCCAATCTACCTAACCAGCACAACTTTGGGTTGTTAGGGTGAAACCTACGCAGACATGGGGAGAATGTGCAAACTCCACACGGACAGCGACCCAGGGCCGGGAATCGAACCTGGGTCCTCGGTGCCGCAGTCCCAGTGCTAACCACTGTGTCATATATCAGCCCTGTCACGTTCATCAGAACCCCCCCATCAGAGACTCTCATTAGAGACCCCCATCAGGCTCCCACATCAGACCCTCCATCAGTGACCTGCATCAGAGAGCCCCATCAGAAACTCTCATTAGAGACCCCCATAATGGCTCCTACATCAGACCCTCCATCAGCGAGCCCCATCAGTCACCCCTGCTTGAAAGCTGAAGAGCAGTCCAGGCTGTACAGTGAACGTCCACCTCATTTTCACTTACCCTTCCCTAACATCTGCTGCCTCAGACAAAAGTATTTAAAGCAGCAGCTGTTACAAGTGCCTGAGTCTTCCACGAAAGCCAAGTGCGCTAGAAAGGGCTTCAAATCCCCTGTCAGTTTTGGAAATGCTAAATTCCCATTCAATTTCACACAACAGTGATTGACAGTTGTATTACTCCAGAGACAGGCTCTTCATGGATTGTTTATCTGCCTTTCCCTTCACGCTTGAATGCATCTCAAGTGTCCTGCTTTGATGCTAACCACAATATTTATAAACACTCTTGCGATGATTGACAGCTCCTCACCACATCAAACTGTGCTAAGTGGTTCACTTCCTCTTATTCACAGCAGGGGGCATTTCAGTTATGCTCTGACCCTTTTGACCCACCGAGGGGTCCACCACGTCAGGGTCACACTTGAGAGTGGCCCTGCCCCAAAGCATGCCCGGTGGATTGCCTGCTGTGAGGGTCAGTGCAGAAGGGGCAGTGGGGGTTGAATCGGGCTTCAAACCATTAATCATAAGGCAGGTAGCATGCTGAGGCAGCCGATGGAGAATTGGAGCTTCACAGTGGCACCAAACCTGTTTATTTGGGGGACACTTCATTCTCTGCTCAAATGCCCACTCCATTGTTCCTTAGGTGACATTGGAATCAATTGATATTAAATCATCTACACTTAAATATGTTGGAATTTGTGCTGTGGTTTTTGTTGGTTTATATCTGAAGGTAGTTCATATTGAGACTTAAATATCATACTTTGTTGCACTGTTTGTGGAACTCTTTCAGAACACAAGAAGCACAGAAAACGGTGAACCTTCAGCCTCCAATCACAATTGAAGTATATTGAGCAGAAACTGATGCTGATTGGCATACTAACTACTAAAAACCTCCTTTTTGAGCAGAGTGAGCTCCAGATGTTACCATGATGAATGAAATAACAACTAAAAATGTTTTAGGAGCAATCTCTTTATCAGTTAAAAACATCTTATTCTCAACATGATGATTTACTATTCCCAGTTTGTTGCCACTGCTCTTTCTGACTAAGAAAATACAGCCTCCATTAATTGGTATCCATGGAATAAAGAAAGTCAAATCCCATTAAATGTCAGCTTCTGGGCATTCTGCCACTTGGAATGGGTTTAGATTTAAAAGCATGGATCTGTTCTTAAATGATAGGTTTTTTAGTGCAAGAGAAAATGGAATTAAAACTGGAGATTCCAATACAGAACATAATAAGGTTAACGGAAGGCTGGTCTTTATAACGGAAAGAATATAATACAATGGGTATGGATCATGCTACAGATATATAAAGCCCTAATTCTTCCTAATAGGTACAGCCTCTCATTGCCGGTATCATATAAATCCGACTCTTTCTGGCTCACAAGGTATGTAGAATGGGGGGAGCCGGGAACCCCCGCGTTTGTTTCACTGCCAGGTTTTCCAACCACTGGAAAATCTGTGCAGCAGCACAAAGGGCCGTGATTTGAATATTAAGAATCCCACCCCTGAACGGCAGGACAAATGGTCTGTCGGGTTAGAACCGTGTTCCGCCATCTGTGATTCTTTTTTGTTTAAGGCAGTGTCCCTGCTGCCCCTTTTGATTTGTCCTTCAGTTTATTTAATTTAGTTTCCTTGGTTTCCATCCAAATATTTGGAATCATGTTCCGCACATTATAATCCCCCGACCCTCTCCCACCTCCCCCCATGTATCGTTCATATAAAAGCTTTTGAGTCTTGAGAGGAAATGGCTGTTTTCCGCGTGAAGGAGCAGCAAGGACACTGGTGAATGTGATTCACACTATATATAGTTGCCAATATCACTCCATGTATATATGTTCGTTATCTACCCATTGTAAGTGCAGTTGCACTATCCGACCACCAGGGGGAGTTGCTCTGGGAGTACGTGAGAGTTTGTACTGGGCTCCTCCCTTGGCTCCACCCAGGACTCCTCCCCCTGGGACCGATGTATAAAGATCAGTGCCTTAGAGCCAGCCTGCCATTTCATCTGAAGTTCAATGACGGATAGGCTGGCTCTATTGTAAGTGTATTAAAGCCTCTGTTCAGATCCAACTACACGTGTTCACTGAATTGATGGTTCCATCAGACACGTTTTGATTTTACACCACAGATAGGTGAGGTGGGCTGGTCATCCGGGCGATGAGATTCTCTGCGCACCTTTTGTGAATGGTCCCATGGTGCTGTACTTTTGACATCCCATTTTACTGAGTTCCAAAGAATCTCATGCCATTATGGGTGAGCCAGAGTCACAGGGCGGGATTCTCCGGCCCCGCCTGCCTGGCGACCAGAATTCCCGCCTGAGGTCAATGGACCTTTTGCATGCTCTGCCTCCCGCCCATGGCGATCTTGCGGCAGCCGGGGCAGAAGAATCCAGCCGACGTATTCAAAGAAATTGTCACCAACAGATTGTCAGTTCATAGGTTGTTAAAGGCATGTTGAGCATCATTTCTCCATGGCAGCAGTGGCAAGATTCGACTGTTGGTTGTTCGAAGCGTAAGTTTAAACAATGCTAACAGTCACATGGCAAGCATCATATAATAGTCCGGAATAATGCAATGGAACAATATAAAAACATGGTCCGGGGACATTAACAAGGGTACATGTGAAACCTTTGATGCCGCTATTTCACAACAGCCCTTTGCATTTGGTTTCTCTGCTTTGATTTGCTTTATTGTCAAGAAGGTATCAAAGCCTGGCCATTTCTGAAAGATCTTTTTGATGTCCCAAAATTACATCTGTTTATGTTTATTTATTAGTGGCAGTACCAACTCTGAAAGATTTAGCCAACAAAAATGCAAGCACGTGTCTAAATTCAGTACAAAATAAAGAATGGAGCAGAACAGTAGACGCACTGGAAAAAATTCTGCAGTATTATGAGAAATTCATCGTGATACTAATGCTTGACGTTCTTGCAGATGAGAAAAGAATGGTCCTAGAGAAAACTGAAGACTTGAAAAAAGCGTGACTTTGTGACGCACTTAATTACAGTGGTGTTAATCTGCAGAACCCACAATTGTCTCCAGTCATGATTCACTTGCAAAGAGCAGTAGTTGGTTTTGATGTTATTTTGGGGCTCATTAGTAACACCAGGAGCAGTCTTGAAAACCATCACAGCCACAACTTGAGAGGAGACAATTTGTAGGACCATGGGGAAAAAGCAAGGGACTAGGACTAATTGGATAATGTTTCAAAAGGCTGGTGTTGTGATCCTTGGGTTAAATCACCACCAGCAGTCAGCCCCCCCCCCCCCCCCCCCCCCCCCCCCCGCCCAAATGGAAAAGCAACCTATGGTCATGGGGAACGATGACTACTTTATTTCTAGATACAGTGGGCCACATTGCTTCCTTCTGTGCTGTATGATTATATAAGCTTTGGAAAGCTATAGAAATTATTAAGTACAGAAACATGATGGACAGACTCCAAACAGAAGCAGAAAGCAAAGTGAATATTCAATAAGCTTTTACATTGATGCAACAATCATAAGTGCATTTTGGTTAATACAAATTGCAGAGTCTTTTCAATTGCACAACCTGAGAGTAATGCAGCTGAATGATTCCTTTCTGGTCATTTGCTGCCCAGCTTCAGTTAACCTCACACAATCTGTGTGAGCGCTGAAGTCTGAACCAAGTGATGCTGCAAGCTCAACTCTTCACTGATTGCTCAAGAGCTGTGAACCATCAAAGATGCCCATGCTGTAGCTCACAGGTGTACATATATATACTGAAAACCTCACCAACAAAATGTTGAAAACCAGCGAGGAGTAAGAGGCTGATCCAGAAGAAACAGAAATTGATGTTTCGCTCCTGAGAAGAATTGATTCCAGGTTTATCAAACCAACTTCAGGATTTCCAAACCTATTAGTTTTGTATTGGATTTTGTATTTGGCTGCAGTAATGAGTGTTGCAGAATGCACCATCAGCAGTTTGTTATTATAAAGAACCAGTGAGGGCTGATCATGTCAAGCTTTCAAATCTATTTGCCCCTGAACAGTTGAAATAATATTTAGAGTCAATCACAAACAATGAGATTGTTTTTTGAATTTTTTATGTTGACATGTTCAGTGACGAAGGAAGTGCTCATTGGCATGTACCTTTTAAATCTGTTTTTCCTACTTATAGTAACATAAAGGCTGAGCGTAATGATGTAAGTATATGGTTTTATATATTCATTTATTTCTATAGACGCTGGAGGCAAAATTGACTCAAAGGTGGTGTGAGTGTCTTCCAAGTCCTACATTGCAGGGGAAGAGAGGAGAGGGGATGCTCTGTGACTTTACCATTTAAGTGTTCCGCAAATTTACCAGTGCAGGAGAATCCTGCCTCCCCAGTGCAGCATCTCCTGAGTTCAATAGCTCGGATATCAGAGGCAGGTCAGAAATGGACCAACTGATAGCTGTTTTATTCATTTGTCTGGAGTCACTGGGTTTCCCAAGCACATATTCTGTAACTAATACCTAACAGGAAAGCTAACAAAGCTGCACCTCGGGAAAGGAATCGGAACACTTCTCCACCATTTTGAAGTACTCTATTTCCTAAATTGCTGTTTGATTTTCCTAACCATAAAAGCAGATTCAATGCATGAAACACAAGGGCGGGATTCTCCGACCTCCAACCCCCCCCCCCCCCCCCCCCCCCCCCGCTGGAGAATCTGTGGGGGGGGGGGGCATGAATCCTCCCCCTCCCCCCACCATCCACCAAATTCTCCGGCACCGGAGATTCGGTGGGGGCGGGAATCGCGCTGCGCCGGTCAGCGGCCACTTATAGCGGTCTTCCCCCACCCCGGCGATTCTCCGACCCACGATGGGCTGAAGCTCGCTGGTTCTTTGCCAGACCCGCCGGCGTAAATTAGACTAGGTCCCTTACCGACAGGACCTGGCATGTGGGTGGGCTCCAGGGACCTGGCGGGAGCGCTGGGCGATCTGGCCCTGGGGGGTGCTCCTCCAGTGGACTGCCCCGCGATCGGGGCCCCCCGACCCATCCGCGCATGCGTGGACTCTCGTCGATCGGCAGAGTCCCTTCGGCCCCGGCTGGCATGGCGCCAAAGGCCTTCCATGCCAGCCGGGGGGGCGCAAACCGCTCCGGCACCGGCCTAGCCCCTGAAGGTGTGGAGGATTTCGCACCTTTAGGGCGGGCCGACGCCGGAGTGGTTCATGCCACTCCGTCCCGCCGGGACCCCCCGCCCTGCCGGAAATGGGAGAATCCCGCCCAAAGTTACTTATCAGACTTCCTAAACCAAACTTGATACCCTTTGGGAATATGCCCCATGCCATAATCCAGCACAGGCAATGTGGTATAGTCCCTGAGGACAAGAGGAGGAATCTCACAACATCTTCAAGAGTCAGACGGGGCCTGTTTCAATAAATTACCTAACTATTACTTTTGATTCACTACTGAGGGATTAAATGATGTGGAGATGCCGGTGTTGGACTGGGGTGAGCACAGTAACAAGGTCCATTTTGGTAGTGGTGCAGAAATTGAGCCCTCTGCTTGAGGACTTCGATTTTGTCTGGTTGAACGGTGTAGTTCGAAACGTTGTCAATAGATTTCCCTGTATTGTTTTCTACTGTGGTACCGGGGGAGGCTTGGATGCTGCTGGTGGTGATGCAGAGTTTCTTAAGCTTCCTGTTCTTGGTGTGCATATAGCTGGTGTAGTATCGTTGTCTCATCTGTTTGGCGGTGTTCCGCAGCTGGTCTGCTGCATCCTGAGCGCAAGTTGAGAATATGGCCTCTATCTTGGTTTCCAGGTTGCGGCGTCTGCTGTAGAGCTGGTGTATGAGGTGGTCGAGTGTGAGAGAGGTGTGACGGCACCACCACCAAAACAGACCCCATCAGTCTCGCGGCAGACACGGCGGAATTCATCAGGTGAATGAGGCTCCGGGAGTTCTTCCACAGACCACAAGAGGCCGACAGAGAACCCAATGAGTCAACCAATGAACCGGAACAGCAGACTGAGAGATCTGTGGTGCGGCAACCGAAGGGGAAAGTGTCGAATTGGACCCCTCCGGAAGACCCCTGCCCTAGACTTGACATGTATGCTCAAGCCGCCAGGAGTTGCGTCAATGCCAGATGCCAGGAGTTGCGTCAATGCCAGATTCATCAGTCACATTCACAAGACAGCCCCGCACGTCACCCAAGCACAACGCAATGCCATCTCAAAACCAACCACAACATCGTCATCAAACCAGCAGACAAAGGAGAGGCCACCGTCATACTGAACAGAACGGACTACTGCAAAGAAGTGTACCGACAACTCAACAACCAGAAACACTACAGACAGTTACCCGCTGATCCGACCAAGGAACACATCCGCCAACTCAACAGACTGATCAAGACCTTGGATCCAAACGTTCAGAGCACCCTACGTGCTCTCATCCCACGTACTCCCCGCGTTGGAGATCTCTACTGCCTTCCGAAAATATGTAAGGCCAATACACCAGGCCACCCTATCGTATCAGGCAATGGGACCCTGTGTGAGAACCTCTCTGGCTACATCGAGGGCATCTTGAAACCCATCGTACAAGGAACGCCCAGCTTCTGTCGCGACACGACGGATTTCCTACAGAAACTCCACTCATGGACCAGTTGAACCAGGAACATTCCTCGTCATAATGGACGTCTCGGCACTCTACACCAGCTTCCCCCATGACGACGGCATTGCTGCAACAGTCTCAGTACTCAACACCGATAACTGCCAATCTCCAGATGCAATTCTGCAACTCATCCGCTTCATTCTGGATCGCAACGTCTTCACCTTCGAAAACAGGTTCTTCATCCAGACGCACGGAACAGCCATGGGGGTCACATATGCACCTCAATATGCCAACTTCATGCACACGTTTGAACAAGACCCCCTGACCGCACAGGACCTTCAACTGACATTATACACCAGATACACCGATGACATTTTTTCCCTTTGGACCCACGGCGAAGAATCACTGAAATGACTACATGATGATATCAATAAGTTCCATACCACCATCAGACTCACCATGGACTACGTTCCAAAATTGGTTGCATTCTTGGACACACTCATCTCCATCAAGAACAGTCAGCTCAGCACTTCGCTTTACCGCAAGCCCATGGATAACCTCACGATGCTCCACGTCTCCAGCTTCCACATTAAAGAAGCCATCCCCTATGGACAAGCCCTCCGTATACACAGGATCTGCTCAGATGAGGAGGAGCGAAACAGACATCTACAGACGCTGAAATATGCCCTTGTACGGAAGGGATATGGAGCTCGACTCATCAATCGACAGTTCCAACGCGCCACGGCAAAAAAACTGCATAGACCTCCTCAGAAGGCAAACACGGTACACAACCGACAGAGTACACTTCATCATCCAGTACTTCCCAGGAGCGGAGAAACTACGACATCTTCATCGCAGCCTTCAACATGTCAGCGATGAAGATGAACATCTTGCCAAGGTCATCCCCACACCCCCATTACTTGCCTTCAAACAACCGCGCAACCTCAAACAAACCATTGTTTGCAGCAAACTACCCAGCCTTCAGAACAGTGACCACAACACCACACAACCCTGCCAGGGCAATCTCTGCAAGGCGTGCCAGATCATCGACTTGGGTACCACCATTACACATGAGAACACCACCCACCAAGTACGCGGTACATACTCGTGTGACTCGGCCAACGTTGTCTACCTCATACGCTGCAGGAAATGATATCCCGAAGTGTGGTACATTGGCGAGACCATGCAGATGCTGCGACAACAGGTGAACGGACATCACGCGACAATCGCCAGGCAGGAATGTTCCCTTCCAGTCGGGGAACACTTCAGTAGCCAAGGGCATTCAGCCTCTGATCTCCAGGTAAGTGTTCTCCAAGGCGGCCTTCAGGACGCGTGACAACGCAAAATCACCGAGCTGAAACTTATAGCCAAGTTCCGCACACATCAGTACGGCCTCAACCGGGACCTTGGATTCATGTCGCATTACATTCGCCCCCCACCATCTGGCCTGGGCTTGCGAAATCCTACCAACTGTCCTGGTTTGAGACAATTCACACCTCTTTAACCTGGGGTTAGCCCTATCTCTGGATCTGTACAGACTTAATTACCTGCAAATGCTCGCATATATATATAATATATACTATATATGTGTGTGTTTCTGGAACCTACCTCTTCATTCACCTGAGCAGTGGTCCGGAAACTAGTGATTTGAAACAAACCTGTTGGACTTTAACCTGGTGTTGAGGGTTTAAATGGCAGGGTGGCCGCACTGGGTGATATACGTTTTTTGCAATTTATATGAAAAAGTATGTTTGCCATTTCCTTTCACTTCTAAACTATAACATAACATTTCAAAGATTCCCACACATTTAGGGTAATATTGTCAACCCAAAACAGTTGGCTCAGGTGGGGAGTTAAATCTTAAAAATCTGAACCGGGTAACTGCTCTGTCTCAAAGCTCCCATGTTTTAGCAATGGTGGGACGAGAGACTGTCAACCAAGCTGCAGGTGGCCCATTGAAAGCTTTTAAGGAGGAGACAGGCCTTCATTTTAAATGAGTTTCTGTTTTTAACCCACTTTAAGTCATTTCCCAAGCCTCTGGTAAAATGAGACCAAAAGGGCTCGATCCATTGGGTGAGTACCTTTTTACAGCACAGCTTGTGGGCCAGAAGGAGCAAGAGCATTTCCTGCATGCCAGTAAACTCCGCTTGCACAGTCCCTCCACCCCCAAACAATGTCCTCCATCTCTTTCAATAACCTTGCTGCCACCAACATTCCTGCAACACTGGCTGAACCCTGATCACAGTCATGGCCCCCAAAGCAGGAAATAAACAGCAGGCTGTTCAGCATCTACAAAGAGAAAAGACAGGTTTCAGTGCTTACGCCATGCACGTTAGATCTTATTTTTTCTTGCAAGTGCTCTTTCTTTACTTGTTGCCTACTTAAAACAAAATGTTTTCATGTCAATTTTCCAGCATATGCAGTGTTCCATTTTTAGAAATATAAACTGAATCATTTATGATTAATTTAGTCTATCAGACTGAATTTTCAATTCGTTAGCAACATAAATTCTACCATGCAACACACCGAGGTTTTCTCGGTTCGTAATATCAATTACTTATCAAGCATCAGGTATGTGTAAAAAAGACACGTTCAGCACCTAAAACATACATTTTCAGCTTGCTTTCGTTAAAGTAGCACATTTCAGCATCCCACACAGATTATTCAAATCGCTAAGAATTTGCACTCGGCGAGATTCTAATAAAACAGATTTATCTTCAAAGGGATTGGAATGAATTGGTCTTTTGTATCAGCAGCGTGAGGAACACCTACAATTGCGAGCAGGGCAGAGAACATGGTATAATTTAAATAATGCTCAGTGCTGACTGTGGTAAACCACTGTTACACCTGTATTAGGTGATGTAAGGTAGGACCTGTACTACAGGTTCGCCGGTAGCCCCTGCCTGCTGGCTCCGCCCAGTAGGAGGAGTATAAATATGCGTGTCCTCTATTCAGCAGCCATTCCGCCAGGTGCTGTGGGAGGCCACACATCTTACTGCAATAAAGCCACAGTTGTATCCAACCTTAGACTTTGTACAATTAATCGTGCATCACTGACGGACACTATTTAAATCGAATGAAAATCATCAGGACGGCTTTTGTTTAGACATTTAGACCATAACTGAGCTCACTGTAAGCAATAATGCTGATGATGCATTGATTTCAATGCTCTATGCAGTTCGTTAATCTGCCTTGCTTTCCGTTTTGGACACGTTTATTGGAGTGTTTCTCAGCCCGTGCAGCGTCGAGAAAGGCTCCGTTATTTAATGGCACTTTGCCTTTTATTTTGGCCTTGGTGAGGAATGCCCCGCAGAGGCCACACTTACCTCATTTCCTGTACCAATGAGCTCAGTTCATCAGTTTAGGAAGACAACTCACAGATCAGGGCACCATTTTTAAATGTCACCCCGATCGTTTGACCTCCCTCAGCCTCCCCACCGTGGCCCCCGGACCTCTCCCTCCCCCACTCCACCTGACACATCTTAGGGGGTCCTCAAGCCCATTTTTTTCAGGGCAAGGCAACCTGGGCCCGATCCATGGTGCAAGCACCCTGTCACACTGGCACCTTGGTACTGACAGCCTGGCAGGGTACTCAGGTGGCACTGCCAAAGTACCAGACTGGCAGTGCCAAGGTGCCTGGTGTCAACTGGAGTGCAAGGTAACACCCAAACCAGAGCCCAAGCACCTGGGGTCACCAATGGCCTGGGAGAGCCCCTCGGGCGCCATTGTGCCTGGTCCTCGTTTGTGGAAACCAGTGGTAAATTGCGCCCTGGCGAGGTCTCCCAGGCACAGCTGTTAGTTCATGGGCACAGGGTGAACATGGTGAGAGATATTGAACTTAGCCTAATGGCTCATTTAAATACATTAATCTGGATCTCGCCCAGTAAAGATGAGATCCAGATCGCAACGTCTCACGAGATCTCATTAAGCCTTGTGAGGCGATTTGGGCGGCGCGAATCTTGCAAGAAAACTCTTGCGAGATTCAGTGGCCCCGTTGCGTAACCAAGTCGGGCGTGACGAGGTCGTTGAATAGCACCTGCTGCGCCATAAACCAAGTGCCATTCCTTCTTAAAAATTCGAAATCATTGGCTAGGATTTTCCGCTCGCGTTCAAGACGGGCGTGTTTGACAGCGCGACTGGAAACTATCGCATGACGGTCTTTGACATGTTTCCCAGCAGCGTAAATGTAGGATGCCATCGTTCCCTCCCCCGTCAGTGGTAGGCCGTATTTCCCGATGTGCATACCAGTATTGGGCCCATATGGCAGACTCATACGCCATCTCAAATTTAACTCCCGCAGCGCCATGATGTCAGAATGGCGTGGCGTATGACTGGATTCGAAATACATGCACTTGGGGAGCAGAATTCCGAAGGGCGGTCAGAGCTGAGTGCACCCGAGCTGGCACCGCCTCATGGAGTAGCTCCGTATCTTCAGCAGGTTGGGGGGGCGGTCACAGGCAAGCCTGCACAGCAGCTTCTAGTGGCTGCCTTGAGGTGCCAGGCCACAAGCCTCATGAAGGGCTGAAGGGAGGGAAAAGAAGGTAACCCCAGGGTAGTATGCTTCATGGTATGGCAGCCATGATTTCCCAGTGGTTTCCTCTGACTTGAAGTGTGTGCAGGGGCGGCCTTTAAATATGACACCTGTATTATTGAAGCGCTGGCGGGGCGGTCAAATCAGAGACAGCCCACCGGTGATCTGACATGAAATCTATGCCTCTACATTCTTTATACAAAGTGCCACCATTGCCGTTAATGGATCAAATACCACTTTACCCGCCCACAATCAGAGGGCTGGATTCTTCCACTGCAAGAACGCCACAGGTGAGACGCCGACAATGAAAAAATCCATTGACCTCGGGTGGGATTCCCCCGCCCAGACTTTACCGATCTCGGGGATGAGTCTTTTCACAGGCAAATACAAGCAGGACCTTTAAGTAGAAGAGAAAAATATAATTTTTCACTATTTTTAATAAAGAGGGATCATTGGCTCAAAAGTATGACTCTGCGCTGACTGAAAATGTTTGAGGAAGATGTGGAAGGCAGAGCATCTTTGTTCTTCTGAGATGTGAGGCAGAATCGATCTGGAGAGTTTTATATCTGACAATTGCTTTTGCTTTCTGCAAAGGCAAAACATTAGTTTGGCTTTAGCGGGATCATTAAGTTTGGAACACCATGCTCTTTTTTCCTTTTATAATATTCCGTGTTATAATATTCAACCCTCAGGCTTGACATCGCCTATTCACTGTCTCCATTTTATCTTGGGTGAGAATGTCTGCTACCAAATATAGAGGTATAATAAACATTGTAGACTTGTAGGAAAGTCTCAGCACATTCTAACAGTCTCTGTTATAAATGGAAAACTTCAAAAAAATCTTTCTGCTGTTTTCAATGTCCAAAGGTTTACTCTTTCTATTTTAGCTTTTTCAGCTTAGGTGGTTTCCTGTCCCAAACCCCAATAACATTAAGAAGAAAATAGTTATTTTGTATTTATAGTATTATCACACATGTAGGTAATGCAAGGGTTAATGAAATGTATACAGACAGCCACTATGAAAAATGAAATGAAAATCGCTTATTGTCACGAGTAGGCTTCAATGAAGTTACTGTGAAAAGCCCCTAGTCACCACATTCCGGCACCTGTCCGGGGAGGCTGGTATGGGAGTCGAGCCGTGCTGCTGGCCTGCTTGGTCTGCTTTAAAAACCAGCGATTTAGCTCAGTGAGCTAAACCAGCCCCTAGAGGGAGCTAGTCCTAAGAGTACATAAGGGATGATGCTTAGCCTTGTGGGACAGAAGGTTGGAGAAGGTGGTAGCAGAAGGAGTGAGGAGTTAGCTAGAGAGACTGAAGATAGAGAGGTAGATAATAGTTTAATCTGGTAGTGAGTTAGATGTAGAGAAGAATAGTTTGTGTTATCAATCAACTGTTTGTTTCTTAGGGATAAGAGTCAAACCCAGTTAAGTAGTGTTAAATAAAGTACTTGTGTTTGTCAACAAGACTCGTTCTTTGATCAACACTATGGATCAAACCATGAGGGTATAGCATAGCAGAGAACAACACAGAATTTAGTAATATTTACCAAGATAGGGTGGCAGAAGTTAACAAAACATTATGAAAAAAGAAAAAGAGCACCTTCGGGGCAGTGTCTCATTGTGGATTATCCATATTAATCTGTATTGCTACTTTACCCCTTCAAAATAAGCCCAGCATGATGGAAAACCTTGTTGTTTGTGATTTTTGTCCTGCCATTGAATTCTCATGCTGAACCTCAGGTGGCTTTGATGCAAGTGCCAGGATAAACATTGTAGAAAAATATCTCATATCTTGGCAGTGTGTTCTCCAGGTAGGCTGCTATTGTCAAAGGAACTACCTTCATCTGTATCCAATCTTTGTGTGTAACCATAGGCCTGCCACATGGGAGACCGTAAATCCTAAATCAGAGATGAATTAACTGTAATCTGCAAAAGTACACTACCTTATCTGTATCCAATCTTTGTGTGTGAGACCGAGTATGTGCTGTTGCATTAATTTTGGGTAATTGTGAGAATAAATATCCTTCTTTACATTGAACTCATGAAAGATGCTGCTGAATTGTTTAATTGGAAAATGCACTCCACTTTCCACACAAAACATACTAGTTAGGGGCAGAATGAGAGAAAGACATTCTGTCCGTGACATCAACCTTCCAGTATCCACAAAATATAGAACCATGAAACCGATTACAATTCTGGAAAGTTTTTTAAATGTTCATCAAATTTTTAAAAAATTAGGCATTCAACATTCCATTGAGGAAATCTCACAAAACTGCAATCCCAAAATTGAAAACATCTAAAGCCATGCAAAAGCCTCAAATGCATACTTTAAAAAAAAAAAATCATACACCATCTAAACTTACTTGTGAATAGGGGTGGGATTCTCTGACCCCCCCCCCCCCCGCCGGGTCAGAGAATCGTCGGGGGGGGCGGTGTGAATCCCGCCCCGCCGCCGGCTGCCGAATTCTCCGGTGCCGAATTTGGCGGTGGCGGGAATCGCGCAGCACCGGTTGGTGGCTGCTGGCAGCGGTCAGCGGCGCTACACCCCCCCCCCCCACCCTATCCCACCCCGGCGATTCTCCGCCCTGTGCCAGTCCCGCCTGTATAAATAGAACCAGGTCTGTACCGGCGGGACCTGGCTCTCCGGGCGACCTGCGGAGTTCTCGGGGGGAGGGGGGGGGGGGGCGGGTTTGCGGGGGGATCTGACCCCGGGTGTGGGGGGGATCTGACCCCGGGGGGGCCACAGTGGCCTGGCCCGCGATCGGGGCCCACCGCTCCACGGGCGGGCCTATGCTGTGGGGGCACTCTTTGTCTCCGCACCGACTGCCAACAACCTCCGCCATGGCTGGTGCGGAAAAGAATCCCCCTGTACATACACTGGGATGACGCTAGCACACGCTGGCACTCCCGCGCATGCGCTAACTCGCGCCGGCCGACGGAGGCCCTTTGCCGCCGATTGCCGCGGAGCAAAGCCCTTCCACACCGGTTGGCGGGGTGCCAACCCCGTCGGCGCCAGTGTAGCCCCTGAAGGTGCGGAGGATTCTGCACCTTCCAGGCGGCCCGTGCCCGAGTGGATCACGCCACCCCTCGGCACCGATACGGCCCGCCCCACCGGATAGGGGAGAATCTTGCCCAAGGTTCCTGACTCCAAACCACAGTTTCTCCATGGTGCATGACTCCTCTGAGGATCTGTAAACCAAATCTCCTGTGAAAATCCGACCCCATCAAAATCATGGGATGTTCATTATTCTTTCATGGGAACGTGAGCATCAATGGAAGGCCAGCATTTGTTTCCCATCCGTAAACTGGACATTTCAGAGGACAGTTAGAACCACTTGTAGGCCAGACCAGGCAAGGATGGCAGATTTCCTCCTCCTCAAGGAAATTTATGAACCAGATGCAGTTTTAAAACAATCAATGATGGGTTGTTAATTTTTATCCCCTCCTTAAAGTTACAAAGCCAATGCGCAGAATGGGCAGGACAATTCCTTGATCCATTTTATTGCCTGCTCCAAAAACCAATTCAAATTCAAATTGAATCCAATTCATGGTCTCCACAAGAGAGACATACAAGATACAGGCTGACAAGAAAAGGTGTTGGACCTCATCTTGGGCTTTTTGTCAAATGGCCAAGATGGTCACCATTGCTGATTTTTGCTTCCAGTTTTATTAATTGGATTTAAATTCCACCAAGCACCACTGTGGGATTTGAACCCATAAACCTGGGCCTGTGGATTATTAGTCCATGTACACTAGCACTGGGCCACCATTTCCTCCTAGGAGGAGCTCTGTTATGTTGTTCAGGGCTGATGGTAGTCGTGGAGTCACTGCTTTCAAGAAAGGCAAAGGCCGAAGCAAAGGGGAGGGGTTTTTTAATTCTCCCTACTCGGTGAAATCAGAGCAGGCAAGCAGTTGAAGAGCAATGCTTAATTTCTCTGTTCCATTCCGAATGGTACATCATTTTAATGCCATTCGTTTTGGCAGAGGATGATGTGCCTGGAAGACTCAGGAAGCAGCTTATGAATGAAAATAGAATTCCAATGAAATTTTAACCCCATCCTGAATGTGGTGCTTGCTGTTGTGGTCCTATTTTGTGTCAAAGACCCTCCAAGGTACCTAAAAATACCTTTGGGCTTCTCCTGGGTCCACGAGGAAGACCTGGGCCACTGCTGCCTACATCCCTCCATCCCCAGGTGCAAGACACAACCAAACCAGCTCCCTGAGACTTGGGTGATGAATAGCCTTCCCTTTGTGCCAACCAACAGCCTCTAGCCTGCCCAACATCCACTCCTTTGTGCTTGCCAGCTGTTATTTTCCACCATTTGGAGTGGGCAATTGTAAATGAGGCTCAGGTGTTAAAAAAACAAACCTTAAGCTGAAATTTATTGCAGTACGTGGATGTTGCATTGGCCCTACCTCCTTACCAGTCCAAACCCTGGTCAGGATTAAAATGCAAAGAGAAATTAAAATGAGAAGGGAGAGCAAAAGTTTTGCCTGAGCTGAACAAAAGTTCAAATTACAATATTGAGCAGCGATTGTAAGAATACATTTGCTAACAAGCTCAGGTCTCATGAACTGCTGGTACTTCACTTTCAAATAAAGTCAATATCCATTATCACTCAAAATTATGCTAGGACTTGTTATTCATGAAGTTATCTAGCACAGTCCTCCGAGAAAGAAGGTCTGCTTTTACCACTTTTTCATTCACTTAACAACATTAAAGATACCCTCAAATAAATAAAAGCAGAATCCTGCAGATTCTGGAAATCTGAATTAAAAACAGGAAATGCTGGAAAGTCTCAGGCAGCCTCTGCGGAGTGAGATAAAGAGCCAAAGATTCAGGTCGAATGACTTTTCTTTGGAAATTCGGGTTTCAGAAGATGAGCCATTCATCCCGAAACATTGACGCTGTTTAATCTCTCCACGTTTGCTGGAAACAACCTAATTTTAAATGTATTGTGTGTTGGCCATATTCGGCCAGTAACTAATTAGTCTGAGCTCAGATGGGGAATTAATAATGGTTTTTAAGAACGTCCGTACAGCACCACTCGATGGAGCATGGTATTTATCCATGACATTGCGTTCTGTGCCAATAATATTGATACTTTAACGTATTTTTATTTCAGAAGGTCAAGTTGAGGCTCATTTACTTCATCAGTCATTTGTACATTATGTCCTCAGTCCCTGTCCCCCTGACTCCATTAGTAATCGATGAAATGTTATTCACAGTTTGAAAGATATTGTAAGTTAGTATTATAAATGTGGAAGCTAAATAACTCTTTCCTCTGGATTAATGAAGCTAGAAATTAAAGTTAAACCTGAAATGTGTGGCAAGTCAATTTGATTGCTGAGCTTGAAGCCTGGGGAGAACTCGGCACTAGATCTCCCCTGAATCTATGCAGCTATCAGTTTGCAGCCTCCATTCGTGTTGACTACGAAATTGGAAATGGCCTTCAGTCAGATTCTTGAATTGGTGGGGTGAATGGGACAGGGCAAGCGTGGGCACTGCCCGCCTTGGTGCAGCAGAGATAGCAGGGGCATTCATGACATTGAAGCTGCGTGGGACACATGTCTTTTTGCTCAATCTGTATCCAATTTGGCATTTGGTCCCTGATTAGCATAATCACAGGAACTGAGGCCTTAAAACAAATTCCAGCAGATGCTGCAAATCTAAACTAAAAACAGAAAATGCCAGAAATACTCAATAGATCTGGCATCATTTGGGAAGGGAGAAACAGAGTTAATGTGCACGATTTACCGGCCGCGTCCTGCTGGAATTGGGATGGGATGCAGCCGGTAGATCCTGCAAAAGGCCTCTTCCGGGATCCCCGAATGTCGTTACGCCTTGCGAGATCTAGCAAGATCTCATGAGACATCTGGATCCCGCCCACAATGGACGGGACCCAGACTTGCTGAGTTAAGCGAGTTTAAAAGCTCGCTTCACTCTGCCGACGCCAGATTGAACTGGCACCCGGGATCTACCGGCCTCGCTGGGTAGACCCTAGTAGGGCACTGTTTAGCACTGGTTCCCACAAACAGAGACCACGTGGAATGGCACTGAGGACGGTCTCCCAGGCAATCTGAGGCCCCCGGGGGGTTGGTATCTGGGCAGCCTGGCGCCTTGGCACTGCGGATGTCACCCAGACACCTTGGCATTGCCAACCTAGCACCCTGGCAGTACCACCTGGGAATCCTGGACACTGCCAGCGTGTCCAGGTGGCACTGCAAGGCTGGCAGGAGAACTGCTAGGGTGCCAGGCTGGCAGTGGCAAGGTGCCCAGGTGACATTTTGCCCATGCCGGGGATTGGGCCCAGCCTGTATGAGGTCTGTGCAAGGGGCTGGAGTACCACCCCAACAGGTGAGTTGGAGCTTTGGGGGGGGGGGGGGGGGGGGGGCGGGATGGTGAGGGTCACGTTGGAGGTTTGAGAGATCAGGGTGCATTTAAAAAGGGGCAGGGGAGGATAGAATGAGAAAAACCTTCATCGTGAATTGTCAAAGACAGCGATAAAAGGAATGGACGTCTAAGTTAATTATTCTTGTTGTCTTGTGCCCAGGAAAGGTTTATCATACTCAGAACTTTAAACATGTTCTGTAGTCAGTGTAGAATTTTCTGGAACTGTCTTTTCTTGTTAGAAATGGACATTAAAAGGCTGCAAAGATGGCTGCTGAGGGTCAGGTGACTTCTGCAACTTTAAAGTCGCAGAAACAGCTCAAGTTTCCGAGAATTGAATGACCTTGAATGGATGTTCCAAGACAAAGCCATTTATGGATTACACACCTGATAGTGTTTTAGTGTTTGTGGAATTACTCAAAACTCAAGATAAATGGACTCTCAGACCCACTGGGTTTATATTACAGGGGTGGTGGGGGAGGAAATGACTTCAATCTCTGGAAGCAAAGTCGGTGGGAAGTCAACCAATCTCAAGAAGAAGGCCCAATGGGGCAGTGAGTAGGGTAAGTCTGGGGCATTGGCGGAGAGGTTCTGCCAGTTCAGTGAAGGAGGTAAGGGTTGGGGGTGGCAGGTTTTGGTAAGCAGGCAGGTAGGCAGAAAGGGAAGTACTATCTTTTGGCACGTCCCCCATGCACAAAGGGCACTCCCATTGATGGTAGTGCGTCCCTTCCTTCCAATCCTTCTAAAAGGTTTTTTTTTTAAATGATCAGTTCAGTGCTGCCTCTCAGTCCATTGCAAACATATTATGCTGTGAGGAGTGGGTTATCAGGGCTTGTTCGCAAGCTCAATTGTCCCTTGATAATTTATTTAAACATGGTGGGCAGCCCACCCACGGGGGTGAGCGGTAAGTGGGTGAGGTGGGCCCTGGCTCTGTTTTGCACCCTCCTCCCATCAAGAACACAGCCAGCAGGGACACATAAAATCCACTGTCTGAGAGCTTCAGCATCCAAGGTCTCCAATCCTGTTTGTTTTCAAGCCCCCCAGTGCAGTGAAAATGACCTCCGAGTAATATGACTACAATTAACTAACTTTGTGACCTGCTGAAAATCCGCCTCTTCAAGGAAATCTGCAATGACTTACGTTATTGAGTTCACTTAGCTACACTTCAAGAATGGCAGAGAATCGCTTTTTCAACAGATCCACACCAAGACAAGCAAATCACTTATCAGCCATTCCTGTTTTTGTAACTTCTATAAGTGCATGTTTTTAGGAGTGGTGAGCTTTGGATGTAGCATTGGATTTTCATAATTTATTGGATTTATTTAAACTCATGTAAGCTTGCTGCTGTTAATCAGATTGATCAAAGGCTCAGGGCCTAATTCATTTCAAAAATTACATTGATGACAGACATTAAGGGAAGAGAACAAGAGTTTCATTTCTTTCTCATCCCTGTCCATAACAGAAGATACCAGCTGTATTTAACTGTGGCCTGGATTCTTCCGCCCTGACTGCCGCAAGATCGCCACGGGCGGGACACGGATCATGTACAGGCCCATTGACCTTGGGTGGGAATTTCCGGTCGGTGCGCGGGCACGACCAGAGAATCCCTGGCCGGAGAATCCCGCCCTGTGCCAGTTAAGCAAAGGATTTTGCCTTAAGATGTCGACAATATGACCAAGATTCAATTACATTTGAAGAAAATTAGAAAAACTCTCCTCAGCCTCATGTAAAAATTCTACAATTCTATTGTAAAACAAAACTTTGCATACACAAGATTATCTAACAAGCTTAACATTTTATGCCAGCAGTTGTCATTTATGTTATTGAGCACGGTTCAGTGGACTGACAGGAATGTTTAGCGGGCTGGTCACCGGTGGCTGCAGCGCTGAGCAACATCCTGGTACCCAATAGCCCTTTGCCATTTTTATTTGACTCTGGGGAGTTTCTCTCTGCCGAGGCTGCACTTAGAAGGATTTCTTATGGGCAGGAAAGGCTTCTTGCAGATCGGGTGCCATTTTGTCCAGCAGCCCCAATCTCTCTTCCCACCCCCCTCACTTTCAGGCCCCGTCCTCTTTATTTGACCCAGCCCCCTCCAAAACATGAGGAGGCCCCCCGGGAACATCCCCCCACCTCCCCGGGCATGGTAAGCCCCCTGGGCCCAGCCACTGGCAGTGCCATCCTGACACCCTGGCAATGTCCCTGGTACTCTGACAGTCCCACCTGGAAAGCCTGGCAATGCCAGGGTGGCAGTGCCAGGGTGCTTGGGTGGCACTGTCCGGGTTCCAGGCTGTCAGCGTGTCTAGCTGCCAGTGAGAGTGCTGTGATGCCACCCTGCCTTCTCCTCGATCACCCAGGGGTCTGCAAAGGCCTGGGAGACACCCACCCCCCTCCTCAGGTGCCGTTATGCTGTTATGGTCCACATTTGTGTGTACCAGTACTAAACGGTGCCCTGGCGAGTTCACGCAGGTGCAGTCATTGAGTACTGGGAGTTGGGTGAATCTGGCATCCGACTCATTTAAATATTCAGATCTGGATCTCGCCCAGTGGAGCGAGTTGAACGACTTGTGATCAACCTGGGGCCCGGTGCGGAGCCCAATTTGGGGCTCACGCACGATTTACCCACGCCGAGCGCAATGGGGTTGCTGAATCTTACCCACTGCTATGATGGAACAGCTAACTCACAATGTGCTGCCACAACCATGATATTATTATAGTGTATTTGAAATGGGCTGCCACTTCTGGCAATATCACATCAAACTCCCGTACCAGCCTCCCCGGACAGGCGCCGGAATGTGGCGACTAGGGGCTTTTCACAGTAACTTCATTGAAGCCTACTCGTTACAATAAGCGATTTTCATTTTCATTTCATTTCATTTTCACTATGTGGATTTGAAGTCCCCTATGACCCAATAGCTATAGCCTGGGGTGTCCAGCCTTTGCAAAACTTTATATGCTTTAGAACTTTGATAATCTGCATTCTTAGTGGCTACTGTACTTTATTTCATCAAGTCACCACACAAGAGAATATAATTAATAATAATAACCTTTTATTGTCAGAAGTATGAAGTTACTGTGAAAAGCCCCTAGTCACCACATTCCAGCACCTGTTCGGGTAAACTGGTACGGGAATTGAACCTGCGTTTCATCACAAACCAGCTGTCTAGCCCACTGAGCTAAACCAGCCCTATAACACATCTGAGAGAGATTCTGAATTAGCTAACTGGATTTATGGACAGAACATAAACAAGCTGGACCCAAACAGAACAGTATAAACATACGTGTACATATAGCAATAAATGTTGATCGAGGGAAAAGCGTTGGCTAAGAGCAGAGTTGATAGCGGTGTCAAAAATCATGAGATGAAATAAATACAGAGAAATTATTTCCACTCACTGAAGGGTTGTTAACTAGACAACACAGATTTCAGGTAATTGACAAGAACTGGAGGTGACATGAAGAAAGTTCTTTTATTTGGTAAGTGGACTGTCTGACAGGCTGGTGGATACGGGTTCATTAATTACCTCCAAAAGAAAATTGGGTAATTATTTGAAGAAGAAAAGATTGCAGGACTGAGGTAAAGAGCAGGGGAGCAGGTCTAATTGGATTGTTCTTCGAAAGAGCTGCCACAACCCAATGGGCTGTATGGCCTCCTTCAGTGTTTCATCATTCTATGGTAAGAAGTCTTACAACACCAGGTTAAAGTCCAACCGGTTTGTTTCAAACACTAGCTTTCGGAGCACTGCTCCTTCCTCGGGTGAACCGAGTGCTCCGAAAGCTAGTGTTTGAAACAAACCTGTTGGACTTTAACCTGGTGTTGAAAGACTTCTTACTGTGCTCACCCCAGTCCAACGCCGGCATCTCCACATCATTATTCTATGATCCTATAAATGGCCCAATCATTTAATTGTTTTAGCACCAGGCTGTAACAGACATTGAAGTCATGCTTTGTGCTTGTTTCCCTGTGCGCCGTGATAGTTTAAATCCCTCAATTTTCTTTTCTTCCTTTATTAAAGGTTCAAATAACCGTTTTGCCTTTGAAATGCCTGCAAAGTGTGACAAATTGCAAGGAGATATAACATCGTCATGGTGCAGATGCAATCATGTAATTGCTCCTGTGATACTTCCAATCCTGGGATGAGTGATTGAGATTGCTTACACCACTATGCCCTCCTGGTTTAATTAACACCATTTATATATTTTTTACGCTGAGTCACCCTCTGCAACCAGATACAAGCTTCCCTGGATTCACCCTCACATTTGTACACAACACAGTACGTGCGCTCATATTGTGGTGAAGCTAGTTCTATTTTTCAAGGAAGGAGCTTTCACGACAGAACCAAACAGGTTCATTATCAAAATAAGCAAAATACTGCGGATGCTGGAACCTGAAGCAAGAACCGAGGACGCTACAAAAACGCTACAGGTCTGCCAGTATCCACCAGGAAAGAATCTTCGAAAGAGCTTTGAGTCCTTAGACCAGTGACGGGAAACCTAGGCTTGTGAGTGGGCCAGATGAGTGGCCCTCCTTCATCTCAATGGGCTGCAAGATTGAAGGCAGGCTTGTTCACTAATCATGGACCCATGAATAAGATTGAATACATTTAATACACGCTGAATATTTCATAACAAGTTATAGAAAATGCTTAATCATTTATATCTTAATAGAACTGTCATCAGATTCAAATGGTAAAATCAAAATAAATATTTATGCTTTGATTGGGCACAGAGCTCTCAGAAGCAATGTTGTGTGGAATTAGCATGCACCTCACTTCACTTGGCTTTGCTTTATGTGCGTATTACTTTAGTCATACCAGTAGGAAAAAAACCTAAGTGGACGAAACGAGCAGAATCGGGCAATCCAACGCGTGGGCAACAGATAACAAAATGTCTCATGAGCCACACTCAGAACCCAGGAGGGCCGCAATTTGAGCCCAGGTTGCAGGTTGGCCACCACTGCCATAGTCACTTTGTTCTGACAAAGACGAAGAGTCTATGGACTCAAAATGCTAACTCTGTTTCTCTCCAGGTAGATGCTGAAAGACCGCTGAGTTTTTCCCCGTCCTCTGAGGTTGATTATCAATTTGCAAATCTGACCAACCCAAGTGAATGGCAGGTGGGAAGAGCGGGAGAGATTCCTGGTTAGCCACATGAAGGAAAGGACGTTGGTGCTGTGGCGATACGTCTTGTGAATAATATTGTATGCAGTTAGCAATGCGACCTCCAACCAGCTGGTGGCGTCAGACCTTGGTCACGTGATGTGGCAGACTTATCAGTTGCTAGTAAGGCATACACAAGGACAGGCGCATATTGGGTAGTTCCAGAGCAATCTAGTCTATATAGTATTCCGTTAGTTACCCTTCCACATGATCATCAATAAAGCATCATTCTAGTCAAGTCATCAGCAGCTCTGTGAGCATCATTGCAACAGCAAGACAATAGGACACAACAGATACCTCCCCCATTACTATCAAAAGCTCCAGGCTACAAACTGCATGTAAACTGTACCTGTCGCTCCCCGAGTGAACTGTAACACATCACCACCAACACCATCTTTCTTTGCTTGTGTAGTAGTTTTCCACTTTTGGCATAATCGGTAACAACTATAAATTCACATTTGGTTCTCGGTTTCGCACAGCCAATCCTCAGCAGCCAGAAAAACTAAGCCAATTATAAGCAAGAATATCTAATCAAATTTAACAAACCCACAACTTTCCAGATGGTATTCTTTTCTAATCCATGTATAGATTAAGTCACATTGACATGCGCTTTGAGATGGGCAGACATTCCATCTTTCCATAGCCTTGCAAACCGAAGCGGTATTATTTCATCAGCATGCAGCTGGTATATATTGCCCACGACATCAAGTTTCAAACTTACCCTAGCTTCCCAGTGTCAAACCCATGACTCATTCTGTCTGAGCTAACCAAGTGCTTCATGGTTTGCTGCTGAGGGATAATGGCAATGGATCAAATCTTGGTTTATGCCGTCCCTTCCTAATCCAGATAATCTTGGGAAAAAGAACACTTTTCACTATCCAGAGCCACATTATCATTGATTAAACCAATCTTTGGGACACTAAAGATACATCTTTGGTCTCCGTATTTCCAAAATTACTGCAGCTAATCTGCACACTAAACCATTTAGTAATTTTGGAAGATATCATATTTCAGAGCTGGCAATGTTTGTCTAAAATTCCCAAATGTTGTTGTCACCCCCAATATGTCATACAGTTTCTCCTATGTTTAACATGTTAAATTTTAAAAACATATTTTATTGTCCGCCTTCTCTTGAGGGTCAGTTTATATCACTTGGTCTTCCAATGGGAAACATTTTCTAGTGCTTTGTAAATGGAAAAACATTCATCAAACACCTATCACAAATGTTAAGCGCTCTGACATTAAATGAATGAATAAGTAATTACAAATAAGCAAGCTGTCGTGACCGCAGCATATTGTGACATCATAGAACTTTACAGCACAGATGGACACACTTTGGCAATGTGTCTGTGTTGGCTCTTTGATTCAGCTATCCACTTTTCTGCCCTTTCCCCGTATCCATTAAATGTTTTCCGTTTTAGGCAGCACGGCGGTGCAGTGGTTAGCACTGCTGCCTCACGGCGCTGAGGACCCGGGTTCGTGGAGTTTGCACATTCTCCCCGTGTCTGCATGGGTTTCACCCCGACAACCCAAAGACGTGCAGGCTAGGTGGACTGGCCGCACTAAATTGCCCCTGAATCGGAATTTTTTATTTTCCTTTCTCAGTATTTGAATAGCACTAAAGAGAGAGAGTCAAACAACAGTTCAACTCACCAAGTACCTAACGGCCAGCATTCCAGATCCTCCCACCAGCAAGACAGACCACCAGTGATGAATACAGTCAGGAGATGGTCACCTTAGGGGTCCCTAACATTGATTCTTTACCCCATGCATTTTCAGGTCAAACATAAGCAAGGAAACTTCCTGCCTCTTACCATCTATCTCAATTGATCAGTTAGCGCTCCATGTTAAACAACCAAGGGTAAAGAGTATACTTTGGGTTGGGGTTCCAATGCCCATCATCAAGACTGGCTTGGTAATATCACTGATGACTGAATTGGCTGTGACTTGTCATATCTGCCAGACAGGGCTTTGGGCAGGTGGTGATTGACACAATAAGAGGGAAAAACCCATTTGACCTTATCTTCGCCAATCTACCTGTCATAGATGCATCTGGCTGTGACAGTACTGTTAGCAGTGACCACCTCACAGTCCTTCTGAAGAAGTAGAAGCTGTGACATTCGTTATGAAGCATTGTCTCATAGTGGGTTCCACAGGTGTACCAATGGATGTGACCATGTTGGGAAGGATGGCTTCCATGCTCAGTGCAAAGCCCTGTACCAATGGTAGATTCCTCCAATTCCTTGAAATTGAACACAAATCTGGCAGAAATCTAGTATGCGCATTCTTCTGATCATTCTCAGCGGAGATCGGAGGTTGATTGGGGGGAGGGGGGGGTGGTGCTGCCGATGAATGTCGGGGCTTTGTGGGGAGGGGTTTGGAGCTAAGTAGAGGGGGTGAGGTGCAGCTCCTGAGTCCTCCGTTAAGTGTACTGGGGGCCGTTGCATCGCAGCATTGGTAGGACCGTCCTTTAAAAAGGGTGCTTCGATCTGTGTGGAGCTGGTTCCCAGTTCTAAGAGCTCCTGCCCCACCAGAGTGATGATGTAAACCACACCCACTCATTTTTTTTTGGCAAAGAGGCTCACGATTCAGTGAGAAAACTGGACAGTTCCATGCCAGTTTTCTGTGAGAGCCTGATACTTTACCAAATTCTGGCAAAGATTTCCCCCCATGCGTATCCTCTTATGAGTTGGACTAGATCTCGGGGTCACAGTTTAAAACTAAAGGATCCCCCAGCTAAGATGGCGATGAGGTGATTTTTATTCTCTAAGGGTCATTGGTCTGTGGAATTCTCTCCCTGAGAGAGCAGTGGGAGCAGGATCATTGAATATTTTTAAGCGGATTATATAGGTTCTTAATTGACAAGGGCATCAAATGTTATAGCAGGTGAAATCACAAACAGATCAATCATGATCTTATCTAATGGCAGAGCCGGGTCAAGAAGCCAAATGGCCCACTCCTGCTCTTAATTCATATGTTCATATGTTTTATTTATCCTTTTGTGGGATGTGGGCATTGCTGACAGGGCACCATTTGTTGCTCATCTTTAATTTCCCTTGAACTGAGTGACTGATTCGGCCATTTCACAGGGTTGCTATTACTGTCGCACTGGAGTCACATGTGGGCGGGAGCAGATAAGAATGGCAGATTTCTTCTTACGGACATTTTTGAACCAGATGTGTGTTTTTAAAATTTAATTTAGAGTACCCAATTATTATTTTTTTCAATTTAAGCGGCAATTTAGTGTGGCCAATCCACCTAACCTGCGCATTTTTTGGGTTGTGGGGGTGAAACCCACGCAGACATGGGGAGAATGTGCAAACTCCAAACGGACAGTGACCCAGGGCCGGGTTTTGAACCCAGGTCCTCAGTGCCGTAGGCAGTAATGCTAATCACTGTGCCACGTGCCACCCTCCAGATGTGGTTTTATGACAATCGCCATTACTAAGACTAGCTTTTCAATTTCAGATTTTATTAATTGAATTTAAATCCCACCGGCTGATGAGGGGGGGGATTTAAACCCTTGCGCCCAAAATATCGGCCAGAGTCTCTGGGCTACGAGCCCAGTGACATTACCACTAATTCACCGTCTCCCCATTCATGTTCATATGTCTCTTCATTTTCCTCCAGTGACTGGGAAGGTTACGGTTCTTGGGTGTCTGAGATGAAAAAGGGAGCAAAGATTGGGTTGTGAAGAGAAAAGAGGCCGAAGTAAGAAGTGTGTGCACACACACTCAACAGCCTGTGAATCCGAGGGAATTACAGAATGAGGGAATGAGCGGAGACTGCAGCCGTGTTAGTAATATCAGAACTGTCTACTCCATAAGCGTTAAACTTACCCTCTAGTTACCAATCAATTCAAGTTATGACATGGGCAGCAGAGATTTGGATGACCTCTTGTTTACCAACGGTAGAAAAGGGTAGGTTGGTCGGTACAGTTGTGGAACAGCCAAGTCTAGAGGAAACAATACAGTTTTTGTATCTTCTCAATGATCTTAACGTATTGTAGCCACCTGGGGTGGCCATGTCCCGATTTCAAAATGGACACTCGCGAGGAGTGTAGGGAAAATTGGCCAGCTACAGGGAACACAAGCAGGTGCAAGGTTTCCTGTGTATTAAGAGTTGCAGAACCCAGACAGAACCGAAACCAATAGCCATTTACATACTAATGAGCGATCTCCAGAAACAATCAGAAACATTGAAACAATCGGGACCAAGACAGACTCCCCGGCGCCAGCGGGAGCTAAGACAAAGGCAGGCTAATGGACACATAGGGCCTGCCCAACGATCAGGGAACAACTCCAGTATTGGAGAAAATCAATGAGAACGATTGGGACCTGGTCCAATTAATATGGACCAAGTCCGGGGACCGCCCAAAAGGGCGTGAAACCCCTGGGACCTATAAGATAGCGTTCCCAAGTTCAGTTCGCTCTCTTGGCAGCTCTCGAAGAACTCTTGACCGTGGTTCTCAGTGAGGAGAGACCTGCCTAGCAGCTGCACCAACGAAGTAAGTCTCAAGTCAACGCACGCTATGAGATAGATGCTCCTAGCTACCATTCCGTACCAGTTTGAAGCCAGCAGAATCAGAACCGGACAAAGGCCATTGTTCCTATGACCTGGTGGGCCATTCTTAGCTAAGTATAGGCTTTTAGTAGCAGTGATAGTTTAGTAAGTAGAGTTTATGCATGAGTGGTGATTGACTGTGTGCATAATAAATGTGTATTGATTTGAAACTTACTAACTGGTGTATTGAGTTATTGATCAGCACTTGGCCTTGAACCTCGTGGTGGTATCAGAAAGATACCTGGCGACTCTAGAGCAAAGGTTATTAATACAGAGCAATTAAAGAGAAAGCACAACGAGCAACAGTATCCAAATGGAACACACTAAAAATGGTGGTGTAAATAATGATTTCTATGGAAGTGATTTCCCGCCTACATTTGCCGTCAGAGAGAATGGTGACGCGGAGGAAAATCCCGTGAGAAACGGAAAATGCGATTCTCACCAACGAGATCTTGATTTCTGATTTTCTACACCCCTTGCTGGCGACGTAACGATGGCCGTGAACTTCATTGAAATACATTTTAATATACCGAACAAACCCACTCAACACATGATTCCCCTCACTGCATGTTCATAACTCATTTTCCCTTCCCAGCTTTATCAGCCGATCACTTCACTTTTATGTTCTGTGTATCTGAACAATAAATTCTTGTTGCTCATCCATGCTTTGGCCATTCAGTAAACATCTCTCCTTCTCCCTTCCACCGTCTGACCTTCACATTTCACTGCAAGCAATTTAATTAGTTCTTCATCAGATTTTGGAACAGTACCTATTTACATTCATCTTTTTTTCCATCTTATAGAGTGCTCCAAGCTCCTAGCCTTTCTATATTGGCACTGTTATCTTTCATATACGTAATGTACTAGAAAGTGCATTACACCTTCCAAGAGGTCGTTTTATAATTTTGGTACAAGGTGTGCTCGCCCTGTCTGGTTTTAACTATGCCGGACACTAGCCAAATGGTCAGAATAATCTAGGTGCAATATTCTCCCTTGTCTCAGGGGTGGCATAGTGGTTAGCACTGTTGCCCCACAGCGCCAGGGACCCCGAATTCAAGCCTTGGATGACTGTCTGTGCGGAGTTTGCACATTTCTCCCTGTGTCTGCGTGGGTTTCCTCCCACAGTTCAAAGATGTGCAGGTTAGGTGGATTGGCCATGCTAAATTGCCCCTTAGTATCCAAAGGGTTACGGGGTTACATGGTTAGTGTGGGAGTGGGCTTCGGTAGGATGCTCTTTCGGAGGGTCAGTGCAGACTCGAAAGGCCAAATGGCCTCCTTCTGCACTGTAGGGATTGTATGATTCTATCTCTTTCGTTTTGAATTATACGTTGTTAATTATACGTTTATAATTACAGAGGTAAAAAAAGACAAACGCATATAACACACTTTCAAATTTGAAAGCAAATCATTTTTTAAATTTTCTTTTTCCTTCCATGTATTTGTTACCCATCCCTAATTTCCTTAAACTGAGTGGCTTGCTGGGCCATTTGAAAAGGCTGTGGGCTTGGAGTCACATGTAAACAAGACCAGGTAAGGAGGGCAGACTTTCTTCCCTAAAGGGCATTCGTGAACCAGGTGAGTTTTTATGATGTTCAACAATAGTTGGCACGGTTAACTATTTACATTTATATTCCAGATTTATAAATTGAATTTAAATTCCATCAGATGCTGCGGTGGGATTTGAACCCATATCCTCAGAACAATAGCTTGGGCCTGTGGATTACCAGTCCACTGTTACCATTATGCCACCATCTCTCCTCTATGATCCAAAACCTTGGATATTCCAGATTAAAACTTAA
Organism: Scyliorhinus canicula; assembly: GCF_902713615.1. NCBI lineage: Eukaryota > Metazoa > Chordata > Chondrichthyes > Carcharhiniformes > Scyliorhinidae > Scyliorhinus > Scyliorhinus canicula. The sequence goes on from NC_052156.1 coordinate 29,523,073, forward strand.
CTTCTGTTTCCTAATCACAAAGCTTCAGGGTTGGTGATGGGGAGGGGAGGGTCACTGGACATAATAAATAAACATAGAGGGAAATTAATTTGAGAAGCACGGAAAATTGAGCCATGCACGGTACCAGTCAATCATAGATTTACATAAAGCGTACAACACAGAAATAGGCCATTCGGCCCAACTAGTGTGTGCTGGTGTTTGTACTTGACATGAGTCTCCTTCCATTTCATTGGCCTCATCTCATCTTCTCAGCATATCGTTTTGCTCCCTCTACCTCTCATATATTCATCTAGTTTCCTTTTGCAAGCAAATTAGCTATTTGCCTCAACCAGTTCTTGTGGTAGTACGTTGCGTATCCTAACCGTCAGCAACTGCTTTGGCATCAGCTGTGACAAAACTTGAAGCTGTACTGACAACTGATGGTATATTATACAACATTGTTTTCCTGTCCAGTATTACAGGAGCACATTCCTTTCTTTCAGTAAATTTCTGATATCGATTCAACTTTGAAATGAGTACTCAGATTATTGTTCAGCTACTCAAAACTAATCCCCTGATGTGCTGCTTGTGGTCGATAACCGCTTACTAGAAAATCAAACCTTGTGGCTATCATTCTGTCTTTTTGATCCATTATTAACCATTACTGTGTGTTTTTCCAGAGTGTCATAGAAGTATGATGGCATCTCTTCAGAGTGAAAAACTGTGCTTCATGTATGAAAATGACTTCTCTTTGCAAAGCAATTATTAACTTTTGTGTGAATTTTAATCTCCTCTGATGTGTTAGCATCAGTTCAGTATTAATTTGAATTTTCTAAATCCGTAGCACACTTCCTTATTAATTTAAATACATCAAATGAACCACCTGGATACATGATTTACTTGAGGCTTCAGGAGAATGAGGAAAACATTTCCCTACATTTATGGACATTAGGCTACGACAATGTTTCCTCTTGCTAAGATAGTTGCTTCAACTTCCAATAGTTACTAAACATCTCTTCTGATTTTGGTCTGACATAAAATGGTGCAGCCCTCTAACCAAACTATTGAAAATATAGGGCGCATTCAAATGGGTGAAGTGCTAAGTGTCTTAGAGGGCGTGACTTCCAGGGTGTTTCCTGGGGCCCTGGCGAGACTGCGCCCTTTATCTAATAGAATATAGAACATACAGTGCAGAAGAAGGCCATTCGGCCCATCAAGTCTGCACTGACCCACTTAAGCCCTCACTTCCACCCTATCCCCATAACCCAATAACCTAGTGTCGCAAATGATTCCCCATGGGCTTCATGGCAGAAATGGCCGCCCGCCCGCTGATACGTCTGGACCGTGCCTACTAGCTCCCCGCTAACAAGGGGTAGCAGCTGATAAACCACTTCCCGCATGCACGTGCCAGTCAGCACGCAGTCATGCCACCGCGGCAATCTGTTCCCCACTTCGGGGATGCCAATTTGGTCAGGCTGCTGGATGCCATGGAAGCAAGGTGGCTCACCCCAAGGAGGTTGGAGGATCAGCCAGAGGGCCGCCAGGGAGGCTGTGGCAGCGCCGTTCAGTTCAGATAGCGTGACCAAGGGCTAATCCAGGAAGAAGACCAATGGCCTCCAGCAGGCTGCACGGTTGAGTTGTGATGCATAAGGCATGCAGCTCATGATGCCCTCTCCTTGTCCCCGCAGGAGACGTTAGCACATAATAGGTGGGAAAAGGCCCAGATGGGCAGCGGGGTGCCGAACAGCAGTCCTCACTCCCTATGAGAAACGGGCCCTGGAGACTGTGAGGTTGAAAGGGGATAGAGCCGTCACTGACAGAAAGATTGGCCTGTGCTGCAGAGGTGAGCATCCACTGTCCCTTCACCCAGATAATCTGTCTCAAGTGAGTTGTGCATGGCGGACAAAATGATCCTTCCCTCTCACTGGCCACATGCACACTCTCTTGCAGGATCTCCACCGTGTGGGGCTTGGCCATCTGGGATGCCCCATGCCCCGCCACCTTCCAAGTGAACACATCAAGAGGAGAGCTCCAAGGATGCCACCATCGATGCATCACAGCTATCACCCCACGCTCAGCCAGCGCAGAGACACACGCCTCGGTGGGCAACATTAGTGGACAGGCTTCTGGGGAACAATCTGATGAGCACCACACAGTTGCTGATGCACTTCAGGTGGAGGAACATCCAAGGGAGGCAGCAGCAGAGATCTGCTGGATCCCAGGACTTAGCTGGATCCTGTTCAGATGCCGAGCCTCTGGACCAGGTCATCCTGAATCTGATGCAGATGCTAGGACACGGACGTGAGATGAAGGAGGGGATGTCAGTGACACTCCGGTGACTGCATACCCGATTGGAGGTGTCCCAAAGGCTACTGGAATGGGAGATAGCGGCAGCAATGCATGGCACTGAGGCCAAAACTGCAACTGTAGTGGAAAGCTTGGAGCACAACATCAGCACCATGAGTGGTGGTGTCCAGGGCATGGCCCAGTCAGTGATGGCCGTCGCTCAGGGCCTCGACAGCATGTGCCAATCACTGGGGGTTATGTTCATGACACAGGAGGACATTGTTGAGGCACTGTGGAGCATGTCCCATGTGCAGGTGGGCATTCCCGAGGCATGCCAGAGCATGCCCCAGTCACTGTGGAGTGTCGCTGAGGGCGTTGACACTGTGGTGCAGGCTTTGGGGAGGCGCCAGGTCCTGCAGGGCCAGATAATGCAGAAGCTTCTGGAGCTCACTCTAGCTGCCACACTGTCCCATGGAGTATCCCAGGGCCCCACGGGCACCGTCCGGTGGGAGGAAATGCTGGAGACCGACCCAGAGCTTTCCTCCAGGGAGGCAATGGGGTCTCTAGTTCTTCCGAGTACCCCCCCTCCTTACGCCGGCATGTCTTGAGGTCAGAGGGCAGAACAGGGCGGCATGACGATGCCAGTATCACCAGTAAGGTGGCTGGCGCCGACCAGGGGCATCAAAGGCCACAAGGTGTGAAAAGCAGGCTGCATCCACCTCCAATGTGCATCCTTGGGACACACCTAGGTGTAGTGGCCGAGCACGGAAGTTTAAGAAGAATCAGCATCATGGAGTGGCCACTCGTTGAGGATGGGGGGTTGGAATCATCTGTAGTTAGGGACAGTTAGGGTTTTGAATGTTCACAACTGAAATATTTTAACTTGTGACATGTAAAGCCTCTGTCACATTATTCTTCATAGTGGGTTGGCTTGCACCATTACCCTCTGCTACTCCCATTGCCTGCCCCCCAAGCCGAGATCAGGAACGTCCGATACAGACCACGTGCAGGTGATGGGTGTGAGCGTGCTGTCAGCAGAAAGATAGGAGTCGGACTATGGCATAGACTGAGGAGCACGAGAGCTTACCTCACAGTGGGTTATCATCACCCTCCTCTGCACACGCACCCCCGGCCACAGCAGGGACCGCTAGACCCCGGACCCCTGCTGGGAACATTCGGGGGACCGTGCACAGGTACCTTCCTCTGGTCAACACACACCGTCTGGTTGTGGGATATCCCCAGTGCTGAAGCTTGAGTGTTTGATTGTTGGCTGCTGCCTCTATGGTGCCGATCCTTCCAGGATTCAGGAAGATTGTCCAGGCCTTGCAGTTTAATAGGAATGCTCGGCAATAACACTTGTCTGAGTCATGACACACGTACCCAAGAGAATCCACTTGAGAATATTCTGTTTTTAAATAGTCAACAGTGACAAAAATTTGAAAATCAACTACGTAACATTCCACATATCACACTAACCATTAAACAAGGAAACGTCACTGGTCCATATTGGTACCAATACAAAGCTATACCACCTAGACCTGAGATGAGGAGGAATTTTGTCACTCAGAGGATGGTGATTGTTTGGAATTCGCTACCCAAAAGAACTGTGGAGGCTCGGTCACTCAATATATTCAAAACAGAGCTCTCTAGATATCAAAACTATCAAGGGATATGGGGATAATGCAGGAAAATTATGTTTTAGATAGATCAGCTGTGATGTTTTGGAATGGCGGAGCAGGCTCGAGGGGCCAAATGGCCTTTTCCTGCTCCTATTTCCTATGTTCCTATTATTACCACACATCATTGTATAAACATTTTAACTGTTAGGACAACAAAGGTCTCTTGACCATTTAGACTTATCCCTCACTGGAGATGAGAAATCGAATAGTTCTAACATCTTTCATCATATATTGCCCTTTCAGCAGTGGGAATACCTAACTTTTTTAAGTTCCGTTTTTCCTTCTGTTTACTGTGAACACTGCCTCAAACCCACTCAGATTGTTTTCATTGTGTGGGCAATACTGTTTGAAGCTGCACATTTCTGCAGTATTATTGTTACAGGGTCATGATTTACAATGGGTATAATCTCCATCATAAATGTTAATTTAAAATTAACGCTCACTTATAAAAAGTAAAGCAACAAAGTGCAGTACATTAATTAAGAGAATGCCAGGTTGACTGCAGAAGTTATTTTCCCAACAGCATAATCAGTATGTGGTGATGACTGCACAACCATCAAACTGTCTACGCCTACTCATTACTCAGCAATAACCTGCTCACGGATGCTCAGTTTGGGTTCCGCCAGGGTCACTCAGCCCCTGACCTCATTACAGCCTTTGTTCAAACATGGACAAAAGAGCTGAATGCCAGAGGTGAGGTGAGAGTGACTGCCTTTGACAACAAGACTGAGTATGGCATCAAGGAGCCCTAGCTAAACTAGAGTCAATGGGAATCAGGGGGAAAACTCTCCGCTGGTTGGAGTCATACCTGGTACAAAGGAAGATGGTTGTGGTGATTGGCGGTCAATCATCTCAGCTCCAGGACATCACTGCAGCAGTTCCTCAGGGTAGTGTCCAAGGGCCAACCATCTTCAGCTGCTTCATCAATGACCTCCTTCCATCATAAGGTCAGAAGTGGGCATGTTTGCAAATGACTGCACAATGTTCAGCACCATTCACGACGACTCAGATAATGAAGCAGTCCATGTCCAAATGTAGCAAGACCTAGACAAAATCCAGGATTGGGCTGACAAGTGGCAAGTTACATTTGCGCCACACAAGTGCCAGGCAATGACCATCTCCGACAAGAGAGGATCTAACCATCGCCTCTTGACATTCAATGGCATTACCATCGCTGAATCTACCGCAATCAACATCCTGGGGGGGGGTCACCATTGATCAGAAACTGAGCTGGACTGAGGCTACCAGGGCAGGTCATAGGCTAGGAATCCTACAGTGATTAACTCACTTCCTGACCATCCAAAGCATGTCCACTATCGACAAGGCACAAGTGAGGAGTGTGATGGAATACTCTCCACTTGCCTGGATGAGTGCAGCTTCAACAAGACTCAAGAAGCTCAACACCATCCAGGACAAAGCAGCCCGCTTGATTGCTGCCCCTTCCACATGTTCTGCGCATGTCCAAAGCTTAAGGGATTTTGACAGAGGTTTTCGGACGTCATGTCCACGGTGTTAAAAACAAGAGTGGCGCTGAGTCCAGAAGTGGCGATTTTCAGGCTGTCAGAAGATCCGGGAATCCAGGAACAAAAAGAGGCAGATGTTCTGGCCTTTGCGTCCCTGGTAGCCCGGAGACGGATAGTATTAGCTCAGAGGGACTCAAAGCCCTCGAAGTCGGAGACCTGGCTATTGGACATGGCAAGCTTTCTCCGTTTGTAGAAAATCAAGTTCGCCTTGAGAGGGTCACTGTTTGGGTTCTCCCGGAGGTGGCAACCATTCGTCGACTTCTTTGCGGGAAATTAATCGCCAGCAGATGGGGGGGGGGTAGTAGTTCAGATTAGGGTAGGGGTTCAATAAGGGTGGGACCTGTACGAGAGGTAAATGGCTTTTGCACTATGTTTATAGTTTCACGTATATTGTTTATTTTGTTGTTACTATACCAAAAATACCTCAATCAAATGTTTATTTAAAAAAATAATATTGGGACACACTCCCAAATAGAATAAAATTGTGAATAGAATTGAGGTTTAAGAGAATAGAACATACAGTGCAGAAGGAGGCCATTCAGCCCATCGAGTCTGCACCGACCCACTTAAGCCCTCACTTCACCCTATCCCCGTAACCCAATAACCCCTCCTTACCTTTTTTGTGGACACTTAAAGGCAATTTACCACGACCAATCCACCTAACCTGCACGTCTTTGGACTGTGGGAGGAAATCGGAGCACCCGGAGGAAACCAACACAGACACGGAGAGAATGTGCAGACTCCACACAGACAGTGACCCAATCGAACCAGGGACCCTGGCGCTGTGAAGCCACTGTGCTAGCCACTGTGTGACCGTGCTGCCCATCATTTAAATGTTCAAAATAATTTGACAGGCTTGTGTGCTGCTTTTATTCTGCTGAATTGATGCCCAGAAAGATTGGTTGACGGAGCAAGACTTCAATGTCCCGCTTCTCCAGCTGTGGCTCATCCAACATTTGCCCACTCCACCAAGGAAATGGTGGGAATTATGGAACAGATTTGAATTGTGTGAAGTAATGATGTATTTTTGCATCCAGCCCATTTCTGTGTAGGTGGTGCTTGTGACCGCCAACTTCCATGTTTCTCTCCGTTAATTTTCTATTATCTGACCTACCCCCCTGTTATAACCCTGCATGGACTAATCCAGCTGGAGACTGGGTTGTGAGTTCACCAGCACTAGTGGAACAGGTCATCCCCAGCTGGATGAGTCCCATGCAGTGTTATAACATCCCAATACTTTCTGAGTTTTTGTTTGAGCTGGAAACAAAACATCGTAGAAAAGATGTAAATGTATCTGTAGGAATTTGTCAGAGTAAAGTACCACAGGATGGTATTTCTTGAAGTATGCTTAGCACAATCTTGGAAGAAATAGTTTCTTGAGAGGCAGCACGATAGGCCTTGGCGTATTAAAGTGGAATTTTGTTATTGGAATGGTGCAATCTGGCATTTGGTCAGAAGATTAATTTGTCTTGTGATGTCATTAACATGTCAAGTTTGAAATCCACTTAAACCAACTCAATCTAGAAATTTGTCATTGAACACATGCCAGCTCGGACTCTCTGCAATGCAGCAAATTCCCTTCAATAAGCAACCTTCAGTAACTGTTGGAGGACGTACTGTGATGAAATAGGTATTGGCTTGCCCGCTACCTCAGAAGCTCTGGGTGCGATTTACTGGCCACGTCGCACTCGCGCTTGAGTGTGACGCGGCTGTTAGATCGTGGGAGAGATCAAAATCGGTAACCGTACTGGGCGATCAGTCTGTGATCTAAACCACCGGCTCCTATTGGCCAGATCAGGATCCCGCAGTGACGCGGTGAGAAACCAATGATCACCAATTAAAGCCAATCCCCATTCCATTAACGGGAATTGCCCCCTACCTAGCGGCCTCCTGTGATCTAACCGCCTCCCCAGCAAGTGGTCACACAGGCGGCGATTAGTACTCCCTTATAAAAACACAAAGCTGGCGGAATGGATGCTGTGGGGATCCAAGGAGGTGAGTAGCCATCTTCAATCCTGGACAGTGAACCCGGGGACCCTCGGGGCAACTTCAGCTCCTGCCTGTCTGTCCCACCGACCACCCATATCCCCCACTGACCATGGTGGCCTCAGGCCGCGGAGCGGAAGGCTATAGCAAATAGGGAATTGGCAATCGTAGTAAAGTGAGCACTTGATACCTCCCAAGTGGATTTCCATGGGTGGGCGTGGCATGTTGCTGATGGGCGTTATTGCCCAGCATCCCAATCTGACCATTAGCCCTGGACACTTTGCTTGAACACTGCGGGAGACAACACCATGAATGCAGGCGCTTACATCAGAATACCCAAGAGCAGGACCTCAGCACTGGGGACATTCCCGCGACCAGAGGGTGGGTGTGTGGACCGGGGAGGGAACCAGCACCTGGTCCAGGTAATGTTACCAGCGGGTATCAGGGATGCAGGGTCTGGGGACCGGTGCCCAAGGGTCCCCGCTGCGGCAGGGGAGGGGGAAGCCATGGGGGATTGGAGAATTCTCGGGTGGGAGCCATCGCTGATTGTCTGTCTCTCACTCTCTCCTGGATCAGCTAGAGGATGGAGGACAGGCGACAGCGGCGAGGGCCTGGTTTGCCCTGGCTCACTTCACATAGGACATTGCTTCATCCGTCATCCCACCCCTCCCCGTTCCCCGCCCCCCACCCCACCCACTATCCTGCTGGGCGTCCACCCCCACATCGTCCCCACCCCCCCCCGAATCGCCCTGTTCCACCCACCCAGGGTCTGTCTTACATCACTTCAGGGTGGCCGGCCTGTATTGGCACAGTCCACGGGTCCATGTCGAGGGAACGAGGGTGATGATAACCCGCTGTGAGCTGAGCACCAGTGCTCCTCACTGTGCCATAGTCTGACTCCTGTCTGTTTGTCAAGTGCGAACTAGTGCCCATCACCTGCCCATGGTTTGCCCTGGGTGGGTAGGGAGGGGGGCAGATGCAGGATGACTGTATCGGGGGGGGGGGGGGGGGGGGCAGGAGGAGGAGGGGGGAATGCGGGGCAGGGCTTGGAGCTCGGCCTGCATTGAGGAATAATGTGCCAGAAGCTTCACATGTCTCGGGTGCAACGTGTTTTATTGTTGTAGAGTAGTGACCCCCGACTGCCCCTAGTCCCCAATATTGCCCACCCTCCTTGCCCACCCCCACCTCCTCACCCCCCTCCTCCACCCCAGTGTCATCTCAGTCAGCCTCTAAGTGCTTAACCTTCTGTGCTCTGCTACTACACCGAGGTGTTTCTCCAGAATGCACAGCAGAGGTGGAGGCATCCTGCTGCTTACCACGTCCCTTGGCCTTTGATGCCCCTGGCGGAAGTCCTCTGGGGGCCCTGGGGCTGGAGGGCCCCGTCCCACTTGATGGCGGAACATGCCCTGCCGTGCCACCATGTTCCAGATGGGAGCTGGGGAGGGTCTCGGGGTGCTGGTGGTCACCTCGGGTTGGAGGCTCAGCCAGACTGATTTTCCAGGGGCCCTTGTGTCATCTGGCTCTGCCATGTCTGCGCCATGGTGTCAACACCCTCCGCAATGCCCCTATGTGAGTGGGCTATGTGTGCAGTGCCTCGCCAATGTGGGCAGCACAGTAGCATGGTGGTTAGCATAAATGCTTCACAGCTCCAGGGTCCCAGGTTCGGTTCCCGGCTGGGTCACTGTCTGTGCGGAGTCTGCACGTCCTCCCCGTGTGTGCGTGGGTTTCCTCCGGGTGCTCCGGTTTCCTCCCACAGTCCAAAGATGTGCGGGTTAGGTGGATTGGCCATGCTAAATTGCCCGTAGTGTCCTAAAAAGTAAGGTTAAGGGGGGGGGTTGTTGGGTTACGGGTATAGGGTGGATACGTGGGGTTTGAGTAGGGTGATCATTGCTCGGCACAAAATTGAGGGCCGAAGGGCCTGTTCTGTGCTGTACTGTTCTATGTTCTAATGTCTACTTGAATCTGGGGCATGGTCCTCATCGACTGGGACATGCTCTGGAGTGCCTCAGCAATGCCCACCTGAGTCTGGGACATGTTTCACATTGCCTTGGCAAAGCCCACCTAAGATTGGGACATGCTCCGCAATACCCCATGAAGGTCCATCTGAGACTGGGACATGCTCCATGGTGCCTCAGAAAGGTGCACCTGTATAAGGGATACGTCCCCAGCACCTGGGACATGCTGCCGAGGCGCTCAGCCATGTCTGTCACTGACTGAGCCACGCCTTGGACACCATCACTCGTGGTGCTGATGTTATGTTGGCTCTCCACTGTGGTCGCCACTCTAGCAGTGATGGCCCCAGTGCCGCACCTTACCAATGTCATCTCCTGCACCCTCAGCCTTTGGGACTCCTCCAATCGGCTGTGGACCTGCTAGAGTGTCACTCTGAATCTCATGGCCGCACCCCATCATTTGCATCAGCTCCAGGTCAACCTGGTCCAGAGGTTCAGCATCTGTCTGGGATCGAGCTGGGTCCTACAATCCAGCAGACCGCCGACTTCTGTCACATCTGGATGTTCCAGAATGTACCCCGGAAGCCGATCCATTGTCCACTGCTTTAACCCACAGAGGTGTGTGTCTCTGCACTGATGGAGGATGGGGATGACAGCCATGATGCAACTATTATGGTGGCATCTCCGGAGCCTCCTCCGAGGTGTTCGCTTGTAAGGCATAGGTGGGAGAGGGGGGACCATCCCGGATGGGCCGGCGCCATCGGATGTAGATCTTTTCTTTTAAACCCAATTCATTTTTTCCAATTAAGGGGCAATTTAGCGTGGCGAATCCACCTACCCTGCACATCTTTGGGTTGTGGGGGCGAAACCCACGCAGACACGGGGAGAATGTGCAAACTCCACACGGACAGTGACACAGAGCCGGGATCGAACCTGGGACCTCGGCGCCGTGAGGCAGCTGTGCTAACAAACTGCGTCACTATCGATGTAGATCTTGTGGGAGAATGGAAATGTGATCAGCGAAGGGAAGGATCAACATGTAGGCATGAACAACTGACGTGTGACCGGTCATCTGGGTGGGGTCCGGTGGTTACCCACCTCTGTGGCACAGACCAATCTCGACATCGGTGTCCAATCTGTCCTTGGCCACCCCACAACCTCCAGGACCCGTTCCTCATACTGGGTGAGGACTCTGATGTCTGGCACCCCGCTGTCCGTCTGGACCCTCTCCCATCTGTTATTGGCCAGCTTCTCTTGTGGGGACACAGAGAGGGCATTGTGTGCCAAACGCTTCATGCATCAGAAGGGTGGGGGGGAGAATAGATGAAGAGAGGGCATGGGGGCTGGCGTAGGCATCACTGTTTTGCATGGGTGGCGTGGGAGGTTGTATGGTGGTGGGTGGGGCAGGATGGGGCAGTGCCAGGTGCATGATCATCGGGGCTGGGGAGTGACAGGTGAGAATGGTGCAGTGGGCTGATGCCAACTCACCTGTGCGGACCGGGAGAGGTGGTTTAGCTTTTTGCAGCACTGTGTGGCAGTCCTCCTTGTGACATTCCTCGCACGGACAGCCACTGCCACTTCCTCCCGGGTGGCACTGGCTGCCCTGTGCTGACCCGCCGAGCCTTTCGGTGGAACAGGGTGTCCCGGCTCGACTCCAATGCGTCCAACATTCTGGCCAGGTCTGCATCTCGGAATCTTGGTGGCACGGCTGCAAGCTGTGTGGGGCTTGCCCTGTGGATCAGTTTAAAGTGCTGCTCCCCCTCGTTAGCGGGGCAGGTGGGGGGGATACCGATGACGGTCTCGCTGGATCGGCAGTTGGGAAACTCCTGGCGGTTCCCGCTTGCCACCACCGAAGTGCATTCGGTTAGATCGCACCCTCTGTGCTCAAGTCTCAGTCCAGGACTGAACGGTCAAGGAAAGTGAGCTAATAACGTGACCAAACAGGTTGCGGATCAACTTGTAAATCTTTCCGACATATGTCAGGCAGTAAGAGTGGGAGAGATTCCGGCTCAGCCGTGCGAGGGAAAGAAATCGGAGTTTCTATCCATGGCTCCAACCTACAACATGCATGTAAAAGTGTAGGTTGTCACAGCAACTCAGATTGGTGGACTTGGCGTCAGTCGACTCAGTTCAGCTGGACTGCTGGTTTGGATCAAATTGGTGCCAACAGCATGGAAATCCATCCCCTTCCTGTCTAGGGTGGATTTGGGACCCACCCCCTTGCTCTACCTTTGGTGTAGGCTGTGGCACTGTGGGTCAGGCCTACCTTTGGGCAGTGAACTCAAGAAAAGGTAACTGTCACTCTTGCATGCAAGGCATCTATCCGCCATGCTGGTCTGACAGCAAACATGTGAGTGAAGGACAGCACGGTGGCGCAGTGGTAGCACTGCAGTCTCACGGCACCGAGGTCCCAGGTTTGATCCCGGCTCTGGGTCACTGTCCGTGTGGAGTTTGCACATTCTCCCCGTGTTTGCATGGGTTTCACCCCCACAACCCAAAGATGTGCGAGGTAGGTGGATTGAATACGCTAAATTGCCCCTTAATTGAAAAAAAATAATTGGGTACTCTAAATTTCATGAAATGTGAGTGAAATGTGAGTGAAACGTTGTGGGACATACATTAGTCAGTTCATGTTGCAGAACCACAGCCAAACTTACAAATGTATCGATGAGGCATTGAAGGCAATGTGGTGGTATGATTAACATAGCTGCCTGCCATTGGTGTAGAACACCGGCTTACCACTGGCCCTGGTCGGTCATGTGCCTCTCGACCGATTGGTTGAGACCAGTCATGTGACGGCTCCCCGATTGGTCGAGAGGCTGAGTTAACCCCGCCTCCAGGGTGAGGTATAAATACCCAGCACGGCCTGCGGTCGGCCATTTACTGTAGTCGACCGCAGGGCTAACATCTAGCTTATTAAAGCCTACTTTTGTACAGCAACTCGTCTCGCGTTCAATTGATGGTTCATCAGGCAAATCATACACTTAATTTTGCACCATGCCAAGTATTGAGGGGTACCTTGAGGTGAATGATACGGGGGAGGTTCAGGTGGGGATGGTCTGGGAAGCCCTGAAGGCAGTAATTCGTGGGGAGCTGATATCCATCCGGGCACACAGGGAGAGGAGCGAGAGGAGTGAGAGGGATAGACTGGTGGGAAAGATGCTGGAGGTGGACAGGAGGTATGCAGAGGCACCAGAGGAGGGACTGTTGGGGGAGAGGCGCAGCCTGCAGGCTAAATTTGATTTGCTGACCACTAGAAAGGCGGAGGCACAATGGAGGAAGGCACAAGGGACAGTGTACGAACATGGTGAAAAGGCGAGTAGGATGCTGGCTCATCAGCTCCGTAAGCGGGATGCGGCTAAGGAGATTGGTGGAGTGAGAGACAAGAGTGGGAATGTGGTGCGGAAGGGGGTAGAGGTGAATGAGGTCTTCAAGGACTTTTACGGGGAACTGTACCGGTCGGAGCCAACGGGGGAGAGGAGGGGAATGGAGAGGTTCCTTGACAGGCTTTCTTTCCCGAAGGTGCAGGAGGAGAAGGTGGAGGGGCTGGGTGCGCCGATTGAGCTGGAGGAGCTAGTTAAGGGGATCGGGCAGATGCAGTCAGGGAAGGCACCGGGGCCGGATGGGTTCCCGGTGGAGTTTTATAAAAAGTTTGTGGATCTAGTGGGCCCCTTGCTGGTGCGGACACTCAACGAAGCGTGGGAAGGGGGGACTTTGCCCCCGACGATGTCACGGGTGCTGATCTCGTTAATTTTAAAGAAGGACAAGGACCCCCAGCAGTGTGGTTCATACAGGCCCATATCTCTCCTCAACGTGGATGCTAAGGTGCTGGCAAAAATCCTGGCCACCAGGATAGAGGAGTGTGTGCCAGGTGTTGTACACGAGGAACAGACAGGTTTTGTTAAGGGAAGGCAGCTGAACACGAATGTGCGGAGGTTGTTGAATGTCATCATGATGCCGGCGATTGAGGGGGAGGCAGAGATAGTGGTGGCGCTGGATGCGGAGAAGGCCATCAATAGAGTGGAGTGGGGGTACCTATGGGAGGTGTTAGGGAGGTTTGGATTTGGTGAAGGGTTCATTAGATGGGTAAGGCTGCTATACAAGGCCCCGATGGCGTGCGTGGCCACGAATAGGAGGAGATCGGAGTACTTCCGGCTTTACCGAGGGACCAGGCAGGGTTGCCCCCTGTCTCCCTTGTTGTTTGCACTGGCAATCGAGCCGCTGGCGATGGCATTGAGAGATTCAGAGAGGTGGAGAGGCTTGGTGCGAGGTGGAGAGGAAGATAGGGTGTCGTTGTATGCCGACGACCTGTTACTGTATGTGGCGGACCCGGTGGGAGGGATGCCGGGAGTGATGGAATTACTAGCCGAGTTTGGGACCTTCTCAGGTTATAAATTAAACTTAGGCAAGAGCGAGGTGTTTGTGGTGCACCCTGGAGACCAGGAGGAAGGAATTGGTAGGCTCCCGCTTAGGCGGGCAGGGGAGAGCTTTAGGTACCTGGGGGTGCAAGTGGCCAGGGACTGGGGGACTCTCCACAAGCATAACTTTACCAGACTGGTAGATCAGATGGAGGAGGAGTTCAGGAGGTGGGACATGCTGCCATTGTCGTTGGCGGGGAGGGTGCAGTCCGTCAAAATGACAGTGCTTCCGAGGTTCTTGTTCCTTTTTCAGTGCCTGCCCATATTTATCCCCAGGGCCTTCTTTAGGAGAGTGACCGGCAGTATTCTATGCTTTGTGTGGGCACATGGGACTCCGAGAGTGAGGAGGGTGTTCCTGGAGCGAGGAAGGGATAGAGGCGGGCTGGCGCTGCCCAACCTTCTTGGGTACTATTGGGCAGCCCATGTGTCAATGGTGCGTAAATGGGTGATGGAGGGGGGAGGGGCGGCGTGGAAAAGAATGGAGATGGCGTCATGTAGAGGTACGAGCCTGGGTGCCATGGTAACGGCACTGTTGCCACTCTCCCTAAGAGGTTTACCATGAGCCCGGTGGTGGCGGCGACCCTAAGAATCTGGGGACAGTGGAGACGGCATCGGGGGGAAACAGGGGGCTCGATGGAGGCTCCACTGGGTGGCAACCATCGGTTCATCCCGGGGAACACGGATGGGGGATTCAGGGGGTGGCAAAGGGCGGGCATCAGCAAATTGAGGGACCTGTTTATTGGCGGGAGGTTTACGGGCCTGGGGGAACTGGAAGATAAATTTGGCCTTCCCCAGGGGAACATGTTCAGATACCTGCAGGTAAAGGCGCTCGCTAGGCGACAGGTAGAGGGATTCCCTTTGCTGCCCTCGCAGGGGACGATGGACAGAATGCTTTCGGGGGTGAGGGTAGGAGAGGGGAAGGTGTCTGACATCTATAAGGTAATGCAGGAGGTGGAGGAGTCGTCAGTGGAGGAGCTGAAGGCTAAATGGGAGGAGGAACTCGGGGAGCAGATAGAGGACGGGACTTGGGCGGAGGCCTTGGAGAGAGTCAACTCTTCCTCCTCATGTGCGAGGCTTAGTCTCATCCAATATAAGGTGCTGCACCGGGCCCACATGTCCGGGACTAGGATGAGTAGGTTCTTCGGGGGTGAGGACAGGTGCACCAGATGTTCGGGGAGTCCTGCGAACCACGCCCATATGTTCTGGGCATGCCCAGCACTGGAAGAATTCTGGAAGGGGGTGGCGGGGACGGTGTCGAGGGTGGTTGGATCCAGGGTCAAACCAGGGTGGGGACTCGCGATTTTTGGAGTTGCGGTAGAACCGGGAGTGCAGGAGGCGAAAGAGGCCGGTGTCCTGGCCTTTGCGTCCCTAGTAGCCCGTCGAAGGATTCTGTTACAATGGAAGGATGCAAGGCCCCCAAGCGTGGAGACCTGGATCAGTGACATGGCGGGATTTATAAAATTGGAAAAGGTCAAATTTGCCCTGAGAGGATCAATACAAGGGTTCTATAAACAATGGCAGCCTTTTCTGGACTTCCTGGCTCAGAGATAGGTAACTGGGTCAATAGCAGCAGCAACCCCGGTGGGGGGGGGGGGGGGGGGGGGGGGGGGCGGGGGGGGGGGATGCATTATTGTAGTGTTTATTCTGTAATTTTATAGTGTGTTAATTTGCGTTGTTGTTAAAATGCTGGGTTGTTCATGGGGATGGGGCGAATGTATATGATTGTTAATATTATTGTTATTTTCAGTATTTTACTAAGGTGTGTCAATATTGTATAAAATCAAAATTTCTCAATAAAAATTATTTTTTAAAAAAATAAAAATTTTGCACCATGCTTTAATTTGAACTTCTAACATAGCTATATGGGTATGGTTGTTGTCATAACCCCCATGAGGCCCACAAGGAAACCATTATCGATCTCCCCATGGGACTCGTGGAGTACGAGCTTCCTAGGTAGGGGGCAGAGGCCCACCAGCTGAGGTTCGTTAAACCAATTATAAAAGCCAGCCCGATCAGGGACCGGCATATTGGTTGTCTCAACAGGGACTGTGATTATAGATAGTTACTGCAATGGACAGGTTACTGTTAAAAGTAAAATAAATCTTTTCCTTCCTTCCGCTGGCTTCCTTGGCCATCAAAGTTGTCAAGTAAAACCTAGTAAAGGCTGAGATATTGTGACAAACGTAGATCATGATTGTGCCTACAATGGTCAATGCCTTGTTGATATTATATGAACAAGTTCTCAGTGCTTAATCCGATGAAGGTATTAGTTATGTTACTAATAAAGTTATGTTATTAATAATGTTAAGTTATCTTTGTTAGTCTTTGCACCTGTGATGAATCTGGCAAATGGGAATTAATTTCACCTTATTTAGTGTCATGCTGTCTTGTAATTTTGATAGGGTTGGCTTGTATAAAGATTAATTAAAGGTCATGTGAGACAGTGCAGCAACCAGCTAAACCAGGGGCTGTTTAGCACAGGGCTAAATCACTGGCTTTGAAAGCAGACCAAGCAGGCCAGCAGCACGGTTCGATTCCCGTAATAGCCTCCCCGAACAGGCGCCGGAATGTGGCGACTAGGGACTTTTCACAGTAACTTCATTTGAAGCCTACTCGTGACAATAAGCAATTTTAATTTCATTTGCACATATTATAAAAGTGGTAGATTTCAATTCAATTTTCTGAAGTGTAGTTTGTGAAGAAGACGAAAACATTCAGTTGACACTTGATTTCCTATTGGGATTTTGGACATACTGCTTGTTGAAGGGTTTTACAGAATTCAGTGTACCACAAGCAGCAGCCACTTTCCTCAAGGTATTGCAGAATAACCAAATAACCAAGACCAGTTATTTTGCCACGTTTGCCAAAAAATGTTTAACAGCGGTGTGATAAAAGTAGGAAATTGTTATATATTATGTTTTATATTTGTTGCAGCAATGTTATTATCTTGTTTAAGATACATACAAGCAGTATGTCTGCAAAGGCTATGTTTAAGGGGCCATAAAGGTGAAAGAATTATTGTTTCTAACCATTTACTTGTTCACAGATAGACGGCTAAACATTGTTCTGATTTTCGGGGATCCCTCCTGGGGTGCAGGTGATTTATGAGGGACAGTGCTGGATTAACAGGTCATGGGATGGTTTAGTGGGAGGAGATGGAAGAATGCCTTATGATGTAATTAAGAGTGGAGCCAGGTTTGTCCGTAGCTTGCAGTTTGCCATAGGATTCTAGTCTGACGAGACTGAAGTTGTTTTCAGCTGGCTCCTATATGGTTCTCTCCAAAGTCTTTGCACAGAGAACCTGACTGTTAACTTTATTTATAAATGGTCTATAATCTTTATTGGTTTTGTTAATTGGAATATATATATAGTTGTAGGTGTAGGGAGCAAGTTAAAATTTTTCCTTTTAGTTAAGAATTGTTTTAACTGTTAACTGTAAAGCTGTTACTTTGTTGCTAATGTGATTGATTCTTTGTCGAAACTAAAGTTTTTTTTTTACATACAAGATACCGATTGGTCAGTGTTATCACTCCTATGGAGAAGTACTCTTCACAGTTTTACAAATTGCAAATTGCTGGGTTATCGTTTGGGATCATAACAATGGCAAATAGAGCCGAGATAAACTGTCAAACAGAAATTGAGTTATTTTCAGGATTTCTAACGGCCTGCAGTGAGGTCTTGTGGTTCAGGGTGTAGGGTCCCTGCCTCCGAGTCTGAAGCTCTGGTTTTAAGTCCCACTTCAAGGCATGATGGTGATGGAAGGTGTGTTCATAATATGGTGAAACAAGTTGATTAACAGCCTGTAAATGTTTTTTAAATGCCCATAGCAGGTGGTAGGAATGGGAGAGTCGCCTGGTCAGCCATACTTGATGTGGAGTGCCCTCCCCCCTTGCAATGATTGGGCCACATTAGTGGCCTTCATTTCTCTCAGTGGGCCACAAGATTGAAATCAGGCTTTCTCACATGCCATGACCCCATGAATAAGATTAAATGCATTTAATGCACCCTGAGAATTTCACAATGACTTATATTAAATGTTTAATCATTTAAATATTAATACAACTATCATCAACTTCAAATGGTAAAAACAAAATAAATATTTACACTTTGACTGTGAGAACCTCTGTGTCTAATGTTGTGTAACAATCAGCACACACCTCACTTCAGGTGCCCTTGCTTTACATGCATATCACTTCATGTTATACCGGTAGGAAAAAAAACTGTGCAAACAGGAATCAGGGGAGTGTGTCAAACCTGTGCATGGACAGTGGTCACCAAAATGTCTTGTGGGCCACACTCAGAAACCTGATGGGCTGTGTGTGGCCCCTTGGGACACAGGCTGCCCACCACTGCTGCAACCTCTGGCGACAAGCTGGTGACCTGTGCCAGGAAAAACAAGACATGGAAATAGACATAAGCACATGCACTATCTGCCTGATGTGCTAGAGCATTGGAGAGCACCAAGGAAGGAAAGGCCCTGATAAAGTACTTTAGAAAATGGAAGCTCTTAATTCCAGGATCCTGAAGGAAAATTTCTACCTTTCAGAGATATTGATTTGGGATTTAAAACATTATCAAATCAAGGCCTCTATAGCCCCAAGGGGAGAAGACCATGCCCAGGCAGGGCCCAGTGTCCAGTGGCCAGCCTGTGCCAACCTACCAGTGCCAGCCTGGCCATCCCGGCTTGTGCTGACCTGGAAGTGCCAGTCTGTGCTGACCTGGAAGTGCCAGTCTGTCCATGCCAGCCTGTGCTGACCTGGAAGTGCCAGTCTGTGCTGACGTGGCAATGCCAACCTGTACTAGAGCAGTTCCAGGGATGGGACTTCTGGGGAGCTCAATTGGGTAAGAGTTACCATTGTGCGGTGGAAGGGCCTTTTGATACAAAAGGCAGGGGTGAGTCCACGTTTGCTTGGCTGGTTTGCCCCACAGCTATTTTGCAGCCATCAAGCTGTTAAACTTTTTTTTCCTTTTTCTTTTGTGCATCATTGGCAAGGCCAGTTTTTGTTATCCACCCCTAGTTACCCTTGAACTGAATATTTGTGGGGCTATTTGAAAGGGCAGTTGAGACTCAACCACATTACTGTGGGTCTGGATTCACGTGGCCATTGCTGGAGCTGCATCCAGTACCCAAAGGCAATTGTTTATGGAACCACATGTAAAGATAAAGAGGGAAGGCAGGTGGGGGTTGCATGCACCAGGACCTGTAATCCTGACAAGGAGTAAAGGGGATGACGGTCCAGGGTTCACAGAGCAACAGGTGAGGGGAATGACAACTGGAGAAGGTATAGAATGGGCACGGCGGGGACTGTAAAGTAGGCACTCCCCCAACCATTCCCAGCCACCAGCCTGAGCAGTGAAAGCTCCCAGGCTGGATGTCTGGCGTAGATTTATCCTGTCCCAGATTACATCCCAGAGTTGGCAGGAGGAGGCCCGTAAGTGGTCATTAAATGGCCTCTTAAATGTGGCTGGGCCTCTCCATGCCTCCACTGCCACTAATACAATTGGAGCGTGGCAGAGGACAGTGGGAATATGTCAGGAACGGTGCACATCTGCGGCGCTGAGGACCCGGGTTTGAATCCCGGACCTGGGTCACTGTCCGTGTGGAGTTGGCGCATGCTCCCCATGTCTGCGTGGGTTTCACCCCCCACGACCTAAAGATGTGCAGGTTAGGTGGATTGGCCACATTAAATTGCCCCTTAATTGGGAAAAAAGTAATTGGGTACTCTAAATTTATTTTTTTAAAAAGGAACAGTGCACATGGCGTGACGTCCAATTTTACAGCCCCACCCTCTCGTCCACACCCCACCTGTCAATTAGGGAGAAATCCCGGCCTAAATAATTTCTCAAACATAAAGTTTTATAATCATCATTTGAAAAAATATTTCTTCCTAGTATGGTCCCTGCCACTTACATCATTCCAGGCAACCATTTATATCAGGATAATGACACTGACCATTTGACATTGCCAAAGGCTTTCAATTACAGACATGCAGTTCACATGAGGCGAAGTGACGACTTTGGGCAGTTCAAGCAGCTGGGCACACAGTCTCTTGCTTCATAATCCTAGTTATTCCTTATTTGCCACCACAAATTCATGGCTGTGATTTACAGTCAGGTTTAACACACCCTCTGACTGAAAGGGGAGCAGTTTGTGTTCCTGTATCAGCAGCTCCATCCCCTCCAGTCCCTGGGGTGCCTCCAGGTTGTCTGCAACTCTTTATGGTGGCTTTCTGAACTCCACATTGTGGGGGAGTTTAACATGTTTATGGGGCTGTTTAATTCCATCTGCAATGCCCTTCATTCCTTGTCACATATTGAACAACAAACAATTAAGTCAGTTTTTTTTCAATTTTGAGGAATGATTCTGATGTAATCGGTGTTGTGGTTTTCTGAACTGACTTATTTAATTAAGCAATGTGGAAATCTCGAGTGCAGCAATGATTAATGGCTGCCTGTGTACTGACTGCAGTTATGGCAAGGTCACAGCATGAGGTGAGGAAATTCTACGTATCAATCCCACATCTTGGTATTTGCCCTGATGTCAGTGAATCTCAGTCAATCTGAAGTTCCATTTCAGTTTGTTGCCACCGCCCTGACACATGAGTAAAAAAATACTAGTGGGTGTAAACCCTGGGGGGATGCCTGCATGGCATGGTTGTCATATTTATTCTTCAAGTTATTTTGTTGTCATATTTATTCTTCGAGTTATTTTATGAGAAAAACACAAGTCTTTCAGCCCACTCTTTCTATTTTTCCCAGAATTTTCAGTGTGCCTTAATTGTTCAGATAAAGTTGAAATGTTTCTCTGCTATCTGAATTTCCTATTTCAAAATTTGCCTTCACATTTGGCCTTGTTAGGCACACAAATCACAACTGAACGCTAACCAATGTCAATTTTAGACTAACCTTCATGCAAAGCTTCTTTGAAACGCTACAGAGAGATAGGTGAGTAATGGGGTGGGGTAGGTGAAAGGGCAAAGTGGGTTAGGATGGCAGGTGTGT
Organism: Scyliorhinus canicula; assembly: GCF_902713615.1. Lineage (NCBI taxonomy): Eukaryota > Metazoa > Chordata > Chondrichthyes > Carcharhiniformes > Scyliorhinidae > Scyliorhinus > Scyliorhinus canicula. The sequence goes on from NC_052156.1 coordinate 29,543,898, forward strand.
GAGGTGGTTAGGTCACTGAGTGGTTCGGTGATGAACTGGGTAGGATGGCAGGTGGGTGAGGTAGTTAGGTGAGTGAGTGGTGCAGTAGGTCAGGTGCTTAGGTGGGGGGGGGGTAGGATGAGAAATGGTAGGGTAGTAGGTAGGCGATTGGGCAGATGGGTCAGTGGGTTGGTCAAGTCCAGTTTGGAGGGGTTATCAGATCTGGGGAAAATTAGGTGAGGTTGGAGGAAGTTGAATGGTGGAGGTTAGTCAGGTTCATTCAGGGGCTAGTCAGTTGGGTTCAGGGGATCAGATAACAGAGTCAAGTGGTGGGGCTGGGTTAGGGGTTGGGAGTCAGGTTGAGAGTGGGGATTGGTCAGGATGAGATGGGGATAGGCAGGTTGGGTGGGTGTGGTGATTGTCCCTTTAAGGGCAACACAGCAGAGTAAAGGTTGCATGACCTCTGTGAGCATTCGGAACTCGAGCGTGTGGAATCACCCCATGGTGAGAGAGACCCTTAGGTAGACAGACATTTTGTGAGCTAGCTACAGCCATGAGGCTGCTGAACAATTCTTGTTACTAAATAATGTGTTCGTTAATGAATTCTGCGAAAGTGCAACTGGCGACAAGGATAAATTGTCCTGACACTGCCTCTGATCTGACACCTGTGAGTATCCTGTTTTAATTGAAGTCTGAAAAAAAGGTACTCACCAGAATGCCTTTCTTGGATGAATAGACCCATTTGACTCCCCCACAGATGACCAGAGACAATATGTCAGTTCCTTAGATATTATTTCCAAGTAAACAGAATAGGGGAAGAGGTTAAAGGCAAAACAATTCGCCTAAGTGTTTGTGGAACTCAGATCTATAATCTTGCTCGCAGTCTTACAGCCCCAAGGGCAGCAGACTCCCAGATCTTGTGGATTTAGTGAAGGCTCAATTGCAACCTCAATAATCAGTCATACTCCAGAGATTCAAATTTAATTTGAGGGGACAGCCCCAGGCGAATTGATGACGACTTAAATTGCTAAATTAAAGCGATTATCGGTGTATTTTGATTTTTGGTGCCACTCTAAATGACATGTTACAGGATAGGTTCGTCTGTGGCGTGAACACCAAATCGTGCTGTTCACCAGTTTGGGAAGTCATGGCGCCAAAACTGTCAAAGCAGCCATGAAGTGGGAAACGTTTTCACCCAGCAACAAACCAAGAAGGTACAGAATAGACGATCAGACAGTAATCCTTAAAGGTGAATGTTACTGATGTGGAAATAACCACACTCCTGAATCATGCCAATTTAAGGAGGATGAATGGGGTTATTGTCACTAAAGAGGACATTTGATAAAGCAGTGCAGAGCTACATCAAGATCACCAAGTAATCAATCAATCAAGATGTTACAAGTAAACAATGTGGAAAAGCCTAACACCAGTGATTCTGGGATTCACTCTCTGTTTAACCTAAAACAGGCAGATAGACCCTACTACTGTATCACGCTAGGTAAATTCGAAGCCTCCGAAGATGAAAATGAATACAGGGGCATCAACCACTGTGATGGTTTTAGTACTTTTAGTACTTCAGTACTACACATATTTCAGTACTTAAGAGAGGGAGTCCAATCATTGAACTTGAAAAGCACTTCTACTAAGTTGAAGATTTATATTGGAGGAGCAATCAAAATAAAAGGCACCACAATGGTACCTGTACGCTTTGGACACAGTCTGCCCAGCTCCCAATGATAATAATGACAGGTGAACAATGACAGCCTGCTTGGCTGCGATTGGCTTAAAGAAAGCAAATTGAATTGAGCCGAGCATTTTGAAATGCAGGAAGGGGGACTGTTCGAAGCAATAAGAAAATATGAGAGCATTTTCTGTGATGAATTAGGCAAAATCAAAGGGCCATACGTTAAGATTTATGTATGCCAGAGGTGACTCACTGATTCTTTAGGGCAAGACTAGTACTATATGCCTTACAAGAGAAATCGGAACAGATTGAGGGAACTGGGCATTATCCAGCCAGTTCAGTTCTTGGAATGGGCAGCCCCTATAGTCTCCTCATTGAAACTGGACAAGACCACCCGCATTTGCAGTGATTATAAGCAGACAGTTAATCAAACCACCAAGCTGGATGAATATCCAATCACTAGAATTGAAGACTTGTATGCATAGCTGGCAGGAAGTCAACCTTACACAAAGCTGGATATAGAATTTTTACATAGAATTTACATAGAATTTACAGTGCAGAAGGAGGCCATTCAGCCCATCGAGTCTGCACCGGCTTCTGGAAAGAGCACCCTACCCAAGGTTAACACCTCTACCCTATCCCCATAACCCAGTAACCCCATCCAACACTAAGGGCAATTTTGGACACTAAGGGCAATTTATCATGGCCAATCCACCTAACCTGCACATCTTTGGACTGTGGGAGGAAACCGGAGCACCCGGAGGAAACCCACGCACACACGGGGAGGATGTGCAGACTCCGCACAGACAGTGACCCAAGCCGGAATCGAACCTAGGACCCTGGAGCTGTGAAGCGATTGTGCTATCCACAATGCTACCATGCTGCCCTAATATGAGTCGCGTGTACCAGGAACTCGGATTAGATGATGTTTCCTGGGACTATGGCATGATAAACCACATAGAGGCCTGTTCCAGTACACGTGCCTGCCTTTTGGTATGTCTTCGACATGTGCAATATTCCAAAGGACAATGGAAAGTCTTCTACAGGGGTTACCATAAATTGAATTATACCTTGATGGTATCCTGAGAACTGGATCGACAGTGGCCGAGCATCTGGCAAATTTAGTTTACCTCAAGGAAAGAGAAGTGCATCTTTCAAACCTCTGAGGTGACCTACCTGAGGAATCTTGTAGCTGCGCAAGGATTACACTCCGTGAAAGACAAGGGCAAGGTGATAAAGGAGGTGCCTGCTCCAGAAAACACAACTGAACTTGAATCGCTTTTGGGGATGGTAAACTATTATGGATGTTTTTTTTTAACCTAACTTAACGATGGTATTGACCCCCTTGCATGTTCTGCTATTGACCTACCTAAAGAACTGGTATTGACCTGCGACACCTCTCCATATGGTGTTGGTGTGGTGTTGTTCAATGTGATGTTCAATGGCTCTAAAAGGAATGTGCCAAGATCTGTCTCCGAGGCTGAAAAGGCCACTCCCAAATCGAGAATGAAGGACTATATTCTTTGGCATCAAGAAATTCCACCAGTACTTATATAGTAGACACTTTACCATAGTTTCTGACCACTACCTGCTCTTTGATCTATCTCTTCAAAGAGGACAGGGCTATCCCGTCGATCGCCTTGGAGAAAATCCAATAAATTCTGAGGGAACATAGACAAACTGGATGCAGGGATGATATTCCCCCTGGCTGGGGCTCCAGAGCAGGGTCGCACAGTTTCAGGATATGGTGTAGACTATTTAGGACTGAGATAAGGGGAACTTTCTTCCTCTATACTGAACCTGTGGAATTTTCTACCACAGAAGTCTGTGGAGGCCAAGTTACTGAATATATTTAAGAAGCAAAGAGACACTTAAGACATCAATGGGCGTAGGAACAGAGTGGAGGGCATTGAGGCAAAGGGTCAGCCATAATCATATTGAACGGCAGAGCAGGCTTGAGGGGCCGAGTGGCCTACTTCTGCTCCTTTTTTCTATCTTTCTATGTACGTGCTATAAGTGATTCAGCCTAATTGATATATACTGATATAATTGTACTGGCATAAAAGTATAGCACTCACAATTATTACTATAACTATTAATGATATCGGAATATTGAAAATTGCAGTGCATTATTAAATGTTAAAGCTTCATTTAAATAGATATTTTCTTTCTGATATATGTACTATATAATTTTCAAACTGGGTCTGCTTAGTTTTAATTGCTTTCTATCATGGAAGGTTAAGCCGTAAACCTAAAGCAATTGGATTAATGCTGTAATGAGAGGTAAATTAAATTTTTTCAACACTCGTCACAAAATGTTAAACAGCCACATTTGGAGTGGAAGGCGAGAATTAATATAAAATCATCTAACATCTGGTCTTAGCTTCATCTCCATTTTACCCCACGGTTAAAAAATTCTGTGTGCGATTTCTATGTCTTCCATAGTTTTCTCAATGTTGTTCTGTTCTAGTTTAAATTTAGTGGGGTCGACAAAACAGGTGCTGAATGGATTATTAGTTGGCGCAGGTTCTAGCTAGCCACCAATTCTCAAAAAACAGTCTGCCCCTTTTAAAAGAAAGCTACCCTGAATCACCGAGGGATGCACCAAACGGAGAGAATATAAATGGAGCTCCAGGGTAAAGAGAAGGCTCTACAATTCACCCAAGACAAAGTACAAAGGTGGGGGGGTGCCATGTTTCCACAAGGAGTCATGTCAAAGGCCCTCTAGGATAGCCCTCTGAAGGGAATGGGAACAGATGGCCAGGGATATCAAGCCCAGAATCTATCTCGCAGAAATGGGAATCGGTGCCGGATTACATTTAATGGCCTCACGTGGATAGGCAAGATCATTGAATACATTGCCGCATGGTATCTCCTACCTATCTCCACCAGCCTCACAACTATGTCCATTGCACCACACCTCCATTACCCAGCCAGCAGCAGCTGACAACGGTGCCTCAAGCCCATCTCTCGATGCCTCCACAGAGCTTTTCAGCGACTGCAGGGGCATCATGCAAACACAGTGCAACACAATCACTGAAACTCTGCTCTCTATCCTGCAGAACAAGACAGCACATTTCAGAACTGGCTGGGGCCAGGCACAGATTCATTCCCAGAGCCCGATAAAGGAGTGTATGATAGGGCCATCGGCAACAGACCTCGTGGCCTCTGCTATTGTTAAGAGCATATAAGATGATGGCATGGTCCTGTCTTATGCCCATTCACAATATTCACCTCCCCCTCCTCCTATATATGGCATGAACTGCAAGCTGCAGATGGCGTGACCATTGACCTCTTGCTTTACACACACCAGCCCCCCAAGCACCTGCCCAAAACACCCCAACTTTTCCCTTCTGATGTTATGCTTTCAGAGACCGAAGAATTGCCACCTGGTCAGCCAGTGCAAACTCTTGATGTTGGATGAGAGCTGCTTAAGTTCTCTGAGGAAGAAACAACGACACTTCATCCGACTCCCACAGCCATCAGCTCAGAGACTGTCACAGCATCTGCATGTCACCAGGTACGTCTGGGCTGCAGCCAGTGCGGGGAAAAGCTAGTTCATCTGCAAGCTGCACAGAGGGCAACATCACAGATGAGTTCTGCTACATTGGATTCCAGTGCATATTTCAATGGGATGGCATACAGAAGAATGCCGATAATGATGTTTTGGTGCATTTGTGGTCCACCTCTTGTCACTAGCAGGGAACATGGTCTAGCTCCTTTGTGGTACCAGGTTGAGATCCAATCCTTGCCACAGTGGAAGTGGTGGCAGCACTAACTTTATACTGTGGCTACTGGGCTGCTGTCAAAGCTTCCAAATCAGCACCGCTGGTAGTGATCCAGGTGGCCCGATATTAACCAGTGCAGTGAAAGTCAGCAACTTTCCAACATCCTAGCTGCAGCCATTGATGTCGCACTACCTAGGAGTTCTACAACAGGCAAAGGTTAACATTAAATAAAAGAAAAATACTGCAGATGCTGGAAGTCTGAAATAAAAACAGAAAATGCTGGATAAACTCCGCATCTGTAAAGAGAGAAATAGAGTCCATATGGTTCTTCTTCAGAACCGAAGAGTAATAGAAATGTAAATAATGATATAGTTGGAGAGGGTGATGGAAAAGGTGGGGCAGAGTAGGAGGACAGGGATAGGCCAGAGCTAAGGAGAGATTAACATAGATGTCATGTACCCAAGACAGAGTGTGTTTGTAAATTCATAAGATGTAGGAGCAGAATTAAGCCATTTCGCCCATCGAACCTGCTCTGCCATTCGATCATGGCTGATCTCATAGACTGATAGAATTTACAGTATAGAAGGAGGCCATTCGGACCATCTGGTCTGCACCGGCCCTTGGAAAGCGCATCCTACCCAAGCCCACACCTCCTCTATCCTATCCCCATAATCCAGCAACCCCACCCAACACTGAGGGCAATTTTGGACACTAAGGGCAATTTAGCATGGCCAATCCACCTAACCTGCACATCTTTGGACTGTGGGAGGAAACCGGAGCACCCGGAGGAAACCCACGCACACACTGGGAGAACGTGAGACTCCGCACAGACAGTGACCCAAGCCAGGAATCGAACCTGGGACCCTGGAGCTGTGAAGCATTTGTGCTAACCACTATGCTACCGTGCTGCCCCTGGCCATCCTGGCCTTAACTCCACCGCCTTGACCGTTCTCCCTTCAGTCCATTACCAATTTAAAATCTGTCTATGAGTTCATGGTGGCATTATATATTATTAAAGACACACACAAGACAGGCACTCAGAGATTGCACAATAGTTCATTTCTGTTTGCAAAATTGGATATGTTTTTGGATGGAAATGACAAAGAAGACTTTTATTCTAAGATGCTGGCCAAGGGGATGATGTCTCAGATGGATGTAAGAATGGACATTGATGACTCCAAGAACAATAGTTTCATGGAATCCAAGGCTTATGGAGAGGGTCTGGAATACATCCTCCCTCTCCAGATTCCTGATGGCAAAGGCTTTGCCCTTATCATTGTCATGTTATAGAGTGGTAAATAAAATGGACTTATTTTCTGTAAAAGGCACAATCATTCATTGGGAATGGGGTAAACATGTGTGTTGTTTTCTTGTTAAGGCGAGGCACAGGAGATCAGTCATACATCGGTATAACAAGGAGCTGGGAAAACTGAGCTGGTCTGGCAGCATCGGGAACGAGAGAAACAACTGCAGTATTTTGCTGACTGTGATTTTATATATTGATATAAAGCTTGAACACATCAGAACTGTGTGCTGTGCTCTGCTCAAAGCAAAAGTAAAACTAAGAGTGGATTACGTGACACATTTTCCTTCTGATGGTGCGATGCCAATATCCCTTAAAAGCATATTACAACAGAGCAGACCCATTTCACCCCAGGACTCCAGGCATTGAGTGCATAACTTGAGCACTCCAATGGTGTTTTCCATGATGTATCTTGTGGCTCCATGTCTCTTGTTGTATGTGTCCTGCCATTGTGCAGTCAGCTGGAGGAGGATCATCATGAATCTCATGTATAAGGGGTAGCCTATTCTCCCTGAGAAACCAGCCTCTGGTTGCCGAGGAAGAGCAAAGACGATGGAAATGATAGACTGAAGCCAACATGGCTGCTTCTCGAATCAGTGGGCATTCTCCAACGAAGCCACAAACTCATCCTACTTCTCCCTACTGGGGGAGAAAAACAATGCATTGTTATGCCCTCATCACCTCCTGGGTGCATCAATAGACGCCGTGCATCTAAATGCAAAAATGTTCAATGCCTTTACGGAAGCACTGTCCTCGTCCTGGTGCACAGTGCCAGGTCAGGTTATTAGAGGAGGCACAGGTCTGTGGCCACCTCTTTGTTGAACCTGAGTCACCTCAATTGGTCCTGTGTGAGATGGATGTAGGAGCTGTGCCCTCAAAAGACCCATGGTTGGCAGGGGCTACCATGGACAGCCATCCTCCTCCCCTTCCTCCCTCTCTGCAGAGTTTCTCCTCACTTCAGCCTTTATTCCATTTCCTGGCCCAGAGACACTACATCCACAGAGCCCATACCTCACGCACAGTTGGGTTACCAAAAGGTATTGTCTCTCCCAAGCACAATGCTTCCACTAATTTTGTTTAAGCAGACGTTTAAAGCACAGTATGTGCAAAAGTTGGTAATTAATCCTTTAAAAATAGTGTTGGTGTGGGGAGTGGGGGAAGGCGCTCTCATGCTGTTAAACATGAAAGCAGTTTCAGCAGTGAGTGGTTAACACAGGCACTCGGTGGACAAATTAGGGAAACAATGTCAAATCAGTTGAAATGGCTCATTGACATTATTTTTGTTGGGGCATATGCCGCGCAGCCACACTCGAATGCGTCCAGCACCCACCGAGCTATGGAGCAGAACTTTGCGGACAATATTCGAGGGGTAATGTATGTAAGCTCAATGGCCACTGAATGTGTGGCCACTGACAGAGGAGCAGGTTTCAGGATGTTCGGGTATTCAGAAAGAGGGCAGACAGTTTCTTGGACATGGCAGTGTAGGAGGTCCAGAGAAGGAGGCATGTCCTGTACCAGGGGTGGGGGGAAGGAATCCAGCTTGCTTTCCTGTCCCATTGTCCTGCAGAAACTGGTGCTGCTTTACCTGGTCTCATGTCCTCCCATTCCTTCTGCAGTCCAAGGAGGATTCTTCGTAAAATGTCCTTGACCAAGCCCTATTGTTCTCCTGGTAACTCCTCTAAGGTAGTCATAGAATCATAGAATTTACAGTGCAGAAGGAGGCCATTCAGCCCATCGAGTCAGCACCGGCTCTTGGAAAGAGCACCCTACCCAAGGTCAGCAACTCCACCCTATCCCCATAACCCAGTAACCCCACCCAACACTAAGGGCAATTTTGGACACTAAGGGCAATTTATCATGGCCAATCCGCCTAACCTGCACATCTTTGGACTGTGGGAGGAAACCGGAGCACCCGGAGGAAACCCACGCACACACGGGGAGGATGTGCAGACTCCGCACAGACAGTGACCCAAGCCGGAATCGAACCTGGGACCCTGGAGCTGTGAAGCGATTGTGCTATCCACAATGCTATCGCGCTGCCCCTGTAGTGTAGCACAGTATTCACTCTTGCAGCAAAATCTTGACAAACTGTCCCAGAAAATCTCCAGATGGGTTTCAAAAATCCTTTACAAACCTCCAGCAGCAAGTGAACATTAGTGGTTATGTTCTGTTAAGGAGTGCTCAAAATCTCTATTAGCAATGACTCGTTTGCTCCGAGGTCAATTGGCCACTTTTAGAAGAGCACTTTAGGTCAATTTCAAGCCACAAAATTGTCATGCAACCTCATTAATGAACACTAGTTTAAGTGGCAATCAGCTGTTGAACAATTCTCGAAGGTAACTGTTCCTAATGCAGAGTTCAACTTCTTTCCCAAGATAGTCTTGTGCATTACCGTGAGCTAAACCAACCTTTCAGCTCAACTCCCCATCGTGACCACCTTGGATTCCCATTTTGCGTCAGAACAAGTTATGGAAAATCACCCCAACAAAACATTTGCGTAGTTACAGATGTATGGCAAGGCTTTATACTATCAACATTTCTCTTTGTGGTTACAATCTGCGAAACCCCAAAAACTGTTGCATAATGTGTTAAAAGTTGACCGGCTTATGTCAATGACGCTATCAAAGTTATGGCTTATGACAATCCATTGGCTAAAATGACACGTGGCAGTTTTATTCAGTTGGCGGCACTCTTACCTCAGAATGTTGTAGATTAAAACCACACTCGTGGTGTTTACGTTGCAGAAGCTGATGAAACACTGCACTTTTGGAAGCATTCTTTCAGGTGATCTGAACAACAAAATCTTGGTCCTGCACTACTGAAATCTATGTGCAGTAAAAGTCTTACAACACCAAGTTAAAGTCCAACCGGTTTGTTTCAAATCACTAGCTTTCGGAGCACTGCTCCTTCCTCAGGTGAATGAAGAGGTAGGTTCCAGAAACATTTCGATAGACAAAGTCAAAGATGCAAGACGATACTCTGAATGCGAGCATTTGCGGGTAATTAAGTCTTTATAGACCTAGAGAGAGGGGTAATCCCAGGCTAAAGTCATGTGAATTGTCTCAAGCCAGGACAGTTGGTAGCATTTTGCAATGCCAGGCCAGAAGATGGGGTGGGGGGGGTGAATGTAATGCGACATGAATCCAAGGTCCCGGTTGAGGCCGTACTCATGTGTGCAGAACTTGGCTTTAAGTTTCTGCCCGGCGATTCTGCGTTGTCGCGCGTCCTAAAGGCCGCCTTGGAGAACGTTGACCCGAAGATCAGAGGCTGAATGCCCTTGACTGCTGAAGTGTTCCCCAACTGGAAGGGAACATTCCTGTCTGGCGATTGTCGCGCAATGTCTGTTCATCCGTTGTCACAGCGTTTGCATGGTCTCGCCAATAAATCACGTTTCGGGGCATCCTTTCCTGCAATATATGAGGTAGTAGAAATCTAAGTAGAACACATATAATGAATATATATTTTCAGCACAAATATATATTAGTGGCTGTTTGAATGTTGTTGCAAAATGAATTATGCCCCCATAGGTGCACATAACAAGGAACAATGAGAATGGTAGAAGATGGCCAAAACCAAGATTTACTCAAGACCTTTCACAAAATTTTGCCACAGCCAAATGTTATATCTGGTAATCTCCCTCGTTGTCTACAATCTCAGTTTCGACCATAGCAAGTGTGGGAGCCATGTAATGCAGTGATGTACAGATAACAACTCCCTGTTTATTCAAGCGGTGAGCTTTGAAAAGAGCAGACGTTTTTCTGCAAATGCGAATAAGAAAATGTCAAGTCCAAAACATCGACCCTTAAGTTAATTAAGTTAGTGCAATATTCGTTATTTATTGTCAAAGACAAGTACGGTGATAAAATTACTTCCGACTCACATTTGTTACAATATTTGAGTCTGTTTCAGTGTTAGAATGCAAACTGAAGTTTTCCTTTAAAACGAAAACTCCAGGAAGACTGAAATTCACTGGAGCCAGCAGTTTATGCCACTTCTCTTAATGACTGCGGCAACGATTCCCGAACTCCAAATGAAAGATCTTTATCTTTCTAGTCATCAATTTAGATAATTAAATATTTTGCACTTGAAAAGTGTCCACTTTGCTCATAAGATGTAAAGCTAAAGAACAGCAAAGAGAAACAAACTTAAGTGTTTCTTTCACTTTCACCAATCCCATTCCGTTAAAAAAAAGGAACAAATTATACTTGAACATTTTCCCGAGTTTCAACATTCGATGGTGAAGTTCCACCATATACCATCAAATCTATTTTTTCTGATATGGTATTCATATTAAAATTTCAACGCTTCTGATCACAGAAAGAGCCCACATTGCCTCATATTTCCTTTCTCTTTCAGGAGCTCTCCTTTTGCTCTATTCTCAGGAGTTTAAATATGTAGTTGCAATGTTCTGTGCTTCACATGTGGAAGAATGCTCCTTTACATCTCTTCGAGGTGCTCAAATTTTGTCCTTCAACCCTTTTGGCTGTGCGTACAGGAGCTCACAGGGCAGTGCTGTTCAGACCTTACTGTGTAAAAGTGGACTGCACTGTTACCATGAGACCATACGACATGGGAACAGTAGTAGGCTATTCAGCCCATCGAGTCTGCTCCACCATTCAATGAGATGATGGGCGGGATTCTCCGGTTCCTCTGCCTCGTGTTTCTCGGCGGCGCGCTGTTCACTGGAGGCGGGATTCTATCTTCCCGCCGCTTGTCAATGGGATTTTCCATGGTAACCACCCCATGCCGCCAGGAAACCCATGGGCGTGGGTGCGCTGCTGGTCGGCAAAGTGAATCACAACGACCAGAAAATTCCAGTCCATGATTCATCTGATGTGCTAACCCTCAACTCCACTTTCCCACCTTATCACTATAATCCTGGATTCTCGTACTGATTTTTTTTTTAGATCTTTCTGCATACTCAGTCAGTTGGTTTCTTTGGTCCTTGTATCTCTATTAGCATGACCAGAAAGGACAATAAATTTAAAAAGTAAAAGTGAAAATTGAATTCGGAAAGAAGAAAATGCAGTGAATGAAAAACGTCAAAAAAAACAGGATCATGATGAAGGAAATGTGGGAGATGCACATGTCAGCCAAGAAAATAAAAGACATACATAGAAACATTCATAGAAAATAGGAGCAGGAGGAGGCCATTCGGCCATACGAGCCTGCTCCGCCATTCCTTATGATCATGGCTGATCATCAAGTTCAATACCTTGATCCTGCCGTCTCCCCCATATCCCTTTAGCTTCGAGTTATATCCTGGGCGGAATTCTCTGAAACTGGGCGAAATTCTCTGAAAATGGGGCTGTGTCCGCATGCCCGCAAGAAAATGGGCGCAAATCGCTCTGGACTTCCTTGGAAAAAGTCCAGAGTGATTCTCCATTTTGAAGGGGGCTTGCAGGGCCCCAGAGTAGTCCATGCAGCTCCGGCTGCCGATATGGGGCCCTGCACTTCCGACCATGGGTCCGCACATATGCACGGAGGCTGCCTGTGGCGGCGGCCCCATGTAATATGGCGGACCCACACAGTGGGCCGCCATATTACATGGCCTCCACAATATTGGCACTCCCCCGGATTGCGCACGCCCGCCGATCGTTGGCCCTCGATTAGAACCCTAGCCATCCTGGATAACCCCCTGGCAACGGACTTCCCCCCCCCCCCTCCCCCAACCTGGGTCTGCAGCCAGCACTCCAAGCTCCCGCTGGGTGGAACCATGAGGGAACCACGCTGGTGGTGGAGAATCGCCGCGAGGGCCTCTTTCAATGGGCCCTGACTGGTGCCGCGTCGACCGCGTGTGCGCGTGACTGCCAGTGATTCTCCGGCCCGCGGAGAATTGTGGGAAGGCGTTGGACCCGATCACAGCTCTGACATCCTATTCTCCACCCCCACACCCAGCGCGATTTTGGCACGGAGGCTCGGAAAATCCCATCCCCTATTCCTTCTTGAAATCACACAATGCTCTGGCCTCAAGACAAGGAATAGAAACTGATACAGATGCATGTAAGTTTTACAGAGAGTTTGGAATATGTGCAGCATTGAAGTGTCAGATGAAAGAAAGGTTTTGAGAGACAACGTCAGAAAAAATATTGAAGAATCATGGACAAATACCAAAAACCATGAGTGGAAGTGTCTGGGACATGGGGCCAAATCTTCCGGTCCTTAGATGATCCGAGGCCAAAGGTACGACCAAGATGCATGTTGGGATCCTGCAAAAGTGCTGACTTTTTGGACCTATGAGGGAATGGCCTGGAAAGCTTCAACTTTTCATGAGCAATTCCTCTGCTGCCTAACACCTTTCGTGATTGACAATTTCATGACATTTACCTGGATAGTGACCCAGGAAATGTTAGACAGATTAACCCTTAGTCGAACTCCTGGGTACCTCCAGGACTGACCCCTCCAATTACCACCCTGACTCCTGATTGGCCCAAGACTCCCAAACTATCCCACTGATGCATCCCACAACCAACTGATTATACCTTCCTGACTTGACCTGGCTATTCCCTAATCCGACCGACTACCCCTCCTGGCCACCTGCATACCTTTGACCCAACGTGACTACTCCTCCAGTTCCAACCCAACCAACTCTGACCCACTTACCAATCACCCACTTAATCACCGTATTCACCTACCCCACTCGCCTACCTACCACCCACCTACCTCATCTACTTACCCACTCACGTCCCTACCCAACCTACCTCACCTACCTATCCACTCACCTACCTACCCACTTATCTACCTCACCCATCTCCACAACCACCCGACCCATTAATTCAATAAATCATTCATCCTCTCACTCATTCATTAATTTTCTCATTATCAATCAAAAACTGGACATTTAAATTTACCACACAGCAGCTATTGCTGTAAAAAGAGAGTATGTCCGGCCCAGAATGTCTTGGAAATGAAGAGCAGAGTGAGGTCGGGAGAATTTTCAAGCTGAACAGCAATCGGGTGATGATTATTGATGCTCTTCATAAGATCCAGAAGGAACATTGCAGGCAAATAGAAAACCAGGTATATAAGCACAAATAATTAGAATGTGAGATAAACAGAGACACAATTACAGGAGAACACAGGGAATATCATTAAATTATAGGTCTGAATTTTCCCACAGGTTGTTGGGAATCTAACTTCGGACCATTTCAAAGTGCTGGCCACCCAGGTGTCTGATGTCTGCCCATTGGTGTTATCTTAAGGGAGACAGCCAATTAGGAGGCCGCCTCCATGGATAGTGGGTGGAACAGTGACATGTGAGGCCCAGTTAGATGACCTGCAACACTGGATGGCTGGTGACCTTACCGGATGCTGCTGTGGAAGAAAAGGGACTGTGAGAGCGCCTCAAAATGGAGGTGCTCTTGCAAAGCCCAGAGATAATTTAAAGTAAAAAAAAGCCCTCCACACAGGGCTGGCTGTTGCAGCTGCTGTGACCTTTATCCTTGTATCTTCTTTATTGGGCCCGGTGAGAGGAAGCTCCGATGTCACCAGGAAGTTGCCACCAAGTCGCTGCCAGGGCTCTGGACTCAATGAGCGGGCAAGGGGTGCTGTCCAATGCTGGGAAAAAGCCAGTAGATTCAGAAAATGGCAACAAAATGGTGCCTTAATGGCACCACGATGGAGGGAGTTGCTGATTCCAGTGACATCCGCCACTGGCAAACATGCCCAGAGGTGGGACTGTGGCAGGGAGCTGTTTGGGAGTGAAACTATCTGAATTTCCCAACTCGCCTGTCTCCAAAGCCATATCTACATGGCTGGGAAGATTCTGTTATTTATTCAATTACTGTTTATTGGACCTGGCTGTGAAAAGATGGATCACCAACAATAGAATTGTGACTACAGTTGAGAATGTAATTTGTTGCCTGTCTACTCCTTTGGGAGGTTCTGAGGTTAAGAAAGGCATTGTATCAGTGCAAGCTTCTTCCTTTTTTTGTCTTATATCCTTTCTTCTTTTTTTTTGCTTTGCACAATTCCACACGAGATTAGTTAATAGTCGTTGATTAATTTATGACTGTTCCTTTTTTTATTTCGGTCTAATCCAATTTCTGGCAGTACAATTCAATCTGTAAGCCTGTGGGCCTGCTGCCCTATTTAAAGAACCATTATCTGGAGGATAAATTTGCAGATTAAAAGTAGCAGTTTTACTTCATAACTTAATCAGGAAACACAAGATGTCCTTGGGTGAATGTTAACTCCTGGAAGGAAGTCGGTGGGACATGCTGCCCTAGAGTCTTGGTTTGGAGGCACCACTAATATTAGCTACTAGGCCTCATTTACATCCTGCCAGCCTTAACAAATTGGTTGCTGGCTGGTAGGCAGCAGGAAAATATCGGCATATCACTTGTTACCACACAGTTGTGGCTGTTGTGTTGTTAAAATGGTATAAAGGCACCAATCGCTTTTGAGGGATTGGGTAAACATGTTTTGGTTCATTTATTTAGACTAGGCACATGAAAACATATAGACTTGGATTGAAAGTTTGAAGTCATCAATAGCAGAGCTGTATGCATGTGTTCTGCTCAAAAACAAAAGCGATACTGAGATTGGATCGCACGACACACTTTCTTCTAGTGGTGTCATGCTGCGATCGATTAACAGCCTATTGCAACAGAGGCTTTTAGCACAATCTTACAGCTCAAGAGTGGAAACCCAGGACAACAGAGGTGAAAACTGTCCTTGGGCCTAGAGGAGCACTCTTGTTTTTTTCTGATCCGACAAATATATCCATTTTGGATCTTCTCATATTCACTGCCAGGTTTTCCTGAGCCTTGATCAGCATGCTGTCATGGGTGAAATCTGCTGTAAGGAAATGGAGGTCTAATAAATTGCTGAATTTTAAATCACATCCTGGCTGGTTTCTGCTGGCTGGAGGGGTTACAATTGTCCCCATTGTTCAACTGATTATTGTAAACCTTGATTTACTTTGTCAAATTATTGGGTTAAACAAGATGTCAGAACTATTATATAAGTACTTTGAACTTGTGAAGTGATTGTGAGAAGAATTTTGTTGTCTCCCTCCAGAAAAGCCGAAACGGTGGGCGGAATTTTCCCATAATTTGTCAGATTGTCAGGCTCTGACTGGGAACCGGTATGTGTCTCTCCAGATGTACTGCTGAGTGTTCAGACCAGATCTTGAGCCACTCTGGCAAGAAAGATGCAGGGGGGTGGGAGGGGTTATGCCATCAATTTGGCAGGACGAAGCTTGATAGAGCTGTCAAGGGCAGCATCTTCAGAGGAGGTCCGGATCAGAATGAGGTTAAACTCCCCCCACCAACCGCCAAGGTATTGGGGGCTCTCCCTCCTCCCCTCCCAACGCAGCATGATTAGTCGTGGCTCCCCCCCGCCCCCCACCCACAACAATTGTGGAGCATCGTCAGCACTTCCCTCAATGCCAGATTCCCCCCCCCCATCACTGTCTGCTCCCCCATCACTGCCCATTGCCCCCATCATTGCCAAGTCCCTCCCTTCAAAGGACTCAGCACTCTCCCTTTCACCCCCCCTACAGGTAATGGGAACATTTCTCCCCCAGCCCTCAATTGGGCTCCCCAAAAGGCTCGCTCTTGGTACTGCCCCCTGACATAGGTTGGGATTGGCAGCTCCAACCCGTGCCCAGGCATGTCCCCCCCACTCCCCCCCCCTCCCCCCCCTCAAGGCTCCCCTTGGTGCCCCCAGTGGGATCCCCTCGATTGTTTCTCGTCTTTCTAAAGCTGTTGTGAATATACAGTGAGGGGGATCATGTGACGGGTAGGCCCTTTAATAATATGCAGACTCATTGAAATGTATTTAAATGAAGTTCCCAGCCTTTCTGGGCGTGAACCTCATTACATCACCGGCAAGTGGAAGGGAAAATCGGGAAAAGGGGTTTCCCCTTCAAAAATCTTGCTTCCTGACTCTTGCGCAGTTTTACGTTCATGCTTGCAATAAACGCTCGCGCAACATTGTCCCAATGATACAAAAGCCTCTGTTAACCCTGTAGAGCAAGCACAATGGACCATCATTTCTTTAGTTCTTTATTACCCTGCATCAGGTTCTGGAAGCTTTTTCAAAGGTAGCAGGTTTCTCATGTTTATAAGATATATTATATATAGGTAGATATAGGTAGGTACAAAGGCCAAATCAGCCATGTGCTGGCTCTTTATTAAAAGATAAATGGGGAATGTGTGGAAAGGAATATCACTGCATAAGCAGAAGAAATCGTCAGATTTTAAAAGTAACTTCAAAGGCTGCAACAAGACATGCAGGAAGCCAAGTACCTCATATGTTCTTATTTGAATAATATTAAACTGCAATATATTTACTTTTAATTATGTACTCTTCTTGCAACCTTGGACACTCTTGAATGTAAGACTTGATATAAGATTGTGGCCTGAGGGGTCAGTGAAAGTGAAGCAATTTGGACATCTTTAAAGCAGCTCAAAATTACGAATTTTGGATTCAAAATAAATAACTAGAATTTCCAACCAGTCTTTTTAATCTGATTGCTTGCAAATCGAAAACCAAACTTGATTACGATATTATCATTCTGATTTTGCCTTCAGTGTGGCATTTAATAGAAAATGGCTAGTCTTCTACTGATCCTTGTAACTTTGAGAGTTTTCCTCATGGCTTAGTTGGTAAACACGTTTAGTTGGCACGATTTACTGACCTCGTCGCGTCCGACATGGTGACACGACGAGGCCATTCCTCACGACAAGGAGATTCGCAATGCTTGAAACGTCTCGTGGGATTCAACAGAATCTCGCGAGACATCGTGATCTGGACCTGACCCTCACTGAGCGAGATCCAGATGAGTATATTTAAGTGAGCCTTTAGGCTTCATTTAAATATATCTGCACCGGATTATCCCAGAGTCCCGGACCTAACGGCTGTGTCTGGGTGACCTCGCTGGGTCACAGACGTAACGGCACCTGAAGGGGGGCAAAGTCTCCCAAGCCACTAGAGTCCCCCAGGTGGTCGGTTCTGGGCAAGATGGTAGCCTGGCACTGCTAGCCTGGCACCTTGGCATAGCCACCCATGCACTCTGGCAATAATACCATAGCACTGCCAGCCTGGCCCAAGGTACCAGGTTGCCCGTGCCAGGGTTAGGCCCGGTGCCTTGGCAATAAGAGGTCTATTGAGCAGGGGGCCTCACAAATCCTGTAAGAGGTAAGTTGGGTGTAGTCAGGGGGTCCGCAGATGCTGTGGGGTCGCTGAGGGTGATCGAAACATTGGGATGTCCCAATCTGTGAGTACTCTTCCCGCACTGGTGAACTGAGCTGCATGCGGCAAAAAGCAGTCCGGTAAACGTTCCCGAAATGAGAATCTGGGCGCGATTCTCTGGCCTCGTTGCACTCGAGCGGGAACGTAATGAGGCAGGTGAATAGCAGGAAAGGCCAAAAACGGGGAACCACAGCAGGCGCCGAACAGTTTGCGATGCAACCTGCCCATTCCCATAGGTGAAATCGGGATCCCGCAGTAGCATGGGGAGAAGCCAATAGTCACCACTTAAGCCCCTATTTCAATACAGTTAACGGGAGCCACTCCATATCCAATGGCCTCCCCGATCCAGCTGCCATCCCAGCAAGTGCTCACGCTGACACTGATTAGTACTCCTTTTAAAAAACATGAACTTGGCGGAAGGGCTGCTGTGGGGAGCCGAGGAGGTGAGTAGCCATCTTTGCTCACAGGGACGATGAACATGTGATCACTGGGATGGATGGGTCAGTCAGTAAGGCAACAACAACTCGCGTGTGCCAGGTCCTCCAGGTGGGGCCCAGAGGATCCTCACTGCTGTGGCATGTGCCGACCTCCACATTGGTGACTGCTTTGTCCTCGGCCACCCCCTTAACCTCCAGGGCCCGGTCCTCAAAGGTCATGAGGATCCTTATGTCCAACATCCCTCCACCAATCTGGGCCCTCTCCCAGCAATTGTGGGAGAGCTTCTCTTGCGGAGACACAGAGAGAGCATCATTAGCCCACATACAGTTCAGAGTGGTGGGAGGGGTGGTGTGTTGAAGGAAGGGTTGGGGGGGGGGTTTGAAGGGAGGGTTGGGGACACACATGGAGGGTGGGGGGGGGCGCTGCTCTTGTAGTGTGAGAAGTTCTCGGGGGGGAAGAGGGGAGGTGCCAACTCACCCGTGTGGCCCAGTGTAGGTCGTTGACCTTGTTGCGTCACTGGAGGTCAGTCTTCCTGATTACACTTCCCAAGCTGACGGCTGCTGCCACTTCATCCCAGACAGCACTGGCTGCCTGTGGTTCACCCTCCGGGACCCTCAGGGGAACACAACACCCCTCCTGGCCTCGACTGCCTCTAAAAGCTTGCCCAGGTCTGTATCCCCGAATCGTAGGGCTGATCATCTCGGTGCCGTGGCCGTGAGCTGAGTGGGGTTGGCTGTGCAAGTGCTGTTTAAATGCTGCTCGACCTTGTTAGTGGGGGACTGGCGAATGCAGTGCCGGCAAATCGGCTAGCGAGCCTTCATTTGCAGCGTGAAGCCCTTGGTGCCTATTTAAGTGGACCAATTAATGTTGTATTGCATTGTCAGCCTCACAAGGCTGAGCACCAGGAAACTACCGGCAATTCCCCCTCACTACCACACTTGGAAATCATTCCAGAGAATCGCACCCTCTGTTTTTGTCCCGTTGAATTGCGCCCATTGTTTAATATGAAATAGAACCATATTAACTTGTACTGTTCTGATCTAATTCAGGATGATGTGATTAATGCTTAACTCTCCTCTGAAGTGTTGGCAAACCACTGAGTTGTGTAAAACTGCTATCAGTGGTTCAAGAAGATGGTTCATACCACCTTCTCACAGTAACTAGTGTTACGACTGGTCCCCAGGTGAGGTTCCTCAAATTTGTGATCCCTCCAATTGTTATACCCCAGGTAAGGAGAGATGAACTGGCTCCCTTTTTAATCTACCCCCTCTGTTGGTTCAACAAGATTAATCTGAAAAAATTGATCCCTCCCTTCACAGATACCTATTCCCAGTTCCCAATATTTATGTTTTAAAAGGGAGCCAATTTAATCAGGCTTGAGTTAAAGGAAGATTGACTTTATTAACTTCTGAACAGAAGAAAATAGTGAAACACATGCATGTACATTCGCGCAGATTAGAAATGAGAATTGAGTCCGAAGTAAGTAACTAAAACAAGTATACAAAACTGTCCTTGACTTGTGAGGAGTAGATGATTGAGCGTTGTGGCTGTTGCAATTCGGGATTCCAGCAGCGCTGACTTCAGCAGTCAAATAATTGATTTAGAGATTCCAGTGTTCATCCATTTGATTGAGAAGCTTCCCTGTTTCAGCTGTGGTCTTTGCTAATTTGACTCGCTTCAACACTCAGACAGAGAGAGAGATACCTGCAAACAGGGGTGCTGCAGCTAGCTGGCTTTCTGTTTCCGCGTCTCACACACACAGACACAGACGCCTCCAGCACTAGTTCATACACACACACACACTTGGGGCAGCTTTTCAGCTGGCTTTTATCCCAGACTTTGCATATTCCTGGAAGTCAAAATCTCTAAATGCGTCATAGAATCATAGAATCCCCACAGTGCAGAAGGAGCCATTTGGCCTCTTGAGTCTGCACCAACCCTTAGTACCTTACCTATATATTCCCTGTCCGATCCCCATAACCCAGTAACCCCACCTAACCTTTAGACACTATGGGGCAGTTCAGCATGGCCAATCCACCTAACCTGCCCATCTTTAGACTGCGGGAGGAAACCGGAGCACCTGGAGGAAACCCACGCAGACACAGGGAGAATGTACAAACTCTACACAGACAATCACCCGAGGTTGGAATCGAAACCGGGTCCCTAGCGCTGAGAGGCAGCAGTGCTTATCACTGAGCCACCGTGCCATCCCTGTGACATTAAGCATGGAATATGCCTTGTTGAAATGATACTCACTATCCCAAAAGGCCTCACAGGAATGATTACCAAACAAAATTTGACACCAAAGGAGATATTTAGACACGTGACCAAAAACATGGTCAAAGACGTGGGTTTTAAGCAGCATCTTAAAGGAAGCAAGGTGAGAGCTGTAGCGGGGGGGGGGGATTCCGAAGTTCAAGGATGTGACTGTCAACGGTGGAGTAATTAAAATCAAGGGGTCCGAATTGTAGAAACCGCGGTGGGTGCAGGGCTGCATAAGATTACAGGGGGTTGAGGCTGCGACTGGATTTCAAAATAGGGATGAAAATTTCAAATGATTCTCATCTTCGAGAGTGGCTTGAACTCATGGAGTCAGCATGAGTCCGGGAAAGCAGAGAGCAATACTGAGCAGAGAAATCGGGATCTCTTTTTTTTTCCAAATGCATTTTATTAAAGTATGCAACTTAATTATTTTTCCTGAAATTTTGCTCACGGGATACATGTTAAGCTTTTACTTGATTGTGTCCCTGCTTATGAATAAAGAAGCTCTTCTGCCAACCTACTCAAAACTCATGAATGTCCTTCATGGTCAAAGGCCCTGGTATGATAGCAGATGAATTACATCATCAGGCCACCAAATAAGGTGGCATCTTGGCATTTATAGAAAAACAATTATTTTCCTGCTGTTTCATCTCGCCCCGGGGAAGTTTCCCCACTGTTACATAATTGAAAGTATCAAATTTACTTTCCTCAGGTAAATATATCAGCTGAGTCAGTCTACAGAGTTGCTGCCAATAATAGCAATACTAAATGGAGAATTAGATTTTGTTTTCGTTTTGCCTACGAAACCACCAGATAAAGTGCATCTGATTGAACCAATATAACTCCAAAAATACAGGTTTACCAAAATATCCTGACATACCACAAACGCAAATGGAGGTTTTGCTGACAGTACTGTACATCGCCAAGATCTTTCATACATCATCGCGGGAACTGCTTGAGAGATGCTGCGAAAGATCTTTTCTCAACAATATTCAACTCATGCAGAAATTAACTGGATCAACACAATGAATAAAATATGAAATGTAGCAATATGTTACTACTTTGGAAATATTTTGAGATATCAGTTAAAAACAGAAGACACTTCTATTTCTCAATGGTTTAGAACGTTGAAGAAGAAGTGTGAACATCCTGAGGAGGGTAAAGACATTGAATGAAATTATTTTGGACATTCAGATTGTCAAGGCAATGCTGGAAATATTAGTACACATTCAGAGGGTAGAAGAATGACCACCGTTGAAATGGTGCTGAAGTTTCAGAGAGTAAGGCACTGCCTGAATATTATTGAGAAGGTGCCAGATTTTGATTCCTGATTTGCACTCTCAGCTAGCTGACCTGATCTTGGTGTGTGGGAGGTAGGGTGCCCAGTCTAGTCTCGCCTGACCAACAGAACATTGAAGAGTTGCTCATGTCCATGGATTTATACACCAAAATGAGTCACTGCATTCAGGAGATGTGCAGCAAGACCAGGGGGACAAGAAGCAAACGCTGTAACTGATTATATATGATGCCTTCTCATCATGACTCGACCCTTCCCAACCCCACCGGGATTTGTAATCTACTAACAGAGATCCCTGGGCCAATAAGGGAAAAAGGAAAACTCGAAAATTCCCTTCTGACTCCCTCAGCAGATCAAATTGGTGCAGGAGGGATTGTATTGCTCTTGACAGAGCATGAAGAATGTGTGGGTTTTGGCTGAAAATTCATGTCTCTCATTTTCCTGGTTGTTTGATTCATCTCACATCTGTTATACGGTACATGCGAATGAAGAAGCAGGTGGTGTGTTGCAACAAGGAAAAAATGTGTTAACTGGTTACATTAATTTAAAACGTATATTCACTTGTACAAGCTTTCAATTCTCCCCATCTTGTCCACTGGGTTTACTGCTAGTTTTTATCTAATCAGGTAAAGTTTAGAAAATTGATATTTTCCCTTTCAAGAAAATGAGATTTCCAGATCTAAAGCCAGTTGTTAATATTCAGTTTCCGTATAATCAATATCTGTTGAAAGTAATTTAATATCGCCCTACAAGTACCAGATATTCAATGAGAGAAAGACAAAAACATGGAGAAAATACTGGGCCAAGCTCTTTTGTTTATGAATTGTTTTCTGATGGGACATGAAATTCATACAAATTCATGTAATTAGCTGAATAATTCTGTCCAAGCACTTTGATTTGTATTTTCACAGAAATATATCAGGCTCTCTCCATTTGTTTTAGTTGAAGAATTGCAATCATAATGAGCAAATTATGCGAATGCAGATTATTATAATGAGTGTCACATCGTATGTGTCGGGCAGTCTTCCTAAGAATGAAGAACATTGACGATACTTCAGTTTTGTATTCACATGATCATTACTTTACAATGTTCCAAATTTAACACAGAATGTGGACATTTACAGCACAGAAGAAGACCATTTGGCTCTTTGTTTTAATGCTGGCTCTGCACTAGAGCAATCCGGACTTAACAAGGTTCTGGGGTTTAATCAGATTGTTGAATTTTTAATCAATATATTTCTATTCCTTTGTGAAGTGTCTTGTCCTCCTTGCTGTAATCAATGATGCTTTATCGTGCTGCACATGCACCTTTACAGTAGCCTTTAGTAGAATTAATAGTGCCAATGGACTCGTGATTAGGATTCAATAATACTCAGAATGAAATATTTACTCACCCTCAGAGGTTCTTTTTTGTACTTGCTTTTGGGATGTGTCGCTGGCATGACCAGCATTTGTTATCCAATCCTAATTGCCCTCACAAAGGTCGCTACCTTCTCCAACCAATGCAATCCATCTGGTATAGGTACATCACTGTGCTGTTAGGGCGTTTCAAGTGATTGACCCATCAACAGTGAAGTCACCGCAATATAATTCCAAGCCAGGAGGGTGTGTGACTTTAAGGGAGCTTGCAGGTGGTGGTGATTTCATGCGTTTTAGACCCTAAGACCATAAGAAATGTTGGGGTAGCATAGTGGTTAGCACAGTTGTTTCACAGCTGTTCCCAAGGTTCGATTCCCAGTTGGGTCTCCCGTGTCTGAGTGGGTTTCCTCCCACAGTCCAAAGATGTGCGGGTTAGGTGGATTGGCCATGCTAAATTGCCCTTAGTGTCCGAAAAGGTTAAGTGGGAGTTACTGGGTTACGGGGATAGGGTAGATACGTGGGCTTGAGTAAGGTGCTCTTTGTAGGGGCCAGTGCAGACTCGATGGGCCAGGTGGCCTCCTTCTGCACTGTAAACTCTATAAATTTCTATGAAATAGGAACAGGCATAGGCCATTCGGCCTCCTGAGCCTGCTCTGCCATTCAGTAGGATCATGGCTTATTTCTGCCCTTTGACCTTCTAAGTATTAGTTTGTAAGGTGCTGTGAAGGGAACATCTTGCAGATGGAAACAGTGCTACTACAATATATGAAGGAGTGAATTCTTAACATGGTGGATGAAGCAAACTGGATATCAAGCATGTTGAGTGATGTCGGAGCGATACTCATCCAGGCAAGTGGAGAGTATTGAATCACACTCCTGGCTGGTGTCTTGTAATGGTGCACATGGTGCACATGCTTCAGTGAGCCAGGAGGTGAGTTACTCACTGCAGAATTCCCAGCCTGTTCTTGCAGCCACAGTATTTTCGTAGAATCCATTGAATCTCTGCAGTGCAGAAGGAGGCCATTTGGCCAATTGAATCTGTACCGACCATTCGAAAGAGCACTTTGCCAAGGCCCACTCCCCCGCCTTATCCTAACAACCCCGCACATTGATCATGGCCAATCCACCTAACCTACACACCTTTAGACTGTGGGAGGAAACGGGTGCACCGAGAGGAAACCCATGCAGGGGAGAAGGTGCGAACTCCACACAGTCACCCAAGGCCGTATTTTAACCTGGGTTCCTGGCACTGTGAGACAGCAATGCTAACCACTGTGCCACCCTGCAGCCCTTTATTTATATGGTTGGCCCAGTTCCGTTTCTGGTTCTGTGCTCAGTTCCAGGCTTCAGAATAGAAAAATAATATAGAGGCACAGGAGGAGGGGAAAAACGATTTTAAATCTTCTCAGAAAGGAGAGGCCATACCTCGGAGGAAAGATTGATAAATCTCGCGAAGAGAAAACTGAGGGTGACCTCAAGCAATCTTTAAGGTGATGATAGCGTTTGATGAGTCATGCATAAATAATGTTTTCAATTGGGGTAGAGACAAAAGCTAGGGGTCATTAAAAAAATAGTAAATAATAAATTCAATAGGGAATTCAGGAGAGGTTTTATTACGCAGAAAGTGATTAGAATGTGGAACTCGTTATCACAAGGCCTATTTGAGGTGGATAAGCCAGATGCATTTAAGGGAAAAGGATATTGTGATTGAGTTACATGAAGAGAGATAGGAGGAAGTTTGCATGGAACATAAACAGCTGCAGTTGGACCAATTGGGTGGAAGGGTTTCTGTTTGGGCAGTATATTCTATGTCTATAAAGTTGCTTTCTAGAGTTTGTCCGGGCCCACGAAACAAATAACCATTGTTAAATAATGAATCTAGACTCTTCATCTTATTTTATTATGCATAAGACCAGGAGATCAGTGGGAGTCTGGCCTTTGTTTGAACCAGCTTACTACTTGTGTACTTTAACAGCAATTTCAATGGTTTTGGGTTCTTGATCTAGAAGGGAAATAATTATCTTACCCTCCAACACTCCATAAATCTTTTTGCTCATGGACTTAGGTTTGCTCCCAATTTTTCCAGAATATCTCATTTAAAAAATGGAAGCATATTAATATGCCATTGCTAGAAACTTGGTTGATTTAATTAGAGCGTCTGATCAAGCGACTAATTATAGGGACTCCAATTACCCACCAACTTGATTATTATGGCCGTCCCTCACTCTGGAAGACACAGTCATTGAGCTTTTATTCAGTTATGGGTTGCATGGTGAGCAGATGCCATTAGCAGTTATCCTGACAATAAAAACAAACTGATGTTTCTATTTTATTATCATTGGATTGCTTTAAAAAGCAGCCACTATTGTTAGAGAAGCACACACAGTAGCCATTTAGCACACAGTCTGGTCAGGTCCCATGAACGACAAATGAATGAATAAACAGCTAAACAGATTTTTGGTAGTGTTGTTTAAAGGAGAAATGTGGGCCAGTACTTCAGGAGAACTCACTCCTCTTTTCAAATAGTACAATTGGATCTTTTAAGCTGGCAGATGGGGCTTTGCTATAACATCATGACTAGAAAACAGCACTTAGAAACCACATGAGTTATATAGAAAACAACATGGAAACAGGGCTTGTGGATTAAATAGTCCATGGGCAGGATTCTCTGTCCTGCCAGATCAGGTTTCTGGTGTGGCATCCACTGCCAGCAGCGGAACCCTCCATCCCTGCAGCCAGCCAATGGGGTTTCCCATTGTGCCCATCCCCACGCCGTCAGGAAATCGGCGGGCCTGAGTGCGCTGCCAGCGAAGCAGAGGATCCCGTCCCATGTTTTTGTTTATACTCCTAATGAAGAGTAGTCCTAACCTCATATCCCAAATCATTCCCCACATTCCCCTATGCCCTTTCCCTTAAACTACCTATTTAAACTATTGTTAAAATGTTGACCGTCTCTGTTGAGGGACCATTTTGATGCACTTTGCAACATCAAACTGTGTAAAGGTTTTGTTTGCCCTCATTCCTAAATTATTGGGTTAATCTGTTGTCCTATTGTTATAAGCCTTCCATTTACTGAAACCAATTTTTCCATCTGTCTCATAGTACTCCGATAGTAGCTATAGTAACACTTTATATAGATTCACCATTACATCCTGATTTTATATCCTATGCCTCGAGACATAGAACGCAAAATTCCATTAGCTGAATAACCCGACATGTTGCTTCGAAGGTGTTTGAACCTGGACCTTCATTCTTTGAAATCACAAAACTATCCCTTATTCAAAACTCTTTTTTTTATAACCAAAATACATTAACTCAAATTCATTGACATTGAGTTCCAAATGCCACTGCTCTTTCACCTATTCCTCCATCTCATCAATATCGATTTGCCTTCAAAAAATCTACAATGCCTTCTGTTTTGTTTGTACACGACGGCCTCTAGTCCCAAGTCCAACCCCAGGGCAAAGCCCTGTGGGGCCAAGTTGGCCATTTTCACCCAGTCTCAGAAACTGTCCTTCACTTCATTCCATTGGCCCATCAATGCAGCAACTTCCTCATCAATGCTGCACTGAAGTGTCAGTCTAGATTGTGTGCTCAAGTCCTGGACTGGACAGACAACAATCTTCTGACATGGATGTTAGAGTGAAGAATATACACATGGACAGTGGGGGAAGAAAAATAGAAAAATGATAGTCATAACTATTTTAGCATTTCTCAACATTAACTAATAGAATCAAACTGTAATATGATTCTGGTGAAACAAGATTCTTTTTAACTTGTTTAGTCTATTTTACTGCTGCAGAGAACATTGCTCACCCTGTTATCTAATTATGTCTTGGCGTAGGCTGCTGGATATTTATCTTTGCTGACAAATCCTCAATTGCACCACCTTCAATGCGACCAGCCATTATCCTGCTGCCTCACTCTAATTGCTCTTGATTTCCACTGTGTCTGGCAGCCTTGCCTGTGAAGACCTGAGCCAGTTCCACCTTCACTTCCTTGCAATTGCCTTTATATGTATTAAACTTAAATAAAGGCAATTGTAAGGGTATGAAGATGGAGCTGGCTAAAGCGAACAGGAAAATTACATTAATGGGTAGATCTGGAGAGATGCAGTGGCTGACATTTAAGGAGATGTTTCCTAACAGTCAGCAAAGAGCCACTCCAGTGTGAAAGAAAAACTCAAGGGGACAAATGCGCCATCCACGACTAATTAAAAGGAAAAATATAAATTCCGAAAAAATTTGTGGCAAGTCGGAAGAGGGAACAGAATTTAAAAACCAGCAAAGAATGGCTAAAAAGTAATGAGAAATTAGGGAATGCGAGCTAACTATTTTGAAATATGACAACAGATAGTAAATGCTTCTGCAAGTATTTAAAAAGGAAAAGAGAAACTAAAGTGAGTATGGGTCCTCTAGAGAATGAGACCAAGGAATTAATAATGGGTGTGGGATGGTTTCAATGGGAAATTCCATTGACAAGCGGCGGGAAGATAGAATCCCATCACCACCAAATGGAGCACCAACAAGCAACACGTGGCTCGGTAACCAGAGAATCCCGCTCTGTATGTCTGTCTTCACTGTAGAAGACACAAATGACACCTCAGAAATGTTTATAAATCAAGAGGTGGAAGGGAGGGAGGAACTTAAAACAATTACAATCACCAGGAAAAGGGTACTGAGAAAACAATTGGAGCACAGTAGCACAGTGGTTAGCACAGTTGCTTCACAGCTCCAGGGTCCCAGGTTCGATTCCTGGCTTGGATCACTGTCTGTACGGAGTCTGCACGTTCTCCCTGTTACTGCATGGGTTTCTTCCGGGTGCTGCATTTTCCTCCCACAGTCCAAAGATGTGCACATTAGGTGAATTGGCCATGATAAATTGCCCTTAGTGTCCAAATGGATTAGGTGGGGCTACTGGATTACAGGGATAGGATGGAAGCGTGGGCTTAAGTAGGGTGCTCTTTCCAAGAGCCAGTGCAAACTCGATGGGCTGAATGGCCTCCTTCTGCACTGTAAATTCTATGATTCAATGATTCTAGCTAAAGGCTGAGAAGTCACCAGGGCCTGGTGGATTTTATCCAAGGGTCCTAAAAGAAGTGACTTCTGAGATAATAGATGTATTGATTATAGTTTTCCAAAACTCCTAGTTTCTGGAAAGGTTCCACCAAGTTGGAAAATTGCAAAATAACTCCCCTATTCAAGAGAAATAAATAAACAGGAAACATGTAACTACAAACCAGGTGGATTAATTTCCGACATGTGGAAAATACTAGTCTTTCATTTAGGAGGTTATAGCCAGACATTTAGAAAATCTTAATATAATCAGGAGGAGTCAACATAGTTTTGTGAAAGGGAAATAACGTTTGACTGATTTATTAGAAGTCTTTGAGGATGTAACAAGTAATATGGATAAAGGGGAGCTTGTAGATGTGTTGGATTTACAAAGACGTTTGCTAAGTCGCCACCTCAAAGGTGCCGCACGGTGTAGGGCGTAACATATTATCATGGATAGAGGATTGATTAGCTAAAAGGAAGCAGAGAGTGGAGATAAATGGGTCATTTTGGAGTTGGCAGTGCCACAGGGATTAATGCTGCAGCCTCAACTATTTATAATCTTGATAAATGAGTTGGATAAAGGGTCCAAATGTATGGTTGCTCAATTTTCTCATGACACGAAGAGAGAAAAATAAATTATGAAAATGAATTTAGACAGGTTAAGTGAGTGGACAAAAAAAAATGGCAGGTGGCGTATAATGTGGGAAAATGTGAACATGTCCACTTTGGCAGGAAGAACGGAAGAGCAGTATGTTATTTCAATAGACAGATTGAAGAATTTGGTGGCACAGAGAGATCTGGATGTCCTGGTACATGAATCACAAAATGTTGGAATTCAGATAAAGCAAATGATTGGGAAGCCAAATTTAATGTTGTTGTTTATTGCAAGGGAATTTAAATGTGAAAGTAGGGACATTTTTCTGTAATTGTATAGGGTATTGATGGGACTACGGGCTGGGTCCTCTGGTTCCTCTATGGTGTGTTTCATGGTGGCGGGATTTTCTCTTCATGTCGCTTGACAGCTGGATTTTCCATTCAAGCCACCCCATGCTGCCGGGAAACCCGCAGAAGTGGGTGAGCGGCCAGCGGGACCGTACAATCCCAATGGCCGGAGGATTCGACCCACATCTGGAGAATTGTGTATAGTTTTGGTCTCCTTGCTTAAGGAAGGATAGAGTGGCTTTAGGGGCAGTTTGGAAAGGGTTCAGTCAACTGATCCCTGGGATGAAGGGGTTGTGAGGAAAGGGTGGACAGGTCGTGTTTTATCCATTGGAATTTAGAAGAATGAGAGGTGATCTTATTGAAACATGTTCGATTTTGAAGGCACTTGACAGTTTGGATACTGAGAGGATGTTTCCCCAAATGAGAGACACTAGAACAAGGGGACACAGTTTAAAAATGAGCAGCCTCCCATTTAAGGTAGAGAACAGGAGATTTTTTTGTCTGTCAGAAGGATGCTAATGAAATTCCCTTCTTCGGAGGCAGCGACATTGAATATTTTTAAGGCTGTGTTAGATTGGCAGATGGAAGATTTCAGTGTTCTGAGGTGTAAAACCTTTCTACTTAAAACATCTCATTACAAATACTTGATTTCTAAAATTAAGGTCCTCAGTTGTACCTGACCTAACGGGTATATATAAGCCAACAGAATTTATTAAGCAAGATTTACATATACTTAATGAAAAACAGTGAAGACAACAGGGAAGTTTCTTATCCGTCAAGTTCCCAGGATTTCCTGAGTTTTGGCAGTACAGGTGATGTTTTTCTGTTCTCTGTCTTTGAAGTGACATTGAATTGTGTCCGGAAGAGTCATATCCCAGAAACCATGGTAACGCTGTGCCAAAAAAGATTCCAATTTTCAAACCCCACTTCTCATTATTCTGGAATCCCTTATTTGGAAAGAGTCCAAATTCACCTCCTTCGTTGGCTTGGGTTGCGGATCATCTCAAGTCACCCCACCTCTCTAACTGGAGCCATAAAGACTAAAGACAAATGCTCGTCCCTTGTTTCCCCAGCCTCCGGTGCTTACATTCCATTGCAAACAAATAACACATTTCCTCATGTGCAGACTAGGAGACCTTTAGCGCAATGGGTAGCATCCTTACCTCTGAGCCAGGAGCTCTGTTTTGAGTCCTGCCCCAGAATATGATAGGTAAGTAAGGTGTGTTCTTAACATGGTGAAATAGGTTGAGTGTTAACCTGTAAATCCTTCCAGACATGTCAATGGTTGACGGTAAGAGCGGGAGAGGTTCCTGGTCAGCCACACTTGATGTGGAATGGTTCCCCTCAAGCTTTAAGTCCCTGGCCACAGACAAGTGACTTGTCCCTTAGCTATGGAAATGGATGAAAGTCTGCCTAAGTGCACCACTAATTGCGGGAAGAGAATTGGAATTCAGATACAGAAGTCACAAACAGAGTGGCATCGTCTTGTCAATAATGCGCCTATCGTAAACATTCACATGAACATGCTCTAACCCATTCCTACAACTACAAATACTATGAAGAAGAAATGCTAAAAGCACTTCCTGTCATCGTGTCAAATCAGAAAGAATAGTTTCCCTCCAATACAGATGTTCTACCCTGAAAATATAGTCAATCAATTAAATTAATACATGAGTCTTGTTTAATGATAACACCATTCAAATTTCAAATTACTTTTTAACCATTCCTCCGAAGTTGATTGTCAAAAAGCTCCTAATTACAACAGAGGACTGTTGAATCCACACTCTCAAGCAACTGAAAGACGTAAAACAATTTGTTGTAGTTTCTCACAAACAACTGCCTTCTGAATCATTTAATTGTCACTGTGGTTAAAAAATAAAACTCACAGATGTTACTGACTAATAACAAGCCCTAACATTTAATACAATTATCAAAATCTTATACAAGGGAATCAAAGGGTACAGGATGCAAGAACGCGGAGTTGGGATCAGAATCAGATCAGACATGATCTTATCAAATGGCAAAGCTGGCTGGAGGGTCTGAATGGACAACATCTGCTCCTAATTCATATATTCATGTGTCAGTTATGTATTTATCATCACGAGTTGAAGAAGCCTCTACCACCATGCCCGAGATTCTTTGCTGCCTACCGTTGGCAGTGAAATTCCCAATGTGGCGGGGAATCTCGGATTGGGCAAAAAAGGGATTGCTACTGGTCCTTCACTGGCAATGGCATCGAGGGCCGCATCCCAGGCCGGTGGGAAGATGTAGGTGGGTCATTTCAACCCATTTGCAAACTATTAGTGGGCTGGACACCGGATTCTCCACACCTCCACGATGCCCACACCCTCTCGGCTGAAATTCACAAGGGTGTGGATTGGTGCTAGTATTTGCCAGCGTAGCCCTGATATGGGGGACCTTGAAGTGGGCCAAGGGAATAGGTATATAAGGTGGGTGCTTCCAAAGTCCATCAGAGGGCCCCGCTCACCCCCACAATACAAATCCTGTCCAGTCCCATCAGACATCCATTTGAGACCCCCATCAGAAACCCCCCTAAGAAGCCCCCAACAGAGACTCCCACATCAGCCCCCCATATCAGAGACAATCATATCAGAGACCTCACCCATATCAGAGACCCCTGAATCAGAGACCCCCCCCCCCACATATTGGAGGCCCCACCCCATATCAGAGACCCCTCTCCCCTACATCAGTCAACCCAGTCTGGAAGTTAAAGAATAGTCCAGGCAGAAACAGTGAAAAAACATTGCTTTATCACATACCTGTCCCTTACACATGCTGCCTCAGACAGATGTATAGAAAGCAGCAGCTGCTACTTTATAGAAAGCCAAAACACATCACAAGACTTTAAATCTCCTCAGATCCTTTGATCTGTGGGGCTTTATTAACTTTCAAAGAACAATAGCTTTTAGTTGGCTATAATTGACAGCTATTTCCAGACAGTTTATTTTAACTTTCCTTTACGTTTGAATGCATCTCATATACTCTGCTTTGAACCTATCCATAATATTTATAAACATCGAGGAGTTACGTGCTTTCACTTCCTCGTCTCCTCAGCAGAAAGCGCTTAACTGCTTTTCATGTGGTCAGGAGCAATCAATCGTAGCTAGATTTTGATCTAGCAGGTTAAATTAAAATTACCCTTTTTGTATAATCTGTTAACTTGATGCTATTATGACTTATGGACAGCACGGTAGCATAGTGGTTAGCACAGTTTCTCCACAGCTCCAGGGTGCCAGGTTCCATTCCCGGCTGGGTGACTATCTGTGCGGAATCTTCCCATGTCTGCGTGGGTTTCCTCCGGGTGCTCCGGTTTCCTCCCACAGTCCAAAGATGTGCGGGTTAGGTGGATTGGCCATGCTAAATTGCCCTTAGTGTCCAGAATATGTTAAGTGGGGGTTACTGGGTGATGGGGAAAGGGTGGATACGGGGGCTTCAGTGGGGTGCTCTTTGTAAGGGCCAGTGCAGACTCGATGGACCTAACGGCCTCCTTCTGCACTGTAAATTCTATGATTCTATGACATAGATGGCTCAGATTCTGATTTGATCTGTTTTATGTTCTCATGTTGTTTCCTGTCATCCATTGTTATCTGCAACTCAGTATATCAAATCTTTACATTGAGATTACTCAGAACTATCGCAAATTCCTAACCCATCTCGACAATCACTTTTTTAAAATCTATACTATATACACAGGCCTACCTCTGGTCATAGTATCATAGAATCCCTATTGTGCCGAAGGAGGCTATTCGTCCCATTGGGTCTGCACCGACCC
Organism: Scyliorhinus canicula; assembly: GCF_902713615.1. Lineage (NCBI taxonomy): Eukaryota > Metazoa > Chordata > Chondrichthyes > Carcharhiniformes > Scyliorhinidae > Scyliorhinus > Scyliorhinus canicula. The sequence goes on from NC_052156.1 coordinate 29,576,939, forward strand.
TCTGAAAGAGCAACCTACCTCGGTCCAGTCCCCTGTCCTATCCCTGTCACCCCATAACTCCACCTAACCTGCACATCTTTGGACACTAAGGGGCAATTTAGCATGGCCAATCCACCTAACCTGCAGACCTTTGGACTGTGGGAGGATACCGGAGCACCCGGAGGAAACCCACGCAGGCACTGGGAGAAAGTACAAACTCCACACAGACAATCACCCAAGATTGGAATTGAACCCGGGTCCCTGCCGTGTGCCATGGTGCTGCCCCAAATTGGTCCAAAGGTCGATTTTTTTTTAAGTAAATGAAACATAGCTCATCATGGGCAGAGTAGGATTCTGGCACTTGGAGAGTAACAACACTCTGCAAGTGAACCTGGTTGGATTTAATACAGGTAGTTCAGCACCTAATCTGTTGCTAGGCAATACTAACATACATTCATATTGATGAAAATGAAGCGGGAATGGTTGATCGACACTGGCATCGATTAGGTCACATTGAATGACTCAATTATCTTGTATCTGGGTGGTCAGCCTTGAAAGAGTTCCTGGTTACTCCAATCTCCACGGCTATACGGACATTTAAATGCAGCAGTCGTCACGGAAACAAAAGAAAAATCAGTAATGAATAGTTCATGTGAGGTCGGACCAGTCACACCACGATTTGGTGATGATCCTCAAAAGGCTTTACAAATTGGTAACCATTTTAATTGTTGACAGAAAGAAAGGTTGTGTCTGCCAGACAATTACGCACATAGTTTAAACTCAATTCTTGTTGGAGAATCGACAGACTGTGACTACCCTCTACTGGCTAATTGAAAAGCTGCATTTTTTTCCTAGCGCTCCCAAAATCTTTAATCACCTGAACCTTTGTCAGTCAGTGTGTCTGCACAAGGCACGTGGCTTCGAAAAGTAGATTGAACAAATCTGCAAACGTTCCATTTTCATTTTGACTAATGTTTGTTTACTTCCCTTTGCATTTAGTTGCCATTTTCCTCCAGCTTTGCTGCTTTACGCAGGAATTTATGGAAGCAGCAGTTGCTTTTTTGGACTAAGTTAAACTCAAAAGGTGGACAGAATGGTGGGGGTGGGGGGGGGGGGGGGGTAACTGAGAATTGTAGGTCGCACATGAATTGAGATTCTGCAGCGTGAATCATTGCAGGAGAGACTCAAGCAGTTCTGGCAGATTTTCCTTTGCTAGCGCTACTGCTAAGATTGCGAAGATATCTTTTTCACTGTGAACATAGGTGTTTAATTTCTGACTCAGAATTGATCTCATGTGCTCCAGATAACATGTTAATGTTGTTTGTTAATCATAATTTCAGATGTGATATTTACCAGTTCCAAATGTGTAATGTTAATCCAATTTTAGTATGCTTTGTAAATTAGTTAATGAGAGCATAAGAAATAGTAGCAGGTGTAGACCATGGGCTGAATGATACAAGGGGTAGACGGCATGCCCAGAAACCACATGGGCCTGGAGCCGACATGCTCCACGCCAACCTGACACACAGCCATAAAGTGCTGCGGGGCGCACTAATGAGGTCTGCGGGTTGCACTAATGAGGTCCGAGTAGGAACTTAACTGGTTGGCAGCTCCATCAGTCCTAGCAGTGCCAGAGAGGCATCAATGGCCACTGCTGGGACTGCTGGAGAGGACAGGGCCCCAGGGCCTTGGATCCCCAGAACAGGGGCGGGATTCTCCGACCCCACGCAGGGTCGGAGAATTGGCGGGCAGCGGCGTCATTTCCGCTCCCGCAGGTTTCGTAATTCTCCCGCCGGAAAAAAACCGGCGTTGTGCAAATCCCGCCGGCAGCCTGTGAAAACAGCTGGCGCCGGCGGGATTTCATTTTATTTGCACTGACCTGAAATCTCCGGCCCGGATGGGCCGAAGTCCCGCCGACGTGGCCACGGGTCACGTCGGCGCAAATCAGAGTTGATTTAAAACGGCGTCAACCATTGATGATGGTTGACGCCGTTCAGTGTCGGGGGTGGGTTGAGGCATTGGGGGGGGGGGGGTGGGTTGCGGCCATCGGGGGGTTGCGGCCATCGGGGGAGTGGGTTGCGGCCATCGGGGGAGTGGGTAGCGGCCATCGGGGGAGTGGGTAGCGGCCATCGGGGGAGTGGGTAGCGGCCATCGGGGGAGTGGGTAGCGGCCATCGGGGGGTTGCGTTGCGGCCATCGGGGGAGTGGGTAGCGGCCATCGGGGGGTTGCGTTGCGGCCATCGGGGGAGTGGGTAGCGGCCATCGGGGGAGTGGGTAGCGGCCATCGGGGGAGTGGGTTGCGGCCATCGGGGGGGTGGGTTGCGGCCATCGGGGGGGTGGGTTGCGGCCATCGGGGGGGTGGGTTGCGGCCATCGGGGGGGTTTGGGGGCAGCGGCGGGCAGAGAGGGGGGGGGCGACGGTGCGTTGGCCCCGGGCATCCGTCGCCCCCCCCCTCTGTACGCCGCTGCCCCCTACCCTAACCACCCCCCCCCTCACCACCCCTACCTCCCTCCAACGCCCCTACCCCCCTCCCCACCACCCCTACCCCCCTCCAACGCCGCCCCCCATCTCTCGCAACGCCGCAACCCCCCCCCCCCCTCAACGCAGGGTCCCCCCCCCTCAACGCCGGGTCCCCCCCCCCCTCAACGCCGGGTCCCCCCCCCACCTCAACGCCGGGTCCCCCCCCCCACCTCAACGCCGGGTCCCCCCCACCCTCAACGCCGCAACCCACACCCCGTCCCCCTCCCTCTGAAGGCCGGTACCCACACCCCCCCCTCTCTCCTCCTCCCCCCCTTCCTTCCTCCATCCCCCCCTTCCTTCCTCCGTTAGTGGGGGGGGGGGGGGGGGGCGGCGTTAGTGGGGGGTGGGTGCGGCGTTGGAGTGGGGTAGGGGTGGTGAAGGGGGTAGGGGTGGTGAGGGGAGGGGGTTGGGGTAGGGGCAGCGGGGTGCAGAGGGGCGACGGATGCCCGGGGCCAACGCACCGTCGCCCCCCCTCTGCACGCAACTGCCCCTACCCCAACCCCCTCCCTTCACCACTCCTACCCCCTTCACCACCCCTATCCCCCTCCAACGCCGCACCCCCCTCCAACGCCGCACCCCCACTAACGCCGCACCCCCCCCCCCCCCCACTAACAGAGGAAGGAAGGGGGGGGAGGAGGAGAGAGGGAGGGGAGGAGGAGGGGGGGGGGAGGAGGAGGAGGGGGGGGGGGGAGGAGGAGAGGGGGGGGGGAGGAGGAGAGGGGGGGGGAGGAGGAGAGGGGGGGGGGGAGGAGGAGGGGGGGGGGGGAGGAGGAGAGGGGGGGGAGGAGGAGAGGGGGGGGAGGAGGAGAGGGGGGGGGGAGGAGGAGAGGGGGGGGAGGAGGAGAGGGGGGGGGGAGGAGGAGAGGGGGGGGGGGGAGGAGGAGAGGGGGGGGGGAGGAGGAGAGGGGGGGGGAGGAGGAGAGGGGGGGGGGGGAGGAGGAGAGGGGGGGGAGGAGGAGAGGGGGGGGGGGAGGAGGAGAGGGGGGGGGGGAGGAGGAGAGGGGGGGGGGGGAGGAGGAGAGGGGGGGGGGAGGGGGGGGGGGGGAGGAGGAGGGGGGGGGGGAGGAGGAGAGGGGGGGGGGGAGGAGGAGAGGGGGGGGGGGAGGAGGAGAGGGGGGGGGGAGGAGGAGAGGGGGGGGGAGGAGGAGAGAGGGGGGGGGGAGGAGGAGAGGGGGGGGGGGGAGGAGGAGAGGGGGGGGGAGGAGGAGGAGAGGGGGGGGAGGAGGAGAGGGGGGGGGGGAGGAGGAGAGGGGGGGGGGAGGAGGAGAGGGGGGGGAGGAGGAGAGGGGGGGGGGGGGGAGGAGGAGAGGGGGGGGGGGGAGGAGGAGAGGGGGGGGGGGGAGGAGGAGAGGGGGGGGGGAGGAGGAGAGGGGGGGGGGGAGGAGGAGAGGGGGGGGGGAGGAGGAGAGGGGGGGGAGGAGGAGAGGGGGGGGGGAGGAGGAGAGGGGGGGGGGAGGAGGAGAGGGGGGGGGGGAGGAGGAGAGGGGGGGGGAGGAGGAGAGGGGGGGGGGGGGGGAGGAGAGGGGGGGGGGAGGAGGAGAGGGGGGGGGGGGGGAGGAGAGGGGGGGGGGGGAGGAGGAGAGGGGGGGGGGAGGAGGAGAGGGGGGGGGGGAGGAGGAGAGGGGGGGGGGGAGGAGGAGAGGGGGGGGGGAGGAGGAGAGGGGGGGGGGAGGAGGAGAGGGGGGGGGGAGGAGGAGAGGGGGGGGGGAGGAGGAGAGGGGGGGGGAGGAGGAGAGGGGGGTGTGTGGGTACCGGCCTTCAGAGGGAGGGGGACGGGGTGTGGGTACCGGCGTTGAGGGGAGGAGGAGAGGGGGGGGGGAGGAGGAGAGGGGGGTGTGTGGGTACCGGCCTTCAGAGGGAGGGGGACGGGGTGTGGGTACCGGCGTTGAGGGGAGGGGGGGGACCCGGCGTTGAGGGGAGGGGGGGGACCCGGCGTTGAGGGGGGGGGGGGGACCCGGCGTTGAGGGGAGGGGAGGGGGGGGACCCGGCGTTGAGGGGGGTAGGGGTGGTGGGGAGGGAGGTAGGGGTGGTGGGGAGGGAGGTAGGGGTGGTGGGGAGGGAGGTAGGGGTGGTGAGGGTGGGTTGAGGTAGGGGTGGTGAGGGGGGGGGTTGGGGTAGGGGGCAGCGGCGTACAGAGGGGGGGGCGACGGTGCGTTGGCCCCGGGCATCCGTCGCCCCCCCTCTCTGCCCCGCCGCTGCCCCCAAACCCCCCCCCCCCCCCCCCCCCCCCCCCCCCCCCCCCCAAATGCCGGAACACACCCCCCCCCCCAAATGCCGGAACACCCCCCCCCCCCCCCCAAATGCCGGAACACACCCCCCCCCCCCAAATGCCGGAACACACACCCCCCCCCCCCCCAAATGCCGGAACACACACACCCCCCACCCCCACAAATGCCGGAACCCACCCCACCCCCACAAATGCCGGAACCCACCCCACCCCCACCCCCACAAATGCCGGAACACACCACCACCCCCCCCAAAAGCCGGGTCTGTCTCTCTCCTCCTTATCCTCCAAAAAACGCCGGGTCTCACCACTTCCGCAGCTGGTGAAACTGACGCGTATAGCGTCAGTCAGCTGCTAGCCCCTCCGGGAACGGAGAATAGCGGCCTTCAAGAAGGCCCCGGCGCCGGAGTGATTGACACCGATTTTTCTCGCAGGCAACCCGCGTTACGAAGGGCTACGGAGAATCCCGCCCCAGATGTCTAGACTATTGGGCTGGGGGAGGGAGGGCGGTGGTGGTGGTTCAAGAGAATGGGTGGTGTAATGATTCCAAGCAAATCCAGGTGAGACAGAAAGAATGTTAACTATAAGCTAATAACTCCCTCAAAAGTGGACTGACTTGTTTGGCTTGAGGACGGGAACTACAGTTGCGGCCCATTCTGCACTGGTCGTATTATCTCAAGGTTTTCCAACCACTCAATCTCCACTTCCACCTTCTCAAGCAATGAGTATGGGACTGGCAGGGTCCTGAAGTATTTTGTCAAGGTGCCGGGGTCAACATAGATTTTGGCCCTTGCTCCTTTTACTTTACCAAGCAAGTCTTTGGAATATTTACAACTGAAGGGCAGAATATCTGTTTGAAGGTGATAGAATGTTTCCCCATGATGGAAATGGCATGTACCTCCATCTCTAAGGAAGATTTTTTCATTAATTCATGGGACATGGGCGTCGCAGGCTGTGCCAGCATTTATTGCTCGTCCCTAATTGCCCTTGAGGGGCAGTTAATAGTGAACGACATTGCTGTGGGTCTGGAGTCACGTGTAGCCAGACTGGGTAAGGACGGCAGATTTCCATCCCTAAAGGACCAGATGGGTTTTTACAACAAATGACAATGGTTTCATGGTCATCATTAGACTTTTAATTCCAGATTTTTATTGCATTCAAATTTCACCATCTGCAGAGGCAGGATTTGAACCTTGGTCCCCAGAGCATTACTCTGGGTTTCTGGTTTACCAGCCTAGTGACAATAACACTACGTCACCATCTCTCCATTACCATTGATGAACAGACTTATCCTTATTAGGCAATCTTGGTTGTGCCGATGCAATTCGTAGCATCATTTCCTCCTCTGAGGGCGAGTATACTTTTAAGTCATGGGCCTGAGGTAGTTTTGACTTCCTGCCTGGGTGGTGCGCATCTTGCCCTTTCTGTCAGCTTTGTCTAGGCCGTGCCCTTCTGCAGCAGCACTTACAACAGTGCAGCAGCTGACACTTGTATTCCTCCGAGAGGGTTCCTGAGAATCTCTGGGATTATTCTGGAGCGTCACGTCGTCCGTACAGAATGTTGGGTTGATGATGGGTGAGGCAGGTGGGTGCCTTCACTGGAGGCGCAGGCCTCCCAATGCAAGGACCCCCCCCCCCCCGCTGAACCTTAGGATGCTACTGTCCAACATCCCTTGACATTTTTTAGCCCCTTTTCCGGCATTCTCCAGGGACAAGGTTATCTCATTGACCTTTCTCAGGCCTATATTGGGTTCCGTCAATAATTTCTTTGGGGTTGTGACATTGTTAGTCCCACACACCAGCCTATCACATAGCATCTCGGTCAGGGATAGGCCGAATTCAAAGTCCTCTGCCAACTTCCACAACCTACTAAGGAATTGCATTCTGGGATCCCCTGGGATTCTTCCAGTTACATTAAAGCGGTACCGTTGGAGGATGATGGGTGGTTTTGGGTCATAATGTTTTTGCACCAAGTCCACGAGCTAGTCGAGCATTTTAATGTCGGGGCCGCTGAGTAAGTTAGGCTTCTTATAATGCTAAATGTTAGGGCCCCACATGCTAACAGGAGGATTACCTTTTCATCCCCTTCAATGCTGGTGACACAAAAGAAATAGTGCATGCGCTCGGCGTACTTGGCACAGACTTCTACATCTGGGTTGCATTGCTTGGTTTGCCAAAGAAGGGCTTTATTTCTTGGGGGGAGCGGGGTGGTGGGGGCAGGAGGGGGGGGGGGGGGGGGGGGGCGTGGGTTCTTACCAGAGCTGCTATCTGTGCTGGAAAGGCGGTCCAGAATCCCGTGCTTAATCCTCAATGCCAATGTAATAAAGAAGGTTTTTTCCGCAACAAAAGTAAAACCGCAATTACAGAGTAGGTGTCCCAGCCTGGGACGATTGGGATCTCCCCAGTAAGGGTCTGAGTCAGTATTTAAAGCTCAGCTAACGAATCCCTATTGGCTGAGCCTCCGCCATCTTCATGGGGGTTATAACAGGTGGATTTAAGGCAGGAAAATGGGGTTCAACCAAAGGGAGGGGGGTAGAATCCATGATTGAGAAAGGGCCGCTCCCTTCCTTCCTACCCTTTAAGCACAATGTGAAAAAGGGCCTTCCTGCTCTCACACTGCAGCCAATGCCAGACATTATATGACGTGGGCAGTGTATTATCAAAGTCAATTGGCTTGATAACAAGCCTAATTGACCCTTAATTGTTCATTTAAATATGGCGGGCTGCTGAATTCAGCAGCCTGCCCTTCTCTGCACTATGGGGGTGATCTTGGGGCTGGGCATGAATGTGGTGGGATGGGCGCCTACCCCATTTTGATTGTCTCCCTGCCCTATTTCATGGTTCAGACGCTTTACTGCTCTTTAACCAATCAGGTTGCAGAATCATTCAAGAAAAACCGAGTTCCTTGCCGAGTTCACAAAGGCCCCAAATGCTCTGTAGAGGGTGTTGTCTCACCAGGCTCTGAATTCACCTGAGGAAGGAGCAGTGCTCCGAAAGCTAGTGTTTGAAACAAACATGTTGGACTTTAACCTGGTGTTGTAAGACTTCTTACTGTGCTCTTCCGTTGAAAGGTCATAGAAATTAAATGGGCAAGGCAAGTCTAATGAAAGGCAGGCAGCAATCGTTTACAGGCTACAGTAAATTCTGGTTCTTTGTGTGCTCCAATGAAATGAAGGCATCATTGAATTTTGGATAATATTACTTGAAACAAAAGTCATTAACCAAGATCATGGTTTATAACAGCAGTTGTGTTCTAACTAAATGCTTTTAATCAAAGTTGAGGTGTAGTGAGCACATTGGCACAGGTTCTCTTGTCTTTTCCTCGTTATTTTAAATAAAAGCTTTGTAAATGTGCATTTTGTATGTTAATAGTGTGATTCACTCGTACAGTGTTTTTCAAACGTTTCCCCTCCGGGACCCACTTTTCCCAACCGGCTGAGCTTCAGGACCCACGCCGGCCGACCTTCACAACACATACCACGTTCGCTTACCTTTAATGTGAAAATGGAGCCTCATTGTTTCACTTGAATCAGGTTCAAAGGAGGCGAGGGCAATGCGCATATCAGGTTCAGCCAGTTCATTTGTGCCTTCTTCATCATTGTGAAAATGGAAAATCCAACTTCGCACATGTTGGTCGTTGTGAAGGGCAATAGCGACAAAATGCTTGTTTTACTCAACACGGGATATTCCTGGGAGATGCTACTCCAGAATGCTGACAGCCTCATGGGCTTTTGGCGTGTTTTTGATGTGGCATCACAGGTCAGCTACAGCAGCATAGTCTTTTAATTTGGAGTTGGCTCTCAGTTAATAACTGACTGGGGTCTCAATCTCAAAAGGAATTTTTCATCCAACACTTTTCTTTCACAATCTGAAACTTCTCCTCTCATTTGTCAGTGCTTCCCTGCTTTTACCGCACATGGGCTTCAAATCCTTATTTGCATTGGCATAATTGACAACACAATACCTCAAAAAAAAAATCATATTTATACTACCTTGTTCCTGAGTTAAGTTTCTTCTCTGTCGACTGTTAACAGAGGCTCTGGAGTTCTGTACAGAGCTAATAGTAGCATTGCTCTGTCCTACCGTGGGCTCTCCTGCGCAGCTCTCTGCAGCAGTTTCTGTTGTGAGATCCTGTCCAATAGGTACACTGCCTATTTGAGTCTCTGGCCATCAATTACTTTGAAGAAAATGATCCATCTTCACAGATGTCGTGCCAGCAGCTGGAAAATGGAAGCAACTCTGTTCCCTGATTTGGCGGCAAAAGCAGGTACATGGAAGGAGCTTGAGGTCAGGTGTATGTATTGGGTGCATGACCTACTCTGCTGCCACCTCTGGCCGGAAAAGTCCACAGAGCCTGATTTACTTTCATTTAAAAGGTGACAGCAGCCGCCATTTTCAATGTAAAAGCCGGTAGCGGCCATTGGGCGATCGGGACTACAGCAGGAAAGGCGCGACCCACCACTCCGCAGCCCTCCTGACACCCGCCTGCGACCCACCCGCAAGTCGTGATCCATACTTTGAAAAACTCTGCACATGTAGATGCACTCCCATGTGAACTAAAAGAGTTTTTGGCAAAGATGTGTTTGAAGCTGAGAGCAGAAATGAATGGCTCATTAGTGCCAACATTAAACATCCACTTTGTTAATACAACAGATGGTTATTTGTGCTTAGAAGCTCTGTCATTTAACAAAACAAAAGTTTGCTGTTCATGAATTTGCCACTGAATTACTGAAAGGCAGATGTTCAATTTAATATGAAACAAGCAAGAGACACAAGAGGAATTTTGAATGTGAAAATTATGATTTATCAAGAAAATGTCACCAGTGTGTGGAGTCAACAGAAAAAGTAATTTTAAAAATAAATTAACTCAGCAGACGCAATTAAACCAAAAAACGTCTGTGGAGAGAATTGGACACCATTAGAAAAAAGATATGTGGATGTCTGTGTATGAGCCAGTGTCTACCATGATGCAGCTCTGGCTGCTGAAGTGACAGACATTTTGTATAATTCATGTGGCTGATTGAATCACTGCTTATGCCATTGACACTAGATTGTGTAGCCGTACAGAATTTTCATTTTACTTCACTAGCTCAGATGTAATATTTCTGTTAATATATTTGTTAAATTATGTTCGCATAACATATGGAACATTTGAAATGGAGCCTGTTGCTGAGTAATGTGTGAATTGGATTTGGATGCTTGGTGAGGGCAGTTTGTAAACCAGCAGGATTGTAATGAATACAGCTCCGACCATAACCACTGGTGATCCTAATGTCACTTGCTTTATTACTGGAATAAATCATATGTTTGGCAACATTCAGACCTCGCATAATGGTGCTGTCATTGTCCATACTGTTTACTATACCAATACTTACTAGGAAGCATTATGTGATAATGTTGAAAAAGATTATTGGAAATGTCATCTGCTGTTAGAATAGTGACACATTTCAGGTCCCAAATTCCCCAGGGTTGACAACGGGAGCACTGCGGCTGTGTTGAGCTTAGTACAAAGAAGAAAATGGGAGAGCCCTGAAACGGGATTTTCCCCGGGTGCCAAACAGTTTGCGATGTTCCCGGCCCTCCCAGCAGATGTAATCTGGTGAAAATTCTAATTTAAATATGCAGAATTGGCTTTAAGCTGAATTACCCCGCCCCAGTAATTCTCCCTCCGGCAGGAGCAGCATGACTGGCTCCAAAAACGGGGACCACAGATTATGACCACACCGGGTGACCCGGAGGGCATTGTAGACCCCTAGTGGTCAGGGACATGGTTGGATAGTGCCTGAACCTGCCCTCTGGAACCATAGTGTGCCTCCTGGCACCCTGGCAGTGCCAACCTGGCAATGCCAACCTGACAGTGCATCATGGGGCAGTGCCAGCGGGCAGTCCCAAGGGCAGGGGCTGGTTTAGCTCACCAGGCTAAATCGCTGGCTTTTAAAGCAGACCAAGCAGGCCAGCAGCACGGTTCGATTCCCGTACCAGCCTCCCCGGACAGGCGCCGGAATGTGGCGACTAGGGGCTTTTCACAGTAACTTCATTGAAGCCTACTCGTGACAATAAGCGATTTTCATTTTCATTTTCATTTCATTTCATTTCATTTCATTTCATTTTCATTCAGGGACTGAAGGGGCAGTGCCTGAAGGTGGCAGGGCCTGAAGGGAGTGTGGCAGGAACGGGTTGTGGAATTAAGGGGGCAGGTCTGTTGGCTACCCCATAACAGGGTCTCGCTCACCTTGTGTGGGTGGCTGATACTGCCGACTGGTAAGGGGGGTGGGGGGGGTGCGTCTTTGCTGATGAGAAACAGGGGGCATCTACAGCATTAATCCGAGATTGGTGCGTCCGTTAAAAATGGTCCCCAATCTCTGAGGATCCGACCTTGCCGGTGTCTTTGGGTCTTGCCCATCTCATTCATTCCACAAATCTCCAATCTCCTAAAAAATGTCTGAGTGTGGATGGATTGCGATGAGGATCGTACCAACTCGCCCAGCGGGAATTACACCGCGTTTCCCGCCGGAGACTGCACTTTGAAAATTTTGGGGAGAATTGCACCCTATTTGTTCAATTAAGGTATTAAATGGTTTCTGCAAAGTGCTTATGTGTTTTTTAAAATACATTAGAAGAGAAAACAGTATATTACAGCCGAAGGATTTGTGATTTTTCTTTATAATCTGTGAGTTTGCCACTATTGAATGTTTGGAGACCAGAAAAAGATCAAAAAAAGAAAGTGTTAGTTTTCTAATGGGCATCCCATATCATAATTGATGATCAGACACCGTGACAAGAGCTTGAACCATATTTAATCGGCCCCTCTATCCCTCCCCCACACTTTTTCCTTTTTCACCTGATAACTGTTCGACCATTAAAGCTAATTTTCAGCACCAACAGTGACAACATGAACTGCCAATGCATTGGTATCTTTAATTGTGAGAGGCATTGTGTTATTATGAAGACATAATACCTTGGGCTTATTTACTGCACAAGATGCAAGGCACCAATGACTCATAAGGGATTGGGTAAACACATTGTGGATTCACTTATTAAGACAAAGCACATGAGAACCGCTGATGTTACTACTGGACGGGAAGGTCCCAGAATGGACCCTGAGCTCAAAAGATCGGAACTTTTGCTTTAAAAAAAAACGTGGATGAACAGAGTCAAAGGACTGCCAATTAGCTTTTAACAACAGAAAGAAAACATTTATTAAGCATGAAAAGTTTGACTATAACACAATACTCCTTCATTCCCACTTAGCCTCAAAACTGTAAGCAGATTTTAAGGATAACACAGATTACAAAATTTATCTTATGCTATAATGTTCTCAGTAAACACACAGTCCCTGTAAACCAACAGGCTAACTGTGGTCAGACACACCTCAGTCTGAAACCACGTGGCAGATGCCATCCAATACAAGATAATTATCACACAAGTGTTTCCAAACTCCACTCTCAGAAAGACATGCCTTAGCATCTTCTTCCAAACAATTCTTTCCCTCAATGTTGTCAGTCCAGGATTTCTGCTGTCCTTTCAGTATTCTGCCTTGAATTATCACCTACATTCAAGTTTCCACACAATCTCTCAGATACTCAGCCATGCCAATCGAACACTACTGCTTTATAGGCTGTACGAAAGTCATCAATCTTAGGATTGCATCAGACGTCTGGCTTCTCCCCAGCCAACTCACCTTGTCTGCACTTTTCAGCTCTGTCTTTAACTGGGAACCTTTCTCTGTCACTTTCTTTAACTTCAGGGAACAGTACCTTGTTCAAATTCCAGTTCCTTTTGTCGGTTTGACTTCAATCTTCCTGGGACTTCTCTTTTCACTCCCTATTTCTGGAATTATCTGTTCTTTAGTTTCTGGGACTTGCTTTCTTTCCATTACTCCATTGTTCTGCTTCTGGCAGAGGTGTGAGAGCTCTTTCCTCTCCTACTGTTAAGGTCCGACTGTCTTCGTTCCAGTTAAAAACTAAATTCAAAATGTCTTTCTAACTTAAAGGTGGTCCCTGGTTGCTGAGCAACAGTTCAGTCTTTCTTTGAACTTGTTTGTTTTTCCATGTCGTAAACTCTCTAGTCACAGTACAGACACAGTTTGAAATGAAATCAAACTCCCATATATGCAAACACCTTTGTTAAACATGAATCTAACTCGACTTTTACCCTTTCTTAAACAGAAACACTAAATTAAACTTATTTAAATCTATACTTTATAATATCCAACAATACACACATAGATTACTTAAAACTGCCTCTGCTTCCTGACAAGTTATACAGAAGACATCAGAACTATGTGCTTGCTCTGCTCAAAGCAAAAGTGAAATGGAAACTGGATCAAATGACACATATCCCTTCTAATGATTTAATGCTGATATCCTTTAAAGGTATATTACAACAAGAGGACCCACAGAAGACAATAAAATTACCACTTGGACATACTGAAACACAGAGGAGCCGACCAAGGGAGATTTTAAGCAGTGTGGAGTGGAGTACACATAGCCTTACTGTCCCTGTAATCAGACATTCAACTTTAGCAATGATATAAAAATGACACCTTCAGTACTATGATAAAACAGAATTTTCATTTATTTAAACAACCAATTTTATCCTTTTATTAATTGTTCACTAGTATACAATATGACATTTGTTCACTGATTGATAGAGAAGCTTATATCAATTCTTATAAATAGACCCACAAATAATAAATAAGCATGTATAATTGTCATAAGTGTGACCCTGAAAAGTGACCTGCATAAAATAAAGGTGATTAGAAAGTTTCCACAGCCTAAAAGCATCACAGAAATTCAAAGATTCCTTGGGATGGTCAATCCAGTAGGGAAGTTCCTCGCAAACCTGACGAAAATAAATGAGTCATTACGACAGCTGTTGAGACATGGTCACCAGTGGTGCTAGAATTGCGACCAGCAAAATGATTTTCAAAAGGTCAAGAATCTCTTAATTTCACCAGACATTCTAACACCTTACAATCCAAAGTTGCCAACAATTGGAGCAGCTGGTGTATCATTTGCACGCTTGAGCGCAGTGTTGATTCAAGTTCAGAAAATGGACAAAGAAGACCAGTTTATTAAGCTTCAAGAGCTCTCACCGACACAGAGAAATAGTGTGCAACCATTAAAAAAGAAACATCAGCAGCCATTTGTGCCAACGGGAGTTCTCTGATTATATCATGTGTTTAAGTTTTAAAATTGAAACTGATGACAAGCATTTGGTTACTCTTCTTAAACAAAAGGAGATTGCAAAATTGGCGCTTGGAATTCAACATTCTAGACTGAGATACAATTCAGTTACTGAGTACGTTCAAGTGAAGAACTAGATGACAACAGATGCATTCTCAAAAATACCAGTGGAAGGAGTTAAACTGAAAGATTTGAGTTTTATTGAGGAAATGGAAGAATGCACTTCACTCATTACTAAATAGTTATCAGTCACTGAAAAATATACCAGAAGAAATTAAACAAGCACAACAGTAAGATGATCACGGCGCCGAGGTCCCAGGTTCAATCCCGGCTCTGGGTCACTGTCCGTGTGGAGTTTGCACATTCTCCCCATGTTTGCATGGGTTTCGCCCACACAACCCAAAGATGTGCAGGGTAAGTGGATTGGCCACGCTAAATTGCCCCTTAATTGGAAGAAATGAATTGGGCACTCTAAATTTATTTTGAAAACCAGTAAGATGATGAGCGCAACCAAATAATAGAATGGATGGCCAGATTATACTTCAAACAGAGAAAATATCTCACAATTGTGGATGATTTCTTCATTTTTAATGGCAGATGAGTCATCCCTAAAACACGTTGACTTGAATTTCTCCAGAAAATCAATACAGGTCACATAGAGATAATGAAATGTCGAACAAGAGCCCAGGTGACAGTCTGATGGCTAGGTGTTACTCATTCCATTGAAGAGTTAATCTTGAACTATTTTATATGTGCAGTGAATAGCCAGCAGCAGAATAAACCACGAGCACCCTCCACCTTTCCTTCAAGGACATGGCAGCCCTTGGGAATGTTTTTTTTTAGTTTAAAGACAACATTTTCATCATCGTTGATGGTTCAAATGTGTAGATTATACAGCACCACAGGCAGAGACAGTCATTACATCACTAAGAAGAATCCTCATGATACATGGCACCCTGGACGTTGCGGTGTCAGACAACAGCCCTCAGTTTTCTCACGAATGGTTCTACAACTTTGCATGTGAGTAGTTTACCTAGACATCCTTGGTCGAATGGAGAAGCAGAAAGAGGAGTTCTACAATCAAGGAATTGATGAAAAAGAATAAAAATGTAGGGCGGGATTCTCCCATGCCGTATGGGAGAATTGCTGTTTGCGCCATTTTTTCCTGCGGAGCCGATGCGACGCCGGCAGGCGATTCTCCAAGCAGCGGTGCCATTTGCACCGGTGCATTTGGCATGGTGCTGGTCGTGGGCCGCTGTCCGTGCCAGGCCACCGATTCTCCAGCCTTGATGGGCCGAGCAGGCGCGCAGAAACAGCAGAGTCCCGCCGGCGCTGTTCACACCTGCTCGCAGCCGGCAGAAACTCTGTGCATAGGGTCAGGGTGCGGCCCTGTGGGGGGGGGGGGGGGGGGGGGGGGTTGGGGGGGGGGGGTTGGGGGGGGGGGAGTGGCGCTCCTTCACCGGGGGGGGGGGGGATCCGACGGGGTCTGGCCTGCGATCGGGGCCCACCGATCGGCGGGCCAGCCTCTCCAGCCCCGGCCGTATTTTATTACGCGGCCGGCCCCTGAACCCCCACGCCATGTTGCGTCGAGGCTGGCGGGTTGAAGAAGTCACTGTAGATTCATCCATGTTCTCTGTAGGTTCAGGAATATAGCAGCTGTTTGGCTTTTCTGAAGAAAGAGAGAGAGAGACAGAGAGAAAGAGAAAGACAGACAGACAGAGTCACAGCTTCGTCATTGAGCATCCAGGAACTGACTGTCCTTTCTTTGTTTCTCTGAAACCATCATACTTGGGTAAGACCCAATCACTGCCTGTTGTCAGGCAGAATGCTGCCTTTTGGCCAATTCATTCGCCACCAGCCAACCAATCGAACCGAGTCCCTCCAATCTCTCAGGTTCTAAAAGGTCTGGTCCTGCTGTGCAAAAGATAGCACGGTGTACTATATTGAAGCTTGTGAGTTCCTCACTTCCTCTGCTCAGCTTAAAAGTACATGTCCATTAAACATCCATGGATCAGAAATGATAATGGCAAAATAAAGGAAATGGGGAAATAAGGGAATAAACAGGAAGGGGCCTTTACAATTGCATTTCTTCTCAAAATGCAAGCATAAACCAAGGCAGACATCTTATTCACACTGTACAATTGTACCTTTTAGACAGCATATAATTGCTTTAAATGGATCATTTAGTTCCTCAATAAGTGAGACATTTTTGTCAACGAATAAAACATAAGGTTTAAACCCTTGTCAAACTCAAACGTGTAATAGCCGCAAATAGCAAGCAATGAAGATGCTGGTCTCCATGGTAACAGATAATTCAATGACATTTTTAGATGGGTACAGCATAGCATGATTTGCTGGCATTGTTTCACTATAATAGTCTATTAGGTCCAGCCTGTGGAGTATAGTTTAAAATATATGGTACAGATTTCTTTCAGATTATGCACAAACATGTTTTTCCTGCTACCACACCAACACTGCATTGGCCTCCCTCCTATTCCTGATTTACTTGATGACATCATCCAACAACACCGTATCAGTTTTATATGTGTGCTGATGCTACACGCTTTAACTGGCCACCACCTCTCTCGATCATGCCAGTCTCAAAATTGCCAGTATTGGATGAGCAGAGAATTAGAACATAGAACAGTACAGCACAGAACAGGCCCTTCGGTCCTCAATGTTGTGCCGAGCCATGATCACCCTACTCAAACCCACGTATCCACCCTATACCCATAACCCAACAACCCCCCCCCCCCCCCTTAACCTTACTTTTTAGGACACTACGGGCAATTTAGCATGGCCAATCCACCTAACCCGCACATCTTTGGACTGTGGGAAGAAACCGGAGCACCCGGAGGAAACCCACGCAAACAGGGGGAGGACGTGCAGACTCCACACAGACAGTGACCCAGCCGGGAATCGAACCTGGGACCCTGGAGCTGTGAAGCATTTATGCTAACCACCATGCTACCCTGCTGCCCCTTGCAATTCTTCCATCGAAAGATTAGGAAGACCAACATCATTGTGTTTGGTCCCCAAGAGAAATTTTGTTCACTAGCACTGCCCCCACCCAACTCCCTGGCAACCATCGGCGGCTAAGGTTCACAGCCATGATGTCATATTTTTCTCTGAGACAAGCTTCTGACCACATGTATACACCAACACCACCTATTTCCACCTACGGAACCTTGCCCAATTCCACTTCTGACCCAGCAAATGTTTTTGCTGAAATCCTGATCCATGCACTTGTTAGCTCTAGACTTGACTTTGCCAACATACACCACCTAGCCAGCCTACCATGTTTTAGCCTTCGCAAACCAGAGACTTTCCCAAACCCTGCTGCCCATGTCCAAAATCGCACCAAATATACGTTCATCCATTGCCCCTACCCTCACTGACTTACATCAGCTCCCAGTTAAACAACGCTTCATTTTTAAAATCTTCCCCTAGGTTCAAAACCCTCAATGGCCGTTCCCCTCCCTATCTCTGTAACCTCCTCCAGCCCTACAACATGTCTACACTCCTCCAATTCTGACCTCTTGGAGTGGCGGTGGCATAGTAGCACTGTCATCGGATAGCTATCTGGAGGCCAGGGTTCTGCTCTGGATTTGTGTGTTCAAATTACACCACGGCAGATGGTGAAATTTGAATTTATCGAAAATCAGGAATTAGGAGGGTCGAATGGCAACCATGAAACCATTGTCGATTGTCATAAAAACCCACCCGGTTCGCTAATGTCTCTCTCGGGAAGGAAATCTGGTCTGGTCTACATGTGCCTCATGACCCACACAGCTTAACCGCTCTCTGAATATTGAGGGATGGGCAATAAAGGCTGACCCAGCCACTGACCCCTCACATCTCTCATAAATGAGTGAAAACAACTTCCTGTACATCCCAACATTTTATTGACTGCCGAAGAACACTAAACCGACAAGTTTAATAAACAAATCCACCAAAACCCACAAGTCTCTTTCCTGCTCCATTACTTCAAGCACATTACCAGTTGATATGTAATCCACACGTTTGATTCTTCTACCTATGACCATTCAGTTTACATTTATCTGTGTCAGACTCCATGTCACCTCTGTACCAATTGGCCTAGATTTCTAGCCTTCTATCCTTAACTTGTTTTACTTATTAGCGACACCATTCTGATTTAAGTGTGACACAAAGAGAGGTTAATATCACACAACAAATTGTATAATATATTTAATGCAGTAAAAGGCTCCAAATGCTGAACAGGAGTAAGTCAAAAGAGTTAGAAAAGAGAGTATTGTTGAGTTGGAGAAGTTTCATTTGAAGTGTGATGCACACAGTGGTGAAGTGGAGAGGTGAAGATGATTTTCATGCTGCAGAAAAAAACACCAGGGGCGGAATTCTCTGTTTTTGACACTACGTGTGGTGGTGGATGGCTCTGGCGGGGCCTTTCCCATTAGTCAGAATGGCGGGATCCCATGCCAGTTTCTGTGCTTTGAACCTCATTATTTATGCACGGGCGAGTTCTCCTCCAAATCTCCTGGCGGGCTGGCAGCTGATTCACCTGCCCGTCGGCAGCTGGCAGGTCCGAAGGTCCTGGCGCCACATTTAAATTCCAGTCCAGCACACTCATATCACTCTGTCCATCAGACTGTGCAGTACGCCAGAAACCCAGAGGGAAAAGGCTAGCAGCCCCAAGAAGAAGACTGTTCCTCAATTCAATCACCCTCTTCCTCCAACCCCCGAGCCCATTATCTGTGAGGCGTACATTCCCTACTTGAATTTCCGTTCTTCTGGGCGGCACTGTGGCACAGTGGTTAGCACTGCTGCCCACAGTGCCAAGGACCCAGGTTCAATTCCAGACTTGGATGACTGTCTGTGTGGAGTTGGTATGTTCTCCCCATATCTGTGTGGGTTTCCTCCGGGTGCTCTGGTTTCCTCCCACAATCCAAAGATGTACAGGTTAGATGGACTAGCCATGCTAAATTGTCCCGTAGTCCAAAAAGGTTAGGTGAGGTTATCGGAATAGGGTGGGGCATGGGCCAAGATCGGGTGCTCTTTCAGACGGTCGGTGCAGACTCAATGAGCTGAATGGCCTCCTCCTGCACTGTAGGGATACTATGATATGATCTCCACTCTTTGTACATCCCCTTCCAGTATATGATGTGACAATCCTTTGACCCTCTTGTTTCTGAGCTTTTCACACAGCCTTGTTGGGATCCAGCTTCCCTCTCCCCTCGGACTTCCCTCTGCCTTCCACTGTTCATCTTCTTCATCCATTTCCTTGCCCTTCTGCATACCATTGCAAGTCCCCATCCTTCCCCCACACCCTCCTTGTGCAGCCCTGCTTCCATATTGCCCCACTTGTATTTGTCAGACCACACACCAGCCACTGGCCTCACCTCGCACTCCACCTTCAGTCAAACTTTGGATCTTTGTTGCTGTTGCTGCCTGAGTCCCACAGAACAGTCCTGTCCAGATGTGTGTGTGGCACTGGGGAAGGAGGTCCCTGGACTCCCAACTCCAGGCACAGTTCTGATCCGACTCGATGACTCAGGAGGATCCATGGGTTCAGCAGCATGGTGTTGTCCATGAAGACCAGCTCAGCATGGAGATGGAGGCAAGAACTAATCTTCCCCGGTAGAATGGTGCACAGCACTGTGGCCAAAAGGCTTTGTTGCACTTATATCAAAGTCTCTTGTGAACTGAGGACCATATTATGTGTGCCACTCTTCAGCAATCTGATTTGACACTGACGTAATTTCCTGCTGGCGTGGCACAAAATTGGGAGAGTGATGGGATGCCGGTAAGCAGCTGTTTAATGATCATTCACAAGATGCAAGTTATTTTAAATGATGTCCATGTCACCAGCCAGCAGGAAGACCAACCCGGCATTCACCTGCACTTGGGAGAATTGTAACACGGTTTTATGCCAGCGTGTTTCCAACCATATGGGTCCCGTCAACCCTGCTGCAGACGCGATGGCAGCAGTCTACCCTAGAGTCTCACAGTAAAGATTCTCTTCCTCATCTAGTTCTAGCTTTGATTTAATAATGTTGGGACGACAATTTCTAGGTGATATCTGGCAATTACACCAATGTTGTATCAACTCATAATCTTTACCACTGCTGGAGTATTTGAGTTCAGCGGGAGGCTGGTTGTTTTGCATATTGTTGATGGGTGCCTATGGCACTGGAGCACTGAACGTGCCCTGGAATAATGTAATTATGCGTCAATTCCCACCTCTCCCCCAAAACTGTAAGGAATGCTCACTGGTCTCCTGTACAAAAATAGCATCTTCTTCTTCAAGGGTCCTCTTTGGCCGCGGCTCTCAGTACCCCCCCCCCTTACCAAGGAAAAGGCCAGTTTGGCTATTGTTACTGGATAGACCTGCAGCCAAAGATACCGGAATCCTTCTTTGAAATCAGGGTTGAGAGGATTCCCAATATAAGGAGCCCCTGCCACTCCCCTCCTCCCACCCCCTCACCCTGTTCATGGCCCATCGAGTTCTGATGGGAGGAGTGCGTGAACCTGACAAAGCCTTCTGGGAATTCGCAACATAGGTCAGAAGCTGACACCTCTATGTATGGCCGATTTTTAAAAAAAATTCTTCTCCTGCAAAATGTTCTCTCCTTTCCTGTCAATTTGAGGCATGTGGAGAATTCAGGGAACAGGAGACAGTAGTTAGCAATCGCAACATTAAGTGTAAATTGTGAATATAGAAAAGCACTTGAGGAAAGCCCAAAAGAATAATAAAGTTATAACTGCTTTTATTATTAAACTTACATTTGTACAAAGGTTTAATGTGCTGATGGGATTGGGATCACTTTAGAAACTGCTCCTGCTTCATTGATGTAACATATCCCCTGAGTTTGTTAAAAACCCCTTTAAAAGATCTCCAATCACTTAGTTCTGGTACAAGTTTATTGCTATCCCCTGGGGTTGAATTTACGTAATTTCAATATCTCACTCACAGAGCAGCATCTGACTGTGAAATTGTTTTGACTTAATC
The DNA here is from genome assembly GCF_902713615.1 of Scyliorhinus canicula. Taxonomy (NCBI): domain Eukaryota; kingdom Metazoa; phylum Chordata; class Chondrichthyes; order Carcharhiniformes; family Scyliorhinidae; genus Scyliorhinus; species Scyliorhinus canicula. The sequence goes on from NC_052156.1 coordinate 29,597,836, forward strand.
AACACATCTTGCTAAAAACTTTGTTAGAAAACTCTAGAGTGCCAAAACCTGAAGGCATATTTTTGTTGGTTTTTGAATAGCTGTGTGAGCCGCTCACTGACTGTCTGTTGTAGCTGTCTACTGTGCATTGGTCAGTGGGTGGCAGTAGTTAGCAATAAATTGTTAACTGCTGTTGCACAAACTGATTGAAGATTGTTACTGCATCTTTTATTCATATATATTATATATATATATATATATATATATATATATATATACATACATATATGTACGTATGGAAACATATGAAAGGTTTGGATGAGGGGTGGGCTTGTAGAACTGGAGGAGTTTACAGAAATAGGAAGGTGCAAGGTCATGAAGGGATTTAAACATGAGGATGGGAGTTTTCAGTTTAAGGCTTCGGAGGTACCAACAGTTAATATAGATCAGCGAGGACAGGGCGAGAAATAGTAGGATGAGCTGAAATCTCCAACGGTTGGAGAATGGGGGGCTGGTTAGGAGAGCAGTAGATAACTTGAGCAAATCTTAATACCTTGGTTCCTGCTGGAACAACAGAACCATTTCCGGATCTGGAACCCAAATCGCTGCGCTGCGTTCCTGGCAGTTGTTCTTTAGCAGGGCAACCCAATCGCGTTCCTTCTCTGGTTTCCGTGACCAAATGAGGAGGAGCTGAAGCAGCTGGTTGTGGTGTGACCTCTGTCCTTGCTCCTCAGCAGCGATGGATGGTTGAGCTGCACATAGTTGCCCCTTGCAACTATGTTTTCCAAGAATTTGGCATTCACCTGCCACCCAAAGGTAGGGTCGTGTAAAACTAAGGGCATAGATTTAAGGTGAAAGGGGACAGATACAAAATGGCCTATAGGGGCAATTTTTTCCACACATAGGGTGGTGAGTGTCTGGAACGATCTGCCAGAAACAGAGTAGAGACGGGTACAATTTTGTCTTTAAAAAAGCATTTAGACAGTTATATGGGAAAGCTGGGTAGAGGGATATGGGCCAAATGTGGGCAATTGGGACTAGTTTAGTGGTAAAAACTGGGCAGCATGGACAAGTTGGGCCAAAGGTTTCATGCTGGAAACCTCGATGACTCTATAAGCAGTGAAAGCATTTTCTGAGAGAAGAAGTGCTTTGGACATCAATCTTTCAATGACCATTGTGGTGATCTTTGTGATTCCAGTTCTCAGGGTGGATGTTGTAGTGTTAACAAAGTGCACAGACGCTAAGTTCACTGGCTGGCTTTTAAAGCAGGCCAAGGCAGGCCAGCAGCACGGTTCAATTCCCGTACCAGCCTCCCCGAACAAGCGGCAGAATGTGGCGACTAGGGGATTTTGACAGTAACTTCACTGAAGCCTACTCGTGACAATAAGCGATTTTCATTTCATTTCATTTTCATTTCATTAAAGCTCGACCACTTACTCCTATAGTAAACAATATTCTAATAACCTATAATCTCAATTCAACTAACACTAGTCTCCACACTCTCTCTATAACTTCTCTATGTCTTCTCTATTACTGCTCTCTCCAGCTCTCCTTCAGCTCTCTCTCAGAAGTCTGTGAGCCACTGCTTGAAATAGGTCTCCATCTAGCACCATCTGATGGTTAATTAAAGGTTAACCCTTTGTATTCTGAACATTCCCATAATGTCACAGCCATAGCTGGAACTCTTCAGTATAACTGATCAGAGTTTCACTGAAGAAGGGAGATTTAATAATGGGAGATGAGGAAATGGCTGAGGAACTGAACAGGTTTTTTGGGTCGGTCTTCACAGTGGAAGACACAAATAACATGGCAGTGGCTGATAGAAATGAGGCTATGACAGGTGAGGACCTTGAAAGGATTGTTATCACCAAGGAGGTAGTGATGGGCAAGCTAATGGGGCTAAAGGTAGACAAGTCTCCTGGCCCTGATGGAATGCATCCCAGAGTGCTAAAAGAGATGGCTAGGGAAATTGCAAATGCACTAGTGATAATTTACCAAAATTCACTACACTCTGGGGTGGACCCGGTGGATTGAAAATGAGCAAACGTGACACCACTGTTTAAAAGAAGAAATAGCGAGGCATCTAGATGGAAATTGTCCCATTGGGCAGACGCAGCATGGGTTCATAAAGGGCAGGTCGTGCCTAACTAATTTAGTGGAAATTTTTGAGGGCATTATCAGTGCGATAGATAATGGGGAGCCAATGGATGTGGTATATCTGGATTTCCAGAAAGCTTTTGACAAGGTGCCACACAAAAGATTGCTGCACAAGATAAAGATGCATGGCATTAAGGGTAAAGTAGTAGCATGGAAAGAGGATTGGTTAATTAATAGAAAGCAAAGGACGCGATTCTCCGCTCCCCATGCCGGGTGGGAGAATCGCGAGAGGGCCGGGCGACTGATTTCACGCCCCCTGGCGCACCCCGTGATTCTCCCACCCCCAGCTAGGAAGAATCGCCGCTCGCCGTTTTTCACGGCGACCGGCGATTCTCCGGCCCGGATGGGCCGAGTGGCCTGCCGTTCGCGACCGGTTCACAACGGCGGCAACCACACCTGGTCGCTGCCGTCGTGAACATGGGCACCAAAGGCCTCTTTGAAGCTTGTGGGGGGCGGAGAGGGGAGTGAGCACCACGGCTGTGCTCGGGAGGGGACTGGCCCGCGATCGGTGCCCACCGATTGTCAGGCCAGTGTCTAAAAGCGACGCACTCTTTCCCCTCCGTCGCCCCGCAAGATCAAGCCGCCATGTCTTGCGGGGCAGCGGAGGGGAAGACGGCCACAGCGCATGCACGGGTTTGAGCCGTCGTGACGTCAGCCGCGCATGCGCGGGTTGGAGCCGGCCAACCTGCGCATGTGCGGCTGACGTCACATAGGCGCCACAGTCGCGTCATTCTCGGCGCGCCGCCTTGACGAAGCGTCAAGGCCCGGCGGCCGAGAATAACGGAGCGCCGCTCCTAGCCCCCCGGGTGGGGGTGAATACGGTGAGAGGAGCGGCCTCTGAGGCCGTCATGAAACTCGGCCAAGTTCACGACGGCCTTCCCGATTTTTCCCGGGAGCGGAGAATTCCGCCCAAAGAGTGGGGATTAATGGGAGTTTCTCTGGTTGGCAATCAGTAGCTAGTGGTGGTGTCCCTCAGGGTTCAGTGTTGGGCCCACAATTGTTCACAATTTACATAGATGATTTGGAGTTGGGGGTCAAGTGCAATGTGTCCAAGTATGCCGATGACACTAAGATGAGTGGTAAAGCAAAAAGTGCACAGGATACTGGAAGTCTGCAGATGGATTTGGATAGGTTAAGTGAATGGGCTCGGGTCTAGCAGATGGAATGCAATGTTGACAAATGTGAGGTTATCCATTTTGGTAGGAATAATAGCAAAAGGGATTATTATTTAAATGATAAAATATTAAAACATGCCGCTGTGCGGAGAGACCTGGGTGTGCTAGTGCATGAGTCGCAAAAAGTTGGTTTCCAGGTGCAACAGGTGATTAAGAAGACAAATGGAGTTTTGTCCTTCATTGCTAGAGGTATGGAGTTTAAGACTAGGGCATTTATGCTGCAATTGTATAAGGTGTTAGTGAGGCCACACCTGGAGTATTGTGTTCAGTTTTGGCCTCCTTACCTGAGAAAGGACGTACTGGCACTGGAGGGTGTGCAGAGGAGATTCACTAGGTTAATCCCAGATCTGAAGGGGTTGGATTACGAGGAGAGGTTGAGTAGACTGGGACTGTACTCATTAGAATTTAGAAGGATGCGGGGGGGATCTTATAGAAACATATAAAATTATGAAGGGAATAGATAGGATAGATGAGGGCAGGTTGTTTCCACTGGCAGATGAAAGCAGAACTAGGGGGCATAGCCTCAAAATAAAGGCAAGTAGATTTAGGACTGAGCTTAGGAGGAACTTCTTCACCCAAAGGGTTGTGAATCTGTGGGATTCCTTGCCCAGTGAAGCAGTTGAGGCTCCTTCATTAAATGTTTTTAAGATAAAGATAGATATTTTTTTGAAGAATAAAGGGATTAAGGGTTATGGTGCTCGGGCCGCAAAATGGAGCTGAGTCCAAAACAGATCAGCCATGATCTCATTGAATGGCAGAGCAGGTTCGAGGGGCCAGATAGCCTACTCCTGCTCCTAGTTCTTATGTTCTTATTAAGAAGCTATTCCCACTGCGCACTCACTTGGTGACACTGGTGACCTTCTGACAGGTCACAAAATAGATTTGATGGCTGGGAAATCCAAGATTCAGGGCTAAAGCAGTTGATAATTTGATTCTTAACAACCCCAAAAACTTACTCACCAAGGGTTCCAAGGGGGTTCCCTGCCAGCCTTCAATATCACTGTGGAGCATGTTGAAAGGTGACAGGATCATGTCCGGATCCAAATCTGACAAATTTTCAGGACCTTTCCCACCCCACTCATCCCGAAGCCCTCTCCAAGAGCCTAGGAAAATGTTGCCTGTTGGGCTTGGTGGTGGCAAAGATAGGCTAAGATGGAGTGAAGGTGGGTGATGTTACAAAGGTCAAAGTGAGATAGTCCTGGTAATGGAGAGGCTATGTAGACACTGGTCGTTACTTCGAAGAGGGTTAATACTATTAGCCCTTGGGCTAACACATAGGGCAGCACTGTAGCACAGTGTTTAGCACAGTTGCTTCACAGCTCCAGGGTCCCAGGTTCGATTCCCGGCTTGGGTCACTGTCTGCGGAGTCTGCACGTTCTCCCCGTGTGTGCGTGGGTTTCCTCCAGGTGCTCCAGTTTCCTCCCACAGTCCAAAGATATGCACATTAGGTGGATTGGAAATTTTGAATTCTCCCTCTGTGCACCCAAACAGGCGATGGAATGTGGCGACTGGAGGCTTTGCACAGTAACTTCAATGAAGTGTTAATGTAAGCCTACTTGTGACAATAAAGATTATTAATTTTTTTAAAATTCCTTGCCCCAGAACTATTCAGGCTCCCTCCCAGAACTCTTTTTTCCATTACATCGATAACTGTCGATGATTTTCTGTCGATAACTGTCGATAACATCGATAATTTTCATTTCATTTTTTTCATTTCTGTATAGGTACCCTTTCATTCTCTCATCTGGGCTTGGAAAGATTGATCAATTTTCTTCTAATGTCCACCACCCTCTTACCTTCACAATGGTCCATCTCCAAAACGTCCCTTCCTTGACTTCTCTGCCTCCATTTCTACCAAATTCAGTATAAACCCACTGACTCCCACAGCTATCTTATTACAGCTAGCATGGTAATACTTTGTTATAAGCAATACAAATGTCAATTGTTTTTCAATTAAAATGCAACCGAGGCAAAAATCACTCTGAATGTTCTGCCACTGTGATATTTGAGTTGTCTGTTGTTTCTGAAATGTGAATAAAACCTCCTCAAAGGATATTCCACTGCAATGAGCAATGGAGATTCTTCCTTCCACAAGTTATTATAGAGTGTGTAACCTTTATAACTTTGAAACTATCTTAAGAGAGGAAGTTGCTGTGAACATGAGCATAAGCAGTGTCAACTGACAATCTGTAGTTTGACCATTTTAATAATAATAATCTTTATTAGTGTCACAAGTAGGCTTTCATTAATACTGCAATGAAGTTACTGTGAAAATCCTGCCTTCCCATTCCTCTATTTCCTTTCTCACGTATGTGTCAAGTCACCCCCTTAAATACATCAATAATTTATGGCTCAACCGTTCCATGTGGCAGCAAGTTCCACATTCTCAATTCTGTTAACTTTCTCCTGCATTTTAACATCTTTTTTTCATATGGCAACCAGAACTGTGTGCAGTACTTCAACTGTGATTCTTTATACATTTGTTATCACCTTTTTTGTGCATTTTATTCCTCTAGAAATAAATGCCAGGACTTTGCTTTTGTCGTCTTATCTATTGCTGGATCTCTTTGTTCAACTTCATTTTGAGTTGGATTCTCCAGCTGCCCAGCCATGTGGTTCTCGGGGGTATGGCGTTCGCTGGTAGTGACATTCTCTACTCCTGCCGCTTATCAATGGAAATTCTCATTGAAGCCACCCCACCCCACCGGGAAGCCCACGAGCAGGAATACGCTGCCGGCAGGAACAGAGAAACTCGAAAGCTGGAGAATTCCAGACATTTTTTTCTTACCTTCAAAAAAGTAGGTTTCCTCCTTATTTCTCATAATAAAACCACCTTCGACATTTTGTTTTATTGGATTTTATTTATCATTTATCCACTCACTTTTCATGCCTGTTTATGTCCTCCTGTATTTTGGTGCTGTCCCTCACATTATTAGCTTTAACTTCGATTTTTATATGATCTACATATTTCAACGCTATATCTCGAATTACTGGATGCGTTTTCGGTCTCCGCCCGAGGTCAACAGACCTTATGCTGGTCCATCCAGTTCTCTGTCCCGTCTGCAGCTATTCTCATGACTTGAAGGTTTAGGCTACTGAGTCCAAATATTCTATGTATGTGGAAAGCAACAGTGATTCTAGCATTGCCAGCCCAAGTAACATCCTTAACTCCTACTCTCTGTGCCATAGCCATCTTTCAGTCCATTCTGCAAACTAGTCCCTGACATTACATGCACTGACTCTTGTCTTGAGTTTTTTCCAGGGCAATTTATCACAGGCCTTCCAAACATTTATATATCCCTTTCATTTCCTTTATCTTCTCTGTTTGCTATCGCTTCAAGCAATTTATTACGGTTGGTTAAACATGACCTTTCCTTTTGAAATAAATAGTGACTACTTTTTATTGCCTTCTCTGCCTCTCGCTGTTTTCTTATCCAATATTTGAATGAAGATTCTAATGTCTTTCATACTACTGTCATGAAGCCAACTGGTCTGTAGTGCTTTGAAATAGGTGTAGATTTTTTGTGTAGATAGGAATTACAATTGTTGATTGCCTTTGTTATTATAGAACATAGAACAGTACAGCACAGAACAGGCCCTTCGGCCCTCGATGTTGTGCCGAGCAATGATCACCCTACTTAAACCCACGTAACCCGTATACCCGTAACCCAACAATCCCCTCCATTAACCTTACACTACGGGCAATTTAGCATGGCCAATCCACCTAACCCACACATCTTTGGACTGTGGGAGGAAACCGGAGCACCCGGAGGAAACCCACGCACACACGGGGAGGACGTGCAGACTCCACACAGACAGTGACCCAGCCGTGAATCGAACCTGGGACCCTGGAGCTGTGAAGCTCCTTTATTCTATTGAACTTTTGTATTCAGATATTTGAGCCTTTATTTTCACCCTAGTTTTTTTAACTTTCTCGATGGCAATCCACCTGATGATGGAGGAATTGCCCTCTTTAAGTTTAGTTGGCCTGGCGGGAAAGCCACATTAGGTCTGTGCAAATCTTTGGCCAAAATGGGAGTTGGCGCCCATGGCATCATGATGCACACATTTGAATTAGTGTTCAAGAACATAAATGATAAAATACAAATAAGAATGGGTCACATTCTTATAACATAGAAATTGCAGAGCTGTCAAGAGTCCTATTTATCACTTCCATCCATCTGGTTGACATTATAAAGATTTGATATTACATTTGTTTCATTTAAGCAAATTAATAAAGGAACTTTTTAATTTACAGGGAGTTGGGACGTAGACAAAATTTAGGAATTTGTAAGTTGACTCCCAAGATGTGATACTGATTTTTTACAGCTGGTATCCAAGGCTTTGGGGAGATGATGGAGTAGTGGTAACATTGCTGTAGTAACAATCCAGATGCCCAGGCAAATGTTCTGGAGGCATGGTTTCAAATCCCACTCTTGGAATTTGAATTAAATGAATAAATCTGGAATATAAAACTTGCCTCAGTAAGGGTGACCATGAAGCTAACATTGATTATCACAAAACTCACTCGCGCCTTTTCAGGGAATGGAATTTTCCTGGTCTGGCCTACATGTGACTCCAGACCCACAACCCTCCAAAATGGCCGAGCACATCATTCAAGAAGATGGTTTACCACCTTCAAGGACAACAAGGGATAGGCAAAACATGTTGTCTTTGTCAACGATGCGAACAGCTCATCAAAAAGAATAAAGAAAACACTGCAAGGAACAAAGATATAAAGCAACACTCAGGAAAAACCCTCTCCTTTACAGGAATCTGATGGGATTCAGAATCTACTCAATACACAACTAGAGTAAAGAATTTTCTGTCTGTTCGCTGGAGGTGGAATGCTCTGGTCCCACTGGCAGCACACTCCCACCCATGTGTTTCCCAGTGGCATGAGGTAGCTTCAATAGGAATACCAATTGACAGCTGCGGGAGTAGAGAATCTCGACCCCAATGAATGACGCACCACCGAGAAACACATGACTGGGAAGCTGGAGAATTCCACCCTCTATCCATCCTCCATCTTCCAACAACATATAGGAGAATTATTCACTATTCAATCAGAGAACTAGAGCACACTCAGGCACAAAGAGTTCAGTTTTACAACACATTGCAATATCAGGCAAGTTGGCCAATGTACAGTCATATTGTTTAGCAACCTAAGGTTCTTTTAATCCAATTAGACACAGGCTTTTTGCATTTAATTAGCAACAATTTTTCAAATTGAGTCTTTCACACTCTTTTAATCTATTTTAAAATGCTGCTTTATCCTTTTTGTTTCTCCATGTTACAAGCTTCAAATTATCCAAAAGTGACAAAAGGCACTGAAGAAGGTGCAATAAAAGGTGGCACTGCCAGGGTGCCATAGGGAGTGCCCGGGAGCTACCCGACCCTGTCCCGGACAACCCAGGGGTCTCCAATGGCCTGGAAGAGATGCCCCCAGGTGCTGTTACACCTGGTCCATGTTTGGCGCCGGTGGACATTTAAATATCGTCCTGAACTGTCTCTTTCCAAGTGCTCAGGTTAAAAACCCAATTCGGGGGAGAGGTCGCTCACTGACGTGGGTGGGAGGCGGCGCGAGCCACATCTGGGGGGGTGGGGGCGGCGCGAAGGAGCCACAGCTCGCGCTATGGCTGTTGAACCGTAAGTGACGCACATGATCCAGTCGGATCGGGTCCAGGCTCTTTGCCCATCAGCAGCACAAACACACTGTGGTGAATGTACTACTGCGACCATTCACCATTGTAATTGCATTACATTGTATTGTATTATGTTGATGCCCTTGTGGGCTCCGCCTGTGGCTCCGCCCCCTTGGGGGAGGTATATAGATCTGCAGCCTGTAGGCGGCACTCAGTACAGAGCAGTCACAGGCAGGCACAGTTCTAGCTGATTAAAACCACTGTGCACTTCAACTCTCCGTCTCGTGTGAATTGATGGTCGCATCAATTTAATCAGCTACAATATCACTATGGAAGCAGCCCTCAAACCTGATCGACTGGAACTCGACCCACAGGCAGCTGAAGCCAAAGGAATCTTTCACACTGGCTCCGCTGTTTTGAGGCCTACCTTGCCGCCTCCTCCTCATTCACCGTCACCGAGGAACAGAAACTGAGTCGCCTCCACGCCCGGGTGAGCCACAGAATCTCCGTACAGATCGAGGAAGCGACCACGTACGCAGATGCGGTCGCGATCCTGAAAAGGCAGTACATGAGGCCGGTGAACGAAGTGTTGACGCGGCATCTCCTCACCACTCGTCGTCAACGCCCCGGGGAATCGCTGGAGGAATACCTACGCGACCTGAAGGTACTCGCAAGAAACTGCAACTACAAGGATGTCACAGCCTCACAGCATTTGGAACTCACCATCCGGGACACCTATGTGGCTGGAGTCCGGTCCAACTACGTCAGAGAGCGCCTGCTCGAAAAGGGTGCCCTCGACCTAGAAGAGACGGTAAAACTATCCACCTCCTTAGAAGTAGCGTTTCAGAACCTCAATGCTTTCCCCTCCGACCACGCGGTCCCCTCGCGGACCCCAACCAGAGGGTGTCCCAGGCCTGCGCCGCGCGGCTGCCTGGCTAACCCGGGAGGCTGCCCTGCTATTTCTGCGGCCAGAACCAGCACCTCAGGCAGCATTGCCCGGCTCGGAACGCGACCTGTAGCGACTGCGGCAAGAAAGGACACTTTGCCAAAGTCTGCCTGGCAAGATCCAAACCTCCTAAATCACAGGCCCGACTTTCAGACTCACAGGCCCGCAGACCACGCAGCGTGGCTGCGTGCCTGCCGGTACCGCCCCCCTTCGGACGCATCATCAGCATCGTGATGTCCGTGGGGGCAGCCATATTTAACCCAGCCGACACGTGCGACCCATGGGGGCCGTCATCTTGGGACTGCCACACCACCTACGACCACGCCGGCTACCCGCAGCTCGGCGCTGTCCCCCTCGACCAGTCATGGCCCAAGCATCTCAATAACTCGATGGTGACTGGTCGGGCCAATGGGCACGAAACGCCCTCCCTGTTTGACTCAGGGAGCACGGAGAGCTTCATACATCCAAACACGGTAAGGCGCTGTTCGTTCCAGATTTCCCCCACATCCCAAACAATCTCCCTTGCATCTGGATCACATTCGGTGCAGATCTGGGGGTACTGTGTTGCGAACCTCGCGATACAGGGCTCCGAGTACGCCAATTTTAAACACTCTGTCCTCCCCGATCTCTGCGCCCCTCTCCTGTTAGGACTGGATTCCAGTGCAAACTCAGGAGCCTGACCCTGAAGTTCAGCGGGCCCCTACCCCCTCTCACCGTATGTAGCCTCGCAACCCTTACGGTCGCCCCTCCCCCGCTCTTCGCGAACCTCACCGCCGACTGTAAACCCGTCGCCACCAGGAGCAGGCGGTACCGTGCCCAAGACAGGACTTTTATCAAGTCAGAGGTCCAGCGGCTCTTGAGAGAGGGAATCATCGAGGCCAGTAATAGCCCCTGGAGAGCCCAAGTGATGGTCGTCAGGACCGGGGAAAAGAACCGGATGGTTGTAGACTACAGCCAAACCATAAACCGGTACAGGCAACTCGATGCATACCCCCTTCCCCGTATAGCGGTATAGCGGACATGGTGAATCAGATTGCACACTACCGGGTTTTCTCCACGGTAGATCTGATGTCCTCATACCACCAGCTTCCAATCCGCCCGGAAGACCGCCATTACACGGCTTTCGAGGCAGACAGCCGCCTCTTCCACTTCCTCCGGGTCCCCTTCGGCATCACCAACGGGGTCTCGTTCTTCCAAGGAACGATGGTCGGAATGGTGGACCAGTATGGGCTGCGGGCCACGTTCCCATACTTGGATAACGTCACCATCTGCGGCCATGATCAGTGGGACCACAACGCTAATCTTCAGAAGTTTCTCCAAACCGCCCAAGCCGTCAATCTCACCGACAACAAGGAGAAATGTGTTTTCCGCACAACCCGACTAGCCATCCTCGGCTCTGTCGTGGAAAACGGAGTCCTCGGGCTCGACCCCGACCGCATGCACCCCCTCCTGCAACTCTCCCTCCCCCGCTGCCCTAAGGCCCTGAAAAGATGCCTCGGGTTCTTTTCATACTATGCCCACTGGGTCCACAACTAAGCGGACAAAGCCCGCCCACTTATCAAAGCCACCATCTTCCCCCTGACGACTGAGGCCCGCCTGGCCTTCAGCTGCATCAAGGCAGACATTACCAAGGCCGCGATGCACGCGGTGTGCGAATCCATCCCCTTTCAGGTGGAGAGCGACACGTCAGATGTCGCCCTGGCCGCTCCCCTTAACCAGGCAGGCAGGCCCGTTACCTTTTTTTCCCGTACCCTCAACTCCTCCGAGATATGGCACTCCTGGGTTGAAAAGGAAGCTCAAGCCATTGTGGAAGCTGTGTGGCATTGGAGGCATTACCTGGCTGGTAGGAGGTTCACCCTCATCACTGACCAATGGTCGGTAGTCTTTATGTTCAACAACACACAGCGGGGCAAGATCAAGAATGATAAAATCTTGAGGTGGAGAATCGAACTTTCCACCTATAATTACGATATTGTATATCGTCCGGGGAAGCTCAACGAGCCCCCAGATGCCCTGTCCCATGGCACATGCGCCAGCGGCAAGATGACCGACTCCGGGCCATCCACAATGACCTCTGTCACCCGGGGGTTACCCGGCTTCTCCACTTCATCAAGGCCCGCAACCTGCCCTACTCCACCGAGGAGGTCAGGGCCACGACCAGGGACTGCCAAGTCTGCACGGACTGTAAGCCACATTTCTATCAAGCAGACAAGTCCCACCTGGTGAAGGCATCCTGCCCCTTTGAGCGCCTCAGCATCGATTTCAAAGGACCCCTCCCCGCCACTGATCGCAACGCGTATTTTCTTAACGTCTATGACGAGTATTCCCGTTTCCCCTTTGCAATACCATGCCCCGACATGACCTCGGCCACTGTCATTAAGGCCCTGCATAGTATATTCACCCTGTTCGGTTTCCCCACTTACGTCCACAGTGATCGGGGCTCGCTGTTCATGAGTGATGAGCTGCGTCAGTACCGGCTCGGTAAGGGCATTGCCTCGAGCAGGACTAAAAGCTACAACCACCGGGGAAACGGACAGGTGGAGAGGGAGAACCCGACGGTATTGAAGGCTGTCCTTCTGGCCCTACGGTCTAGAAGTCTCCCGGTTTCCCGCTGGCAGGAGGTCCTCCCCGATGCACTCCACTCCATTCGGTCACTCCTTTGCACAGCCATGAACGAGATCCCTCATGACCGTCTATTTGTCTTCCCCAGGAAATCCACCTCTGGGGTCTCGCTTCTGTCCTGGCTGACAACATCGGGGCCTGTCCTCATTCGAAAGCAGTTGAGGAGCCATAAGTCCGACCCCCTGGTCGAGAGAGTCCAGCTCCTTCACGCCAACCCTTAGTATGCCTACATGGCGCACCACGACGGCCGACAAGGTACAGTCTCCCTCTGGGATCTGGCACCCGCCAGTCCCCTGTGACCACCACCTACACCGGACACTGCCCCTACCCCTACATGGCCTACACACACACCCCCCCCCCCAATCGCCGACCTACAGTGATGAAGCTCCAGAGGACATGCTCCCTGAGTCAACAAGCCCAACACCCGTGCCCGCAGTGACGAGTTCAACACACGTGCCCGCAGCGAAGCCAGAGCTGAGGAGATCACAGAGAACGATCAAGGCGCCGGACAGACTTGATCTGTGAGCCCACTTCACCCCCGCTGGACTTAAAGTTTTTGACAGGGGGTGAATGTGGTGAACGTATGCTATTACAATTCACCACTGTGCTGTGTTGTATGATGTTGATGCCCTTGTGGGCTCTGCCTGTGGCTCCGCCCCCTCAGGGGTGGTATATAAACCTGTACGCCTGTAGGCGGCACTCAGTACATGGTCGCTTCAGTTTCATGGCCGAAAGAGAAAATGCTGGAAAATCTCAGCAGGTCTGGCAGCATCTGTAGGGAGAGAAAAGAGCTAACGTTTCGAGTCCTATGACTCTTTGTCAAATGGTTTGATGGTCATCTTTTAATTCCAGATTTCACTTAATTGAATTCAAATGTCACCATCCTTATGGTGGTGTTAAACCCAGGTCTCCAGAACCCTGGGTCTCTGGATTACCAGTCTAGTGAAAATGCCATTGCACCACTGCTGTCCCCAATTATTAAAGAGGAATTCTATCTTGTGCAATGAGCAAATTGTTCCTTTTTATCAAGCTTTCTTCCATCAGGGTTTCTTCATCATTTTGTAGGCCTGTATTATGGTCAAATAGATTATTCATGATGGCTGAGCTGTTAAATTATGAATGCAATCATCGCCACAATCATTATCCTAAGTATTAGGATCAGCTCATTTAAACATAATGAGGACATCAATAAAAAAAGTTGGGAACTTATAATTGAAACACAAAGAAACAATTTTCGGACCTTCTTAAAAGTGTAATGGAGACATTCTGGAAGACTAATATATTACAATAGCTACCATAGGAAAAAGACTGTTTATATCTAATTAGGCTATTATAATGGCATCATAAATTTAAACAGTACTCCAGTTAGAATTTACTGCAGTAAACAGTGAGTGCAGAGTACAATTATTTTAGTCAAAAAACTTGGAGGGGAAAAAAGAGATAACACCTCAGTCCCATTCGCTGTTTAAATTCCAGTTAAAATGTGTCTGTTATACCAGTTGATTCTCTGGAAACAGTAGGGAAATATACATTCCCTGTCCAATTTATGCCATTAAAATGAAGTGGGGAACTTACCCATCCGCTTCTCACTCAGGTCTGGCACACTACAATTTTAAATTGGGGTGGTTAAAGAGAATGCCCAAAGATGACAGGGCCCTTCTTCAACTAGATAAAAGCAAATTACTGTGGATGCTGGAATATGAAACAAAAACAGAAAATACTGCACAATCTCAGCACGCCTGACAGCATCTATTGAGAGAGCCAACGTCTCGAGTCTGAATGACTCTTTGTCAAAGCGTTTATCCAGACTCGAAACATTAGCTCCCTTTTCTCTCCAATTTCCTCTGACAGCCTTGATTGAATCTGTCTCCACCGCACTCGCAGATGTATATTCCAGGTCCTAACCACTCACTGCATGAAAATGTTTCTCCTTATGTTGCCATGTTTCTTTTACCAATTACCTTAAATCTGTCCGCTCTGCCTCTCGATCCTTTCACCAATAACAATATTTTTCCTTATTTACTCAGTGCTCAATCAAATCTCCACTCAACCTTCTCCTCTTCAAGGAGAACAATCCTAACATATCCAATTAATCTACATAACTAAGTTCCTCATCCCAGGAACCTTTCTTGTAAATCGTTTCTGCATTCTCCCTTAGGCAGACCCAACTGGCAAGTTAACATCTTGCTCCTCCATTGCACTGTTAGCATCCTATATTTATGCCTCTGCAAATGGCCTAGCCTGAATTTTCTCTCCCTCCCAAGTCCTCAAAGATTAATCAAGTTTCTAGTGATATTGATTCCCTGGCAAAAAAGTTGAGACATACTTTGGTAAATTTCAGCATTACACTAACAGTTTCTGTTAGGTTACATGGATTCCTGCCATGGGAAGCGAAACTGCCACGGGTTCAGTGAGACTTACAAACTTCAGAAGCTGGTGAACCTGCTCTTTGGAACAGACTAAATAAAGCTTGGAAATATTTGCAAGTCAGGATAATGTGTCACTCAGTGGGGAACTTGCAGGTGATGGTGTTCCCCCCATCTGATGCCCTTGCCCATCTAGTTGGTAGATGTTGTCGGTTTGGAGGGTGCTGTTGAAGGTTTGATGAGTTTCTCTAATGCAACTTGTAGATGGTGCACATTGTATGTCGGTGGTGGAGGGAGTTGATGTTGAAGGTGGTAGATTGGATTTGAATCAAGTTGGCAGTTTTGCCCTGGATGGTGTTGAGCTTCTTGAGTGTTGTTGGAGCTGCGCTCATCCAGACTAATCACAGTCCTGACGTTTGCCTTGTCATTGGTGTACAGACTTTGGGGAGTCAGGAGGTAAGCTATTCTGTGCAGAACTCCCAGCCTCACACCTGCTCGTGTAGCCACAGTGTTTATATGGCTGGTCCAATTCAGTTTCTGGCCAATGGTAACCCCCTGGATGTTAATAGTGAGGTATTCAGTGATGAAATGTCATTGAATTCCATTGGGAGATGGTTAGATTCTCTTTTGTTGGAGCTGATCATTATGGCCTGTATGTTACTTGCCACTTATCAGCCAAAGCTGATATCCACTTTCAAAGAGAAATAGCTTCAAGTAGGCTGTAATTGACAGGGTAATAGTTTCCAGACAGCCAGGTGTTGAGATTGTTTATTTTTATTTCCCATCATACTTGAATGCATCTCAAGTACCTGCTTTGAACCTAACCACAATGTTTCCAGGAGAAAGGTTACATACCAACCATGACTTTAATGCAATAGCTTCAGCTGAATAACCAATGCCTCTAGATACAACCAATGAATCTTTATTGACTTTCCTTATTTTTAATCTGTACTTTAACTTTGCCACTTTTAACCCTTGTTTTGTGAGGGCCACGAAGAATCCAGAACGTGTTTGTAGAACAGAAAGAAAACTTTATTTACAATAACATATATATATATATATATATATACACACACAACAGCAGCAGTAACTCCCTTGCTGCTCACTCCTCTCTAGCTGGTTCCATACTGGCCAGCTTTATTTATGCAGGGACCTCATTGGGGAAGCTCATACTCCCTAAGGATTGTGGGATTGCCATTAGTCCCCAGCCAGTGGTAAGCAGGCAGGTTATAATATCCCCCCCCCCCCCCAATGTCCAAGGAGTCCACCGAAGACCCTGGCGAAGGAGGGCGTCGGACTCGTTTTGCCGCAGGCCGGACACCATTTGCACGAGGTGCTGGATTGGGCGGCGTGTAATGAGATGGGAGAACGGTGCTTCCATGATGAACGGCATAACGGTTGTACATCCTCGGCCCGTGGGACCGAGGACTCCCCTTCTGAGGCATCCTGTGTCTCCATCTCAGAGTCGGAGCCCACTGCCTCTGTCATCTCGGCATCCCTATCTCCACATGGTTCTGCAACGATCCGCACAGGCTTTGAGTGCGGCGCCAGAGGAAGATCGTGAGGAACACCCTCCATTGTGTCTGGTCTCACTTTAGAAGTGAGTTCCGGGGGCATGGAATCTTTGGAAGAGGCGGCCTTCTGGATCGAATGTGGTCTACATGCTTGCGCTGGAGACGACACTGGGCTTGCACCTGGTAAGACATAGGGCCCATTCATCGAAAGGTAACGCCAGGGACCCACTGGGCACCACCAACAAAATTGCGAATGAACACCGGGTCACCAGGCACAAATTGCCGAATCGGTCGATGTCAAGAAAGGCCATATTGCCGTTCTTGAGTGCAGCGCACTTTTGCGCCAATACCCGGGAAAACCGTGCTAAGGTGGGTGCAAAGTCTCCAGCCCATTTGGAGTTCCGGGGAGCTAGCCCAGTCACCGCATATGGAGTGGTCCGATATGAAAACAAAAAACAAGCCAGTCTCGTGTCCATAGACCCGGAAGACTGCTTCTTTAGGCCTTGTGTGAATGTCTGCACTGCGCGCTCCGCCAACCCATTGGAAGCCGGGTGATATAGAGCAGTGCGGATATGGCGTATGCCATTTATCTTCGTGAACCTTGCAAACTCCTCACTTGTGAAAGGAGTGCCATTGTCCGTGACGAGCACCTTGGGGAGGCCATGTGTACTGAAAGACAAACTCATCTTCTCCATTGTTGCGCAGGATGTTGTGCCTCCCATCTTATGCACCTCTAGCCATTTAGACTGGGCATCGATTAATAGAAGGAACATGGATCCTTGAAAAGAGCCAGCGAAAACCGCATGCAAGTGCGCCCAAGGCCGCAGTGGCCATTCCCAGTGATGTAGGGGCGCGGCCGGCGGAAACTTCTGGTGTTCCCGGCAAATGGAGCAGTTTTGGGCCACCTTCTCAATGTCGGTGTCGAGGCCTGGCCACCAGACATAACTCCGGGCCAGCATTTTCATTTTGGTCACACCCGGATGCCCATTGTGCAAGTCCTGTAGTATCAGGTCCTGTCCTTTTTTCGGGATGACCACACGCGTCTCCCACAAGAGGATAACGTCTTCCACACTAAATTCAGTCAGCTTGGAGAAAAATGCCCCCAACTCGTCTGGGAGCTGTCTATGTTGCCCACCAGACAGGACTATGTGCCGAACCTTTGACAACACTGGCTTCGTCTGGGTCCACTCACTGATCTGTTATGCCGTGACAGGCAAGGAGGCCATAAAATTTAGGGTTGCGACCACCTCACCTGTCGTGGGGGACAACATGGGGCCGGTTGACAAAGGCAATCGGTTCAGTGCATCGGCGTTCGCTATCTGGGTCCCTGGTTTATGCTCCAGAGAATACTCGTAGGCAGCGAACAATGGACGGTATTGGCTTATCCTCTCGGAAAAGTCCCAGCAGAGGCTTATGATCAGTCACGATAGGGAAATGGCGGCCATACACATACTGGTGGAAGCGTTTCACCGTAAAGACCACTGCCAGGCCCTCCTTCTCGATCTCCGCCTACTTCTTTTCCACTGCAGTCAATGTGCGGGAGGCGAAAGCTATCCGTCACTCGGACCGTTCTCCATCTTGTGGGACAGGACAGCCCCAATACCATATGGGGATGCACCTTACGTGATGAGCAAAGGCTTTCCAGGATCATAGTGGGTTAGTAACCCAGACAACGGCAATTGCTGTTTTACCTGCTGGAAAGCGGTTTCTTGCGGCTGACCCCAAACCCAGGTGTGATTCTTCTTTAGCAGAAGGTGCAACGGGTCCAGCGTAGTTGCCAGATTGGGGAGGAACTTCCCGTAATAATTTACGAGGCCGAGAAAAGAATAAAGATGTGGGGCGCGATTCTCCCGAGTCACGAAGACTCGGGAAGCTGGCGTCAAAAACGGGTGGGTTTGACGCCAGCCTCCGCCCCCCCCGACCGGGAACCGATTCTGCTCCCCGGTCGGGGCTAGCATCGTGCGGCCGTGACCTCCGGCATAGCGGGCTTAACGAATTTCGTTAAGCCCGCTAGCCAGAGTTAGCGACAGCTGACGCATCAGATGACGTCAGCTGCGCATGCGCGGATTGGACGACTC
Organism: Scyliorhinus canicula; assembly: GCF_902713615.1. Lineage (NCBI taxonomy): Eukaryota > Metazoa > Chordata > Chondrichthyes > Carcharhiniformes > Scyliorhinidae > Scyliorhinus > Scyliorhinus canicula. The sequence continues at coordinate 29,616,318 of NC_052156.1, forward strand.
CAACCCGCGTATGCGCGGATGACGTCATCACGCATATGCATGAAACCCGCGCATGCGCGGGCCGGTATGCCCCTCAGCCTCCCCGCGAATGGATACAGCGGGGCGGCGGAGGGAGAAAGAGTGCGCGGGGTAAGTACCCGCTGCCCGCGATCGGTGGGCACCGATCGCGGGCCGATGGCACCCTTGGCACGGCCGTGGTACTGCCGTGCCAATCGGTGCCATGGTTCCCCAGATCGGGACTTTACGGCCGTTTTTACGAACGGTCAGACCAGGTGTGTTTTACGTTTATAAAAACGGCCGTAAAGGCCTTGGAAATCGGCCCATCGGCCAGGGGTGAATCGCTGCTCGCCGTAAAAAAACGGCGGGCAGCGATTCGTGTCGGGAGGCGGGCGTGGGGGGGGGGGGGAGAGAATAGCGGGAGGGCGTCAGACCAGCGTGGCCATAAAAATTTACGCCGCCCGCTATTCTCCGCCCCGTCGTGAGTGCGGAGAATTCCGCCCGTGATGTGTCAGTCGGGGTGGGGGCCTGTTGAACTGCGCGCACCTTCTCTGCGACGGGGCGCAAACCTTCGCGGTCCACCCGATAAACCAGGTAGACCACTTCCTTCGCCTGAAAGTCGCACTTTGTTCCAAGTAAACGGACTCCAGCCTCTGAGAAGCGTCTAAGGACAGCCTCCAAATTTTCCAATGTCCCTGCTCTGACATCCCTGTAATCAAAACGTCGTAAGTAGACAGCGGCACGCGGTAAACCTCTCAAGATGCCCTCCATGACGCGTTGAAAGATAGCGCAGGCAGAGGATACCTCAAAGGGAAACCGTGTATATTCACAGAGGCCCCTGTGTGTACAATAGTTACATATGGCCGGGAGGCAGGGTCCAGCCCCAATTGTAGGTAGGCATGACTCATATCTAATTTCGTGAACAAGAGTCCGCCTGCAAGCTTCGCGTAGAGATCTTCTATGCGGGGCATTTGATATCGGTTGAGCCGGGGAAGCCGTATTCACTGTAAGTTTATAGTCGCCACACAAGCAAATTGTGGCATCTGGTTTCATTACAGCTACAATTGGCGCTGCCCAGTCAGAGAAACGGACGGGCCTGATAATACCCAAGGAACCCAAACGAGTGAGCTCACCATCTACCTTTTTGGGCAAGGCGTAAGGCACCGGGCGTGCCCGGAAATAGCACGGCTTGGCTCCTGGTTCGATCTGGATACGGGATACTGCCCCTTTTATCTTCCTCAAACCGGGCTGGAATACATCTGGGTACCGTCCTAGTACCTCCGTCAACCCTCCAGAAACTGTTTGAAGGATTTGGTACCACTTCAGCCGCAAATGGCACAACCAGTCCCGACCCAACAGGCTGGGCCCGTGGCTGCGCACCACAATAAGTGGGAAACGCCCTTCCTGGCATCTATAAACAACAGGGGTCATCGTAGTTCCTGCAATGTCCAATGGTTCCCCCGTGTAGGTGGCCAACCTGGCCTGTGTATTGGTTGATGTAAGGGTCTGTATACCCTGCTTGATGCGGTCGAATGTCCTCTGGGCGATCAAGGAGACCGCTGCGCCAGTGTCCAACTCCATCTCAAATGGGTGACCATTGACCCGTACTGTCACCTTAATGGGGGCCACACGGGGAGCTGCCACACAATGCAGCTGCAGGCAGTCACACTCCGACTCCACGTCCTCGGGATTAGTCCCCGCAGGTTCATCCAAATGGAAGGTACAGCCCCTGGGCTAGCCCCAGTTTTTGTCGGAACGACGTCCCTCTGGCACCCCCAGGACCGGCGTCCGACACTGACATGGCTCCCCATCCATCGGTTCTGGAGAAGGGTCTCTTCGGGGAGGAATGTCCGGCAGCCACTGGCATTGATCCGGACGTTGCCCCGCCCAAGGTTCCGCAGGGGTGCAGGGAGATGCTTTTATATGGAAGGGGTTGCGCCCCAATGCATGCACTTCCATTCACTGGAGCTCCTACACTCCTCATTCTGCGCTCTCTCGGGACAATACTATCTGAATGGCCTGTTGAAAAGCCAATGTTGGCTCAGCTAACAACTTTCTCTGGGTGGCCGCATTGTTAATACCACAAACCAAACGGTCGCGTAACATTTCTGACAAGGTCTCACCATAGTCACAGTACTCCGCAATCCTGCGTAGCCTGGATAGAAACTCTGCAAGGGATTCTCCTGGGGTCCTCTCAGTGATATTAAACCGTTAACGCTGGACGGGGTTGGGTTAAAATGTTGCCCCACTAAGGTCACAAGTTCATCAAACGTCTTGGTGTCCGACGCAGCTGGGTACATAAGACTCCTAATCACCCCAAACGTATGCGGGCCGCAGGCGGTGAGCAGTATGACCACCTGGCCCTCGTTTTCAGTGATGTTGTTTGCCCGGAAATAGTAAAACATCCGTTGTGCGTACTGGTTCCAACTTTCCAGCGCAACATCAAAGACATCCAAACGTCCATACAGAGGCATGGTGTAACAGAAAAAAAAAACTTCCAACCTGTATCCAACAAAAAATCCAAGGAGGTGGCTTCAGCAGCCTATCCACTTTAACCCTCGTCGCCAGTTTTGTGAGGGCCACGAAGAATCCAGCATGAGTTTGTGGAACAGAAAGAAAACTTTATTTACAATAATATATATATATATATATATACAACAGCAGCAGTAACTCTCTTGCTGCCCACTCCTCTCTAGCTGGTTCCATACTGGCCAGCTCTATTTATGCACGAACCTGCTCATCATTTATCTGCCCCCGCCCCCCTCATTGGGGTAGTTCATATTCCCTAAGGATTGTGGGATTGCCATTAGTCCCCAGCCAGTGGTAAGCAGGCAGGTTATAACACCTTGGTACTCTGTAATGTTGCATTATGTTTGCATACTTGATGTTTAAATAGCAGGCCCATTGTGGACAGAAAAAGGGGAGATAATTGACAAAATAATCAAGCTGAAGGAGAACAAAATCCTTGGCCCAGATGGAGTCATATTTTAACAACTCAATAGAAAAGGGAAGAGTGCCAGAGGACATGTGGGCAGCTAAGTTATTAGTAGGCGTGGTATTACGCTCGCCCTCGAAAACAATGTGGCGGTAGATGCCAAAGAGGCCTATCGCAGGTTTCCCAGCAGCCTTTATGCCTCACAGGATAAACCCAAGTCCCGCGAGGCGTCGGAATTGGAATCCTGCCCAAAAGGGGAGTGACCATACGATGCATGCCTAAGTAGGGTTTAAACATGCTTAGCCGAGCTCACCTGGGATCTACCGGCCTCCCGAGCGAGGCTGTAGCTGGGCACATGCAGTACTGGTCCACAGAAACGTGGAACAGAATGAATGGCACTCGGGTTCTCCCAGGCCATCGGAGACCCCGGGTGGTCAAGGATAGTGCAGGTTGGCCCCCTGTCCCTCGGCCTGGAATATGGGTACCTTGGCACTGCCCAGCTGGCACGTTGGCAGTGCACTCTGGCACTGCCAAGGTGTCCAGGTGGCACTGCCAAGCTGGTGGTAGCACTTACAGGGTGTCAGTACAAGGGTGCCCAGGTGCCAGTGTGATACTGCCACAGCACCCTAAAATGAGGGTGACCCAACCCCCCTACTGACCCTCCACCAGTTGCCCATCATAAAACCCCACCAGATACACAAATCAGAGACCTCAATCAGACTCCCTCCACCGGAGACTCCCATTAGACCTCCATATCAGAATATCCCCCTTATCAGAGACTCCCATCAGAGACCCCCTTATCAGAGACTCCTTCAATTCAGAATCCCCCAATCAGAGACCCCCACCCATATCAGAGACACCATCCATATAAGAGACCCACCCATCCTCCATCACTCATGCCTGCCTGGAAGGTAAGGAGTACTGCTTTTTAATTTACCTGTCCCTTACACCTGGTGCCTCAGACAGGTGTACAAGGCAGCAGCTGTTACTTCACAAAAAGCCAAAAACACATCATGAGGCTTTAAACCCACTCTGATCCTTTGATCTGCAAGGTCTCATTGTCCTTCATGCTCGAATGCATCTAAAGTATCCTGCGGTGAAGTTAGCACAATGTTTATAAATATCTAGCTATGATTGACAGCTCCTGACCACATCAAAAGCAGTTAAATGTTTCTGCTGAGAAAAATAGACTTTTTAGAGTGTATCTGTCTGCTACAGGAATGTAAGTAGACACACTTTTTCAGCTCAGTAAAACAGGGTTCAAAACTTCGATAGAATATTGTAGAGAGGGGGGGATTGCAAAAGACAACCGCTTTGTCCAGCAGCTGGAATATCTCTGCCAAATCTGAAATATAAGTGTCATAGAACATAGAACATTACAGCGCAGTACAGGCCCTTTGGCCCACGATGTTGCGCCGACCTGTGAAACCACTCTAAAGTCCCTCTACACTATTCCCTTATCGTCCATATGCCTATCCAATGACCATTTGAATGCGTTTAGTGTTGGCGAGTCCACTACTGTTGCAGGCAAGGCATTCCACGCCCTTACTACTCTCTGAGTAAAGAACCTACCTCTGACATCTGTCCTATATCTATCTCCCCTCAATTTAAAGCATATGACCTCTGTACCCACTGGTGCATGCCAGTTATATATTCTAAAAGGAAATTGATCAGCTCATGTCCGACATAGCTTTGCTTAACCATTGTGATAGTCGAGGGGATTAATTTTTAATGTTCCATCATTTAACTCCAGAATGGTTCATTCTTCTGTCTGAATGAAAAGGGAAAAGAGATTTTCAAATCTCCTGGAGCGATCATTGTCCTTTGGGGCCTCCATAGACCTTCAATGGGATTCTCCATCAGCGGGATCCTCCGGTCAGCCGGTAGTGCACCCACACCCTCAGGTTTCCCGACGACAAGGGGCGGACACAATGGGAAACCCCACTGCCGGCTGTGGCTGACGGTGCAAGAAAACGCAGCTGGCAGACCGGAGAATCCTGCCCCTTTTGTCTCGATGAAATGCGGCAAATTGGCAACCATTTTAAGTCAGTGTTTCTGAGTTCTAGTGAAATGTCCCTTCAAAAAAAAATAGTATTTGGAACCTGCCAATAAGATATCAAATTAATTGTGTCCGGCACAGCTTCATGACATTCTAAAGCAGCAAAAAAGAAGAGGTGGTTAACACACTTACTAGTACTGTCTAAGTATTACTTGAGGTAGTCAGTGTCTAATTGGTGATTCATTTATGATTTTCTTTTTTCTTAGGGCAAAATTATTTCGTGGAAAAAAGGTCCATGGAGAATATGATATTAGAGTGGAACAGGTCAGTATTTCTTTCTATCTTCAAAACTGTGTTGAGTAGCATGTAATGTGTGTGAGTTGTGATTAATGTTTGCACATAATAGTCTAGCCTCCTGGAGTAATGCTAAATCTGTTTGACTAATAAGTTGGCATTTAATAGAAGATTGTTTTGACAATTTCCTGCAAGCCAGTGACATTGATAAAGCATCTGTCCTGTTACACCGCTGGATTGAATGGTAAAGATTGACGAGCTGTCATTTATAAGAAGCAGTTTCTCTAACTAGGTGACAACAAACAAGAGTCTTCAGGGACTGACAGCAGGCACTAGAATAACGACAATTACTTTCAGATGCCAGCACAATGCAAAATGAAAATATGCACCACCATTTGTTCGGACATGATCTTAATATCCAAAGCACATAAGGAATGAAATTTAAAATCTGCCAACCCTTCTAGAATCAATCTAGTATTGAATATTTGCTTTAGTTTTTGCATGACACAGTCTCGTTTGCCTCATGTATTCCATTAGCCTTTGTGGAAAAACAGAAAACATCACTTGCTGATATCAAAATACAAGTTCAGTAGGTTAATAATCATTACCAGTTTTGGATGTGTATAGCGGGGTCTCTCTGAACCAACCTGCTATCTAATGGGACTTTGTTGTTTTTTTTAGCGGCGGTCGGGAACACCCTACCGAGACCACACTTACCCCACTTCATGCACTGACGAGCTGATCGGGCACCATTTTTAAATGCCTCACGATCTTTCAACGCTCCTTGGAATCCCCACCGCATCCGCCAGACTCCCCGCTATCCCAACTTACCTCTTGGGGGTCCACAAGCCCCTCCCCATCCCACATCTTAAGGGTAAGGCACTGGGCCAGTTCTTGGCAAGGCAAGCTGTTACCTGGGCATCTTGGCAGTGCCAGCCTGGCAGTGCCCCTGTCAGTGTAGAAGTGGCACCTGGGCACCTTGGCAGTGCAAAAGTGTCAGGCCAATAGTTCAAAGGTGTCTGGATGCCAGCAGGAGTGCCAGGGTACCAACCTGCCCGACCACCTCAAGACCTCAAATGGTTTGGGAGACCCCCCCCCAGTGCTGTTACACCTGGTACACATTTGTGTGGACCAGTACAAAATGCGCCATGGTGAGGTCTCCGAGATGAAGCCATTAGTTCCTGGACGTTGGGAAAATCGGGTGCGGACATATTTAAATGAACCTAATGGCTCACTAAAATATATTAATCTGGATCTTGCCCAGCGATATCTTGTTATATCACACGAGGCGATCCGAGCATAGCAAATCTCACAAGAGGCATTTCGTGAAATTTAATGGCCTCGTCCTGTCACCACGTCAGGTGCAGCGAGGCCATTAAATTGAGCCCAATATCTGACAGCAATAGCTCAAAGCGTCCTTTTTCTATTTATGCAACAATTGAATGGAATTTTCCTCGTCGGGATCTATTTTGACTTTTGGGTGATTGACCTGCAGAGTGCGCTCTCCAAAAAGCCAAATGGGCTACCAAGAGGCCCCTGTAGTTTTGAGGGCCCGCCTTTTTTTCATAAACACCAGCTGAGCTGCAAGGGTCCAAATAGATGTCTCTTCACAGCGCACCAGATTCAGCAAAGGAAAATTAGACCAGTGGCAAAAAAAGTAAGTCACGGGAATGGGGTAGACCTTCAACACCAATGCAGCAGCAGGCCAGACCATTTTTGTGGGCCTTGGAGGTGCCCTCCTGCTCCTCCTAAAACCACGAACATTTCTCCTTTTCCCTTCTCATCAATTGACCATGGACCTGGCTGAAACCTGACTCTTACACACAGATACAGGGAGTGAAAATCTGACCACTGAGGCATAACTCTTCATATTAGTAAAACGTAAAAAGTTAGTGAAAAAGAAGACAATGAGCAACATGTTGCTGCAGCAGAACATCTAATGGTGTCCATTGATAATTAACGGCCATACTGCATGTGGTGATATGCATCACTGTAATTACACAAGGAGTTAATGTAAGTACACGTAGACTAGCTAGACACTAGAGGGAGCACCAGAGACATGACACACAGACACTCAACGAATAGGTCAGTAAGATAGGACACGACCAATGGGCATTCACGATACACACAGAGGTGACACTACCACAGGAGGGCATTACACCAACCCATATATAAAGGACACAGCACACATGATCTTCCTCTTTCCAGTGGAGACACTCAGTGAGTACAGACACAGGGTTGATTCAACATCACACCCACCACCTGGATTGTAGCAGACTGGTTCGTCAGTCTGAGTAACTATATCAGGATTAACAGCAGTGGCGAATCGGACAAGGAAAATTGTTAATAGTTTAATAAACGTGTTGAAGTTATCTCCACGTCTGAACCTTTGTCAGAGTGAACATCAAGGAAGCAGTTTATGCTACGCCAAGAGCATAATAAGACACTGCACATTTAGGTTTTTGAATTTACTGCACAAAAGGTTGCTGGAAGTGAGACTTGAATGTCAGAGTGAGGGATCAAAGAAATCCAGGTGAACTGTGCAAACAACTGTGTATCTCCTTAAGCAGTCACATTGAGGCATTGAGAAATAAACAGCACAAAGACTGAGAAAGTGAAAATTAGAATGGGTGCATTCAATGCCAAATCAGGTACAAAAGGAGAAATAAATAGAGGGATAGAAACACTGGATTAAGAGCTTGAGAACAAATGTAAAAAGAAAATAAAAATTCTATATTTAAAAACAGTCTCCAACATCAATTAACTCCTCACTTGTAATAATTAGGCCTGAATTTTCGCTACCATGAGAGCATCTCTGTCATGATGAAAATGGAAATTCTAAGTCCCTCCCCTAAACTCAGCACTTCCTAGTTTTGAGGGGGCAGGACTGGAGTTTGCCAGGGTTCACACATGCGTGGTTTACAGAGGCAGCTGACCATCTAAATCACCAGCCGCATCCACTGAAGCGGGTTTTGGTAGGCCAGATGTGTGAAACCTACTGTAAATTAGACCAGAAAAGAGTTGATTTAAACTTGATGGGGTTGTTTGGATAGCCGGGGTGCCCCTTTGGAGAGGCTAGGTTCCCCTTTGGATATGGACACCGTTGTGAGAGTCAAGGCACGCCTTTGGGATAGATAAAGCATCCTTTGGGAGAGGTGAGGCACACTTTAGGATTGTTAAAAGTAGAAAATGATTGTGTGCAAAAAGTGCATACACTTACTGGAACAGTCAAAGGTCTCAAAGAATTGTCAAAACTCATTGGAACTGTCAAAGTTGTCAAGGGATTTAACTCTGGGCTTTAAGTTTTAAAAGGTATGCATTTAAAAAGAAAATAGTGCATGATATTTCACTTAGTTGACATAAACCTGAGGGCTCATCATTATAGGAGATCTACCCTCCACAGACCCCAACTTCATAGTCCCCGAACCTCACACAGCCCACTTCTACCTCCTTTCCAAAATCCACAAACAAGACTATCCTGGTAGGCCCATCATGTCAGTCTGCTCCTGCCCCAGTGAACTCATTTCTTCATTTCTTGACTGTATTTACTCTCCTCACATCCAGTTTCTTCCCATCTATATTCATGATTCCTCTGATGCCCGATGTCATTTTAACAATTTTCAGTTTCTTGGCCCGAACCGCCTCCTCTTCACTATTGGACATTCAATCTCTAAACACACACCAGGATGTTCTGAAGGCTCTTCACTTCCTCCTTGAATGGAGACCGAACAATCTCCATCCAACACCACCCTCCGCTAAGCTTGTTCTCTCATTAAACAGTTTCTCCTTTAACTTTTCTCACTTCCACAAAATAAAAGGTGTGGCTATGGGCACCCACATGGGCCCCAGTTATGTCTGTCTTTTTCTGCGGTATGTGGGTGGCATGGTAGCACAGTGGTTAGCACTGTTGCTTCACAGCACCTGGTTTCCAGGTTCGATCCCGGCTTGGGACACTTTCTGTGCAGAGTCTGCACGTTCTCCCCATGCCTGTGTGGGGTTTCCTCCAGGTGCTCCGGTATCCTCCCACTAATCCTGAAAGACGTGCTTTTAGGTAATTTGGACATTTTGAATTCTCCCTCTGTGTACCCGAACAGGCGCCAGAATGTGGCGACTGGGGGATTGTCACAGTAACTTCAATGAAGTGTTAATGTAAGCCTACTTGTGACGATAAATATTCTCTTTTTTTAAAAATTCCTTGTCCCAGAACTATTCAGGCTCCCTCCCAGAACTCTTTTTCCATTACATCGATAACCTTGATAATTTTCATTTCGGTTATTTTTCATTTCTGTATAGGCTCCATTTCATTCTCTCATCTGGGCTTGGAAAGATTGATCAATTTTCTTCTAATGTCCACCACCCTCTTACCATCACAATGGTCCATCTCCAAAACTTCCCTTCCATGACTTCTCTGCCTCAATTTCTACCAACTTCAGTATAAACCCACTGACTCACACAGCTATCTTGATTACAGCTCCTCACACCCCACTTCCTGTAAGGAGTCCATCCCAATCTCCAGTTTCTCTGCACCAGTTATACCTCTTCTGACGATGTCATTTTCCAAAATGGCGCTTCTGACATAATAATAATCGCTTATTGTCACAAGTAGGCTTCAATTAAGTTACTGTGAAAGACGTCTTCCTTTTTCCTAACCGGGGTCCCCCCCTCACTGTGGTTGACATTTCTGTCTTCACCCTTTCCCCTCCCTCCCAGAACCATGATGGCGTTGCCCTTGTCCTCACTTTCCACTCTACCAGCTTCTGTATACAAAGGATCATCCTCTACCATTGCTGCCAAATCCAGCATGATACCAACACCAAACACATCTTCCCGTCACGTTCCCTGTCAGCAATCTACAGGGATCGTTCCCTTCGTGATAACCTGGTCCACTCCTCAATCACACACAACACCTCCTTCCCTTCCCATGTAATTGCAGGAGGTGTAACACCAGTCCCTTTACCTCCTTCCTCCTCACTGTCCAGAGCCCCAAATACTTCTGCGTGAAGCAGTGATTCACTTGCACTTCTTTCAATTGCTGTCTCCTCTACAATGCGGTCTCCTCTACAGTGCGGTCTTCTCCTGTAAGTATGTAAGAATCCAGACTAATGGAAATACAAATTTTGCCTCCTTGCACAGTGATTGAGTGTAAGTGAAACAATTTTTGGATGTTTAAACTCGGTTTCCAACAGACCAAACCAAGGCTGATAGCAGTTGCAATATCTCACCCCCAGAGTGCAGGTAAAATTCAATCAAGCTTTAGATCAAAAGGAAGATAAATGTTGATTTATAATCACTGGGCGACGCGTCCCAGCAATCTGCAAAGTCTGATTTTGGGAGGGTATATGGCATTTGATCAGCAGATAACAGTGCCGTTTTTTCTGCTGTACTGTGCGGGATTTTGTTTAGAAAATGCAGAGGCAGGGGTTTAATGAGGGATCACTGATGGGACAGCATTTGATTCACCCATCCAGAGCTTCAGTAATCCAGACACTAGGGCAGCCCTGCACATGGCTAACACTCTTCAAGTTATAGGAAACTCCCAGAGAGGCCTTGCCACCAAATAAATGCCCAACCTTCAGTCAGCTTGATGCCTGACCAAAGCTCCACCCACATTCACCCCACACCACATGACAGAGTGGTGGCAGCTTCGGCCACTCCGTTGCACCCTGTGCTCTCAGCACAAGTGCGGCTTAACCTGCATTCCCAGGCTGAGCAGTTTGCTTGGATCATGCGGGTTAATGTTCCATGCCCATACAACTATAGTGCTGAGTGTTTGGAGCACCACACTCAGTGAGTGATCCATGACCACCTGTTGCCAGAGAACCCTCAAACCTGTCCAGTGGCACATTGGTTCTGAAGCCGCAGAACACTCCGGTTCATTGGGAAGTCTGAGTATGATGGATTACCACAGCAGGAGCAATCATGGGCACTCTCAGGAATTTGTGTTGCTTGAGTAGGATTAATTGCTTCAGAAGCCACACTCCAAGCATAGCAATGGAACTATCCCAGCTGTGGAAGAACGCACAATCTTGAAATGCTTTTGCAAATGCATGGCCTGATGCCCCGCTCTCTTTGCATTGCTACCCTTTCCCCAGCACCCACAAGCCAGACATGAAGCCACCGCTGTAGAGACTTGCCTCTGATTTCATGGTGGCCCTGCCAGGGGGCCCAGGTGGCAGTGCCAAGGTGCCAGACTGGCTTTGCCAAGGTGCCTGGGTGCCAGCAGGAGTGGCAGGGTACCACCCTGCCAGAGCCCAACCATCCAGGGGTCTCTAATGGTCTGGGAGATTCCCCTCCCCCACCCCCCACCCCCAAGGTGTCATTAGCTTGGTCCACGTTTTTGTGAAGACAACGCCCTGGTGAGGTCTCCCAGGGTCCCAGGAGAATACTGCACAGATATATTTAAATGAGCCTCATGGCTCATTTAGATATGCTAATCTGGACCTCGACCTCGCTGGGATCCAGAGATCCCGATCATGACGTCCTACAAGATCGCATTGAATCCTGCAAGGCATTTTGAGGGTAATGAATCTCGCAAGAAGCCTCTCGTGAGATTCAATGGCCTCATTGCATCACCAAGTCGCCCCACCAAGAGTCACTAAATCATGCCAATGATTTCCCTTTCGTAAATCCATGCTGACTGTGTTCAATTCTGCCACTGTGCTCCGCTATTAAATCTTTTATCCTGGGCTCTGGAACTTTCCCCACTGACATCAGGCTGTCTGGTCTATAATTCCTGATTTCTCTCTACTCCCTTTTTAAATAGTGGGATTATATTATCTACCCCCAATCTGTACAAACTGTTTCAGCATCAATAGAATCTTGGAAGATGAGCACCAATGCATCGACTATTTCTGGAGCCACTTCTTTATGTACTCTGGGATGTAGATTTTCAGGCCTTGGGATCTATCAGCCTTCAATCCCATCAATTTCTCCACCACTTCCCAAATACTGATTTCTTTCTGTTCCTTCCTCTCACTAAACCCTGTGGTTTCCCAACATTTCTGGAACGTTATTTGTGTCCTCCTTTGTGAAGACAGAACTAAAACATGTATTTAGTGGGTCAGCCATTACTTTGTTCCCCATTATAAATTCCCCTTTTTCTGACTGTACGGGACCTACATTTGTCTTCACCAATCATTTTCTCTTCACATACCTAGAGAAACATTTACAGTTAGGTTTTAGGTTTCCCACAAGTTTACTTTCATATTCAATGTCCCCCTTCTTTACCAATCCCTTGGTCCTCCTTTGCTGAATTCTAAACTGCTCCCAGCCTTAGATCTGTTGTTTTTTCTGGCCAATTTGTATACCTCTTCCTTGGATCTAATATTAACTCTAATTTCCCTTGTAATCCATCGTTTGGCCACCTTTCGCAGTTTACCTTTTGTGCCAGACAGGAATCAACGGCTGTTGCAGTTCAACCATGAGTTCCTTGAATGTTTGCCATTGCCTATCGACAGTCACCCCTTTAAGTAATGTTTACCAATCGATCATTGCCAATCCGTGCCTCATATCATCATAGTTTCAGGACCCTAGCCTCAGAATCAACTACGTCACCCTCGACCTTTATGAAAAATTCTACCATATGCTCATCCCAAGAGGTCTCGCACAACTACATTGCCAATGATTCAGTTCTCATTGCACAGTACCCAGACTAGGATGGCCTGTTCTCCAGTTGGTTCCTCAACGTATTCATCCAGAAAACCATCCCACATATGCTCCAGGAATTCCTCCTCTGCGGTATTGTTACTGATTTGATTTGCCCAATTTATATGCAGATTAAAGTCACCCATAATTACAGATATTTCTTTATTGCGTGTATCTCTAATTTCCTGTTTAATGCCATATCCAACATCGCCACTACAGTTTGGGGTTCTATATACAACCCCCCACTAATGTTTTTGCCTCTTTGTGTTTCTCAGCTCCACCCCTCCAGATTCCACATCGTCGGAACTAACATCTTTCCTCAGTATTGCCTTAATTTTCTCTTTAACCAGCAATGCAGCTGTCCTTTCTAAATACTGAATACTCCTGGATGTTCAGTTCCATCCCTGGTCATCTTGGAGCCATGTTTCCTTAATCCCAACTGTATTATACCCATTAACTTCTATTTGCATGATTAATTAATCCACTTTATTGCGAATGCTCCGTGTGTTAGGGCACAAAGCCTCAAGGTTTGTCTTTTCAACGTCACTTTTTTCACTATGGCCCTGTTTGATTCTGCCCCTTGATTTTTCTACCTATCACTTCTCTTAGTCCTCTTACTGTCTTTTGTTTATTTTGATTCCTCCTCCTCTGTCTCCTTGCAAAGGTTCGCATCCCCTGCTATTTTAGTTTAAATCCTTCCCAACCACTCTAACAAATACTCACCCGAGGACATCAGCCTGGTCCTGCTGTACCTCCTGCACACAACTAGCGGCAATGGTATTATCCTCACCGTTAGTTTAAGAGCAAAATCTGGACCATTGTATAGAATCTCAATGGAATCAATTTATTTCTGTATACTGGCTAATGGTTGACTTGACATCAGACCTCACTTTTTTTTAATGGGAATCACGTACTCATAAATGTATTTAAATTTGCTTGTCAATTTGATAATATTTTTGTGGAGTATAACAGCCCAGTAAATCTATCACATCAGCTGGGATTCCCTTGGGCTGGCGAGGGTCTTGCCCACTTGTTGGAGAAGTGGCTGGGAACCCCCATTAGTTGTGCAGGGTTAGGCCCAATGGAATCAAGGGGCCACCAACATGCCTTCCTTATGCTTCAGGGCCCCCCTCCTCCACCTGGTGGCAGCAAGCGTGTCAATTCACCCACCAGAGGACCAGGATTATTGTGGAATCCCACACCAATGATGGGTGATGGTGGGATAGGAATCAAAGGCCAGGGAGCATGGGGAAGGGAGTCAGGAGTGGTCAGAAACAAGAACAGTAGGGTGGTTTCATGGCCACCTTCCTGCCAGAGGTTGGGCCCATCGATCAGGGACAGAGTGCCTGATATTGCGGGATCCTCCCCTGAGAGGCGGCCTTTTGAGGGGATAGAAAAACCATGTGGCCTCCATTTAATCCAAAAGTTACAACTAAATTGGCTTGGCTTCAGGGATAATTGGTGTCAATTGGCTTATTGCACGCCCCTTTACATTAAATGGCATTACCCTCGCTGAACCCCCACATACCCGGGGTAACCAAGGACCAGAAACTGAACTGGACTAGCCGTGTAAATGCTGTGGCTACAAGAGAAGATCAAAGGCTAGGACTCGTGTGGTGAGTAACTCACCCCCTGATTCCCCAAAGCCTGTCTGCCATCTACAAGGCACAAGTCAGGAATGTGATGGAATACTCCCCACTGACATGGATGAGTGCAGCTCCAACACCATTCAGGATGAAGCAGCCCGTTTGATTGCTACCACTTCCAGAAACATTCAGCCCCTCGACCAGAAACGAACAATACCATCTATAAGATCCGCTGCAGGACTCACCAAGGATCCTTAGGCAGCATCTTCATAAACAATGAGCGCTACCATAAGACAGCAGACACATGGGAACACCACCAACTGGAAGTTCTCCTCCAAGCCACTCATTCTCCTGACTTCAAGCTATATCGCTGTTCATTCACTGTCACTGGGTTAAAATCCTGGAACTTCCTCCCTATCAGCACTAAGGGTATGTCTACACAACATGGACTGCAGCAATTCAAGAAGACAGCTCACTACCACCTTAAGAGCAATTAAGAATGGGCAATAAATTCTGGCCCAGCCAGAAACACCCAAATCTCGTTGGTGAATTAAAAAAGAACAAATGAGTTTAATTAATGGCTGGGAATCCTGTGTAAGCCCGTTCTCCCTCAACTAAAATCAGGAGAGGTTTTGCTGCTACTGTAAGGGTGACATTGGATCTCACTCACAAGTAAGTGAGCCTAGATGCCATGTTTCCCGGTGTGATGGGCTAATTTGTTCCAACCCATAATCCTCACTAACATTAATATTTCAAACTGGTGCATAATTATTTCTGGAGAAGGACTCAAGAGGCTTGGTCACCTGATATAGAAATTACGGTTGATAACATTGGTTAAAATGTTCCTCCAGTATTTCAGAGATATTTCCCCTCTCCAGATAAAATTAAGAATACAAGAATAAACTAGTCGAGGAATGTCATTTAAAATTATTGTGTATTCCTTGAGTAACAGCAGTAATCCTTTGGCTCTTCTTTAAACATGGTCTGCACCTATAAAAACATACTAACACAAAATTAAAATTTAAGTTCATTCTATTTTGGAAATATCAGTCATTCTAGGATAATGGAAACTGTGAGCTGTACAGCCTTTCCTGACGGAATTTGTTGGCGGTGAAGTTTCTCCCATCACTAATTTTGATGAGAAGGTAGATGCGAGTAGCAAACAGGATTTTTTTGCTGAAGTCATCGATAGGCGGATCCCGCTTCCTTTATGTCTTGAAAGCTACTTGGTCCTCATCACCTCTGAAATGATCGCAAACACCTTAAACTGCATGATACCCCAATGGATAAGTGCTTGATGGCCAGTGCAGACACAATGGGCTGAAGTGTGTCTTTCTGTCCTGTAAAGCTCTATAACTCTATGACCTGTGGTTTCTATCTCGTGGTGATCTATAATCTCTGCATCCTCTGGAGGCAGGAAGTTAATGAGCTCTGAAGAAGATCATACTGGACTCAAATACCTTCTGTGGGATTCTCCATCAGTGGCATCCTCCGCTTCGCCGGCAGAGCACCCTGCCCGCGGGTTTCCGAACAGCATGGGGTGGCCACAATGGGAAACCCCACTGGCCGGCTGCAGGAACGGAGAATTCCGCTGCTGGCGGGGGTGCGCTGCGCTGGAAAATGGGGCTGGCGGGATGGAGAATCCCACCCTTTAACTCTGTTTTTCTCTCCCTCCACAGATGCTATCAGGTCTGCTGAGTTTTTCCAAAATTTTCCGTGTTCTTTTCAGATCTCCAGCACCTGCCATATTTTGCTGTTATTGCAAGAAATTGATCAAATTCACTTTATGTGTTAACATTCTGAATATTAAAATTCAATCATGTATTTTTATGGATCGGCATATGCAGCAAGAGATTAGAGTGGAAGATTGTGTCACACTAATTGATTTGCCACTTAATGCATCAACTGATGCTTTGCACTTTATTCATATATTGTGCGACATAACATTTCTGCAAGAAGCAATGCAAGGTATTACAAAATTCTAATATAAAATAATTTAATCAGCTGCCCTGTCAGTCCTGAAAGTGATTTGCAGTTTTTCGGTATCCGCATTGTTACGGAACCCCTATGGCGACGGAACTTGAATTGCATCTGATTCCCTTCCTAGGCCTCAGAGTATAAGCTGTCCAGGTGACTAAGGGGTGGAGCCTCCTCCCGATTGGAGGAACTTCCCACAGGATATAAAGTTGACCCTGCGGGGAGTAGAGAGGAGTGATTGCAATATCTAGTGTGAGAATAAAGAGAGTTGTATCCTGTCAGCCTGGCCTCTTGTGCAGTCTTTGCCTCCATCTACAACACTGGTGATGAGGATGGGATTTAAGTGCGCACCTTCACAACCAGTTGTGCGGTTTATATGAGAATCATCAGGAATGGAGCACATGGTTCCCTGGGGTAGTCCTCCACACGATTGGGCCAGTCTCCTATATGATCCAGGTACAGGGTACCGAGACACAGCACACCATGAGCCATATACGACGATGTGACCAGGAACCACCGGCGGGAGGCCCGGACTCCCCACGCAGGTCTGAGACTCCGTCTCAAGGTGGAGCCCCGAGGCCAGGGAGATGCCAGGACCCCACTCGCCTGTTCCACCTCTTGTTGAACGTCAGGGTGCCAGGGACATGATAAGCCCGCGGATCCGGCCAGCGATAGCGTAAACAGTGACGCAGATTCTGATATGGATATTGGACTGCCCGTTGACTATATGCCAGCACCAATTGAACTGACAGCCTTGCTGGCCAAGCCGTGCCAGCTATGATGGCCCTTGCAGAAGCCGCGCTCGACACTTCCCGGGCCAGCTGTACCATCCCTGGACCTCCACCCATAACCCAAGCGGCCACCTGAGGATATGGACATTTCTCCAGAGTGGGGAGGGGAGGGGTGGTGCTGTGTTATGACCCCTATGGGGACAGAACTTGTATCGCATCCACTTCCACTCCTATACTTCAGAGCATGAGCCACTCAGGTGACTAGGGGGTGGAGATTCCTCCCAATTGGAGGAACTACCCACAGGATATGAACCCCGACCTGAAGGTGTCATGTCAGTGTCCCTTTAAGAAAGGTTTAGTCTCTTGTACAGTAAGAAGTCTTACAACACCAGGTTAAAGTCCAACAGGTTTGTTTCAAACACGAGCTTTCGGAGCACTCGGTTCACCTGAGGAAGAAGCAGTGCTCCGAAAGCTAGTGTTTGAAACAAACCTGGTGGACTTTAACCTGGTGTTGTAAGACTTCTTACTCTACTCACCCCAGTCCAACGCTGGCATCTCCACATCATGTGACTTGTAGCACATTGGGCTGTGGGCTGTCAGGTGAGAGAATTTTGTATTTAGGTTTCAGTTTCAGTTTGACTGCTTTGGACTGCAGAAGGAGAAAGAAGTGTTTTCTCTGTTTTTCTCTGCTTTCATTTTAAAAGCTGTTCCGGTAAAAAGCACATTGGTTGTAGCTAACTGCCTTGGTAACGTTAAAGCTATAGTTGCTTTCCGGAAGGAGTTTGAATCTGCTGGTTGGAACTGGATCAGAATTTCAGGAAAAGGACTAGTTCCATTCAAGTGAGAATACAATGAGCTGGCTTGAAAAGCGATTGTGGTTTAATTGGATTTTGTTATTGAATTGGAACAGCAAAGGGGGCATTCATTAAGTGTTATATACATAGATTACTGTAGCTGTGTGGTGTCTTTATGTTTGTAATTGATAAAAAAAATTCTTGCTGTGTTTCTACATATATATTTTAGTGTGCATTCAGGACCCTGACCTTCCTGTTGCATGCCATTTTAACAAAAGACCCTGCTCCCATGCCCACATGTCTTTCCTTGGCCTGCTGCAATGTTCCAGTGAAGCTCGACGCAAACTGGAGGAACAACATCTCATCTTCTGGTTAGGCACGCTATAGCCTTCCAGCCTCAACATTGAATTCAACAACTTCAGATGATTAGCTCAATCCCACCTCAACCCATTTGTTTTCATCCCATTTCATTTCAACTGTCTTTAACCATTTCTTTCTTTCTTGTCTTTCTTAATATATATTTAAACCGCTCCATCTTATCCACCTTTCCTTACCCCTTCTCCCCTTTGCTTTCCCCCTTCCCCTCCCCCCCACATCTCCATCTGTTACAGTTTAGCCTCTAATGTTAGTTTCTCTGCTGTTTGGCCTCTCACATCTTTTGTTCTCTCTGGGGACTGCCATTAGCACTCTTTCACCTTGGTTTCTGTGGCTATTAGCAGCCTATTTCCCTGAGTTTCTGTGGCTATGATTCTCCTTTCATTCTCACTCCACAGTATAAATATTTCCCACTTTGTCTGTTAGCTTTGACAAAGAGTCATTGGGCTCGAAAACATTAGGGGTGGTATTCTCCGCTAAGGCCAAAAATCGCGGAGGCCGTCGTGAACTCGTCCGTGGTTCACGACGGCCTCGGGGCCCGCTCCCCGCACCTAATTCACCCCCACCCGGGGGGCTAGGAGCGGGCCCCCGGCATTCCCAGCTGCGACCTCGGCCGCCAGAAATGATGCGCGAACGGCGCTTTTCATGATGTCATCCACGCATGCGCGGGTTGCCGGTTCCAACCCGCGCATGCACGGATGACATCACCGCGCAGACGGCATGAACCCGCGCATGCGCGGTGCCGTCTTTCTCCACCGCCGCCCGGCAAGACGTGGCGGCTTGATCTTGCCGGACGGCGGAGGGGAAAGAGTGCGTCCGTTTTGGACGCTGGCCCGACGATCGGTGGGCACCGATCGCGGGCCTGTCCCCTCCGGAGCAGAGTTGCGGTGCTCCCGTCCAAATCGGGCCCCTAGATGCCCCAAACGGGCATCTGGCGCCCGTTTCACGAATGCAGCGACCAGGTGTGGTTGCTGCCGTGGTGAAACGGGCCGGCCGCTCGGCCCATCGGGCTCAGAGAATCGCCGTTCGCCGTGAAAAATGGCGAGCGGCGATTTTTCCGAGAGGAAGAGGGGCGGGGGGGAGAATCGTGGGGATGCCAGGGCGGGCGTAAAAAATGTCGGCAGGCCCTCCCGCAATTCTCCCAGGCCGCGTGGGGAGCGGAGAATTCCGCCCTAGCACTTTCCTCTCCCTACAGATGCTGCCAGACCTGCTGAGAATTTCCAGCATTTTCTCTTTTGTTTCAGATTCCAGCATCCGCAGTAATTTGTTTGTATATATATATATGTGTGTGTGTGATAACTACATTAGTAGAATAAACCTTGTTTTGATTAAAGTGTTTAGGAAGTCTGATGAATCACACCTGCAGTGAAGGCTCTTGTGATCATCCTAGCCAAATTCAACAGAAGGTTGTAGTTCAGGTGAACTTTATAATAATAATAATCTTTATTGTCGCTAGTAGGCTTACATTAACACTGCAATGAAAAACCCCTAGTCGCCACATTCTGGCGCCTATTCAGGTACACAGAGGGAGAACATAGAATGTCCAAATTACCTAACAGCACATCTTTTGGGATTTGTGGGAGGAAACTGGGGCACCATAGGAAGCCCACACAGACACAGAGTACACTGAGGGTAGGATGCTCCGTTCCCCACCATGAAGATCGGGAATCCCGATTGAGTGGAAAACCCCATGTCAGGCCAAAAACGGGATCTGTGCCAGGCGGTAGGCATCTCCAGACTCCACAGCCAGCCTGCGAACCGTAGTGGGAAAATGCAAACAGCTGATTTGAATGCCATTAACTTGCTGGAAAGCCCACCTTCCCCCCGTTATGCTCCAACACCCTACAGCAGGAATTCCACCAACGAGGCTTTGGTGTAAGTATTGCCTAGTGCAGTCCTGACGTGATGGACGCTGAGGAGGGGGTGGGGGTGTCAAGCCCATTACTCATGTGCCCTTCTGCCACTGCCAGGCTGCAGAGGGAGGGTCCACCAAGAGTCCTGAGGGTTGGATGGGTTGGGCTGTGGATAAGGTGTTGACCCTTCCCCAGGATTGGGGTCCCATATCTGGACTGTCTCTGCTAGCCATGTGGAACCTGAAGATCACTCTTGGCTTGATGATCTCAGGCAGCCCTCTGTTCAAGATCTTCATCCTCGTCTGACTTGTTTAAACTCTGAAGTGGCCTCTCACTCTGAACTGCTGATGATCAGACCAGACAGTTCAGTGAAGAATCAAGCCGGCAACACTTTCCCATTCCTCACATCTTCTCCCTCAGCCTTGTGCTTTTGAAATTGCTGCTATTTGAAGTGTCAGAGCCTTCTTCAAAATCCCACACTTGAAAGGACTTGAAACCTCCTGAGATCCTTTGAAATGCTAAGCATTCATTCAATTTCACTATGGAGTATATTTAAATTGCCTTAGATTGACAGCTTAATGGTTTAAACACAGCTGCCAGGAAGTTTGGGCGAAATTCTCCCCTACCCGGCGGGGCGGGGGTGGGGCGGACGGGGCGTCCCGGCCTAGCGGAGTGCTGCCAACCACTCCGGCGTCGGGCCTCCCCAAAGGTGCGGAATTCTCCCGCTACGCCGACTCGCGGCAATGGCCTTTGGCACAATGCCGATCGGCGTCGGGGCTGGCCCGAAAGGCCTTCGCTGGTTGGCGTGAGTCCGTGCATGCGCCGGAGCGTCAGCGGCTGCTGACGTCACCACCGGCGCATGCGTGGTGGAGAGGGTCTCTTCAGCCTCCGCCATGGTGGAGGCCGTGGCGGCGGCGGAATAAATAGAATGCCCCGATCGCGGGCCAGGCCACCGTTGGGGCACGCCCCGGGGTCCAATCGCCCTGCGCCCCCCCCCCCCCCCCAGGACCCCGGAGCCCGCTCGCGCCGCCTGCTTCCAATGGCACAGAGGTGGTTTAAACCACGTCGGCGGGAGAGGCCTGACAGCAGCGGGACTTCGGCCCATCACGGGCCGGATAATTGCCGCTGGGGGCCCGCCGATCGGCGCGATTCCCGCCCCTGCCGATTCCTGGGTGGCGGAGAATTCCGGCCACAGCGGGGGCGGGATTTACGCCGGCCCCGGGCGATTCCCCGACCCTGCGGGGGGTCGGAGAATTCTGCCCCTTGTTTATTTATCTTTCCCTTGAATGCATCCGAAATGCCCTCCATTGATCCTAGCTGCAATGTTTATAAACATTCTTGCTATGATTGACACCTGCTGACCACTTCAACAATACTAAGTACTTTCTGTGGTTAGAAATGAGAAAGTGAAACCATTTAGTTGCTAAATATTATACTGGCCTCCATCATTAATTTGGAAGCAGCTTCCCCAACATTTGACACATCAAAGACAATGGTTAACTGCCTCGAAGGCCAGTGAGCCTTGCCATTTGAAACACTAATGTTACATCAATAAATAATACAAAGCAGAGAACAAATGTATAATAAAAGCAAATTACTGCAGATGCTGGAATCCGAAACAAAAAGAGAAAATGCTGGAAAATCCTAGCGGGTCGGAGAGCTTTTGTGAAGAGAACAGAACTAACATTTTGAGTCTGGGTGATTCTGCTGGAGAGAACTGGAAATAGGATGAGATTTATACTGTTGGGGGAAAGGGTGAGGGAGGCATTGGAACAATGAGGCTGGATAGAGGGCCAGTTATAGGTGGAGGCTAGGGAGAGATTGACAAAGATGTTGTGGACAAGAGTACAAAGGGAATGCAAATGTTGCTGATCATGGTTAAGAAGGATGCTGATAGTGGCACATTAAGAGATCAGAATGTATTAATGGCAGAACAAAGGTAAGCAGTGTGTCATAAGATAACCTCCGAACAGGGAACAGATGGCCCTAGAGGGGTGGGGTGGAGGGGAGGAGACAGTGGTGAGGGAAAAACAAATCGATGGAAGAGATGAAAATAAATTGATAGAAATAAAAAATGGGGTGGAGGAGAGAGTTCCCAACCTGAAATTGTTGAACTCGATATTAAATCCAAAAGGCTGTAACATGCCTAATCATAAGATGAGGTGCTGTTCCTTCAGTTTGCATTGGGCTTCACTGGAACATTGCAGCAGGTCAAGGACAGATATGTGGACAAGAGAGCTGGATGGTGTGTTGAAATTGCAAGCGACAGGAAGGTCTGGGTCCTGCTTGCGGATGGACAGAAGGAGTCACCTGGTCTGCGTTTAGTCTCTCCAGTGTAGAGTAGGCCACATTGGGAGCATCAAATGCAATAGACCAGATTGAAGGAGGTGCATGTGAAGTGCTGCCTCACCTGAAAAGACTGTTTAGGCCCTTGGGTGGTGAGTAGAGAGGTGGTAAAAGGCAGGTGATGCACCTTCTTGGGAAGAGGGTGAGGTGGTGGGGGTGATGGAAGAGTGGGATGTGGGGTGTGATGAGCTGTAGTCAAGGTAGCTGTGGGAATCGGTGGGCTTGTAATGGATACTAGTGGACATTCTAACCCCAGAAATAGAGATAGAGAGGTCAAGGAAGAGAACGGAAGTGTCAGAGATGGACCATGTGAAGGTCATAGGGGGGGGTGGAAATTGGAAGCAAAATTGATAAGTTTTTCCAGGTCCAGATGGTAACATGAAACGGCACCGAATCTATCGTTAAATGTAACGATAAAATAATAATAATAATCGCTAATTGTCACAAGTAGGCTTCAATGAAGTTACTGCGAAAAGCTTTGTCGCCACATTCCGGCACCTGTTCGGGGAGGCCGGTACGGGAATTGAACCTGCGCTGCAGAGTTGTTGGAGAGGACCAGAGTAGGACTGGACCAAGGAATTGTTCCACATACCCCATAAAGAGACAGGCAAAACTGAGACCCATAAAGATACCCATAGCCACACTTTTGTTTGGAGGAAGTGAGACAAGTTGAAAGAGGAATTATTGAGTGAGAGGACAAGTTCAGCCAGCTGGAAGAGAGTGGTGGTGGAGGGGGATTATTCAGGCCTCTGTTTGAGGAAGAAGTGGAGAGTCCTCAGACCATCCTGGTGGACAATGGAGACATAGAGGGATTGCACAACCGTGGTAAAGAGGAGGCCGTTAAGGTTGGTGAACTGGAAGTTGTTGATATGGTTTACGCCATCAGAGGTATTGTATCTGGAGGCGGGAAGGGACTGGACAAGAGGAGAAGGAATGGAGTCAAGATAGGAAGAAATGAGTCTAGTGGGGCAGGAACAGGCTGATACAATGGGCCTACCAGGACAGTCCTGTTTGTAGATTTTGGGGTGGAGGTAACAAATGTAGTTCTGTCATTTAATCTTGGATGACTACTTATCAGGCCATTGGAGCCCTGAAGTTAGAATGCTGCAAGGTTTTATTCAGTTCTTTAATCTCTTTCTATGGGCACTCAGTCCTCACTGTTACAAACTTGTGTGGCCAGATTTAATCATGGTAAGGTTTATCATTCCTTTGCCAAAGTCCCTATTAGAAGTCGGAGAAAAAAAACATTATTGTGATGAAACGTCTCACAAAATCTTACAGTAGCTGGCTTTTGCACTTTTTATGAAATTGTTTACCCCTATGAAAAGTTTAAATTATTTAGTAGTTTCTTAATTAAAACCTGTTATTCTCCAGTGTGGGGATTAATTAGGCTTAACCATTTATTGCAACTTGCATAGTTTCAGGGATTAATGCCCTAGTTATCCATTTAATAAGAATGTGATGACAACTTTTGTGGTGATTGTAGATCTGTGTAGATGCAATACAACTGAGCAAGCACTAGAGGGAGCACGGGAGAGCTATAAATACAGAGGAACAGGAAGTGAGGGCACACTTCACAGAAGGGAGAACTGGTAGCAAGACACAGGCAGGCAGGCAGCATTGAGGTAGCTGTAAGTTAAGCTCTGAAGACAGAACGAACTCACAATAAAGCATTTACTCCAACTTTGAGACTACGAGCTTTATTAAGACACAAGGAACAACACAACTTTATTTGGCCTCGTAGTCAATGAGGAGATTTACTAGACCATGAAAACCAGCAAGACCCATGTGCTTTTACAGTGATGCTTTAAGTAGAAGCAAGGCTTTCCACTATCATAAGTGTGAAGTTGAGTCAGTACACCCTTTAGTGATCAGGTCAAGTGTGGCAACAATGGAAGTAGGTCACTCGCCCACTTTCTCAACTGATATCTAACACATAGAAAGGGTTATTGATAAACATTGTTAATACTGTAGCTAATTTGTATTTAATAAAAATATATGACTCTCAAAACACCAAAGTTATTGTCTTCAAATTTAGATAATGTTTGGAGAATATGTCGAGGGTGAATGCTGAGTTGGTTTGACTGTATAGTAGAACCTGACTAAAATGATCATCCACAGCTCCCTGTGGCTAACTCCACTCATTCCTAGTATTTGCAGAACTCAGCCTGTATTCTAAGAGCTACCAAGGGAGTAAAGACTAGGAAAGCAATGGCTTGTTTTGAACCTGTTAACTTTTTAACAGCTGTCCTCCACTCTCTTGTGGCCTCATTAAAATGAACGGGGACCTACTCTCCAGATGGAGTAGTCAGAAAAATGTTTTATTTCTTTTGATGATATTGTGCATTTTTGTCATTTAACATCATGCTCTTTGCAGATCATTAAACACAGCAAGGAAAGTTATTAGCTGACAATGCCACTGAGGTGTTCCAAAAACTGGTCAAATGTCATGTGAGGCCCCACTTTCTCAGGTTACGATTGTCGTGAAAACAAAAGCTAGAATCCTTCTAGCCTGTGGACAAGGAGTTGAACACCTTTATAGTGCTGACTTTCAGAAAGACAACTGTATTGCTGCCATTTTATATGTAACATTCCAGTGTGTACAGCAACGCAGTTGAGAAAATAAATCCATGCCATTCAACAAAGAATATTGCTTTACGATCTCAAAATGAATTGAAATTGCAATTTTTTTTCAAAATAATCATATAAATCTGAATGTGGATATCAACAAACATGAACGATTCAAACATATCTTCAACAGATCATTGTCCAACTATTATCAACAGAAATTAAGTTGATCAATTATCAGTTATGCACTTAAACTCAATGGAGGATCTACTTTATTTTTTCGTATGAAATCCTGATTCACTGGATGAGATATCTTTGATAATCAGAGACTTGTAGAAAGTATCCATGTTGTATCTGGAATATTGTTCAATGAATTTTGTTAACCAGGTGACCTTTCACTGTGCTTTAACCAGCTGTTTGAACTTTTTTTCAGGCTGAATTTGCTGAGATTAACCTGGTTGCTCAAGCTGATGGAACCTGCACGGTCGACATGCAAGTGGTGCGAAATGGCACAAAAGTTGTCAGGTGAGACAAGAGATTGCAAGAGCAAAGCACGAGGAACAACACAACACATCTGCTTTTCATTAGCATTCCGTTCTCTCCGAAATTGTGTAGCCATACAACTCCACTCATGATTCTAGGCCAATTAGTGTGCTGATTAATTTGGTTCTTCATGTAACACTTCATCACCTCCTAATGAGGTGTACTGTCACCCAGACCTGAAGACAAATTAGCTGTGGAGTTGAACAATAACATAGGAACGAGGCCATGTAATAACAGGTAAAGATATAATTAATGCACATATGTTTTGACAGTTTAAGGTATCACCTGGAGATGGAAGTAAATCCTTTCCAGATGTTATACATTTCAATTTCTGTCTGCATTGACAGCCCATATAATAAAGTACTGCAGTCCAAGTGAAGCAGTGTTGGGCGAAATAGTTTGAGATATTTATCATGTAAATTGCAAAGTGATATATAAATCCTCGTTTATTTTCTAATGCAGCTTGTCAGGAAAATTGTTATTGATTGCTCTGGAAACCATACCCATCAAGTCAGCATACCATCAGCTCATGAAAGTAGTCAGATGATTTGCAATATGGTTGGGATTCAATTCCCCGATAATAAGGCAATTGGTAGCCTGCATACTTATATCCAACCTGTTATGCGTAATAGGGATGGTTAGTCAATATAAATCCGCAATTTGTGTGAGATCAATTTGAAAGTATTTTTAAAACAATGAGTACTTTGTTCGTCTACAGCAGTGAAGATCAGGGGCGGGAATCTCCGGCTCCGAGCTGCATGTTTCTTGCTGGGGGGAGGCAATGCACCATTCATTGGCGATGGGATTCTCTGTCCCCACCACTGTCAATGGGAATTCCTTTTGAAGTCACCCCACCCTGCCGGGAAACCCATGGGCAGGGGTGCTCTACCGGCAGGATCAGAGAATCCCTCCCCTAGCAACCGATCGGAGAATTCAGGCCCAGATGTAACTGCTTCTTTCTGAAATTGATCCTGTGTTCCTTACATTATTTCATGAGGATTAAAGGCAACTAGTTTGATAAATTGAGATTCAGTGCTTGGGGCAAGGTATTTATTTATCTAAATCCACAATATAAACACAAATTATTTAGATTAAAGATTTAGATTAGATCTAAAGTAATTCCTGATCGTCAGATTGTAATCTTAAATATTTTATATATTACATGAGAACCCTTAGGATAGAGCCTTCTGATTTGGTCAGGGACAGGAGGGTGTGACTGAGAGTGAGGCAGTTAAGCAGACCCACGGGGCAAGAGTGCAGGAGCCTCATCTTTTGCAAGTATCCAACAGTTTTGCGGTTCTCTAACTTTGGATGAGATTGGGGGCTGGGAGTGGATGAGCTGACTGGCCATGGCACCGTCATACTGGAAACCATTCGGGGCGGGCGGGGGGGGGGGGGGGGGGGGGGGGGGGGGGTGCAAAAGGAATGCGGTAGTAGTAGACAACTGTTTGGTGAGAGTGATTGACTCTGTTCTGTGTAGCGATGGGGAGAATCCAGGAGGCTTTGTTGTCTGCCTGATGCAAAGGTTTGTGACATCTGCTCAGGGCTGGAGAGGGACTTGGAGTGGGAGGATCCAGTCATCGTAGTTCTTGTAGGTACCAACATCCTAGGCAAGACAAGGAAAGAGGTTTTACATATTCAGTATGAGGCTCGGCACCCAATTAAGGATCACAATCTCAAAAGTAATAAACCACATTCAAATTGGCCTGGGCGAATAATGTCAGGGAAAATGAATGCGTGGCTCAAAGAGAAATGAGTTCCAGAATTCATTCATGGGATGTAGCCATTGCTGGTTAGGCCAGCATTCATTGCCCATCCCTAATTGCCTTTCAAAAGGTGGTGATGAGCTGCATTCTTGAACCTCTTCAGTCCTTGAGGTGTATGTACACCCACTGTGAAGTTAAGGAGGAAGTTCCAGGATTTTGCCCCAGAATGAGTGAAGTTAACAGTGATATATTTCCAAATCACGGTGGTGAATGGCTTGGAGGGGAACATCCAGGTGGTGGAGTCCCCAGGTTACTTCTCTTGTCCTTCTAGATGGTAGTGGCTGCTGGTTTGGAAGGTGCTATCTAAGGAACCTTGGCGAGTTACTGCAGTGCATCTTGTAGATGGTACAGACAGTTGCCACTGTTCGTTCGTGTTTGAGGTTTGAATGTTTATGGAATGGGGAGCAATAAAGTGGGCTGCTTTGTCCCGGATAGTGTTGAGCTTCTTGAGTGTTGTTGGAGCTGCACTCATCCAGGCAAGTGGAGAGTATCCTGATACGCTCCTGACTTGTACCTTGTAGATGGTGGATAGGCTTTGGGGGGGGGGGGGGGGGGGGGGGTGAGGAGCTGAGTTAGTCGCAGTAGGATTCCTTCCCTTTGACCTGCCCTGGTAGCCACAGTATTAATATGGATAGTCCAGTTCAGTTTCTGATCAATGGTAACCCCCAGGATGTTGATTGTGGGGGATTAAGTAATGGTAATTCCATTTAATGGCAAGGGTAATGGTTAGATCCTCTCTTGTAGGAGATGGTCATTGCATGGCACGGATGTAACTTGCCACTTGTCAATCCAATCCTGGATATTGTCCAGGTCTTGCTGCATATGGACAAGATCTGTTTCATTGCCTGAGGAGTTGCAAATGGTGCTGAACATTGTGCAGTAAGCTGCAAACATTCCCACTTCTGACCTTAAGATGAAGGGAGATCATAGATGAAGCAGCTGATGATGATTGGGCCTATGACACTACCCTGAGGAACTCCTGCAGTGGTGCCCTGTAGCCGAGATGATTAACCTCTAACCACCACAACCATCTTCCTTTGTGTCAGATATGACTCCAACCAGCGGAGAGTTCCCCCCTGATTCCCATTGACTCCACTTTACCTAGGGCTCCTTGTTGCCATACTCGGTCAAATACTACCTTTTAACCCAGGACAGTCACTCTTACCTCAGGCATTCAACTCTTTTGTCGATGTTTGAACCAAGGCTGTAATGAGGTCAGGAGCTGAGTGACCCTGGCTAAACCCAAACAGAACATCCGTGAGCAGGTTATTGCTGAGTAAGTGCAGCTTGATAGCACTGTTGATGACTCCTTCCAACACTTTGCTGATGATGAGAGTATACTGATAGGGCAATAATTGTCTGGGTAGTATTTGTCCCACACACTTGGGCAATTTTCCACATTTCTGGGTAGATGCCTGTGTTGTAGCTGTACCAGAATAGCTTGGCTAGGGGTGCTGCAAGTTCTGGAGCACAAGTTTTCAGTACTATTGCTGGAATATTATCAGGGCCCATAGCCTTTGCAGTATCCAGTGCCTTCAGCCATTTCTTGCTATCATGTGGAGTCAATCGTATTGGTTGAAAACTGACATCTGTGATGTTGGGTCCGGAGGAGACCGAGGTGGATCATCCACTTGGCACTTCTGGCTGAAAAATTTTGTGAATGCCTTAACCTTGTCTTTTGCCCATATGTGCTGGGCTCCTCCAACATTGAGGATCAGGATATTTGTGGAGTCTCCTCCTCCAGTGAGTTGTTTGATTGTCCACCATCATTCATGGCTAGGTGTGGCAGCACTGCAGAGCTTAGATCTGATGCGTTCGCTTAGCTCTGTCTATTACTTGCTGCTTATGCTGTTTGGCACAAAAGTAGTCCTGTGTTGGAACTTCACCAGATTGACACCTCATTTTTCAATATGCCTGGTATCGCTCCTGGCATGCTGTCCTGCATTCTTCATTGGTGCTAATGGTAGAGTGGGGGGATATGCTGGGCCATGAGGTAACAGGTTGTAGTTGAATAGAATTCTGTTGCTGCTGATGGCCCACAGCACCTCATCGATACACAGGCTTGAGTTGCTGATCTGCTTGGAGTTTATCCCATTTAGCATGGTGGTAATGGCACAGAACATGATGGAGGGTATCGTCAGTGTGAAGATGGGACTTTGTCTCCACAACGACTGTATGGTGGTCACTTCTACTGATACTGTCATGGACAAATACATCTGCAGCAGGCAGGTTTGTGAGGATGAAGTCAAGTATTTCCCTCTTGTTGTTTCCCTCACTACCTATTGCAGTCGCATTTTAGCAGCTATGTCCTTTAGGGCCCAGCCATCTAGGTCTGTGGTGATACTACCGAGCCACTCTTGCTGATGGACATTGAAGTCCCCCACCCAGAGCGTATTCTGCACCCTTGTCATCCTCCATGCTTCCTCCAAGTGGTGCTCGACATGGAGGAGTACTGATTCATCAGCTGATGGTGGCCAGTGTGTGGTAATCAGCAGGTTTCCTTGCCCATGATAAACTTGAAGCCATGAGACTTCATGGGGTCCAGAGTTAATGTTGAGGGCTCCTAGAGAAACTCCACCCTGACTGTATATCTCTGTGTTGTCACCTTTGCTGGGTCTGTCCTGCCGTTGAGACAGGACATACCGAGGAATGGTGATAATGGTGTCTGGGACATAGTCATACTCGCAGACTTGTTCTGTGTAGACAATGTCAGGTTGTTTCTTGACTAGTCTGTGAGACAACTCTCTCAACTTTGTCACAAGCCCCCAGTTGTTAGTCAGGAAAACTTTGCAACGTCGACATGGCTGGGTTTGCCGTTGTTGTTTCCGGTGCCTGGATCGATGCCGGGTGGTCCATCCGTGTTCATTCCTTTTTTGTGTTTTCGTAGCAGTTCGTAACACCGAGGGCATTTAAGAGTCAACCACATTGCTGTAGGCTAGACCAAGTAAGGATGGCAGATTTCCTTCCCAAAGGATATTAATGAACCAGATGTTTTTTTTAATGACAATCAACAATGGTTTCAGGTTGTCATTAGATTTTTTAATTCCAAATTTTATCGAATTCAAATTTCACCATCTGCTATTGTGGGATTTGAACCTGGGTCACTAGAGCATGACCCTGGGTCTCTGGATCACTAGTCCAGTGACAACAGCACTACTCCACCACCTCCCCTCATCCATGGCTAACAAAGGGAGTTCAGGATGATATCAAATTGAAAGAAAAGATGTTGAATGCTGCACAGATTTGTGGTAGCCCAGAGGATTGGGAAAACATTATAGACCAGCAAAGAGTATCTAAAAAAATAGCGGAAGGAAGTGGAGTATGAGAAAAAAAAGTAATAAATATAAAAAAAGATAGTAAAAGCTTCCATATGTATATAAAAAGTAAGGAAGTAGCTAAAGTAGTGTCAGTCCTAACTGGTGAGATTAGGGAATTAATAATGGGAACAAGGAAATGGCAGAGATTTTGAATAAGTATTTTATATCTGTCTTCACAATAGAAAACCCAGAAAGTATCCCAAGAATGGTAGAAAATCAAGAAGAAAAAGGGACTTAAAATAATGACAATCACTAGAGAAAAAATACTAGGAAATCTAATCGGACTAAAGTCTGACAAATCCCCTGGACCTGATGGCCTGCATCCTAGAGCCATAAAGGAAGAGGCTGCAGGGCGAGATACTTTTGTGGTAATCTTCCAATATTCCATAGATTCTGGAAAGGTCCCAGCAGATTGGAAATCTTGAAATGCAAAACCACTATTCAAAAAAGGAGGGTGACAGAATGCAGGAATATATAGGCCAGTTAGTCTAACATCTGCCATTGGGAAAATGTCAGAATCCATCATGAGTGAGGTAGTAGCAGAACACTTAATAAATCAACATTCAATCGGGCAGAGTAAACATGATTTTGTGAAAGGGATATAGTGTTTAACAAATCTATTAGAGACCTTTCAGGATGTAACGAGCAGGGTGAATAAAGGGGGACAGTAGATGGGTTGTATTTGGATTTCTAAAAGGTATTCAAGTAGGGGTCATAGAAATGTTTACTGTAGAAAATGAGAGCTCTTGGTGTTGGGGGTGATATATTAGTACGGATACAGGATCGGCTAACTAACCAACTATTGCACACATGGATCATTTTCGGGTTGGTGAACTGCAACTAGTATGGTGCCACAGGGCTCAGTGCTAGGCACTCAACTTTTTATGATATATCTTAATGACTTGAATGAAGGGACGGAATGTATTAAATCCAATTTGTTGATAATACAACAATCGGTAGGAAAGCAAGTTGTGAGGAGTGTACAAAGAGTCTGCAAAGGTATCTAGAAGTGGGCAGGCAAAAAAAAATGACAGAAGGGGTATAATGTGGGAAAAATGAGGTCATCCATATTTGGCAGGAAGAATAGAAAAGTAGAATATTAAATAGGCCCCGAACTTCCATTCACAGTTGCTCAGATCCTGGAGGTGCTTCAGAAGATGAGCTGCAGAACCTGCTGTAGGTCACCAGGCATGGGCTGTACAGGAATTACCCAGGAAGTTTCAACTTCTGACGGACAACGACCCTGCACCAAGTGCCACCTGAAATTCCGATTAAATGGGAGACATTGGGGGCGGGTGCTCCCAGCCCCAGGCCAGAGAATCCCCGCGAACAGACCATGCCTCCCCGATGCCGATACGCGATTCTCCGACATTGGCGCCGCCGTGGTTAGCGCGGTGCTGGTCGTGGGCCGCTCTACGCGGCCGGCCCTCCGATTCTCCGGCCCGGATGGGCCAAGCAGCTGTAAGAAAAGAGCCGAGTACCCCCAGCGCCTTTCTAACCTGCTTTGGGCCAGCCGGACCTCGGCGTAAAAGATGGCGGCCTATGGGGGGGGAGGGGGGGTCCGACCCCAGGGGGGGGCCTCTGATGTGGCCTGGCACGCGATCGGGGCCCACCAATCGGCGGGCCGGCCTCTGTGGCTGTGGGCCTCCTTTCCTACGCGCCAGCCCCTGTAGTCCTGCACCATGTTGCGTCGGGGCCGGTGTGTTGAAGGAGGCCACTGTGCATGCACGCGCCACTGCACATGTCCTCATTGGCGACGGCGCAACTGAGTATGTGCGGATCCTGCAGCGCACAGTTCACGCCGGGATCGGCAACTAGAACGGCCTATAGAGGTCAGAATTAGTCCTGGGAGCGGCCCGTTCACACCGTAACACAACGGCGTTTACGACGGCGTGGGGACTCTTCCATGGGATGGGAGAATCCCGTCCTGGATTGTTCCGACTCTCTTAGCAGAATAGTTAACCAGGAAAAATTGGAAGGATTAAAAACACTTCTAACCCCTGGGTAACTATGGTAATGATCGTGCTCCCCCTCCCCACGACTACCCTCCCAAACCTCCAACTACCCCTTGGATATGCTTCAACCATCCAACTAACCTCCCTCGAAATCCTCCCGACATATTCTATCCACTTACTTTGCACATTTAGCTTCCCTTCTGTCAAAATGGCTGTGACCTTTAAACCTACCTGCTTTACAACCCGAGCTGGTGCTGTAAATAGGGTGTGTGGCTTCAATTCCCCTGATGCTGCTGCCCTGCACAGAAAGGACTCCATCGCTGTTGCGCTGCACATTTCATACCAGGCCCAGACCAGAGGTCCGGGTGAGAAATGTGCAGCTCCAGTCCAGTGTCAGTAAGCGATAACACGGGGCAGCCTGATGGTGATTGCCATTCCGCAGAAATTCTGGGCCAATATCTTAAAGGAGAGAGACTGCAAAATGCTGCAATGCGAAGGGATCTGGGTGTCCTTGAATCACAAAATGTCAACATGAAAGTGCAGCAAGTAATTAGGAAGACAAATGGAATGTTGGCCTTGATTGCAAGATCGATGTAGATTAAAGGTTGGGAAGTCTTGCTACAGCTATACACTGGGACTCCCTTGTAGGACCTGATGGAGAATAAAGGTAGGAAGGTCTTTCTACAGCTGTACAGTGAGACACCTTTGTAGAACTTTCTAGGAATTGGCATAAAAAGCTCTCCTGGATGCAGTTTAAGAATTCCATCCACCCCGCTCCCCACCCAAGTCTTTTACACTTTGACTTTCCCAGTTACCACTGAGGAGGTTGAAATCCCCTACTATTATTACCCGATTTTCCAAAATATATCTGCCCTTCTATCTTTCCCTGACTGTTTGGAGGCCTATAGGACACTCCCAGCAATGTGAACCCCACTGTTGTGTTACTAGGTTCTACCCATTGGCTTAATTTGAGATGCCTACTAAAATATCATCCCTATTTCTGGATACCTTAACCTAAGTTTTTAATAACATTACTGCAACAGGCACAGCATAAAATACATATAAAAATTTCCTGCATTGGAAGGTGTTCCAAGAAGGTCTCATAGAAAAGCTTAATAGGCCTGAGAAGGTAAATCCGAAATAGGTTTAATTCAACAACAAAAGTAAAGGCCGCAAGACGGCTTAGAGCTCCAAGGTCCCCAATTGGACTACCGTTCAAGCTGAGCCAGTCCAGGCCAGCTTTTATGAGGTGATTTCTATGAGTCCCAGCTGATGGGCCTTCACCCCCTAGAAGAGGCGCTCATATTCCATGAGCCCCACAATGTGATCAAGTGGGGTGTCCCCCTGGGTCTCGTGAGGGTTATTACAGTTCATCAGCCTCATTCCTGGGATGAAGAGGTTCTCTTATGAGGACAGGCTGAGTAACTTGGGCCTATACTCATAAGACCATAAGACAGAACCAGAATTAGGCCACTCAGCCCAGCGTGTCTGCTCCGCCATTCAATCACCGCTGATATTTTTCTCATCCCATTCTCCTGCCTTCTCCCCTGATCCCCTTATAAATCAAGAACCTATCTATCTCTGTCTTAAGGACACTCAGTGATTTGGCCTCCACAGCCTTCTGCGGCAAAGAGTTCCGCAGATTCACCACCCTCTAGCTGAAGAAATTTGTCATCTCTGTTTTAAAGGATCGTCCCTTTAGTCAGAGATTGTGTCCTCTGGTTCTAGTTTTCCTACAAGTGGAAACATCCTCTCCACGTTGGAGTTTATAAGAATGAGTAATGATCTTAATGAAACACATTGGATTCTGAGGGTCCCTGACAGAAACACCGGGGAACAATTCAAAAATGAGAGGTTTCACATTTGAGGTGGAGATGAGGAGGAATTTATTTTCTCAAAGGGTCGTTTTCCTTTAGAATTCATCTCACAAAGAGCAGTGGAGGGTGAGTCATTGAATATATTCAAATTGAGTTAGATAAATTTTCGATCAGCAAGGGAGTTAAAGGTTCTGGGGTCAGACAGGAAGGTAGAGAAAAGGACATTATCAGTTTAGCTATGATCTTATCGAATGCCAGAGAAGGCTTGATGGGCATACTTATCTACTTCTCTTATTTCTTAGGACATTATTATTAAAATAATGAAAGCAGGAAGGGGAAGAATGAACAAAAGGAATGCCTGTGGTTAGAATGTAGCCTACAATTTCAGACCAGGAGTGGACTTGACACCCACGGGCATCTGTCACTGCCCTAGATCAGTAGTCAAGTTGTGACTGTAGCAGGTCACCTAGCATGTGATAGCCTCATTTGTGAAGTGAAGGCTCTTGACCTATTGTTGACCCAGAAGGCCCACTGCAGACCTGTTAAATGCCTCATCGGCACAAGAAATGATGGATCTTCTCAAAAAGTACCGATGGTGGAGTCAGCCAGCAGCTGGGACCCCTGTCGTCTCAACAAGATTCCGCTTACATTGTTTCACACTTTAGGAAGGATATATGAGTTTTGGAGGGAATGAAGCATGGATTTACAAAAATAATTCCCACCAAGATGACAGTGGGTGGCACAGTAGCACAGTGTGTAGCACTGTTGCCTCACAGCTCCAGGGTCCCAGGTTCGATTCCCAGCTTGGATCACTGTCCATGTGGAGTCGCCACATTCTCCCCGTGTCTGCGTGGGTTTCCTCCGGGTGCTCCAGTTTCCTCCCACAAGTCCCGAAAGACATGCTGTTAGGTGAATTGGATATTCTAAATTCTCCCTCTGTGTACCTGAACAGGCATCGGAATATGGCAACTAGGGGGGCTTTTCACAGTAACTTCATTGCAGTGTTAATGTAAGCCTGCTTGTGACAATAAAGATTATTGTTCTTGTTATTGCAAGGAGAGGTTACACAAACAAGTGTTGCATTGAGAAGGTTATGGGGTGATTTGATCAAAGTTTTCAGGATATTGAGGGAAAGTAGCATCGGGTAGATGGGCGCAAACCATCTCTGATTGGGGAATCTAAGACGAGGGGACATAGCATAAAAATTAGAGCCATGAGTGAAGTTAGGAAAAAGCCAATCATACTAAATGTAGTAGAATCTTTAAACTTTCATCTGCAAAATAATGTGGGTCAATTGTTGATTTAAAAGCTGAGATTGACATTGGCCAGTGGAATTTTTTTTTTTTTAAATTTAGATTAGCCAATTATTTTTTCCAATTAAGGGGCAATTTAGCGTGGCCAATCCACCTACTTTGCACATCTTTGGGTTGTGGGGGTGAAACCCACGCAAACACGGGGAGAACGTGCAAACTCCACACGGACAGTGACCCAGAGCCGGGATCGAACCTGGGACCTCAGCGCCGTGAGGCGGTTGTGCTAACCACTAGGCCACCGTGCTGCCCTGGCCAGTGGAATTAAGAGACATTGGGCAAAGGTGGGTCCATGGATGTAGGTAACAGACCAATCATGATCTCACTGAATGATGGAATGGGCTCAAGGGGCTGATTGGCCTACATTCCTCCCTCTTCTCCCAGCTGTTCCTGTTCTCCCCTAGCTTCTTGGCTGTATGTCGTTTCCTCCTGCACTACAGGCAGATCTCCCTGACCATCCATTACTGCACCAAGTTGTTCCCTGCTACTGCCTCTGGCCCAGGCAGCCACCTCCTCCCCGATA
This sequence comes from Scyliorhinus canicula, assembly GCF_902713615.1. Taxonomy (NCBI): domain Eukaryota; kingdom Metazoa; phylum Chordata; class Chondrichthyes; order Carcharhiniformes; family Scyliorhinidae; genus Scyliorhinus; species Scyliorhinus canicula. Next base: position 29,652,648 of record NC_052156.1, read on the forward strand.
ATGTTTTAGGCTTTTTCAGAATTTGTTTAGCTTCCCGCTCCTCCTCTACTGCCTTGGCACCCAGTCCTGTTTGTAAATACGTGCACTAATTTGCACCCATGAGATTTCCAACTGAGAGGGGTGAAGTATCGCGGAGGGTGGAGCATTAAGTGTTGAAGTCGCTAATTAAATTAAAATCGATGTAAATAACGGTTTGGAATAGATCCGCCAGTGCAGGGTGCAAGCTTCGAGGGACCAGAGCTTGGCATCAGAAGTGGCGCCAGGTGCAAAATGGATTTTTTCCATTTCGCATGATTCTCCGCTCGATCGCGATTCTCACTTCCAACGTTGCAAAGCGGAGTACCCAGCCCATTATGTAGACTCTCAGCGAGTTAACCTGGAACACAATTCAAATGTTGTCACTCATTTATGACAGAAATTAGAAGTTTTTCTGTCATAGGGTCAGGAGTCTCTGGGACTCTCTTCCTCAAAAGGCGGCGGACGCAGGGTCTGTGAATATTTTAAAGGTAGATCTTAATAGATTTGTGATTAACAAGGGGGTGAAAGGTTATGGGGTAGGCAGGAATGTGGGGTTGAGGTTACAGTCAAATCAGCCGTGATCGTATTGAATGGTGGAACAGGCTCAAGGGGACGAGTGGCCTACTCCTGCTCATAATTTGTATGTTTGTACATAAATATGAATTAAGCCAACAAAATGCAGCAGAGGGAGGAGCATTAAAGCTGAAGGGGCAAAACAAAAACTAACCATAATGGACAAGGATTTTCTGTTCATATAGTTTAGCTAATTTATGAATTTGAAGCCAAGCAAAATTCCACTCAGAGGCAAGTATTCGAATTACATCCAGAATTACATACAGATGGAAATGAAATTGCATGGTGAAATTCATTGAATTACCTCATTTAGGCTCATTCTAAAATGCTTGTCTCAAGTAATTAAGCAATCTTAATATTAATTGGAGGTGACATTTAATGAAGAGCCAGGCTGAGGAGATTAGTAGAATCAGAATGCTGCATTTCAGAAGAGCAATTCTGCAATGGAATAACGAGGCAAACGATAATTAGACTTTGGTCAAAATGATTGACCGTTGAGGTTTAGAAATTTAGCACTACCCATTCGTTATAGATTTGAACAATACTGAAAGGTGATGAGAGGTGGTCATTAATCAAGCTAAGCTAAGTGGCACGTGGTAATTGTGAAGAATCAGCCTTAGGCTTGCTTGACAAATGTCACAACCTCAGAAATGACCAAGTTGATGGTTCAAAAGCAAAGTTAATAAAGTTGGCAATGAAATAGGTTTGTGCGAAATGTGAAAAGCTGCTTAAAGGGATATGGGAACAATCAGAAATTGAAATAATGAAGGAGAAATCTGACTGCCTAGGGCCGGCTTTGTGGGCACTAAGCAGGCTCCTAGGCCATTAGAATGGCAGACAGGAAATGCATATATTTCCAACTAGAAGTGTACTACTTGCTATATTGGATAAAGTGGCTTTGTTGGCACCAGGAACAAGTGTCAAGAACCTGCAAAAGGTGGAAATCACTTATTTATATTGGGGCCCTGCCGCCTCTTGCAGAACCCATTCTTGATTTTTGAACACACCTGCACTTCACTTGCCACGTTCTAAATGACAGGGAATCCTCTGGATTTACCTGAATGTGGAGTCAGGAGGAGTCACCTTCTTCCCCCGAGCCCAGAAATAGTGCATCCAAATATCTAACTCTTTATGTCCAATTGAATATCTGTGTCAGAGTGTCAAATCATTAAAGTGGCATAGAGCATCAGAAGAAGAACAGCTGGGTAGAGACTGGCCAAAAGGGGAAAGGTGAGAACCATTGATTACAGGGAGATTTTCTGAGTAAACCATTTAACGGTGCAGTATTCACCATGCCAGACAAAGCTTTTGAGTTTTCAAGATGTTTATTCAGGACGAGCAAATGCTGGCCTCGCCAATCAAGCCCACATGACATGAAAGAATTAAAAATGCACTTTATGCAGGACGCACCATCCATCTGCCTGCCAACTTCTTCCATCGGGCAAGAGATACAAAAGTCTGAGAACATGCATGAACAGACTCAAAAACAGCTTCTTCCCCGCTGTTACCAGACTTCGAAACAACCCTCTAATGGACTGACCTGATTAACACTACACCCCTGTATGCTTCACCAGGTGCCAGTGTTATGTAGTTACATTGCGTACCTTGTGTTACCCTATTATGTATTTCTTTTGTTTACATGTACTTAATGATTTGTTGAGCTGCTCGCAGTAAAATATGTTTCACTATACTTCGATACACGTGACAATAAACAAAAGTCGAATCCAATACCGGGTGCACCAATTTACAGTCATTGGGCAGGCTTTTTCCATGCCTTCCCCCCCCCCCCCCCCCCCCCCCCCCCCCCGGACGGGTTAAATGGCCGTCCGGGACGAAGGGAGGAGGAGTGTGCAATAGAGTCAGGTGACCTCAGACTGACTGAAAAACTGGAAGAGAGAGGTGTCATAATACACACACAAGTATATGATGGTGCACAGACAGACATTGATTGACACGCAAGATGACCAATGAACACACAGAACACAGCAGCCAATCACCAGACAAGACATGGCCAGTATAAAGCCAGAGGGCACTAGTTTTCACGCTCTCTTGGGAAGCAGCCTCTGAGACAGCCAGAGCCCGTGAGCAACCACACAAACATCCACCATGTGGTAGTAAGATAGTCTGGTCAGGTTAGCCTCAGGTCTCCAGTCAACTCAGCATAGTGTGAACCCACAGTCAAAGTATGTTTAACAGCTGGTAGTTCAATAAAATAGAGTTGCATTTGTCCAAGTGATGGAAGCCTGTCTCTCGCACTGCTATGGTAAACGCAGTCCTCGCAGACCCAGCATACCCAACACATCGAGAGGTTGCTTGTGCATGATCATACTGTTGTTATTCATCTGTTGTTTTGTATATAGTTGACCCACAGTTAATGTTAAGAAATTGTTTATAGCTTTAGCTACAAGTGTTCTTGCAATATAAATCAGGCCATCCGACAAGAACGTTACAAACGATGGATCAGTTATGTCCGAATGCCTTTTAAAAATGAAGACCGGATATGATGTCATGGTCGAAGCCATCCAGCCCACCGTGCCATGTGAAACGTCGCCGATGGATATTTAATTAGTCATGTGATATGGCACAAATTCTCATGGCCATACTCAGCTTTTAGCTTCCCAAATGGGACGGTATTGGTTTCAAGAACCAAGTCATCCGATTTTCAGGAATTAAATCAGTTTATTATCTGAAGCATTTTTATTTTGTTTTGCCATTCTCTTTTATGTTCTACACTTTAGATCCCCCATTCTGTTGAAAAGCCACTGTACAGGTATCTCTGAAGTCTCTTCAGCCCATTGATCTGAAGTAACCAAAATTCACTCATATGTTTCTCTTCATCTTTTTCTCTCTATTTCCTGTGAAAGATCCTTGCAGCTCCTTCTCCCATTGACTGACTATGCAGCTATGATAAAAAAAACATAACCCTGGTTGGTCTGTGGTGCACCCCTTTGTGGCACAGTCAATTGGGCCCCAATAATTTACAGAACCACATTTGCTCGGTATGTGCAATTAAATCTTTGTATGTATAATCAATTATAACGCCAATGGTTCAGGTTTTGAGATCAGGGTAATGTGACAATGATACGGATTTTACTTTTTAGAATAGAATAAAATCACTAGAGTGCAGAAGGAGGCCATTCGGCCCATCAAGTCTGCACCGACCCTCCGAAGGAACACCCTACCTCGGCCCAATCCCTCACCCTACCCCTGTAACCCCACCTAACCTACACATCTTTGAACACTGAGTGGCAATTTAACATGGCTATGGGATGAAAACGGAGCACCCTGGAGGAAACCGATGCAGGCATAGGGAGAACATGCAAACTCCACACAGACAAGTCCGTAATTGAATCCAGGTCCCTGGGGCTATGAAGCAGTAGTGCTCGCCACTGTGCCACCATGCCACCCTAATTTTCCCAATGATAGTTTCTTTCCAGCATCAGCTAAAGGGAATCTGTGGCATCTTGCAGCTGTTATGGCATCAAGCGGATTGGACCCAGCAGCCAATTACATTGAAGAATCCTCATAGATATCAAACTAGAAAGTTTAAAATCATTTTACAGAGACAGAAATATTGATAGATATGCATATGGGGATTAAGACAGAAGCTGAACTACCATAAACAAAATTTTAAAAATATATTATTTTAAAAAATCTATGATTATTTTATCATAATGGAGAAAGTTGACATTCCACAAATACAAAATTAGTTTCTCAAGGCCAGAGAGATTGTTCAGCAATATAGTACCTGGTTAAAAATCCAGTTGCACCTCATACAGCAAAATATATCCTTTTCTCAGGTTTCTCAGGCAAGGCTAACAGCATAAACGTTCATGTCAAAATCAAGTGATTTTGAAGATTTCCAAGACTGAGGAGTATCAAACGCACCGTGTGGCGAAGTCAAGAATCACCGATAGCAATTTCTGTGTTTAACTGAGCATGTGTGAAGAACAGAAGTTGCTGTCAGTTTCACAGTCATAATGATGGTGAAGGCTGACAGTTATGCTATTAATGCAAGTGTAAAATCTGGGTCATCAAGACAGGAAGAAGTTACAAGTTGATTGAGAAAGTATATGGCAATATTTTGCATTCAAGTGGAATTGCATGTTAATACTTTCGACCTTGATGTTGAAAGGATATTTTGTAAGCTTACTGGTGATATATTAAAGATATAAATCAGTTTAACAGTCCTCAGTGCTCTGGTGAAAATAATCAATGGGGACAGATTTTACCTTGAATATTCCATTACATTTGTGATCATTTATATGGTAAAGGCTGAGAGTCTTTTGTGCAGAAGTTACTCTCCAGGGCAATGTACTTTCTGTGATTTGTTTTGCAAAAAGTATACAACAACATAATCAGTCACGGCTGAGTGGAGACTATTGAAGCTCATCCTACTGATGCCTAAAGGCTCCTGTTATCCAGCCAGATTTACCAAGTGGTTTTGGGTATGTATCAACAAGGTTTAACTTGAAAGCATGCAAAAGCCCTTAGTTGCACACAGCTTGGGTCAGTGACAGAAGGTGGATTCGGGCTGTGATCGGCTGTGAAGTCGAGTTTAAAATATTTCTTAGGAATTCCTGTTTATTTTCAAAGGGCAGGTTAAACATTTCAAAGTGGCAATTTGGGCACGATTGGCTGTTTCTCGATGGCTAGAATTGGCGAGATCGCAGCCCATATTTGATATCACTTAGTGCCGGAAATGAGCTCCCACTACCCCTCACCATTATTGTGTGTCGGATTCACCAACCTTGCGCCTCAGCATCTCACTGCTAAGACGGGAGAGCTGCTTTTAAACACTCCCTCCAATCAACACAGAAGCATGGCAGTGCACAGACCTGCTCCTCACTTGTGGGATGCAAACCTGGCCAGGCTTCTCGGTACTGTTGATGCAAGACAGGACATCCTGTTCCCCTATGGGGGTTGGAGGACCAGCAGCAGGGTCACCAATACCGCTTGGGAGGCAGTGACAGCGGTGTCAGTGTGGGCAGCAAGACAAGGAGGACCGCTGTACAATGTCAAAAGAGGAGCAACGACCTCCACTGAGCGACAACAGTAAGTTACCACCTATCTCCTGGCATTAGTTCCACCTACCACCCCTCAAATTCCCAACCCGTTCCCCCCCCCCAAATCACTGGCTGACACCTCGCACCCTTTCCACATCAGATCTTTGTGCTTGTTCCTGAGAACCCACTGGCATCCACCAGCACAACCCCTTCTTGTGCAGGTGTGGTGCCCACACATGCCATCTGCTATTGACCCCTTTGGACCCATCAAGTGTAAGGCTCACAATGCCCTCTCTTTGTACCCACTGGAGAAGATAGCTCATAAAAAGCATGAAAGGGCCAACAGAGATTCGAGTCCTCACCTCCAATGAGGAACGGGCCCTGGAAATCGCAGGGTTGTCTAAGGAGAGAGTAGTCACCCATAGCAAGGTTGGCCTGCGCCGCAGAGGTATGGATTCACTGCCTCTTGACCCAGATGACTTGTCTCAAGTGAATGGTTCGTAGTAAAGAAAATGATCCTTCACTCTCACTGACTACATGTTCATTGTCTTGCAAGATCTCCATCTGATGAGGCTGGGCCAGCCGGAGGTGTTCCGCACTCCTCTCCCTTCACGCACCCAACAGACCTCAGAGGAGAGCTCCGAGGAGATCACCATCATGTGTCGCAGCTATCATCCCCCCTTCCAGCAACAGAGGGACACACACCTTCATGTTCAACATTAGTGGACAGGTTTCTGGGGCACAATCTGGTGGGCACTACACAGTTGCTGATGCACATCAGGTCGAAGCAGGAACTTCCGAGGATGTCAGCTGTTGGATTCAGCTGAGTCCCAATCAGATACCGACCCTCTGGATAAGGTTGTCCCAGAGCTGACGAAGGTGATAGGACACAGAGAGAAATTCAGGAGTGGGTGTCAGTGACATTCCAGTGAGTGCATAGCCAATTGGAGGTGTTCCAAAGGCTACGGGCACAGGAAATGATGCCGACAATGCGTGGCACTGAGGCCAACACTGCTAAGGTGGTGACCGCAGTGGAAAGCCTGGAGCATGACATCGGTGTCTTGAATGGTTTTTCCCAAGGCCTGGCTCAGTCCGTGATGACCATGGCTGAAGGCCTCGACATCATGTCCCAGTCGATGAGCGACATGTCCCAGACGCAGGCCGATATTGCAGAGGCACTGGAGAGCATGGCTCAGTCACTGAGGAGTATCGCTGAGGGCGTCGAAACAATGGTGCAGACAATGGGGAGCTGCCAGGTGACACAGAAGCTTATGGAGTTCACTCTAACTGCCCCTCCATCCCATGGAGACCCCCAGGACCCTGCAGGCACCATCAGAGCCACCGGGAGTCGGTGTCCTACTCCTCCACGGGGTGCCAAGTCCACGAGGACATGGCACAGGTGCCGCATGTTTCTTTGTTGAGACAGTGTCTCCTGCTGCACATGCTGTCCGTCATTTCCTAGAAAGACCAACGATACCTGTACATCTTGGGCGTGTTACTGTCGTCCGCCTCTGAGTGCCTCCTCATCCTAATGGGCGTTCGCGCCCGGCCCTGCACATGGAGTGCTGCCTCCCACCTGTGATGATGCTGCTGCTGCCACCTTCTCCGAAGCCTGGCTGGTTGGGCTGCCACCAGGACTGCAAGGGCAGCCTCTGCAGGATCAACATAACCAGCCAAATTGTTACATCTGTAAGGGATTGGAGAAGGAGAGAGACCGACAATCAGTTAGACCCTCACCCTCGGCACACTCAAATCAAACCTCCCCACCCTTACATATCCCTCCTTCCTTCAGAATGTCATCCCCAGAGCCAGTTGTGCTGAAACAACTCGCTCTGCAAACTCATGCCTGGGCACAGCAGGAGCCCCTAGACCCCCGTCAGGAACATTAGGGAGACCGTGGTCAGATGCCCACCCCTGATCCACACACTTCACCTATGGTCATGAGGATATCCGCAGCCCTAAAGCCCAGCTCTTGTGTGTTTGATTATTGGCTGCTGCCTCAATGGTGCTGATGCTTCTGGAGTTCAGGGAAACTGCTCGGGCTTCAAGGTTTGATTGAAATGCGATGCAATAATCATCGTCTGAGGCTTGGCACGTGAACCCATGAGAAGTCACTTGAGAATATTTTGCTTATTAAACGGTCAACACTATGAAAGGTTTGAAAATCAATGATGTAACTTCCACATATCACACTAACCATTAAACAACAAGGATACTGTTCTATATTGGTACCAATTCAAAGCTATATCAGCTGATTTTCACAAATGAAAACAAACACACGGTATTACCCCTCGCAGGTCCCTCAACAAAATAGAGGATAAGCCTGCGAATATGTTATCATATCCAGAACTTTATGATAGAAATGAACTGCTATCAATGTGTGACTTGTTCCATGTATCAGTGCCATTCTCCATCCAGGAGCTGCACCTATGCAGGTCCCCCCCCCCCCCCCCCCCCCCCCCCCTACATGGTTACAATCTCACCGGAACCAAATCCTGTCATCCACATATTCCACTGGCGCTCAAGGTGCAGTTGAACATCTTTGACTTCCAGCGTGTTTAACTCGTGGTGACATGCCAGTTACATGTAGCACTCACCATACCATGAAAAAAGCATCAGCAATCTGCGAAATCATTTCTCCATCGGCAATGGCAGGCGGCCCATTTGGAATAATGTCGCGTACCAGGTCCCGCAGCGCATTCTTGCTTCAAATTGGATTGCCTTCTGAACTCGTATGTCCTCCTGAGCCCGGTGTTCTAGGACCCAGGTACCTTAGAAACAATTGTCCTTCTTTCCGGCTTTAGAAAAAGAAGGAAACAGCAACAGCAGCCTCCAGGCACCTGCAGTCACAAGCAACAGCAAACACAACCTGCAGCTGTGAAATGCCCTCACAACTGACAAGGCCAATTCCTTATTAGTAATGACCTTCACATGTGAAGCTAGAGGCTGCTCACAGTCAATGCAGTTAAAGTGACCTTCAGCATAGAACCAAGAGCAGGGCTCTATCCTGGAAGTGTCTGGTAGGACAGACAGGCAGCAGCTGCAGTTGCCCCGTTATAGGTATCCACAATATTTTAAGGTGTATTGAAGACCTCACAGATGAAAAGCCCCTCAATGCTCCACACCCCTCTCCTAGCCCAGGGGCAATCCCTGAACTGGAATGCTTCAGCCCCCCCACCAAACTCAGCCCCTTTGAGGGCCCCCCTCTCCTCGCCGAGTGTTGAGGCAGCAGCTCCAATGCCCTTAAGCTGCATGCCAGGAAATGGGAATGGCTTCTCACCTCCTCAGTTCCCCTCAGCAGCCATTGCGCCAGCTTCACATTTTTAAAAAGAAGTACTCAATGACGCCCCCATGATTTCTCACTGGGGAGCCGGTTAATTCCTGGGCGGTGATTTCATTGGACTTTAATCTCACTAATGAGATGGATCTTAATGCAAATGAGTGTTAATGATATGATCACCAGATTTGGGTGTGGTCCAGAATTCACTATCATTTTTTTTATAAATGTTTTTTTATTGAGTTTTCATATTTTATATATGACAAATTACAAGTTATTAGAGAGAGAGAAAAAAAAAAAGGAAAACACAAAAATTTAACATGAATATTTACAGGTAAGCATCTTCATAACAATAATTGTGGCCGCCCCCTTTAGCCAGCATACATATTTTACATTCCCCAATATGGCCGAGGCACATGTTTATAGGCATTTATTTATAGTTTGGTTTTGGGCCTTGGCTTGCCATCAAACCCCCATACCGAGCCCGTAGCCACCCCCCCCCCCCCTCCCCCCGGCTACCTTCCCCCGATTCCCGTCCATTTTCCCCTGCTTCTTGGCCACCCGACTATTCTTCCTCATGTACGTTGGCCACAAACAGGTCCCGGAACAGTTGCATGAATGGCTCCCACGTTCTGTGGAAGCCGTCGTCCGACCCTCGGATGGCGAATTTGATTTTCTCCATTTGGAGAGATTCCGAGAGGTCGGACAGCCAGTCTGCAGCTCTGGGTGGTGCTGCTGACCGCCAGCCAAACAGGATTCTACGGCGGGCAATCAGGGAGGCAAAGGCAAGGGCGTCCGCCCTCCTCCCCAGGAATAGATCTGGCTGGTCTGAAACCCCAAAGACCGCCACTATCGGGCATGGCTCCACCCTCACCCCCACCACTTTGGACATAGCCTCGAAGAAGGCTGTCCAGTACTCCACAAGTCTGGGGCAAGACCAGAACATGTGGGCGTGGTTAGCCGGGCCTCTTTGGCACCGCTCACATTTGTCCTCCACCTCCGGGAAGAACCTACTCATACGGTTTCTCGTTAAGTGGGCTCTATGTACCACTTTTAGTTGCGTCAGGCTGAGCCTTGCGCACGTGGAGGTGGAGTTGACCCTATGCAGTGCTTCGCTCCAGAGTCCCCACCCTATCTCCATCCCCAGGTCGTCCTCCCATTTCCTTCTTGTTGCGTCCAGTACGGTGTCGTCCCTATCTACCAGTCGGTCATACATGTCACTACAGTTCCCTTTCTCTAGGATACTTGCGTCCAGTAGGTCTTCCAGTAGTGTCTGTCGTGGCGGTTGTGGGTACGTCCTTGTCTCCTTTCGTAGGAAGTTTTTGAGCTGCAGGTACCGTAGCTCGTTCCCCCCAGCTAGCTGAAATTTCTCTGTCAGTTCGTCCAGTGTTGCGATCCTGTCGTCCGTGTATAGGTCCCTGACTGTCAGTGTCCCCCCGTCCTGCCTCCACCTTTTGAAGGTGGCATCAGTCAGTGCTGGTTTGAACCTATGGTTGTTGCAGATGGGAGCCTTGTCCGACATTTTGTACAGGCCAAATTGCTGCCGCAGTTGGTTCCAGGATTGGAGGGTGGCTGTCACCACTGGGCTGGTGGAGTGTTTTTTGGGGTGGGGATGGGAGTGCTGCCGTGGCGAGGGCCCGGAGGGAGGTTCCCATGCAGGAGGCCTCCTCCGCACGCACCCACTCGGCTTCTGGCTCCTGGATCCATCCCCTTACTCGCTCGGCTGTTGCCGCCCAGTGGTAGAATTGTAGATTCGGGAGGGCTAGCCCCCCCCTGGATTTTGTTTTTTGTATGACTTTCTTTGGGATCCTAGTATTTTTACCCCCCCATACGAACGCCATGATATGCTTGTCCAGCACTTTGAAAAAGGCCTTGGGGATGTAGATCGGAATGGATCTAAACAGGAAAAGGAACCTGGGCAGTACGTTCATTTTGATCGTCTGGACTCTCCCCGCGAGGGAGAGCGGGAGTGTGTTCCATCTTTGCAGGTCCTTTTTAACTCGAATTCACTATCATGAGCAGTCCAGTTATATAGCAAACGGATTCGCCCCTGGCACGAATCTCTCTTTTGGTCTTTCCCGCTATTTACCCAGCACGCTCAGATCCACGTCAGGCGTAAAGTGGTAGCTAAATTGCACCCACAGTCTTTTATTGTCCTTTTTAATGTTAAGAGAAAGTGGATGCACCTTGGTGACATTCCTGAAAGATTAAAAAGTGTCTACCAGGAAAGTTGAACTCTGCATGTGCGTAATCACATTAAGTTGCCAGTTTCAGATCTGTTGGGTGGAATCACCGTTCTGCCGCCGAAGTGAGGTGGCTGGATCCCAAAAGCAGGTTTACCTCGCTGCAAGGCGGATAAAGTTTGCTCTAGCGATTGCACACAGATCGGTTCATTGGCTATCCATGAGTGGGGAAAACAACGAATCTCACAGTGGGGCAGGCAGGATGTGCTGCTGAGACCTCTGTGTTCCTGATTTGCTTCTGGCCTCCTCCACTGTGAGCAAGTCTGAAAGTCAATAGTGTCAGACTGTGGTTCAGTTGGTAGCACAAAAGCAGATCTGGTCATTTTCACAAAGCTGTTTGTGGGAGTTTGCTGTGGGCAAATTGGCTGTCATATTTTCTACATGTGACTGAACTTCAAATGTACTTCATTGGCTATAAAACACTTTGAGTCATCCTGAGGTCATGACAGGTACCATATAAATGAAAGTCTTGTTTTTTTTTGCACTTATTCAATTGATCACAATTCTTCTGTTTGAAATTGTATACTTTCTCCTGGCCAGAATTTTATGTTGCATGGGAAGTGCCTGTAATCACGAGAGAAGACATTGGGCACACTTCCCGACGTCATCAATTTTGAGGGCGGTGGCCACTTGTTTGAATCGAATGCAGACCCGTCAACAATTAAAGGACCAATTAAAGTAATTAAACGTCTAATCGACTGCAATTTCAGGTTGCCCATGTGATTTTTAGCTTGGTGCATGGACAAAACAGGCGAGCGCTCATCACGTTTTATGCATTTCCTCATCCAAGGGCAGGAATAGCAGCAGTTTCTCTGTGATAATAATCTTTATTATTGTCACAAGTAGGCTTAAATTAACACTGTAATGAAGTTACTGTGAAAAGCCCCTGGATGCCACACTCCGGCGCCTTTTCGGGTACACAGAGGGAGAATTCAGAATGTCCAATTCACCTAACAGCATATCTTTTGGGACTTGTGGGAGGAAACCGGAGCACCTGGAGGAAACGCACGCTGACACGGGGAGAACGTGCTGAGTCCGCACAGACAGTGACCCAAGCTGGGAATCGAACCTGGGTCCCTGGCGCTGTGAAGCAATGGTGTTAACCACTGTGCTACCATGGCGCCCACTGTGCTGTGTGAGTATAAAGTTTTTCCTGCATTCCCTAGTTATTCTTAAGCATTTGGAGCCAGCCTTTCAGCATTTCAGGCCTTCCCCGGAAAGTTTTCCAGAGGTTTGGGGCACAGTGATACTTCATGTGCAAGGCACAGCTCCTTTGCATCTAATCTCATGGGGATAGTGTTTTCTACTGGTGAGACCTCCTCTGATGAGGAAGAGAGGTACAGGGAGGAGAGGGGGCAAAGTGAGCACAGGCAGCATCGCAGGCAGAGACCTGAAGGAGAGGCTCAGCTGGTCATAGATCATAGAATTTACTATGCAGAAGGAGGCTATTCAGCCCATCGAGTCTGCACAGGTCCATGGAAAGCCCACACCTCCACCCTATCCCTGTGGTGCAAGGCCAACAGGGAAGCCATGGTAAGCGAGGATGCCAAAGGCGCCAGTGGCTAGAATTTACAGCCAGCGCATCAACTACCTCCAAATGTTTGAGGTCCAGTGCTACAGGAGACTATGCCTCTCCAGGGGCACAGCAACACCAATTTGCACATGATAGGTCTCCAAATTACCTCCAACTGGGGGGGGGGGGGGGCCGGGGGGAGGGACACCACCTGCCTGTGATGTTGAAGGTCAACATGTCTCTCAACTACTACACCTCAAGTTCATTTCAGGGCTCAGTGGGGGATTTGTGCAACATATCTCAATCAGCCACACAGATAATGACTAATGTCATCTTTAGACATGCCCTCACATTCATCAACTACCAGACAGATGGGACCAGCCAGGCGGAGAGAGCACAAGGGTTTGCCGAAATGGTTAGTTTCCCCCCGCATCCAGGGTGCTACAGACTGTACGCATGTGACCATCAGGGCACCAGCTAGTGAGCAGGGAACTTTTAACAATAGGAAGGGATGTCACTCAATGAATGTGCAGATTGTCTGTGACCATAGGACACATATTCTGCCAGAATGTGCCCGTAATCCAGGCATTTACATGAGTCTTACATCTTGTGGCACTCCCAGGTACTAAGGCTGCTGTGACTCCTGCAAGATGGGATGGATGGTTCCTGGTTGGAAAAGGGTTATTCCTTGAAGAGGTGACTGATGACCCTACTCCGTCACCCAAGAACTGAGGCAGAGGAGAGATACAACACTAGTGATCCCTTCATAAGACCAGTGGTGGAGAGGACTATTGGGCTGCTCAAGATGCGCTTCAGATGCCTGACTGATCCAGGGAATCAGTGCAGTAGCCTCCAGAAGGTGTCTCTCTCATAGTTTCTCCATGCTATGCCCTGCACAACCTGGCTCTGACAAGGGGGGGGGGGGGGGGCAGAGGAAAGTGAGGCAGCTCCACAGGCTCAGAAGGATGACTTTATTGAAGAGTCAGGGAAGAGCCTGGGATTGCACAGGGTGAAGACATCAAAGCTAATGACAGGAACATTTAGGTTGGCAAGGACACAAGGGATGTTTTGATCCAGCAAACCTTCAGCTAGACATTCAAGGTATCCAGACGTATTCGATCGAATGGCAAGGTCTCATCTGCAAAAAGTCTTAAATGAATCACCCAACACAGAACTCCAATGCCACACAATGTCATACAGTTACAAGCCTATGCAACATCTGGCTACTGTTCAAAGCATGCATCCAACACCGCCCATTAAATTAAAGAAAATGTTTATGTTATTTCACATTAACACAAAAAGAGCATACAAGTATTCCAAACCTACCAGAAACTTCAAAGTAATGGACACAATATAGTCACCTGTGACACACCCCTGTTGTGATTAAGGTGCATTTAAACCTACGCCTGTGGTGCTGGTCTTGGGTGCCCTCCCTCGCTGGCAGCAGCATTGGAGGCAGCCTGCCTGACTTTTCTGTCCTGTTTAACCATGATGATCTTAGCCTCAACATCTCTCCACTGGTGCCTGAGTTGGCTGCAGCTGCAAAGGAGCATCCAGTCCCATGACTGGACACTTCTCATTCATCATGGCACCATTCGATGCAGAGGTCACTGGCAAGGGGTGGAAGAGCAGTTGCCTCTGTCTGGAGAACCTTGAGAGGGGCACACAGAGATGATAAGCAGCTCTCTTCCACATGAGGTGCATTTGCACGTCCCTGCTCACCATTGTTGGGTAGGCACCTAGCAGAAAGACCAGTACGTCATCCATCTCTCACACTGGCAGTAACCTCCAGAGATCACAGCCAGTGCGCTGGATTGCAGGTCTGAGCACAGCCCCTGGAAACCCTGAGCCTTAGGGGGGCCTTAGCCCCCCCATCCCGATGATCACAAACTGAGTGTGAACATTGCGTCACGATGAAAGTCCTGTTGACCTTTCCCTCCATAGTGTATTGCTTTTTATTCATACCTTCAGGTTAAGTGATGCAAAAGATCCTCTGTTTTATCACCCAAAGCAGTTATTCGACATTGTCACCATGAATAGCTGGCTTGTGATATGCTAGCATTTCCAATTCATTTTCCAATTTGACTGTTACTCCAATTAAAAACCACCTCTGGAGAAGGTCCGAGTGAAATCAGCATGCATCACAGTTTAGTTTCACCCGAAACTTACTCATATTCAGGAATGTTGTAAAGTTTATTGCGTGTGATTGATCTTCCTTTTCAACGCTTCATTTTATTACTGGTACTACGTCGCAGCATTGATTAATAACATCCTTTAGTTGCCATAGAAAGTAGAGGACCAAAAACACCCTAGAGTCCACGTGACTAGCCCCAGAAAAAAGTATGGTACAGAACAAGCAGAAATATGTGTGAGATTTTCACCAATTGACTCTAAAGAGGCAGCCAAGCTGGGCCATAAGCTGAAATGCCAGTTTGGCCAAGTTTAATGCAAGATGCACATTGGTAAAAAGAGTTTTGAAGCTAGATTTCGAAATACTCAGACACTTGTTAAACTGTGTGATTGCCACTAAATGCCTTTTCCTGCTTATTAGACACAACCGTGCAGCATTTTGTCAGCTAGCTTTCCAGCTAATGCTCTCTCCCAACAGTGATCAGCTATCTGGGGTGCAAACACGGTGTTGATATTGATTTCAAGCATATTTAAAACAGCCATTCAAAAAGGGCAGCTACCATTTGATCGCCACTCAGCATTGTGCTATTCCAGCTTATTGGGACATTCACAAGGAGTTCTCCAGGAAAATGAGAGTTTCTTGGTCCATGGCATCTTGCTAGTACATCTCACTGGGTCTTGGTGAGGAATGGGAGGAGGAATATGAAGTAAGCAGAGCAGCACCAGCTGCAGCAGTTGAGAAAAACAGTAGATCCAGGTGTTATCCTTTCCCCTACACATACAGAACATCCTTCCTCCTCCCAATCTCTTCCACCAGGGACGTCCATGCCATATCAACTCTCCAGTGCAGGAAGGAGGCCATTCAGCCCATCAAGTCCTGCATCGATCCATCTGAACGAGCACCCTACCTATGCCCACAACTCTGTCCCATCCCTGTAACCCCACCTAACCTGCATATCTCTGGACACAAAGGGGAAAAACCAGTTTGAAAAACACTGGTTTAAATAATGGTCTTGTAGAGGCTTCTCTGTAACTGTAAGGATGCTTGCAGTCAAAGTTCCAGGAGGTTGATATCTCAGGTTAACCCAAAGCTGGAACAGGTTGGAGGAAGTCCTTCTCACACTTTCAGGTTTTGCTGTTATTACCTGGGCTACTTTGATGATTTGTAGCTGGAATTGATGGCTTTCATGGGAGCTTTCTCTCCAAAGAACATCTTACTAAGTTTAAAAGTAGACAATAGAATGACTCAGCATCATTGGCATGTAGAATTCAAAGTCTTTTTTTCAAAGAAAAAGGGTGGTATGTTTGATGATACATCTCATGAAGGTCATTTGACACCTTGAACTTTTGAAACAGACAGTGTCTTTGTTTTGAATGGCCCATTCAATTTCAAATCACCATTCGAATTACTTTCAGGAAGGCAGTGGTACAACAATCAGTCTGGAAGATACCCCTTGTTGCCTCCTTGATATAGCGCGGTGGTTTCATTCCACAAAATAAGTCAGTTGATCCTTGGGCAGTCCCTTCTTTTCACTTTTCACTTTGGAAAAGTACAAAGTATTGGCTGGAAGGTCATAATATACATGGGAACATAGCAGTATCTCCTATACAGTAAATAGTGCACATTACAGTAATACAGAACACTACTTTTGTCTTTTTGGGTTCAGTGACTCATTACAATGTCAAGTTTTTCTAATATATAGAAGAGTAAATCAAAAATGGAACAAAGAGAAAATGGGAAAAATATGAGCAGTTAGCCTAACATCAGTAGTCGGGTAAATGCTAGAATTTATTATTGGAGGTCTCGTAACTAGGTATTGGAAATTATTGATATGGTTAAACAGAATCAGTCTAGTTTTACAAAGGAAATCGTGTCTGACAAATCTATTTGAGTTTTGTGTGGGTGTCACCAGCAGGGGGAGGCAGTGGGTGTGATGTATTTGGATTGCAGACGGGATTTAATAAATACCACACAGAAGTTATTCCACAAGATTAGGGATCACGGGATTGCTTTGTTACACTCCTGTATTATCTTGATATACTACGAGTGTAATATGAGTTACTCAAACCTTGTTAATGATGAGATCTTCTGAATCTCGATGAAGAAGACTCGAACACGTCCAGTAGTAACTAAAGGTTTATTGAGTAACTATAACAATAATTGTGTGAGTTATTTACTTTAACATTGATACTAATGATAAGGTTAACAAGATCTAACCATAGCAACTATACCTAACTCCACTAGCCATCGGAACTAGCCTGCTCACAGTGCACCCAAGAGAGAGAGCGAGGGACACAATGTGGTTGCTTTTTATACCCCTGTTGGTCCGGCCCTCCAGTGATCATGTGGTGCTACTGATTGCACATTAACCCCTTGTGTACATGCACACACAGAAATCACCACAGGGATAGTGGGTAATATATTGGGCATTCAGTAATGGGCAGAAAAACAGAGAGGAGGAATGAACAGTGCATTTGTAGAATAGCAAGGCTGTCACTCGGATCATTGATCGGGTCATCAGCTATTTAATAATATAATCTTTATTATTGTCATAAGTGGGCTTACATTAAACACTGCAAAAATGAATTTACTGTGAAAATTCCTAGTCCTCCACATTCAGGCACCTGTTCGGGTACACTGAGGGAGAATTCAGAATGTCCAATTCAACAAACAAGCACATCTTTCAGGACTTGTGGGAGGAAGCAGGAGCACCTGGAGGAAATCCATGCGACACGGAAGAACATGCGGGCTCTGCAGAGAGTGACCCCAGCCGGGAATTGACCCTGGGGCCCTGGTGCTGTGAAGTAACAGTGCAAACCACTGTGCCACGTGCCGCCCAAAATAATTCCGATCAATTATTACTGTGGATCAACTGCTTGGAAGGCAGCTATGCTCACCATATACCACTCACTCACTCACTATATAACTCTATATCACAGCTTAGAAGAGGGGACCAAGTGTAATGTATCCAAGTTTACTGACGATACATAACTAAGTGGGAAGGATTCTGTTAGGAGGATGAAAAGGGATGTAAACCTGGTAAATGATTGGGCAAGAAAGTGGCAAATTGAGTAAAGTGTGTGCGAGTGAAATTATCCACTAGAAATAATGGTAAAGCATTTTTGTAAGAGGTGAGAGACCAGTAAATGTTGGTAATCAGATTGATTTGGGAATCCATGTAAATTAATCGCACAAATCAAACATGTAGGTACAGCAAATAATTAGGACGACAAATGGTATGTTAGCCTTTATTGCAATTGGTTGCAAGATAAAAGTTATGGCCAGATTGTTTACATTATTTAGGGCTTCGGGAGAGTATACTTGAAGTACAGTGCACAGTATTTGTTGCCTTCCCTAAGGAGGTGATACTTGCCTGAAAAGGGGGCATAACAGGTTTAATTCAATGGGATTTTGGCAAAGGTGGCATGTGGTAATGTCATTGGACCATTAAGCTAGAGGTCCAAGCCAATTGCTCTGAAGATAGGGGTTAAAATCCCCACCATGTGCAGCTGGTGGAATCTAATTCCAATGAATAAATCCACAATAGAAAAGCTTCTCTCTATGTTTTGGTCATGACGATTATCATGAAAACCCAACTGGTTCACTACAGTCCCTTCAGGTAAGGAAAATCTGCCTGTCCTTCCCCTTCTGGACTACCTATTACATTGACTCTGACTGCCCTCCAGATTGCCTGCCAAACTATTCATGTATTTAAGGGCAAGTAGGAATGGCAACAAATGCTAGCCTTGCCAGCAACAGTTACGTCCTGTGAATGAATAAGAAAAAGAGAGATTCATTCCTGTGATAAGAGAGCTGAGGCCCTGCCTTAAACTTGTCTCATAGTCATCGTTCTCAAATAAGAAGGTATGCCATTTAGCTTATCCCAAATTCACGACCTCTACCATCTCGAAAGAGAAGTGTAGCGGTGGATGGAAAACTACCTGCATTCTTCTCCATATCATACACCCTCATGATTTGGAATGTTTGCAGTTCCTTCTTCATTGCTGGGTCAAAAACCTGAATTTTTGCACCATAACAGCATTGAGGGAGTTCCTTAATGCACAGACTTTTAAAAAAAAAGTCACAGTTGTTGATGTCGCTGGCAAGGCCAGAATTCATTATCCATTCCTAATTGCCTTTGAGCAGGCGGTGGTAAGCTGCTCTCCTCACGTGTTGCAGGCCATGTGGTGTAGGTATACCCACAATGATGTTAGGAAGGAATCAGGATTTTGACCCAGTGTCAGTGAAGGAATGGCGATGTATTTCCAAGTCAGCATGTTGTTTGCAGCTGAGAGAGGAACTTGCAGGTATTCATGTTTCTATTCCCTGCTGCCCGTTTTTCTCTGGGTGGCAGAGGTTGTGGATCTAGAAGGTGCAGTCAAAGGACCTTGATGAGTTGCTGTAGTGCATCTTGTAGATGGTACACACTGCTGTCCTCCATGATCGTGGGTGCAGAGAATAAATGTTTAAGGTGTTGGATGAAGTGCTAATCAAGTGGTCTGCTTTGTCCTGGTTGGTGTTGAGCTTCTTGGGTGTTTCGAGCTTTACTCAGCCAGGCAAGGGGAGAATATTCCATAATGCTCCTGACTTGTGCCTTATAGAGGCTTTGGGGAGTCAGGAGGTGAGATACTTGCTGCAGACCTTCCAGCCTCTGACCTGCACTTGTAGCCAGAGATAGCTGGAGGAATGGGGACTGCCTGAATTTCTCTACAGAGAGCTAGTATAGACCCTATGGGCTGAATGGTCTCCTTCTGACCATAACGATTAAGACTGGCTCAAGGGAAACCAGGGATGAACAATAAATGATGGCCTTAGCACAATAAATATCCCATGAATGGATATAAAATGCAATTGATTCATGCACTCAAGACTGAGATATATGGCGATAGGGAAGGAGAGTGGAGTCGATATAATAGTTCAGTCATATGGCCATTTGGCCTCCTAATGCCCCTGTGTCTTATGTTCCTGCATTTGAGTCATAAACTATGGGTGGGATTTTCTGTCGGCAGGATCATCCGGTCCCGTCAAGGGTGACCCAGCGCAGTGGCGTAGACTTGGGCGGGACCAGAAGATCCCACCGGCAGCCAATGATGTGCCGCCTCAGTCCACAAACAACACTCCGTGGGAGGGTGCGGAGAAACTGCTGGAAGCGGGCCTCAGCCTATGTCACTAAAAATTGTCATTTGCCACGGCTGAAAACAACTTTGTGTTACACTTAAAAATACAACCGAGTAATCAGAAAGGCCTAGACTACGCAGCTGAAAATAGCTTCCAACTGCATAATTTGAAGCATGTTATGTGTGGTATCCAATCTTCATCACATTCTCAAAACTAAATATGCTGTTTCTGATGTTAATTTCTTATAAAGTTGCGTGGTATATTTTTCACACATTTTAGGGAATAGAAATGTTTGAAGTTACACTGTGGGTATTTCTGATAGGTTGCTTTAATAAAACAGAAAGTTTTGCATTTATGTAGTGCCTTTGTTAGAGATTCAGCTCCCTAAACCCTTACAACAGTTCTTGGGACCAGGAGTCATGAAAACAAAATGCACATGAAACATGATTTGGCTCAAAATCAGATTTGTTGGTTTATTGAACTCATAAAATTTCCCCTCGTGCAGATTTGACTGGATTAACAACAAAATCTCACGGTAAAACCCTGTATAAGATTGACTGAAATTTACAAAATATCTCCACAACAACAAACACCTGGCTGATTGTAGGCTGGGATCTGGAGATGATGGTCTCATCTCTTCTTCTGACTGCAGTGACCACTGTCCATGGGATCTTTCACATCTATCTGAGAGTAGATGTGGTTGAGGCTGGGTGGGGGGGTTTGGGAGTTTGGTGGGCAGATGGATTTTGATTGTCAACATGTCCAATTTAGGAGGGGGAAAATATGTGTTCATTGCCAAATTGCTTTAACACAGATATATTTTGTGGTTCTATCACCAGATCATTCAAACCTGACTTTGTCATTGTGAGGCAACATCCTTATAGCATGGCAGAGAATGAGGATTTCCGGAATATTATTATAGGACTACAGTATGGTGGACTGCCAAGTATGAACTCATTAGAATCCATCTACAATTTCTGTGACAAGCCATGGGTGGTAAGTTCAATATGATAGGAGAATTAAATTCTGTATTTTTAATAACGTACCTGAATGGGTTCAAGAGGAGATATTATACAAACAGGCACAGTATAGGAGATTGCATGAGAGGCCTCGGGCATTGCAAGTCAGGCTACTTCTCGACGCCACATGCTCAAGTTTTGAATGGACCTGCATGCATAGGAAAGCTTCCCTCTCTGGAAGTCAAGTCAGGCTAGAATTGAGGGGTTCCAACCCCCCGGAGCATGCCCAAGATGCCGAAGCCAGCAGGTTAGAAATCTCCCTCCATTCACAAAAACTTTGGCCTAGTTTTATTCATGGCTTTTAGAATATAGAACATACAGTGCAGAAGGAGGCCATTCGGCCCATCGAGTCAGCACTCACCCACTTAAGCCCTCACTTCCATCCTATCCCCATAACCCAATAACCCCTCCTTTTTTTTAAAATTTAGATTACCCAATTATTTTTTCTATTAAGGGGCAATTTAGTGTGGCCATCCACCACTCTGCACATTTTTGGGGTTGTGGGGCCGAAAACCCACGCAGACACGGGGAGAAATGTGCAAACTCCACACGACAGTGACCCAGAGCCGGGATCGAACCAGGGACCTCAGCGCCGTGAGGCGGTTGTGCTAACCACTAGGCCACCGTGCTGCCCCCAATACCCCTCCTAACCTTTTGGTCACTAAGGCAATTTAGCATGGCCAATCCACCTAACCTGCTGTCATGGACTGGTGGGAGTAACCGAGCACCCGAGAAAAACCCACGCACACCGGGAGAACGTGCAGACTCCGCACAGACATGACCCAGCGGGGAATCGAACTTGGACCACTGGCGCTGTGAAGACACGTGCTAGCCACTTGTGCTAGCCCTTAAGCCGATGAGCTCTCAACCCGTCGTTACCCCCACGCCACTCCCCTATGCCCCCTCATATCTCCCATTCCCCCTCCAAGCCTCCCCCAGAAGCTCCATGCCTTTTCCATGCACTGCACTATCTTCCATGCCCCTACCATACCACTATGTCCCCTGTGCATCCTCCACAGTAACCACCATGGACAGATCTTAGGAGCACTATTAACAGTTGTTGAAATGCTTGTGATATAAAGAATGGTTCATTCAAACCGCACGTCCTTTGAGGACCACATAAACTCACAAGCAAGCAAAGCTCACAGTTCCTTTCACAGCTGTATAAACAACCGTTGATGAGCTAAATTAGCGGGGTTTCGAGCTCAGCCAGGATTAATAATGGACAGTTATTGCACAACTGTATAAGTTCACTGAAAAGCGCATGGTCCAATATGAAACATTAATGTCTAATATTCGCAATACAATTGAATGTAAAAGAGCACTTTGTCAACTGTAGAAAGTATTCTAATATATCTGGACACTTACGCATGTTAATCATTTAATGGTCATTTAGCTTTTAAGGATAGAACCCTACTAATCACTTGCATTAAACCATACTTAAATTAACATATAGCATCTAATTATGACTTTTAAAGTTTGCAAGTCCTCTTAACTCTACTCGTCAAAAGGTTCCCAACTCACAGTAGGCCTCTCCAAAAGGTCATAAATTGACCTGGCCTGGTTTCACACAGGCCTGAGATCCACCTCCTCACTGAAGATTTCAAATTCAGGGAAATTCAAAATTGAGGCAAGCATTTAACAAGGCTGGGCCTGGATGTGATTTTGAGTCCATGTCAGATTGCAGGCCCCCACATTTTCATCACTGTTCAAATGGCGTGGGAAATTTAAATTTCTGGCCCCTAAACAGCAAAAGATTTTTTAATTATGTTGAGGAAAGGAGTAAAGGGGAATGTAAGCCTATTAGAGGTTGATACACACATATTAGCATGGATAATAAAATAAAAGCAAACTTGTGAAATAAGGATTATATAAATGTTCACAGTGCAGGAAGACTGCCACTGGGGTATGGGAACCTAAATATAAATCAAGGAGAGGAACATAATGGATTTAGCGTATTAAAAAAAGGTAATGGAGAAAATAATGGACCTAAGATAAATAAATCCACAGGGGCTAATTATCTCTAAGCCAAGGTACTTAAAGATTTTGGTGAGGAAATTGCTGACACAAGGTAGATTTTCTCTGAATTCGGCAAAGTCAAGAATTCTTTCTCCGAAGTGGCATTGAGGTCACTACCGGCAATGGAGGCTTTTCCCACCACATAGTGCGGGGCTTAGAAGAAAAATAAAGCAGGCAGGGGTATCACATGCTGGGCAGCTTCTGATTCACCTGCACTGCCTTCAACTCAGCGATCCGGTGATCCGAGTGCCATTTTTAAAGGCTGTCCCAGTACACAAACGAGCACGCCACGGGAATATTCCACACGCCAGGAGCATACCCTGACACCACCCTTCAGCCTGTGTCCACCACCCTGGAGTCCCCGCAACCATCTTGGCCGCACCTTGGAACCCCCTGGCATCACCCCCGGAATCCCTGGCACCGCCCTGGCACCACCTTGGCACCCCTGGCACTGGTCATGGTACTACCCTAGCACCACCTTGGGCCCCAGCCTGGAACTCCTGACACCATCCTGGCAGCCCTTTCCCTCATGGCACAACGCTGGATCCCTTGACATCACCCTTCGGCACCAGCCTGGCATCACCCCTCCGGCATCTGTGGAGAGAGAAACAGAGTTGACGTTCAAATCCAATATGACTCTTCTTGAAAAGAAATGCCATTCTGGACTTGAAAGATTAACTCCATTTCTCTCCACAGATGCTGCCAGACCAGGGATTTCCTAGCGCTTTCTGTTTTTATTTCAGATATCCAGAATCCTTGGCATTTTGTTCTTTTTTTATTCCTTTAATAAATTTAGAGTGCCCAATTATTTGTTCCAATTAAGAGGCAATTTAGCGTGGCCATTCCACCTACCCTGCACATCTTGGCTTCTGGGTGAGACCCATGCAGACCTGGGGAGAATGTGCAAACTCCACATGGACAGTGACCTGGGGCCGAGATCGAACCCGGATCTTCGGCGCCGTGAGGTAGCAGTGCTAACCACTGTATTTTACTATGCTTAGGTTGTTACATTATATAACATAACAGTATATAGATGCCAGAAACACGCAACAGACATACACCCACGTATGTGTGTAAAAGTCCTGTGCAAAAACCGCTAGCAGGGAAAGTAAGAGGTATTGATAATGCTGTTTGATATCTTCCTCGTGTCCTGTGACAGTGCTGAGATGAATGAAAAAATTCTACTGCATCCTCTTGGTTAAAAAGGTAATATTTAGCGAAAGGAGAATCTAAGGAATAAAAAAATAAGTGAATCCTGGAAAAATGTGATTGTGCATTTATGACTGGTTTAATTCTTTGATATGAAACCCATCGGAGATGACAGGTGGAACCAGAGGAGATTAGGACTTGAATTATAGCTTTCTGGATTATAATGTTCATCAGCAATTGCCACAGCTGTATTTTCTCTAAATTGTTTTGCCTCCCTTTGAGGTCTTGATAGGGATCAGAACCAGGGGAAAATCTGTAAAGATGTTATTGATCTAATAAATTCTTGCAATGGAATGGCTTTGTGCTGTTCCAGTTTGCACAGCTGGTGAGCATCTACAAGGGCATGGGCCAGAGAAGTTTCCGCTGATTGAACAGGTCTTTTATCCAAATCATAAGGAAATGGTAAGTGTAGCTCTGGATTTTTTCCCTTGTTCTGTATGACAGATCTACTGTAAGAATTCTAAACCCCAAAAAAACAAGCTGGCTTCTAAATTTTGGAGATAGCAAATATAGAGAGTCCAAGAAGTTATTTTGATAACATCCAATTGTTGCTAAAACATGAAGCATTGGTAAGGGCCTGGAGAGAGCATGATACACATAATATATTACACTTAGTAAGGCTGCTTCTTGCTCTTTTATAATTGAAATGCAGAGGTTCAAAAAATAGCTCATTAAAATTAATATAAATCATTTCAATTATTATAAATTAATTATTCAAGGCAATGAACATTACAGGTTGTGCATGCAATCTAATTTTTATGGTTATGCCATCTCAATGTGCGATTGTTGTACATTAATGAAAAACTGTACGTTGGTACTACATATAATGAAACAATACAGTCTGTACTCAAATATACCACATTTACGTGTTATTTTGGATATTGGCAAATTAGGTTTCATTAATGACTACACAAAACCCATAGGTAGAAGTATTTGTTGGGGTTATTGTGCATTTATTACATGAAGGTGACTGGCATGTCACACGCTGTCCAGTATAAGCTGTTCTGCCATATTAAAGGCATGCACTTATCACATAACCCATGAAGAAAAATATGGTGGGGCTAGAGGCTGGTGAGCTAGGTTTGGCAATCCACAGAGGGTGATGTTTCCTCTGGGTATGGGAGGGCCAGGCCTCAGCAGGCCTGGGGAATGCTCAGTGCTGTGGAGTGTGTGTGCGGAAGTGAGAAACTGACTTTGTGCGGGAGTGGGAGACTGACTGTGTGTGTAGGAGTGAGACTGACCCCTCTTCTGCACCCCCACCCGCAGGACGCCCCCCCACCTTCACCCAACCTATCTCTTCCGGAGTCCTCGAGCCCCTCCCTCAACCCCTTATGGGCAAGGCCACAGCTGGGCTCAACCACTGGCATGGGCAACCTAGCATCTTGGTACTGCCAGCCTAACACCCTGCCCAGGTGGCACTGTCAGGGTTCCAGGATGGCAGTATCAAGGTGTCAGGCTGGCAGTGCCAACGTGCCCAGGTGCCGGGGGAGTGCCAGGGTATCACCCTGCCTTGTCTCTGAACATCCGTGGATCACGACTCTCCAGTGAGACCCCCCCAAGCTGCCATCACAACTTTGTGAACCAGTATCAAATGGATCCCGGTTGAGGCCTTGCTGGTGAGGCCCATGAATCCCAGGCCCCGAGTGAATTGAGTGAACACATATATTTAAATTAGCCTAATGGATCATTTAAATGTACGCACCTGGATCTCGCCCAGCAAGAATGAGATCCAGATCACAACTGGAGATTCCGTAGAATATTGCAAGACTTTTTGAGCGGGCAAATCTCCCGAGAGGCCACTCGCGAGATTTAAACGGCCTCATCCCAACACTAACGGGATGAGACTGACTGGATAGGGTGGGAGTAAATGACTCAGTGACAGAGGGAGGGAGTGACTGAATGAGTGTATGGAGAGGAGTGTGAGAGACTGAATGAGTGTATGGAGGGTGTGAATGCGTCTGTCTTACACCCAGTCTCAGGTTTCTCACTTGCTCTCACACCACCACGTATTCCATTCTTCTCGGGCCTCCCTGTCTCGAGAGACAATGGGTGTAGGCCAATGGGTTCACTGATTGGTTTGGCAGTGTCTGCCTCTCTCTTTGTGGTCTCCTCAAGTCTTGCCAGCTTGCGTCTCTTCCACACTAACCCATACACAGACACCCACTCACACTCACTCACCCATATATACTGACTCTCACACTCTGGTCAATTTATTGTTCACTAGTTTTTAACTGAACAATTTATGCTATGACTTTTTGCACCGTTTGCTCAGCAATTGTTTCTTTCCTTAAAACCTGAACTTTAAAAAAAAAAATTAAAATGAAACTTTATCGTCTGTATTTTCCCAATCGGCCCCCTTGAGTAAGAAAAATATGCAAATATGTCTCTGCCCCCAGGTGAAAGGTTGTGAAGCTTGCACTAACCTCTTGACTAGGATGGTGTTAACTGGATAAACAGTTTTAAACTTATGCATCAATGGGCTGGACAGTTTTAGCTGGTTAAATTCCAGAATTACCTCTCGTACAGATTTGGCTCATCAGAGTTCCTATGTTTAGTGAGCTTAAGAAAGTAGAATGATCCTTCCAAGGAAAGAGTGGTGCACTTCACATTAGACAAATAGGAACTCTACTTTCAGGAATTCCACAGTTGTTTTAAGTGGAATGCATGTTGTTGAGTTTCCATACTTATTTGATGTCCCAATTAATCAAAAATAAATTGGACACAGGCACTTGAATCCTTTCGAAATAAAGCATATCTGATCTCTCAGAAGTATTACTGAAAAAGCAGCACATTTATTAAAACATTATAAGAAAGCTTTTTGTTAGATATTTGACAAGACAACAGAATTCTTGCAAAGCACAGCATTCTATCAAATATGAAAATCATCATTGTATCTATATTTAGGGGCTTTGTATCTGGGGGCTTTTCACAGTAACTTTATTGCAGTGTTAATATAAGCCTACTTGTGACAATAAAATATTATTATTGTTGTATTTTAAAGCAGTTTATTTGCAAATGAATATGTTGCAAAATTTAAGCACTTTGAATGAAAGTGGGGGAGGAACTACAAAAAGATAGGTCTTGAATTTGAATATTGTCAATTTCAGCTTTGTGGTGTGGCTTTCTTTGACCACTGACCACAGTTATTAGTCAGATAATTAGATTGGAATATTCTAATGACTAAACAGGTTTCCCAGCTGCCTTCTATGTCCTACACATTAGACTAATCAAAGATGCTTAATGAAAAATTGATGGGATTTGGATTCTATCAACCAAATGTGAAGGTTGATGCTTGGGAGCCCAACTGGCCTTGACGTATTCATTCCCAGAATTTTGCAAGTACACTTAGTTTTTAATCACTTCTTTAAAAAAGCTGTTTGAACCAGTTTTTTTGATGGGCCAACTGATGTGTTGGGCATCGGTTTTACTGGTATTACTACAGTATGTGATTGATAGAATATGGAACTTTTTCCTGACCGCAACATATATCTGAGATAACTTGAGGTCTAGTATGCAGACATTGTACTCACATTCTTAACATTTGGATGTTGTCCCACTTTATTCTTTGCAGCACCAGCGCAAATTGTATTTTGCCATGGGCAACGGGGCAAAGAAGGGCATCCGTAATCATTTTATTGGCACTAACCTTTTGAAAACAAACATAATTTCCTTTCTCTGTCCCTCAGATAATATCAAATCTTCGGGTTTTTTTTCAAAGGGAATATTTCTGGGACAAAGGAAGGGACGGCCTTTTTGCTTGTTGGCATTGTTCATTTGCCCTGATGCATCACGCACACTGGCAGCTCATGTGCCCTTTGTACAGTCAACCGCATGCTAATATAACCTTGCATGTGGCACAGCCTTAAAAGAAAATATCAATTTTTGATATGATTGTAACCTCATCACTGCTAGTGCAAACATTACATACATTGTTGCACACTGGATTTTTAATCTAGATTTTTTATTTAATCCTGAAAAATATAACTAATCGGCATAATTCTCAATTACCAAGATATATTTTATTTCTAGTTCCGCTCACATCTGTAGAATTCATAGGTTTTGATGTGAAACTTCACCAGCTACAGAGTCAATATACATTTACAAGAATTGTATTGGTGGTCATGCTTCAGTTTGCCTCATGTGACAAAACCTATCACGGCAGCAGAATGTATTGAGGGGCTATAAAAATTGCATGTCACTCATTGGGATGCAGGTGTAAGAATGGTTGGAGAAACTGCTATGCTTCACATTGCATACAGTAAACTGACAAAATGTTTGTTTAAAGAGAAGAACTTAGGGGTCTTTGATACAGTTGCACCACTTGCAGCTGGTATAAGAACACAACTTTTGTGGGGCGAAGGGAGAATCAGGGTTCACTGTAATAGATATTCTCATTCGCGCTGGCTAATCCTTCTCCGTACCAGTGACAGCAACCATCATCTCGCTCCATGCAGACGCTGTACTTTGCCTGAGATCCAGCTGGAGTTTTCTCAGTTACCAGGTCAGTCCATACACACTGGCTCTTTTCTGGAAGCGAGCAGGGGAGACTGAGGCAGGTCACAACCTGGAGTTCAGAAATATAAGAATGTATTACAAAAGTTATGAAAAGCAATTCAAATTATTGATAGCATATAGATTGTAATACTTGTGTATTTTAAGGTCTAAGGTTGGGTTAATTCAGATATAACTCTTGAGAGTCTGAAACTCTGTTCACTTCGGGTTTACTAATCAGTTCGGTAATTATCCCCAGTACTAAGAAAGACATTAAGAACCAACTGCTATTATGTAGTTCTAATTGTCAGATGCATTGAACTGGTAAACATGAACCATTCCATTCCAGAGATTCAAAATAAATTTGGCATCAAATATTCTAATATGGTGGATGGGTGACACAATGGCACAGTGGTTAGCACTAATGCCTCACAGCGCCAGTGACCTGGGTTTGATTCCAACCTCAGGTGATTGTCTGTGAGGAGTTTGCACATTCTCCCCGTATCAAAGAACAAAGAACAAAGAAAATTACAGCACAGGAACAGGCCCTTTGGCCCTCCCAGCCTGCGCCGATCCAGATCCTTTATCTAAACCTGTCTCCTATTTTCCAAGGTCTACTTCCCTCTGTTGCCCGCCCATTCATATACCTGTCTAGATGCCTCTTAAATGATGCTATCGTGCCCGCCTCTACCACCTCCGCTGTTAAAGCGTTCCAGGCACCCACCACCCTCTGCGTAAAAAACTTTCCACGCACATCTCCCTGAAACTTTCCCCCTCTCACCTTGAAATCGTGACCCTTGTAACTGACACCCCCCACTCTTGGAAAAAGCTTGTTGCTATCCACCCTGTCCATACCTCTCATAATTTTGTATACCTCAATCAGGTCCCCCCTCAACCTCCGTCTTTCCAACGAAAACAATCCTAATCTACTCAACCTTTCTTCATAGCTAGCACCCTCCATACCAGGCAACATCCTGGTGAACCTCCTTTGCACCCTCTCCAAAGCATCCACATCCTTCTGGTAATGTGGCGACCAGAACTGCACGCAGTATTCCAAATGTGGCCGAACCAAAGTCCTATACAACTGTAACATGACCTGCCTACTCTTGTACTCAATACCCCGTCCGATGAAGGCAAGCATGCTGTACGCCTTCTTGACCACTCTATCAACCTGCATTGCCACCTTCAGGGTACAATGGACCTGAACTCCCAGATCTCTCTGTACATCAATTTTCCCCAGGACCCTTCCATTGACCATATAGTCCGCTCTTGAATTTGATCTTCCAAAATGCATCACCTCATATTTGCCTGGATTGAACTCCATCTGCCATTTCTCTGCCCAACTCTCCAATCTATCTATATTTTGTTGTATTCTCTGACAGTCCTCCTCGCTATCTGCAGCTCCACCAATCTTAGTATCATCTGCAAACTTGCTAATCAGACCACCTATACCTTCCTCCAGGTCATTTATGTAGATCACAAACAACAGTGGTCCGATCACGGATCCCTGTGGAACACCACTAGTCACCCTTCTCCATTTTGAGACACTCCCTTCCACCACTACTCTCTGTCTCCCGTTGCCCAGCCAGTTCTTTATCCATCTAGCTAGTACACCCTGAACCCCATACGACTTCACTTTTGCCATCAACCTGCCATGGGAAACCTTATCAAACGCCTTACTAAAGTCCATGTATATGTCATCTACAGCCCTTCCCTCATCAATTAACTTTGTCACTTCCTCAAAGAATTCTATTAGGTTTGTAAGACATGACCTTCCTTGCACAAAACCATGCTGCCTATCACTGATAAGTCTTTTTTCTTCCAGATGTGAATAGATCCTATCCCTCAGTATCTTCTCCAACAGTTTGCCTACCACTGACGTCAAGCTCACAGGCCTGTAATTCCCTGGATTTTCCCTGCTACCCTTCTTAAACAAAGGGACAACATTAGCAATTCTCCAGTCCTCCGGGACCTCACCCGTGCTCAAGGATGCTGCAAAGATATCTGTTAAGCGTGAGTTTCCTCCGCGTGCTCCAGTTTCCTCCCACAGTCCAAAGATGTGCAGGTTAGGTGGATTGCCCATGCTAAATTACCCCTTAGGATGGGGTTGCAGGAATAGAATGGGGAATTGGGCCCAAAAGGGTCAGTGCAGATTCAATGGGCCGAATGGCCTCCTTCTGCACTATAGGGATTCTATGAAGTCTGGTACATTTGCATCTGGCATTGCATCAAAATTGTGGCAGTGCACAACAACTGGCATTAGTTCGAGAGGGGTCAACTCAGCCAGGGTTCCTGTTTCTGATTGTTATCAATGATCCTGCTGGAAGGCATGCATGTAGATGTCAAGTGAGGACACTAAGAGGTGCCACATAATTGCCTCTGTAAAACCTGCCATCAATCGCTGGCTCAGCTCACACAAAGGAGAGCCAAATAGTCACAACTGTGAAGTGTTATCAGCTCTTGGAGCTGTTCCACCCCAACAATAAATGCCATCGCAAGAGGGCAAAATGGAAGTTGAAAAAGTGTATTTGGATTTGGACTTACTTGACAGCTGCAGCCTGTTTCATATTTGTTCCACTTCACGTTTCGTTTTTGCATTGAAGTTAGATCATCCCATGGGACAATCCAATTGCAAAGTCCAATGTGAACTTTTCCCTGAATACCAAGTTGGCCTAAAACAAAAAAAGAATATCCACATATCTATATGTAACATATTAGCTGGCAGAAATTGCAACCTGGCTGTTGCTTGGAGCTACATTAGACAAAGGGTTCAACACAGAATTGGGAACACAATGTTGTAGCCCTCCCTCCCAGAATAAAGTCTAGCAAGGCTATTCAGTGGCAGTGAAACAAAGTTATTATTGTCCTTGGAAGCCTGCCTGCAAGTGTCACACTTGGCACACTCCCACCTCAACACCAGTTAATTACAGGTAGGCCATTATATTCAATGAGTCGTTTACTTAATCCTATCATCCCATGGATCGGAAAAATGAATAGGGTATTGTACAATCTTTATATTTTATTATGTATTCTGAATGGGTACACAGTCACCTTACAACTAAAAAGCAACCAGGGAAACAAAATGATTGATTAAAAACAACAGAACATCCGGAGGAGTTGAGTTTGAAGCAAGGCTCTGAATAAAAGTCCTGAATGTAATCACACATGTTTGAGCAGAACTTTATGGTCATTTAAAAAAATGTTGCAAAAATATTTTGATAAGTGAGATAAAAATGAGTCGAATCTTTGCCATGTTTTATACTCTGTAGTCCCTACTCTAAAAAGCCATGCAGTAAACAGTTTTACCATAAAGATACATTGCTTTTTCCCATGTTACATGCAGTCATTTATTTATGTATAACTGTGGTATTTTGAGGAAATAAATTAGTTGATTTGCCTACTTACAGTGAGTGTGTAAAGCACTGTATAAAAGAACCAATCAAAAACATTCCAAATTGTTTCCACCCCTTTTCCATTATTTCAGTGGGAACTCATTTCTAGAAAGCAGTAGGCTTCTCTCCTTCCTCTCCACCTTCTCCTCCCCTTATCATCTTCCTCCCCTTATCATCTTCCTCACTCTGCTCTCTCCCCTATTCTACCCTTCCTTCACCGCACCCCTTCCTTCAACCCGCCCGTTTCTTTACTCCATCCCTCCCTTTCCCTCTCTGCTTCCCTGCTCCTCCATTACTCTTTGCACTCTCCTGTCATTTTCCATTCACATCCCATCCCTTCCTATCTTTCCTCCTCTCTCCTTCATCCTTGCCCTCACCAGTTGAGCCATTCACTTTCATAACATCTCTGGAGATCTGCCAGTATTTAAGTGAATAAAAACGAAGGCATTTAAATAATGCAACTGTTCCCGTTAAGTTCTTATCTTACCTGTTATGAGGTACTGGACATTGGTCTCAAGCTCTACACCACATGCAGCAGAGCTTGAAGCTGTGTAGACATACTCTACCATTTTCTTCTTTTCAAATCCTTTGTACATCTGGTGAAGGTTTGAACATTAATACTTTTAGTAAAAAAAAGACTACACCATCATAATCAAAAGCTTCACTTAGACAGCCTAGCGTTCTTTCAACAGCAAATTTTGAAAGCTTACAAAACCTTATCATCTTTATAAAAACTATACCCTTTAAATGAATAGATGAATTTTCATATATGAATAGTTACTTGCAAGAACAAACTTCACTGTGGAATTATTGACATTGCCAGGGTGCATGTGGAGAGATATATTGGTAATGTGTTCATGCATTAGAAGGATCTTTGGAGATACATTACTCAAAAATAATTATGTTTAATATTATTCCACATCAGTATTTTTCTCAATAAGACTTAGCTAATCAATTAGATAGATGGCAAGGTGGTACAGTGGTTAACATTGCAGCCTCACAGCGCTAGGATCCATGTTCGATTCTTGCCTTAGGTGACTGTCTGTGTGAAGTTTGCACGTTCTCACCTTGTCTGCGTGGGTTTCCTCTGGGTGCCCTGGTTTCCTCCCACAGTCCAGAGGCATGCAGGTTAAGTGGATTGGCCATATTAAATTGGCCCTTAGCATCCAAAGGTTAGGTGGGGTTACGGGGATAGGGCTGAGTGTGGGCTTAGGTAGGGTGCTCTTTCAGAGGGTTGATGCAGACTCGATGGGCCGAATAGCCTCCTTCTGCATTGTAGGGATTCTATGATGATTATTCTGATCACTTGACAAAAATATCTTCTCAAAATCAAGGGTTATATTTATACTGAAGAGAAATAAGCCTTTAGTAAACTAGAAATCTATTGTGGGAATGTCAAAAAGGTTAGAAAACTTCAAAAGAACTGCTCAAAACTAGCTGTGGCAATTTTGTCAAATGGTTCATTTCCAAACTACACAGAGGTAAAAAAATATATATTGCCTCTCTAATCATTTGAAATTATATTCTAAAGGACCATGATATTGCATTATCATATAGTCATGCTAAAGGCCTAAAGTAAAAAAGACATCTCCTGAAAATCCAAATAGAAACATAAAATTCTAGACATTCATAGTTGGGTCGACCATCATTTAATAGAGGAAAATCGGGTTACGCAATGTCAGAATGTTAACCTCTGTTTTTAAATTATTGACTAACAGACTGTGCATTTCCAATGTTTCTGTTTTTATTTAACATCTAAACGACCAATCTGCTTGCTCAAGTCTTTAACATTTATGTACCTTTTCTTGCGTTACTGCATACTGGACCGTGTCATGTTCCATGTCGTTAGAAGAAACCAACGTTTTACTAGTGACTAATACTCGTATCACTATTAAAAACAAAATGAGAGAGAATGTTATAGTATTAAAATATATGAATACAAAGTAGATGTATTAATATAATTTTGCAATACTAAAGATTTCTATGCTGAGATAGAAACAAGAACTATAGAAACATAGAAGTTGTGTGTATGAGGCGACAACACTTTGAGCCTGTATGAGTCTGTATTCAGTATGATCATAGCTGATCCTCTATCTCAACACCATACTCCCACACTCTCCCCACACCCCTTGAAACTCTCCCTGCCCTTTGAGACAGATATTATTTGAATGAGTGTAAATTGTGAGTGGCGGATTCTCAGCGAGACCTCGGTGTCCTCGTGCATCAGTCGCTGAAAGTAAGCGCGCAGGTACAGCAGGGAATAAAGAAGGCAAATGATATGTTGGCCTTAATAGCGAGAGGATTTAAGTACAGGAGGAAGGATGTTTACTGCAATTGTATGGGGCATTGGTGAGGCCACACCTGGTGTATTGTGTGCAGTTCTGTCCTTATCTAAGGAAGGATGTTCTTGCGATGAAGGGAGTGCAGCAAAGGTTTAGCAGGCTGATTGCTGGGATGGTAGGACTGTCAGATGAAGAGAGATTAAATCGGTTAGGATTATATTCATTAGATTTTAGAAGAGTGAGAGGGGTTTTCATAGACACTTATAACGTTCTAACAGGATTAGACTGGGCAGATTCAGAAAAAATGTTGCCGATGGTGAAGGAGTCCAGAACGAGGGGGTCATAGTTTGAGGATAAGCGGTAAACCTAAGACTGAGATGAGTAGATATTTCTTCACCCAGAGAGTGATGAACCTGTGGAATTCACAGAAAGCAGTTGAGGCCAAAATGTTGTGAAAGAACTAGATATAGCTCTTGGGGCTAAAGGAGTCAAGGGAAATGGAGAGAAGGTGGGATCAGTGTATTGAACTTGATGATCAGTCATGATCATAATGAATGATTATAAACTCATGTCTCATTACATTCACCCCCCACCACCTGGCCTGTGCTTGAGAAATCCTACCAACTGTCCTGGCTTGAGACAATTCACACCTCTTTAACCTGTGATTACCCCTCTCGCCAGTCACACCGTCTGGACCTGTAAAGACTTAATTACCTGCAAAGACTCGCATTCAAAGTATCATCTTGCATCACTGAATTTGTCTATATATATGTTTGTGGAACCCACCTCTTCATTCACCCGATGAAGGAGCTGCACTCCAAAAGCTAGTGATTCAAAACAAACCTGTTGGACTTTAACCTGGTGTTGTAAGACTTCTAACTGTGATCATAATGAATCGCAGAGCAGACTCAAAGGGCCAAATGGCCTCCTCCTAGTTCTATTTTCCATATATGTTTCTATGAAACCTTTAGAGGAGAGAAATCTATCCATTTCCTTCCTTGTCCTTAGATATATTCAGTGACTTGGCTTCCATAACCTTCTATGGTGGAGAATTCCACAGGTTCACCAGTGAAGTGAAGACATTTCTCCTTATTTCAGTGTTAAATGGATTGGATTTGTTTATTGTCACATGTACCAAGGTAGAGTGAAAAGTATTTTTCTGCGAGCAGCTCAACAGATCATTAAGTGCATGAAAAGAAAATGAAATTTAAAAAAAGTAATAGGGCAACACAAGGTACACAATGTAACTACTGTCATGATATGCAGACGTGCACATGATGATATACAGACAGGCAGCTAATGAACACAGAGAACATGACATAACCAATCAGCAGGCAGAACACTTGGGGGTGGTTTCCCACTATAAAAGGCACGAGGCACTCACACTCCGCCTCTTTCCACTGGGGACATCTACAGAGTGAATAAGGTGTATATATCACATAACACTTACAGCATGTGGCTAAGAGCTAGTCTGTTCCAGTCAGAGCAAACACACCTAGGTTAGCAGAGAGTCGAACTCACAGAGAATTGAACTAACTGTGTGACAGGTTCAATAAATCAAATTGAACTAACTTCAAGGTGTGAACTATCTTTCAGTTATAGCTGCATCCAGTTTCAGCCCATGTTATCTCAGTGTGCTTAACACGACAACTACATAACACCAGCATCGGGTGAAGCATACGGGGATGTGGTGTTAATGAGGTCAGTCCATAAGAGGGTAGTTTAGGAGTCTGGTAACAGCGGGGAAGAAGCTGTTTTTGAGTCTGTTCTAGCATGTTCTCAGACTTTTGTACCTCCTGCCTGACAGAAGTTGGAAGAGTGAGTAAGCCGGGTGGGAAGGGTCTTTGATTATTCTGCCCGCTTTCCCACAGGCAGTGGGAGGTGTAGATGGAGTCAATGGATGGGAGGCAGGTTTGTGTGATGGACTGGGCTGTGTTCACGACTCTCTGAAGTTTCTTGCAGTCTTGGGCCAAGCAGTTGCCATACCAGGCTGTGATGCAGCCCGATAGGATGTTTTCTATGGTGCATCTGTAAAAGTTGGTAAGAGTTACTGTGGACATGCTGAATTTCCTTAGTTTCCTAAGGAAGTATAGGCACTGTTGTGCTTTCTTGGTGATAGCGTCAATGTGGGTGGACCAGGACAGATTTTTGCAGATGTGTATTCCTAGGAATTTGAAACTGCTAACCATCTCCACCTCGGTCTCGTTGATGCTGACAGAGGTGTGTACAATACTTTGCTTTCTGAAGTAAATGACCAGCTCTTTAGTTTTGCAAGCATTGATGGATAGATTGTTGTCACTACACCACTCTACTAGGTTCTCAATCTCCCTCCTGTGTTCTGACTCGTTGTTATTTGAGATCCGGCCCACTATGGTCGTATTTTCAGCAGATTTGTAGATGGTGTTGGAACCAAATTTTGCCATACAGTCGCGTGCGTACAAGGGGTATAGTAGGGGGGAAAGTACGCAGCCTTGCGTGGCCCCTGTATTAAAGACTATTGTGGAGCAGGTATTGTTGTTTATTCTTACTGATTGTGGTCTGTGGGTTAGAAAGTCAAGGATCCAGATGCAGAGTGAGGAGCCAAGTCGTAGGTTTTGAAGCTTTGATATGAGCTTGGCTGGGATCATGGTGTTGAAGGCTGAGCTGTAGTCAATAAATAGGAGTCTGATGTAGGGAGTCCTTGTTGTCGAGATGCTCCCTGGGATGAGTGTCGGGCCAGGGAGATGGCGACGGCTGTGGGCCGGTTGCAGCGGTATGCGAATTGCAGTGGATCACGGCGAGTGGGAGTATGTAGGTGATGCGCTTCATGACCAACCTCTCAAAGCACTTCATAACAACTGAAGTCAGGGTCACCGAACGGTAGCCATTGAGGCATTTTGCCTGGTTTTTCTTTGGCACCGGTGTGATGGTGGTCTTCTTGAAGCAGGTGGGGACCTCGGAGCGGAGTAGGGACAGGTTTAAAATGTCCGCAAACACATTTGCCAGCTGGTCCATGCAAGCTTTCACAACCAGGGATCCCGTCCGGACCCATCGCCTTCCGAGCGTTCACTTTCAGGAAAGCCGATCTGACTTCGGAAGCTGTGATGGTGTTATGGGCTGCTGGGGCACTGGACAGCGGATTGTTGGTTTCCTGCTCGATCCGAGCATAGAATGCATTGAGTTCATTGGGGAGGTGTGCGCTGCTGCCGGAGATACTGCTCGGCTTGGCTTTGTAGCCCGTTATGTTGTTTAGGCCTTGCCACAACCGCCGAGAGTCTGTAACGCTAGTCTATGACTCTAGCTTCGTCTGATATTCTCTCTTGGCATCTCAGATGGCTTTGCGGAGGTCGTACCTTGATTTCTTGTATAGGTCAGAGTCGCCTGACTTGAACACCTCAGACCTGTCCTTCAGTAGGGAATCAATCTCGCATTGAGCCACGGTTTCCAGTTGGGGAACATACGTACTGATTAATTTGGCATGCAGTCGTCCACACATTTTCTGATGAAGTCCGTGACGGTGGTGACATACTCATTTAAGTTGGTCGCTGAGTTCTTAAATATGGCCTACCCTATATTTTGAGACCGTGATTCCTTGTTCTAAGCCCACCCCACCACCACCTCCAGCCCTCAGCAAAAAGAAACAACATACCTGCATCCAATCTTTCCAGCCCTGACAGAATTTTACACATTTAATTAGATTCCCGCTCATTCTTCTAATTTTCAGTCAATACAGGCAGCCTCAACCTAATTTCTCCTCATACGACAATCGTGCCATTCCAGGAATCAATCTGTAACAAGTGTACCATTTCTTAGGTAAGGAGATCAAAACTACACATAATACTCCAGATGTGGACTTATCAAGGCCCTGTACAGCTGCAGTCAGACAGATCATTATACTACAATAGTTTTATTCCGATTCAGAGTAAGGTTTTTAGTTCATTCTGGTATGGTTCAAATATCTGGGGCTGGATTCTCCCCAACCCGGCGGGGCGGGGGGTCCCGGCGGTTTGGAGTGGTGTGAACCACTCCGGCGTCGGGCCGCCCCAAAGGTGCGGAATCCTCCGCACATTTAGGGGCCAAGCCCTCACCTTGAAGGGCTAGGCCTGCGCCGGAGTGGTTGCCGTCCCGCCGACTGGCGTGGAAGGCCTTTCGCGCCATGCCAGCTGGGGCCGAAGGGACTTCGCCGGCCAGTGGAAGTCTGCACGTGCACGGGGGCGTCGGTGGCTGCTGACGTCATCCCTGCGCATGTGCAGGGGAGGGGGTCACTTCCGCATCAGGAAAAGAGTGCCACCACGGCAAAGGCCCGCCCGCGGATCAGTGGGCCCCGATTGCAGGCCAGGCCAGTGTGGGGGCACCCAACGGGGCCAGATCGCCCCAGGAACCTGGAGCCCGCCCGCGCTGCCAGTCCCACTGGTAAGGGAGGTGGTTTGATTCATGCCCATCGCGGGCCGGAGAATCACCGGGGGGGGGGGGCGCTGACCGGCGCAGCGCGATTCCCCGCCCCCGCCGGATCTCCGGTGCCGGAGAATTCGGCAGCCGGCGGGGGCGGGATTCACGCTGCACCCCGGTGATTCTTCAACCCAGCGGGGTGTCGGAGAATCCAGCCCCTGATTCTGCTAATGATGAAAGTTTTCCTCATTGGAAGGAATATGATCATATTAATCAGTTATACCAATGGGGCTGAATTCTCCGATTTGAAGATTAAGTGCTGATCCTGGCGTGGAAACACTAGCGTTTTATGACCGGAAAAAAGCCGCAAAAGATGCAAAAATCCTCTGTGTGCTGAGTGGCTAGCAGACACACAGCATAAAGCCCTCGGCTTTAGCTGTTGATACAGCCGGAGAATTTCCGGGTCCGGGGCTGCGCAGCCGCACGGCGGCGGCCTCCAGCGGACACGCCATGCAACATGGCGCCGGCCGCGTGCAGACCCAACCTGCCAAATAATGCCCCACTTTGGCCAGGCTCGCCACCCTTGGACCATCCCCGCCACCAATGCGCCCAGCCCCGCAAAGGCCCGCCCTGCCCGCGGAGCGGTTCCCACCTGACTGTGGCAGCGCTGGACTCAGTTCACAGCCGCCACGCCGGGTTCACAAAAATAAACAGCATGAGTGACCCACGCTGTTGGAAACTCGGCCCATCGGGGGAGGGCCTCAGGTGACGTCTTGAGGCTGTCCATACGAGTACTTTGGAGGGAGCGGAGCATCGCAAAAGCGGCGCCGCCCCCGATTTTGGTGCAAACGAGGATTCTCCAGCCGATCGACGATTGCGGTTTCGGCGACAGAGACAGGATAATCCCGTCCATCTGTCCCATTCCATTTGAACCCAGTTTCTCATTGAGTTAACCTGCAATTGCTCCCATCCATTAAGTCTTATTTAATTCACCAAAGTCATTAAAAATCTAATACAGGTATAGTGTCTCAAATCGGGCTATATGAACACCAAAACCTGAACATTTTTAGGGCTGCCATACATGAATTTCAATTATTATTAGATGATTAAATAACGTCCTGAAAGACATGCCGTTAGGTGAATTGGACACTCTGAATACACACATATGGTTTAAAGTTGAACCAGGATAAATGTATGTTTGCCACATCTTCACTGAAATTCTTAGGCGACAACATTACGGCAATAGGTATCAAACCAGACGAAGACAAAATACAAGCCATCAAAGCAATGCAGAAACCAAAAGATAAAAAAGCTGTCTTACGTTTTCTAGGCTTTGTAAATTTCTTTAGGGAAATTCATCTCAAATCTTTCCTGCAGAACAGCTGCATTTCGTCAGCTAATCAGAAAGAACACTGATTTTGTTTGGAGTCATATTGAAGAATGCCTAGATCTGAACCAACAGTTGATCCAGGCTCAAAGCTTGACATTATTTGACTCGACCAAGCCCATCAGAATTCCGACTGATACCAGTCAGAATGGCATTGGTGCAGTTCTGCTACAACAAGACCATTTCAATAACTGGGTTCCCATAGCCTACGCATCCAGATCCATGACTTTGACTGAAAGCGGGTATGCCCAGATTGAAAAGGAGTGTCTTGGACTTGTGACTGGAATTATGAAATTCCACGATTATGTCTATGGTCCACCAAGATCCATCGTAGAAACTGGCCATCATCCACTTGTCAACATAATCAATAAAAATCTTAATGACATGACACCACGACTACAACGACTTATGATGATGTTGCGCAGATTTGATTTCAATCTTATCTATACTCTCCGTAAAGCATTAGTCATAGCTGACACTGAATAAATCATATAAGTATCCATCACTGATGTTGATGCTCATCTGCAACTTTTCAAAGAATTGCTTCCTGCGTCAGATCTAAAACTTCAACAAATACGTGAAGATACACAGAAAGATGCCACTTTGACCAGAGTAATCAATCACCTGCGGAATGGATGACCAAAAGATCATTGTCCACGATTTCAAAGTATACAGTCAGAACTCACTATCTTAGATGATATTTTGCTTAGACATGACTGCATTGTCATTCCAGACGGCATGAAGTCAGAAATGCTTACTGGACTTCACGAAAGTCATCTAGGCATAGAGAAATGCAAACACAGAGCCAGACAATCGATATATTAGCCAGGTAATAATCGACACATTTCAGACATGATCATGTCATGTTCTACTTGTCAGAAACACCAAACTCCGCAGTGCAAAGAAACATTGCAACAGCATGACATTGTTACATCACTATGGGTGAAAGTAGGTATCAATCTCATTCATTTACTGGGCAGCACGGTAGCATTGTGCATAGCATAATTGCTTCAGAGCTCCAGGGTCCCAGGATTCCGGCTTGGGTCACTGTCTGTGCGGAGTCTGCACATCCTCCCCGTGTGTGCGTGGGTTTCCTCTGGGTGCTACGATTTCCTCCCACAGTCCAAAGATGTGCAGGCTAGGTGGATTGGCCATGATAAATTGCCCTTAGTATCCAAAGTTGCCTTTATTGTTGGCTGGGGTTACTGGGTTATGGGGATAGGGTGGAGGTGTTGACCTTGGGTAAGGTGCTTAGGGTGCTCTTTCCAAGAGCCAGTGCAGACTCGATGTGCTGAATGGCCTCCTTCTGCACTGTAAATTCTATGATAATCTATTTGGCAAGGATTATGTTTTAGTCTTTGACTATTCTTCAAATTTTCCTGAAGTCATGAAATTAAATGATTTTACATCCTCAGCTGTTATCAAAGCATTCTGAGACATATTTGCAAGACATGGTATACTTCATACAACAATGTCAGATAATGGTCCATGTTTCTCTAGCTGTGTATGGAAAGAATTCTCCATGAATTACAATTTCCAGCACATAACATCCAGCCCTCATTTTCCACAATCAAATGAAAAGGTTGAGAAAGTCGTACACATAATTAAACAGTTAATGAGTAAATCCAGAGACTCGCAGTCTGATTACTCACTTATAGGTCATCACCATTAGCATCAGGACTAACGCCAGCCAGATGTTGTTCAACAGGAACATTAGAACAATTCTACCTCAGTTACATGTTCCAGATCCTGATCAATGTAATGCTGTTAAGAAAATTCATCAACAAAGAGAAAAACTACGACAATACTAAAACCTGCATGCAAAGAATCTAAATTTTTTAACCGGTAACGATACTGTCCGATTCAGACTTCCTGAAGGAGGTTGGTCTGACATTGCTCATATTATTAGACAGATCTCTCCAAGATCATTTCTAATAAAAACTTCAGATGATGCTATAATTCGAT
The DNA here is from genome assembly GCF_902713615.1 of Scyliorhinus canicula. Lineage (NCBI taxonomy): Eukaryota > Metazoa > Chordata > Chondrichthyes > Carcharhiniformes > Scyliorhinidae > Scyliorhinus > Scyliorhinus canicula. The sequence continues at coordinate 29,694,659 of NC_052156.1, forward strand.
GAAATCGTCGTGATATTCTTCAAGTTAAAGGTCAAACACAAATTTTCCTGATCTTGATTGAATCACACGGTTTCAAGGCATGTTGGAAAACAACTTCATTCCAATCAATCAACAAGGACATTAAAATTTCCATATCACTGTCAAGTTAAGAAGATCACAGAAAATACAGGACAGAAAAGGCCCTTTGGCCCTTAGAGTCTGTACCGCCGCATGAAAGGCACCTGATTTGCCAATCCTAATCCCATTTGTCAGCACTTGACCCATAGCCTCGAATGTTATATTTGTACATCTACACTTTTTAAATTTCTACCATTTAGGAAATACTTTTCACATCTATTCCTTCTACCAAAATGGACCTCGCATTTTTTCCACATTACATTCCATCTGCCATATTCTTGCCCACTCACTAATAAGTTAAGAAGATCCACAAGACGAAAAAGAAAACCAAATGGGTTAAATTTATGAATTTAACATAAGTCTAATATTTGCTGTACTTTGTAATCACTACATTTTGAATGTAAAATTTTCTTTAATATCCAAAAGAAAATGTTAGAAAAGGGGGATGTAGAGATCTCTGTATTTAAATAATACATGATCAGACTATGTTACAGGCTAATACAGGCTAATAAACACCAGGTGGCCTTACATCAGGACCTATATAAATGTTTTCTGCTCTTTCTTAGAGGAGTGTGCGTCAGGGTTGCAGAGAGAACAGAAGTGAGAAAGCTAGGGAGAAGAAGTTATTAGTTATCAGAGTTTTATACCTACTTATTTAATAGTTAATATTCTACAGTTGTTTATTTGTTTTACTACTTTAGTATCAAGTAAAACGAAATCACGAGATACGTTTGTAGTAATCAATAAATTACTTAATCATTTCTGGAAGATTACCGCTATAATTTAACAACTCGGTTTGATTAAGAGAGTAATAAATATATTACATATCGGAATATGATATGCAGTATTACACATCCATTTAAAAACTTTCTGAAAATTGAATCAGCTGGGCAAATAAATATCCAGGATGCCCATCAGATTTTTACTCTGCTTGTTACTCGGATAAATCTGCTTTCTGCTCTTCTTAATGCAAAGTTGGTCAATTCAAACTATCTGATAATTTAGATTTTTTTCAGAGCCTATCTTTCCATATTACTATACTTACATTGAATATCTGAATTAAGCAATTTTTTTTAGCGCAAAACAAATAATCAGGCATGGACTGTATTTTATTCCTGTTTTAACATGCATTCATTTTCTACTTCATACCAAAATGGTTGGCGGTGCATTTGCCAAATCTGTAATTGAAAGCTAGTCTCAGTAATAATAACCATGAAGAAATCAATGGTTGTCATAAAAACCCAAATGGTTCGCCAATGTCCATTAGGGAAGGAAATCTGCCGTCCTTACCTGGTCTGGCCTAAAGGATACTCCAGGCCTACACCAATGTGTGTTGACTCTTAACTGCCCTCTGAAATGGCCTAGCAGGCCACCCAGTTCAAGGGCAATTAGGGATGGGCAACAAATGCTGGTCCAGCCAGCGACGCCCACATCCCATGAAACAATAATTATTGTAAAACCTAGATGGCTAAGTAACACTTTCAGGATTGGGTCGCGATTGAATTTAAGCTGCAAGCTGTCGGTGTCAAACATGCACTCCATTCTTCCCACTGGTTTTAAAGGGCAGAAAAATCACCCAGTTTCTGCAGGAAGGTCAGTAGGTTGGGCCTGCTTTTGGGAGGATGTCACAGGGGTTGAATCAATTGGGGGTCTGATCCTGGGGAAGTCAGAGAGACTTTTCCTCCTTTCATACAACTATGTATTACAATTCCATCTTGCTTTTGATATGGTGAATTCTCCCAATAATAGACACTGCATCGAGATACTGCAGTTAAGTGTTCCTGACAAGCACAACTTGGGCATATTAGGAGTCCCATTGCATCTGGTCTATCAGACATTTTGCTATAATTAATATTCTGCTGCTGTTACTTTGCAGTTAACCCCTGTTCTATGCTGTCAGTGGAATATTCCTGATGATAATTAATGTATAGTGGCATAAAGCAGAAAGCCAATCCTACACTTACATAATTTTACCTTCTTAATCTGAGCAGCAAAATATTCTTAATATGAAGACAGAAACACTTATTTTGCATCACGATGGTAAGTAAATTGGCTTGTTGGCAGTCTGAGACATTTCAGAAGAAAACATCCAATAATGGATTTGCATTCCCTGCTGGGAAAAGTCTTTCTTATTTGTAATTTCTTTACTTGACAAAAGAAAATGTTACTTTTCAGGCTTCTGCTTTCTGCAGATGAACTCATTGTACAATTTAGTCACATATGCAATGCAGTCAGAAGCAAAAGAAGTAATGTGATTCCCCAGCTCACCCCATTGCTTCATACTTAATCCCTGCTTCTCCCTTCCTTTCAACTTTTTAAATCTGTACAGTCGCATATTAACAGCTTTTCTGTTGTACTGAGTTCAGGCCATTGGCTTACAAAATGAAAATAAAATTACAAATTGAGGTCGTGTGTGTTAATTTGGTCTGAAATATTTAAATTAAATTAATTTTATTGCTTTGAATTCCAAGTTAGTAATTCAATTTACACATGTTCCAACCGCACAAATGCTAAATATTCTCATCCTTAATTAGCTGTGCTTGATCAATGATGGCAAAATCCTGGAAGCCGTTGCAACAGAAACCATAAAGAAGCTGATGAAAATGATAGCAGAGATCATACTGAGATGCAACATGGCAAGGCAATATCGGAACATGGACTATATACTTGATACAGACACATACACACAATAATGTAGTTCGGAAAGGGTGAAGAAACTGTGGGGGCGATTCTCCAAAATGGAGCCCAAAGTGTTTGCGCCGTCGTGAACGCTGTCGTGTTTCACGACGGCGCTAAACAGGCATGGGGACGACCGATTCTGTCCCCCACAGGGAGCCAGCACGGTGCTGGAGCAGTTCACGCCGCTCCAGCCTCCCTCCCCGGCACCAATTGGGCACTGCGCCAACTCGCACATGCGCAGTTGGGCCGCGCCAAGCTGCCCATGCACGGGGGATTTCTGCGCACCAGCCCCGACTCAACATGGCGTCGGTGTTCAGGGGCCGGCCGTGGAACAAAGGAGGCCTAGGGGGGAGAGGCCGGCCCGCCGATTGGTGGGCCCCAATCGCGGGCCAGACCCCATTGGAGGGCCCCCCCCAGACCCCATTGGAGGCCCCCCCCCCACCCCCCGGTGAAGGATCACTTTTCCCCACCCCACAGGCCACCGCCCCTCCAGCCCTTCGCGCAGAGTTCCCGCCGGCAGCGACCAGGAGTGAATGGTGCCAGCGGGACTCTGTCGTATCCACGCGGCCGCTTGGCCCATCCAGGCCGGAGAATCGGTGGCCCCGTAGCCCGCGGTCGGAGCTGCGTCAAACGTGCCAGCGCAAATGCCGCCGATTCTCCGCACCTCGGAGAATCTCGTGCCGGCGTCGGGGTGTCGTGGCGCGATTGCGGCGATTCTCCAGCCCGGCGCGGGGCTCGGAGAATCGTGCCCTGTATCTTTGGGTTGTGGGAGTGAAACCCACACAGATACGGGGACAATGTGCAAACTCCACACGAACCACGACCTGGGCTGAGATCAAACCCAGGTCCTCGGTGCCGTAAGGCAACAGTGCTGACCACTGTGCTACCCTATGCATAATAATTTATGAGACCTAGGAATGATATTAGTTTTGTTGTGTTTCTTTTTGTCAGAGCTCATTTTCAGCCTTTACCTTGTCTTCTAAAGGGTGTAGGCTGGCCTAGCCAACACAGTCCCAGAGGCACGTTATCTCGCTTGCCTGACACACACATTTTTCTCTTTTAACGGACTGCCTGTGTTGGAGAATCACCGTAAGCTTCCTCCAAATTTTCCAGGTGTTCCTTCTCGGTGGCTCCTTAGATTTATCAGTCAACCGGGTAAATTACTGCCCTGGACAATACTTGAAGGATGTTTCCCATCACCCTCTGTATATTCGTATAATTCCTTGTGGGTATTAATAGTGATGTATTTTCTAGATGCTGCATACTGCATCAAGCACCAGTTGGAGGTATGCATGGCTCATACTTGGTTCTGTAATAAATGAAATGAAAATCGCTTATTGTCACGAGTAGGCTTCAATGAAGTTACTGTGAAAAGCCCCTAGTCGCCACATTCCGGCGCCTGTCCGGGGAGGCTGGTACGGGAATCGAACCGTGCTGCTGGCCTGCTTGGTCTGCTTTAAAAGCCAGCGATTTAGCCTGGTGAGCTAAACCAGCCCCTGGTATGTGGTCTCCAACCAGTTCTGTGTATAGATCCTCAATGTGCGGCATGGGGTACCGCTCTAGACAAGAGGTTTTGTTGATGGTCATCTTATAGTCACCTCAAAGGCGGATCATCTTGTCAGGTTTCAATACTGGGACCACTGATGCCGCCCATTCTGCGAATTGCACTGGGGTTATGATTCCTAGGCTCTCCAGTCACTATGATTTGGCCTCTACTTTGGTGAGTAGGGTGTAGAGGACTGGTGTGTCTTGAAGTACTTGGGTAGGGCCTCTGGGACTACATAAAATTTCACCCGAGCACCGTTAATTTTTCCGAGGCCTTCCTGGAATAGCTCAGGTTACTTCCCCATGACTTTGTATAAGTTGCCCTACCTTGGCAGCCCTACCTTGGCAGCCCTACCTTGGCAGGCCAACCTTGGGCGTGCCCCATGACCACAGGTGCAGCAACTCTACAATTGCTCTCCGTAGTCTGAGGAGGAGGTTTCCCATCAGTTCTCGCGGCCATTGACCCCTCTCCTTATATATTGTGTCTGATTGTTGACTTGGTGGCAGGTGGGTCACGTGAGTACCGTCTGTGGAGAAACCTCGTCTCCTAACAGCTAAGGACGCTGTAATCTATGGAACCCGGGAGTTCCAGGCCCTTTTTCGGCATTTTCATGAGATAGTGCCAATTGTATGACACTTTTAAGGTCCAGTGTAGGTTCTGCCAGCAGTTTCCTCTGGGTTGTGACATTACTTATCCCATATAATATTCGGTCTCGAAGTATCTCTGGGAGGAATGGTCCATGCTCACAGTGTTCTGTCAGTTTCAGAAGTATTGTCAGGACTTCCATTATAGATACTCCGGGAATACTTCTGGCCGTGTTGGAATCTATAACGTTGCAGTATCACAGATGTGATTTAGTGTTTCACCGCTTGCTCCAACAGTTCATTGAAGGACTTTGAGTCCGGGGCTCCAGGGTAAGTCAGGCTTTTAATTATGGCGAACGTTGGTACTCCACAAGTAGCTGGGGGATTACCTTCTGTTGGTCTTTGCCTTCTGTGCCGTTTGCCTGAAAATAGTATTGCGTTCTTTCGGCATACTGGGGCCAATCTTCCATGCACGCACCATTTTGCTGTATTTTACCAAATAGCGGCATTTTCGGATCCTCTTTGGCCTTTTCTTACCAGAATTGTTTGACTATGGAAAGGCTGTCCAGAATCTTTATCTTGCACCTTGTTGCCAGTGTAATAATCCAGGAGACACAAGCAGGAAGGCTAATGTAGTTTATTTACAATACAAAAGTGAAGCCTCTATCATGGCGCACAGCAATAGAGTCCCAACCGGGGACTACCGCAATGCCAGTCCAGGGTAGGACTGGCATTTAAAGGGCTCGGTTAATGAGTCCCAGGCGGATGAGCCTCTGTTCGCTATCAGGGAAACTTGTACTCCACGAGCCCCACGGGTTGATCTATTAGTGATCGCATGTGGTCCTCATGGGGTTTATCACACCAACACTCTGAACCACCTAGAAGAATTAGGACAACAGAGGCACAGGAGGACTGCCCCCTAAAAGTCCTTCACCCCCAAATTACACATCAACCTGGCTTGGAACTATATCATCATTTACCTGCCAGACTGGGACTGCAGTAGGTGTTGAAACAAGCAACAAGAAGGAAAATTCTATTTGACCGTGTCTTCACCAACCTACCTGTCACAGACACATCTGTCCATGACAGTGTTGGCGCCAGTGGCCACTGCACAGTCTTTGTGTAAATGAAATCCCATCTTCACATTGGGGATATGCACCAAAATCTTGTGTGCCACTAAATGGTATAGGAACAGATCCAGCAGCTCAGAAATGACGTTGTGGGCCGTCATTGACCACACGTGCAGCAAATTGCATTCCACTACAACTTTTAACCTCATGGTCCAGCATATCCCTCACTCTGCCATTGCTGTCGGAGTAACCACAGTTCAATTAGAGTGCATGTCACGAACTGCATGACTAAAAATGATGTGCCAACCTAGTGAAGGTACAATGCTTGAATACATGCATGTTAAACAGTGGAAGCATCCAGACATGCTAATCGATCCCACAACCAACATATCAGATCAAAGCTCTTGTCACATCCAGTAATGAATGGTGTTTGACAATTAAACAACTACGCTAAAGGAGAAGACTCATTTACCATTCCCTTAATAAAGGCAGAGCCCAGCATGTCAGTGCAAATATAAAAGCAGACACATTTGCAACCATCTTCGGCCCTTGATGTAACTTGACCTCTGAGATTTCTACCACCACAGATCTTCAGGTAATTTGTTTCACTCCACAGCGATATGAAGAAAAGACTGATTGCATTGATACCAAGAAGAGAGAGAAGCAGAGGTAAAATGTTGAGTCCATGTGACTCTTCTTCAGCTCTTCTCTCTCCACAGATGCTGCCAGTCCTGCTAGGTTTTTCCAGCATTTCCTGGTTTTTATTTTAGATTTCCAGCATCCATTGTCTTTTGTTTTTGTTTTCGGCTAAAGGAGCAGGTCTGGGTTACATTCAGGTTATCTCACCCTGTGGGTGTAACTACACTGAATAGACTGCCGACAATCAAGAAGCTGGCTCATCACGACCATTTCAAGGGCAATTGGGGATGATCAATGAATGCACGTGTTTCCAGTGATGCACACACATCCCATGAATTAATTTTAGAAAACTGCTGCTGAATCTCTCTGGCCTTGGAAAATTGTTCTTATATGAGCAATGTCAAATTTCTCCACTATGATAGTATTTTAAAAAAAGTTTTTTAATGACATTTAAGCTTCTGCATTAATCCAGTGTTTATTTCCCAATCAATTAGTTTGTTCTCTGTAAACTTTAATTAAAAGCTCATGATCAACACATTTAACTTTCGGGTTTGCTGTCTGTGAGAATGCTTCAGTGTGATTGGTTGCTTGCCCTGTTTGATGTTATCACTATTGCTGGGCACCTAGAGATTCCCTTGACTTGGTATGAGATTCAAAATGACATCAAGAAAGGGGTTACTAAATCATTGTGGGTAGCTTCCTTTGAGGTCAACAAGTGTGGCATCATTTTACCATTGACAACAAAATTCAGAACATAGGGCGGGATTTAATGGAAAAGTTTCTATGTGTGGTTGCAAGCGGGAACTACCGCGAGCATCCCGACGCTCGGCCCGGCAAGGCAGTCACCGCTATAAACTGTTAATTGGCCCACTTAACAGGACCCCACAGACTTAACTCCACAAATGACTATCCCACTGACTGAGTTGCCGGGACCGCGTACGCCAGCCCCTGCCCCAACAAGGGAGAGCAGCACTTAAACCGTTCCTCACAGCCAACTCCACACAGCTCAGAGCCATGCCACCAAGGAGACCAGTCGCAAGAATTGGAGATGCCCACCTGGTCAGATTGTTGGACGCGGTCGAGACCAGCCAGGATACCCTGTTTCCCCGAGGGGCCTGCAGGGTCAGCCTCAGGGCAGCCAGTGCCACCTGGGAGGAAGTGACAGCGGTCGTCAGCTCGGGCAATGTCACCAGGAGGACTGGCATTCAGTGCTATACGGTCAGCTACATCCACCGGGCCGCAAGGGTGGGCTGGCACTGGCCCCCTGGCACCAGCCTCGCCTGCTACCCCCAACCCCACACCCCACCCCCAAGCATGCACCTGGCACCACCCCCACCCAGCACCATTCCGTGCCCTGGCCCATCCATGTCCAGTAGTGCTGCCCATGCCGGCACTCCCAAATTTACCATCCCCCATGCTCCCCACCCCCCTCAAACTTCCCATCCCCTCCATACTCCCGAACCCCCAAACTCCCTTCCCCTCCCTTTCTCCCCAATCTTCCCATCTGCCCCAACCCCCGCATACTCCCCATTCCTCCATGCTTCCCATCCCCCCATATATTCCACCCCCCATATTTCCCTCTCCCCCCCCATAAACCCCTTCCCTCCCATATTCCCTATCCCCCCCAAACTCACCATCTTCTCCCCACAACCACCTCAATGAATGGGGCGTGTGGCTCATGATGCCCCCTGTGTCCCTGCAGGAGAAGTTGGCACATAACAAATGGAAGCGGGTCCAGACTGGCAGCAGGGTGATGCACATCAGAGACCTTAACGCTTAAGAGGAATGGGTCCTGGAGGTAGAAGGGTGGCCAAGGACAATCTCACCGACGGAGAGGTTTGTGTACAGCGCAAAGGTGAGGATCCACTGAGCCACAGCCAGATGACCTGTCACACATGAGTTGTTAATGCCAGACAAAATGACCCATCCCTCCCACTAACTACATGTCCATTCTCCCGCAGTATCCCCATCTGACGGTACTGGCCCATCTGAGGTGGTTCCCCCCCTGCCTCCCATGAGACCACCTTGGATAGGGGGCTCTAAGGAGAGCACTGTATTTGCGACACAGCTTTCATCCCAACCCTCCACCAGCACAGAGACGCACACACCCCGATGGGTGGCAGTAGTGGGCAGGCTCCTGGAGCACATTCTGGTGAACACCACGCAGCTGTCATGCACATCAGGTGGAGGCATGAATGCCCAGGCGAGACAGCAGTCGGAAGTCTGCTGGATCCCAGGACTCAGTTGGATCCCAGACAGATGCTGAGCCTCTCGACAAGATGTACCCGGTGCTGATGCAGTCGATAGGGTGTGGCTGTGATATTCAGAGGGGATTGTCGGCGACACTCCAGCAGATACATAGCCAATCGGAGAACCCTAGAAGGTATGAGTGCAGGAGATGGCGCGAGCAATGCATGGCACAGAGGTCAACACTGCTAGGGTGACGACCTCAGTGGAGAACCTAATGCACAAAGTCGGCAACGTGAATGAAGGTGTCCAAGGTGTGGCTCAGTCGGTGACAGCCATGGCTGAGCGTCTCGACAGCATGTCTCAGTCACTGAGGGACGTGACCCAGTCCAATATGGACCTTGGTGAGGTCCGCCGAGAATGTCGCAGTCTCAGGCGGGCATAGCTGAGGTGCTGGGGAGCATGTTCCAATCTCAGGTGGGGCGCTCCAGAGTGTGTCCTAGTTACTGAGGAGTGTTGCCAAGGGCGCGACACCATGCTGCAGACATTGGGGAGCCATCAGGGCTGGCAGAGCCAGATGGTGGAGGGGTAGCGGGGCTTGATCTAGCTGCCTTTCCATCCCAAAGTAAACCCCATGGCCTTATGGGCACCATTTGGGAGGAGGGGAAGTTGGGTGCCAACCCAGTGCTACCCCATGGAGTGGCGAAGACAGCCGCCAGCCCTCCTGTGTTCCACTCTCCCTGTGTCAGAGTCAGCACCCAGAACAGGGTGGCACGGCGGGGCAGGTGCCGCCGGCAAGTGGGCTTGGGCCCTCCTGCCCCCAGGACCCCCAGAGGACACTGGCCAGGGCATCGAAGGCCACGGAATGCAGTAAGCAACAAGCTGCCTCTAACTTTGATGTGCATTCTGGGGGGACACCGATACGCAACAGTCGAGCACGGAAGGCTAAACAGGCCGAGGATCACTGAGAGGGCATGGGGGCATTGGGGGTGAGGGGGAGATAGTGCGATGAGAGTGGGGAAGGTAGGGCGGCACCATTGGGGGATTGGGGTAGTTGGGGACATAGATGTGTACCATTAAAAAAAAAGTTGCCCACGAGAAATATGACGCCTCCGGCAATTTCTTCCGCGATATGGGACGAGCGGCCTGCCCCGGCTCCCCGGGCATGGCGGTCCTGGATGCCTTTTTCCATCCGCCCCCAGGGTACACCATGTGCAGGCGGTGGGTATGAGTGAGCACGCAGCGGACAGGCAGGAGTCAACTATGGCATAGATTGAGGAGCACCAGTGCTCAGCCCTCAGCGGGTTATCATCACCGCCCTGCCTTTGATACAGACCTGCTGACAGCGCTGGCACAGTCCCATCAACTGTGGTGATGTTACACAGACCCTGGGAGGGTATAACAAGGTGAGGGAGGAGTGGGAGAGGGAAGGGGCTGAGGGGGATAGGGAAAAGGAGGTGGGAAGGGGAGAGACGGCGGAAGGCGGGATGAGGGGTGCAGGGGGTGGGTAGGATGACAGACAAGGCTAAGTTCTCTGTGAAGTGGGCGGTTAGATTGCAAATCGATTGTCGCCCGGCGTGGTTCTCGTTTTCGGCCTCCCCTGTGATCTAAGAGCCTCGTCGCTCTCTCGTTTAAGCGCAACACGCCCATTAAATCACACCCATAATGTTTGTAGCTGGGAAGGAAAGTCAAAGACTATTGAACATTTATTGTAAGGTATGTTTGATCTGTTGAGGTTAATGTTAACTTTATGGTTCTGAACATTTCTCCGTTCGAATTATTGAAATTTGTGTAAATAAGAAGTGAACTAATTGTGTGATTGAAATCAGGCATCATTGGCCAGTAGATTTTCTTACCGCTGAGGTATTGGGTGGAAGCTTGTGGAAGCAATGGCGATCTCAGCTGCCAGCTGGAGATGTGGCAATAGTCCCGTGTTACCTCTATTCGAGATTGCTGCATCTTGTTGCCGTCAGGCACTGTGCAGGCCAGTGGTGAGCCTTTATCCTGGATTAAGGAGCCGAAGGGCAGAAGTTACACCTGCCAAGTGCTGCCGGTCGATCAGAGGCTGGCAGCATGATTGATCGGCAGCGCCATTGGGGAGGTGATGGCTACTGCAGGTATGACACCCGCCTGAGACCCAGTATCATCATTGAATATCAAGCCAGGGATGAGTGATGGCAGGAAGGGAATTGCGGTACGATGGTGGGGGTGGGGTGGTCAGCAGCAATGGCAGGGGGTCGCTCTCAGTGGGCCTCCTCCACTCCATTCATGATGCCAAGTCCCTTAGTCCACTGAATAGGTGCCTTTTAACGGTGGTGGCCCCGTGGAATGCAAGAAGCAATCCTGCTTGCTGTGTCCTTTGTAATGGTGAACCTCCACTTGCCACTGGCTTAATACTGGTGACTTGAGCTGTTTACAAATGCAAAGCATTTTAACCAACACTAAGTGCACCTTATTTAAACTAATAAAAAATATTAATGACTGAGGTGGCAGAACATCTGTGCTCTCAGCTGCAGAGCTCTAGACTCAAATTTCCGCTCCCGATTCAGTAGCGGGAATCAGGACGATGTTTACATGATATCCGCATGATTTTCACGCTGGGGACCAGCTGTGGGATGGAGTCAGGGCTGGCAGCCCTGTCATAGTTTGGAGGCAGCCATGGTTCTCTGGGACTTCATTTCATTTGCTTTGTTAAGTATTAGGCCCTCTAACTTTCACCAGTCACACTTCCTCACCCCAACACACTCCCTATGCTCCATCTAAGCCATCTCATGTCAATCCTTGCATCACCATACACACCCCATGGTTCCTTATAGCCCCATGCCAACTTAATGCCAACATATGCCACCCCACTCACTATCCTTTGCCATACACCTTTCATAGCCAACTCCCCAGTTTCCACCATGGAAAGACCAGAAGCCATATTGAGATATAAAAAGGACCACTCCCATTCATGGATGCCCATCAAAACATTGAAATCTCCTCAAGTAATTATTCCCCATAAAAACAGACTTGGATTCGTAATCCCACAAAGGCAGCTAATAGCGGGTGTTTCTCAGGGTTGCCAGCACCGTTAAATACGCGGCTCGCTATGGGGACTTCCATTTCGTTAAATCACGCCATAGTCATTCATCTGGCTTAAGGCACTTGTTACAGCTGAGTTTACATTTCCCTCATGTTTGATTCATGTCTGCCCCCTTCCCCTAGTGGCGAAAATGGGATCTGTTTGAAATAAGGGCCGGAGATCCAGATCCGGTTACAGTCCATCCTTTTTAATCTGACCTTTGCTTTGGGGTGCAGTTTAGTGGACATAAAACATAGTCCGCATTCGGCTGTGTTTGGCAGGGTGTTTTTCAACAGCTGCAGCGGCAGGATTTACCCCGCTATTCACCAGAGCGTTGCCACTTTTTTTGCCTCAGGGAGTGCTAAGGTGCAAGGACGAATGCAAGCGTACTACCCTGTCCTGTCCCCGACCACCCGGCGGTCTCTAATGGCCTGCAAGACACCCCCGACGTGCTGTCATGCCAGGTCTATATTTGTGGAAACCAGTGCCAAACAGCGCTCTGTCAAGGTCTCGCACATACGGCAGTTGACTCCCGGGTGCCAGGTGAAAGCGGCATCCGGGTATTTAAATGAGCCCAATGGTTCATTTAAACCTCATTATCTGGATTTGGGACGTGATCCTGGTCACGTCAGGCGGAGCGAGTCGGGTGACTCGCGACTGGCGCGGCGCTTGGCATGGAGGCCGATTCGGGGCTTTCATAGGATTTACCCATTGCGCACGGCTCCACGCCATGTGCAACACGGGGGCTAAATCATACCCTTGAACTTTGGAGGGATAAAATCATGATTCACAAAATAACAACAAATGACTGGTCCATCAACCAGTCATAGCTCGCCCATCATGAAAGTCCTCTTAACTCCCCCAGCATCCAACTGGATCTTGGATAAATATAAGATTTTGTCTGTATTGGCCTATGAATAAGGAATGGAGAAAAGAGCATTACAAACAGTAGGTGATAAACCATGGTGAAGCACTGCATGCTTTGCGTGTATAGTGCGCACATTCTATGCATACATTATCTAGGGGTCTTAAACTCTGGTTTGCTGTTAGTGGAACAGTGTTAAAATGAATACATTATTGTCTAAGGCAGGTTAACACTCCACAAAATAATAGTCCATGGGGGAGGTAGTACAGCTGTTATTAGCCTCAGTTGTAATACATGGGCAGATGGAATACTGATATAGGTTCAGATCTCATGGGGTCATGAGATGGGAACTGCATAAAACTGGGATATGCATTTTCTTTCTGTGTAAACTCGTTGACTGAATTAAATTTGGGTTCACTACCCTTAAAACCATTTTATCAACTGCAGCTGTGCAAAAGAAGGAAATTAACATACTTCATAGGTCCTGATAGAGTCATACTGTAATAGCTCAGAGGATGGCTACATCTTTCAAATTATTGTAAATATTTATGAGACAAATGCTAAGTGAAAAACTGACAGCAGAATTGAATGTAATCCAATAACACATCAGCCTCCAGCGCACCTGAAATGATAAACTGGCCCAATCTAGATTAACTGAGGGTTTCTCTCACAAATCAGTAGAAGAAAACCAGCTTTTCCAATATATCTCCTCATTATATCCATTTCTCATGTCAGCCTTGAGTAGCTGAAACTGGCACAGTGCTAAATAGCTTGAAAGCTGGCAATAATCAATTAAAATTACTCAAATGTTTTTTTCAGAAAAGATTCAAATTGCGGAAAGAATGGTGCAATTTAGTTTTTGAAATCCTAAATGTTTGCTTAATTCCACTGTAAGCGTTGTCAGTGCAAATGTGAATATTGGTTGTCAGTAGAAACTCCTTTCAACAGCAAGTGGAAGCTGAGGCCCTGTCCTGCAGTTCTCAAAAATCCATGTTTGTAGATATGGTTAGCCAAGAAAGTCGACCTGGTGATTTGTGAGTCTGCATTTTAAAATTTATAATTCGAATCTGTCATTATAGCGAGAGTCACTGTTTATGAAACATCACCACAATAAGCCAGTCTGAATTTGCAAAGATAATTCATATCAAATTAACCTACTTGATTTTTATGAGAATGTAGATAAGGGAACATCTCTGAATGTTATTCAGCTCTGCACACAAGATTGATAACACAAATGGAAGCACATGGAATTGGAAGTAAGCTATTGACATGGGTGGGGAATTGGCTAACAGGTAAGAGTCTGAGATTAGGGATAATGATATGTAGCCTAATTGGCAGGATGTAGACCAGTGATGTATTCCAGGGTTGAGTACTGGGGCCTCAGTTTTCCACTGCATTTATTAATGATTTTGATAAAGGAATAGAGAGCTGTAAATCCAGGCTTTCTACCAATACTAAGTTAGGGGACACAGTAAGCGGTGTAGTTGGGAGCAGAACAAATGGATATTGAAAAATGAGACAAATGTGCAAAACTAAGGTAGATAGAATTTAATGTGGAGAGGTGTGAGGTCATCAGCTTTTGGACCCTAGGAAGATCTAAATAGTAAAATTCTAGGGATAATGGATCAGCAAATCAATTTAGAGGTTCAAGTATAGGAATTGCTGAAAACTATTGGACTGGTATAAAAAGTAATTTAAAAGTCCCATGGAATGTTGCTTTCATCTTAAGAAAGCTGGAATATAAAAAGATGGATGCTCTGTTGCAGATGTATAAAACCCTCATTTTAGATCATGTCTGAAGAACACAGTTCTGGGCACCACATCTCCAGAAAAATATAGTGGCCTTGGAGCAAGTGCAATGCACATTGCCAGGGTGATATCAAGTTTAAAGGGGGTTAAGCTATGAGGACAGGTTTCATGAACAAGGCCCTTTTAAGTACAGAAGATTTATCGATGATACAATGGAAGTGTTTAATATGGTTAAAAGAGTTGATGGATTGTTGGAGCAAAACAATTTCCTCTGGTGAGAGTGCATAATATAAAAGTTAGTTAGGCATTAAGGGGTGATGTCAGAAATTATCTCCCCACATAAACATTGGTGGAAATCCAGAATTTTCTTGATTTCTCTGGATTCTCATAAAGCACAAAACTTCACTGCCTTCCCTCCTGCACTTTGATTGAGTCAAGTGCGGGAAGGCCCATGGATCTCTTTCCTCTCCCTCTGCAACTTGAGGGCCCTTCTATTGACGATTAATTTGCCCTTGAGTGAGCAAGAACTGCCATGCAGGGGCTCCTGCGGGAGGGGTGAGGGGTGGAGGGGGTGGTCCATTTATTAAGGGCACCAAGTGCCTGATTTAAGAGATCTGGCATTGTTGGGGAGTTCCACGGAGAGTCATTCTTCCTACCCCTTCTGTTCTCTCTACCTCCCCCCATGATCGCCATCCCACACTCACTACGCCTGGATCCTTTGGCGATCTGAGACCTCGGATACATGTCACACCAGCAGCAACCACCGCTTCCCCAGAGGTATTCTGAGTTTAGAAGAGCTCCCCGTCCCCGATTGGCTGGCAGCTCTCGCTGAGTGGGGCCTCTGCCCTAGAATCTTTAGTCCTGGGGGAAAACCCATCACTGGCCAGTCAAATGCCTGAGGGGCACAAGATGCTGCGGGCCTCCCAAGAGCCTTGCCGGCTCTCCAACTGGCGGCAGAGATCTTTGTTGCCTCCACAAGATTCCACCGAACAGTTATGTTTCTCTCCCCCCGTGCGGATCCTTCCTGACCTGTTGAGTGTTGTAAGCATTTTCTGTTTTCATTTCTTTTTCCAGCACTTCCAGATTTTGCTTTTGTATTGGGAGGTTTTTGTCAGACAAGGATGTTTGAGGGATCTACATCCCTCAAATGGAGTTAAGGTACAGATCAACCATGATCAAATTGAATGGCACATTGGCTCAAGGGCTGAATAGCCATTTTTGTTCCTGTTTTCTAATATTTTAGTTCAAGATAGGCATCTCTGTCAGGATTGTTACAATGATAAATGGTACCGACGATGCGTTGCAGAGTGTTTGGAATCTCATTCAGGAAATTTCCTCTCCAGCTCTTTGAGGGGATCTAATATGTTTTGCCAGAGAGCCAGGGAAAGTTATTTGTTCATAATTTAACTATGTGAAGAGCATGCAATATTAATATTGCAGGGGGGTGGGGTATTTAACTCCTGTCCGTGAAAGATGTGTTTGTCAGGTGGCACACTAACAATTCTGCACACCTCATATAGCCAGTCTCTAACAGACATGAGGGAGAGAGATGTAAATCGCAGACTGCAAATGCAAATTAGATTAATTTTATTTTACAAAACACAACTGATCTCTAACCTGTAAAATATTAAGGTCGTCCAACCATTTTCTCCACATACAAGGTGTACAGAAATTGCTAATGTAAATATATAGCGGTTATGAGGAACAATTAGAGGGATGACCTAACTGTAGATTTTTTCTTGATAGCATTCCTCAAACGTTGTTGAAACATTGCAGAGCTGCTCTGTTTTGTTATTCTGGTGCAGTCCCCTGAGAGTTCCACTCTGTAGCAGCATTAGGTTTTAAAACTGTCTGCTCACTGTTCAGTTTACAATGTTCTTGACCACGGAGGTCTCTGAAATGTGATGATACCATGTGTGTGTCCCCTATATTTGAGCTGCATTGAGAACATCAGTGACCTGGTTGAACTTTCCCATTCATCCTCAATTCGCATATATCCCATGATTAAACCTATTCTTTGCAAAAGGGTTGAATTGTTGTATTTTGCCTGTAGTGCAGTGTAAAGCAACAAAAAGAGACATGTGTGAAGCTATTTGCACCTTCAACACTTTTAAAACAAGCAATTTTGTTTGATTGGCAGTTTAAATTGTCAGCTCCATCAATATCTCATTAACAGCAACACTAGAACCTTTAGTAAGCAGTCTTTGATCAGTATGTTCGTTGCTAAATCTGACGTGATGAACACATCGGGCGGAATTCTCCGAAATGGAGGCAGAGTGTCCGCGCCGTCGTGAATGCCATTGCATTTCACGATGGCGCGAAATGGGCGCGGGCACTACCGATTCTAGCCCCCACAGGGGGGCCAGCATGGCGCTCGAGAGGTTCACGCCGCTCCAGCCTCCCTTCCCGGCACCAACTGGGCGCCGCGCCAACCCGTGCATACGCTGGGGACTACCTCAACGCACCGGCCCCGATGCAACATGGCGTGGGGATTCAGGGGCTGGGGCTGGAGAGACCGGCCCGCTGATCGGTGGGCCCCGATCGCGGGAGCCCCCCCCCCCCTCCCCCCGTCACAGGCCACCCCCCGACCCTGCGCACAGAGTTCCCGTCGGCTGCGGGCAGGTGTGGACGGAGGCGGCGGGACTCTGCCGTTTCTGTGCAGCCGCTCGGCCCATCAAGGCTGGTGAATCGGCGGCCCAGCCACGGATAGCAGCCTGCGACCGGCGTCGTGCCAAATGCGGCGGCGCAAATGGCGCCGATTCTCCGCTCCTCGGAGAATCGCGTGCCGGTGTCGGGGCGGCATGGCACGGTTGTGGCGATTCTCCGGCCCAGCACGGGACTCGGAGAATCCCGCCCATCATTTTAATTGTGTGCCAGCAATGAGGTCGAAACTAGTCAGGGCCTGTTTTCAGGCCCAGGACCAGCACTTCGGAGCCAGCAAGTGTCCACACCTGGAGACCTGAACCTGGGCTGAAGTAGATTGCGGGCTTCATCTAAATAATATAGGTGAACTGCAGGGCTCTGTCGGACCACCAGTGGCAGCTGAACCTTTTGCAGCAACTAATTTTAGGCTACAGGTCCATGATGGATGCGATAGTTACGGCGGGAGGGGAATAGATTGTGCTGACAATAGTGTTGTGATCCAGGAGGATCTTGGCTCCACAGGAAGGTCCATAAAATTATTTTAAGACAATACTTACATTAGAGAGGGACTGCTCTTTTTGCAACTGAAGGATCCTTACTTCTGTGAGGGGACTTAAAACAAGGCATGAGAGCCCACATTTACATATGGTCTGATGCCTATTATGGACAGCTGCCAGGGATGCCTGAAAAAGTACCTGACATTTTTCAGATGATGGTGGAACGCAAAACATTTTGTTCCCAAAATTGGGCCTCATTGCATCCAAGCTTGTCATTTGCTTAATGACATGGAGGCCAGGATTTTCCATTCTGGAGTCTACGTGCTCCCATTCCCCCTTTCAGCCCCTGTCCCTTAGCAGTGCCAACCAGGCACCCTGAGGTCCAACGGGTTGCAAGCTGGTAAGTATCCTTCCAATAATAACCACCAGGGTAAAAAAAGTTAAAGCTTTCCCATAATAAAATGAAAATGTTCTAAAATGTACCCCTAAACCATTATACCAGTCACTCATTATCTCATAAAAATACATCCTGAATAATAAAATGAAAGTGATCCCATATGTACCCCAAACCCTTAAAAAAAATTTGTTAGTATGCCAAATTTAAAGGTCTGTGAGATGGAGGTGAACGTGGTGTGAACCTTTGAAGTGGTTATCACCTATCAATTCTAATGCCTTTTCAAATGTTGAAGTCAGTGTGTACGGCTAGGAGGCTGAATGCTTTGAACTGGATTATTTACAATGAAATTCACACTCCAATGCCTGCTAAAAGCATTATGATTGACAGCTCGCTGGAACTTCAAAGCATTGAATCGGATTGTTTATTTTTCTAGCTCTGCAGGGATTCATTTGGTCAGGGTAACAGCTGTTTCGCTAACCACATTGTTTTCGGAGTCTGCATCTTTGTTCTGAGGAAAGAACAGCTTTGGGTGCTGCCCCTTTACTTTTGATGAAGCACTCATGTCACAATGCATGCGGCAAACGTCTTTTAGACTTTGAAGTTATTTTGAAGCTATGTTTGCATTTACCTTTTGAAGCTGAAGGAAACTCAAATGATTCATTTGAGCTAATGCAAATGTCTGATAACATTTATATTATTTTCAAAAGGCAAAGCAAAACAAGTGGTAAAAATTATTCAAAATTTGAATGTTCTATAATGCTAAACCCAAATCAATCTGTGTCTTCCGTTCTGAAGAAGGGTGAAATTGGAAATGTTGGGCTGCATCTTACATGTCCCTGGTGGACATGTTTGCCTTGGAGATGGGAGAGCGTGGCGCCCACCCCTTTTATTTTTGCTGTTACAATTTTGATCCACGGATGATTTATGGACATGCATCTTTAAGATAGCCTGTACCTTTAATTCATGTGGAAGGGAACAGTGGCCATTGTCTTTAATTCAAACAGAAGTATCTGAAAGGCTGTACTGTTTTAGGCTGGTGATGCAGACTGGTCTACATCAGTGATGACTTGGTTTGATTGATTTGCCTAGTGGCCAATAATGGCACGGAGCAAGGGATTGGCCACCTATGGCTTAGACTGGGCTGGGCTGGGAGTGGTGGTGGTGCGATGGCGTCTCCGTGCCCGCCTGTCCGCCATGTAACCCCTTGGATTGTGTGGTCCTGTTCCAAGGCAACCCCAGCCCCTGCCCATCTGCCCCACCTACCACCCATTACTCCCACTGACTGCGGAGGCCTCTGGCCACAGGGCTGATGGCGATTGCTAATTGGGAATTGGCAATCGTAGTTAAGTGAGCAGTTCACACATCCTAAGTGTATTCCCGTAGATAGGCATGCCATGTAGCATGTGGCAGTTAATACCTAGCATCCCAATCAGACCATGATGCCTGTGCACTGTGCCTGAACACTGAAGGAAGCAACACCACTGATGGCAGCGGCCAACATCTGAACACCCAGGGGCCTGGTTCCAGCGCCAGGAACACTTCTGTGACACGAGGGTGGGTATTTGCGCCCCGGGGGGATCAGCGTCCGGTCCAGCTCATGTTACATTTAGGTGTCTGTGGTGCAGGGTGTGGGGTCCGGTGAGTAGGGGTCCCCGCTGCGGCTGGCGATGCATGGGCAGTGTATGCCAGATGAGGGGATGGCAATGGGGGGACTGTAGGGTCCCGGGGTGGAAGACACTGCTGGTTGTCAGTCTCCCATCCTCTCCCAATTCCTTGCAGATATTATAGGGAATGGATGATATATTGGACCCACGCAAGCTGCCCTCATGGTGCTGCTGGCAGGCCAGGTGGCCAGAAGCCGGAGGAGGCGGCGTCAGCAGCATTGATAGAGACTCAAGGTGGCTGCTCATGTGCAGGGCCCCGCCCCACACCTTGCGGACCAGGCCGCCCATCAGGCCAGGGAGGAAACCAGAGGGGGAGGCCGGCGACGGCCCAAGGTGTACAGGCATTTTGGGTCTTTCAAACAGATGACGGACAGCGAGGCTCCGCTTCCACAAGGGAACGATGCGGCACATGTGTCATGTCCTTACAGACCTGGCACTAAATGGAGGAGGAGGACATCCACTCCAAGTGGCTGTCAAAGTCACTGCAGCCCTGAACATCTAGGCCTCAGGATCATGAGGGGCAGCAGGGTAGCATGGTGGTTAGCATAAATGCTTCACAGCTCCAGGGTCCCAGGTTCGATTCCTGGCTGGGTCACTGTCTGTGTGGAGTCTGCACGTCCTCCCCCTGTGTGCGTGGGTTTCCTCCGGGTGCTCCGGTTTCCTCCCACAGTCCAAAGATGTGCGGGTTAGGTGGATTGGCCATGCTAAATTGCCCGTAGTCTCCTAATAAAAGTAAGGTTAAGGGGGGGTTGTTGGGTTACGGGTATAGGGTGGATACGTGGGTTTGAGTAGGGTGATCATGGCTCGGCACAACATTGAGGGCCGAAGGGCCTGTTCTGTGCTGTACTGTTCTATGTTCTATGTTCTATGACAGCGCTCAATCGAGGACTTGTGTTGCAAGCACATGCTACAGCCCACAAATGCATCCGTGAAATCGCAGATGCCCTGTCTGCCCGGGCATCAAACTATATAAATTATGACATGGACCAAGCCCAACAGAATGCCCCAGCAGCAGGTTTCTCTGCCATCGATGAGATGCCCCAGTTCCAGGGGATGATAGGTGTCAGGCGTGTCGCATTGCTTCACCGAGCCATCAGGGAGTGTCCTACATCAACAGGAAGTGGTTCCACTCATCATAGAATCATATAATTTACAGTGCAGAAGGAGGCCATTCGACCCATCTCATCTGCACTTTACCCAAGCCCACATATCCACCCTATCCCTGAAACCCAGTAACCTTTTTTGGTCACTAAGGGCAATTTATCATGGCCAATCCACCTTACCTGCACATTTTTGGACTGTGGGAGGAAACCGGAGCACCCGGAGGAAACCCACGCAGACACGGGGAGAAAGTGCAGACTCCGCAGACAGTGACCCAAGCCGGGAATTGTACCCTGGTCCCTGGCACTGTGAAGCAGCAGTGATAACCACTGTGCTACCATGCTCCCTGAACATTCAGCTGGTGTGTGGGCACCACATAAAGATCATGCACCTGTGTACACGTTTCCCAGGGAGTGTGCATGGCAGCTACATCCTAGGGCAGTCGGACATTCCCAGCGTTTTTGAGGACCAGCCCAGGATGGTGGGCTCTTGGTGGATAAGGGATAAGAGTAACTAACTCATGATGCCAGTACAGAGGCTGGTGACCATTGCGGAGACCAGATACAATGAGGCCCATGCTGCCACCTGGCTGTCATTATGCGATGCATCGGATTCCTCAAGATGTGGTTCCTATGCCTCGGCCGCACTGGTGTTGCACTGCAGTATAACCCCCCCAGAGGACGGCCACTTTATGGCAGTCTGCTGTGTCCTCCACAACCTGGCACAGGGGTGGGGCGACATTTTGGAGGTGGAGAAACATGTGGCCAGCTCCGAGGAGGAGGATAACAAGGAGATGCCCCGTCCATCCATCCCCCTCTCTCCAACCACCTTTCTGCCCCTTACCCATTCCCTCAGCTTCCCCCCCCCCCCGCCCCCACCATCGCGCCCCCCCCCCCCCCCCCAACCCACCATTCTCCTCCCCCCAGGGTCGGTGTAAGATCACTACTGGGTGTTGAAACTGTGTCGTAACTACCAGCAGGTCACCGTTGAGGGCAAAGGTCTGATAATGACCCACTGAGCGATGCACCGGTGCTCCTTATTCTATTCCACAATCTGATCCCTGCCTGTCTGCTGAGTACTGAGCACTGGTGCTCCTCGCCCATTGACTCTTAAAAAATTTTAAACATGCACCATAGAAAATATCCTATCTGGCTGCATCACAGCCTGGTATGACAACAGCTCAGCCTAACACCGTAAGAAACTACAGAGAGTTGTGAACACAGCCCAGTCCATCACGAGAACCGGCCTGCCAGCCATTCACCCTGTCTACACCTCCTGTTGCCTTGGGAAAGTGGACAGCATAATCAAAGACCATTCTCAACCAGGTTATTCTCTCTTCCAACCTCTTCCTTCGGGCAGGAGATAAAAAGTGTGAGAACACGCACTAACAGGTTCAAAAACGGCTTCTTCCCAGCTGTTACCTGATGCCTGAATGACTCTCTTCTGGACTGAACTGATCTCTCTACGTATCTTCTCTATTGTTGTAGCACTACACTCCATGGGCGGTATTCTCCACTCCCGGGACTAAGTGCCCTCGCCATCGTGAATGCCGTCGCGTTTCACGACGGCGCAAACAGGTCCCGGGCACAACCTATTCTGGCCCCCACAGGGGGCCAGCACAGTGCTGGAGTGGTTCACGCATATGTCCTTTTGAAGAGAAGGCAGCTGATGCTACTGCTGCAGATGGTGGTGCCGTTGCTTTTCTTATCCCTCATCAGAGGTGGAAGCTAGAGCTGCATAAGCTACTCCCATGTCATGGTGAAGGCTGGCATGAGGGACGTGCAAACGAGGGGGAGTGAAGTGGTAAACAGATGAAGTGCCTTGCAAAAAGATGGCAATTGCCTGTCAAGTAACGATAGCTCTCTCTAAGAGAAGAATTGCTTTAGCAGCAGCCTCTCACCCTGGCCTGGATGGAGATCTTAATTTTCACTGACCAAAACCTTCGAACCCTGTCAGTCTCAGTGCAGAAGCGCTCCCTGCCCTTCACTCGTCTTGATGACCCCGATGATTTGCTCAGATGTTGGGAAACAGACAGGATGGAATTGAAGGTTAATCCAGTGCTTAATGACCTATTTGAATATTTAATTACTTCCCCAATATTTCATAGGTTGTTCCTAATATCAGCTTCAAACCTATCCCAATGAATCCTAGAGATTTCAGACCACTGATCCAGTGGCACTGTCAGAGCTTAACTCCCTGGATGCACTTGAATCTATACCTCTTGCCCTTGGAAAACCCCCCCCCCCCCCCCCCCCCCGCCCCGCCTTTGCTGACAGAGAAGCATCAGTTAGAATATTAAATTTAATGTCGAGTCAGGTATAGAAAATGAAATGAAAAGAGCAAAAAGTATGGGATTAAGAGACAGAAAGAGAAAGTGAAAAGAAAAATCTATTTTTTTTTAAATATCCCATTACCGCTAAAAACTAAAGGAATGGGATTCCAGGCTTGTAAAATTCAATTCTCAGTGGTTGACAAAATGGTAATAATTCAGACTTACGAGGCGTTAAAAGGTATTGACACTGGAGGGTAAATACACCTTCACACTTTTCAATGTATTTAACTGACGGGTCAGAGATTGGAATACATTTATTGCTTAGCTTCTGGAGAAGCACAGTATCACAGACAGAAACTACCTCATTTCAGCACTTAACTGTGATTATTGGAAGGCACGTCCAATTTCCACATTAATTATGGTAAAAATTGTGTTTGCTAAATCATTTTAAAATTCTATAGCGGTGAATTTAAATCTATCAAACTGCTGAAACTGTAGACGGTTATCATGCAAGAGATAAGTTACCATGACATTCTTGTTCAAGTATTAATGAATATATCAAATCATTTGCAGTTAATAATCTGGCCCACTGCTGGTAAAGCAGAGTTTTAATGAAGATGCTTGTGGGTTTTGCCTTAGCTGTTACCCCCTTTGTAAACTTTGGGGGCAGCATGGTAGCACAAGTGGATAGCACTGTGGCTTCACAGCGCCAGGGTCCCAGGTTCGATTCCCTGCTGGGTCACTATCTGTGCGGAGTCTGCACGTTCTCCCCATGTCTGCGTGGGTTTCCTCCGGGTGCTCTGGTTTCCTCCCACAGACCAAAGATGTGCAGGTTAGGTGGATTGGCCATGATAAATTGCCTTAGTGACGAAAAAGGTGAGGAGCGGTTACGGTGATAGGGTGGAAGTGAGGGTTTAAGTGGGCTTGTGCAGACTCGATGGGCAAAGACCACAGCTAAAAGCTTGCTACATGATTAAATGTAAAACAAAGGCAGTTTGAATTCTGTCCTTTTTCACTCTGCACAAAGTAAGAATGCCTACAGGAGGAATAAGTACCTGACGCATACACATAAACTTCTTTGATATGTAAGAAGAAGCCAGACCTTTTGATGACCAGCAGCAATAGACTTCTGTATTCACACAAGGGATAGTCTGATGCAAAACCAGTAACATCACACGTAACCCCTGTTTCTCCTTTGCACCACGGTGACTTTGTTTAATTATTGAATGCAGATTTTTGGATTAGAGGGAAACAAACTTTTGCCCTGAGAATCTAATGATTTGCGCTCGAAAAAAGGCATTTAGTGTTATTGGCCCAAAGGAAAAAGGAGGAATTAAACAAAAATGTCTGCACCCAAAGTTGGTTTGTCATCTTTAGGATAAAACGTTACAGATTATTTTTTTTTTTGCATTTTCTTATGTTTGTTAGTGGCTGCATTTATTAATCTTATCCTGGGCTTTGGAGGAATCTTTTCTCTCTTGCAAGATTTGGGACTATTTCCATTCCTTTGCTAAGGTTCCCAAAGAGGAGCCCAAAAAAATTCCATTATGTTGAATTGTGTTCAGAGGATAGCTTTGTTAAGCAAACTGAAAAGATAGTGCATTAAAACAAAACCCCAAGACTGTCTCAAAACAGACTCAGACTCGGTTACAGTAAAGAATGTTGTAAATTAACATTAATGGATACTTTATCAAATGAAAAAACAAATCATGGAATACAAGTATGTACTTCTGTTGATTCTTATGAGTGGTGTAACCTGTCTGAGAATGATTATTAAAAACTCAATTTTAGGTCAGAGTTTTGTATCTGTGTTGTGGCACTGCAATTTAGACAAATACTAAATATCACACGCCAAAGTGCCAAAGAATCTTTCGGCTGTCAGTTTATGTGCAGCTTTAGTCTAGTTTGGCATGCTGTGTGCTGGCTGAAGGCTATTGAAGGGACAGGCTCATGGAACAAAAGCTACATTGTCAAGCTGTCCCTGAGTGCAACACTACTAATCACTTCAAAGAAAATGGACAGTAAAAGGTGCTTGGCCCAGGTTTAATCAATTCCCCTGCTTGCAACCATAAAGAACAGACACAGAAAAAGCAAAAGTTGCGGTGGTCTCGCAGAATTAAACATTGACTGAATTATCCCTATTCATTATAAACTCAGTTCACCCCACCGAGACGATTAGACATCTTGTTAAATATTATTTTTTTTTACCCCATCAGTTGTTTCCGATTTTAGTAGCAGTTATGATCAGATTTTGGTTTGAGATAGTTCAACAGCCTTTATTTTAGTATAATGACATCTAGCCAAACTGGGGAAAAACTAGGTTAACGGTTCCTGCCACAGAACGAAAAGCGCCTGGGTTGGCAACCAGTCGTTGCTATCATCAGATCAGTCAGTATTCAAACGGTCTTGTACACTCAAAGTTTACAAAGGGGATTAGACAGTTGCTTTATGAAATACGAATTACAGACTGAATTATCTGAATCAAAGATTAGGATTTTTAATTTGCACATAGGCCTATCTATCTGAATATTAAGGACAGCTAATCAGTATGCAGAGAGAACTGTCTGTCCCAAAGAAATGCAAATGCTGTTTTTAAATTTTTTACATTTATTGTGAGAAGTGTTTGGCAGATATCCAATGACAGATTGAAAACCGTTACTTTTTTTAGAGTAATATTTAAAAAATATTAAAACCCTTTGTTTTAAGCCGTGTATTAAAAGGTTGCATTTCCTATGAATGAAATAATAATTAAGCTTCAGAAAGTGACATTTGATTTGATAGGACTCCTCCTCCAATATTTATTACGCTCTCTACATTGCTGAAGTAAGCTGATTATATATCCCCCCATCGCCCCCCCCCAGTCTGAAAGTCTTCAAATATTTAATTAAAGACAAACATTAGTCACAATGGTGGAAATATGGAATTAGTTAGAGCATTTGACTTACCTATATCAGAGTTACAAAATGCTATTTGTGGGTGAACTGGGAGGCAGGTACATCCATTCACGACCTCCTGAAGCCTCAGAGTCAGAATTGAGAGGAGCAAGCCAGTCACCGGGGTATTCATGTTGTCCTATATTATACACACAATACACAAAGTCTTTCTGCTCAGCAGAGGTTGTATGTGAAGACCTAACCTCGTGGAGGAGCGTCTCAGTAAACTTCTTTTGCCTGCAGCAGGAGTGATAGGAAGATGAGAAGCTTGTTCTGCAGTAACACGATGCAGCAATCTTGTTTAAGGTTCTCTGCCTGAGCAGCCTGATTTCCCACTTCCACCACAGTGGACCCTCATATTTATGGTCCTGTGACTTCCTTCAAACTCCGCCTTCCCATGAAGCAAATAGCCTGTCACTGCTTGAGATCCTGTACGAAAGCATGTTGTTGGACTCCAACTCCCACACAGACCGGTCATTTCAGGTGATTTCTCCAAACATTTCTTATGATTAGTATAATTGCTGTGACAATGCAACCTCTCGGAGGAAGAAGCATAGCTCTTTAAATTATTTTCAAATTTAAAACATTAAAAAATTTCAATAATATTAACCTTGACTCGTGTACATGTTTTAAATAATGCAACTTAAGATATAATTTTTAAAAAGCATTCCTACAGATTGTTTTTAATTATATTATTCTAAAATTAATTTTAATTTGTCAATTCTTTGATAGGTCAAATCTTTGAAAATTATCATTAGTTGTTTCATGAACAGCTTCATTTAACCGATTGTTGAAGATCTAGAAAGAGTAACCTGCTTTCCACAATATTGAATTCGCCAGTCAGGAGTTTAATATTGCATATTGCAATAATATGTCAGCAGTTACTGGTGACATTACTTCCTAATTCCTGCAGTATGGTAGGTCAAAGAAACAAAAACAAAAAATCACTAGTTAAAAATGGCTGTCTGTGGTTTGGAAATATCTGTGATCAATTCAAAAATGCATTTCAGAAAATAATCCACTAACAGGATCATGAGGCATGAATAGAATTCTTTTCTGGGTTTTCAATTCTTTTAGTACATCAATAAGGAACTGAAGTGCAACTGGCTATGTGGGATAAGGTGTCAGGGTTACAATACAGTTACCTCTCCTCCTAAAGGTGACATAGCCACATGGGGAAGTTGGTTATTAGCCGAGCTAGGCTCCAGGAAGAATCTCTCCACAGATCCCATTCAAACTCTTATCTTGATTGCGTTATAATAATTTTACACTGCAGCAAGCACTATTTTGGATGCAATGTGAACTTGTGCTTTTCTTTAAAATTAAACCTTTTAATTTGTTGCAGAAAACAGCATGGGTGATGCTATCACATTATCGCCTTCTCACAAACCTTGATTTAGATTTTTTTTTATCAGGATACAAAATTTAGTTACCTGGTTGATAGTGGGGAAGAAATCTGTAGGCTGCAGGAAGATATCCTGTGGGCAGCACGGTAGCACAGTGGATAGCACAGATAGGCTTCAAAGCGCCAGGGTCCCAAGTTCCATTCCCCGCTGCGTCACTGTCTGGGCTGAGTCTCCCCGTGTCTGCGTGGGTTTCCTCCGGGTGCTCCGGTTTCCTCCCACAGTCTAAAGACGTGCAGGTTAGGTGGATTGGTCGTGCTAAATTGCCCTTAGTGTCCAAAAAGGTTAGAAGGGGTTATTGGGTTACGGGGATAGGGTGGAAGTGAGGGCTTAAGTGGGTCGGTGCAGACTCAATGGGCTGAATGGCCCCCTTTTGCACTGTATGTTCTGTGTTCTATGTTCTATCATGGATTGATTGGCAAACATAGTTAAATCAGAAGTGTGGGATAATGGGCAGGATTTTAAGGATGGCGAGCAATCAGCGCCTGCCATCCCGGGAATCAAGAACAAAGAAAATTACAGCACAGGAACAGGCCCTTCGGCCCTCCTAGCCTGCGCCGATCCAGATCCTTTATCTAAACCTGTTGCCTATTTTCCAAGGTCTACTTCTCTCTGTTCCCCACCCGTTCATATATCTGTCCAGATGCATCTTAAATGATGCTATCGTGCCCGCCTCTACCACCTCCGCTGGCAAAGCATTCCAGGCACCCACCACCCTCTGCGTAAAAAACTTTCCACGCACATCTCCCTTAAACTTTTCCCTTCTCACCTTGAAATCGTGACCCCTTGTAATTGACACCCCCACTCTTGGAAAAAGCTTGTTGCTATCCACCCTGTCCATACCTCTCATAATTTTGTAGACCTCAATCAGGTCTCCCCTCAACCTCCGTATTTCCAATGAAAACAATCCTAATCTACTCAACCTTTCTTCATAGCTAGCACCCTCCATACCAGGCAACATCCTGGTGAACCTCCTCTGCACCCTCTCTAAAGCATCCACATCCTTCTGGTAATGTGGCGACCAGAACTACACGCAATATTCCAAATGTGGCCTAACTAAAGTACGATACAACTATAACATGACCTGCCGACTCTTGTCCTCAATACCCCGTTCGATGAAGGCAAGCATGCTGTATGCCTTCTTGACCACTCTATCGACCTGTGTTGCCACCTTCAGGGTACAATGGACCTGAACTCCCAGATCTCTCTGTACATCAATTTTCCCCAGGACTCTTCCATTGACCATATAGTCTGCTCTTGAGTTAGATCTTCCAAAATGCATCACCTCACATTTGCCTGGATTGAACTCCATCTGCCATTTCTCTGCCCAACTCTCCAATCTATCTATATTTTGTTGTATTCTCTGACAGTCCGCCTCGCTATCTGCAACTCCACCAATCTTAGTATCATCTGCAAACTTGCTCATCAGACCACTTATACCTTCGTCCAGATCATTTATGTATATCATAAACAACAGTGGTCCGAGCACGGATCCCTGTGGAACACCAGTAGTCACCTTTCTCCATTTTGAGACACTCCCTTCCACCACTACTCTCTGTCTCCTGTTGCCCATCCAGTTCTTTATCCATCTAGCTAGTACACCCTGATCGGTGTGTAACGCATGACTGCTGATTGCAAAACCCCCCACCACTGCCATTTAATGCTCATTTGAGCATTGATTAGCAGTGATCGGGACCTCCATCCACCTTTGGAAGGAAGTCCCACCGTTAGCCAATCAGAATGGCCGACAGCTCTTCTATTCAACCAGGCACAGCGCTGCAGAGGTCTGAGGTGGTACTGCAGCATTCCGCCTGGAACAAAGTCCAGGACCATTGGGAAGCTAAGTCCCGGGAACCGGAGAGGGAGGGTAGAGGACACCCTGGGGGATTGGGAGGGGGGAAGCCATGGTGTTGGGGCATAAGCCATGGAGGAAGATGGCCCCGGGCTCAATGGTCCCGGATGGAAGGGCACCCCAAGTTTTCCACCCTACCCACACCCACTCCCGCTAGCACAAATATTGAGGCTGGGTTGGAAAAGCTCCTTGAGTGGCCACTTAAAGGCCTGAATACATAAAAGGGAGGTTTTCCCGCCCGAGATTCTGCCTGTCCAAGCACGAAATGGTGTAGGGTTTGGACGAGCAGGTTCCCGGGAAGAATCCCATCCATCCCGCCGGCCCTGTCTCAGAACCCGCCGCGGGGGGGGAAGAGTAAAATTCTGTCCTATGTATTTCGATACAGCAACAATACACAATAATTGAGAAGTGTGGAGGAAGATCTCCGCAGTGGCAGAATAGGTGGATAAGATAGTTAAGAAGGCAGGGGGAATACTTTCCTTTATTAGCCAAAGCATAGTATGTAAAATGCTATATAAAACACTAATTAAGCCACAGCTAGATTACTGTAAATAATTCTCGTCGCTGCATTACAAGGATGTGATCACACACTAATGCGGCATTAATTGGAGGTGAGTGAGCTTTCCATTCTCTCACCATTATGGCTGACTGCTAGGTTTCTTGTGGTTCCCAGCATGATGATAGGAAATTGATGCTGCAAGACAAGAACCTCTCTTCATACTTCTCTACAAAATCAGAGTATGAACCTGTGACCAGCTTAGCTCCACAATCACACTAGAAATCCTTGAAAGTCCTGAGGTCTTGTAAAGGGGGTGGACACCTGAGTAACAGGTCTCTATTCCTTCTCCTGGTTCTTGTGCTTGGGAAAAGGAGATTCACTGGGCCAAAGATCAGAACAATTGATCCCTGCCAACCAAAGATGAGACCAGCTTTTATTAGTTTGAGGCTGGGACACAAGATAAACCCTTCCCTGTGGTAGAATTTGTTTATCGACAAAGAGCATCTACATCGATTGTCGATTATCTAGCTCTGTGGACGTCTTCCTAGCTGATTGAAAAGTAGCATTCACTGCAGTACTGGAACCAAAGAATCCCTTCAGTGCCGAAGGGGGCCACTTGGCCCATCAAGGCTGCACCGACCCTCTGAAAGAGCACTCTCCTGTCCTATCCCCGTAACGCAACTTAACCTCCACATCTCTGGACACTAAGGGGCAATTTAGCATGGCCAATCCTTCTAACTTGCATATCTTTGGACTGTGGGAGGCAACTGGAGCACCCAGAGGAAACCCACGCAGACACAGGGAGAACGTTCAAACTCCACACAGACAGTCACCCAAGATCAGAATTGAACCCGGGTCTTTGGCATTGTGAGGTAGCAGTTCTAGCCACTGTGCCATCATGCTGCCCTGTGCCACCTGACATATCTATTCCTGAACCTCATTAGTACATAGAACATAGGAAAATACAGCACAGAACAGGCCCTTCGGCCCACGATGTTGTGCCGAATTTGTGTCCTGGATTAAGAACAAATTAATCTACACCCCATCATTCTACCGTAATCCATGTACCTATCCAATAGCCGCTTGAAGGTCTCGAATGTTTCTGACTCAACTACTTCCACAGGCAGTGCATTCCATGCCCTCACTACTCTCTGGGTAAAGAATCTACCTCTGACATCCCCCCTATATCTTCCACCATTCACCTTAAATTTATGTCCCCTTGTAATGGTTTGTTCCACACAGGGAAAAAGTCTCTGACTGTCTATTCTATCTATTCCCCTGATCATCTTATAAACCTCTGTCAAGTCGCCCCTCATCCTTCTCCGTTCTAATGAGAAAAGGCCGAGCACCCTCAACCTTTCCTCGTAAAACCTACTCTCCATTCCAGGCAACATCCTGGTAAATCTCCTTTGCACCTTTTCCAAAGCTTCCACATCTTTCCTAAAATGAGGTGACCAGAACTGCACACAGTACTCCAAATGTGGCCTTACCAAGGTTTTGTACAGCTGCATCATCACCTCACGGCTCTTAAATTCAATCCCTCTGCTAATGAACGCTAGCACACCATAGGCCTTCTTCACAGCTCTATCCACTTGAGTGGCAACTTTCAAAGATCTATGAACATAAACCCCAAGATCTCTCTGCTCCTCCACATTGCCAAGAACCCTACCGTTAACCCTGCATTCTGCATTCATATTTGTCCTTCCAAAATGGACAACCTCACACTTTTCAGGGTTAAACTCCATCTGCCACTTCTCAGCCCAGCTCTGCATCCTATCTATGTCTCTTTTCAGCCGACAACAGCCCTCTTCACTATCCACAACTCCACCAATCTTCGTATCGTCTGCAAATTTACTAGCCCACCCTTCAACTCCCTCATCCAAGTCATTAATGAATTGATCCCTGCGGTATGCCACTGGTAACTGGGCTCCAGGCTGAATATTTGCCATCCACCACCACTCTTTGACTTCTATTGGTTAGCTGGTTTGTTATCCAACTAGCCAGATTTCCCACTATCCCATGCCTCCTTACCTTCTGCATTAGCCTACCATGGGAAACCTTATCAAATGCCTTACTAAAAGCTATGTACACCACATCCACTGCTTTACCTTCATCCACGTGCTTGGTCACCTCCTCAAAGAGTTCAATAAGACTTATGAGGCAAGACCTACCTCTCACAAATCCGTGCTGACTATCCCTAATCAGAAATCCTATCCCTCAGTACCCTTTGTTAAGTAATGGGTTAAGAGACATTGCAATTAGTTTGTCTCATTTATGTTAAGTGTTCAATGATTGTCTCATTTATGTTAAGTGTTCAATGATTGTTACTGATATGTAAAGGGGCTTCAGGTGGACTCTGGAGCTTGTGATGATCTGTAGAGTTCTGTGCAGAGTGAGTTTGAACCATTAAAGGTGTGTTGGTGAAAAAGGAGCTGAACTCTTGCCTCTTCATACCACAGCATCTAGTACATGTTAACACCCTTTCCATTATGTTGCCTCCCACCGAAGTAAGACTAACTGTCCTGTGATTCCCAGGGTTATCCCTATTCCCTTTTTTGAACAAGGGCACGACATTCACCACTCTCCAATCCCCTGGTACCACCCCTGTTGACAATGAGGATGAAAATATAATTGCCAACGGCTCTGCAATTTCATCTCTCGCTTCCCATAGAATCCTTGGATATATCCCGTCAGGCCCGGGGGACTTGTCTATCCTCAAGTTTTTCAAAATGCCCAACACATCTTCCTTCCTAACAAGTATCTCCGACCTTACCAGTTTGTTTCACGCTGTCCTCTCCAACAATATGGCCCCTCTCATTAGTAAATACTGAAGAAAAGTACTCGTTCAAGACCTCTCCTATCTCTTCTGACTCAATACACAATCTCCTGCTACTATCCTTGATCGGACCCACCCTCGCTCTAGTCATTCTCATATTTCTCACATATGTGTAAAAGGCCTTAGGGTTTTCCTTGATTCTACCCGCCAAAGATTTTTCATGCCCTCTCTTAGCTGTCCTAATCCCTTTCTTCAGTTTCCTCCTGGCTATCTTGTATCCCTCCAGTGCCCTGTCTGAACCTTGTTTCTTCAGCTTTACATAAGTATCCTTCTTCCTCTTAACAAGATATTCAACCTCTCTTGTCAACCATGGTTCCCTCACTCGACCATCTCTTCCCTGCCTAACAGGGACATACATATCAAGGACACATAGTTTCTGTTCCTTGAACAAGTTCCACATGTCAATTGTGTCCTTCCCTGGCAGCCTATGTTCCCAACTTATGCACTTCAGTTCTTGTCTGACAGCATCATATTTACCCTTCCCCCAATTGTAAACCTTGCCCTGTTGCACGCACCTATCCCGCTCCATTACTAAAGTGAAAGTCACAGAATTGTGGTCACTACCTCCAAAATGCACCCCCACTAACAAATCTATCACTTGCCCTGGTTCATTACCAAATCCAATATGGCCTCACCCCTGGTCGGACAATTTACATACTGTGTTAGAAAATCTTCCTGGACACATTGCACAAACACCACCCCATCCAAACTATTTGATCTGAAGAGTTTGCACTCAATGTTTGGGAAGTTGAAGTCACTCATGACTACTACCCTGTGACTTCTGCACCTTTCCAAAATCTGTTTCCCAGTCTGTTCCTCCACCTCTCTGCTGCTATTGAGGGGTGCCTATTGAAAACTCCCAACAAGGTGACTGCTCCTTTCCTATTTCTGACTTCAACCCATACTACCTCAGTAGGCAGATCCTCCTCGAACTGCCTTTCTGCAGCTGTTATACTATCTCTAATGAATAATGCAACCCCACCACCTCTTTTACCACCTTCCCTAAACTTATTGAAACATCTATAACCAGGAACCTCCAACAACCATTTCTGCCCCTCTTCTATCCAAGTTTCGGTGATGGCCACCACTTCGTAGTCCCAAGTACCGATCCATGCCTTAAGTTCACCCACCTTATTCCTGATGCTTCTTGCGTTGAAGTATACACACTTCAACCCATCTCCGTGCCTGCAAGTACTCTCCTTTGTCAGTGTTACCTTCCCCACTGCCTCACTACACGCTTTGACGTCCTGAACATCCGCTACCTTAGTTGCTGGACTACAATTCCAGTTCCCATTCCCCTGCCAAATTAGTTTAAACCCTCCCGAAGAGTACTAGAAAACCTCCCTCCCAGGATATTTTTGCCCCTCTGGTTCAGATGTAACCCGTACTGCTTGTACAGGTCCCACTTTCCCCAGAATGCGCTCCAGTTATCCAAATATTTAAAGCCCTCCCTCCTACACCATTCCTGCAGCCACGTGTTCAACTGCACTCTCTCCCTATTCCTAGCCTCGCTATCATGTGGCACCGGCAACAAACCAGAGATGACAACTCTGTCTGTCCTGGCTTTTAACTTCCACCCTAACTCCCTAAACTCGTTTATTACATCCGCACCCCTTTTCCTACCTACGTCGTTGGTACAAATTCTGGCTGCTCACCCTCCCCCTTAAGGATCCTGAAGACACGATCCAAGACATCCCTGGCCCTGCACCCGGGAGGCAACATACCTTCCAGGAGACACGCTCGCGACCACAGAATCTCCTACCTATTCCCCTAACTATTGGGTCTCCTATTACTATTGCTTTTCTATTCTCCCCCCTTCCCTTCTGTGCCCCAGAGCCAGACTCAGTACCAGAGACCTGGCCACTAGGGCCTTCCCCCGGTAGGTCATCCCCCCCATCAGCATCCAAAATGGCCATGAGGGATCCCTACACTGTCTGCCCGTTCGTTTCTTTCCCCTGACTGTAACACAGCTACTCTTGTCCTGTACTGTGGATGTGTCTACCTACCTGTAACTCTTCTCTATTACCCCCTCTGCCTCCCGGATGATCCGAAGTTCATCCAGCTCCAGCTCCAGTTCCCTAACACAGTCTCTGAGGAGCTGGAGTTGGGTGCACTTCCCGCAGGTATAGTCAGCGGGGACACCGGTGGTATCCCTCACCACCCACATCCTACAGGAGGAGCATGCAATTGCCCTAGCCTCCATCCCCTCTTACCTTACAGAATACAGCTGCACTGTGGACCAACTGGAACTCCGCTCTCTGACTCTGCTCCCAGTCAGCTGTACACTCTGTAAACTCCCGGCTCCCTTCACGCTCTTTGAGGAAATGGAAGAAATGAAATGAAAAGGAGCACCTTACTCCCTCCTCGCCTAGCTCCCTCAGTCACCAAACTCTCATTATAGCACTCAAGTGCACCCAAATTCAGCACTCAGTGCAAACAAAATCTGCACTGTAACTAGCTCAGATTTATACTGTGACTCTAGCCTCTGAAAACTGGCGTAATCTAATTAACTAATTAACAAGCTCCAGCTGTAACTAGTTACAAGTAGAACCTTTGTTGAAAGCTGATTGAAAATTCACCTTCTTCTCAACCAAACAGCAACTTTTAAGTTAATTAACTAAATAAAAGAAAGACTCGACTTTAGATAAAAATAAAAAATAAACCCTTAATATCCCTCAGTCACCAAACTCTCACTATAGCACTCAAATGCATCCAAATTCAGCACTCAGTGCAAAAATCCAATATTTTCCATATTTTGCACGTTTTTGCACAACCGTTACTTATTAATCTTTTATACGATAGCTCAGGACTTTGTTTCTTTTTGTATTTGTTGCTGTTTGCTGCACATTTCCTGAGCTCAGGATACTTGTTAATACCCTTTCACCATAGGACTTGCAGCACTTCCTTATGTTTGGGCCTGAGTGCATACAATCCCAACTCAACAAATCTTCAATTTAGCTTATGATTGACTTTAGTGCGCTTTAGTTTTTCAAATGACTTGTTCCTTGCTTGCAGGTAAATTACTTTCTAATAGAATTCATTTCTATGTTGAATTAACCATTGTGTAAGCATTTTTCCACAGATTACTTGTTCAGATAAATAACCTTTCAATAACTTAGTAGCTGGATAGATAACATCATTAAAAGAAATAATAATTAGACTAATAAATTCTTTGCAATGAAGTTGGGCTGGAAAATTCATTTTGTTCAGTGAGACCACTGATTTTCGATTATGATTTCATCATTTCTTGTGAAATTAATGTTGACTCCAAAACAAATTCCACAAAGCTTCAGTGAAATCACTCCCTGACGTATCATTAATCGTCTTCCATTCTAATTCATTAAATCAATTATCCCCGCAATTAATTTGATCCTTCTGAAATCTATGGCCAACAAGCAAGGTTTCTACATATCAAAATCATCAAGGAATACAGGAATTGTGCAGGAAAGCATAGAAACTTGGAGCAGGAGTAGGCAATTCGCCCTGCTCAAAGTATTGGTGTGGTAGTAGATCAGCCATGAAATCTTTGAATGGTGGACCATGCTCGAAAGGCTGGATGGCTTTCTCCTGTTCTTATTTCTTATGTTCAGATAGCCTCATTCTTCACTCTTCTAGTTGCTTATTCTTTTCAGCCAAATAGTTTCAATAGAGGTCATCGGCCTTCACATCAGCTTTTTCTATTTTCACTGCTGCCTGTCTTCCTTTGCTCATTTCCTTTCTTCATATCATTCTTTTCTTGCGCTTGAGGCCTGTACTCTTGCAATCAAACAACTGAAATGCAGCAAGCTACTACCCTCCCCCCTCACCAACCCTCACAAACCCAACTGAGCCTCTACCATAAGCAATGAAGAACTGTCCATCTGTTTTCCACTGCCTCATTTTCTTTCCCACTGGGGCTTGGTGCAAAACAAGCAGCTCCTTCATTTAGTATCAATTTTTCATCTGCCAATTAAAGTTAGTACCTCCCCTCCCCATGCCCTATTTTCCAGTTACATTGGCTTGGGTTTTCATCACCGAGATGAGTAGTAGGAGTTTGGGAAAATTCCTGGCTCAACTCACCCACCTCAGGAGAATAATCCCACAACAGTTTAACAGTTCATTAAGTTTTTTTTAAGTGTAGTCACTGTTATAATGTAGGAAATGTGGGCAGCTAGCTTGCACTCAACAAGCTCAAACAGACAGCAATGAAATGTTGAAAATTGTCATTGCAGCTTTGACATCCACCCAAGCAAGCATACATGGGGCCTCAGTTTAATGTTTCACCTGAAAGACTGCACCTCTGACAATGTAGAACTCCCTCAGTGCTGTGTTGGAGTGTGAGCCTTGATTTTTGTGCTAAAGCCCTGGAGTGGGATTTGAACACAGGACCGTGTGATTCGCACGTCAGTGTGCTACCGAATGGACCATGGCTAACGCACTCACATATTTCAAAGGGTTAACCTCTTTGACCCCCCACTTCCCACGCCACGGGATCCATCGTGCCAGGACTGCATTTGTCAGTACTTGAACGAAAGCCTGTCCAGGGGAGTTCCCGCTGGGGGCCGGAGCACAATGGGGCGTGCATTCAAATTGATGCATATGAGCTGTTTGCAGGTTCTCGCCAGCATGGGGTGGGAAGCCGAAGACGTGAGGGTCTGATGGGGGGCCTGGCAGATTGTGGCAGGGGGGGTTGGTCATTGACTATGATGAAGAAATACAAGCATTCCCTGATGGGCACTATATTGATCTTTTCTATTATTGTCATCAAAACAGTGTGTGGGCCTGTCAATGTATTCGGCATAAAATAAAGTTGGAAATAGCAGATAGGTCTTCAATATCAAAGATGAAATTAAATGAAAATCGTAATGTGACTCATTTATGCTTACTAGAAGTGACATACTGTCATACTCTGAGACAAAGGGTGGGATTCTCCAGCCCCCCAGCCGCTGCCAATGGGAAATCCAAGCAAAGCCATTCCATGCTGCTAGGAAACAGCAGGTGGGGGTGCACTGCCAGCAGGGCCAGTGAACGGCTGGGGAACATCAGCCAAATTCTCTGCAAACAAAAGGAATTTGTTCAAGCATTGCACCTATTTTGAATTACCTGCACGAATAGGGAGCCTGTAGCTGGCGTTGCTTTTTCCATGACAATGCATTAACCACTCAAAGCTGGATTGCTAACCAATCAGCACCCATTTTTTCCTATAGTCTAAAATGTTGCAATCATTTAAAATTTGGCATTGAAATTAGGAATCAGTGTTTCCTACCTGCTTCACTATGGGGTGCAAGCCCTGGGTTGGCATAACAGCAGGTCTGGTCCATTGGATGTAGGATGATAACGACCTGCTCTCGGAGGAGCACTGCTGCTCCGCATCATTTGACAATCTCTGACTCCTGCCCACGGTAGGACTTTCCACAATCCAGCTGGGTGATCCCTGCATGCAAGCTGGCCATCCCATCACACGGCCCCATTGAACCCTTGGGATAGCGGAGGTGGGGATGGTGAGAGCGAAGGGTGGCGGGGTGGGGAGAGGGATGGGGCTGGGACACCGGGATGCTAAGCGTGGCTGAACTGGAGACCCTGGCCTATGCCCACCCCAAAGTCCACCCCCACACACCCAGCGCCCCGTCTGCAGCCAGCCCAGGCCAGGCCATCCCTCACACCCTTATGACAGAGCACCGAGGCAGTTTGTGCAACTGTGATCACATCTCTACAGGTTTGTGCCCTAGCCTGTATCACTATCCAATGTGCTGCAGCCATGCCAGCATAACTGGTGTCTACTTGTCTGGTCTTACGGGCTCTAACACTACGCTTAGGTGGATCCCCAGGCGGTACATCAGAAGTGGAGGCGGCTTGCTGTGATTCCCGCCCTGTGACCTGGGTCCCCTTTGGCGTCCATCTTCTGGGGCGACCATGCCTGGATGGATCTGGCTGCTGCTCAGGTGTCCCAGATGGCTGCATGGGTGTGGTGCACATCAGATAGTGCCCTACAATCTCTTCACTAACATGCTCAACCGAAGTGAGGGTCTCTGGAGGGTGTTGGAGACAGCTGTGACGGGAAGGCAGTGTGAGGGAGGAGGGTGGTGGTGGGTGTGGTGGAGAGGGATTTGGGGTAGTGGTGGTGGAAGGATGTGTGGGGGTGGTGTGGGGTGGGTGGGGTGGGGGGTGGTGACACACGTGCGATGGGGAACTGCAACTGAACAGGGCCTCATTTGCTCGTCCAATGCCGACCTCCGACTCAGCGACTTCCCTCTCTCCAGGTCCACCAATCAAGTCCAGTGCCCGCTGCTCTGCTGCGAAGAGGGGTCACAGATCTGGAGGCCGCCCTCCAGTCTTTTCCTTCTCCCAGTGGTTGTGGGCCACCTTCTCCTGGTTGGGGGGGGGGGGGGGGGGGGGGGGGGGGGGGGTTTGAGGAGACAGAAAACACATAGCATTGGACAGTCGGAATCATAGGGGGTGGGTAGCTGGTGGCCATCATGGTCAGGGCACTCGGACATGGCGGCCAGTATGGGTGCTGGCAGTTGGTGGAGGGTGAGGGTTCAGTCACCCTCCAGGTTGGCGGGGGGAAGGGTTGGGGTTACGGGTCTGAGTCCGTAGCCGCCAGCCGACGTTCCCGACAGCCAATATGGGTTAGAACCACGCCGTCGGGAACTCGGATAGTTGCGCACGGAGAATTGCGGGGGGGCTTCTGTCAATGGCCCCCTACCTGCGCCGCAAATCACGGGGAGCGATTCTCCGGGGAGTGGCACCGGTCCAAATTTCCCGGTTGACGACCATTCTCCGCCCCCACACGCCAAACGTGATTTCAGTGTGGAGGCTCGGAGAATCCAGCCCATTGTTTGGGGTTCCCATCCAGCATCCTAACAAAGGTTAGGGTCTGGTCTGGTATTCTAACTTGATTCCTTATATTGCTTGACAGGCAACTGCTTTGAAATAAAAATTAACATATTTTGCTATTTCCTTCTCAGAGAACAATCTATTGTTTGGATAGCTGAGGCATCATCAATGTTGGACTAAGTTTCAAACGCTAACGGGTTTCAGCATAATAAATGTTCCATTCATCGGAGAATTTTCAAAATTCATTATTTCATGGGATGTGACAATTGCAGGCTAGGCTAGCATTTATTGCTCATCCCTAATTACCCTTGTATAGATAGTGATCAGCTGCCTTCTTGAACTGTTGAAGTCCATGTGATGCAGGTACACTTACCGTGCTATTAGGAAAGAAGATACAGTTTTGACCCAACAATATTGAAGGAACAGTGTTGTGATTCGAAGGCACAATGGATGTAGCTTTCAATGGAGCTTGCATTTGCTGCTCTTGTCCTTCCAGCTCGTAGAGGTTGGGCATTTTGACGGTACTGTCAAAGGAGGCTTGACAAGTAGCTGAAGTGCATCTCATATATATACTGTACTTTGGGAAGGACGAAGAGAATGTTTTATAAATTGTACGTGGGATGCCAATGAAGAAGGTTGTTTGGTTCTCGATTGTAACCATCTGCTTGAGTGTTGTAGGAACTGCACACATCCAGGAAAGTGGAGAGAATTCCATCACACTCCAGACTTGTGCCTTGTAGAGAGTGGTTAGGCTTTGACGAGTCAGGAAGTAAGTTATTCACTGTAGAACCCCCAGTCTCTAACTTTCTTTTGTAGCCATAGTTTTGTATGTCTGGTCCAGTTAAGTTTCTTTAAATGGTAACCTCCAGGATGTTGATAGTGGGTTTTGAATGTCATGGGAAGATGTTTGGATTATTACTTGTTGGAGATGCTTATTGCCTGGTACTTGAGAGACATAAATGTTCCCTGACACATATCAACCAAAGATTGAATGCTGTCCAGGCCTTGATGCATATGGACACAGACTGCTCAATATTCAAGGTGTCACAAACGGTGCGGACCATTGTGTAACTATCAGCGAACAGTTCCGCTTCTGACCATATGATGGTGGAAAGGTCATTGATGAAGCAGCTGAAGATGGTTGGGTCTAGGACACAACTATGAAGAACTCTTGCAGTGATGTCCTGTGACTAAGATAATTAATCTCCAACAACCAAAGTCATCCTCCTTAGTGCTAGGTATGACTCCAGCCAGTGGAGAGCTTCTCCTCTGATTCCCACTGACTTCAGTTTTGCTCAGGCTCCTTGATTCTACACGGAGTGAAATGCTTCTTTGATGTTCAGGGTAGTTACTCCTCACGCATTCCAGTGCAACTTGTAATAGACTCTGGAGTGAAAAGACAAAAATGACGCAACAAATCACACATGGGTTGGGTGTGCAGTTTGCAAGCTGCAAAAATGCACAGATTGAGTTTTCCAGAGGCTAGAGGAAGAGTGTTTACTTATTATTCATGAGCCTTTATAAATTAGGCCTGATGTTTCGGCTTCTTAAGTACTATTAAGTATGTTGGTATCCGGGTTCAAGGTTAGACGATAAAACAACTTATTGGCCGTTTAGCTCTGATTTATTGCTTCTAATGGCACGAGCGAGAAGGATATACATTGTGAACGACTTCAGAAAAATATTTGGGAATACAGAAGTATAGACATTTGAGCAACATGACCCAAAACAGCAAATAAAGATCAAGATTCATCTAATACATGAAATGTTGTTGAAAGAACACAAAAGTTTTGTCAGCAGCAACTTCCATTAATAATACAATTCTCAAAGAAAACACGATTAGCACATTAGTGCTCAATTGGGCACAGCTTTGTTGGTCAGAACATGACATGCAAAAGAACAATACAAGATCACCTGAACGTATATGTCTTGGATATAAATTGTATGACACATTTGCAATAATGGTTGACTGCCAAATAATGTTGATTGCATTACTGACCCTTTGAGGCTGACCAATAAACAGTTTAAGTGTCCTTCCAGTTTATTTCCTTTGTTCCCATTTCTTTTCTTTTATGGTTTTGGTCCATGGACCCATTATCAGAATGTGCCTTTAAGCAGAAGACTCGAGTTTGAGACAGCCTGCTTGTCAGGATATTGTGTTCCCAGGTTTTTCTTTGACGAGAAGACGCCAGACTCCTTAGCACCGAGTGGATCTTAGGAACCAGGTTTGAAGGGAGTTAGATCGCTTTGTTAACTGGAAACCAGTGAGTTGATCAGGGACAGTGTTCATGTGTGATGTTTTTTGAGAGTACTGGGTGCAGTGTTTGGACCTTGGAAGTTCTCTTTCTCTCTATCTCCTGCTTGCTGAAATGCGAGAACTGCTTTATTATTGTGAGAGCAGTAAGTGCCTGGCATAACCTTTGCTGTGAATCTGAAATGATGCTGAGGCTGCAGAGAAGATAGACAGCCTTCAAACCTCGAAGGAAGAAAACGAAGCCTAAGCCACAGAAATACACATATGGCAGTCATCCCAGTGCATCAAAGATTCTTATCCTTTGAGTTTCATTAATATTTTCTTTACCTTTCCACCATCCTTTCCCCCGCCGTGTGTGCTTTCTGTGTGTGTATATAGAGAGTGGGTGAGTTAGGAAGGGGGAGATTGGGAACAGGATAGTTTTTTTAAAATATTTTTTTATTGGCATTTTCAGTTTTAGATACATTGCAATTCGCATTTGTTACTGTGAGAGGAACAGGATGGTTGATAGTCAGTTATAACTGGTTAATTATAATACTGTGTCTGTTTAATTATAATACTCTACATAATAAAATATTATCTGTGTTGTAAAATTACAAACCTGGTGATTGCAGTTTATTGGGCTCAACCAAGAATCTTAGGTATTTTAAATAAAATCTTATTTCACCTGTGTTACGACTCTGGGTCAAGTGGGGCTGGAATTAACCATGCACTAGCCCAGGTTGGCGTGACACAATCAAAAAGAAACAGCAGCAAACCAACCAGGATGGACAAGCACAAGGATAATTGGCATGGGTTATTCGGAGGTCAATGTAAACCCAAGGTGCAGGCCCTAGCAAAGCAGAAAATGAGGAACCAAGACAGATAAGTCTGAATTCTTTCAAACATGGTGATATAGCACAGATAAGCAATTCTGATAATGACTGTCATATGATAGTCAGGGATGGGATACACGCCGGGAGAAGTGACATGGAATTTGGGTTACGTGAAGAAAGCATTATTATTGAAATATAGAGGCCGGGATTCTCCAACCCCGCGGCGGGCTGGAGAATCCCCGGGGCGGCGTGCGAATCGTGCCATGTCGCCCCCGAGGCTGGCTCGCCGATTCTCTGGTGCCGATTCTCGGGCGCCCGCGGGATTGCCACCGTGGGTCACGGCGGGATCAGGAAGTTCTGTGTGCGGGGGCTGTCTTGGGGGAGGGGGGGTCTCCACGGTGGCCTGGCCCATGATCAGGGCCTACCGATCGGCGTGCGGGCTGGTTCCATGGGGGCCTATGTTCCTCCGTGCCAGGCCCCTGTAAGGCTCCACCGTATTGCCCGGGGGCCAGCGCGGTGACGGGAACACACATATATGCACGAACTCGCACCGGCCGCGGCGCGCATGCGTGAACTCGCGCCAACCGTAGTGTGCATGCGCGGATTCACGCCAGCCGTGCTGTGTCGGCTAGAGCTGCGGAGACCACTCCGGTGCAGACCTAGTCCCCTAGGAAGGGGAGCATACCTGATAATCGAGGACTGTTGAAGCCGCAGTGGTTCACGCCGCTTTTCACGCCGGCATCAGAACTTGGCCGCGGGATTGAAGAATCCCGGCCAGAAGACTTAAAAATCTTGGATGCAATTCTCCCAAATAATTCCTAAGTGTGGCCTCTGGCAGGAATCACGATGTGATTCAAACTCAACCAAAATTTGAAATTTTTTGGACATTGGGGTGAACTACACAGGTAATGAGTTGCGTGGGACCTGAAGATGCTGGCAGGTCCTGCTCCTCAGAGATTGGAGCACCATTTTTAAAGGGTGTCCTGATCTCAGACTAGCGATCTGTCTG
Source organism: Scyliorhinus canicula (assembly GCF_902713615.1). Classification (NCBI taxonomy): domain Eukaryota; kingdom Metazoa; phylum Chordata; class Chondrichthyes; order Carcharhiniformes; family Scyliorhinidae; genus Scyliorhinus; species Scyliorhinus canicula. The sequence goes on from NC_052156.1 coordinate 29,738,150, forward strand.
GCCCCCTCCCCTTTTCGCTGACAAAACTCACCCCTCCTTCCAGCATCAGGCCACCCCCTCTAATCCCAGTACCAGCACCCCTCCCCGAGGTGAGTGACACCCCACAATAGGATCGCCAAATGCCCCTCTTCATGCCAACTTCAGACCATGCCCCCTTCATGCTCGCCCCTTAATTCCTCCTCTTCAGTCCCTGCTCCATTGAGGCCCCTTCCAGCCCCACCCCCTTCAGGCCCCACCCCTTCAGGTCCTACCCCTTAGCAGTAACAACCTGGCAGTGCCAGGGTGCATGTCCCAACCACCCGGGGGCTACAATGCCAACAGAGCCCCATAACTTAGACATCATGTTTGGTCTTCATTTGTGGAGAGCAGTAGTGATTTGTGCCAACTTCACGTTGTGCCAGTGGGTGGGAGAATTGCAGGAGCCAGGAGAATCCATCTTGGAACTGAATATGCTAATCTAGTTCACACCCTCACGCCAGCTGGAGCAGGCCAGGAGCATCAGAAACTGTTTGGCCCCCTGCCCAAATCCTGTTTCGGGCCTCTCCTGCAATCGTCCCGACATAGCGAGGTTTGCATTGGGTGCAATGTGGCCAGAGAATCACGTCCCTTTTGAGCAGTAACTGATAGATTTAATATGCAGACTAACAGACCCGGAATTAATGCAATAGGAAATGGAACACTTTGTATTATCTCTAATCTTTTGCTTGGTGCTTAACTTATACATTTATTATAAATAATCCGACTGATTAAAATAAATGAATGTGGAACTTGGCACCTTATCATTTTCATCTTTTCCATGACTCATAATTGAATTAAACATTTGGATAAAGTTCTGGGTGATAATGTGTGTCTAGTTTTGAACTAAGAAAGGAGAGAGTTGTACTTCATCAAATATAATAAATGGATTTTAAGAGACTGTTTACATGGATTTAAAGAGGGTATAATCATTTGGTTAACCTAGGAATGTGGATACCTCTCACAAGCACCGTGCCAGAAATATCCATCCCTGGGGAACATAGGGTAATTAGGCAAAAAGAACTGCTGGTCGTACGAGTCAGAGGATGTTGCAGATTGCGGTGTTGGAATCCATAACCACTTGGATGAAGAGCCTTGAGGTCCAAATCGGATTGGTACTGCCTAAAGAAGAATGATGTTTGAGGAGTATCAAATGAATGTGCATGCACTGGGAGTCATCACAGGCAGTGTCCTGAATTGATTACCCATATGTACAATATCATGTTGGATGGCATTGCAGCTCAACAGTCCACCATGAAGCATGTGGCAACTCCAGGAACATACACAGAGGTGGTTCATATTTCAGAGTCCAAAGAGAAGCCGGTGCTTCTACCATTAATACCTAAACTACTGTCCTAGAAACCTGGTATGCCAGACCAGATGGCGCTGTCTCTTCCAGCTTCAAAATGATGGGAACTGAGTTTTTTTACTAGCACCTTAGCTGAACTCAGCAATCTCACCATTACCATTCATTTGCACAGTGGCATGTGGACGCAATGGCCAGGAACTTGAGAAGGACAGAAATGGTTGTAGCCAGCTCTGTCTCAAACATACAGCAGGAAGGGTCTTGTCGATGCAGGGGGCTGCACAGTCGTTAGCACTCCTGCATCACAGCTCCAGGGACCCGAGTTCAATTCCGGCCTCGGGTGACTGTCTGTGTGAAGTTTGCACTTTCTCCCAGCGTCTGCGTGTGTTTCCTCCGGGTGCTCCGGTTCCCTCCCACAGTCCAAAGATGTGCAGGTTAGGTGGATTGGAGATGCTAAATTGCCCCTTAGTATCCAAAAGATTGGGTAGGGTTAATAGGTTATGTGGATAGTGTGGAGGCGTTGGCTGAAGTAGGATGCAGACACGATGGACCGAATGATTTCCTTCTGCACTGTAAGAATTCTATAGATTCTATGATTAACACTGTTACTTCACAGCGCCAGAGTCCCAGGTTTGATTCCCGGCTTGGGTCACTGTGTGGAGTCTGTACGTTCTCCCCGTGTGTGCGGGGGTTTCCTCCCGGTGCTCCGCTTTCTTCCCACAAGTCCCAAAAGACTTGCTGTTAGGTCATTTGGACATTCTGAATTCACCCTCTGTGTTCTTGAACAGGTGCCAGAGTGTGGCAACTAGGGGCTTTTTCACAATAACTTCATTGCAGTGTTAATGTAAGCCTACTTGTGACAATAAAGATTATTATTATTATGAAAAAGGTGCAGTCTGCATATGTTCCCTCTTTGGATTTAGTTGCCATCTATCACGGGTTACTTTCAGTCCAGGAACCCTCAAAAGCAAAAAAGCATAGTTAGCTCAAATATTCCAGCCTTCCGGTAGCATCTAGTCTAGTGTTTCAAACACAGTGTTCAAAAATTGGTACTAAATAAAGGAATGACTGTAAAAGCGCTGGGTACAAATAGTGTGGGAACTGATTAATATGATGGTTTTACTAGTTGGTGTTGTGCATGCACAGGCGGTTCTTGGTGCATCCATTTTGTTCTCAGTGCGCCAAAGGAAACAATGGGCGAATTTTCCAGTCGTTGCAATGCACTTCTCCTTTCAGCTGTGCACCCCCGCCTGCATGTTTCCTGGCGGCGTGAGGTGATTACAATGGGGAGATCTCATTGACAAGCAGCGGAAAGATAGAATCCCGCCCCCAGCGAACGGCGCATGGCCGAAATACACGCGGCTGGGGGATCGGAGAATACAGCTCAATTTTCAGTGAGACAAAATTAGTTGGTTTGGCACACAAGAAGGAGGACGCTAGAAGAATTAGTGAGGGCATAGTTGTGTGGATAGGGCAATAGAATGTGCTGCAAATGTGGGATAATACATTTTGGGAGAAAAAGCAGGAAATAAGTTGATAACTAATGGTAAAATGGAGCAGAAAGACATAATGGAGGTATTGAATGGAAGAGAAAAGAAGTAATGATCAATCTGTGCAAGGCAGGCATTAGGCCATCATACCTTAAATTGTTTGGGGCCCCTCAATAAAGAAAACCATATGAATATAAAGTAATACAAAGTGTAAAGTATAATTCATCAGGATGATACAATGGACGAGAAAATAATAGGGTGCGATCTTGCGGCCTCATTGTTCTCGCTCAAGCGAAAGAAGCCGGTGAATAGTGGGAGAGGTCTAAAACGAGAACCGCACCAGGCGCCAAACAGATTGCGATGCAATCGGCCCAATCCCGTATGCGAAATCCCGTAGCATGGTGAGAGCCAATTATCACCATTTAAGCCCAATTTCCATACAATAAACGTGAGCCACCCCATATCCAACGTCCTGCTGTCATTCATCGGCCTCCTCCGCAAGTGCTCACGCTGGCGGCGATCAGTACTACTTTTGAAAAATGTGAACCTGGCGGAAGGGCTTCTGTGGAGAAGCGAGGAGGTGAGTAGCCATCTTTGCTCGCATGCAAAGAGCCCAGCGGTGCTTGTCTTGTCATCCCAGTGCTCGGTGGGGAGGGGCAGGAAGCGCTCGGCTGGGGGTGGCATTCCCTCCGCAGGAGTGGGCTGTCAAAGGAGGGGGGGCGCTGGTGGGCATCTGGGGGCAACCACGCAGCACCACCATGCCAACCCAACTCCTATCTGCTTCTTCCCTGATTAAATACATGGCAGGAAGGCATGGCAATTAATGTTCAATTACGGGCCTGACCCCACCATTGCTGGTGTTCACCCAACAGGGGACTTGCCATGCAAAAAGCTCAAATACAAACACTTGTCAGGGTTGCTTGCCCACTAGACACCGGCCGTCACTTCAGAAATACCCATTTATTCTGACTCTCAGTTTCTATTCTGCTAACCAATTCTCATTCCATGCCAATATGTTATGCCCAATGCCATATGCTTTAATCTTGCACACTAACTGGGACTGTTCCAGAATCTACAGCATTTTGGAAGATGACAACCAATGCATCAACTATTTCCATGGCCACCTCTTTTAGTACGCTGGAATGTAGATGATCAGATTCTGAGGATTTATCAGCTTTTAGTCCCATTAATATCTCCAGCACCATTTTTTTTAGTAATACTAATTGCGTTCAATTCCTCCTTCTCATTAGACCTTTGATTCCCGAGCATTTCTGGGAAGTAATTTGTGACTTCCTCCGTGAAAACAGGACTAAAGTAATTTGCTCTGTCATTTCCTTGTTGTCTATTAGAAATCCTCATATTTCAGACTAGAAGGGTAAATGGTAAATGGAATAAATGGAATGTTGTTATTTATTACATTGGGAATGGAGTATAGAAGTAGGGATGTTACAGCTCTCCAGGGCATTGGTGAAATCTAATCTGGAGCACAGTGTACAGTTTTTGTCTCTTTATTTAAGAATGGACACAATTGCATTCTCTGAACTTTGCACATGAAAATCTGCCCCTCGGTCACCAACTGACCATGGCTTGTGTAAAACAACCAAATGTAGATTCCTTGGAAGATTTGTCTGCAATAAAGGCGCATTTAAGTGCAAGTTGTTGTTGGTACAAACGCTACAATATATTCATTTGAATTGCTAGTAAATCCTGAAGTTCCTGTTTAAAGAGCAATAAACTGAACTTAATGCTCTTGGTAATATCTGGTATGGCATGAAAAAAGTTTTATTTAAGCATGGTGTGAATAAAAATGTAATTTATTAAATCTATTGAGAACATTTTCTGTATTTTCAGCTAACCATGCCAACATTTCCTGCTGTTGTGAAGATTGGACATGCTCATTCAGGCATGGGAAAGGTAACTAATCTTTTATAATTGTCTGAGCCAAAAGTCAGTACCAGGTCAAAAATGTTGTTGTTGAACAGGAACATTTCCCTAAATCCTAAGGTTCTTATTGCTTCCCATTAATGATATGTTATAGGATTATAATATGATAGGACTGTATTTCGGTGATGGGGCTAATTAGCCCACTTTGTCTATTACCTACTGACCAAGTGCCTGAAAGATCAGACGATTATTTGTGGGCCTAAACCTTCGATGTTGCTAAGCCGAAGCTTCCATCCAGTTCTAACCTCTAATATATATTTTGATCCATTAGCCAAAAGTTTACATTGAGTTTTACTTCATGCACTGTGAATGATATTATGCAATGGAAATGTGATGCAGGTACTTTGCAGAATCATTTCAAAATCCTCACTGAAGAAAATTACTTTTGTAATATTTTAGCAGAAGCACTTCATCTGATTATTTTCTCTTCTCTTCCTCTCTTCTACCTTTCCCCATATGCTGCCTTTTGTTGGATGGTACCAGGTGAAAGTAGAAAATCATTACGATTTTCAGGATATAGCAAGCGTGGTAGCCCTCACAAACACCTACGCCACAACAGAACCTTTCATAGACTCCAAATATGATATAAGGATTCAAAAAATAGGCAATAATTACAAGGCTTACATGTGAGCAAACATTATATATATTTCTCTGAAAGTAACATTTTGTATTAGAGTACGGTTTAATGACTTCAAAATGCAATTCTTTTGTGTCTGTGAATCCCAAATCCTCTTCCCCTCTTCATTTATTTTTAGTTGATAATTTTCCATAGTTGTAAAACATGACACCATAAGATACAGGAGCAGAATTTAGGCCATTCGGCCCATCGAGTCTGCTCCGCCATTCAGTCATGGCTGATATTTTCTCATCCCCATTCTCCTGCCTTAGCCCCATAACCCCTGATCCCCTTATTAATCGAGAACCTATCTATCTCTGTCTTAAAGACGCTCAGTGACTTGGCGTCCACAGCCTTCTGTGGCAAAGAGTTTTATAGGTTCACCACCCTCTGGCTGAAGAAATCCCTCCTCACCTCTGTTTTAAAGGATCGTCCCTTCAGCCTGAGGCTGCGCCCTTGGGTTCTAGTTTCTCCTACTAGTGAAAACATCCTCTCCATGTCCACTCTATCTATTGTAATCATATGAATTATTTTTTGGTATAGCCCCAATGTGGTTCATGCTGTATAGCAGGTGAGCACTAATTTTGATAAGTTGCTACAGGCTGAAGGATGTTTCAAATCACAAACTGGAGGGTGCTGCAGTTCCAGAATTTCCAATCTTGTCAAAAAAGCTGCCAATCAATAATTGCAGCAGGCCATTCTGGGCTGATTGAGCATTGTATTACAATTTGTGCAGAGAATTATGGAAATTGACACAGGCAATTGATAAAAGAGTTGTGCTTTGCTTCTCTTGGAGAGTATGAGATTGAATTGAAGATGCATGTCGGCCAGATAAAAATGGGATTCTCATTTATTGATGAACCCAACTATTAATATGGTTGAGGATTCCTTCTATGCATGGTATTTATTGGTACTGCATGTTTTACCATTGAGCACTGCTGCTGCACACATGGAAATATTTATTTGCTGCTGCGAGTTATTAATTAGGAATACTGATACAACATGGGATGGTAGTTTCATTTTAAAATTCAATGCACCCGATCAAGATGTAAAGTCAGTAAGTAAGCACAGTGGTTCCTGCCTAAAATAAATTTTAAGTTAAGACTAGCAATTTTGAAATCAACATTGGTACAATGATTTTGACGATGGCTTTTTGATCAAAATAACTAACTGTTCTTTTATACATGGATGTTTTATGTGCTGGTAATTGTACATATTACACAATGAAGACAAAAACATCCAAACTTAATGATATTATACTTGCAAACAAGTGTTGGAGAAAGAGGGGAAATTTCCTGAAAATGAGATGGATAAAATGCTTTCTACTGAAAATTACTACTTTATTCCATGTAAATTATTGCATAGAAACCAGCCATATAGCCCTAAAAATGGCCCCTCTCATCCCATCACCACTGTCGGTACATGTTGCTTTTCTATTTGTCACTGGGCGTGTAATCTGTAGATTCCCATTCATGAAGACGTCCTGCTCCCACACATTTCTCTGGCATGATTTAATGGCCGCGTTGCGTCGGGCGCGGATCAGTGCGCGCCAGTTAGATAGCAGGAGAAGCCGAAATTGGGATCCGCACCGGGTGTTGATTGTTTTGCGATCTAACCGGCCCGCACTAATTGGCGGGTACCGGATTCCGCCCGGACGTGGCAAGACACCAATTGACATCAATTAAGGGCACTCTCCATCTCATTAACGAGATGGACGCCCAATCTAACGGCCTCCCAGGATCTAACCGACTTCCCAGCGAGAGGTCACGTGGGCACCATTTAGCACTCCTATTTAAAAATGGGAACCGAGCACAATGACTGCTGTGTGGATCAGAGGAGGAGAGTAGCCATTTTCATTTTGGTCATGCAGCCCAAGGGCACTGATGGTGCTGCCCCAGTGCTCGGGGGGGGGAGTCCCCAAGGGGGGATAGGCCTGGTCAGGGAGCTGGGTGCCATCGGTCGTGGGTCACCCCTGAGCTGGGTGGGGGGTTGGGCACTCACCGCCTGTGGGACCTACAGGCCATCCCCAAATCGTGTATACCCATAACAGGGGCAACTGCAGCTGCTGACCATCTGTCCTGCCATACATTTCCAGGACAGAGCCCAGTGCGTGCATAGATGGTGAAGATCTCCCTTTAACTCCCTTTGACTGTGAACAACCTATGCCTGCACAGTTGAAGGTTATTGCAAATAAGGAATTGCATTGTTAGTTGTGAGAGAACTTCACAGCTGCAGGTTGCATTGGCTGCTTGCTCCTGCTGGTGGCTGCAAATGCCTGGAGGCTGCTTTTGCTGTTTCCTTCCTTTTCTGTAGCCGGAAAGAAGGACAGTTTTTTTTAAGATACCTGAGTCCGGGCTCAGGGGGGCATATCAGTCCAGAAGGCAATCCGGTTTGAAGCAAGAAGGCGCTGCAGGTCTTGGTGCGCGACATTGATCCAAATGGGCAACCTGATGATGCTGCTGAAGAAATGTTTTCGCAGATTGCTGATGCTTTTGTTGCTGGTGTGGTGAGTGCTGCATGTAACTGGCACATCGCTGCAGGTTAAACACACTGTAAATCAAGAATATTCAACTGTACCTTGAGCGCCAGTGGAATGTGCGGATGCCAGGATTTGGTTCTGGTGAGATTGGGCCATGGGGAGGCCTGCACAGCTCTCGAGGAGCTCGAGAGAGAGAGAGAGAGAGAGAGCATGGCACTGATACGTGGAACAAGTAACACATTGATCATATCTGCAACAAAGTGCTGGGCATGATGACACATACCGTGTGTTTGTGTTTTTATTTGTGAAGATGAACTGATATAGCTTCATATTGGTACCAATACAGAACAGTGATGTTTCCTTGTTATTTAATGGTTAGCGTGATATGTGGAATGTTACATAGTTTATTTTTAAATCCTTGTTACTGTTGACCTTTTAATAAGCATGGGTACAAGTGTCATGTCTCAAATGAGTTTTATTGCCTAGCATTCCAGTCAGACTGTGAGGCCTGGACACTTTGCCTGGACACTTGGTGCTCAGCACCACAGAGGCAGCAGCCAACAATCAAACAGTCTGGAGCTGGACTTCAGCACTGGGGATTTCCCTGCAGCCAGTGGGTGAGTGTGTGGATTGGGGGGGGTACCTGAGCTCAGTCCCCCTAATGTTCCCCGCAGGGGTCCGGGAACTCCTGATGTGGCCGGGGGAGTGTGTGCAGTGCGGGGTCTCCCAACACAACTAGGGCGGCACTGTGGCACAATGGTTACCGCTGCTGCCTCACAGCACCAGGGACCCGGGTTCGATTCCCACCTCGGGTGACTGTCTGTGTGGAGTTTGCACTTTCTCCCCTTGACTGCTTGGGTTTCATCCGGGTGCTCCGGTTTCCTCCCACAGTCCAAAGATGTAGAGATTAAGTGGATTGGAGAAGCTAAATTGCCCCTTAGGCTGAGGTTATAGGGTGGGGGATGGGGTCTAGGTCGGGTGGACTTTCTAAGGGTTGCTACAAGCTCGATGGGCCGAATGGCCTCTTTCTGTGCTGTAGGGAATCTATGAACTGGCTCGGTGGATGGCACTCTGAGACAAGGTGGGAACTGTAACGGTGGAGGAGGCTTTGGGCGTTTGAGGGTCCCGGTGGAAGGTGTAACTGATAGTTAGTCTCTCTTCCTCTCCAATTCCTTACAGATATAACAATATGGATGACATTGTAGAGCCTGCAGCGGTAGCCCTCATGGTGCTGGTTGTAGTGATATGTTATCATTCGCCGACTGACCACTAGGAGTCTCAATATATAAGTGAATGTTAGAGTCAGATGACCTCAGACTGACCAGGCGGCTGGGAGAGAGGTTGCTTGTGCATGTCCGTACTGTTATTCATCTGTTGTTTTGTATATATTTGACCCACAGTTAATGTTAATAAAAATCATTCATAGCTTTAGTTACAAGTGTTCTTGGAATATATATCAGGCCATCCGGCAAGAACATTATACTGCAGGCAGCCCAGGTGGCCAGACGCCGGAGAACATGGCAGAAGCGTCAACACCGGCTTGAGGCAGCACCACATCTGAAGGGGGCCACCACACACCTTGCAGACCTGGCTGCCCATCAGACCAGGGAGAGACCCAGAGGTGGAGGACAGCAAGGGCCCTAGGTATACAGGTGTTGTTGGTCGTTTGAGGAGATGACAGACTGCATGTGCCGTAGGAGGCTCCGTTTCAGCGAGGTGATGGTGTGGCACCTGTGTCATGTCCTCCCAGACTTGGCACACTGTGGAGGAGGAGGATACCCACTCCTGGGAGCTGTGAAGGTCACTGCAGCCTTGACTTTATGCCACCAGTTCATTCCAGGTTTCGAGCAGGGACTTGTACAGCATTTCCCAACTTACAGTCCACAGTGCACCTGGGAAGTCACAGATGCCATGTATGCCCATGCTGCTGATTATATAAGCTTTGACCTGTAACAAGCCTATCAGATGCCCGGGCAGTAGGATCCTCCACCATCTCCGGGATGCCCCAGGACCAGGAGGTAATTGATGACGCACTTGCCACCTTGCACACACTGTGCACACTTCCCATGGAGTGTGCACGACAGCTAAATCCTGGGACACTTGGAGATCGCCGGTGTCTTTGACGACCATCCCAGGATAAGGGGTTGGCTCGTGGGGGATAACAGGTACCCGCTGAGGTCCTGGCTGATGTTGCCAGTGCGGCCGGTGACTGAAGCGGAGACCTCATATTATGAGGCCTATGTTGCCACCTGAACTTTCATTGAACAGGTGATCAAAATGTGGTTCCATGCCGAGACTGCTCTGTTGGTGTTCCCTCAGAGGGTCACCCAGGGTGATGGGCCTAGGTCTGCACTGTCTACTATGCCCCCCACAACCTGGCACAGTAATGGGGTGATGTATTGGAGGAGAAGGAGCAGGAGGAACATGCAGCCTCATCTGAACAGGATGAGGAGTGGCCAGACCAGGAGTAGCTGGAGTGTAACATGACTCCAGGGTGATGGCACTGTAAGTGGGTCAATATACAAGGCAGACTACTGTCTTTCTGCTGACAGCGTGCTTGGGACAAGTCATCCAGGTGACACAGGCTAACCTCACTATCAGTGACCCCTCTGTCCTCAGTCAACGCCGCATTCCCAGGGCCCATTCCTCAGAGGTGTCGCAGACTCTGATGTCCGGCACCCGGCTGCATGTCTGGGCCCTTTCCCGCCTACTATGTGCTAACTTCTCCTGCGGGAACAAAGAAAGGGTATCGAGAGCCGCACGCTTGATGCATCAGAGGGGCTCTCTGGCAGGTGACATGTGTGGACATCAATCCTGGGCATGGGTGGGTTGATTTGATTTGATTTTGATTTGATTTATTGTCACATGTACCGAAGTACAATGAAATGTTTTTTCTGCGGCTGAGGGAACTTACACAGTACGTACATAGTAGACAAAATGAATAACCAACAGAGAATATTGACAAATGGTACATCGACACGCAGTGATTGGTTACAGTGCGGAACAAGGGACCAAACACAGCAAATACATGAGCATGAGCAGCATCGGGCGTCGTGAATAGTGTTCTTACAGGGAACAGATCAGTCCGAGGGAGAGTCGTTGATGAGTCTAGTAGCGGTGGGGAAGAAGCTGTTCCTATGTCTGGATGTGCGGGTCTTCAGACTTCTGTATCTTCTGCCTGATGGAAGGGTCTGGAAGAAAGCAATGCTTGGGTGGGAGGGGTCTCTGATAATGCTGTCTGCCTTCCTGAGGTAGCAGGAGGTCTGTACTGAATCAATGTGGAGGTGGCAAGCTTGTGTGATGCGTTGGGCTGAGTTCACCACACTCTTGCGATCTTGGACTGAGCAGTTGCCGTACCAAGCTGTGATGCAGCCGGATAGGATGCTCTCTATCGCACATCTGTTGAAGTTTGTGCTGGTGGGTCCCACAGGTGCAATATGATACTGGGGGAATGGGGGTCGAGGTGCCAGCAGCTGACCTGTTGGTGGGGGAGGGGGACGGTCAGGTTGGTGACAGGTGGGATTGGTCCCAGGGTACTGGTGTCAACTTACCCATGCAGCCCGGGGAGGTCATTGCTCTTCTTTCTGCACTGGACGGAGGTCCTCCTGGTCACGCTGTCCGAACTGATAGCCTCTGCCACTGCCTCCCGTGTTGCATTGGTGGGCCTGTGGCTAGTCCTCTGACCCCCTCGGGGGAACAGAGTGTCCTGTCCTGTCACCGCAGCATCCAGAAGCCTGGCCAGGTTGGCATCTCCAAAACGTGGAGCAGGTATACATGGTGGCATGAATGTGTGCTGACAGGAGTGTGCTCAAAAGGAGAGTTTATGAGTAGCTCTCCCTCCTTATTGAGGAGCTGCCGGGCATGGCACAGGTGAATTAGCTAGTGGGATACCATTTCTGCAATGATGCCCGTGGGGGATCATTTCCGGCCCTAATTGCTGTTCGATACGGGCCGTGGTCTCACCGGGTCAACCATCAGGAAGCACCTGCGAAGTCGTACCCACTATGGCACTTAGAGCTTCTCCTGTTGGATGGGGCACTAATCCCCTGTTACAACTGTATTTACAGCTAAATTGCTAATCACCCCTCTCCTCAACTGCCTCTCTCCCCAGAACATGGTACCACTGTAATCCTTTGATGGCCCTGCCCAGAGACTTCATCCTACACACAGGAGGTCAGTTAGAGAGGACAATTTTCTGAAAGCATTCTGCTCTATTTTGTTTTTAATTTTTCCAATTAAGGGGCAATTTAGCGTGGCCAGTCCATCTACCCTGCACATCTTTGGGCTGTGGGGGTGAAACTCTTAAGACACAGGGTCCAGAAATCTTTCTTCCTCCCCAATATGTTGAATTGTTTCCAATTCCATCTGAAGCTCTGAGACCTTGACCTCAAGTAGTCCTGACCAAAAGGGGGAAAAAAAGGGGAACTGAGAATAGTGATCCGAACTGGTCTTGTATACTTTAAAATGGAACACCAGTAAAACAGGGAAATAAGAATACTGGTCTCAACTGCTTTTTCCTTCTGGCACTGAGCAAACGTCTTGCAATAATGTTTGCCTGAGTTCACATTTGTTACATCTCAAAAAAACCTGCAGGAAAAAGAACAGAAAACACTGGACATGCAGAACAAGTCAGGCTGCAGTGGAAAGAGAAACAGAAAGAGATTCTCCGGTCTCCGACGGCGAAATTGCGTTTGGATTTTGGCCGGAGAATCCTTGTTGGGGCCGAAATTGGGGGCGGCACCGCTTTTGCGATGCTCCACCCCTTCCAAAACGGCGTACTCGTACCCATCGGCGCGGCCTCAGGATCTCAGGAGACATATAAGATAGTCAGAGGGTTAGATAGGGTGGACAGTGAGAGTCTTTTTGCTCGGATGGTGATGACCAACACGAGGGGACATAGCTTTAAATTGAGGGGTGGTAGATATAGGACAGATGTCAGAGGCAGCTTCTTTACTCAGAGAGTAGTAGGGGTGTGGAACGCCCTGCCTGCAACAGTAGTAGACTCGCCAAATTTAAGGGCATTTAAGTGGTCACTGGATAAACATATGGATGAAAATGGAATAGTGTAGGTCAGATAGGCTTCAGATGGTTTCACGGGTCGGCGCAAGGGCCCAAAGGGCCCGTACTGCGCTGTAATGTTCTGTGTTCTATGTCACCTGAGGCCCTCCCCCGATGCTCCGCCCCCGATGGGTCAAGTTCCCGACGGCGGGGTGCGAGTGTGCTATTTGTTTCGGGAACCCGGCGTGGCGGCTGCGGACTGAGTCCTGCGCCGCCATAGTTGATGTGGGGTAGGGGGGGGCCGATCCGTGGGCAGGGCGGATTTGACGGGGGCTGGGGCACTGGTGGAGGTGGTCCGGGGCGTGACGAGCCTGGCCAAAGGGGGGATGTGTTTGGCAGGCCCAGGTCCGTGCGCAGCCACCATGCGCATGCACGGCCATGGACCCGGCAATTCTCCAGCCGTATCTGCAGCTAGAGCCGACGCTGCGTGCCTGCTAGCTCCCCACCAGACGGAGGATCGGTGGAGGTTATGTGCCCTATTTTCGTGCGTAAAACGGCACTGTTCCCACACTGCCGTCAGCACCTCGTCCCCCAAACTGAGAATCCAACCCAGAGTTCATGTTTCAGGTTGATGACCTTCCATCAGAACTGAGTATTATTTGTTTGACTGAACCTGGGTATCCGCAGGCAAAGATTAATGAGACTAGAGGACTGGGAAATCTTTAGGGGGCAACAGAAAGCTACTAAGAAAGCTATAAAGAAGAGTAAGATAGATTATGAGAGAAACTTGCTCAGAATATAAAAACAGACAGTAAAAGTTTCTACAAATATATAAAACAAAAAAGAGTGGCTAAGGTAAATATTGGTCCTTTAGAGGATGAGAAGGGAGATTTAATGATGGGAGATGAGGAAATGGCTGATGAACTGAACAGGTTTTTTGGGTCAGTCTTCACAGTGGGAGACACAAATAACATGCCAGTAACTGATGGAAATCAGGCTATGACAGCTGAGGACCTTGAGATGATTGTTATCACTAAAGAAGTAATGAAGTAATAATGGGGCTGAAGGTAGACAAGTTTCCTGGCCCTGATGGAATGCATCACAGAGTGCTAAAAGATGGCTCGGGAAATGGCACATGCACTAGTGATAATTTACCAAAATTCACTAGACTCTGGGGTGGTCCCGGTGGATTGCAAATTAGCAAACGTGACACCACTGTTTAAAAAAGGAGGTAGGCCGAAAGCGGGTAATTATAGGTCAGTTTGCTTAACTTCGGATGCTAGAATCTATCATTAAGGAAGAAATAGCAAGGCATCTGGATGGAAATTATCCCATTGGGCAGACGCAGCATGGATTCATAAAGGGCAGGTCGTGCCTAACTAATTTAGTGGAATTTTTTGAGGGCATTGCCAGTGCGGTAGATAACGGGGAGCCAATGGATGTGGTATATCTGGATTTCCAGAAAGCTTTTGACAAGGTGCCACACAAAAGATTGCTGCATAAGATAAAGATGCGTGGCATTAAGGGTAAAGTAGTAGCATGGATAGAGGATTGGTTAATTAATAGAAAGCAAAGAGTGGGAATTAATGGGTGTTTCTCTGGCTGGCAATCAGTAGCTAGTGGTGTCCCTCAGGGATCAGTGTTGGGCCCACAATTGTTCACAATTTACATTGATGATTTGGAGTTGGGGACCAAGGGCAATGTGTCCAAGTTTGCAGACGACGCTAAGATGAGTGGTAAAGCAAAAAGTGCAGAGGATACCGGAAGTCTGCAGAGGGATTTGGATAGGTTAAGTGAATGGGCTAGGGTCAGGCAGATGGAATACAATGTTGACAAATGTGAGGTTATCCATTTTGGTAGGAATAATAGCAAAAGGGGTTATTATTTAAATGATAAAATATTAAAACATGCTGCTGTGCAGAGAGACTTGGGTGCGCAAGTGCGTGAGTCGCAAAAACTTGGTTTACAGGTGCAACAGGTGATTAAGAAGGCAAATGGAATTTTGTCCTTCATTGCTAGCGGGATGGAGTTTAAGACTAGGGAGGTTATGCTGCAATTGTATAAGGTGTTAGTGCGGCCACACCTGGAGTATTGTGTTCAGTTTTGGTCTCCTTACCTGAGAAAGGACATACTGACGCTGGAGGGTGTGCAGAGGAGATTCACTAGGTTAATCCCAGAGCTGAAGGGGTTGGATTACGAGGAGAGGTTGAGGAGACTGGGACTGTACTCGTTGGAATTTAGAAGGATGCGGAGGGATGTTATAGAAACGTATAAAATTATGAAGGGAATAGATAGGATAGATGCGAGCAGGTTGTTTCCACTGGCAGGTGAAAGCAGAACTAGGGGGCATAGCCTCAAAATAAGGGCAAGTAGATTTAGGACTGAGTTTAGGAGGAACTTCTTCACCCAAAGGGTTGTGAATCTATGGAATTCCTTGCCCAGTGAAGCAGTTGAGGCTCCTTCATTAAATGTTTTAAGATAAAGATAGATAGTTTTTGAAGAATAAAGGGATTAAGGGTTATAGTGTTCGTGCTGGAAAATGGAGCTGAGTCCAAAAAAGATCAGCCATGATCTCATTGAATGGCGGAGCAGGCTCGAGGGGCCAGATGGCCTACTCCTGCTCCTAGTTCTTATGTTCTTATTCCAACGACAAATTGTTTAACAATGGAAAATACTATCTCTACAGTTTCACAAATTTAAACATTAAACTTCAGCCAATGAGGGGGAAAACACACAAGATGTTCTAAAATACTTACCCAGGACTGACCCCGACTCATGAATTTCCACCTCTGTCAAATGTTCACTTTGAAAGTTGTTTTCACTTAATGCCCATCTCACCCCATTTCAGGTAATGGTGTTTTCTGCAAAGTTTTCTCTGCTGAAACTTCTAAACCTGAAACATAAGAAAGCAGTTTAACATAATTAAGTTTTAAAGCAGGAATATTTCTGAAAGTAGTTTTTAAAATCTAAATCCAAAATATTTGAGCTGCTGCACTTTTAACAGAAAATTTTAATGCATATTGTTAAGATAGAAAATAAAATTTTCCAATAAGATTACCTTGGAACTCCATTTAATAACTATTAAATTGATTGTATTAATTGTTTTTGAAGCTATATAGGTTTACAGGATATGCTGAAAAATGCAAATAAATAGTATTCTCCTGATAACTGAATAGAAAGATGATTAGCAAATCCAACATTGAAGCGATTACCAGTCTGTGTGTGAAACTGAATTGTAGGTTAATTACATTTGGATGTAGAAAGAAACAAAGCCGCAAGATACTTAGGGCACAATTCTCCGGCCTCGTTGCAATCTCGCACGAGTGAAACAAGGCCGATGGATAGTGGGAGAGGCCGAAAATGAGAACCGCACCAGCTGCCAAACAGTTTGCAATACAACCGGCCCGCTCACGTAAATGAAATCAGGATCCACCGTAGGGTGTGAGAAACCATTTACCACCACTTAAGCCCTATGTCCATACAATCAATGGGAGCAACCCCACATACAACGGCCTCCTGTCATTCAGCGGCCTCCCCAGCATGTGGTGACCCTGGCGCCGATTAGTACTACTTTTTAATATCGAGAACCTGGCGGAAGGGCTCCGAAGGGGAGCCGAGGAGGGGAGTAGCCATCTTTTCTCACAGGCAAAAAGCCTAGGAGCACTGGGCTTGCTGCCCCAGAGCTCAGCGGAAGGTGGGGGCTCCTCGGCTAGGGGTGGGGGACCTTCTGCAGAGGTGGACCACCATGGGAAGGTGGAGGGGATGCGCTGGGGGGGGGGGGGCAACCGCGCACAGATCCACCATGCAAACCCCTGGATCGTGTGTACCTTTCCTGCGGCAGCCCTTGTCCCTGCATATCTGTCCCAATGACCACCCATAACGGCCATCGACTGCCGAGGCCTCTGGCCATGCGGCTGATGGCTATGGTAATAGGGATTTGTGTCATTGTGATTAAGTGAACACTTCACACAACCCAAGTGGGTGGGCGGGCCATGTAGCATGTGGGAGTCAGTGCCTAGCAGCCCAATAAGACCTTGATGCCTGGACACTGTGGCTGAACACTGCGGGAGGCAATACCACACACGCAGCAGCCAACATCCAAACACTAAGGGGCTGGGGCACAGCTCTGGGGACATGTCCATGGTGAATGCAATTGGGAGGGGACTAGTGCCCCATCCAGGTGACATTATGTGTGGCTGTCTGGGGTATCGGGTCTGGGGTCCGTTGAGAAGGGCCCTCTGTGGCCGGGAGTGTGTGGTCAGGGCGTTCCAGGCATCATGGGGAAGGGAGTGGGATAATGGGGGAGTGGAGGGTCCCGGGGTGGGAGCCACTGCTGTCTGTCAGTCTCACACCCTCTCCCAATTCCTTACAGATATTAAACGGTATGGATAGTATTTTGGACCACGCAGAACAGGCCTTAGTGATGCTGCTAGTAGGCTGGGCAGCCAGACGCTGGACACAGCAGCAGCGTCTGCTGATGGTCAAGGTGGCGGCCCACATACCAAACCCCACCCCACACCCTGAGCACCCGGCCGCTCATCAGGCCAGGGAGTCACCCAGAGGGTGAGTTCCGTGACGACCCTGTGTACAGGCGTCGCTGGTTGTTTGAACAGATGGCGGACAGTGCGTGCCGCAGGAGACTCCGCCTCAACAAGGAGATGGTGCAGCACCTGTGTCATGTCCTTGCAGACTTGGAGGAGGGGGACACTCGCTCTCGGTGACCGTGAAGGTCACTGCAGCTCTGAACATTTACTCCTCGGGATCCACCAAGGCCCAAGCGGGACCTGTGTGGTATCTCACAGTCTACAGACCACAGGTGCATCCGACAGGTCAGGGATGCCCTGTTTGCCCGGGCGGAAAACTATATCAACTTTGACATGGACCAAGCCCAACAGGATATCCAGGCAGCAGGTTTCTCTGGCATCGCTGGGATGCCCCAGGTCCAGGGGTTGAAGGACTGCACACATGTCACCCTGCGCGTGCCAGGCCGACTGGGAGTGCCCAACGTTAACAGGAAGGGGTTGCACCCCTTAAACACTCAGCTCCTCTGTGACCACCTCATGCAGATCATGCAAGCATGCTCCCCAAGCAGTGTGCAAGATAGCTCCATCTTGGGTAAGTCAGATATTCCCAACCTCTTCGAGGACCACCCCAGGATGGCCAGTTGGCTCTTGGGAGATAAGGGGTACCCGCTTAGGACCTGGCTAATTACACCAGTACAGAGGTCGGAGACTGAAGTGGAGACCTGTTATAACGAGGCCCATGTGGCCACCTGGGCTGTCATTCAGTGGTGCATCGGACTCCTCAAGATGCAGTTCCAATGCCTCGACTGCTCCGGTGGTGCCCTGCAGTACATTGCCCAGAGGGTCACCTGTTTTGTGGTTGTCTGCTGTGTCCTCCATAACCTAGCACAGGAGCAGGACGATGTGCTGTAGGTTGGTGATGAGGAACATGTGCCTCCTTCCGAGGAGGAGGTGGAGGATGACGAGGAGGAGGTCAAGGATGATGAGGAGGCGCCGGACCATGAGAGCCTGGAGGACGACCCCGGACCAGCCAGAGGCTGCAGGACGGGTGGCAGCAGGGAGGGTCCTGCCAGCCTGGAGAGCAAGGGAGGCCCTCATTTCTTTTTGTAAATTTAGAGTACCCAATTCATTTTTTCCAATTAAGGGGCAATTTAGCATGGCCAATCCACCTACCCTGCCCATCTTTGTGTTGTGGGGGTGAAACCCATGCAGACACGGGGGGAATGTGCAAACTCCACATGGACAGTGACCCAGAGCCGGGATCTAACCTGGGACCTCAGCACCATGAGGCAGCAATGCTACAAGGGAGGCCCTCATACTCGCCCATTTCATATAGGGCGTGGCTTGGTCTCCCGTCGCTACCTTACCCATCCCCCACCCCATTTCCCACCCTACTAGGGTCTGTGTCACCTCACTCCAGGATGCTGGAACTGTGTCGGCATCATCAGTGGGTCACTGCCGAGGGCGGGGGGGGTGATGATAACCCACAGAGGGCTGAGCGCCAGTGCTCCCTAATCTATGCCATAGTCTGACCCCTATGTGACTGCTGATTGCTCACTCACACCTATCTCACGCAGGTGGTATGCCCGGGGCGGGCAGATGCCTGGAGAGATGGACCAAGGAGGTCGGCCCTCATTGCGGAAGAAAGTGACAGAGGCGTGATACTGCTTGTGGTCAAGGGTTTTCCCACTGGTGACGCCCCACTCTCCCCATGACCCCCTCACCCCCCCCCCCCCCCACTCCCCCCTCACCCCTCCATCAGTCTGGGCCCTCTCCCAGAGATTGTGAGAGCTTCACCTGTGAAGACACAGAGGGGGCATTGTAAGCCGCACATGTGGTTCACAGTGGTGGGACGGGGATGTGAAGTAAGTGTTGGTGGGGGCTGAAGGGAGGAGGGAGAGTGTAGGGAGGTTTGGAGGCCGCATGGTGGGTGGGGGTTGGGGGGGGTGGGTGCTCACATCGGGGCAGGAAGGTCTCGGGTGGGGGGAGGGGGAGGATTGGTGTCAACTCACCTGTGCTGCCCGGTGTAGGTTGTTGGCCTTCTTGCGACACTGGAGGCCAGGCCTCCAGATCACGCTCTCCAAGCTCACGGTCATCGCCACTTCGTCCAGGGTGCACTGGCTCACCCTCCAGGACCCTGGAGTGAACAGGACATCCCTCCTGGCCTCCACCTCATCTAGGAGCCTCCCTATGTCGGCATCTCCAAATCTTGGGCCGGTCTTCTCGGCTCCATGGCTGCGAGCTGAGTGGAGTTGGCTGTGCAAGTGCTGTTTAAGTGCTACTCAACCTTGTTAGCGGGGGCTGGCGAGCGCGATGCTGGCGAATCGGCTGGTGAGCCTTAATTTGCAGCCAGAAGCCCATGGGGCCTCGTTAAGTGGACCAATTAACATTGAATAACGTTCCTAGCTTTGCCAGGCTGAGCGCCAGGAAGCTCGCGGGAGTTTCCGCTCGCTACCATACTTAGAAATATTTCCGGAGAATCACACCCTTAGTTTTTTCTTAATCTCATCCAACAACAGTGTTGGAATCCTGTTCAAAAGCATGCAACAATTTGATTTATTAAATAGTACTAGTTAAAATAAGATTAGTAGTACTGATGAATGCTGATTTGATGTAAATTACAGCAAAATATATTTTGTAGACATGCTGAAATATTAAACTACAGAATCATTGAGAAATTGAATCAAATTACTAACTGTAATTTATTTATCTTTTCTAGGAGAACATCAATATCAGGAAACTGGAAAACAAATACTGGGTCAGCCATGCTCGAACAGATTGCAATGACAGACAGGTGGGCACTTCACTGATACAGCCAAAGAATCATATGGCGTACAAATATGTTGACTGAAGTATAAATATATGTCACAACATAGCTAAGTGCACATTACATCTAGATACGTTAGGAGAGTATGGAGACAATTTTGTTGTGTAGTTCTCCAAGGGTGCATTGTTAAAATTTAAAATGCAGATAAAAATAATATAATAATATCCTTTGCACATTTCCTCCAGGACTGTAATTCTGAGGTCTACTGTAATCGTATTTAGAACAGTACAGCACAGAACAGGCCCTTCGGCCCTCGATGTTGTGCCGAGCAATGATCACCCTACTCAAACCCACGTATCCACCCTATACCCGTAACCCAGCAACCCCCCTTAACCTTACTTTTTAGGACACTATGGGCAATTTAGCATGGCCAATCCACCTAACCCGCACATCTTTGGACTGTGGGAGGAAACCGGAGCACCCGGAGGAAACCCACGCATACACGGGGAGGACGTGCAGACTCCACACAGACAGTGACCCAGCCGGGAATCGAACCTGGGACCCTGGAGCTGTGAAGCATTTATGCTAACCACCATGCTACCGTGCTGCCCGTATGTTATGCATATGACTATTCACGTATTAATTTCATTAATTTCGTTAATTTTACACAGACATATTTAAGTGAGCAGCTCACACAACCTACGTGGTTCTTCCAGGTTTGCTCTTGTTCCTTGGGCACCTAATGGAAAATGCTTTTCCATTGATAAAGATGATCTTAAAGTTACAAAGGCGTTGGGTGAAAAATTGACGTGGCACGTTTGGTGGGGGAGGGCATTTAATCAGGTGCGAGGATGGCAGATGGTGACCCCATGACCTTTCTATTGCAGCCCAAATAAGGCCAAGGCAGGGAAGCCCGTCATTTGAGGTCCTTATATGGCAGGCGGCACACCATGGGGTGAGCATGCTGGATGCCGGAGGTGGTGTTCCTCATTTAAAGGCATCAAGGAGGGCAGCTGAGAGCTACCCCTTACTCTTGGAGCTGAACCCCCTCCCTGTGACCACCCTTCCCATGACTCCCTTCCCCCCTTCTGAAGCTAGTGGCTAAAACCTCTGTCAATCCCATAAGATGTGGAGATGCCGGCGTTGGACTGGGGTGAGCACAGTAAGAAGTCTTACAACACCAGGTTAAAGTCCAACATGTTTGTTTCAAACACTAACTTTCAGAGCACCTCTCCTTCCTCAGGTGAATGATTCACCTGAGGAAGGAGCAGTGCTCTGAAAGCTAAAGTTTGAAACAAACATGTTGGACTTTAACCTGGTGTGGTAAGACTTCTTACAATCCCATAGACTCCAACCTTTCTATCAGTTCTTTTCAGCAGTCTTCTCATGATAGATTTTTCTTCATTTTCTCAGTAACATCTTCTTTTCACTCCTGATGGTAAGTTTAATTTGGAAGTGTTTCAAGTCCAATGTTACATGGTCAAGGTAGAATAAGTTTGGCAAAGACCGGACCATATTTGTCGATCTAATAACATGCTTGGCATGTTCGTCTGGATCAGCAAGGAAGCAGTTTCAGAGCTTAGCTAACTCTAGCAAAAACACCAGGACACTGGCAGTGGTGTCAGCATCGTCACTGCACCTCCTGCCTAACTGTTGGTCATTCCTGCATGAACTACAATGCTGCGCACATAAGTATTGCAGAGTATTAACAGCACTTCCATCTGCCTTTCTCACTGAAAAGCATCCACCCAATTTGACTACACTGACTCTCATTTTAACATATGCAAATGAGGCTAGTGGCAATACAACAGGTAGAACGCGGTAAGACTCGGAAAGTGCGAGCAGACGTTATAAAACAAGATTTTCAAAAGTGGAAATCTGACAAAAACATCTACTTCTCATTCCTTACGGAAACATTTCCTGCTCCTTTGTTGCATAATCCGTGCTCTGAAAAGGTGAGGTAATTCACCCCATTAACATGGTTCCATTACTTGTACCTACTTGTGCACCACATGAATTTGTATTTCAAAGGAGAAAGTATGGGAAGATAATTACAGTAAAACTTCTCTTCTGCATAGAATTATTTCATCTCGCTTCCTCCTCCTCCTCCTCAGATGAGAAAGCATGTCCCTCTGGCTCCTCCTCCCCCCCCTCGTCCTCATCCGCCTCCAGCATGTCCCCCGTTGCTGTGCAGATTGTGGAGGGCACCGCAGACTACCACAAAGCGGGAGACCCTCTGGAGGATGTACTGCAGGGCACCTCCAGAGCAGTCCAGGCAGTGGAACCACATCTTGAGCAGCCCGATGCACCACTCAGTGACAACACGGATGACAATGTGAACCTCATTGTATCGGGTCTCAGCCTCAGTCTCAGGCCTCTGCACCATGTCCTCAGCAGTTTCCCTTGTCCCCCACAAACCATTCCGTCATCCTGCGATCATCCTCTGAAACACCGGAGATCTCAGCGTGTCACAGGATGTAGCTGTCATGCAGGGTAGCGGGCACACACATGCATGATTCAACGGCTGTGGTCACACGCGATCTGAACATTCAGGGAGTGGAACCCCTTCCTGTTAATATAGGACACACCCTGATGCCTCAGTGCTTGCAGGGCGACATGCCTTGCCATTGATGGCCTGTTGGACCTGGAGCATCCTGGCGATGGCAGCAAGTATTCAGGCACGGGCATCTTGATGGGCCTGGTCCGGGTCGAAGGTGGTATAGTCTGATGCCTGGACATACAGTGCATTCGTCAGCTCATGAATGCACCTATAGGCTGGAAATTGGGATATGCCACACAGGCCTCCCCTTGAGCCCTGGAATGACTCGGTGGCATAGAGGTTTAGTGTTGCAGTGACCTTCACGATCACTGGGAGCGGGTTTCCTCCTCCTTCTCCACGGGGTGCCATGTCCATAAGGATGTGGCATAGGTGCCGCACTGTCGCTGCTGAGACATAGTCTTCTGCAACATATGGTGTCCGTCAGCTCATTGAATGACCAGTGATACCTGTACACCTTGGACCATCGCTAGCCTCCCCTTCTGGGTCCCTCCTCAGCTTGATGGGCAGCCGGGTCGTCAGGATTTGCGGCGGCCCCTACAGATGGGGTGCCACCTCCAGCCTACGTTGCCGTTGCTGCCTTCTACAGCATCTGCCTGCCTCGGCTACCACAAGCAACGCGAGGGCAGCCTCTGCGGGATCAACTCCAGTAAACAGAGTTATATCTGGAAAGAATTGGAGAAGGAGAGAGACCAACAATCAGTTAGGGCTTCCGTCCCAGGACCCTCAACTCCCCCAAGCCTTGTACTTGCCTTGCTCTGCACACTCACCCCCAGCCACATCAGGAGCCCCTAGACCCCAGACTTCTGCTGGAAGCATTAGGAAGGACGTGTTCAGCTGTGTTCCACTCATCCACAAACTTACCCTTTGTCACAAGAAGATTCAAAGGGCTGAAGCCCTGCTCTTTAGAGTTTGATTGTTGGCAGCTGCCATGGTGCTGGTGCTCTTGGAGTTCAGGCACAATGTTCAGGCATCAAAACTTGCTGGACATGCAATGCATTAATCATCCTCTGAGGCATGGCACATGTGCCCTCGAGGAGGAGCTTCAAAGTTGAGGAGCGTGAAATGAATGCAAATTAGGGTTAATGACATTCTCGCCATTTTTGGATGAAATCCGAAACTCGCTATTGGGAGTGGGTGAATTGTGAAATGGTTCATCCCTGGCATGAATCTCGACTTTGCCCTCTCCAGTTATTCACCCGGCACACCCATATCCATACAGGCGCAACGCGGTCGCTGAATCGCGCCAGCAGTTGCCAGGGTATCATGTCAAAAGGCCACTGGAATATCCTTACTGTCCTCGAATCTGAACATGTCACGTCCTGAGAAACAGATAATGGTAAAAATTAATAATAACAAAGGAAGAGATTGAATCTGAATTTGAACCTACACTGTGGCTTCCTCTGAAAGTATGTTGACCCCTCTCATTAAGGTAGTTAATAAAAAGAAGAGACCTTGCCTGTAAAGAGCCCTACTGCCTGCATTCAAACACATCCTTGGGCTAATTCGCCTGCCTGAAAGCGGACGACACTGTGGGCAGAATTTTAACCATGGCAGGCCGTTCCCAGCAGGAAGTGCACGCTATTTCTGCTCTCTATCTTTTTGCTGGTTCCCATACAATTCCAATTGAAATTTTAAATGTTGGCAGTATGTGGGGGATATGTGCGATCACGCAGTGAGAGAAACTTTTCTGTGGTGAAACCGGCTATCAGCTGGTCACGTAGCAGCTTACAGGTGGGCTACAAAAGAGCTGCCTGGATAAACAAGCGGTCCTTCATCACACCCACAACCTTCCCGCCCAACTACCCTGCCATCAACAGAGGTCTTGATAAGAGCACAAAGGTGGCACAAGTGTTTTTGAAATTTAAAGTGCAGTTGTAAACATTTCACATTACATTGGTTTTTCAGCTTTAACTGGGTGCCACGAGAGGGGGATGAATGACCAACAAAAAGATGTATTGTAAAAGTGAAAACTGGCTGGTAACAGGCAAAACTCATCACAGCAAAATGCCAGAAAGATACTGTGGTGAAAACAGCTAAAAGAGGAGAAATGCTTTCGAAAAAACATACACAAGAAAGGAAGTCAATGGAAGCAGTAAAACAAAATTGAAGTGTACAAAAACAGAAATTGTGAAAGTAGGTACTAGAACTACATGCCCGCATAGCCTACGTGATTTCCTGTGTGGAGTTTGCTCCTCTTCCTCATGTTCAAACCTCCTTAGACCAAATCCACCAATACCCATATGTTTCCACCTTTTGTTCAGTCCTATTAATGGACTCACTTCTTTTTTATGGTACCTAATTCTACAAATGCTGTGTTCCCAAGGTGTTAACCGACATTTCTCTTTTTAATAATGCTGATGGATTTGACGCATCCAACCAGCACTTTTGTTCATATTGGGGGCAGCATGGTGACACAGTGGTTAGCACTGGTCGCTGACAGCTCCAGGGACCCAGGTTCAATTCTGGCCTCGGGTGACTGCCTGTGTGGAGTTTGCACATTCTTCCCATATTTCCGTGGGTTTCCTCCGGGTGCTCCGGTTTCCTCCCAGAGTACAAAGATGTGCAGGTTAGGTGGATTGGCCATGCTAAACTTACCACTTATTGTCCAAAGAGGTGCAGGTTAGGTGTGGTTATGGGGTTAGGAGGATAGGTGGGGAGTGGACCTAGGTAGGGTGCTATTTCAGAGGGTCGGTGCAGACTTGATGGGCCGAATGGTCTCTTTCTGCACTGTAGGAACTCTATGATTCTATTTCAGATTTTCAACATGTGTGCAGGGTTTTTCTTTTGGTTCGAATCATGAACCAACTGGGCTTTGGAACTCCAACATTGGTACCAAATGGGGGTGCCAAGACTGCAATCTTTGTCAGTGAAACGGGAGTGCAATCTTTCAGGAGGCAACCTCCTAATTGACCACATCCACCTTTGCAACCCAATTAAAAACAGCGGCTGAACTCATGGCGCTGCAGGCCAATCAGATGGAGGCATCCTTTCTGGCCAACTTTGAAGGGCTGCAATGAAGATTCCTGAAATCGCTGCGGACACTGGGATGGAAGGGAAATCACTCCACAGGCTGACGCACTGACGAGACTGGGATCTTTCAACCCCTTGACCCCATCATTGGGGCCTGGCACCTCCCCAATGGCCCTTGTGGCTTGCCACCATGAGGCTTCAAGGCATTGGGCACCGGGGAGAGGGGAGGGGGGTGTTGCACCAATGTTGATTAAATACTGACATGGGCTCAAGATAATCCCAAAGTGGAGCTTTAATTGATGTACTTGGCTGCCTGTCTCTGTGGAACAGACAATGTTCCCAGTTCACCCCTTGCTAAGTCTCTGAGCCCAGAATGGATCGTTGTGCTATCCCAACTTGTCGGCCTGCTATTTTCTTGGCACCACATCCACCTTCAACGCTGTATCCAAATGCCAGAAAATTCCAGCCCTCAGATTCACTTTGCTACGGTTGTAATTTGAAATATTGGGCGCGATTCTCCGCAAATGCGGAGAGTCGTAAAGGCTGCCGTGAAACTGGCCGTTTTTCATCGGCAGCCTCCGCGCCCCCTCCCAGGACCCGATTCTCCCCCCCGGGCGGGGCTAGCAGCATGGCCCCGCGAAGCACGGCATCGCGGGCTTAGCGACCGTCGCCAAGCCCGCGCGGCAAGCGTCACGGCGGCTGACGCGCACGATGACGTCAGCCACGCATGCGCGGATTGGACGGCTCCAACCCGCGCATGCGCGGATGACGTCATCACGCATATGCGTCAAACCCACGTATGCGCGGGCCGTCATGCCCCTCAGCCGCCCCACGGACTCATCCTGCGGGGCGGCGGAGGATCAAAGAGTACGCGGGTATCGGACCCGCTGCCCGCGATCGGCCCACGCGAGCAGCGATTCGTGTCGTGGGGCGGCCGTGGGGGGGGGGGGAGAATAGCGGGAGGTCGGGAAGGCCCTCCCGCTATTCTCCGACCCGTCGTGGGCAGCGGAGAATCGCGCCCATTGTTCTTGAATTTCCTCAGACTTTCTGTTGCTCTGCCATCATAAACTTGCCGGAAGTGCGACTGAAACCCTATTTATGTTTCTGCTATAAATCTGGTGATCTGGTGATCACTTCGCAGTCGTATTCAGTACAATAACTGAGAAACTTATTTAAGTATTTAAAGAAACCATTCAAAATATTCAACAAAAATATATCCATTGAAAAACCAAAACTCATCAAACAAGACCCACCCATGGCTTACTCAAGAGGTTAAGGAAGCTCCCTTGAGGGCATCATGTGGCGTAGTGGTTAGCACTGGGACTACGGCGCTGAAGACCTGGGTTCAAATCCCAGCCCTGGGTTACTGTCCGTGTGGAGTTGACGCATTCTCCCCATGTCTGCGTGGGTTTCACACCAACAGCCTAAAGATGTGCAGGTTAGGTGGATTGGCCACGCTAAATTGCCCCTTAATTGGAAAAAAAAATTAAACTCTAAATTTATTGAAAATAAGGAAGCTCCCCTGGGCTCCATGGCAGGCCAGGCTGATTTATAAAATTTGAAAACTGCTACAAAACTGCTTATCCAATCAGAGGCTGGCTTTTTTAAGAACCTACCGCGGGATTCTCCGTCGATGGGATCCTCTGCTTTGCTTGCAGCGCACCCACGTCAGCGGGTTTCCCGACAACGTGCAGGTGGCCACAGTGGGAAACCCCATTGGCTGCGGGAACGGAAAATCCCACTGTCAGTGAGGGTGCACCACGCCAGAAAACGGGGCTGGCAGCACAGAGAATCCCGCTCCTAGCCTCTGATTGGATGAGTTAGGAGCAGCACGAAACTTAAATTTCTAAAACAAGGCGACTGCAGACTGTGGAGTGATGGGGAGAGTGGGTAGCGGAATGATGGGGAGGGCCGATTGACGGGGAGGACGGACAGTGGGGTGACTGGGAATGTGAGCTGTGGAGTGACGGGGAGAGCAGACAGTGGAGTGATAGGGAGAGCTGACTGACAGGAAGAGTGGAGTGACGGGAAGAGCAGACAATGGAGTGAAGTGGAGAGTAGGGTGATCGACAGAGCAGGCAACTTTGTGGACGAGGAAGAGGCCATCTGGCATAAGTGGGAGAAGCAGGCTTTGAAACAGGAGTGAGATTTTCACAGTAACTTCATTGCATTGTTGATGTAAACCTGCTTGGGACAATAATAAAGATTATTATTATTATGAGAGGGGAAGTCAGTCTAGGAGCCGGGGTGAGAGGGGAAATGGGCCTCTGAGTGAGAACATCGCAAGGGGGAACACGGGGCAAGGATTTGGATTCAGGGCGAACGGGGATCACCGGCAAATGATAGAGAGGGTTGAGGGGTTTTTGTTTGTGTATGTGCAGAGAGAGGTGATTGTGTGTGTGTGTCTATGTGAGAGATGAGTATGTGTGTGTGATTGTGTGAGCGGGAAAGGTGAGGTGCGAGCTTGAGTGTGTATGTGTGAGAGAGGTGAGTGTGTGTGTGTCAAAAAGAGAAGTGAGTGTGTGTATAGAAACATAAATACAGAGAAAGTAGGAGCTGGAGGAGGCCTTTCAGCCCTTTGGTCCTGCTCCACCATTCATTATGATCATTATTATCACCACTGTGCCGACCTTTGCACTTTAATTTTACACACTAATTTCTCATGTGGGACTTTGGTGAAAACCTTATGAAAGACCAAATAAACCACACCCTGCCTCTCATCAGCTCTACTGGTTACATCCTCGAAGAATTCAAGTAGATTCGTCAAGCATGATTTCCCCTTCATATATCCATGTCTGATCCTGCCAATGTTCTCTAAGTGCTCTGCTATAAAAGCCTGGAAAACGGATTCTAGAATTTTCCCCACTACCAACATCAGGGTTACTGGTCTATAATTCCCTATTTTCTTTCTACCTCCCTTTTTAAATAGTGGGTTACATTAGATACCCTCCAATCTGTAGAGACTGTTCCAGAGTCTATAGAATCTTGGAAGGTGACCACCAATACTTAGAACTTAGAACAGTACAGCACAGAACAGGCCCTTCGGCCCTCAATGTTGTGCCGAGCAATGATCACCCTACCCAAACCTACACATCCACCCTATACCCGTAACCCAACAACCCCCCCCCCTTAACCTTACTTTTTTTTAGGACACTACGCGCAATTTAGCATGGCCAATCCACCTAACCCGCACATCTTTGGAATGTGGGAGGAAACCGGAGCACCCGGAGGAAACCCACGCACACACGGGGAGGACGTGCAGACTCTGCACAGACAGTGACCCAGCCGGGAATCGAACCTGGGACCCTGGAGCTGTGAAGCATTTATGCTAACCACTATGCTACCGTGCTGCCCATGAATCCACTATTTCTAAAGCCACTTTCTTAAGTACTCTGGGATGTAGATTATCAGGCCCTGGGGATTTATCAGCTTTCAATCCCATTAATTTCCCCAATACCATTTCTCTACTAATATTCATCCCCTTCAATTCCTCCTCCTCAGTAAACCCTGTGTACCCAACATTTCTGTTATCTTATTTGTGTCCTAATTTGTGAAGACAGAACCGAAGTATGTATCTTGTTGCTCAGCCATTTCTTTGTTCCCCCATTATAAATTCTTCTGTTTCTGACTGTAAGGGCCCTACATTTGTCTTCACCAATCTTTTTCTCTTCACGTACCTTTACAGTCAGTTTTTAAGTTCCCTGCAAGCTTACCCTCGTATTCTATTTTCCCCTTCTTAATCAAACCCTTAGTCCTCCTTTGCTGAATTCTAAATTGCTTCCAATCCTCAGGCCTGTTATTTTTCTTGGCCAATTTGTATGCTTCTTCCTTGGATCGAATACAATCTCTAATTTCCCTTGTAAGCCATGGATTGGACACCTTTCCCGTTTTGCCTTTGTGCCAGACGGGAATAAAAATTTGTTTCAGTTTCCCCATGTGCTCCTTGAATGCTTGCCACTGCCAATCCATTATCATCCCTTCAAGTAATGTTTCCCAATCGATCATAGCGAACTTGTGTCTCATATCATCGTAGTTTCCTTTATTAAGATTTTCATAGAATTTACAGTGCAGAAGGAGGCCATTCGGCCCATCGAGTCTGCACCGGCTCTTGGAAAGAGCACCCTACCAAGGTCAACACCTCCACCTTACCCCCATAACCCAGTAACCCCACCCAACACTAAGGGCAATTTTGGACACTAAGGGCAATTTATCATGGTCAATCCACCTAACCTGCACATCTGTGGACTGTGGGAGGAAACCGGAGCACCCGGAGGAAACCCACGCACACACGGGGAGGATGTGCAGACTCCACACAGACAGTGACCCAAGCCGGAATCGAACCTGGGACCCTGGAGCTGTGAAGCAATTGTGCTATCCACAAGGCTACCATGCTGCCCTTCAGGACTCTAGTCTCAGAAAAACTACTTCACTTTCCATCTTGATGAAAAATTCTATTGTATTATGGTCGCTCTTCCCGAAAGAGTCTTGGGCAACTAGATTGCAATGATTCTGTTCTCATTACACAGTATCCAGTCTAGGATGGCCTGTTCTCTAGTTGGTTCCTCAATGAATTGGTCCAGAAAACCATCCCATATACGCTCCAGGAATTCCTCCTCTATGGTATTGTGACTAGTTTCATTTGCCCAATCTATCTGCAAATTAAAATCACCCATAATTACAGATTTTCCTATATCACAAGTGTCTCTGATTTCCTTGTTAATGCTATTCTCAACATCACCACTACAGTTTGGGGGTCTATAGACAATGCCCACTAACATTTTTTGCCTCTTACTATTTCTCAGCTCTACCCATACAGATTCTATATTGTCAGAGCTAATATCCTTCCTCACTATTGCGTTAATTCCCTCTTTAACCAGCAATGCAATTCCATCGCATTTTCCTTTTAGTCTGTCCTTCCTAAATACTGAATACCCCTGGATGTTCAGTTTCCATCCCTGGTCGCTCTGCAGCCATGCTTCTGTAATCCCGATTATATCATACCCACTTACATCTACTTGCGAGATTAGTTCATCCGTTTCATTGCGAAGGCACAAAGGGCTGGATTCTCCATCCCGCGACACACAAAATGCATTTCTTGGTGTGACAGAAAATCAGATGTCGGGGGGAAAATTGGGATCGCACCCGACGCGATACTCCGACCCCCTGCTGGCGCCAGGATAGAACTTCACGATTACGCGCCAGCAGGAGGTGTAAATGAATGCTGACCCATTGCATCCACTTAGCGGGCCCGGCACCAGAGTCACCAGCACTCCGTGATTCTCTGGTCTTCTGGGCCTGGAATCATGTGGGCGCAGATCACCTGGTATTTACCAGTGTGTCGCGGATTTGGTGCACCTTGTGGTGGGCCAAGGGGGTAATACCTTAGGAGAGTTGCCCCCAAAGTGCATCCGAAGGCCACCCTCCCCCCCCCCCCCATCTTCCCACCCTTCCTCTACTAGCCACCCCCAGGGACCCCTTTAATAGGGAGAGCCCCTGAGGGACCCTCTTAATAGGGAGACAACCCCCAAGGACCCCATGAATAGGGAGACGCCCCCCCAGTGACCCCATCAATAGGAAGTCCTCCCAGGGACCCCAGGAATAGGGAAACCCTAACTGAATGAACCACCCTCAGGAACCCCTAATTAGAGGGACCCCTTAACTAAAGGGACCCCCACAGGGATGCCCTAACTGAAGGGACCCCCACCACAGGGATACTCTGACTAAAGGGACCCACCACAGGATCCGGAGATCATTGTTACGCTTAATGTAGAGAAGGCTTTCGACCAGAAAGAGTGAGACTACCTATTCGCAATACTCGAGAAATGCGGGTTTGACTGGCTTCGGAGAGTGGGTCTGGCTGTTGTATGCAGCCCTTTTGCCAGTGTTTGCACTAACAAAGTGACTTCTGAGCCCTTTCAGCTATACCAGGGCATTAAGCAGGGATGTCCGATGTCCCCTTTGTTATTTGCATCGGCAATAGAGCCACAAGCCTTGTCGCTGAGGACTTCAAAAGCATGGGAAGGAATAGTTAGAGGAGAGATGGTGCATAGGGTCGCGCTGTATGCCAACAACTTGCTATTATATGTTAGGGGTCCAGTGGTGTCCGTGGGAAACATTATGCGGACCGTACAGTGTTTTGGGGCCTTTTCCGACTCGGTATATGCTAAATGTAGGAAAGAGTGAACATATTGGGATTGGGGCACCAGGGCAGAGAGGGGGAGCTTAGGGGGCTACCATTCCAATTAGCAGGAAGTAATTATTGGTATCTATGGGTCCAGATAACAAGGAACTGGAGGAAACTCCGGAGATTGAACTAAACAAATCTGTTGCGGATGGTCAAAGTTGACCTGCAAAGATGGGACTGTCTCCCACTATCCCTGACGGGCCAAATACAATCGGTTAAGATGAATATCTTGCCCAGATTTTAATTTTTATTCCAGTGCCTCCCAGTGTTCATGCCCAAGGCGGTTTCAGAGAGATGCACTGGCTTGTGATTGGGTAAGGGCCTGAGGATCAGTAGGATGGTGCTTCAGAGTTGGAGACATGTTGCCAAACTTTCAATATTACTATTGGGTGGTTAATACTGAATAAGTGCTGGAGTGTGGCGGGGATGCAGAGGAGCCGTGGGTCTGGGTGGAAGAAGGGTCTGTGAGGAATACAGGCCAGGGGGTGTTGGTAACGGCTCCATTCCTCGTGGTGCCAAAGAAATGCTCGACTAACCCAGTGGTAGTGGCTACTGTAATGTTCTTGTCAGGTGGCCAGATTTATATTACAAGAACACTTTGTAGCTAAAGCTATAAACGATTTATTAACATTAACTGTGGGTAAACTATATACAAAATAACAGATGAATAACAGTAAGATCAAGTGCAAGCAACCTCTCTCCAGCTTCCTCCAACCAGTCTGAGGGGACAGCTGACTCTAAAATGTACTTATATACTAATGAGATTCCTAGTCGTCACTCAGTGAATTACAACACAACCATGATATCACAACTGCCAGGTTCAAAATTTGGAGGCAATTCCGTCAACATTTCAAGTTGAAGGCTCCCTCAAGGTTAACTCCCATCTGTGCAAACCAGTTATTCGAGCCTGCTAGGCTGGATGTGAGGTTTAGGGAGTGGAAGGGGAAAGGGTTGGAGAGGATGGGAGATTTATTTTTAGAAAGTTGGTTCACTTGCCTGGGGGGAACCAAAGGAGAAACATGGACTTACAGGCACTGATCGGTTCCGGTATCTCCAGGTGTGTAGCCGGGTCAAAGAATACTTTCCAGCCTTCCTGGTGAAGCAGCCTTCTACCTTGCTCGAGTAGATTTTATTCTGCTTGGGGTCAGAATTGGCCAGTACATCGGGCATATACCAGCGGATAATGGGGGAGGAGACGGACTCGGTTGAGGGAGTGAAAATGGACAGAAGAGATGAGGCCAATTTTGGAGGAGGAGGTTTGGAGCGAGGCACTGAGGAGGGTGAGTGCGATCTGATCCTGTGCGAGGCTGAGTCTCATTTAGCATGAAGTAGCGTTTCGAGATCACCTCACGAAGGTTAGAATGAGACGGTTTTTCAATTGGGTGGAGGAGAAATGCAACTGATGTTCAAGGGGCCTGACACACCACTCGCACATGTTTTGGTTGTGCTGAAAGCTAGTGGGCTTCTGGAGGTCCTCTTTTGATACTATGTCAGCAATCCTGAACATTTGGGATGGAACCTTGCCCACTGGTTGCGGTTTTGGGGGTTCTCGATGTGCCAGAGCCGGACTGGGGCAAGGGCTGACCTTCTGACTGACCGATTGACCTCACTCGTGGCAAGTAGTGGATCCTCTTAGGCTGGAGGTCATCTACACCACCAAGCACCTCGGCATAACTGGGTGGCCTGATGGAGCTTTTGCACCTCAAGAAGGTCAAGTTCACCATGAGCGGGTCAGTGGAAGGGTTTCCCATAGGTGGCAGCTGCTTATAATATACTTTAAAGAGATGGTCACGGTTAGCTGTAAGGGGAGTTGGGATAGGGTAGGTGAGATGGTTTAGTTTATATTGTTGTGGGGGGAGGGGTTGTTACTATTATCATGTGTTATTGTTTGGTTTTGGTAAACTTTGTATAACATTTTAAGAAACCCAGGAGAGGTGGTGGCAAAGTGGTATACAGTCAGGAGGGAGGCCCTGGGAGTCCAGAACATCGACTCTGGACCGCATGAAGCCTCATGGCACCAGGTCAAGGAAACCTCTTGCTGATTACCATGTACCTCTGCCCTCACCTGATGAATCAGTACTCGTCCATGTTGAGCACCACTTGGAGGAAGCACTGAGGGTGGTAAGGCACAGAATGTATTCTGGGTGGGGGCTTCAATGTTCATCACCAAGAGTGGTTCGGTAGCACCCCTATTAACCGAGCTGATTGGATCCTGAAGGTCATAGCTGCTAGACTGTGTCTGCTGCAGGTGGTGAGGGAACCAGTAGGGGGAAAAACATACTTGACCTCATCCTCTAGAACCTGCCTGCTACAGGTGCATCTGCCACAGTCTTTGTGGGGTCGAACTCCCATCTTCAAATTGAGGATACCCTCCATTGTGTTGTGTGGGACTACCACCATGCTAAATGGGACAGACTTTGAATCGATCTAGCAACTCAAGACTGGGCATCCATGAGGTGCTGTGAGGATTCAGTAGCAGCACAATTGTATTCAACCACAATCTGTAGTGGTCATGGCCCAGCATATCGCCCACTCTACCATTAACACCAAGCGAAGGGATCAACTCTGGTTCAGTGCAGGACAGCATGTCAGGAATAACACCAGGCATACCGAAAAATGGGGTATCAACCTAGTGAAGCTACAACACTAGACTACATGCATGCCAAACAGCATATGCAGCAAGTGATAGACACAGCCAAGTGATTTCACAACCAACAAATCAGGACTGAGCTCTGCAGTCCTGTCACCTCCCACCGTGAATGGTGGTGGTCAATTAAATAACTGGAGGAGGAGGAGGATCCACAAATATCCCCATCCTCAATAATGGAGGAGCCCATCATATCAGCGCAAAAACAAGGCTGAAGCATTTGCAATAATCTTTAGCCAGAAGTGGCGAGTGGGTGATCCATCTTGGTCTCCTCTGGAGTTTCCCAGCATCACAGGTGTCAGTCTTCAGCCAATTTGATTCACTCCACGTAATATCAAGGAACAGCTAAAGGTACTGAATACTGCAAAGGCTATGAGCCCCGACAATATTCCGGCAATAATACTGAAGACATATGCACCAGAACTTACCGTACCCCTAGCTAAAGTGTTCCAGTACAGCTACAACATCAGCATCTACCCAGCAATGTGCAAAATTGCCAGGTATGTTCTGTGTTCAAAAAGCAGGACAAGTCTAAGTCAGATATTGAAGTAGTCCATGTCCAAATGCAGCAAGACCTGGATAATATCCAGACTTGGGCTGACAAGTGGCAAGTTACATTCACACCACACAAGTGCCAGGCAACGATTATCTCCAACAAGAAAGAATCTAACCATCACCATTGAGATTCAATAACATTATCATCACTGGAACTCCCACGATCAACATCCTGAGGGTTACCATAGACTAGCAATTGAACTGGACTAACCACAAAAACACTGTGGTTACAAGAGCAGATCAGAGGCTAGGAATCCTGCAGCAGGTAACTAACTTCCTGAGTCCCCAAAACCTGTCCACAATCTACAAAGAACAAATGAGGAGTGTGATGAAAACTCCCCACCTGCCTGGATGAATGCAGCTCCAGCATCACTCAAGAAGCTTGACACCATCCAGAACAAAGAACCTGCTTGACTGACACCCATCCCCAAACATTCAATCCCTCCACCTCCGACACACATTGGCTGCCATGTGGACCATCTACAAGAAGCACTGCATCCTTAGACGGCACCTTCCAAACCCACAACTATTACCACCTAGAAAGATAAGGGCAGTAGAAAGATTGGAACACCACCACCTCGAACTTTCTGCCCAAGCCACCCACCATCCTAACTTGGAAATATATCACCATCCCTTCACTGTCAATGGGTGAAAATCATGGAACTCCCTCCTTAAAAGCACTGCAGGTGTACCTACACCACGTTGAGTGCCACGGTTCAAGAATGCAGCATAACACCACATCTCAAAGACAATTAGGAAAGGCGATAAATGTTGGCCTACCGTGGGCAGCACGGTAGCACAAATAGATAGCACTGTTGCTTCACAGCGCCAGGGTCCCAGGTCCCTGCTTGGTCACTGTCGATGCGGAGTCTGCATGTTCTCCCTGTGTCTGCGTGGGTTTCCTCCGGGTGCTCCGGTTTCCGCCCACAGTCCAAAGATGTGCAGGTTAGGTGGATTGGCCATGCTAAATTGCCCTTAATGACCAAAAAGGTTAGGAGGGGTTATTGGGTTACGGGGATAGGGTGGAAGTGAGAGCTTAAGTGGGCCGGTGCCGAATGGCCTCCTTCTTCACTGTATGTTCTATGTTCTATCCAGATACACCACATTCCTCGAATGCTTTTAAAAAAAGAATGGAACAGGCTCGATGGGCCTGTCGTCTCCTCCCGCTTCTTTTTCTTGAGTTCTGGTCTATCCGATCTGTTGGTTCAATTAAGCAATGCTTTGGGCTGATATTGCCAACATTTTCTTGACACAAGTTCAATGCATCATATACTCTTAGGTTACATTAAATAATAACCAGAGCACTTGGTTACAATTTATTTGAAAACCTTCGAGCTGCTCATTCCCCAATACTCTGTGGGGAAGCATGGATAAAGAGTTTTAATAGAGAAAATGTGCTGGTTATGTTTACCCTAGAGAATATCCATAAAACCATTATGAGTTCTTTCCACATCTTAAACATTCAAATAATTGAAAACGTAATGTGATTTGAAAAAAACATCATATTTTATTTATTAATTTTCATCCTAAACTGTAATTGCATCAGATTAGATTTGTCCAATTTCCTTTTATTAGTCATAATATTTATTGTCACAAGTAGGCTTACATTAACACTGCAATGAAGTTACTGTGAAAATTCCCCAGTCACCACACTCTGGTACCTGTTCGGGTACACAGAGGGAGAATTCAGAATGTCCAAATTACCTAACAGCACGGGTGCGATTCTCCGCTCCCCACGCCGGGTGAAGAATCATGGGAGGGCCGGGCGACTCATTTCACGCCCCCCTGGCGCCCCCCCACGATTCTCCCTCTCCCAACCCCCGCTCGGAAGAATCGCCGCTCGCCGTTTTTCACGGCAACTGGCGATTCTCCGACCCGGATGGGCCGAGCGGCCTGCCGTTCGCGACCGTTTCACAACGACGCCAACCACACCTGGTCGCTGCCGTCGTGAACATGGCGCTAAAGGCCCGTTTGAAGCTTGTGGGGGGCGGAGAGGGGAGTGAGCACCACGGCCGTGCTCGGGAGGGAACTGGCCCGCGATCGGTGCCCACCGATCGTCGGGACGGCATTTCAAAGCGACGCATTCTTTCCCCTCCGCCACTCCGCAAGATCAAGCCGCCAAGTCTTGCAGGGCAGCGGAGGGGAAGATGGCCACCGCGCATGCGCGGGTTTGAGCCGTCAGCCGTTGTGACGTCATCTGCGCATGCACGGGTTGGAGCCGGCCAACCTGCGCATGTGCGGCTGACGCACATAGGCGCCGCCGTCGCGTCATTCTTGGCACGCCGCCTTGACGCAAGCGTCAAGATCCGGCCGCCGAGAATAACGGAGCGCCGCTCCTAGGCCCCTGGATGGGGCGAATACGGTGAGAGGAGTGGCCTCCGAGGCCGTCGTGAAACCCGGCCGAGTTCACGACGGCCTTCCCGATTTTTCCCGGGAGCGGAGAATTCCGCCCCACGTCTTTTGGAACTTGTGGGAGGAAACCAGAGCACCCGGAGGAAACCCACGCATACACGGGGAGAACTTGCAGGCACCGCACAGACAGTGACCCAAGCCGGGAATCGAACCTGAGACCCTAGTACTGTGAAGCAACAGTGCTAACCACTGTGCTACTGTGTCGGACATTTTTGATGATATTTTCTTTTTTTGGTAGTTGACTGCCAGTTGTCAGTGTTATATTCAACACTCCAACCAATTTTGCAGGTAGATAAAATAAATAGCAGTGAATTTTACCTGAAAATTCAACCATTCAGCACAAGGCAGAGCTAATGGGGCTCTCTAACACTGGCAGCACCACTGTCAGTGTTGCTCTTGGGTCTTTGGAAGGGCCCACCAATGGTTTTCTGCACCCCACACTCCGAAGGGCAGCACGGTAGCATTGCGGATAGCACAATTGCTTCACAGCTCCAGGGTCCCAGGTTCGATTCCGGCTTGGGTCACTGTCCATGCGGAGTCTGCACATCTTCCCCGTGTGTGTGTGGTTTCCTCCCATAGTCCAAAGATGTGCGGGTTAGGTGGATTGGCCATGATAAATTGCCCTTAGTGTCCAAAATTGCCCTTAGTGTTGGGTGGGGTTACTGGGTTATGGGGATAGGGTGGATGTGATGACCTTGGGTAGGGTGCTCTTTCCAAGAGCCGGTGCAGACTCGATGGGCCGAATGGCCTCCTTCTGCACTGTAAATTCTATGATAATCTATGATGTGCTCATCCCTCGATCAGGCAAAGAGAATGAAAGACAGACCCCACAAGCCCCAAGGCAAATTAGGGAGAGGTTGCTGGGTTGTCTTCCCGCATGGTGAGTGGAAGGAGGTGACACAGGGAAGAAATTGGGTATATTTGCACTAGTGTATTATTTGTGCAAATCCCGGAATTTTGTGTGAGGTGGTATTTTACAAAGAGGCAGAGTTATTTAAATAAATGACATTGTTTCGGCATTCTGGAGAGGTGGTGTAAAACTGGCATAAATTATTTAGTCTTATGCCCAGTTGCACCAGAACTTCCACTAGCAGCCATCCTGCTCTGCTCCTAGAAGGACCAGATATTGTGGTTGGTGCGATGGGGATAGATTGTGACAGGACAATTGTGACAATGCATGTAACCAGAGACCACCTGAATATTAATGGAGGGGTGGCTTTTCTTTGGTGAATGCTGCTAGCAAGTGTTCTGGTGCTCCAATTACAACATTCAGTCAAAGATACTCAGATGCAAGGGAAGCTAGTCACTGCTGCAGATCCCTGAGCTCTCACTTGTTGGCTGATGAAGTCGATGAGGAAGGTGATTGTTATGTATTTAACTAACACATCCCTGCTGGCGGAACGGTGTGTGATCTATAACGACGTCAGCAGAATGTTTGGACGGGCTTTCAGTTCCCATCTCAGTTCTGTGTAAGCAACATCTCCTGAATAAACCTTGCATCGTGTTTGGAAGAAATCCAAGTGTGTGGCACCCCCGCACCTTTTCTCCTTGCAGTGATGAAAGAATATATCAGCGATGTACTGGTCAGCCCTGGAAAACAGTGCATTATTAATTTAGCAAAAAATAGGCAACCGTGCAAGCAGTCTACATTCTCAATAGCTTCTGAGTCAGCCTTGTTGGTATGTAGGTGTCTGAATGATTTGAATGTCTTTTCCCACAGGAATCAGAGAGTTGGTGAAGAACATAACAAAGACTGTTAATTTAGAAGCCTCTGTAGATTTGGAGGAATTAACAGGTCACTGTACAATTACTTCACCCCTCACACTTTTGTTATTACAGGAGTCATAGAATGTACAGTACAGAAGGAGGCCATTCGGCTCATCAATTCTACACCGGCCCCTGAAAGAGCACCCAACCTAAGCCCACATCTCCACCCTAACCCAGTAAACCCACCTAACCGTTGTACCCTATGGGGTAATTTAGCATGACCAATCGACCTAATCCTCACATCTTTGGACTATGGGAAGAAACCGGAGCACCCAGAGGAAACCCACACAGACACTGGGACCACGTGCAGACTCCGCACAGACAATTACCCAAGCCGGGAATTGAACCCGAGTCCCTGGCGCTGTGAAGCAACAGGACTAACCACTATGCTACTGTGGGAAGTGGTTCTTCTTTTCCTGCTGCTTCCTCACTTTCCTCATCTTATAACCTTTGACTAATTATTCCTTGTAACAAAGCAGTATTGTGGACTGCATAACAAGTCAAAATGTAAGCTTGAGTTATTATGGGCCAGAGTTTAGAGAACACCAAAGTATATCTGGAGTTCACTTGACCCACAACTTTTAATAGATTTTGGTTATGGGGAGCACAAGGGCCCACTTTACAGGTGTGATGCAACAGAGAGCTAAAGTATTTTTAAACAAAACAATGTTTATTCTATGAATCCAGTTAACATTTTATACACACACAGTAAACATCTTATCAATTACCAACACTGATAATCCCCACAGATTCAAGACTCTATAGGTAACCCTTAATACCTTTCCTAACAACATCCATAAGTCAAAGACCCTTTTTAACAAAGACAGTAGGTTTGCATTCCTTACAGAAAGAGGTATTACTTTGAAATCATCAAATGATCTGGAGACATTCTCTAGCATGCACAGAGAGAGGCCAAAATACACCTCTGTGGTTTGAATGCAGCTCCCCAACTGAAAACAAAACTAAAATTCAGGAGCCAAAAACAGCTTCCAGCTCAAAACGAAAGTAAAAAGCAGAGCCAGAGCCCAGCTCCACCCACACACTGACATCACTGCAGCCACTTGAGAAGAGAAACATTTCTTAAAGTGTCATTCCCATGATGGATTGATTTGGTTAAAAGAATGTGACCTATTTCATGGTTGAGCATTGTCTATGCACTCTTTGGGCAGCACTGATAGTCATTTTCAGTTCCACAGAGTTCATTATTTGTATAATTCACTTAGTGGAACCATTTACTTTAAATAAACAAGCATTTTAAATCGTTAGATATTTGATTTGTTTCCTTAGTAATAATACAGTAGTCCCCTGTTATACCACGCTCCGCAATACTGCGGTTCGCGATATACGGCGGGGGTGCTTATGGACCCCAACTTTTTTCACAAAAAAGGTGACGAAAGGTGGCGAAAGAGAGTGATGGGGTAAAGTGCAGAGTCCATGCCCTGTGCTGAATGTCAGTCCCTTTTCCCATTGTCCCCAGGCCAGGGCCGGCCTGCAGGTTGTTTGAAGATTCCGTATCCAGCAAGGAGAGGAATGTGCCCTTGTTTTACCCGCTCTGACAGCACACTGCAGCAGGCGGGAGAGGGAGAGAGAGAGGCCACACGCGTGGGTTTATTGCCGCCCCTCAGAGAGATTCAGACTCTTAAAACGAAAAAGGGAAAAGTAGAGCGAGTCGTGCAGTTGGCAGAACGGAGCCTGTCTTTTGCTGCAAAAGTTCGAACTCTAACTTTCGGAGGGGGCAGTCTGCCTTCAACCGGGAAACCGGTCGCTTTGTTTCCTGCCTTACTCTCAACCGGAACAGAGCTTCTTAATTCCAAATGACCCGAGTTTATACTCACACCGCTCACAAACCTTTTATGTTGAAGTCAGGGTTTTTTCCCCCTGATTTTTTATCCGTCGGTGGTCAGGCGATGTCGCGCTTTAACATCAACAAGCGCAACACTAAAAGTGATGGATGTAAGTTTTTTTTTAGACCTGCGGATATCCGCGGCTCAGATGCAACGCGGGTGGCTGTCTTGGACCCCAACACCCGCGGTATAACGGGGGACTACTGTAGTACACATTAAAAATTCAGTTTTAACCAACTACACTTTGAACAGTAAAAACGAAAACTTGTGAGCCAAGCTTGCTTCCCATCCCAGTTGTTGCGATGGAAACTTTGAAAATTTTTTTAGATACAAGTTGTTAACTATCAACTCTTGCAGCATCTGGAAATGGTAACCTTTGTCATTCATTGGCTCTGTATTTCTCATTTAGTTTTCTTCCGTAGAAAGAGCTTTAGTATTCAGGAATTAAGGGCAATTTCACTATTTTGAGATTCGAAACTTGCTGACAACTTCAAAAGTGGGAAGTGGGAATTATTTCAATCACCATTTCTTTCTTCGTTCCCACAATCTGTTGGCCGATAGACCAATTTGAGGACCTATGATCATCATCAATCAAGACTAAAACTATATAGAATAATTCACACAAGGAGCGGGATCCTCCGTCCGTTCACAGCTGTCGGATTCTCCAGTCCCCCAGCCACGTGTTTCTTGCCGGCCGGCGCACCATTCGCTAGCAGCGGGATTCTATCTTCCCTCCGCTTGTCAATGGGATTTCCCATTGTAACCATCCCATGCCACCGGGAAACCCACGAGTGGCGGAGATGCTCTGCCGATGGGAAAAGTGAATCGCAACAACTGGAGATTTCGGGAAATTTGGATGAGCGCCAAATTCTCTGTCCTCGCCACCAGCGGTAGCGGGAACAACTCACAACAGAGGATATCAGCCTTTAACTGAATAATGGACTTCAAATGATATCAATAGCCATATTTTATAATAAGTTTATGTGGTGAATGTATTCACCTAATGCATGAGCTGTCTGTATGATACTGTAACCTATGACCTGGAAGTGGTGATACGAGCTACTTCCAGGTCCTGTACTGTAACCCCGGTGGGCTCCACCTCTGGCTCCGCCCTCACCGGAGCCATAGGGTGGCACTCATCTGTACAACTGACTCTGACTAGGCAAGTTCATGATTAATAAAACCTAATGTTCACTCGCTCTCTCAGTCTCTCGGTGAATTGACGGTACATCAGATTATTAATTTCTCAGGCAACTGCATTTATCAACTGGTACTTTATGCCAACCTGTGGGAAAGTTATATGGCGAGTGTCATTTGCATTTATTTTTCTTCCTGATTCTCATGTTATTAAGGAATGAACAGTTAAAAGGATCACAAACTCTGCTCCCCTCCACACACAAACCCCCACATCGTTAATAAATTGCCACTTTGATGAATGTGATAGATCCATGTTTCTATATTCAAAGAATATAATTATCCAAGTAAAATAATTGGGATTTAATTTGCAAAGATATGGGGCGGGATTCTCACGTACCCGGTGGGGCGGGGGGTCCCAGTGGGATGGAGTGGCGTGAACCACTCCGGCGTCGGCCCGCCCCAAAGGTGCAAATACCTCCGGACCTTCAGGGGCTAGGCTGGCGCCGGAGTGGTTTACGCCCCACCGGCTGGCGAGGAAGGCCTTTGGCGACACCCCAGCCGGGGCCAAAGGGACTCTGCCAGCCGGTGCGAATCCGCGCATGTGTGGGAGCGTCAGTGGCTGCTGACACC
The DNA here is from genome assembly GCF_902713615.1 of Scyliorhinus canicula. NCBI lineage: Eukaryota > Metazoa > Chordata > Chondrichthyes > Carcharhiniformes > Scyliorhinidae > Scyliorhinus > Scyliorhinus canicula. The sequence continues at coordinate 29,780,994 of NC_052156.1, forward strand.
ATCCCCGTGCATGCGCAGGGGGCGGTTCACCTACGCGTCAGCCATCGCGGAGGCTGACACGGCCGACGCATAGGAAAAGAGTGCCCCCATGGCACAGGCCATCCCATGGGATTGGTGGGCCCCAATCGCGGGCCAGGCCACTGTGGGGGCAACCCCCGGGGCCAGATCGCCCCGTGCCATCCCCAGGACCCCGGAGCCCGCCCGCGCCGCCAGGTCCCGCCGGTAAGGGACCTAGTCTAATCTACGCCGGAGGGACTGGCAAATACTTCAGCCCATTGCGGGCCGGAGAATCACCGACCGGTGCGTCGCGATTCCCGCCCCCGCCGAATCTCCGGTGCCGGAGAATTGGGCCGACGGAGGAGGCAGGATTCACGCCTCCCCCCCAGCTATTCTCCAACCCAGCGGGGGGGTCGGAGAATCCCTCCCATTCAGTTCAATGATATGCTGACATTACTGTTTCATTAATTATGTTTGCAGATTTTGAGTAATAAGTCACTAAAATATCTAAATTGTCCTGCCTCTTGACATTCACATGTGGGTGTGGAACTGAAATTTACAGAGCAGCTTGTTCCTGCTTGTTTCAGGAACACATTCTGCCCAAAAGTTCTCTGTGAATGGCAAGGGTGTCACTTTCATTGAGAGCTAGAGCCAGCAGAAATTGAAATCCTCTTTAGTGAGTGTTTGTCTGATATTCTACTCCATGCCTCTGGTTGTTTTGCCAACATTAATGACCAGGTACCAGCCCTTGTCAGTGCCCCCTCTTAAGTTACTGAGTATAAAAGCATTTGCATGCACCTTTTAAAGAGCCACTTGCCAAATTATCTACAAGCAGCTCTGCATGGGTATGTTTAGACAATGTTCTGGAAAATAAAGGGCACAACCTCCGACTCATTCTTAATTCCTTGTTTTGTCTCTTATTTTATCAAATAATCTTTAGGGCCACTCATAACACTGCCTGCCTGTTGAGAATCAAACTGTCAGGTCGTTAAAATATTGGGTGTGATTTACTACACGCGTAACCTGTTCTTCGGAACAGGCAAGAACAAAAGCCAGTCCAAAGATTTTTTTTTTTTAAATTTAGAGTACCCAATTATTTTTTCCAATTAAGGGGCAATTTAACGTGGCCAATCCACCTACCCTGCACATCTTTGGGTTGTGGGGGTGAAACCCACGCAGACACGGGGAGAATGTGCAAACTCCTCACAGACAGTGACCCAGGGCCGGGATTTGAACCCAGGTCCTCAGCGCCGTAGGCAGCAATGCTAACCATTGTGCCACCGTGCTGCCCCAGCCAGTCCAAAGATGTGCAGGTTAGGTGGATTGGCCATGCTAAATTGCCCTTAGTGTCTCAAAAGGTTAGGTGGGGTTACTGGGTTACGGGGATAGGGTGGAGGCGCGGGCTTAAGTAGGGTGCTCTTTCCAAGAGCCAGTGCAGACTCGATGGGCTGAATGGCCTCCTTCTGCATTGTAAATTCTATGATTCTATGACTCATTGGAAGGCAGTTGGATCCTCCTTTCAATATGCAGATAGGGTTCATATTATGTCACCATAACCCAGTTGCGATTTTAAATGAAGGTTTTCGTAGGGACCCCATTGTAGTTTCCCAAGCAGGCCAACCTGGTCGCAAAAGGAGCACGCAGCAGAAAGCAGCTCAGAAAGTAAATGTTTTTTTTTTATTGCTTCATTGTAGGCCCCGGCTTCCTTCCCCCTCCTTCAGCTATGACACCCTCCTGAAACCCCTTTGAATTAGTTACCAAAGTGCCAGGGACCATTCTGTCATGTCAATAGCAGCAAGCTCCTGCCACCTAAAACCCTGCTCTCACCCACCGACCAGTTGCAGCCTCCCAGTCGGTTAAAGCGCGAGGCTGAGATGACCCATGTTGGTGAGGCACGGGCATTCAAATCTCTCTCAAACAGTGCAAGATGGATGGTTTGCCATTTTTAATAATCGCAATGAAGTTACTGTGAAAATCCCCGAGTCGCCACATTCCAGCACCTGGATACACTGAGGGCGAATTCAGAATGTCCAATTTACCTAACAGCGCGTCTTTTCGGGACTTGTGGGAGGAAACCGGAGCACCCGGAGGAAACCGACGCAGACACGGGGAGAACGTGCAGACTCCGCACAGACAGCGACCCAAGCTGGGAATCAAACCTGAGACCCTGCCGCTAACCACTGTGCTACCGTGCCGCCCACATCAATCTGCCTCTGCCCACACCATTCCTGGTCGGCAGTTAATGTTGGGGCATTTGTTTCTGCATACATCTGTAAAACTCAGCAGTAGAACTTAATCCCGTTTTCACTACACAGCAGAAAGTAAACACTTCTTGAAAGTAGCGGACGATATACTTGTCTCATTGTTGCAATATGGTTGTGATCTGTTTGGAAATATAGCATAGTTCAAATAAAATCTTTGCAGGCCCTCTGAAAGCTGTTTTTTTCTTTCTTTTCTCTCCAACAGATACAGGCTTTGGGTTGATACATGCTGTGAAATATTTGATGGGCTGGATATTTGTGCTGTGAAGGCTGTCCACGGAAAGGATGGAAAGGATTATATAATTGAGGTAAGAAAAGGAAGGGGACGGGGCTACTGCGAGTCCACAGTGGACCACTGTCACCATTTTACTACCCATTCCCAACTAGCAAGTCATTAGAAATAATTAGTGTAAAGAAGTGGGAACTTACCTGGGTTCTAGGCAGAGGCCGAGGATTCCATTTCCCACCAGACCCAAGAGTTCCCGACATGAGTGATAGGGTGACAGGCTGTGCTTGCTCTGTTCTAGCTTTTTATTAATTAAAGGGCTCCGCCATCAGGAAAATGGCATGAAAAGAACAATCACAGGTGTAGGTTTTAGCGCCACAACAACGAGAGTCCTGGGACCTAGAGAGGGAACCCAGGGAGAGAGCCCAAGGAGAGGTCGCAGAGAGGGAGAGCATCAGGGAAGGAGACCATCAAGAGGGACCACCAGTGAGAGAAACCATTAGGGAGAGGAGCGAAGGAAGATGCTCCAGGAAGCTAAAGTACTGCTGTTGGCAACCTCCAGTGAGGCCTCAAGGGAAGCACTGGTGAGCTGAAAAGGCAGTGGAAGGTCAGTCACTCTGTGCTATCGGTCACAGGGGCAAAGATAACTCTTCGGAGCAGTGGTGTTCTGCAGGGCATGGCTGAAGAGCTTCAGCTGTGTCTTTGAGTCGGTGCTGGAGTTCAACCTCAGGAGATTATTGGACCGTAGTCCCAGGAGAAGAGATTAAACCACCAAGAGGTTAGCAGTTGCTGAGGCAGTCCAAATCGGAATTAACTTTGGCGGGAATTCAAAAGCTAGATTTTCAAAAGTGAAGACTTGAAAACCCCCATGAGAGAGACAGAGTTTTAATGAGATTGTATAACTCACAGTGAACACTAACATCAGGTTAAGTTGCTGTGAAATCTGTGGGGTCTGTTTTGGATGCATCTGCCATTTATTGTACAATGCGGTGTGTCTGACCACAGTTTGCCTGTTAATTCGCATGTACTTCATGTTGAATCTGAATATTAGAGTATCAGATAGATACTTTTCTACTTTTCTGACTTTATACAGCAAAATGTATTTTGTTTGTTTACCTACCATGGAATTGTGTGACTTTATTCTTTTAGTAAGCACCTGAGATCTCAAACGTTGTCTACTTTAAACCAAAGGTTACTGGTCCCGACAGGATCGTAGTATTAGTGTTTACTGTGCTTGGTGCAGACCCCATTACTGTAAACCAGCTGTAATTCCACAAACCACAAATAGTTAATACTATGGACAATAAAATGTAAACTTATTTTGGTTAATTACCATGACGTTATCTGTGTCACATACTGCTATGAAATACTGCTATCCATTTAAAGCAAGTATATGAAATAATGATATTATTGTTATGATCTCTGTGGAGACCAACAACTTTTAAAAACAAATTTGAACTCAGTTTTTTTTTTAAATTTAGAGTACCCAATTAATTTTTTTCAATTAAGTGGCAATTTAGCGTGGCCAATCCACCTGCCCTGCACATCGTTGGGTTGTGGGGGTGAAACCCACGCCAACATGGGGAGAATGTGCAAACTCCACACAGACAGAGCCAGGATTGAACCTGGGACCTCGGCGCCGTTTGAACTCAGTTATCAACTGAAAGAATTATGCCACAAGATTTCGCAACTCAAACAAAAGCATTTTGGTGTGATCTTACAGCTGTTCATGCTGGCGGGATCGTCCGGACCCGCCGACAGCGCACCACCTCTGCAGGTTTCCCGGGTTCAATGGGAAATTCCATTGACAACACAAGACCAGAAGATCCCGCCATTGGCCGATGACGGGCCACCTCCCACAGCCGGAAAAACACTGTGGGGAAGGGGGGGGGCAGAGAATCTCGCCCTTATTATAGAAGAGTTAAACAAAGCAGGTACATAAGAACTAGGAGCAGGAGTAGGCCACATGGCCCCTCGAGCCTGCTCCGCCATTCAATGAGATCATGGCTGATCTTTTGTGGACTCAGCTCCACTTTCCGACCTGAACGCCATAACCCTTAATCCCTTTATTCTTCAAAAAACTATCTATCTTTATCTTAAAGACATTTAATGAAGGAGCCTCAACTGCTTCACTGGGCAAGGAATTCCATAGATTCACAACCCTTTGGGTGAAGAAGTTCCTCCTAAACTCAGCACGGCAGCATTGTGGATAGCACAAATGCTTCACAGCTCCAGGGTCCCAGGTTCGATTCCGGCTTGGGTCACTGTCTGTGTGGAGTCTGCACATCCTCCCCGTGTGTGCGTGGGTTTCCTCCGGGTGCTCCGGTTTCCTCCCACAGTCCAAAGACGTGCAGGTTAGGTGGATTGGCCATGATAAATTGCCCTTAGTGTCCAAAATTCCCCTTAGTGTTGGGTGGGGTTACTGGGTTATGGGGATAGGGTGGAGGTGTTGACCTTGGGTAGGGTGCTCTTTCCAAGAGCCGGTGCAGACTCGATGGGCCGAATGGCCTCCTTCTGCACTGTAAATTCTATGATCTATGATCTGAATCTACTTCCCCTTATTTTGAGGCTATGCCCCCTAGTTCTGTTTTCACCCACCAGTGGAAACAACCTGCCCGCATCTATCCTATCTATTCCCTTCATAATTTTATATAAGTTTCTATAAGATCCCCCTCATCCTTCTAAATTCCAACAATTCTAAAGTACAGTCCCAGTCTACTCAACCTCTCCTTGTAATCGAACCCCTTCAGCTCTGGGATTAACCTCGTGAATCTCCTCTGCATACACTCCAGCGCCGGTATGTCCTTTCTCAGGTAAGGAGACCAAAACTGAACACAATACTCCAGGTGTGGCCTCACTAACACCTTATACAATTGCAGCATAACCTCCCTAGTCTTAAACGCCATCCCTCTAGCAATGAAGGACAAAATTCCACTGCTGACTTAACACTATTTCATAAACAATTACTCTTTAAGCCTGCCACAGGACACTCCCTGTTTTACTTGTATTTCCATCCAAGTGTTCCCCTGTACTGTACAGGATCTTGGGGTTACTTCACTTCTCCTAGGACCAAATAAAGGTATGTCACAGCTTGCAGGATCTGACTTTGATTCTCTCCAGAGTTCCTACTATTCTCTGAATTATGGTATTTCTTGGTGACCTTCCACTAGAATTCAACTAGGTGACCCTACACCTTTTCTTCAGCACCTCATTATTCTGGACACCCCAGCTCAAACATGGGTCTCATTGTACTCTTGCTTAGTGAATCCAACTGAGAAATACCCCTGATTTGTGATACCCTTTGTTCATGGCCGGCAGCTGATTTATAGTTCCTGACACAGTCACCAATTCCCTGTTTCAAAGCTGCTCCCAGGCTGACTTCAACTGCATTTCTGTGAGATATAGAGATCACAGAGATATAGCCAAAACCAAAGGGCACCTCTCTACTTAGACTATTCCCATAACAATGTGGCATACCTGACATCGTCCAGACAGAAATGTAAACCAATTACTTCCAACTTTCAAACTTTGATCTGAAAAGTATATGGATACTTTAAAATCTTCCCTTGTTTACTAGTTGTTTTCAAACATTCCTTTGAGTTGGAAAATTAAGTGAATAATGCAAGCATCCAGTAGAGACAACTTAATTCTTACCACACTCATTGGTTCCATTACAAATCTAAGAGATGACTACATGCTCTTTATTGTTTTCACACCTTTAACTTCAAGCCCTTTGAGTAAATATGGATCATTACTATAATTGTAATTATCTTAAGTAGATTTACCAGCTTTTCAAACCAGGTGTTTTCATTTATCAATCCTGAAACCAAAAGTTATATTCCTAAAACATATGAATCGTGAAATGACGTATTCATATCAGTACACATATTTAGCAAATCAGAAAATGCATTTCAATCAATGTTAGCTCAGTTTTGTGTTTTTCATAACTTTTGGATCTTTCACGCTTGTTAAGTCATTCCAATAACATGCTATGGTTGTTGCTGTTTGACATACATTATTTTAATATGTGGAATGTATTGGTTGCAGATTCATTTGATTGCTCTTTTTGGTATTTTTATCATTCTTAATTGTATTGTCTACCTAACATCTAAAAGTATAGCTGTCAGCCCCCTCAATATACCAACCCTCTGCCTGTTCCATATCCACCTTCTCCCTCCTCTCCTCAGATCCTATACCTGTTATTGCACTCCCCCTGCCCCCGAATCTGTAACCACCTTTCCTGTAATTCCATGCTTGAATTTTCTGGTTTCTGGCATGCCACAGTGCTGAAACAGCTCTGACGAAATGCACAAATATTACCCTCTGTCACTGTAACCATATTCCTCCCTGTCATCCTCAACCTCTTTGCAACCTTCAACATTGTCAAATATACCATCCTCCTTTAATGCATTTCCTGAGCTGTCTAGCTCAGTGACACTGCCATCAATCCAATCAAACCCAGAGTACCTCAAAACAATAAATCCTCTTCCAGTTTTCACACCATTATCTCCAGAGTTCATCAATAATCTAATCTTGGCTCCTTCTCCTCACCTACATGCTGCCCCTTGGCAACTAGAAATGGACCTTCTATCCATCACCTGGTTGCACAGTGCAATTGATCAGTTCATAACTCATGCGCCTAAACCTCAACATCATCCAGACTTTGTTGGTGTTTGATGTCACCAACTCCCTTTGACATTCAATGGAGTTATGATCATTGAGTCCCACTATTAACATCCTGGGTATCGTCATTGACCAATGAACAGGGTCAGTTAAGTAAATGTCATGACTATGAGAACAGGTCAGAGCAGGTCAGAGGATAGATTTCTGCAGTGAATGGCTCACCTTCTGCCTTACCGATAGCCTCCCTCCAACCTATACAAGTTGGATGGAATATTCTTCACTTGCTTAGATGGATACAGCTCCAGCAACACTGAAGAAGCTTGACATTATCCGGGACAAATAGTTTGCTTGATCAGCACCCCACTCACTGGCTTAAACATTCCCTCCACCATCGGCGTATTGTGGCTACAGTGTATGCTATCTCTACGAGACACTGCAACAACTCACCAACCAGCAATACTTTCCAAGTCTGCAACCTCAACCACCCAGAAGTACAAGGGAGCAGGGACTTTGGAACACCATCACTTTCACGACCCTATCTAAGTAGAATCATAGAATACCCACAGTGCAGAAAGAGGCCATTCGGCCCATCTAGTCTGCACCGACCCTCGGCCCAATCCCCTGCCGTATCCACGTAACCCTGCAACCCAATTAACCTTTGGACACTAAAGGGCAATTTAGCATTGTCAATCCACCTAACCTGCACGACTTTGGACTGTGGTAGGAAACCGGAGCACCCGGAGGAAACCCATACAGACATGGGGAGAATATGCAAACTCCACACAGTCACCCAAGGTCATAATCAAAACCCGGTCCCTGGCACTGTGAGGCAGCAGTGCTAACCACTGTGCCACTCTGCTGTCCCCTATCTCAATTTAGACAGATATCACTATTCCTTCATTGTCCCTTTTGAACCTATTCAGCGAAAACTGAGCAAAGGTATATGTTCTGGAACCCTGCCATTTCAGGATCATCTGCTCTTAGTTTATTTTACTCATCAATTAGTGGCCATTGGTCTATCCCAATTCTCTTTTTGTTACTTTTGTTCCTATAGAATACCATTTATTTTTATATTTATTTTCAAAGTTATGTTTGTGTGCTAAGTCCTGAGTGCAATGGCAGTGGCTGTAAAAATCAGTATTGTAATGACTTCGACCAGGCCTTTGAGATTGGCCAATTGGAATACGAGTTCCCTGATTAGTGGGCCAATCAGGGAACCTCTTCTTTGTATAGAACAGGAAGTGTCAGATCCTCTGCACTCTGAGTGTGGACAGCAAGCTGAGTGCACATGGTCGTACTGCTATTGGTTTTGTTAATAAAAGGGATTTTGGTGAAAAGACTTCTGCCTCTGTGGACTTATTACAAGTATGATGAAAACAGCTTTATAAGTTAGTAAATAAGACAAGCCTGTTTAAAACTTAAAGTAGGAGTGAAATTTAATAAAAGAAATAATGGAATGAATAAGGTCCAGATGATTAGTGCTGGCATTATTTGTGGTATCCTTACAAACATGGATTTAAAATAGATGACTGATAGGTAGTTAATTGCAGATAATGAATTTAGGATTGGTATTTGGGGAAGGTAGCTTTATCTGACATTGATATTATTTATTACCAGAATTAATGAAAATTAATGAATTTAAATCACACATGTGGTTACCATGTTTTAATCTGCAGTAATTATGTGTACATCAGAAGTACATTCAAGGACCCACATACATTATAGTTTGAGAATGGAACTGAGGTTTATAGAACTTCTTCACCATGTTCGTGCTCCATGCAAACATATGTACTTTGCATCAAATAAAAAATGGCAATGTCAACAGGTGGAGTACAGTTTTCATTGAATTTCACTGAGGCACAAATTCTGAGCAGGGTAGATCAAATAACCTTTTCTTATGTTTCATTGTTCTGCTTTGAATTAAATAACATAGAAGACATTACTGGAGTCAGCAAGCAAATAAATATTTTTGTAGCGCCAAGTCAATAAAAGCCTGCAGAGCTGGAAAGAATGGCGAGGAGATGAATAGGTGCAATCAAATTGCAGTCAACTGATACATCTATTCCACGGTATTTTAAATGAGAAGGTGCATTTGCGCAACTATGCTTCTTCATAGCAAATTGAAGCCCTTTATCATTCTGCTGCCCATATTTGGTGACTACACAACGTCTGAGACAGCCAAGGGTACTCCAGTTGAAATTTCACCTTCATTCTGGGGCTGTTTTCGCACAGTGGGCTAAACAACTGGCATGTAATGCAGAACAAGGCAGCAGCGTGGGTCCAATTCTCGTACCGGCCTCCCCGAACAGGTGCCGGAATGTGTGCAACTAGCGGCTTTTCACAGTAACTTCACTGAAGCCTACTTGTGACAATAGCCGATTATTATATCCAAAAGACATTGCAAGAACAACCGTTGATCACCCATTTCTTGCCCCAGGTCCAATCGACTGACCAATCTAACTTGGGAGCTGTCCAATTTCAGACCTTCCTACAATTAGCTGCAGAGGGGTATCCATTGGCCCACACCTCTTGCAGGTGGAAGCTGTAAACCGGACCACTGTGTCTGGAATGTCCATTGAGAAACAATCCGAATTATTTTATCACAAATTCTTGTAATCACTATCAGACTCTAGAAGAATTGTGTCTAAATTTATATGGGCTTAATCCAATTTTATTTAGTATTATGCTCATTCAGCATCATTTGGAATTGTGCACTAATTAACATATGAATAAATCTGACAAAAAGTTACCACTTTTGCCTATCAATGCAGTTACTTTCCACAATTTTGCAGGGATAATAGATTCTGAAATTAGGGAGTAATTAACCCTAGACTGGAAAAAACTATTCTGTTTGTCAAAACTGTATTTTTCCATAAATGATAGGCTGGGGGAAAGCTTGAATTACAAAGTGTACAAGTCAGCTTGTGAGCATTTTAGGGAACAAAGTAATTTCTAATACAGAAATAGTTATGAACAAAAGATAGAAACAGAGTAACAGTAAACTATACAATACTATGCAAGCCTGTAATCCACTGAAGTAGATCTGATTAAATTGTAAACCATATGAGTGAAGCTCAAATTGTTTATAACATTGAGAACAATGCACAAATCACATAATTAGTGACAACTAAATCTGTATAATACATATTGAATAGTTCTTTCAAAAATAACTGCTTCTTTACTAATGAGAGGGTTGAGAGTGTTTGCATGGTATATGCAGCATAATGTAACTAAAAGGGCAATGCGGTTAATTGCGGTTGATATAAAATGCACCCAAAGGCTTTTCGGAGCAAAGTAACAGAAAATAAATGATGCAGTAGATTGGATTGGGAAATTGCCTGTGAAGAAAAGTATACATCACATGGGCTTTTGTAGAAGACAACCATATTTGTTATATCAGTGCTCAAGTTTTGTAAAACATTATTACTTGCAAATATTCATGATTATTGTCCTTCTGATGTATGTAATGTGTAATGCATGTGTCTAGTGCTGAATACAAAAAACACTAACATTGGAATTTTCCTCAAATGATTGCTAAGTTCTTTATTTAAACTTCAGCACATACAAGAAATTCACATCACTGCTTCAAAGGTTTTCAATAAGGTATTGTATTGTAGACTAATTTAAAAAAATATATATTTCATTCCAAACTCAAACAAGATTAGGTTACTAAACCACCCACAACCACAATAGTTATATATAGGGGGCAATTCTCCAAACTGGAGCGCAAGTGTTCGCGCCACTGTGAACGCTGTCACGTTTAATGATGGTGGGAAATGGGCACGGGGACGACCGATTCTGTCCCCCACAGAGGGCCAGCATGGCGCTGGAGTGGTTCACGCCGCTCCAGCCTCCCTCCCCGGAGCCAAATGGACGCCGCACCAACCCGCGCATGTGCAGTTGGGCCACGCCAGCCTGCGCATGGGCGGGGAACTTTGTCTCCCGCCCCCGGGCCTACTTTCCAGCACGGCCGGCCCCTGAACACCGATGCCATGTTGAGCCGGGGCCGGCCGCGCAGGGAGAGGCCCGGGGGGGGGAGAGGCCGGCCCGCCGATCGGTGGGCCCCAATCACGGGCCAGACCCCATCGGAGGCCCCACCCCCCACCCCCCCGGTGAAGGATTGCTTTTCACCGCACCACAGATTGCCCCCCGGCCCTTCGTGCAGAGTTCCCGCCGGCAGCGACCAGGGGTGAACAGTGCCGGCGGGAGTCTGTCGTATCCGCGCGGCCACTCGGCCCATCCAGGCCGGAGAATCGGCAGCCCACCGATTCCAGCGGCCCACGGCCAGTGCCGCACCAAACGCGCACCTCGGAGAATCGCGCACTGCGTCATGGCGCGGTTGCAGCGATTCTCTGGCCCGGCGCTTGGAGAATCTCCCCCATAGTTTCTAACATTTTTCCATTATACCCCTCTAACCCTTCCCCTCCCCCACCCCCCCACCCCTCCCCCCCCCCGCCCCTGCATTGTCAAGTGACAGGATACAGAATGTCAGCAAACTAGCTGAAAAACAGAAAATTGAGATTGAATGTTAAAAATGGCCACAGACTGGTGGGAGTGATGTTTGACTGGGATTGGTGCTGGGACCACTGTTGTTCTGGTAGAATGAGCGTGTAATTGGCAACTGAATTTCAATATAGATAAGTATGAGGTGATGCATTTTGAAATGAAGATATATTGGAATATAAGAGTTTATGTAGGGTAGAGGATCAAAGTGATCAAAGGGTACACATTCACAAATCACCAAAAGTAGTGATGCAGATTGATAAGACCATTAAATAAAGAAACATTAGGATTCATTTCCAGGGACTTCATTGGATTACATGCGATACATGGGCCTAAAGTAAGAAACTTGGCTCAATCAGTCCCACAAGCCAAAATTTTCTCTCTGTATCCAGTCTGTCAAAACATTTCATAATCATAATTTTTTTTAAATAAATTTAGTGTACCCAATTATTTTTTTCCAATTAAGGGGCAATTTAGCATGGCCAATCCACCTAGCCTGCACATCTTTGGGGGGTGGAAGGGCAGCATGGTGGCCTAGTGGTTAGCACAACCGCTTCATGGCACTGAGGTCCCAGGTTCGATCCAGGCTCTGGGTCACTGTCCGTGTGGAGTTTGCACATTCTCCCCGTGTCTGCGTGGGTTTCGCCCCCACAACCCAAAAATGTGCAGAGTAGGTGTATTGGCCACGCTAAATTGCCCCTTAATTGGAAAAAATAATTGGGTAATCTAAATTTATTAAAAAAAAAAAAAAATCTTTGGGGGGTGGGGGCGAAACCCACGCAAACATGGGGAGAATGTGCAAACTCCACATGGACAGTGACCCAGAGCCGGGATCGAACCTGGGACCTCAGCACGTGAGGCTGCAAGGCTAACCCAGTGCGCCACTGTGCTGCCCGATAATCATAATTTTAAATACTACTATTAGTTCCCCCTTTAGCCTTCCTTTTTCAAGGAAAAGGAGACCTTACTTGTCAATCCTTTCTTGATATGTATAGCAATGCATTTTTGGTATCATCCTTATAAGTCATCTTTACACCCTGTCCAGTGCTTCTATATCCTTTTTATATTATGGTGAACAGAACTGAATACAGTACACAATGTGTGGTCCTCACAAGCTTTGATACAGGTTTAGCACAACTACCCTACTTTTCAATGATGCCCCTCTGGAAAAAAAAGTCCAGTGCTTTGTTTGGTTATTCCATGACCTTGCTTATGAAACGCTGAGAGGATATGTTAAACTTGCATTGAACCTTGGTTAGGTAACCATTGGATATTATATTAAAATATTGTATTATAAAAATGATATAGAGGCATTGGAGAAGTGCAAAGAGCATTTGCATGAATATTACTTGAATTGAAGGTATACTTACCAGAGAGGTAAGGGGGGGGGGGGGGGGGGAGTGATGGGGGTGGTAAGGTGAGGGGCGACATGGTGGCACAGTGTTAGCACTGGGAGGGACCAAAGTTCCATTCCAGCCTTGGGCGACTGTCTTTGTGGAGTTTGCATTTTCTCCCCGTGTCTGCTTGGGTTTCCTCCCGGTGCTCCAGTTTCCTCCCACAATCCAAAGTGGATCAGCCATGATAAATTTCCCCAAATTGTCTGAAGGTTCAGTGGGGTAAGGGGTTACAGGGTATTGGGCCGAGGTAGGGTGCTCTTTCGGAGGGCTGGTTCAGACTCGATGAGTCGAATGCCCTCCTTCTGCACTGCATGGATTCAAAAAATCTGAACAAGCTGGGACTCTTCTTCTCCCCGAAAAGAGAAAGTCTTTAAATTAATGAGAGGCTTTGAAAGGGTAGACATGGAGAAACCTTTTCAACTTGTGCATGAGTCCAAAACCAGACAACATAAATGTAAGATAGTCACTAGTGAATACAAAAGGAATTTCAGGAGAATCAGCTTTATCCAACGAGTGGTAAGAATATGGAATGCACAAGGAGTAGTTGAGGTAAATTATCTAGATGCATCATAGAGGAAATTAGATAAGCACATAAGGGATCAACAAATACAGGAATGCAGGAATTGATGACAGGGTTAATGAAGAAGGGTGGAAGAAAGTTGCAGTAACGTATCAATGCAAGTAAAGACCCACTAGTCTGAATAGCTGGCTTGGCACTCTAGACGCAATGTAAAGTTCCAATTCGGAGTTTTAAAAAATGTTTCTGAATAAAAGTAACAATTTTGTTCATTTACTATTTGTTTTTCACAGACAACCTTCAGCTGCTTTAGCCCCGGTGTCTGTCTTCAATAAGTATGAAATTGTTCAACTAATCACACACATTGCTCAGATTTAAATGAAGTAAATTTAAAATCATTCGGTTGTGCGCCTTGAATGCAGAAATGATTGTTATGAGCAGAAAGGTGTGCAGTGAATAATCAGCTGTCACTACAATGATCAAGGTCACTGATAACACAAATAAAATGAAGGCCATTACAAATGAATTGACTATGCTATGAAATGTCCTTGCAGCAGGAATGGCATTCTGCATGTTTATTTTTTTCCCCTGCATTATATCCTGGCACGTCATCCTTTAACCTTTTGGATAATTTGTTTTTCCATTCAGGGTTGTCATTATTTCCCAGAACGTGATAACTCCTTCGTAATTTGGTTTTCCTTGCTGTTACCAGATAGTCATTACACACTTGCATTAATTAGAAACCCCTTCATTATCGCATACATTAACTGCAGTACATGATAGATGCTAGAACGTGTTTTAATAAAACTGGAGCATTATGTGAATACAAATTTCTTATTTAATGTTACTGAAATTTCCACTAAAGATTTAAATTAATTGGATTCTATATTATAAACATCTGTTGCTTGTGTCTAGCGGAAAAGTAAGGATTCCAACAGCTGGGCTAATATAAAAGGCACTAGGTCCATTTTGGGTGCTGCTGCTATGGGTTTATTATGTATACGATAGGAAGGAAAGGGCACACTAAATCTATTTCAACAAAGTTACTGCTTCTCTCATAAAAGTTTTGGGCTTTATTAGAGTATATTGAATAGTGTGAAAGAAATGGTTGTCAACTTCATCACTGGAATGAAGAACAAATGATTCTGCGCAGTGTTCACTGCTGCTCATGTTTATTCCAGTAACCTACTTTAAAATATTTCAGCTGTTTTCTTATCTTGCAAGGAATTGAATCAGAGTCTGAGGGGCAGTAGCATATATGCATGAAACAATTTTCTTTGAAAAGTTGCAGCACACTCTGATGTACCTTAAAATGCCAATTGTCTGCCGGGGAATTAGTTGGAATGCATGGAGCACGTTTGGGAAGTTCACTCGACATTAATTGTAGCCCTTTCTGCTTATTTCCTGAAAACGAGGAATCTCAACGACCCTACAGCTGTGTATCCACACTTGGGGGTACGTAGGGTGTTGCCCGTGGATGGGAGGTGTGAAGGACCCTCAAGCTCACTTCGAGATCAGGGCACCCTTTCAAACTGCTGGCCCGATCTCGGAGGAGCCAGTGAGTTCAGCTACGCAGTGATGAAAAAATTCGAAATGTGTGCTCACCCGGAGGGAAACTCCCCAAGGACCGAAAATATGACTTGTGTGGTTAAATAGCGATGGGGAACTCGCCAACAGAGCCGGGGAGAAACTCCCAACCTAAAATAACACTTAGGATAAGATTTAACCTAAACGTTTCAAAGTGTGGTAGCGGGGTGGGGGGGAGTGGGGGGGGGGATCTGCCGCAAGCTTCCAGATGCTTGGTCCGGCAAGGCCGTCACCACTATAAAACGTCAATGAGGCCCCACGGGCTTCACACTGCAAATGACTGTCCCGCCTGCTGATTCCCCAGGACTGCGCTCTCTAACCCACCGCTAACAAGGAAGAGCAGCACTGAAACTGATCCCACCGAAACCCCCCCCCCCCCCCCCAACGCCCCGAGCAACCCTCCGAACCAGCCGATGAACGATGCAGGTGGCTCACGATGTCCCCGCGGTGCCTCCTACAGGGGTAGGAGAAGTTGGCACACAATAGAAGGGAGTCGGCCCAGATGGGTGCTGGGGAGCAGGACATCAGAGCCCTCACAACCTCTGAGGAATTGGTCCTGGAAGTCGCAGGGGTGGCGAAGAACAAATCTGTCACCAACGTACAGGTTGACGTATGGCTGAGAGGTGAGGATTCACCAACCCCGACCCAGATGACCTGTCACACGTGAGTTGTTAATGTCATACAGAATGAACCATCTCTCCCATGTCCAATCTCCTGCAGGATCTCCATCTGCCGGCGCCGGCCCACCCCGTGTGGTCCCCTTCCCTCCTGCCTCCTATGAGAACATCTGAGAGGAGAGTTCCGGGGATCCCAGCATTGATGCGTCACTGTTGTCATCCCCACCCTACACCAGCGCAGAGACACACATATCGGTGGGTGAGAGTAGTGGACAGGCTTATGGAGCACATTCTGGTGAGCGCCACATCGTTGCTGCTGCCCATCAGATGGAGGCAGGACTGTCCAAGCAAGACAGTAGTCAGAGGTCTGGGGGATCCCAGGACCCAGCTGGGTCCCAGTCAGATGCTGAGCCTCCAGACCAGGTTTACCCAGTGCTGATGCAGATGTGAGCCGTGAGATTCAGAGGGGAATTCAGTGACCCTCCAGCAGGTCCATAGCGATTCGAGGAGTCCCAGAGGCTAAGGGCATAGGAGATGGCGCTGGCAAAGCATGACACTAAGTCCAATACTGCTCGCGTGGAGACCGCAGTGGGAGAGCCTGGTGGACGATGTCAGCAGCATGAGTGGAGGTGTCCGAGGTGTGGCTCAGTCAGTGACGGCCATGGCTGAGCGCTTTGACAGCGCATCCCAGTCGCTGCGGGACGTCACCCAGTACCATACAGACCTTGGTGAGGAGCTGCGGGGCATGTCCCACTCTCGGGTGGGAATTGCTGAGGCCTTCCAGAACACGTCCCAGTCACCAGGGTAGGTCTCCCAGTCCCATGTGGGCCCAGCTGTGGTGCTGCGGGACATGTTCCAGTCTCAGGTAAGCGTAGCCGGGGCGTTCCAGAGCATGTCCCAATCACTGAGGGCATGAACGCTGTGCTGCAGACATTGGGGAGCTGCCAGGGCTCGCAGAGCCAGATGATGCAGGGGCAGTCGAGGCTCAACCCAGCTTGGGGCCCTCACTCCCAAGGTGAAACCCAGGGCCTTATGAGCACCGACCAGGAGGAGGAGGCTCTGGGTGCCAATCTTGAGACACCCTATCGAGTGGCAGTGGCGGCCAACCCACTCCCCGCACCCATCCCTCGGACGACGGCACGCCTAGGATACAGCACCCAGAAAAGGCGGCACGACAGGGCATGTACTACCGTCAAGAGCGCCGGGATCCTCCGGCCTGAGCCCTCAGAGGATGCCCACCAGGGGCATCGAAGGCCACAGGACTTGGTAGGCAGCAGGCTGCATCCCCCACAGATTTGCATCCTGGAGACACACCTTGACGCAGCTTAGAGCACGGAAGGCTAAGCAGGTCAAGGATCACTGAGAGGGCACTGGAGGGGTTAAGGGGGAGGGTCTGGGAGCAGTGGGGAAGGGAGGTGAGACACCATCGAGGGATTAGGGCAATTGGGGACTTGGGAACCCCCACCCCCAGCCTTCTGTGGAAGACCACAGGGTGGTGGGTGTGAGCGAGCACTCAGCAGATAGGCAGGGATCAGTCTATGGAATTGAATGAGGAGCACTGGCGCTCAGCTCTCAGGAGGTCATCAGCACCCCCTGCCCTTGATAGTGACCCACTGACAGTGCCGACACAGTCCCATCACCCTGGAGTGATGTTATACAGACCCGAAGAGGGTGGGAAATGGTGGTGGGTGGGGGGGGGGGGGGGGGAGGCTGAGGAATGGGGGAAGGGGGGCTTGGGGTGAGGGGGGATGATGGGCAAGGCCACATTCTATGTGAAGCGGGCGAGGATAAGGCATCCCTGGCCCTCCCCTTGGCCTGCCAGACCCTCGCTATTGCTGCCTGTCCTCCATCCTCTGACTGGTCCTACGGTTCCTCTCCAGGCTCGTCCTCCAGCTCCCCCTGGTCCGGCACCTCCTCGTCCTCATCCTCCTCTGAAATGGATACATGTTCCTCCCCCTCCACCTCCAGCAACTCGTCCCGTTACTGTGCCGGGTTGTGGAGGACACAGCAGACCACTAGAAAGTAGGCCACCCTCTGGAAGACGTACTGCAGTGCACCACCAGAGCGGTGAAGGCATTGGAACTGCATTTTGAGGAGTCCGATGCACCACTCAATGATAGCCTGTGGGGCCACCTAGGCCTTCTTGTATCGGGTCTCTGCATTGGTCACTGGCCTCCGTACTGGCGTCATCAGCCAGGTCCTCAAGCCTTATTCCCCAAGAGCCAATCAGCCATCCTTGGGTGGTTCTGGAAGAGGCCAGGGATGTTCAACTGGCCCAGGATGTAGCTGACGTGCACACACGTGCATGATCTTTATGTGGTGGTCGCACACGAGCTGGATGTTCAAGGAGTGGAAATTCTTCCTGTTGATGTAGAACACTCCCTGATAGCCCGGTGAGTGCAAGGCGACATCCATGCCATCCATTAGCCCCTGAACCTGGGGCACCCCGTCGATGGCGAAGAAATCTGCTGCTCGGTCATTTTGTTGGGTTTGGTCCATGTCATAGTTGACATAGTCTGCTGCCCGAGCAAACAAGGCATCTGTGACCTCACAAATGCACTTTTGGGATGTAGTTTGTGAGATGCCACACGAGTCCCTGCTCGAGCCCTGGAATGATCCTGAGGTGTAGAGGTTCAGGGCTGAGATGACCTTGAGGCCACTGGAAGGGGGTGTACTCCTCCTCCATGTGGTGCCAAGTCCGCGAGGACATGGCACAGATGCCGCATCATCCCCTTGTTTAGGTGGAGCCTCCTGTGGCACACGCTGTCCGTCATCTGTTTGAAAGACCAGCGACGCCTGTACACCTTAGGCCGTCGTGGGCCTCCCCCTCTGGGTCCCTCCCTGGCCTGTTGATCAGCCGGGTCCTCGGGGTGTGGGGTGGGGCCCTGCACTTGATCCTCTGTTGCTGTCTCTACCAGTGTCTCTCCGCCCGGCCGCAGCGGGGGCCCCTGCTCACCGGACCCCAGACTCGATATCCCAGACATCTGCATGTAGGGTTACCTAGACCAGGTCCTGGTCTCCTCCTCTGGTCATGGAAATGCCCGGTGCTGGGACCCAGTCCCTGGGTGTTCAGATGCTGGCCACTGCGTTCTAGGTATTGCATCCCGCAGTGTTCAGGCACAGTGCCCAGGCATCACGGTCTGACTGGGATGTTAGGTAATAAGTCCTAGATGCTACATGGCACTTCTACCCATGGGGATCCACTTGAGATGTGTGAAGTGCTCATTTGACTATGATTGCCAATTCCCAATTAGCAATAGCCTTCAGCCACGCAGCCAGAGGCCTCCGGGGTCAACGGGAGCTATGGGTGGTCGGTAGGGCAGGGGCTGGGAATGTGACCACACGATCCAGGGGTTGGCATGGCGGACCCACACACGCTGAGACACCCATCTCCTCTCTCCCCTCCCCAGCCCAGCCCAGGAGTGGCCACCCTCCCCTGCTCCACGACCATTCCCCCTCCGATGACAGCCCACCCCAACCGCAGCTGCCCACCCCCCCCCCCCCCCCCCCCTCCGTGCACCGGGGCAGCAACCCCAGTGCTCCCGGGTTCATTGCCCGGGAGCGAAGATGGCTGCTCACCTCCTCAGGTCCCCTTCCGCCAGCTTCACATTTTTAAAAAGGAGTCCTAATCAGCGCCTGCGTGACCACTTGCTGGGGAGGCGGGGGGGGGGGGGGGCATTAGATAGGAGGTTGCTTCCTTTTGTTGCATGGAGATTGGGCCTAAGTGGTGATTATTGGTATCTTGTTAATGCTTCAGCGGGCTCCTGATCTCGCCAAAGGGAGTAGGCTGGTTAGATTACAAACGGATCGGCACCTGGCACGGTCCTCGATTTTGGCCTCTCCCGTGATTTAACGGCCTCATCGCGCTCTCGCTTAAAACGCAACGAGGCAATTAAATTGCGCCCTTAGGAACCTTTCCCTTACATCAGGCCATTTTTTTTTTCATGAGATCGTGCCCCGAGTCAATTCTTTGGAACTTGGGGTTAAATTCTTGAAGAGGTCGCTCCCATTTGCCATTAGAAGCTTATTTCAGTAGTGGGGAACTAAACTTGCCGGCAAGACCGGTTCCTCAGAGAGCAGCAGGGCACCGTGTTGAAAGGATGCCCCAATCTGAAAGTGTGGTTGAAGGTCCTCCACACTCCCATCCACGGACAATGTGACCCCCAGCAGACATGGGTAACACCCCTAACGATCAACCCCTGAGGAGAAACCTCCACCATTAGTAAAGGTTCACGAAAGCCCCCCGCCCCATCACCACCCAGGCATGAGGGTAACCCTGCCCCACACCCATCCATTCTTGTGGGCTTCGGGGCATCGCCAGCCCCTAATTGAGCATACTCCACTATGGAGTAGCTGAGGGCCCACCCCCAACCTTTCGGATCCCCTTTTCAGACCCCCTCCACCTTTCATGACCCCCCTTCATGCCCCCTTTCATAGGCAAGTCCCCATTCAGCCCCCATCCTTGGTAGTGTCAACCTGGCACCCTGGCATTGCCAACCTGGTGCCTGAACATTTCCCCGGCTCTCTGGCAGTTCCCTGTTACAGGTTGCCAGGTTGTCACTGCCAGGTTACCCAGTTGTCAGGGCAGTCACTGTCCTGCCCCCGACCATCCCAGTGGGTCCCAATGGCCTCCAAGTCCCCCGGCATGGCCTTCATACCTGGTCTCCATTTGTGGAGACCCACTAATCTGTGCCTGAGTGAGGCCCCGCCAGTATGGCCAGTGATTCTCGGGAGCCGGAGAATGTGGCCTCAAATGGGTCATGCATATTTCAATGCGCATAATGGCTCGTTAAGTGAAATGAAATGAAAATCGCTTATTGTCACGAGTAGGCTTCAATGAAGTTACTGTGAAAAGCCCCTAGTCGCCACATTCCGGTGCCTGTCCGGGGAGGCTGGTACGGGAATCGAACCGTGCTGCTAGCCTGCTTGGTCTGCTTTAAAAGCCAGCGATTTAGCCCAGTGAGCTAAACCAGCCCCTAAAATCGCTTATTGTCACGAGTAGGCTTCAAATGAAGTTACTGTGAAAAGCCCCTAGTCGCCACATTCCGCCGCCTGTTCGGGGAGGCTGTTACGGGAATCGAACCGTGCTGCTGGCTTGCCTTGGTCTGCTTTCAAAGCCAGCAATTAGCCCTGTGAGCTAAAGTATGATTATCTGAGTCATATCTAGCAATCATGCTAGACCTGTCTCTCCCATGATGCACCCAGCACAATGGGATGAGCACCAGGCACACGCAGTGGGAAAACCGCGTCCGTTGTCTCTAAAACGGTGTCCATATAGCTCAATTTAATAGGTTTGTTTTAATGATTTCTAGGCCAAGATCCAAGAAAATTCAGGGCAAAAGTGTTTATTTGAAGTTAAATGTGTTCGCGACTAATTATTGCAGAACGTCAAAATCCATCCATTTTTATGTGAACTTGTAGTAAATGAAAGATTATGTTGGAACTGAGAGTTGTCAGGCAGTGAAAGGCAGGGATTCATTAGAATCCAAACATTTTCTAAGTTGGAAAGATGAAAAACCTGAGTGGCCATTATTATACAGTCCCTAGTGCCGCTTTAGAAAATATATTGACCAAACTGGGAAATAAATAACCTACTTGCCACCTTGGCTTGTGGAATCGCGGATGAGGAGTGGAAGGTAGCAAAAGAGCCACAGAATTCAGCCATCCTTTTGGTGATGGTGTTAGCATGAAGTATGCAGAGCGCACTGATTGTGACATCAGTCAACATGTAAGACTAATTTGACGGATTTTAAAGCTTTTCCTAAGATTGCACAGCTGTTCATGTGTTCAACAGCAGGATGGACTACCATTTCCTCCCCACCATCCTCACATCAATATTCAAAGAAATGATTAACTATGTACAGATTAGTTGCTGATTCATTTCTACTGGCAGTCACTGCAATTGTAGAAATATTTGGAAGTTCCTCGGATTCTCTAAAGTCTGCAGGGAGCAGCATGGCAAGTGCTGAAGAATTATCCCCTGACTCGAAGGATTCTGCACAAACTATTTGCTCCTACACAGGGATGCAGTCGTGTGTATTTCTCTTGGACTACAGCACGACTGGGAGAATGAGCAGTGGTTACACAGAGCAGGACAAGCTGCTGGAGGAGGAGGGAAGAAGGACTCTGAGCAGGAGGCCCTATTTGCCCAGCCTGTTCAGGGAAAAATCCTCCTACTGAATGTCAGTGAGGACATTTGGCTTCTGTAAGCACAACCGCAACCTCAGAGAAGGGTGAAGATTGCATTGTGAATGCGAAGCTGACAGTGACCATTAACTTTTATATGTTGTTGTCCTTCCGGATTGGATTTTACCATATCTGTCTGCCTCCCATTTTGTTATCAACTGTTGTGAATAAGGGAGGTCGCTGAGGTTCTACATTCAAAACAGCTAAATACATTTTATCCTCTCCTGCATGTCACATTTTAGGCATTCCATTCTAATTCTGAGATATGTCACAACCAAAAAAGATTCCACTCCCTCTGTGTCCAGCTGTTTTGCGGCCATGTGCAGCATTTTATGCTGGTCAATGATCGATATCTTGGCAGCAGTCATGATGTTTTTATTCTGCAGCAGTCTGCTGCACCATCTGCATTTGACCCACTCAAACTAATAGAAAGGTGATTGCTGGACGACAAGGGTTAATCCTTTGAGACCTGGCTTCTGGCTTCCATGTGCAACACATGTTTCAGTGGCCAACATGCAGACAACAAAAGTCATGCTGCCACAGGAAGTGTGATCAGCGTAGACTTCCATGTGTCACACGGCGGTTAGCACTACTGCCACACACACCGCCAGGGACCCCGGTTCGATTCCAACCTTGGGTGACTGTGGGGAGTTTGCGCGTTCTCCCCGTGTCTGCATGGGTTTCCTCCGGGTGCTCTGGCTTCCTCCACAGTTCAAAGGTGAGCAGGTTAGGTGGATTGGCCATGCTAAATTGCCCCTTAGTGTCCAAAGGTTCGGTGGGGTTATGGGGTTACAGCGATAGGGCAGAGAATGGGCCTGGGTGGGATGCTCTTTCGAAGGGTCAGTACAGACTTGATGGGCCTCCTTCTGCGCTGTTGAAATTCGATGATTTTATGATTGTGGTGCTAAAATCAACACTTAACCAGTCAGGACTGCACAGCAGAAACATTACAGTAGCTGAGCTGGCAAAATACATGTCAGGGTTTTCAGTGGTCTCTTGCATGCTGTACCCGTTCACCACTGTGGCGGACAAAGTTTTTGCCACCAGGTAGACAGTGAACAGTGAAGGAGCAGCAGCAGGAGCGGAAGCAGGAAGAGTAGGATAAAGGGGAAAGGAGGAAGGACTCAACACATCCCCTTTCTGGTCAGGCTCTCCACAAACCACTCATTCAACTGTGCTGTCGGTAAATTCAACTTCAATTTCCCACCCACCAATGGTCCCACACCCAACCTCCCCTCTGTCACTGACCATTATAGTCTCCTTGACCACAAGGCAAAAATAAAAACCAACACGAAATAAACATTCCAAGCCAAGGTCTAATAATCATGTTGCACACCGACATCAACTAATCATCCTGCTGTGTGCCTTTGCCTGCCAGTAGCGGTATCAAAGCTGGTGGTTGTGAGTGAAAGCGTGAGTGGCAGTGTTTCTTCTTTATTAATGTCTTTCTACTATCATTTTCCCTTCTATCACTGCCTGGCCAGGTTTCACTTCTTGGGTATCTGAAAGGAGAAAGGCACAAAGGTGAGGTTGTGGCGAACTGAGACGGGAAGGAGAGGAAGTAAGAGCTGCATCCTCCACCACCTGGCACTGGTAAATAACAGGCTGTAGGAGTATTGAATTTAGCCTCCAAGGAGTTTTGTATTAGAATGCCAGGGTAGAATTGGACTGATTGAATTAGGTGAGCTAACCGTAACTGCTATTCCTTATGTTCAATTTAATATGAAATTAACCATCTATTGGTTTTCGCCTGCATTATCCCGGCAAAGTTTTGTTCAGTCCACCACACAATTGAGAGTTACGAATGTCTGGTTTGGGTGGCAAGAGTTACTATTGTTATTCACTGGGCTAGGCTATTATGCAAGCAAATTATGCAAGTAAAGTAAGTGTTGTCGCTGAGACTGATTTGCGTGTGATTCGCTTTCTCGTTGGGGGCGCTATTCGGTAAGCGAGTCAGGACATGCAAATGGGCCAGCACTCTTCTGCCACAAATTCCGAGCAATCCAGGTCCAGAGAATGTTCTAACCACTGGGGCCAGAGTTAGCGCCAAAGAGCCTGGCAGCTGGACTTGATTTTAAGCGCTCCACTTACCACACACTCACTGCAGCCACCAAGATGGCTCAGAGGAAACCTGCCCCTTGAGGTTGGGAGTCCGAGGTGGACCCACAGCTCCATGCCAGTGAGGAGCGGAGGGACACCCTCTTCCCCAGAGTGGGCCGCAGACAAACCTGCCTTCCTGAACACTGCTTGGGAGGTAGTGACAGAGGCAGTCAGCGCTGCCAATCTCATCAGGAGGAGACAGCTGGTGATCCAACGGGGTGGGGGTCACTGGTAAGTCCTCTCCCCTGGGAGGGACAAATAACCAGGGAGAGTTCAAAAGGCCGTAATGCAGATGTCCTCTGGTTGGTATGAGCCCTGCTAATCCCCTGCTCCCTCTGCAATGGGGCAGCGCTTCTGAGGAGTGCCAACATCTGCTGGACTCCTGATTGAGCTTGGTCCTTGATGATACAGCTGGGGTATGACGGTGTCCAGAGGGGCAGCCTGGGTGAGAATTTAAAGGACAGGCAGCACACAGCAGTGTGAGCAACCAGGAGCCTGTAATGCATTTAAAAGACAGACTGCAGCAAATGCAGTCTGAGCCAGGTCACCCTGATCCCGAGGGCGACACCAAGTCACTCCTGCTACTGCCCCTGGGCCGGGCAGCCATCCCCCAGCAAGCCCAACAGTTTTCAACAGTTTGTCAATGTTTCTTTGGCCTCCCCACTTCCCCTCTGCAGCCATGGCCCCAGTCTCTGTTTATAAGTACTTGTAGTAATTCACACCCACGAGACATCCGCTGAGAGGAGCGGAGCATCACGGAAGGCGGAGCATACTGTGCTCAACCCGCTAATCACATTCAAATGCAGGCAACTGTCGGTCTTGCATGACCCCGCCAGCACAGGGTGAAAACCTTGTTTTCGCCCCGGGGAGAGACCAGAGCATAGCGTCTAAATCGGCAGCGGGCAAGAACATCGATTTTGGCCGCATGTCGGATTTCTCGCCCGATCGCGATTCGCATTTCTGCCGTGGTGAGTCAGAGAACTTAGCCCAATATGTATTACCATTTGGAATTTCTAGTGGATATTTGAAGCTGGTAGGGGGGGAAAAAAAATCAATTGTTACTGCCAGGCTTTATTTTCAAAATTTACCACAAGCTTCTAAGCCACAGGGTCAGTAAACGTAATAGGAACTGGAAACATGACAGCTGTAGGAGAAATGAAAATTGGGCTTCACATCGTGAAATTGCAAGGCATTATCCAGTTCTGCCATCACATTATATAATTCATTTGGCCAATGAATTGGAGTAACAATGTTTATATATCACAAAATACTTGGTTTTTTAAAAAATGCAATCTTAACCCTCAACTTAGCAAATGGTCATTCCTAAAACTAATGATGTGCATCCATCAATCTTATATGAATATTATTCTGATCCTTTGTTACTTTTCTTTATTTATTCCATTTGGGAAACTGCCAACAAAATCGAGAATGGTGATTGATTCACATATTTAAAGTATGCTGTTGTTTGCTTTCATTAGCTTTCTGAATCAATTTACCAAAGAATTTCTTTGCAAATTTAGATTTTTAATGGGGGGGTAATTGGATGAGGTCCAAATGGGCACTGGAATCACCTGTTCATTTATGTGCCTGCAGTTTGCAGGCTATGATAAGTGTGCTGTTGAGTGGCTGCATGCCTGTATAGAGAGCACAGAATAATGAGGGGCTAGTACGGATTTAAGCTAACCTGTGCTTCCTTAAACCAGTCTGCACCTCGTAAAGAGGGTGCTGTGATTCATTATACAGTGGTTCTGAACAAAGAAAGACATGGGAATGGCATGACATAGCACAGTGCACACTCCAAGAATCTTTAAAGCAGCACTGGAGGCCTGAGTGCAGGAGATTGGTAAGAGGGGGTGAAGAGAGTGAGAGCAGACAGCAATTTAAGTCAACGTCAGCAGTCTGGCCTTGGGGAACCTGGATATAGTTGCAAAAGATGGTCAAAGACCTCACATGAGTGATCAAGATTAGTGAGTGCATCATCAAACGCCACATTCCACCAATTGCATCACCCATCTCACACACTGATCAATACACCACACACTGTGTGCGCCGTACTTTTGTGCCAATACCCGGGAAAACCATGCTAAGGCGGGTGCGAAGTCTCCGGCCCATTTGGAGTTCTGGGGGAGCTACCCCAGTCACCGCATGTGGAGTGGTCCAATATGAAAACAAAAAAACAAGCCAGTCTCGTTCCCATAGACTCGGAAGACTGCTTCTTTAGGCCTCGTTTGAATGTCTGCACTGCGCACTCCGCCAACACATTGGAAGCCGGGTGGTATAGAGCGGTGCGGATATGGCATATGCCGTTTCTTCTTCATGAACCTCGCAAACTTTTCATTTGTGAATGGAGTGCCGTTGTCCGTGACCAGCACCTCGGGGAGGCCATACGTACTGAAAGACAAACGCATCTTCCCGATTGTTGCGCAGAATGTTGTGCCTGCCAACTTAAACACCTCTAACCATTTAGACTGGGCATCAGTTAATAGAAGGAATATGGATCCTTGAAAAGGGCCGGCAAAATCTGCATGCAAGCACGCCCAAGGCCGCCCTGGCCATTCCCAGTGAGGTAGGGGCGCGGCCGGAGGAAGCTTCTGATGCTACTGGCAAATGGAGCAGTTTTGGGCGACCTTTTCAACGTCGGTGTCGGGACCTGGACACCAGACATAACTCCGGGCCAACATTTTCATTTTGGTCACACCTGGATGCCCATTGTGCAAGTCCCTTAGTATCAGCTCCTGTCCTTTTTCCGGGACAATCACACGCGCCCCCACAAGAGGATACCGTCTTCCACGCTAAATTCTGACAGCTTGGTGGAAAATACCCCCAACTTGCCTGGGAGCTGTCTATGCTGCCCACCATACAGGGCTATGTGCCGAACCTCTGTCTGGGTCCACTCACAGGTCTGTGATGCCATGACAGGCAAGGGGTCCATAAAATTAGGGTTGCAATGGGCGGTATTGGCTTATCCTATCGGAAAACTCCTAGCAGAGGCTTATGATCAGTCATGATAGTGAAGTGGCGGCCATACACATACTGGTGAAAGCGTTTCACTGCAAAGACCATCGCCAGGCCCTCCTTCTTGATCTGCGCGTACTTCTTTTATGCTGCAGTCAATGTACGGGAGGCAAAAGCTATCGGCCGCACGGCCCCGTTCTCCATCTTGTGGGACAGGAAGACCCCAATACCATACGAGGATGCATCACATGTGACGAGCAAAGGCTCTCCAGGATTATAGTGGGTTAGTAACCCAGACAAGGACAATTATTGTTTTACCCGCCGGAAAGCGGTTTCTTGCGGCTAAACCCTAACCCAGGTGTGAATCTTCTTTAGCAGAAGGTGCAAGGGGACATAGTTGCCAGATTGGGGAGGAACTTCCCGTAATAGTTTACAAAGCCGAGAAAAGAACGACGATGCGAAGTGTCAGTCGGGGCAGGGGCCTGTTGAATCGCGCGCACCTTCTCTGCGACGGGGTGCAAACCTTCATGGTCCAACCAATAACCCAGGTAGACTACTTCCTTCACCTGAAAGATGCACTTTGTGCGACATAAACGGACTCCAGCCTCTGAAAAGTGTCTCAGGACAGCCTCCAAATTTTCCAAGTGGCCCTGCTCCGACGTCCCTGTAATCAAAACGTCGTCTAAGTACACAGCGGCATGCGGTAAACCTCTCAAGATGCCCTCCATGACGCGTTGAAAAATAGCGCAGGCAGAGGATACTCCAAAGGGCAACAGTGTATATTCATACAGACCCCGGTGTTTATTGAGAGTTACATATGGCGGTCGAATGTCCTCTGGGCGATAATGGAGACCGCTGTGCCAGTGTCCAACTCCATCTCAAGCAGGTGACCATTGACCTGTACTGTCACCTTAATGGGGGCCACACGGGGAGCTGCCACACAATGCAGCTGCAGGCACTCGTCCTCCGTCTCCACACCCACCGGAGTAGTCACCGCAGGTTCATCCAAATGGAAGGTACGGACCCTGAGCAGGCCCCAGTTTCTGTCGGAACGTCGTTGCCTCTGGTGCCCCCAGGACCGGCAACCGCAATGAGGTCGGCACCCACAAGTCCGGCACGGACATGGCTCCTCGTCCATTGGTTCTGGTGAAAGCTCCCTTCGGGGAGGAACGTCCGGCGACCACTGGCGTCAATCCAGATGTCGCTTCGCCCAAGGTACCGCAGGGGTGCGGGGGGACGTTTTCGGATGGAAGGGGTTGCGCCCCAAGGCATGCACCTCCATTCCCCGTTTTGCGCTCTCTCGGGACAATACTATTTGAATGGCCTGTTGAAAAGTCAATGTTGGCTCAGCTAACAACTTTCTCTGGGTGGCCGCATTGTTAATACCGCAAACCAAACGGTCGCGTAACATTTCTGACAGGGTCTCACCATAGTCACAGTACTCATCAATCCTGCATAGCCTGGATAGAAAGTCGGCAACGGATTCTCCTGGGGTCCTCTCAGCGATATTAAACTGGTAACACTGGACTATCGTGGACGGGGTTGGGTTAAAATGTTGCCCCACTAAGTTCACAAGTTCATCAAACGTTTTGGTGTCCGGTGCAGCTGGGTACGTAAGGCTCCTAATCACCCCAAACGTATGCGGGCCACAGGCGGTGAGCAAAATGACCACCTGGCGCTCATTTTCAGTAATGTTGTTTGCCCGGAAGCAGTAACGCATCTGTTGTGCGTACTGGTTCCAACTTTCCAGCGCAGCATCAAAAACATCCAAACATCCATACAGAGGCATGGTGTAACAGAAAACAACTTCCAACCTGTATCCAACAAAAATTCCAGGGAGGTGGCTTCAGCAGCGTAGACAGCTATTCACTTCAACCCTCGTCGCCAGTTTTGTGAGGGCCACAAAGAATCCAGCACAAGTTGAAGGATAGAAAGAAATAACATTTATTTACAATGACATATATATACAACAGCAGCAGCAACTCCCTTGCTGCTCACTGCTCTCTAGCTGGTTCCAAACTGGCCAGCTTTATTTATGCAGGGAGTCTGCTAATGATTTCTCCCCCCCCCCCCCCCCCCCCCCACCCCCCCTTCATTGGGGAAGCTCATACTCCCAAAGGATTGTGGGATTGCCATTTGTCCCTCGCCAGTGGTAAGCAGGCAAGTTCTAACATCGTGTGAAAGGAGTGCTTGGGGAGCTTTGAGCTTGTGCAAGTGTTAGAATGTGAGAGAAGAATGCTGTTAGGGTGTAGTGTGAGGAGAACAAAATAAGAGATGAGTGAGTTTGGAATTAGGAAAAAGGTGTGTCCTCTGAACATGCTGAACAAGGTGACGATGGAGGAGAGGGAATTGATTAGAGTAGTGAGGAGGAGTGAAAGGAGTGATAGCCATCTTAATAATAATTAATTCAATAATAATATTAATTATTATTATTAAATGGAGAGTATCACATTGGCTGCCTTTCATCCACCCTGCTTGATCTTCAGTTGCATTGATGTGTGTAGTGTTCAGTGAGGCATATAACAGGCAGCTGATGCCATTCTCCCTGCTTTGCAAAACCACCCAAGATGGTTTTATATTCATATGGCCTCAGAGAATAAAATATTGCTTTAATAGGTTTATTTTCACTTTACATTGGGCTCAGGAGATCTACCATATTGAATTTGAGGTCTGGGTATTAAAATTGCCTAGTTGGCCCACTGACAGTGTCCTAGGTATTTAACCTTTTCTCTTACTCCCACCTACAAGAGGGCAAATTGGATTTTCCAGGGCCATCCAATAATTCAGCCTTTCATCCCAGCTCAGACCTTCCCAGAATGTGTTTTGTCCCAGATTTCTGGTGGCTCTGCAGGCCTTTGCCTCCGCATATGCCGGCATGGGTGTTTCGCAGCTCCTCTTTGGGGAACCTGGGCGGGGGGTGGATCTGACAGGCGGCAGCATCAGAATCGGGGTAGGCATGCTGTCCTCCCACCAGCAATCCCCTCCCCCTGAAACTCACAGGTTCACCAGCACCCCTCATCATCACTCTCAAGGCTTCACCAGCACCCACACAGCAAATTGTCCCTTATTTTTTTCAGACAGAATTGGTCACCTTGCGCCCGAATCACAGACTGTTCAACTCGTGAATAATAATTTTATCCATGCGTCAACACTTACTGAAATTTGTAATCATTCATTTGATCACGGAAGAGTATTGCTAAATGTTTGCTCAGTGTTTAGTCAGCTGGTGAACTTAAACTATATTACAAGGTACTCAGTAACTCAGTACCCATTTCTAAAGTTTACATGAAAACGAGAAACGAAACTGGAATGGAAAGTATGTGCAGTTGCCATTACAACATTTGCTTCGGCATAATTTCACTCTTTTTATATGCTTGCTGCTTCTATTAAAATTTTTGAAATCACTGCAGGAAATCCAGTATTAAAGTTAATTTCAGGCAAAACTGGAACACTGCATCTCTCCCTCAATTGACAGTCATTGACGTTCTGAAAAGATTGAGTTTGTATGTAAAGAATGAAAAAACACTTTTCACAGCATGTTTTGAACAATGTAAGAAGGGTTCTCATGGAAACCATTGTTAATTGTGGGTTGAGTTGGCCATGTTGAGTCCCATCATTGTCAATGAACAATGATGAAGGTAGGATAAATTTAACACAGCTTTTGCAGGGTTTAAAGAAAAGTAGAGGTGTCCTGCTGAAGCTTCACAGTAGCTATTTCGAAATCATCATCCCCATTTGTGAATATTTATTTGTGCTGCTTGTGAATATTGTCATATTTCTCAAATTATTGTGGCAGGTAAGTATTGTTGATAGGTTATTCTACTTAAAAGTTATTATACAGAGAAGCAAGAGCCAGGGCATTGAAATAGCAGAGTTTCATAGTCAGGGTATACAAATTCAATGATGGTTATTTCTCCACTGTGAAATGCGAGCAGAGGCGATACATGGCATTATGAAATACTTAAAATATTTCAAATGTCTGTTTCATTATTGTTCACGAACTGTAATTATACTAGAATAAATCAGCAACTCCCTATTACCAGTGTCGTGTGATTCATTCTTTGTATGATTTTCCATAATTTGATATTCATGATGGACAAATTCACAGGAGTCACTGACTTCAGACTTTAAATACATTAGGTTCGATTTCTACCTTTACTGATTCTTGTCAAAACATTGTCCAGGAGAATGGTATTGGGCAGGGGAGAACACATGTCTGTACTGGAACCCATCCAATTATCCATCCATAATCAAAGGAAAATTGTGTGGTCTCCATTACAGGTGTCATCCTTCTCATCTCATTAAATTTTGTCTGCTCTACCCAAACAGCAAAGACCGAAATCTATGCTTCCCCTTCTGCAAAATATATCATTACACATATTGCAATGCAGCTTGTGTTTCACATCATGAGACTGATTTTCATGCCTGGTATAGCTTGGTCAGCGTGGGTCTATTCCACCCACCCAATACAGTCAGCTGAGGATCTGTGTCATTTCCTTGGCCTGGCCTAATTTAAATGGAATCAAAGAGTTGTTGCTGCCAATTGCATTTCTTACAGAGAGCTCGCAAACTGAGAGGGCAGGAAATTTAGCCGGGCAGCCTATTGCTCCTTAAGGGGACTTGCACCTTTCAATGGGGGATAATGACAAGCGACTTTCTGAAGCAGCAGGCAGGGCCCTGGGATTCTCTGCTGTGGAGAGTGTTTCTAGACCGAGATAGCAACAGAAAGGAGGCCCTCTTTCCCATCCATGGGTGATGGACGGCCCTTCAAATTTCTCAGCTGTAGTGGGGAGAGATAGTAGAGCAAGTCAATGTTTTCAGCATCAGGCTGCAGGGCCAGAAGAAAATACAGGAATCACCAGAACAACTCAGGTAAAACACTCCTTTGTATCTCTTGCTCTCTCAGCAATACTGCACCACTCCTTCTAATGTCTCCTCCTACAGATCTCTGTCAATATTTGTCTGATGATGCTTTTCTGCAATTTCTTGGAATACTTTCCTATATTAAAAGTGCCATATGTACACAAAGTTAATATTTTTTGACTTGCTTTTATTTTATCATTGTTGATTATCCCCACCACTGTCAATCCTTCTCTCTCCCACTTATATATTTCTCCTCCAAACAAATAAACTCTTTCTGCTTGCGGTCAGATCCTCAACATCTGCTATTGCACTTACAAAGACTTTACTCTCTTCAGCAGAACTGTTGCTCCTTCACTTTTTCAAGCACACAATTCTAATCTGCCTCAGACACCTTCAGAAGCCTTCAACAGGACACAGACTAATTACACATCCACCTTTCTTGCAGTAGAAGCTAAGCATACAACTGAGGGGAGAGTACAAAAACTGAAAAGAGGATCTGATTCAATATGCACTCTGACGCTAATGGAAGGAATGGCCATCAATATCATTGGCAGCGAGAAGGAGTTGAGTATTGGAGTTTGAGGCCACTTCCAGCAACTGTCTGGGCATCTTCATTTTCTATTGCCACTTAACCTTCTCACATACATTCGACATGGCAACCTGGTAGTATATTCCGCTGGAATTTATTTTATTGCTGCTATCCTTTACATTACATATATTTAATACTTTCCCCTTCTTAAGACTATCAGACAGCTCATGCCTTGCAGAAACACAGTGTGAGGCAATAACCCTGCCAATGATGTACCATCACTTACTTCTAAGCTCTAGCTTAAAAGTTGACACTGTGGTGAGTTCGATGATTTTGCAGTCGGTGACTTGTCAGCCAGACCTCAGCAGAAACAACTGAGGGTGGAATGGACAACCCGGAAAACAGCTCACTGAAAGAAAAGCGTGTGTCCACTGGAGTGAACGGAGATACAGATTTCATGAGTCCAGATTTTGAAAGAAGGAGATGTTCTGTGGAGCAACAATTTCTCATTGAATTGTCGAGAAGATGGGAGGGGCGAGTCTATCAGGGAGCTTCCAAAATGTATCAAATAATGTGGAGGAGTCCAATTTCTTTGAGATATTTTGGCATGCATTGACAATCAGCAGTCAAACATGCAATATAAATTTGTCTCAAATGAATGTTGCAGCTAGATCTTCCCTGTAGGAGCCTGTGGAACCAGTAGCAGCACGTCACAGGGGCTCTCGTCCTATGGGTCTAAAGGTTCTGGGCTTAATCATCTCCGCTTTGCACAAACTGGAAGATCAGTTCAAAAGGGGTTTCAGTTGGGTAATGGCTGTCCATTCTGCACTCTCGTTGATTGGTGGGAAGAATGAGTCACAAGCTGGCAGCTGTAGCAGTCATGCAATGGGAAGAGAACAGTTTGTCATGTCGCAGGAAGGCACCATGTCTGGGCTCTCACAAATCCCTCAACCAATACCCACCCCGATTCAGCTGAGCTAAATGGATCTGGCACCCATCAATTTCAGCAATCTGCGGGCCTGAGCTCCTTAACCACAAGCATCTTAAGAGTTCTGAGACTAGAAATTCAGACATGCAATACCATTTTTCAGATGTGAACCACCTTTTTTGTGTCCAGTATAGCAGACAGGAAGCACAATCTAATTATGAGTTGAAAGCTCGACACCTGCCATATTGGTAAAGGCCAATAAATTGACGTGAAGTGCCCACACCTGAAACATGCATTAGACCTTTCCCATGTGCAAATAAGGAACCTAATGACTGTTTGAGGCGTCTCTGCAATATTGTTTTTCCCTTGATTCTGCTGATGCCACTCAGGAAAACATAGATATGAGGCCTCCAGGCTGTTCATCAAGGAGCCGTTGCTGGCCAAGGCCAATGAGGTACGATTGTTAAATATACTTACCTGAACATGGAGCTGGAAGAAGCTGAAGTGTTTTTTGTGACCACATATTCAAAAAACATGTGCCATTGCTGTTCTCCCCTGACCAAAATCGCCACCATTACCACCCC
Source organism: Scyliorhinus canicula (assembly GCF_902713615.1). NCBI lineage: Eukaryota > Metazoa > Chordata > Chondrichthyes > Carcharhiniformes > Scyliorhinidae > Scyliorhinus > Scyliorhinus canicula. Next base: position 29,814,867 of record NC_052156.1, read on the forward strand.
CTCCTATCACAGTTACCCCAACACCCCCAGCCCACCTGTCCACTTCGACCTCCTGGCCGGATTGCCTATCTTCACCCTCCCCCCACTCCATACCTCTGAGTTACCCCATAAACACTGCTAGCCTCACAAAGCAACTTCATCCTCCATTCTGTTTTGCCGGCACACTGCCGGTTATTGTCTGCAGCTTGATGAAAATGAAGCCGGAGGTCCAATATTGAGTGTGCCTTGGGGCTCACCTTTCAGGTACAGAGATTTTCAGTGTGCAAGATTCTAGGTGCTTGAGTGGGTTACAGTAGGTTTACCATGCGGCAGCTATTTGAGGAATCATCTTATAGGAAATCAGATTAATGCAGAGAGTGTTTAAGATAAGCATAGAGGACTTCACATCCGGGTAGTATTTAGTGCTATCACTTGTAAAAGGTATGAAAAATATAATACATTTTGAAATACTTGTATACAGAGTGTTTCTGTGATCACCGATGACTGTACAATATTAGTTTGCATATTTGTCACTCTTTGTCTTTGGACGATGCTGGTTATTTGAGGAAGGACTCAGAGAAACTTGACATGACAGTTAATGAACTTCTGTGAAAGAGATCTGGCTGCAGGAAGTTATGAAGAGCTCACAATTCATGAAGGCAGTGCTGTCATCTGAAGGAGCCCTTGGGGCAATTTGGAAGCATTCAGTTAGGCCCTGGACACCTGAGAATAATGCAATTAGTAAGAATCTCAAAGCCTTCTCCTAATGCTTCTGGGTGTGCACAGGGAAAGTGATTGTGCTTTTTACTCGAACAAACATGTTGTCAATCAAATGCTGAATGCAAGTAGGTTGAATGTAAGTTGATAGTCCCAATGGCAAATGGGAAGGAGCTGGAGGCAAAGTGGTTAAGGGTTTGCAGTAATTTTGACTGCAACAGACAATGCTTGTTCACCGTGACAGGTGGTTTCGGGTATTGCTGCAAGTGGTAATGCAAACCTGAGAGTCTCCCTAGAGAGCAGCAAAGCCTCCTTATGTACTGGCTTTCTATGAACTACAGAGAGGCTGTCTTGGGTTTATAAATTCTGTTGGGAGATTTAGCAGGTTAGGTGAATTGACCATGCTAAATTGCCCCATAGTGCCAGGGGTTTGTAGGCTATTGGGATAGGGCGGGGAAGTGGTCTTGGATGGAGAGCTCTTTCAGAGTGTCGGTGCAGAATCGATGGGCCGAATGGCCTCCTTCTACACTGTAGGGATTCTATGATCCCTGGAAGCACACCTCCTTCTCTATGAGCTCCCAATAACTGCAGTGTGTTGCTGCTCTTCTTCCTGTTATCAGTCCTTTTCTTGCTGGATTGGAATTTTCAAGAGGACCATCATAAAGAAAAGGGTTCCTAACCTGAAGTTTCTTAAGAGTTGGAAATATTTTCTAGCCATTAGAAGAGATAGTTAGGGATAGAAACACTGCAGTGTAACACTATAATAATGCATTTTACCTGACAGTAGCTGAAGATCAATCTAAATATCAGTGCAAGTTGATGCTTTCTGACTTGTATTGCTCATTATTTTGGATAATATGAGTCAAAAATGCATCAGTAGACTTTGAATTGCATATGAATCCCGGCTATTTCTCACTGAATCACGATCCACTGAAGGATGAACAACCAGCAATAAGTCTGCAGTTCATTAAAATTGTTCTCTTTATTTGCATTTACATAGGGTGTGATTCAGCGGACTGAAGTTAAAGTCTGCTTTTGGGTACGTTTAGCAGTGTTTTTCGCCTTGCACACCACCCCCACACAACCAAATACACACACACACACACACACACACAAATCGCTGGCTGACATCTCGCACCCTGCCCACATCCAATCTTTATGCTTGTTCCTCAGATCCCCCTGGCACCCACTCATACAACCCTTTCATGTTTTGGTTTGGTGACCACACATGCCACCTGCTATGAATCCATCAAGCATGCAGCTCACAATGCCCTCTCTTCCTCCCTGCAGGAGAAGATAGCACATAATAAATGGGCAAGGGCCAAGAAGGGGGGGAAAGAGTACCAGAGATTCACGTCCTCACCCCCTATGAGGAATGGGCCCTCGAAATCACGGGGTTGCCCGAGGAGAGAGCAGTCACTGACAGCAAGGTTGGCCTGCACCGGTGAGGATCCACTGCTCCTTCATCCAAATGACCAGGTTCAAGTGAGTGGTTCATGTCATTCACTGACCACGTCCCATTGTCACGCAGGATCTCCATCTGATGGGCCTGGGCCATCCGGAGATGTTTCCCCCACCCCCTCCCCACCACCAACGTCACCCATGGGAACATCTCGGACGAGAGCTCCGAGGAGGCCATCGATGAGGCATCACAACTGTGACCCGCACCTTCCACCAATGCAGAGACACCAACCTCAGTGGCCGACATTAATGGACAGGCCTACAGGCCTCTAGGGCACAATCTGGTGAGCACCACACAGTTGCAGATGCACATCAGCTGGAGGCAGGAACATCCAAGAAAGACAGCAGTTGGAGGTCTGCTGGATCCCAGGACACAGGTGGAACCCAGCCAGATGGCGAGCCGCTGGACAAACTTATCCCAGAGCTGATGCAGATGTGTGCAGATGATAGGACACAGCCATGAGATTCAGGAGGGCATGTCAGCAACATCCCAGTGACTGCAACACCGATTGGAGGAGTCCCAAAGACTTCAGGCTCAGGAGATGGTGCTGACAATGCATAGCCCTCAGGCCAACACTGCAAGGATAGAGGCCACAGTGGGAAACCTGGAGCAGAACGTCCATGTCTTGAGTGGTGGTGGCCAAGGCATGTCTCAGTCTGTGATGACAATGGATGCGAGCCTCGACATCATATCCGAGTCAATGATGGACATGTCCCACATGCAGATAGACATTGTCGAGGCGCTGCAGAGAATGGCCCAGTCACTGAGGAGCATCGCTGAGGCGTCGACACCATGACGCAGACCTTCAGGACTGACAGGGCCAGATGTCCCCAAGGCCTCTGGATCTCACTCTAGCTGCCCCATCATCCCATTGTGTCTTCCAGGGCCCTACAGGCACCATCATGGAGGAGGAAGCCCTGGAGGCCGACCCAGGGCCTGCCATCAAGGAGACTATGGTGTTCACTAGTTCTTCTGAATCCCTCCCTCCTCACACCGGTGCATCTCACAGGCAGCGGGCAGAACAGGGTGGCCTGGTGACGCCAGTGAAACCAGTAAGTTGTTCGGTGCCCCTAGCTCCAGGCCCTCCAAAGGACATCCAACAAGGGTATCAAAGACCACAGGGCAAAGAAAATAGCAGGCTACCCCCACTTCTGATGTGCATCCTGGGGACACACCTAGATGTAGTACTAGACCATGGAAGATCAACATCAGCCATGACCTCAGAGGGTATTTCTTGTCCCCCACGAGCCAACCGTCATCCTGGGTTGGTCCTCAAAGATATCAAGGATCTCAAAGTGCCGGAGGATATAGCTGTCATGCACACTCCCAGGGTAGCAGGCACATACATATATGATCAGAGGAGATGGTCGCACATGATCTGAACATTCAGGGAGTGGAATCCCTTCCTGTTAACATAGGGTACTCCCTAATGCTCTGGTCGCAGGATGACATCGATGACATCTGGGGTATCCCGGCAAAGGTGCCGAATCCTGCAGCCCGGGCATCTTGGTGGGCCTGGTGCAGGTCAAAGGTGATATAGTATGATGCCCGGGCACACAGAGCATACGTCACCTCCCTGATACACCTGTGGCCTGATGACTGCGAGATGCCACACAGGTCCCCGCTCGATCTCTGGAATGGCCCAGTGGTTAATGGTTTAGGGTTGCAGTGACCTTCATGGCCCCGGGAGACTTAGTCTTCAGTGACATATGCTGTCCGTAAGCTCATGGAGTGACCAATGACATCTGTGCACCTTGGGCCATTGCTGGCTCCCCTTCTGGGTCCCTACTCAGGCTGATGGACAACCGGATCTTCAGGGTGTGCGATAGCCACCTGAACATGTGGTGTCACCTCCAGCCTGAGTGGGTATCACTGCCTTCTACGACATCTGCCCGCCTCGATTGCCACAATCAATACGAGGACAGCCTCTGCAGGATCAACACAAGCCAACGTTGTTTTATCTGGAAGGAATTGGAGAAGGAGAGAGACCCACAATCAGTTAGGGGATTATTCAAACTTCTTTTCCTGCGATCCACTTTTGCCAACCGGCCGACCTTCGGGACCCATGCTGCTTACCTTCGTGACCCATGCCAGCCAACCTTCATGACCCGCGCCATGTTCCCTTACCATTAATGCAAAAGAGGAGCCTGCTTGGTCCTCACAAGCTCACTTGAATCAGGTTCAACGTTGGAGGAAGCAATGCACATATCAGGTACAGACTTCAGCCAATTCCTTTGTGCCGTCTTCATCTTTTTGGAAACAGAAAATTCAACCTCGCACATGTAGGTCATGAAGGGCAATGATAAAAACTTGCATGTTTTATCCAGCACTGGATACTCCTGGGAGATGCTACTCCCGAATGCTGACAGCCTCATGTGCTTTTGGCATGTTTTTAATGTGGTTACACAGGTCAGCTACACCAGTGTAGTCCTGTAATTTGGAGTCAGCTCCAAGTTAGTAACTGACTCTCTGGTGTCTCAACATCAAAAGGAATTTTTCACCCACCAATTCTCCTCCAAAATCTTAAACTTCTCCTCTCATTTCACAGTACTTCCTTGCATTTAACACACATGGGGCTTGCACTGGCACAATTGAGAAAGCCATACCTCAAGAAATCATCTTTATACTGCTTTGTTCCAGGTTAAGTTTCTTCTCTGTAGGCTGTTAACCAGAAGGCCTGGAGTTTGTACAGAACTATCACTCGCACTGCTCTGTCCTAGATTCTCCTGAGCAGCTCTCTCCAGCAAATTTTGTTGTGAGATCCTGGTCAGTAGGTACTCTGCCTATTTAAGTCTCTGGCCATCTATTACTTTTAAGAAAATGATCCATCTTCACAGTCCTCTTGCCAGCAGCTGGAAAATGGAAGCAACTCTGCTCTGTGATTTGACGTGAAAAGCACATACCAGGCGCTTAACATCAAATGTATGTGCAGGGCCCGTGACCTGCTCTCTGCTCTCGCTTCTGGCCAGAAGACTACACTCAGCCTCATTTGTTTTCATTTAAAAGATGGCAGCGGCCGCCATTCTCAATGTAAAAGCTGGTAGCAGCTTTGGGCACTTCTCTCACAATCAGAACAACTGTGGGACGGCTCTGCGACCCTCCCAGTACCCACCCGCGATCCACCAACAGGGCGCCGCCGAACTGTGAAAAATCCCGAGTTCGGGATTCCATCCCGGGAACCTCAAATTTCCCAAGCCTACCCCACTCTTACCATGACTAACCTTCCTTCTCTCAGAGTGCCATCCAGCAAGCAAGTTGTGCTGGCACGCCTTGCTCTGCACACTCACCCCCGGCCACATCAGTAGCCCCTGGAACTCAGACCTCTGCCGAGAAGATTGGGGAGGCCATGCTCAGCTACCTTCCGCTCATCCACATACTTATCCTTTACCAGTGAGAAGATCCACAGTGGTGAAACCCAGTTCTTTACTGTTTGAGTATGGCAGCTGCCTCTATGGTGCTGGAACCTTTTGCGTTCAAGCACATTGTTCAGGCATCAAAGTGTGCTGGACATGCAGCATGTTAATCATCCTCTGGGGCATGGCACGTGTGCCCCCAAAGAAGCACTTGAGAGTTCAGGAGAATTAAGTGCTCTCACAACTAACCAGGCTAATCCCTCATTTGAAATAGCCGTCAGCTGTGAAGCTAGAGGCTGCTCACAGTCAAAGGGAGTGAAATTGAATTTCGGGAGAGATGCAAAAGCAGGGAAGTGCTGTCCTGGAAGTGCCTGGTAGGACAAACAGGCTGAAGTTGTGGTTACCCCTATTTTGGGTCTCCACAATATTTAAAGATAGCTGGGATGTCTCACAGATGCAGAGCCTCTCGCCTCTCACGCCCCCCCCCCCCCCCCCCCCCCCCTCCACCCCCCTCCCAGCCCAAGGGTGACCTCCGATCAGAAGATCCCGGGAGATACTTTTATTCAACTTCAATCTTGTTCATGAGATTGAACGAATGCAAATACGGGGAAATTATATTCTTGCCATTTTTGGGTGTGATGGGGAACTCGCCGTTGGCAGTGGGCCAGGTGAATCAGAAAATCGATTTCGCCCTCTCCTGCTATTCACCTGGCCCGCCTGGATACTCACCCGATGCAACGCGATCATTAAATCACGGCTAAAGTGTTTTTAATGTTGCAAAAATGTCCCAGTGTGCTCCACAATTACCAAACAAAATTGGATACAAGCCGCATTGGGAGCTATCACAGCAGGTGGTCAGACGTTTAGTAAAAGAGCTATTTTGTAGTGAACTTCTCAAGGACAGAGAGATAGAGAAAAGGATTTTTGCGGCCGGATGGGGATAGGACTAGAGGCAAGTGGACTCGGAACTTCCCACCATCAGGCACCATGCCTATTTTGTTTGCCATGATGTGGAGATGCCGGCGTTGGACTGGGGTGAGCACAGTAAGAAGTCTTACAACACCAGGTTAAAGTCCAACAGGTTTGTTTCAAACACGAGCTTTCGGAGCACGGCTCCTTCTTCAGGTGCTCCATTCACCTGAAGAAGGAGCCGTGCTCCGAAAGCTCGTGTTTGAAACAAACCTGTTGGACTTTAACCTGGTGTTGTAAGACTTCTTACTATTTTGTTTGCACTATCCCACCCTCGAACCATTTTCAAGAAGGCAGATTTGGGGATAGAACAGCCCCTCACTCATGAAAAGCAGACCACCAGCTAAAGCAGTTAAGTGGCATAACAAAGCATCTTTCCCGCACCCACTGGAATTTTCCAGTTAACAGGTGGACGCCACACTGTGGCCGAAAGATGACCAGTTAAACACGATGACCTACCAGCAGGGGGTGGAGTGATGGAGAAATACTTCACCTCACTACGGACCCTCTTCTGCAACTGCTATGGCTGCAGAGCCACAGCTGCGGCTACTTGCCATCTAGTGAAGGGTTTGTCTCTCCACCATCGTGGCCAAGCAACTTGCCTTTTTTAATTTATATGTTATCACCGTCTTGTCTCGATCTTTTTTTTGACAAAAATAAACTTTATTCATAAAATATCTGAAAGAACATTACAATGGCCTCCTTCTGTACTGTAAATTCTGTGATTCTATCCTGTGAAACATTTTAAAATGGCCATCAGGGAATAATATTCTGGTTTTCTACATAGATCATGTTGCACCCTGAGGTGCTTCAATACAGTCAAAATAAATGATGGACATTTCAAAATTGCCATATTGTCTCTATCGTTTTCTCTCTTGCACTCTCTCTTTCTTGCCCTCTCCATCTCGTGCTGTCTCTTTTTCACTGTCGGAATCAACAGCTCCCACCTTAGTCAGTAGGACTGCCAATGTGTCAATGCAGGAGGACCTCCTGCTTGCTCTCCAGCTTCGGGAGCATCCCACTCTACTTATTTAGATGGAAAATACACTCTGTCCATTAATCGGCCAATCCTGCAAAAGCTGTTGCTGGTCGATTATTCCTGACACGGTGTGGGTCAGGGTCACATGTTTGGTTTCAACATCGGAATGCTGATCCCAAAGAGAAAACCCAGCCCGGAAGTCTTTCGACTGTGGGAGGAAACCGGAGCACCCGGAGGAAACCCAAGCAGACACGAGGAGAGCGTGCAGACTCTGCACAGACAGTGACCCAGCGGGGAATCGAACCTGGGGCCCTGGCGCTGTGAAGCCACAGTGCTAGCCACTTGTGCTACCATGCTGCCCCTATATTGTTAGGTGGATTGGCCATGATAAATTGCCCTTAATGTCCAGAAAAGGTTAGATAGGGTTATTAGGTTACGGGGATAGGGTAGAAGTGAGGGCTTAAGTGGGTCAGTACAGACTCGATGGGCCAAATGGCCTCCTTCTGTATTGCATGTTCTATGTTGTTCTAAATCCTGTCTACCCAGTGAACACATGTCGCAAAAGATATCTTTGATTTGATTTATTTATTGTCACATGTACTGAAGTACAGTGAAAAGTAATTTTCTGCGGCCAAGGGAATTGTCTATATAGTAGACAAAGGAATAATCAACAGACAACATTGACAGATGGTACATCGACAAACAGTAATTAGTTACACAGGAACAAGGGGCCAAACAAAGCAAATACATGCCTCAGGTCTGTAAGAAACATAGAAGAACATTGTTAGTAATTACGTAAGAAGAGGAAAATAGTTTTAGTAGGTCAGGACACTGACAGGAGATAAAAAGAAAAGGGACAGGGGGAGAGTGCTCGCCGAAAGTCACCATGCTCCGGTGCCATCTTGGAAAATCATCTGTACGATATTTCTATCAAAAGCAATAAATGTTATGTCAATTGATTACTTTAAAATGATCTGAATATCCATATTGGAATATTATTGAAGGTCATCAGGATGGCACAGACATGGGTTATTAAATATTCCATTGATCGTAATGGTTTCTGTGTTAATGGGTTCATCAAAGTGTTTTCAATGAGATGCGTAATAACACTTGAACAAAGAAAATTAGGAATAAAATAAATGTTGATATAGAATCAATAGGTGCTGCTGCTCTGACCAGTTATATATTACATAGACTTATAAGTTTACAATTAAATCAATTCCTCTGTCATCTTGAGATTCAGGAAGACACATCATAGAAAATAAAATCTCGAACAATTAGCGGTGGTTTTCTATCTATAATTAGAGGATTAAATTAGTTGGGTAAACTATTAAATTATTGCATGATAGTGCAAACCAACCTGCTGCCAGTCTGGCCTATTACTTGCTGAGTTGGTTCTCTAACATTTTAAAAATTGGAACTGTAATCCAAGATTTTGGAACTGTAATCTAAGACATTGGGCTGGATGTTTGTGGAGAAGGTAGGAAATTCGAATTGGGAAACCTCTCTACCCGGCGGGCCCGCCTCCTTTAAAAAGGCCCCCAACTGCCATATTTTCATTCCGGGGAGACAGAGGCGGGAAGGAGACAGGCCTGCTGCTTCTGGAGGCAGGTCTGAAGCAGTAGAGCAGCCTGGAATATCCACCTCCATTTTAATGATGAATGTCAACCCTTCAAACTCTCACCCCTCATGTCCTCTCCATGATCCCTCACATTCCCCACTTCGGCTCCATATCCCCCCATATGACCCCATGGCCCCTCATGTTTCCCATGATGCCTTTGTGCACCCTCATCCCCATGTATCCTCCATATCCACTCATTCAGTATCTACTGTGGGCAAATTTCTCTAGTCTGTATTTGATATGTACATAAAAACAATAAAACTTGTGTTCTGGGCCAGGGTTTAGAAAACCCCAAAGTATATCATGGCGTTCACCTGACTGTTTATTGATTTTGGTTATGATGAGCACACGGGTCTGCCTTTCAGGTGTTATTCAACAGAGGCCTTAGCACTTTTAATCAAAAACAAAATTTATTCTACAAATTCAGCGAACATTTTTATAAACACACACAGTCAGCATTTTTATCAACTACCAATATAAATACCCCACACAGCTACAGCACTCTATGTATAACCCTTAATAAATTCCCCCTTTAGCTGTTCCAATTTAATAACAGGATCCCATAAACCAGAAAATCGTTTTCAAAGGTGTGGCCCAGCCCACAGCACTCAAGACCTGGTGTGGATGCTCCTGTTTCCTTGCCAAAACAGCAGGTTTGAATTTCTTCCAGAAAACAGTTATTTCTTTTCAAGTTATCAAGCAGTCTGGAACAGCTTTAAAATGCAGATAGAGGAAAAACCTTCTTTCAAACTGTGCAGAACAAAACCAGTTCAAACTCAAAAGCGAAAGTAAAACTCAGAGCCACAGCCAGCTCCCACCTCAAAAGCGAAAGTAAAAACCCAGTGCCACAGCCCAGCTCCAGCCACACAATTACATCACTGAAGCCATGTGAAAAGACAAAATATTTCTTAAAGGGACAGTCCCATGACACTTGTAACAATCTAATAGTGCTCACACGCAAACACACTTCATACCCAAAAACTCCCATTGATAAACTCCCTTCACAGAAATATACCAAAGACAGAAAATCCTTTAATAACATTTTAAAACTGTCAATCAAGATTCAAACACAGCCCCATGCTGAGATATGTGATTTTGGAGCTTTTGAAATTTAGCTTGGCATTCATATGAGGCTCAAATATAATAATAAAAAACCCTGGGTCATGTAAACAGTTGAGTCTATCAAAACTGAAAGATCAGAGGGCCTTTTTTCTGAGCTCCACCAGATGCCCTATCAATCAAAACAGTCCAGGACCATGCAGGAGCTTATTTTGCAAAGTGAAAGCTGCTGAAGGTCTTGGGCGGGATACTCCATTTGGGAGACTATGGGCGACATTCTCATTTTTCCGACGCCGATTTCACAATCAGCGATCGGGCGAGAATCTCTTTTTACAATGGAATCATGGGCTGCACCGTCACCTGAAGATCCTCCCCCGATGGGCCGCGTTCACGATGGCACGGGGACATGTGGCCCCAGGCATGCAGGAATCTGGTGTGGCAGCTGAGGACTGCATCCAGCGCCACCACAGGCAGGCAGGAGCCGTGCTGCTGGCCGCGGGTTGGGGAGACTGGTGGGGGTGGCCGGGGGGGGCTGGCGAGTGGGTGCCCAGGGGGGCACTATCTGGCAGGTTGGGTCCGTGCATGGCCAGTGCCATGTTGTAGGGCGTGACCGCTGCAGGTCGTCACCGTGCGCATATGCTGTCATGGATCTGGCAATTCTCCAGCTGTTTATTTTGTGGAGGCCGGGCATTTTGTGTGGTGTGGCTATTAGTCCCTCACCGATCCTCCAACCAGTGAGGGGGCGACACCGATTTTTCCCACATAAGACGCCACAGATCCTCAGGACATAGCCTCAAAATCGGAGAATCTGGCCCTATGTTCTTCCACCAAGATGAATTGCAGTAGTTTTATGATAGATTTGTGGTCATAAAGCAGGTTTCAATTCTGTATTCCTTGCCATGCAAATTTATGCATGGTTGGAATGCAAGCCGATTCCCAGGGGATCCTGCTAATGGGCCACCATCATGAGCGAGTGGCCCAATGGCAGAATCCCACAGCCAGCACCTTCCCGTCACCATAAATTGGACATGTTGCGCTTGTGGTTTTTGCTGTTGTTCTTGTTGCGCTTCTTATGGTTTTTGTTGTTCTTGTTGCGCTCAATGACTGTTCGATGTGGATAATTTGAGACACTCTCAAAGTTATTGGTGTCAGTGTCTTTTGTGGTATCTGATGTTACATTGAGTGTTTCTTCTTGAGGAGTGTGAGAATGACCTGATGTTGCATTGATCTGGGTGACATCAGTCATTTGTGGTGGATTTGATTCCTCTTCTTTGCTTCCTTGGTGCTCCTCTTCTGGAGTCCTTTCTGGTTCATTTGAATCATCTTTGGTTTCTTGGTGCTCCTCTTCTGGAGTCAAAACCTTCAAGATTTCATTTTCTTGTGGGTAGTTTAGAGTGGATGAAGTTTCAATTGACGTGGTCTCTCGGGACTCATGAGTAGACCTACTCTGATTGTTGAGTGCTTCTGTACAGATGAGCTGAGATCTGTCAGTCTCGCTGTGATCCTGCACATCCTGTATGTCGATTGTGACCACATTGTCACTGTTTTAACAAACAGTGGGTAGATTTACATTGTCTTCTTGTTGATATGTCAGCTGGGTAGACTTTCATAGTCTGCTTCTGGTTGCTCAGATACGTTGGGTAGACCTTCATTGTCATGATCATGCATGGAGTTTGCTATGGAATGTTTAATTGCTTCCATTTTGGAGTCTGTCGACGAGCTCTCTGTGGAGGCTTGCGTTGCTCTCTGTGTGGAGTCTTTCATCGCTCTGTGTGGAGTCGTGCAGTGTTCTCTCTGTGGAGTCGATCTGTGCTCTCTCAACGGAGTCGGTCAGTACTCTCTGTGGGGTGTCGTGTTCTTCGTGGGTATTTGGCAGGTTGCTGTCATCCAATGTATCGACGATCTGCCATTATATCATGGTGTTGGGTTCATCTACCATGAGTAGAGTCGTGTTGAGCATTTCAACCGTGGCGCTGATGCTTTTATGATCATCATATCCGAATAACCCAGTCATTTCTGAGTAGTATTTTTCTATAAACAAATCATCTTTTTTTGTTTTGGATTTGTTATTGTTCTCTTCTTGTTCAATGAACAAATCATCTTCTTTGGTTTTGGATTTGTCATTGTGCTCTTCACTTTGGGTGGTGCAAACTGCTTGTTCCAGGCTGCTGCGTAAGTTATTTTCAACTGCTGGTGGAAGTTCAGGCAATGTTGTGCCTTTTGAGGTTAAATTTGTTGCTTTTGTGCCTTTAAGAGTCTTGTTTGTGTTTTTGGGCATTTCCCCTTTAAGTGGGAATGTGCAAATCGATTTTCCCTTACTGTGTGCTTTTCCGTAAACTGCACATGCGCAACTTGCGCATGCGCACATCCATCGTCAAACGGTGTTCGATCTTCTTTTGGCCGCACATGCGCGGCTTGCACATGCGCAGAACGATCTGCACCCAAAACTTTTTAAAATTGCGCACGCACGGCTGCGGTTTCCTGCACATGCGCAGACCCATATTTGCGTCTTTTGTTCCCCGGGCAGTTTAAAATGTGCTCAGATGCCATTTTTACTTCTTCAGACCCGTGGAGAAGAACCTTATCAGCGTAATTTCTTGTTAAAAACGTAGTTATTTTTTTCTTGTGATCTGCACTTATCAATCGCGCTTTCCAGCATTAAACCTTTCTGTTCGCATCACTCATACCCTGTGCAATTTGATCTCCAAGCATTGAATGTCTTAAAACAACATTGTTACTGGTGTTACAGTGATCTTCAATTTTTTAAAGTATTACTTCTAATTGGGTGTTGTCTTCACTTTTCAAGTAATTAAAGCAGTTATAGATTTCTCTAGCTTCATGTCCTGCTAGTAGAAGTGCTATTTTCATTTCTTCGGAGGCCGTGCTCAAACCATTAGCAGAGGGATTGAATTTAAGAGCCGTGAGGTGATGATGCAGCTGTACAAAACCTTGGTCAGGCCACATTTGGAGTACTGTGTGCAGTTCTGGTCGCCTCATTTTAGGAATGATGTGGAAGCTTTGGAAAAGGTGCAAAGGAGATTTACCAGGATGTTGCCTGGAATGGAGAGTAGGTCATACGAGGAAAGGTTGAGGGTGCTAGGCCTTTTCTCATTAGAACAGAGAAGGATGAGGGGCGACTTGATAGAGGTTTATAAGATGATTAGGGGAATAGATAGAGTAGACAGACAGAGACTTTTTCCCCGGGTGGAACACACCATTACAAGGGGACATAAATTTAAGATAAATGGTGGAAGATATAGAGGGGATGTCAGAGGTAGGTTCTTTACCCAGAGAGTAGTGGGGGCATGGAATGCACTGCCTGTGGAAGTAGTTGAGTAGGAAACGTTAGGGACCTTCAAGCGGCTATTGGATAGGTACATGGATTAGAGTAGAATAATGGAGTGTAGGTTAACTTCTTTAGGGCAGCATGGTAGCATTGTGGATAGCACAATTGCTTCACAGCTCCAGGGTCCCAAGTTCGATTTCGACTTGGGTCACTGTCTGTGTGGAGTCTGCACATCCTCCACGTGTGTGCGTGGGTTTCCTCCGGGTACTCCGGTTTCCTCTCACAGTCCAAAGATGTGCAGGTTGGGTGGATTGGCCTTGAAAAATTGTCCAAAATTCTATGATTAACCTAGGACAAAAGTTCGCGCAACATCGTGGGCCGAAGGGCCTGTTCTGTGCTATATTTCTCTATCTCTAATATATAGTTCGAATGTTTGTTTAAAAATTTTCCATCTATGACTTAAATTACCGATTGTTTTCAGCTGCGGTGGAGTTCTAACGAGTTTTATCGACTCAGCGAAGTCTCCCCACGTACGAGTTTTCTTCTGTTTTCGATCTTGCTTTGTCTGCATCTTGTGTAACCTTCTAGTAAGCGTTCTGAAGTCTCCTGGTACCATGTATTATTCCCTGTGTCTGAATAAAGCTCGTAGTCTTAAAGTTGAAGTAGATACTTTATTTGTATGAGTTTGTTCTCTCTCCAGCGCTTATACTATGTTGCATCTGAGCTGCCTGTCCGTGTCCTGCTCACCAGCTGCTGTTCCTGTGAAGAGTGCCTATGACTTCCTGTCAGTCTGTATTTATACATCTCCCGTGCTCCCTCTAGTAATTGCTTCGTTGTATTGCATTTACATTGGCCCCTTATGTATATATACACAGATATGCAGATCACTACAGGGCCATCTGCGTGAGTGCACGGCGGGTCACCGTCATACTTGGGGTTTGGGGGAACGCACAGATAATCTGAGGGTTGGGGGCTGCTGTGCGGTGCGGGGTGGGAGTTCAGGGCTGATTTATGGTATGGGAGAGGGGGATAGCCTCAGGTAGTCTCTACAATCGTGGCCCTGGCATGGTGGACCTCATCCTTGGCTCACCGCGAGGTCCACCATGTCAGCTTCTCGATTGCTGAGACCACAAGTGAACCTTGACCACGTGATTCCCGGCCGCGGGGACTGCAGAATCATGAGAGGACAGCACATAGGTCACCGAGCCTGCTAAAATAAAGTTATTTCCATGCTCCTGCTTGTTCACGCCATCAGCGAGTGGTTGGAGCATGGCGCTCGGATCGGTGCCCGTTCCAGGAGCAGGTGACTGAGTTTTTTTGGTTTACCGCTTGGGACCAGGATTCTCCTGTGGTTCACATCTTCTCCGAGAGGCCATGAACCATGATTACTTACGGAAGGGCCTGACTCTAGGGTTAAACTACCCACCCCAGCAATGCAGCAGGCAAGAGAAGGAGTGCTGAGCTTGGGCTAAATATCTGCACACATATCCTGCTCCGGTTTGAAAATTGCTGGAGACAGAACTGGGGATGAATCCAGCAATTGGATCCCACCCAACATTTTTAAAGGGCTCTTAAGTCATCCTGACTCAGTGAAAATTCAGGCCTTTAACTCTTTATACAGTAGTGCTGTTGCAGAATGGGAACAGCAACACCTATTGCTTCTTGGGGTGGAATCTTGTGGAGCCAACAGGGGTCTTGGCTGTTTGCTGGAGAACTCTCAAAATCCCCAGATTACCTAATTTTGAGAAGGACTGCCACATGTTGTGCTGCTCAAGCACTTCAATAATAATAATCGCTTATTGTCACAAGTAGGCTTCAATGAAGTTACTGTGAAAAGCCCCTAGTCGCCACATTCCGGCACCTGTTCGGGGAGGCCGGTACGGGAATTGAACCCGTGCTGCTGGCCTTGTTCTGCATTACAAGCCAGCTGTTTAGCCCACTGTGCTAAACCAGCCCCTAAATCGGCCAGGGTGGAAATTACATCGGGCAAGCGCTGCCTCTTCTGTTCTCAGCGGGGCCATAAGGAGGCCTGTAGCTAAACCCATCCAAGTCCTCTGATCAAGGAGGGAACCAGGCGAGTGATAGTGGGAAGGTGTTTGCGGCATGGTGATCGTATTGGGGGAGACTGTACAGCAGCAAGGGCAGGGCTGGCTTACAGCAGCACCCCCACACCTTCCTGATTCAGATTCCTTCGAATGAGGGACCCGCCCACAGCCCAAAGCAAACATGCTGGGCTTCTTTTTCACGCTCCCCGCACGGTAAATTGTCCACCTGTCGCTCGGTTAATATCAGCAGTGAAGGTATTTTTAAAGGTTAATTTTCGTCATGCGTGCCTCAGCGGCTAGGCCAGCATTTATTGCCCATCCCTAATTGCGCTTATGGTGAGCTGCCTTCTAGAACCGCTGCAGTTAACATGGTGTAGGTTAACCCGCAGTGTTGTTAGGAAGGATGAGGCCGGGGAGCAACACGGTGGTGCAGTGGTTAGCACTGGGATTACGGCGCAGAAGGCTCGGGTTCGAATCCCGGCCCTGGGTCACTGTCCATGTGGAGTTTGCACATTCTCCCCATATCTGCGTGGGATCCAAAGATGTGCTGGTTAGGTGGATTGGCCACGCTGAATTGCCCCTTAATTGGAAAAAAAAATAACTGGGTACTCTAAATTTATTTTAAAAAGGTAAGGATGAGGCCAATTGGCAGCAGGGTGGGCAGGCTGTTAAAGGGCCTTCCCACCATGGACTGGAAGATGGTGGTGTCACCACCCTCCTACCTGATTAAATTCTCCATCGCCACAAAACTGCGAAACCACAAAAATTCTTGTGCGCAGGGGCAGCACAAGATTCCACCCTCTGTCATTGCAGTAGCCTTTCTTTGTGTCAGTGGTACCCATCTGAGTTTATATCAAATAATCTGGACTCAGAATATCAATATAAAAGAGTGTAATTGAAGTTTTCTGCAAAGGAAGGTAATCATATTGAAATGCTTATGAAAAGTACCACACTAAATTGGAATGTGAATGGGAGCATGCAGCTACAGACTTCGATTTGCCTGGTTTTGCTTATAGCAGATAAAGGCCCGAGCTTAAACAATCCAATTTTGAAATCAATTCTTTTGTTTAACCAGGATGTAGAATGAAACAATTTCTCACCAGCGAAACAGGTACACCTTTATGATCTTTTACAGGTCATGGACTGCACCATGCCATTAATTGGCGAGCACCAGGCTGAAGACAGAGAACTTCTAACTGAACTAGTTTTAGCCAAAATGAACAAACTGATACCAAGGACTCCTATTCCATCACCTCAGAGACCTGCTGCCACGCAACAACCACAGGCAAGCTAAACACAAAAAAATATTAATTCATCCAATGTGCTTAACCTTTTTTATTGTGCATATTTGAAGACAGTGAAATCTTTCAGCAATATTTGTCACAGTAGAAGTAATATGTTGATATTACGCTATAAAATGTCAGTAATGTTTCGTACCTCAGTGTAATCTAACTTCAATTTACCCTCCTAGTAAAGCAACCGGGTACAATATTATCCTGGCTAGACTACTGATGGTTTAATGCTAATGTTTCCTTTTGTCATTCATGAAAAGGACTGGAATCTAAAAAACAGAATTCCTTACAACAGTAATGCAGTTTGTTGAACAGTTCAATTTTCCATTTGTAGACTGATTTTATAAAGTATCATTCTGACTATAGCTGCAACATTTCCAAGTTCAACTAAACTATCCGCAATATTAGCATTCTCCTATAAACCAACAATATATGGCATTTAAATTGTGCTGCGACAGCATTTTAGCATTTAGGCAGCTTAACTGAGAGCCGTCTTGGTATCTCTATTCACACCAATTTTGGGCTTAAATGTTCTGCTTTTGCAATCACCTAACAGCTCATGTGGGCCCGAGTTATTTTCATGTAAAATTTAACTGCTCTTCATGATAATGGGAAGGGTGAAGTGTATCAAAGCAAAGACATAAGAACCTTGGGCATGATTCTCTGTTTCTGATACTAAGGGCTGGATTCTCCGATTTTGGGACTAAGTGCTGACGCCGGCGTGGGAACAGTGGCGTTTTACGACAGGAGAAATGGCACAATAGCTGCACCGATACAGCAACTTTAAATGGGTTAGCGCCTTCGCCATGTGGAACGCAATCAATAACAGGCAAAACAGCGCCGGATTCGCCAGGTCCATGATTGGCGCACATGAGGCTCAAACACTGCAGCTGCATTTAAACGATCCTTCCCCCACACACACCGTCCCAGCCAACAAGATGGCTGGAAGGAAAGCAGTGTCATGGTTCAGGATGCTGGGCTGGACACACTCCTGGACGCCGCGGAGGAGAGGCGGATGACCCTATACCCCGGCTGGGAGGAAGGCTACCAGGCGCCGCCGTTCGCCGCGCCGCTCATGAATATCCATCCCCCAACCTGCACCCCTTCCCCGTCCCCATCCGGCCCCATCGCTGGGCGCAGGTGGCAGAGGCAGTCAGCACCATGGACAACGTCGCTGGAAAAAACTCCACAACCTCCTCAGGATGGCCAGGGTGAGTTGACACACACCCACAAACCTAAACCTGCCACCCCCCCCCCCCCACCCCCTGCAGGGGGCGGCCAAATCCCCACCTGACCCCACATGCCTGCACCCATGTCAGTCGCCATGGCAGAGTGCCCTGGCCACTGATGGCCACCATCTACCCAAACCCTGGGCTGCATGCGTCTGACCGTCTAATGATGTAGTTGCTTGTGTTTACCCCCACCCCCAGGAGAAAGCCGCTCACAACCACTGGGAGTGGGAGAAGAGTGGAGGGGGACCAGCAGACCTGTGGCCCCTCACCGTGCCCGAGCAGAGGGCACTGGACGTGGTCAGCGGCCCAGGGGAAAGGGAGGTCACTGAGGTGGAGGTCAGCGCCGGACGAGCAAATGAGACTCTGCTTTGTTATGGATCCTAAATTGTTTATTATACACACACAAGGTTAATATTCGGCAATCACACACAAGTTGAACTCTAAACTAACACACAAGAAAGACCTCAACTAAACTTCCAGGTGACTGACAAGTACAGAGCCGATGTGGCCTTATCTGGAATCGGTCGCCTGGCAGTGCTGGATGTCTGTTGCTGGTCGTCTGTGACCTCAGCTCTGGTCCCGCTGTGGATGGCGTGGATAGTCCCCTCCTTGGCTGGTGAAGGTATCACCGTTGTTGCCGTCGGTGGTCGAGAGAGCGAGTCGTGAGCTGCAAAGGACCTTTTACCCCTTACAGGTTTTGTGCGCTTTTGGACGGTCCCAGGTGGATGTCCAGTAGATCCTCCACGCCCTCCCGGCCCGTTGTCTAACGATACATGTCGTCTTGTGTCTTACAGGACCTGTCAGAGATGGGGCCAGTACATCCGGAGCCCTCTGCTGCCAGCCAGTGCCAGAGCCGGTGCCCCCCAGACAGCCGAGAACAGCCCGAACACCAGCTCTCCGCCCGAGACTCAGGAGACTCTAGGGCTCTGCTTGGAGAAGGACATGGACTTTCCGTCACAGCTGTCTCCTACTCCCTCCACCATCTCAGAGACTATCACCTGGGTTGGGTACATTAGTGAAGAGGCTCATGGGACACTATCTGGTGCACACCACACATTGCATCCGGTACAGCAGGTGAGGTAGGAGCAGCCGAGGGGCCGAAAGGTTGGAGGGAAGGCCAGCCCCAGGAACCAGCCAACCCCAGGAACCTGTCCAGATGGGTCACGAGCTTCTGGAACATCCAGTCCCAGCCACAGTGGAGATGCAGTCAATGATCCAGGGGCCACAAGAGGAGGACTTCCAGCACCTGCAGGCATAGGTGGCGAATTCCATCCACGTACAGGATCCGAGGGTGGTGCCGGTCATGCGTGCCACCCAGGCCGAAACCGCACGGATGGCGTCTGCTGTGGAGGCATTGGGGGCGACTGTTTTGGCTGTGGGTCAGCCGACTGCGGCATTCTGTGTAGGCGGGGCTGAGGCCCAGGACAGCGCTGCCCTCTCATAGGCAGCCATGTGCCAGAGCCACCTAGACATCGCAGCAGCACTCCTCGGCATGGCTGGGAACGTCGGCGGCATTGCCCAGGCGCAGGCTGACATTGCACAGACATTGGACAGGGTGGACCAGTCCCAGAGGCGGGTGGGACCAGTGGAGGCCCCAAGGGTGGGCTGTTCTCTCGCTCTCTTCCCCCCCCCCCCCCAACACGCTTCCCCTGTTCCCCGACCGTCCCCAGCACCCCACCCCAGGTACTCAACAGGACTGTGTAATGGACTGGCCAGCTCCCATGCAGGGATCACCCAGGTGGAAGGTGTTACTGCGGGCATGAGCCAGATGTTGTCATGTGATGTGGAGCACCAGTGCTCATCGCAGAGCGGGTTGTCATCATCCTCCATCCCATGGGCCTGACCCGCTGTCACTGCCAACCCAGGGCCTCCAGCTCGTAGCGCCGCAGGTATGTATAATGGAGGGGGTGGGGGGTACATGCGGGTGGTTTGGCAGTGTGAGGGGTGAAACTGGGATGTGGTGTCTGTGCCCCTGGCCAGCAGACACCCCCCCCCCTCCCCCGCCCTAGTTAGTGAACCTTGAGGCGATCAGAGCGTTCCGTGCGCGTTGGCCCTGGTGATGATGTTGTGCGGCCTTCCCTGCCTGTCTGGGCCACATCTCCTGCTCATTGTCCCCCTCCCCCACTTCCTCCTCAATGGATGAGGCTTTCCTCCTCATCCTCCTCCTCCAGCACATGCCCCTCTGCTGCGCGATGTTGTGCAGGATGCAGCAGGCCACCACAATGTGGGCGACCCTCTCAGCATCATACTGGAGACTCTCAACAAGAGCACCTGAAGTGCACCGCATGATCACACTCCTGGTCGCGGTATGGGTGTTATTGTAGCGGGTCTCCACGTCGGTCTGTGACCTCCAGATCGGTTTCATCAGCCACGGCCACAGCGAATAACCCCTGTCGCCCAGGAGCCAACTCTGCAGCCAGGTGGAGGGGGAGGGTTCCTCGAACATGTCAGGAATCACAGAGTGTGCCAGGAAGAAGGAATCGTGCACACTGCCCGGGTACTGGGCACAGAGGTGAATGATGCGCAGCTGATTGTCACAGACCAGCTGGATGTTCATCGAGTGTTATCCCCTTCTGTTAGTGTAGGGCGGCCTGTTATCTGCCAGTGCCCGTGTGGTGATCCAACCACTGTATATATGTGTGCTTGCAGTAGGGGGATGTATCGCCGTACCTGTATTACAGGTTTCTACGGTAAGCCCCTGCCGGCTAGCTCCGCCCACAGGGAGCTGTATAAATATTCGTAAGTTTCACTGATACCATTCTACAGCTGCCGCCGGAGGAATAGCATCTCACTGTAATAAAGCCTCTCTTGTACTTCACTCGAGTCTTTGTGTACAATTGTTAGCGCCACAATTTATTACAGTGAGATTTTCCTTACACCATGGACATCAGGATCAAACCTGACCGCCTGCAGCTGGATCTGCAGTTGCCCCATGCCAGGAAAGACTTTGTTCACTGGCTTGCAGTTTTCGAGGCCGACATCTCTTCAGCAGACTCTCCACCTTCGGAGGCTCAGAAACAACAGCTTCTTTACTCAAGACTCAGCTCCAGCGTGTTTCCGCTAATTCGAGACGTGCCTGACTACGCCCGGGCCATGGAACTGCTCAAAGAGAACTACGCACAGTCGACAAACACCGTTTGCGAGACATCTACTCTCTACTCGCGTCCAACAGCTGATTGAGGACTTTTGCCGGGCCCTCACGGCCACAGAACATTCCTTACTCATGCGGGATGCCTTTGTTGCGGGTATTGCATCGGACCCCATCCGGCAACGACTGCTGGAAGGGGCCGCTCTCGATCTCGCGGCTACAAAGACTCTGGCGCTATCAATGACAGCCGGCTCCCGTAGTGCGTGATCCTACCCCACTAGCCACTCAGCCCACCCGTCCTACCCCTCGTGGACCCCGCAAACAGCCCCCCCGGCCCACCCGTCCTACCCCTCGTGGACCCCACAACCGCCCCCCCCCAACAGCCGCCCCCGCGCACTACGCCTGCGCTGCTCGCCGCACCGCGCACCCTGGGGATCCCCGCTGATACTTCTGTGGTCAGCAGAAGAATCCCCGCCAGCGCTGCCCAGCCCGCACCGCGACCTGCAAAGCTTGTGGCAAGAAAGGCCACTTTGCAGTGTGTGCCAGTCCCGGATGGTTGCCGCTATCGCGCCCAAATCCCCCCCTCGCCTCAGCCGATCGCACAATGGGCCCTGCCTTCCGCTGCCCCCGATCCCACGTGTGATCAGTGGATGCCGCCATCTTTCACCACCCCCGCCATGTGTGCACCATGGGCACCGCCATCTTCACCCTCCGCCTCCATGTGTGTTCCATGGGTGCCGCCATCTTGTCCCGCCCCCACAACTTGCGCTCCGTGGTCGGCAAACAGAGAATCCCGCCCATAGTGTTGATGCCAATGCAGCATTCGTGGACTTTCACAATAACAAAACTGGCACTGCACCTGGACTGATTCTATTACGGTGGAGGGACTAGAACCAGTGGCACATGGAACACAATCGATTCCCATGAAAAACAGTGCAGGATTCGCCCGGTCCGTGATTGACACTTGGGATGCTGACAAGCTACATGCACATACTCGTTACAATCCCCACACACACTCATCCCAGCCATCAAGATGGCACTGGTTGTGCTGGAGCGCATCCATACAGCTGATGGGACGCCTACGTCCAGAGGACACCCAAGGGGGTGGCATGGGGGGAGGGACACCTATACAAACCATGGGCCAAAGTTCACAGTGGGCTGTCAGCGGTATGGACAGCTGAATGGCTGCCTTGCCGGCTGAGGCATTGGTGTTCAGTGTATGTTCACCCCGACCCCACAGCCCACCTCCTGACCACCCCCGCTACTCCGCCCAGCCCTGGCAGAAGCCCCCGCCCCGGTGAGCAGCACAACTGTCAGCAAACTATGGCGATATTGGACACTTTCCGTGTCCCTCAGCAGCCACCATGCCGATTTCACGCATTTTAAAAGCGCACACTAACCGCGCTGTCGGGAACTCAGCCCGTTGGAAGAGGAGAATCGTGGAGGCCCCGGAGAATGCTAGGCCATATCCGCTAATCATATGCAAACGGTGCTTACTGTACGAGTGTTCCGGAACGCACTGGCGCTGTTGTTTAGGTGATGGAGAATTGCGATTTGGCGTCACATCGGCGCCTGCCGCGATTTCGGCGTCGGAACAGATTCTCCGCCCAAACCCATTTTGTGATTTTTGCCATTGGCCAACAGAGAATGCCACTCCTTTTATGTGAAAACAGAATCTGCCAAGGTGAAATGTTTGCTTTTTTCTCAAATTCAAGTTTTGAATAATTATTTTTAACCTACTGCATTAGTGATTAAATATGCTGATCCTAAAAATCCCACGCTTGTCTGAAGTATTTCACTTATGGCTAATAGGTAAATTTTGGTTACATTTTTAAAAATATTTTTTATTCTCCTTTTTCACATTTTCTGCCAAATTTACACCCACCAACAATAAACAATAATCAGTAACAAATATGTCAATCCCCATATCAATAACAATGATCCCAAACTCCCACCAAGCCCCAAACATTAGCCCGCATGTTTACGTAAACAAATGACAAAAGGGAATCAGGAATCACCCATAGTCGCCATTAACACACACAGCCCCCCTCCCCTCAACCCTCGCACCCCCCCCCCAATTAATGTTCGATGTTATCCAGTTCTTGAAAGTGCGTAATGAATAATGCCCATGAATTGTAGAACCCCTCCATCCTTCCCCTCAGTTCAAACTTAACCTTCTCAAGAGTCAAGAATTCCAACAGGTCCCCTCGCCACGCCAGGGCACAGAATGGAGAGGTTGCTCTCCATCCCAACAGGATCCACCTTCGGGCGATCAACGAGGCGAAGGCTGCGATATCTGCCTCCGCACCCATTTCCAACCCTGGCTGGTCCAACACCCCAAATATGGCCTCCCGGGGGCGCAGGTCCAGTTTCACGTGCACAATATTGGTTACATTTAACAGTTCCTTTGAGTAGCCAATGGTGGCAAATCTGGGGCAGGATTCTCTGACCCCGGGGCCAGGTGGTAGAATTGCCGGACCGGGCACGATTCACGCGATGCCGCCCCGGTAACCGGAGAATCGGCACCATTGGCGCCGGTCGGGGGCCGCTCCACCCGGCCCACCCGGTGATTCTCTGCGCAGGATGGGCCGAGTGGCCGCCGAGATAGCCCGAGGCCCGCCGGCGCATTCACATGTGGTCTTACCCGGCGGGACCTCAGCATCCATCCTGCAAGGTGGGGGGGCTAGTGGGGAGCAGGGGGGATCTGACCCTGGCGGGGGCCTCCACCATGGCCTGGCCCGCGATTGGGGCCTGCCGATCAGCAGGCCGGCGTCTCCTGTAGGGGGCCTCTTTTATCCGCGCCGGCCCCTGTAGCTCTACGCCATGTTGCGTCGGGGCTGCCGCGGAGAAGGAAGCTACCGCACATGCACGGGTTCGCGCCCGTCGCAGCATGCATGCACAAATTTGCGCCGGCCGCATCACGCATGTGCAGACCTCCGGCACCCATTCGCTGCTCCTGGGGGCCTGTTGACGTCATCGTAAAACGGGACGGCGTTTACGATGGTGTCAACACTTGGCCTCAGGATCAGAGAATCCTGCCCCTGAACTCCTTATACCAGTATCACCAATGCAATTCTCCAGCCTCCCAGCCGCATGATTCTTGGTGGCACGACAATCGTGGGTGGCACGGTTCTCTGTTCCCGCCACAGTCACTAGGAAGTCCCATTGAAGTCACCCCTTGCCACCTGGAAACTAACGGACGGACGGGGGGGGGGGGTGCGCTGCCGACAGGACCTGAAAACCCCACCACCAGTGAACACCCCAGAGAATTCTAGCCTATATCTAAGTACCAGACTTAATTTGGATTCAACATTTTCTTTTGCAGGGTGGAAGTTTGAAGGAGACACAGATACAGCCAGGCTCATTTCCTCAGCAGCGACCACCACCACAAGGTTGTTTACAGTATATTCTCGACTGTAATGGCGTTGCAGTAGGACCAAAACAAGTCCAGGCTTCCTAAAAAAATAAAAAAGGATGGTGATTTTTAGCTAAAACAGAAAAGTTTTTCTGCGTAACTTTTGGCAGTGTTTCAGTGCTGACCTGGACTGTGTTTTTCTATGCAGTGTCAATTGTACTGTCTTATGTTTATTTGTCATTGTTTGTGCTCGTAATTGATGGCTATGTTTTACTGTACATTTTGTGACCTTGGGACTGCAGTTTAAGCTACAGTGTTGTAAACAGTACACACAACTGTGCCTATACAGAGTCCAGTGCTGCTGTCATTCAATAGCTAGATATGATGTTTCAGAGTATTTTATGTTGTGAGGTGAATAGTTTCAGAGTTAATCCTTTGCTTTACCATGTGCTACTCGTTGTTCTGCATGGGAATTAATGGAACAAGTAAAGATCATTAAAAGCTTACATTTTATATTATTAATTTATGAGTTAATTCTCAGCATTTTTATTTTTGTGCCGATGAGCCATTACTTTTAGTGTTTTAACTTTTTTTCTTAGTTCCCGTAGTAAGTAAGGCAACTCTTGCTTGTCTGTCACTCTCACGATTATGACTTTTTAAGTTTAATGAATCAATTTTGTTTTGGAATGCTTGAGAGAAACCCGAGTCTGGAGAGTAATTTGAGCAAAGGATGACACCAGCAGCTCAAAAGAGGCATTACAAGGCAATATTAACCTTGGGTGAATTTTATATGTTCTTGTACCTATTTGATTAGAGCCTTTCTCTTTTGTTGTCTCCTCTCCTGCAAATGATAACAGTTTGTTGAAAAATGTTCCCAGATCTAAGCTTCCTTCTTTATCTCACTCAATAGGCCCATTTTTGCTTCGAACCTTGTTATTATTAGTTAAGCTCTTTGTCTGCATGAAGCACCCCCAGTGAAGTCCAAGCTTGCTGTTGTCCAAACCTTCTGCTGTCCAACAGCTACACATACTCACTTCCAAACAATTCTCCCTTCACTAACATTGGGATATTGATGACAATTATCTTTACAACTTGGATGGAGTCAACTAATTTGGCACAAAGTGTGGATTGATCCTGGATCTTCATGGGATTAGCATTTCTACACATGTATATATTTATGCTACTTATAAACATAATTAAAGATTTAGTGGATTATAGCAAAATAGCCAGGAATTTAATTTTCTGAATATAAAATGTACACACATCAGGAAAGGATTAACAGGCTATATCTCTTTCCTTTTGAAAAAAGATGGCTGAAGGGTGACCTAATAGAGGTATTTAAAATAACAAAATGTTTTTATAAAGTAGACAGGGAGAATATTTCCTCTTGTGGGGGAAAGGTTAACTAGACGGCACCAATGTAAGGATATAAGAACAAGAAGCAGAAGTAGGCCATTTGGTCTCTTGAGTCTATTAAATAAGATCATGGCCGGGATTCTCGGAAATCCCAGCCAAGTGTTGACGTCAGCGTCAAAACGGACGTGAGTGATGCCGGCGTCAAAGGGTCTCCAGGCCCAGTTATTCTCCCCATCCTCGGGGGCTAGAATGGCGCCGGAGTTCTGTGCGCTGCTCCGGCGTCAAAAGCCGTCCCTCCACGGCCGGCACAGGTCCGCGCATGCGTGCCACTGACGGCGGCGGGTCCACGCATGCGTGCCACAGCCGTCTCCGCACCGGCCCGCCGGCAATATGGCAGAGCCCTACAGGGGCCCAGGGCGGAGGAACATAGGCCCCACCCCCGGAATTAGTGCGTCCGCTGATCGGTCGTGGGCCTCCGGGGAGTCCCCCCCTGCCCCCCCCCCCCCCCCCCCCGGAGTCCCCCCCCCCCCCCTCCCCTCCCCCAACCAGGACGGCCCCTGCAGCCAGAACGGCAAAGTCCCGCCGGGTAGGACCATACGCAAATGACGCCGGAGGGACTCGGCAGGCACTCGGCCCGTCGAGCGCGCAGAATCGCCGAGGTGACTGCGCCAGCGCGATTGCCGCCGATTCTCCGGTCGGAGAATCCCGGCCCATTTCTGATTTGATTGTGGCCTTTCCTCCACTTTCCTGTCTGCCCCCCTCCCCCAATAACTTTTGACTGCCCTGCAGATCAAAACTCTGACTAACTCAGCCTTGAATATATCCAATGACACAGCCTCCACTGCTCTCTGGGATGGAGAATTAGATTCCCAACCCTCTGAGAGAACAAATTGCTCCTGATCACTGCCTTAATTTCCCCTTACATTTAAACTGTGCCCCCAGTTCTAGAGTGGGGAACATAATCTCAGTATCTACCCTGCAAAGCCCCCTCAGGAACTTCCATGTGTCAATAAGATCACCTCTCATTCTTCTAAGCCCCAATGAGTGTCAGCACAACCTGCTCAACATCTCTTCATAAGACAACCCCACCATCCCAGGAATCAAACTAGTGAACCTTCGCTGAACTGCCTCCATTGCAAGTATACCCCTGTTTAAATCAGGAGAACTAAACTAGGCGCTGTGCTTTAAGTGTGTTCTGATCAATGCCCTATACGGCTATAGCAACATTTCCCTACTTTATACTCCATCCCCCTTACAATTAAGGATAATATTCTATCTGCCTTCACAATTACTTGTTCTACCTGCATGTTGACTTATTGTGAAGAACCACAGATCCCCCTCACCTCAGCATTCTGTAAGCTCTTATTGTTTAAATAATAGTTTTGCGGGCGGCATGGTGGCACAGTGGTTAGCACTGCTGCCTCGTGGCGCCGAGGACCCGGGTTTCATCCTGGTCCCGGGTCACTGTCTGTGTGGAGTTTTCACATTCTCCTTGTGTCTGCGTGGGTTTCCCCCCCACAACACAAAGATGTGCAGGGGAGGTGGACTGGACTGGCCACACTAAATTGTCCCTTAATTGGAAAACAATTATAGGATCCTCTAAATTATTATTTTTTTTAAATAATAGTTTGCTTCAGATAGTCACCAAGAAATTCAATAGGGAATTGAGAAGAAACGTTTACATTGGTGAGAAGTGGGACTTGCTACCGAAGGGAGTACTTAGAGCTAAACAAGCATATGAAAGAGAGAGAATTTGAGGGTTGCAATGATTCATTTAGGTGGGGAAAGGTGGGAGGAGGCTCGAGTGGAGCATAAGCTCCGGGATAGACTGGTTGGGCCAATTGGCCTTTTTCTGTGCCGTACATCCTATGTAATCCTATATAATTCTCCACTAATGAGTCAATAAACTTCAGATCGTCAGGTTACAAACAGATTAGTGATAATTTATGAAGAAAATTATATAATACACATTGTATTATCAGTTATATTATTCTGGTATTTTAATCAGTAAATTGCAGAGGGGTGATGCACAATTGGGCAGATGGAAAATGCAATTTGTGCAAAGGTTAGGAAGAACCGATGAGCCAAAAAGTGTATGGATCTTGCTCAGGGGTGAATGACATAGATTGTGTGAGCTTCTATTTATACCACATTTTAAAACTTAGATTTTTCAACTGGTATTGCACTTTTTTAATAGAACTTGGCAGCTAGAGTTAGGGTCACCGAAGTTTTAGTCAATTGATGTTCTGATGTCAACTAGATGTTCTGTGCTCAAACTTTTATTTTAGTTCTGCATGTGCATATTTTCCTGATTGCTCCTTAATATTGGTTGGAGTGCCCTTACGTTTCAGTAACAGGGTTTACGGCGAGATATTAAAAGTAAAGATTATGGCCCATATTTTCCTCTGTGCAAAAAAGTTACATACCCTATTTTCCCAGCATATTTTTGAAACCAGAAAACATATCAATCTGAAACTAAATTCAAGAAATTGGTTTTGTTGCTTTGCAAATAATGGTATCTTTTAAAGACGGGGAGGAATCTTACCAATAGATAGCATAGTGTCCGTTTCGGTGGAAAACCGGAGTGAAACCCTTCGATGGAGTCACCGAGATTTCTCACGGAATATCATGCCACTTTAAGAAAAGTTTTCCTCTCAACGGGAATCACGCCTTGCTCCGGGTGCCCTCCCACTGATTCACTCGCCCCAGGGAAGCTTATGCAATCACTGGGGAGCTCCATGTAAACGCCTCCTCAGCACTTGTTTCAGATCCATTCGAGTGGGATGGCAGCACAGAAGCCAACTCTGCGTTTTACTGATGGAGCCCTGACCAGACTATTGGATGGGGTGCAGCAGAGGTGGAGTGTAATCTACCTGCAATCCAAGAGGCGGCTCACCAGCAGGGCCACCATCCCCATCTGGGAGGCAATAGCTTCCTTGGTTGCTGCCAGCTCCCGTGGAAGGGGGCTGGGCAGGCGTGTAGGAAGAAGTTGATTGATCTTCTTCACGTGGCCAGGTAGGTCTGCCACCTCCAGTCTCTCACTGCACCCCCTCACCCACTCCATGCACCTCCAAGATGATCTCCCACCCATTGACATCATCACAAAGCCCTGTTACCCACTCACCCCACCCCCATCTCAGGTCTGCTCCTCACATCCTGCTCCCACGCCAGTCCCACATATTAATTCCCCAACCATCTGAATTGGCAGTGATGCCGCCAACACTCTCCTCATCTGCATCTGCGCAGGACAAACTGGAGCACAACCGCCGTGAGACGGCGCAGCCATCTGGAGCTATGCACAAGCTTAGGAACCTGACCCTGCATGAGGAGAGAGCACTTGAACTGGCCAGGAAGGAGCCTGACCATGCCTGTGCTGATGGCGAAGTGGGGGCAGCGAGGAAAAGTGAGACCCCTCAGGACACACAGTCATACCTCAAACCTCACGTGAGTGACAACCTCACAACATTTATACCCCGTGATGTACTAATGTCATCTCCCTCCCATTGCAGGAGAAACAGTCAACTAGTCCAGACCATCCTCGTGCCCCAGGAAGATCCAGAATAGAGCAGTCAGAGGCAGACCTCTCCGATCCCACCCTCAAAACGGGTCATAGCTGCCACACGCACCCTCCACCAGTGCAGATACTCACACCTCGGTGGGAATAACTAGTCAACAGTCTTCTGGGTCACTCACAGGTAAGCACCTCACAGATGAAGACCCACAGCAAGCGGAAGCAGGGACGTCCCAAGGATCCGGCACTCAGCTGATGGAGATGCAAAGACTGAATCATGAGAGTCAGGAAGGGATGACTACATCCCTCTTGAGACTGCAAACTCGAATGGAGGAGTCCGGTCACCTTCTGTCCGAGGAGATGGCGCCGTCACTCAGATCCACCAAGACCAACACTGCGGGAGTGGCATCCGCTTCGGAGACCTTGGTGCAGCATGTGCACTCCATGACGGGGATGTCCACTCCATGGCTGAGGATATGACCTCCATGGCTGAGAGCTTCAACCACAAGGAGCAGGCACGAGTGGGAATGCAGGAGTGTCAGCGCCAGAGGATGGTGGGGCTTCTGGATCTCACTTCAGCTGTCCTTCTCCCACTTGGAGGAGCACAGAGGCCCTCAAGCATCCGAAGGGAAGAGGATTGGGAGGAGCGCAGCCAGGGGCCCCTACCTAGGGGACCCTCGGGGGTTCCCAGCCCATTTGACATCCCCTCCCTGTGGGAAACACACCTCCAGCCACGCACACCGAAGTGGGCAGCACTGCAACACCCGTGCTGCTCGAAGGTACACCCAGACCCACAAGGTCCAGGCCCACTAGGGGGCACCCGCTAAAGATATCTCAGGCATTAGGAAATGGAAGGCAGAAGACCACCTCTACCTCAGCTGTGGATCCTGGGGCATATACCTATAAAGTGTGAAGATGAGGAAGAGTAGGAAACTGTGGCACCTATTGGGCGTGGGTGATCGCAGGCACTAGTTAAGGTAGAGCATCACTGAAATATAGCACTGTAATATAGCACTTGTAATAAATTTCACTTTGTTCACCACAAGGTTCTCCACCCTATCATTTCATGGGTCCAAGATTCACAAACTCTTGCACACACTCGGTGCTTCATCCGTGTGCAGTGAGAATGGCAGGACTATGTCTTTGCCACATCCTGCACTACTGACTCAGTGAAGACACGCTGCTGCCCTCCCACCCCCAGCCTCAATGCTCAGGCCTCTCATAGCTGCCACTCTTCTCCAGTGATGAGGATGCCATGGGCTGACATAGCGCTGAGAGGCTGCCCACCAGCGGTTAGTTCGAGGAACACAACAGGGCCCTTGACATCCGAGTGGGTGGAAGCAGGTTAGAGCATTTACCACGTCTCTGAACCCCATGATAAGCCCGTTCCTTGGCGGATGTGTTCAGCTTATGTCAGGCAGGAGTCAAACATATTTCAGAGGATGAGAGGAGCATTCCTTTATCCTCAATGCAGGTCATCATCATTCCCCTGCAGAGTCCAACCAATAGCATTAGTGCTGTGCCCATGGAATCGGGCACCTCACTAATGCTGAGATAGCAGTCCCTTCGTATGGCGTTGTCTTCACCCAAAGTCTTGCTCATCCCCAAACCTAGAGGCTATGAGAATATTCCTAGCCTGGCGGCCCAAGTGGGCCCTGGCTATGGCCTAAGGTCCTTCCTCATCCTCCTCCGCAGGTTGCCCCTCGCTACTCTCCTCAGGAGATGTGGCACTCCTCCATTTCCTCCAGCTCCAGGTGGTCTCCCCTCTGCAGTGTCAAGTTGTGGAGTGCAGCAGACCACAATAGTGCGGGACACCCTGTGGGGCTGTAGTGGTGGGCACTCCCTGACTGGTCCAGGCACTGGAATTGCATCTTCAACTATCAGATTGCCTGCTCCATCAGAACGCATATTGAAGCATGGCGCTCATTATAGCATGTCTTTGCCTTAATTTGTGGCCTCCGCACTGGGGTCATCAGCCACATCCTTATTGGGTACCCCTGTCCCCAAGGAGCCATGCTTCCAGACGCTGCTGTCCCTCAAAGACATCTGGGAGTGACCCAAGATGTAACTATCAAGGACGCTTCCTGGGAAACGAGCACCAACCTGCAAGATTTGTGGTCACAGACAAACGTTGAGGGAGTGGAATCACTTGCACTTCATAAATGGCCTAGCATGACTTCCAGTGGCGGCTATGAAGGAGTAAGTTGCACATTTGGTGGCTCTCGCTCTGGTCGGACTTTTGGACCTTTTCCCCCGATTTTCTGCAAGGCATGAATTGTAAAACTGATGACAGAGGCAATTGTGTACTGAATTCCCATATCGGTGCATGGAGAGAAGGACGCGTAACTGCTCGTGACTGCTCGTAAAGGCAGAAACAGAAAGACAGAGAAGGCTTGGGTTGAAGTTGCAGCAGGAGACAACATGGCGGAGGACTGGACCTCTGGTTTGTCGACCCAGCGGTCAACGGAGTAGCTGATGCAAGTCATTCAGGGAGGCTTTGCTAAGCAGAAACGGGACAGCTTGGACTCAATGAAATAGTCAATTGAGCAGCTGGAGCTTAGATTGGACACCCAAGATCGGGTGATCCAGAAGGTAGAGAAGGCGCTGGCTGAGCAGGAGGAATATCAAACTGCGGTGGAGCTGGAGGCGGGGTTGTTGAGAGACCAGCAGAAGAAGCTGCTGGAGAAGGTGGAGGACCTAGAGAATAAGTCCCGCCGGCAGAACTTGAGAATCGTTGGGCTCCCGGAGGGGTACGAACGAGCAGACGCTGGGGCATACATCACGGACATGTTTGCGAAACTGCTGGGGGATGGGGAATTCTCACGGCTCTTGGAAGTGGACAGGGCTCACAGAGCACTCGCGAGGAAGCCGCGAATGGGAGAACCCCCCCCCCCAAGGGCAATGGTGGTGAGATTCCACAGGTACTTGGATAAGGAGCGCATTCTACAGTGGGCCAAGCAGACACGGAGCTGTAAGTGGGACAATAGTATCCTGCGGGTTTACCAAGACCTGAGTGTGGAGGTGGCCAGGAGAAGAGCAGGCTTCAACCAGATTAGGTCGATCCTTTTTAAGAAAAAGGTGAAGTTCCGACTGTTATATCTGGCCCGTCTCTGGGTCACACACAAGGAACAGCCTGGACTTCGCGAAAAGGAAAAGACTGGTGGTGGACTGAGAACTTTTGAACTTTGCTGCAACTTTCTTGTTTTGTTTTTTTTGTTTTTCTGTTCTTTTTTTTTTAATTCTCATTTTTCATTTTGTGGAAGCTGTTTGTAATGCCTTTTGCATTGATTTGGGACTAGCGGTAGAGCTGAGTGAGTTAAGGTTTTCATTTGCACTGTTGGGGGATGGAGGTGTTTGATCTTGGTGTTTTTCTGTCGGGCAATTGTGTGGGGATTGTTTGATGTTGGAGTATGTTTGTATGAGCAGGGGGGAGGGTGGGGAGAGAACATTAGGTGGGAGACTATCCGGCAGCAGGGATGGGGGCCACCAAGCTAGCTGGGCGGGCTAGCTCATGGAAGCGCAGTGGGGGGTGTGCATATGTTTGGTTTATTAAAAGGGTTGGGTTACAGAGTGTTGTTACTAGGGCGGGAGTAAATGTTTCTGCTGACGAGGGAGGGACTTGTGCTAAGGGGCAGAGAGGAGGTTGAGGGCGGAGGCTGTCTGGGGGCAGACCGGTGGAGGCGCGGAGCATGGGCTGGAGGCAGGCCCAAAAAAGGAGATGGCTGAACGGCGAGGGGGGGTGCAATGAGCCCCCCAACTAGGCTGATCACCTGGAATATTCCAGGGTTAAGTGTGCCGGTCAAGAGGGCACGTGTGTTCGCGCATCTTAGGGGACTGAAGGCGGATGTGGTAATGTTGCAGGAGACGCACCTTAGAGTAACTGACCAGATTAGATTGAGGAAAGGATGGGTCAGTCAGGTCTTTCACTCGGGACGAGACTCATAGACTAGAGGGGTTGCAATCCTGATCAATAAGCGGGTGGTGTTTCAGGCGGGTAGAATAGTTTCATCGACTTCTTTGCGGAAAATTAATCGTCAGCAGAAGCGGGGGTGGGGGAAGGGTTAGTTTAGCTTAGAGTAGGTGGTTAATAAAGGTGGGAACTGTAAGGGAGGGAAACGGCTTTTGCACTATGTTTATAGTTTCATGCACATTGTTTATTTTGTTTTTGTTACAATACCAACAATACCTCAATAAAATGTTTATTTTTAAAATATGGCCTCACATGAGACCATGGAGACCCCAGGGCCACATGGGTGCAGTCGATCAAACCCAGCACCCGAGGCATGCCAGTTAAACGGTTGAAGCTCATGACCCTGGCATCTTGGCTCTCCTGGTCCCAACCCAAGTTTATATACATGTGGGCCCTCACATAAAGGGTGTCTGTCACCTCCCTAATGTATTTGTGTTTGGCTGACTGGGAGATGCCACACACATCACCAGTGCTGTCCTTAAACCAGGCACTATCATAAAGGTTCAGAGCAGTGGTGACTTTAAGGACCACTAATAGTAGGTGTCCTCACATCCCATGTGGTCCCAGCTCTTGGTCGACTTGACAAAGGTGGTTTGCTGTGGCTCCGACATCTGAAGATAGGAGGGCCAACGTCAGAAGAACCTTGGCCGGTACAGTCTCAAACAGTTCTGTTCTCCCTGTGGTGCTGCTCCCTGCACAGATGAAGGCCCTGGGTCCACCTCCTCAGCAGAGCACTTGTCCTGGCCGCGTGCAGTGACAGGTCTCCGTGTCTGCTACTGCTCTATCACTATGAGTAGAAATGCCAACTCGACAGACTCCTTGATCTTCCAGAATCTTGCACTGAAAAGAGCAAGAAACTAAAGTGAGCGGCGAGGATCCCTGAGAAAGACCTGCCCCTCAGCCCTCTACTCCTCTGGAACCTCCACCATGCACTTCCCCCTGAGTGATGGCCTCTCCACTAAGCCTCACACCCTCTCACATGGCATATCCCCACTCCTGTCCTTCTCAGGTCCATCAGGATAACACACCTGGACACTTGAGAGTTTCCCAGCCTCTTGTCTTACGGCCATTTCCCGACTCCAAGCCCAAGGCCAATACCCCCCCCCCCCCCCCCTTGCGCTGGGTGACAGGGCTATTGACTGGGTGCATGCGACCCGCATCTGGATCCTCATGGGTAATATCAAAGAAGTGCTTCCGTCATGACATAGAACATAGAACAGTATGGCACAGTACAGGCCCTTCAGCCTACGATGTTGTGCCGACCACTTATCCTAATCTAAGATCAACCTAACCTAGACCCCTTCAATTTATTGCTGTCCATGTGCCTCTCCAAGAGTTGCTTAAATGACCCTAATGACTCTGACTCCGCCACCTCTGCTGGCAGTGCATTCCACGCACCCACCACTCTCTGCGTAAAGAACCTACCTCTGACATCTCCCCTATACCTTCCTCCAATCACCTTAAAGTTATGTCCCCTCGTGACAGCCATTTCCACCCTGGGGAAATGTCTCTGGCAATCCATTCTATCCATGCCTCTCAACACCTTGTACACCTCTATCAAGTCACTTCTCTTCCTTCTTCACTCCAGTGAGAAAAGTCCTAGCTCCCTCAACCTTTCTTCGTAATACATGTCCTCCAGTCCAGGCAGCATCCTGGTAAATCTCCTGGGCACCCTCTCCAAAGCATCCACATCCTTTCTATAATGAGGCGACCAGAACTGGACATAATATTTCAAGCGTGGTCTAATCAGGATTTTTTTTAAACTGCAGCAAAACCTCACAGCTCTTAAACTCAATCCCCCTGTTGATGAAAGCCAACGCACAATATGCTATCTTAATAACCCTATCAACCTGGGTGGCAGCTTTGAGGGATCTATGAACGTGGACCCCAAGATCCCTTTGTTCCTCCACACTTCCAAGAATTCTGTCTTTTACCCTGTATTCAGCATTCAAATTCTGACTGGTCTGTAATTCCCAGGGATTTCCCTAGTCCCTTTCTTGAAAATGGGAACAACATTCATCTCCCTCCAATCATCCGGTACTACTCCAGTGAGGACACAAAGATCATCGCCAACGACGCAGCAATCTCCTCTCTTGCTTCCCATAGTAACCTTGGGTATATCCCATCTGGCCCTGGGGACTCATCTATCCTGATGCTTTTCAAAATTTTCAGCACATCATTCTCCTTAATATGAACCTGTTTAAGCCTATTAACCTGGTTCACGCTGTTCTCACGAGCAACAAGGTCACTACCTCCAGTGAATACTGAAGCAAAATATTCATTTAGGACCTCCCCTACGTCCTCAAACTCTTGGCACATGTTCCCTCCACTATCCCTAATCGTCCCTACTCTCACTCTGATCATCCTCTTATTTCTCACATAAGTGTAGAACACCTTGGGATTTTCCATAATCCTTCCCGCCAGGGCTTTTTTATGCTGCCTTCTAGCTATCCTAAGTCCATTTTTGAGTTCCTACCTGGCTACCTTGTAACCCTCTAGAGCCATGTCAGATCCTTGCTTCCTCAACCTCACGTAAGTTTCCTTCTTCCTCTTGACTAGAAGCTCCACTTTTCTCGTCATCCAAGGCTCCTTCACCTTACCATTCCTTCCTCGTCTCAGTGGGACAAAACTATCCAGCACTTGCAGCACGTGCTCCTTAAACAACCCCCGCATTACCGCTGATAGGATGATTGATTATAGACTTAACCATGAAGCCTTGCCTTGAAGGTCACATCCTGTGGGATGTAAACCCTTGATTGAGCATTGGGGTTCGTTGGTTGGGATTGACATCAGTGGCATTTCTCTTTAACTTTGCATATTTCTTTGGCACTGTTGAGTTGCCAATGAAGGGTGAAATTACATTCCAACCAATTGAATGCCTGCTGTGGCAGATGAGGCACAGCTAATTAAAGTGAAGCTTGCAATGAGCATGACACTCAAACATCTGGAGGGCACCCCCATTCTCCTATTTCACAGCCCTATACACTTATTCCTGAAAGACAAGCTTCCTAAACAACTGCAATTGGTAGTCAATAGAGCTCAACCCCATGGTAAGCAGATTTGTGCCTGGGGTTGTCCTCACAGTTCAGTTGTGTTTCCCCCTAAGAGAGGGTCTTCATTGCTCATAAGGCAGGGAAGCAAGCAATTCCTGAGTTGCCCACACTGCCCTTGCAGCCTGGCCTCTCATTGGATTCCACTCAGTTACCTCACAGTCGCCCCCAGTGATGACCCTCAGTATTACCTCCTGTCACCCATTTTCCAGTTCCCAGTGCAGAAACCCAGCAAGGGGGACCCAGGAAGTGATGCCTGCATGCCTGCCTCCACACCCACTTAAAGCAAGGCGTGCCCCAAAGTGAATGGAAGCTAAGGCTTGCCGGTGACCCCCCCCCCCCACCCACCCACCCCCCCCCCCCCCCCACGAGAATTAGAGACTGACCCCCAGCCCTGGCCACAAGTTGAACTTCTCCGTGTCCCCCACGTCCTCTCTGGTGCACCCTGAGCAGTGATGAACCTGGGGAATCATGGCTGCTGGAGCGCTCACCACCAATATCCCCTTTGAAGGGGAGGGGGTCTCTTCCGCCTTCGCCATGGTGAAGGCCATGGCGGAGGCGGAAGAAAAAAAGTGCCCCCACGGCACAGGCCCACCCACCGATCGGTGGGCCCCGATCGCGGGCCAGGCCACCGGGGTCAGATCGCCCCGCGCCCCCCCCCCCCCCCCACCCCAGGACCCCGGAGCCCGCCCGCACCGCCAATCCCACCAGTCAGGTAGGTGGTTTATACCACGCCGGCGGGAGCGGCCCATCAGCGGCGGGACTTCAGCCCATCGTGGGCCGGAGAATCGCCGCGGGGGGCCCGCCGTCCGACATGGGGGGCCCGTCGACCGACGCGGCGCGATTCCCGCCCCCGCCGAATCTCGGGGGGGCGGAGAATTCAGGATATGGCGGGGGCAGGATTGACGCCGGCCCCGGGCAATTCTCCGATGCCCCGGGGGGGTCGGAGAATTCCGCCCTTTCTCCCTGGCCTGTTATTTTCAATGGGACATTTAAATTCACCTGCTTTACGGCAGCTAGTGCTGTAAAAAAGGGAGCATATCCTTCTTTGCTCCGTTTCTTTTGGGCTCCAATGCTGGGTCCAGGGACCCACTGCGTTGCCTGAATCTCACCCGGCCTGAGTCAGGAAGATCAGGCGAGACTGGCGCTTAAGAGTTTAAGCGAAGGTAGGTGAGTACAGATGGCGATCTGCCGCTGAATTTCACTCCGAGGAAGTTATTGTTTAATGATCATTCATTCTCTAGAACAGGGCTGCCTAATATTGTGGATCACATGACTGGATCCACAGAGCACAGTGAATAAATATCATATAATCAAAACGCATTGGAGATAGGCAAGGTGACACGGTGTTCCATAAATTATTTTTGTATTAAAATAGTACGATGAAATTGTAGTAAAATAGTGAAATAAAAAATGAAACACTAATTCAAGAATCATCTGCAAAACCCAAACCCTTGTACTTTAAAGATCCGAGCGCACCTCCACCCCCTCCCCGACAACCACATGCTTAAAATCTAAATTGCTTTGAGCACAAATGTTGCAAGTGCCCTCCCATATACCAAAAAATAAATCATCCCATTTTCAAATAATCCAAATCCTCATGGTGAAAATCCAGCATCCTTATGCGAAAAGACCTACCCCTTCAAAAATTAAAGATCCATACGTCTGTACAATAAAAATCCAACCTTAATACATCAAAATCCATCCCTTACACAAAAGTCCACCCTTCGTACAAGACAGATTTCGCCACCATATGTTAAAAATCCAAACCTTATGCACTAAAATCCAAATCCAAAGATCTGTACGTTTCGCTCTCCGTCCCCTTCATTGTCTATTCCTTCTTGATCTGCTGCACCACCACGTTGTCCTCCTGTCATCTGGAGCGACCCCTCTGCTCCCACCAGTACTGCCTTGCCACCTTTCACACTTAAGCTGCACCAATCACTAATATATCAGCAGCTATGTCTGCCACTATCCAGGAAGCCATTGGGAAGTTTAACATTCAAAACCTCAATCACTTCCTGAATCCACAAAACTGCTAACATTATGGTCATCACCACGTAGGAGGTGCGAACATACATACGTGTTTCTGGTCTAGAGCAGCACACTGGAATATCAGACATGGAGAACAGCACATAATTAAATAAATGGAAAATTGGGTTAGCTATGCAATGGGTGTATCATCCTCTCCACCCAATATGCAATATTCAAACCCAGCATGTACCTCTCTGTGCTGTAAGTGTGAAAATGTATTCTTGCATTAACTTTGTCAAACACTCAACAGTCCACAGCTTACAGACCACTTAAGGAGGTATGAGCATTTCTCCCATCCTCTATGACCACATGGCTCATCTGCAAGAAATGCAAGTTCCAGGTTTAGAACTATAAAGCTCGTATACTGATAACATATCCTGGAAAAAAGC
This sequence comes from Scyliorhinus canicula, assembly GCF_902713615.1. NCBI lineage: Eukaryota > Metazoa > Chordata > Chondrichthyes > Carcharhiniformes > Scyliorhinidae > Scyliorhinus > Scyliorhinus canicula. The sequence continues at coordinate 29,853,614 of NC_052156.1, forward strand.
TTTAAACTGTGTTTCCAATTTTATACGCTTCTTCCACATGTATTTAAAACTCAACTTCAGTGGTTTACAGAAAAGAAGTAGTAAAAGATAACCAAAAATTCAAACTTCATTATATGATAATCTTTATTATTACCACAAGCAGGCTTGCATTAACACTGCAATGAAGTTACTGTGCAAATCCCCTAGTCGCCACATACCGGCACCTGTTCAGGTACACAGAGGGAGAATTCAGAATGTCCAATTCACCTAACAAGCACGTCTTTCGGGACTTGTGGGAGGAAACCAGAGCACCCGGAGGAAACCCCATGCAGACACGGGGAGAATGTGCAGACTCCGCACAGTGACCCAAGCCGGGAATCGAACCCGAGCCTAGAAGCAGCCTCGTAGCAGCAGATCAGGCTGCCTGGATAGAGTAGCAGCTTAGAAAAAGCTGGAGATAGGGAACCTCAACTTTGAAGCCCCCTCTTCCTCACTTAGCTGACATGGCATCCTGTTGCTGCTCTCAAGCTAGTAGGTCTCTGGCTCTCCAGCTTTGAGAGCCCACCCTCCATTCTTAAGTGGACAGTGGGCCCACTCTCTGGCTATTAATTCACCACTCTGTGTAAAATCACATTGAGCGACTGTTTTTCATACAGTCCATGTTTCTGATCCCCATTTGACAGTGGGATTCAGAAACTAAAGGGGAGAAAACCCTTTGTCCAAGCTGTCAATTTTGTTCTCCACGAAGCATCCTCAGTGATTGAGCTATTAGCTATAAATTTGAAATTTTTCCCATTTCTATAAAAGAGCTATAGAATTCTATAGGACTTGAGAAACAGATCATTAGTCTTTCTGGTCTGTACCTGTATATGGGCTGTAGTGCATAGCTGCAGAAATTGAATATTCTAGAAGATTAAAGCAGATGAAACAATTGTATGTTTTTCAAATGTCCGCTTTTGTCAAATTTGTATGTTCTACACAATGTTGAAATAACTATTATGCTGGTCTCCAAATGCTGTGATAATTCTTAGAACTCTCTGCATTTATTAGCTAACCTGGATTCATTGCTCACTTATTGTTTACATTCACATACCCACGTAAATAGGTAAACATTTCTCATGACTGTTTTTTAATAAGGCCTTAAAAGCAGAAAGTTGAAGGGAGGGGGGTATTAGTTTTCACCAAGCAATGTGAGCCTATTTTAAGCTATTTTACTATTGAGTATAAGAGTGTAAACAGCCCATTAGCACTTAATGTTAGTGTTATGCCCCTATTTAGACATATTTGTATTTTCATAACAGCTAATATGCAGAGGAAAATACAGGCCTTATAACTTATAATGGTTCAAACTTTTCTGTGAAAACAATGACATGATTAATAGTGCTCACTATTATTTATATGCAATCGTCACGCAGCAGTATAGGCTGAGGACAGATGCATAATTAATAGTGGAAATTAATAAGTTGCTGTCAGAGATACAGTTACATTTCTGACATAAGTTTTACGGAAATGGCACCTTGCTGTCTGGCTCCCCATTCAACTGCATTGACCATGTGAAGTTGTAGCACTTGCATGGTAGATAGGAGATAGGTTCACCACAGAAAGTTAGGAACAACATAGAACATACAGTGCAGAAGGAGGCCATTCGGCCCATCGAGTCTGCACCGACCCACTTAAGCCCCCACTTCCACCTTATCCCCATAACCCAATAACCCCTGCTATTCTTTTTGGTCATTAAGGGTAATTTATCATGGCCAATCCACCTAACCTGCACGTCTTTGGACTGTGGGAGGAAACCGGAAAACCCGGAGGAAACCCGTGCAGACATGGGGGGGAACGTGCAGACCTCGCACAGACTGTGACCCAGCGGGGAATCGAACCTGGGACCCTGGCGCTGTGAAGCCACAATGCTATCCACTTGTGCTACCATGCTGCCCAAAAGTCAAGTAATTTCACCTCTTAGATACTTTTTTATTGATCAGTGTTAACTACTGCTAACCAACCTTTCTGGCACTGAAATTAACTGTTACATATATGGAGTCTAATTTCCTCAAGCTTTCATTGTTGTTGGAGATTTTTTTTAAAGAATTAATCTTTTTACTTTTTCTTTGCCTTTGTTTTCTCTTTTAATCCAATCTTTCCCTTTCTTTGTTTTTCTTTATGTCCCTGACTTGTCATTGAATTCACCATTCTAAATTAGACTTCATTCTCATCTTTGCATTGTTCATTTTTGCAATCCTTCATTGATGAAGTGGATGCACAATTGCTTGCCTTGTTCACTTAAGTCACAGCTTGATGTTTCAATGTCATATTTCCAGCCACTTAACGGACAAAATATCATCAAAATTAGATGGACAAAAGCAAGTCTAAAACAGTGAGTGCCATGCATTGTCATGCCACAGCAAACTTTGGGCCATTATTGCTAAAACAACTGGATGGAGGAGCATGCATGCTATTTGCTCATCTGTACTCCAAGCAGGTGGGCTCCTCACCAGGAGCATATATTCCCAAAATGCCTTGAATGGAGTTTAGAAAAATGTCATAATGTGCTGGTGTGTGGCTGAGGAATACCCTGTTATTTCTGAAATTTTGGAAAAGGATCTCCTCCCCATAGCTAAAGCCTAAATAGGCGAACTTCTGAACTCATGTTATAATCATTTGCATGTAATTCTGCAGTTGTCCTAATCATATGAAGTAGATATGGTTGACCTTGTGCATTGCTTTAGAAGAGACATTTGTGGAGATAAAGTATAGTGTTGTGGCTAACAGAAACAAAAATGGCTTATTTTAATTCCTGGAGGACACTGAATTACACAGCCAGAAAATAAACATTCCTAAATATGCATTTGGATCTGCATGCAAGCATGCTATATGCAAAGTTTAATGTTACAGTTGAGGTCATAACAAAATGTGTTGACTTGTTTGTAAAAGTCTCTCTTATTTTTTTATTATAATTGTATTTGTTTTTTAAAATGCTCAGGTTTTACTGCAGTATTTTACATAATGTGGCTACACACTTGTACAGCTTGATGTGCAATAAAAACACAAAAGGTAGATGGGTCTTATGATATAATTTTTACACACATACCTGACAAAAAAAATAATTTGTTAAGAACATTTATATATTCTGTTTTCTACACTGACAATTCTCACAAGAAATGCAATAAGGGAAATCACAGTTACGTTCAAACTGAACCAAAAGCTAACACAGTAAAATGAGTTTAATTATGTTTCAAAATGTCAAAGTATCAACAGCTTTCATGACATTTTAAACATTAGTAGGATATCCTTCCAGAGGGTACGCATGCCCTAGTCCACACAATGGAGGAATCCCATGCAGGGTATGAACACTGGGGTCACCTTGAGCTCTGAAAACACAATATCCTCCATCGTGAGATTACAACAATCTAGGACAATTCAGTTAAGGACTATGCATATCTAATTAACCTCCTCTGTCTGAATTTAATTTAAATGCTACAACCACAGCTTATCCCTAAGCATGCAGTTTAATCTCACAGTAATGCTGAAAAACAAAGCAATTTAAAGATATACATGCGTTTATTGCGACCACTATTCAAGATTTGTTTCTTATTATTATTCAGAGATGAGTTTATTCTGCACCACGAAGATCATTGGATTTCGTAGATTATAATGAATTTATTTTAATCATACAGGCCCTAATTGCCAATGTACCCATTACTGTATTAGCAGTGGATTTAAAGCTGTATTTTAATGCACCCTGACATTCTGAAGAATGATGCAAGGCTCATTTAAATTTTTGCCATCAACATCTCTGTGAAACTGTGTTCAATTGTTAGTAAATCAAATCCCCTGTTGAAACACTCAATCAAATTTGTTTCATTCAAATCTAATTGAAATTTCAATGTAATGAAAATGTACTGTTTTAAAAATCATTCTGCGTTCCTTTTGAAGGAATCTATTTTGCAAAATCACATATATCGTGTATTGTAACGATGGAATATTGTTGAATTATTTAAATCCAGCACTTGCTTAAGCATTGGAAATGTAAATCTCAGAAATTTGTATAGATGCATTGACCATTTCTTGCATTATTATTTAAATTCTAAGAAACAAATTAAGGGATGTACTTTGAAGCAATCATGATTACCAATGTGGTAAGTATTCAACTTCAACCACCATCAGTGAGATTCATCAAACTGAGGCCAAGCACTTCTCACAGGAAGAGATGTGAAATCAGATGTCGAGTCACGTTGAGTCACTCTCGCACATCTTCGAGTATCTCCCTAAAGAATAACAGGGAACTTAGAGCAAAAAGAAATCTCCCCACCCTCTGCCTGGGCATGGTCCATTTTGTAAAAAAAATAAAGCTATGAGGGAAGAAATCTACTGAATTATGAATGCTGAAGAAATGTAAAAAGATGTTCATTAAAAGTACTTAGAGAAATTACAGTACTATTTCTCCCTGTATCCAAGATTAAATAGAACTGAATCGTCAATCAAATGTATACATCCTCAAGTATATTGTTCTAATATTATGGAACCGGGTTTTGCTACCAAGGCAGGTAGCTCAAGTCAGGTAATTTCCAGACCTGGCAGACCCACCTCAGTTTAAAGGACCCTCTTGCACACAATTTTCACCCTCCACTCTCCATACCACCTCTTACGCCCAGTCCCCTCCGTAGCCACTCACCCAGTATCCACAATGGCAGACCTCAAGAGCAATATGAAGATGAAAAATAACAAACTTCTAACAATCTAATACAACTCTCCATCATACACATTTGATACTTAAAAATATCTTAAATTCATGAAACCCATTCCAAGATTTTAAATTCCCTTGGGTTCAATCTGTTATGAAAACAAAGTTATAATCAGTAATGCCATCAAATACATCTAATTCTTTAATAGCCTCTTTAAACCATACAATTGTGAACTTACCCTCACTGAGATAAGTATTTTGTAGCTTTTAAAACTCAGCCAAGCATTCATAATGGTCTCAGCTGTAATGACAGCCTTTAGGAAAAGACAACAAGGAACTCCATTGAAACTTCAGGAACAGATGTTAATTTTTGTTAATAATCTACACACGATGACCTGTCAATCAAAGTAGTCAACAGAGAGTTTTAATTTAATTCAAACTAACAGCTTCAACCTGTTTTTTCATGTTTAAAGGCTCGGAATTTAATAAACGTCAGATAATTATACTTAAACAGACATTTTCCATCCTTTACAAGTGTTTGTGTCTGTGACTCCCATTCTGATGGGGTAAGGCCTTTGGAACAGTGTAAACATGGGGTCTTTATGAACTCAGCAATAATTTCAAGTGGCCCGGATGAGTTTGAGTTTTCCACCTGTGCAATTCACACCCCTACTCCTTCACCCTCGCAGATAAAATGGGATATGGCTGAATAGGGAGTGGGACTTCCAGCTGTGGGTCCCGCCCACCATTTTTAAAGTTTACCAGAGCCAACCTGAGAGCCATATAACATCAAATACCCAATGTTTGTACGTTGATTAATGAATTGCTTTTGCACTATTTTTCAATGCCCCTACATACACAAATACTGATATTGTTTTTTCTCAGCTGAATTTAAGTTTAATTCTAATTTTAAATTGATCGTTTAATATATCTTTATTATATGCAGTTGATCTTATGCCAGTTGTGAATAACCAAAAGATTTCTTGGCAAAGACTAGCATGTCAACTAATTTTTCAATTTTACACCACTGTTGTGTGCATGAAAGAAAATATGACTGATAATCGTACACAAATAAATTCTATCATTTATGGTACTTTACTAACTAGTTGTGTATGACTTACCAATACTACATAAATGTAAAACGTATTTCCCTTGGCTCTTTAAAAGGTTCTTAAAGCTTGTTGAAAAATGTATTGACCTTGACAATTAAACAGTGGATGAACCCCCAATTTCATGGACTGGCGACGTTGAAGTATTAGTTTGTAAAAGCAGTAAAATGGTCCATAGACTGCTTAACAATAAACTTGTTTTCATCAGCTAGTGATCCATTGTAAATAGGGTCAACGTTCTATGTTATTAACATAGCTTTGCTTACGTTTTGTAAATTTTTGCTTTTTTTGTGGCTCTTAGCATATTGCTTATTTTAACCTTGCTTTTCTGCTTCCTTTGGACTTTTCTATTGTTTTTGCTTTCAGCAATCTAGTACGTTATCTCCATGGACTGTTTACTTGTGACTTTAACTCCGATGCAAAAATTATTCTAACACTGGTATTGCCTTCATAAGCAAGGTTGTATTTTATTGGTGACAAAAGTCTGAGTTGCTGCTTACAATCGTGACTTTAAAATTATTACAAAGGTACTGAGTCTCACTAAATGTCACACCTTGAAGGTCACTGGGCACATAAAAAAAACTTCCTTTAATTTTCTAGTAAGGAAGCGCTGGATTTCAAAGTTGATAAGGATTTTTTATCAATATAACATTATATAGTATTTCTTGTGCTGAACATAGGGGGCCCAACACATCCACAAAGCCAAGGTCTACTGCAGCAACATCATGCTTTTCCTGAGGGGCAGCGTCCACAAGGAGGTCTGCGTCCCACTGGCCCCCCACCTCAACAACAAAGGCCACCAAGCCAAGCAACGCAACAGCCACAGCCTACTTTGCAAACCCAGCGATCACAAGGTCAACCACTGAAGGGGCAACCTGAGCAGAAGATGCAAGCACAGCCTGCACTCAAATCACAGCCAACAACTCCTCAGCAACAGCCACAACCCCATCCCCATTTAAAGTAAGATATTGTTAATTTTAGGTTTCTTTTTATGAAAAGTATAAAACTTCTGTCTCAAATATTAAACAACAAATATTGGTAACACAATAAAAATATAATTCAAACAATAAAAAAACAGATACCAAATATTCAAACAAGGATTTTCATAACTTCTGAACATGCGCAATATGAAACTCCATGGTGTTCCATCCATGCGGATCTAAAACATTCCAGTCCACTTTTATTCCTTCCCTCTCTCCCCTCCTTCCTTTCCTCACCCCATACCTTTATACTCTGTTGCTTACCCACCACCTTTACAATTGCTTTGCCTTCTCCCCTTGACTCTTACTTCCCCACCTCCTCTTCCTCTTCTACCATCCCCTTTCCCCTTTACCCTCAACCCTTTGCCTCTTATATCTCCCTTCTCTTCCTTCCCTTTATCCATATCCCCTTTCACTTCTCCTCCCTTTTAGTTTAGTCATGATTTTTTTTCAGTCAGTGGTCTGAAAAGTGGGTTAAATCTCCCACACTGCAAGCCAGTTAATAAGTTGCAAAAGGTAAGATGGGTCAATTTTTAAAAAAATTAACTGAAAATGCCTTGGTATCTGGGTTCCTAAATCAAAACAGTAGTTGGGACAGGTTCAACCATATTTACAAATTTAAATTAAAAACATAAAATGCTGGAAATACTCAGCAAGTCAGGCAACGTCAGTGTGGGAAGAATTAGCATCGCAAATTTATTACGTTTTCTAGGCATCTTGATTGGAACTGTATTCACAGATATGCCTCTCAAGTTGCCTGTTCATAATGATGACACCTCTAAGGGAATTCTGCCATAAAATCATGATTCAAAGTAATTCAGATACTGCAGTAACAGGGACACTTGCTCTTTAAAGCAAGTAGCTATTTTCCACATTACCCACACTGATTTGGTACAATGTTCTGCTTCACCATTACTTGCACTGAAAATGAAATGAAAATGAAAATCGCTTATTGTCACGAGTAGGCTTCAATGAAGTTACTGTGAAAAGCCCCTAGTCGCCACATTCCGGCGCTTGTCCGGGGATCGAACCATGCTGCTGGCCTGCTTGGTCTGCTTTAAAGGCCAGCGATTTAGCTCAGTGAGCTAAACCAGCCACTGAGCACACAGGAAAAGGTTTGTTCAAGCGGATCTCATGACATATTTTATAACGCTTTCCCTGATGCAACCAAAGATGAGCACAGATGAAGAGATGGTTCCTTTGGATGCCAATCTACAGAATGATGACTCTTTTCTTAAATTATTATTTTTGCAGAGTCCTGTGTGTTTACACCTCTTTTGGTTTTCTTATGCTTTGTTTCTGACAAGTCAATGAGCTTCAAGTAAACTAGTTCTTGCGAGCTATATACAATATATAATCCAGTCAAAAATGAAGATCTCAAACTCCACATTCGTAGATTTCAGTTTATGTTCCCTGAAATAAACAGCAGAAGAAAAGTTGCTCATTTACACTACCATCAGCAGACCAGAAGACGTGAAATCCCTGTATGACTCGAACCTACATTTTTTACCGTTTCCGTTTAATCTGTTTTGGTACATGATGCAGCTACAGAATTTCCATCAATAATTTTTGAGATTAACAATTAAGCTATATTAAATAACACACATATAAGACAGCAATAAAAAGTTTTTATTATATGCATAGAATGTTTGCATATAAAGAGAATTAATAAATAGTACAACAAAAATATATACTCGACTGATACCTGGGATGGTGGGCGGTGTTATCAAACGAGGAATGTTTGGACAGGCTGGCTCTGGATCCATTGGAGCTCAGAAGAATCAGAGATGATTTTAATGAAAGATCCTGAGGTGATTTGACAGGTTGGATGCTGAAGAGATGTTTCCCCTTATGGGATAGCCTATAAAAGGGGACACCATGTACAAATAAGGGGGCTGAATTCTCCGATTCTGCGACTATGTCCGCAGGATCCGTCTGCTCTTACGACTGGAAAGTCACGCCACCCCCACACCGATCGTCCGTCCGGTGGGGGGCTAGCAGCCACGCAGCCCCCGGCTTTACCTGCGGATACGGCCGCAGAATGGCTGGGACCGTGTATCATGGTGTCGGCCGTGCAGATGACTGCCCCCCCAGTAGCCAGCCTCGCTACCCCAGGATAACTCCTCCACCAGTTCCCCTAGCCCCGTCCAAAAGTCCCCCCCCCCCCCCCCCCCATGGTGGCGTTGGACTCGGTCCGCAGGCCCACGTGAGGTTCCCGAAAATTGTGAGCACACGCGCCCCACGCTATCGGGATCTCAGCCCATTGGGGTAGGCCCTCCGGTGACGTCCTGAGGCTGTCCATAAGGCGTCCACTGTACACCGCGAGTACGCTGTTTTTGAGTGGGCGGAGCATCACAAAAACGGCACCGACCCTGATTCCGGCGTAAACGGGGATTCTCCGGCCGATTGCCCCTTTAGTATGAAGTATAGGAGAAACTTGGTTCTTTTAGAGGGGTGTGAGTCCTTGGAACTCTCTTCCCCAGAGAGAAGCTGGGGTCATTGAATATTTTTAAGGCAGAGGTAGACAGATTCATGACTAACTAAGGGGTCAAAGGTTTTTGGGGGTAGCCAGGAATGTGGAGTTGAGGCCACAATCAGATCAGTCATGATCTTATTGAATGGCACAGCAGGCTCGAGGGGCCAAATGGCCTACTCCTCTTAATTCGCAGTTTGTATGTGTCACAATTAAGTATTTGTTAATCAGTTGGGGTCATAGAAATGATTAGGGCAAATTTTCTAATGCTGATGGAACAAATAATTGAGGTGCTACCACCTTTCATGATAAGATGATTTTATGAGGAATGATGGTTTATTGATAATATAAATCTTCCAATTATCAAAATATATTTAAGTGCATTGGCTTTTCTTTTGGTTTTGCAGTAAATCACAGTCTTTGACCAATGCATTCAGCATTACGGAATCATCACTATTTCGATCAAGTATGAATGAGGACGAAGCAAAAGCTGAAACAATCCGCAACTTGAGAAAGTCTTTTGCCAGCTTATTTTCTGATTAAAAAAATTGAATGCCTTGAAGTGTTGTATAACCCCATGTCAATGTTAGTTACAATAAGCTGTAGCGTGCTATCTTCAGTGACCATAGACAAATTCTGTTCTGTTGTCCTAGAGTTGATGCATTCTGTAGTGCACTTGCGGGTGGCTAGTGTAGTGTGTACAAAGTAGGATGTGGCATAATGAACTGCTTTAGGTCAGTTAGAAGCAAGATGATTTTTGTAAATTTAAAACAGATCACACTCCATTTACCCGTGCAATATCTGAGTGGTTTCAACAGGGGAAAGAAACTAACCTTTAGCATATTCACTGTGATGTTGTGGTATGTGCACAGAGATGCCTTATAGTGAATGTAACATTTCTATATTTTATTCAATAGTGAAGTCTGACAGTACAATACTCAATTGAAATGTGCTTAATTCTGCTCAAAGTCTTGCCAGAATGTTAATTCAGCTTAGTGTTAATAATTAGTTAACAAACTGCTTTCGTGACTAACTGGACTATGCTGTAATAAGTTTGATTCAGTACATGTGTTGTGGCCAATTTACAAGTTACTTTTGAATTGGTTAAAAGTAACAAAAGTACACATTAGTATTAACTGTGAATTGATTGAAATCACTTTGTAATGTAAGGAATGATAAAAAAAATTGCATTCCTTGATATTTGCACTTCTAAAAGCTGCTTTCCTCTTAAATGTAACAACCTATACAGGCAATTGGAGGTATCAGAATAACTTCCTATAGACATTGATGTATATTAAAAGGTCTCTGCATTACCTTAGTGTATGTGTTGTATAATATGTTGTAAATTCTTGTTCCTAGCATACTTTAGCCTTTTGCTTGCTTTTCTAACCCGGTATAACTTGAATGATCTGATAAAACGGGGCAACTTTGTGACCGGTGTGTATATGTTCATCAAATAAATGAAGACATTGCGACTATTTGCGGAGATACCTCCAAAGGGAACTAGAATATCTCAACATATTGAAGCTGTCATGTTTTACTATTTATACTATGCCAATTGAGCAGCACCTGTTTAGGCATTTTGGTATATCATTACTTTCCTGTAGAATGTTCACAAATAAAACTGCAGTGAATATACCACACACCAATCATATTAACGGTACTTATCAACATTAAGAATAAAGTCACAGAAATGTGATATATTTAACACCAATCACTTTCTTCTCGTAGCTGTAGACACGAAATTGAAAAAAAAACAGAATTTTAACAAAGAAGCAAACTGTCATTAATATAGAAGACTGAAAAAAGAGAAGTTTAAAATTGATTGTAAGTAAAGAAAGAGGAGATGGCAATAAATCGGCAAGGCCATTCATTGAGAAAACCTTATTCATATTCTTTTGCTTTAATTGATTTACTAATCCCTCATCCTGGGACCAGCCAGCTGGATCACCGTTGTCTTTTCCATTCCCATATATTTCTATGTTCCTATCCTTTCCCAGGGGAAAAACATAATATCAATATCATTATTCATGAGTCACATATTTGATTGTAATATTAAATTACAATTTGTCATCCCTGGATTTAATTTAAGTCGACAAACTAATTCTGTTAGCTTCCTGAGAATGTTCTGTTCGTGGAGCTTTTTAAAACTTTGGTAATAATATTATGTTGTCAATATTATATCCTCTCTCATTCCTTCTAACTATGAGACTAATGAAAATAAATAGTTCTCTCTACATTCCTTGGTGAAATCCTACAACACATACAGTCTTATTTAAGAACATCCTTACTATAGATTTTAGCTTTCACACTCAAATTAGTTTTAGCAAGAAAATATTTATTAATGAATGACAGATATCAGTGGTTAGACAAAATCCCAATTTATGTAATCTGATCATTTTTCTGAATTAAACAATGCAGTACATTAAAGCCAAATGTGGCCAATGAACAATAATAATTTTATGGCGATATTCATAACATAGCAAAATTCATAGTGCCTCAAGATTATATTGAGCAATGTTCTCTGTTAAGGTTTTACCCAAATTTACAATAAGTAGCAACTGTATACATATGAAAAAGAAGATAAGAGGGTTTGATTTAACCACACATCTTTCTTGTCTAGCAGGCATGTATAAAAACAATATTATTCTGGTCGATACCAAATTTATCAACCAACCATTTCTAATCCGGCCACTAAATGGTACATATATAAAAGTTAAAGGAATGGTAGCCACAGTGATTTCAGTTGCACAAAATGAATTTATTTTTAGTTATTCATTTTCCAGGTCCATTCTTAGTTATTAATTCATGATACATTTTTCTGGCCTCCATTGCAGTTGATGAAAATTCTTATTCATAGGACGAGTTTATACTTAAAAAAACACATGGATGTTTCCATTTATCATCAACATTTATTTCAGTGGTACATTTTAGTCATGAAAATGTACTTCAAGATAATTTAAGATTCACCAGTTTTCACGTGTGCTATTATCTCAGAAACATGCTTTTGACCGGCATGTCCTTGCAGCACTTGAACTTGGAATCACTCTTGAGCAACATTGAGAGAAAATGCTTATGTTTACTGCTCACTCTATATTAAAGAAAGAAACTTGCAGAACTCCTTTCACATCCTCTGAGTATACCATAATACTTCACTAATAAAGTACTTTTGAACTGTATCCCTTTTGTTTAATAAGACAAACATGGTAGCGAATTTGCAGACAGCTTGGTCTCACAAATAAAAATGCGACGGATGATTGGTTAATCTTTTTTTTTGCTAATTTGGTTCAGGGATATATTTTAGATGGAACATTGTGGATGTTCCTCTTCTCTCCCTTGATCTTTTATGGTCACCTGAGAGGGTAGGTAGAGTGGGCCTGTTTTACATTTTCATAAGAATTTCAGAAAATTCTTAATTTTAATCCACGGAGGCTCTGCTGTTTGCTACTTAACCACAACACACAATAGTCAGGCATGTAGAAAATCTTTCTGATCAAGTGCTCTCCGAAGGTCAGGAGGTCATCCCCACGCACGCCTTCAATTTTGCTGTGCCTTCATACCACATCAAACAGGAAGATGTATTTTCTGAGTTTGAACTCCTTTATTCCCAGCTATCCCACCACAAATGAACATCCAATAAAGACGCTGAGTCCTTAAAAGCACGCATGGCTGATCTAGTGCACAAATATTGCGGGATAACCAATGACCTGATCGATTTTCACATGCAGTCCGAATGTATGATGGCATTGCGAGGTTGCAAGACGAAGCCAAACATGTCCACCAGCCTGAAAGGGATTGAAATAATCATCTTCAACAAGCAAAAGTACATTGGCAAAATGCGTGCCATTTTAAATGACGGCTCCAAATTCATGTCCATTGGACCCGCCACTGAGCATGACCAAACGGCCCTGCTCAAAAGAAAGTAACAAAAACTTTGTTAGACTTGTGCAAGAGCAGCAAGCTGTCTGGTAGAGTACATGATAGGATTGGTCTTCATGGTTTGTTGTATCCAAATAACCACGGGCTGCCCAAGACACACAACAATGATGTCCCTTTACAACCTATCTTATCCGTGGTTGGTTCTGCAAAATATGAATTGTCCAAATGGTTGAGTGAACTGCTGCCGTGTTATTATCACTGTATTAGATAGAAGGCACCAATTACTCATAGGGATTGGGTAAACACCTTGTGAGTTCATTTTTAAAACGAGCACATAAGAACAGTTATACATGAGTGTAAAACGTGAAGGCATTGGAGCATTATGTGTGTGCTCTGCTCAAAGCAAAAGCAAAACTAAGACTGGATCACATGACACACTTCCCTTCTAAGTGCTGTCATGCTGATATCCCTTAGATGCATATTACAACACACCTTTTTCTTTTTAAGGATATTTTCCTTCTTCCAAAGAAAACTATTTACAATGCATGTTTGTGTTTTCAGATTTAGGTTTATTGTCACATGTACCAAAGTACAGTGAAAAGTATTGTTCTGTGTACAGTCCAGGCAGATGGTTCCATACATGAAAAACATAGGGGCTGGATTCTCTGATCTTGATACTAAGCGCTGATGCCGGCGTGGGAACAGTAGTGTTTTACACCAGCAAAAATGGCGCAACAGCTGCACTGATTCAGCAACCCTAAATGGGCTAGCACCATCGCCACATGGAGCGCAACCATGCGAAACAGCACCGGATTCTCCGGGTCTGTGATTGGCGCACTTGAAGCTCTTACGCCGCAGCTGCGCTGAAACAATCGATCCCCCACGCACACTGTCCCAGCCAACAAGATGGCTGGAAGGAGAGCAGCGCCACGGTTCAGGAACACTAAGTTGGACACCCTCCTGGATGCCGTGGAGAAGAGACGGATGATCCTCTACCCCGGCCCGGGAGGAAGGCCAACAGGCACCGCCATTCGCCATGCCTTGGTGCACATGGCAGATGCAGTTAGCAGCGTGGGCAACGTCGTCCGGACTGGCATCCAGTGCAGGAAGAAACTGCACGCCCTCCTCAGATCCAACAGGGTGAGCAGGCAGCACTGTGCCCCTGGCACCAGACCCCTCCCCCACACACATGTAACCCGGACCCCGCCCTGGGGGATGGCCGAACCCCCACCCTGCCCCACATGCCAGCACCCATGCCAGCTGCAATGGCCGCGTGCCCTGGCCACTGATGCAATCACCTACCTAACTCCTAGGCTGCATGCATCAGAACGTCTAACAGTGTCGTGTGTGTTTGCCACGCACAACTGCTAGCAGTGGGAGAAGACCAGAGGGGGACCACCAGACTTGCGGCCCCTCACCGTGCCCGAGCAGAGGGCACTGGACGTGTTCGGCAACCTGGAGGAAAGGAAGGTCGCCAACACGGAGGTTGGCAGTGGGCGTGCAGATGAGACCCTGCTTAGTTGTGGTTGCCCATGACACGTGTGGACTCAACCCCCAAACCACCTTCAACCCACACCCATCACCCCCCGTCCCTGCCTCCCAACCCCCTCCACCCCTCTCATGCCCCCCCCCCCCCATCCTTCACCCTTATCCCCCACCCCACACTTACACACACCCCTGGCCCATTGTCTAACTATACATGTCGTCTTGTGTCTTACAGGACCTGCCGGTGATGAGTCCGATCCATCCAGGGCACCCTGTCCCCAGCCTGTCCCCAGCCACTGCCAGAGCCAGTGTCCCCCAGACGGTCGAGCACTGACAGGGAGAGCAGCCTGAACACCAGCCCTCTGCCCGAGACCCAGGAGACCCCGGAATTCGGATCGGAGGTAGACATGGACTTTACGTCAGTGCTGTCTCCAACATCCTCCACCATCTCAGAGACTATCACCTCGGTTGAAGAGGCTCCTGAGACACTATCTGATGCGCACCACACATCGCATCCGATACAGCAGGTGGAGGTAGGAGCAGCTGAGGGGCCGGGCGGTCGGAGGGCAGGCTGGCCCCAGCAACCAGATGGGTCCCGGCCTCCTGGAACATCCAATCACAGCCACAGTGTAGGTGCAGTCAGAGATCCAGGGACTACAGGAGGATGACGGCCAGCTTCCAACACCTGCAGGGGCATGTGGAGGAGTCCATCCATGTTCAGGAGTAGGGGGTGGTACCGGTCATGCGTGTCACCCAGGCCGACACCGCAAGGGTGGAGTCCGCGGCGGAGGCAATGGGAGCGGCGATGTCAGATATGGGTCAGAGTGTGCAAGACCTGGGGCATTCTGTGCAGGCGGGTTCATGGCCCTGGACAGGGCTGCCCTCTCACAGGCAGCCATGTGCCAGAACCACCTGGACATCGCAGAGGCACTTCTCAGCATGGTCCAGTCACAGCAGGCCATGGCTGAGAATGTTGACGGCATTGCCCAGGCGCTGGCCGGCGTGGCACAGACACTGGGTGGAGTGACCCAGTCCCAGCGGGATGTGGACCAATCACTGGCTGATGTTGCACAGACCCTCAGGGTGGTAGTACAGCCACAGATGGAGATGGTCCACTCCTTGTGCTCCATGACCGCGAATGTGCAGACCCAGATCAAGCCCAGAGTGGGCTTCCAGGACTTGCAGCGCCAGGTGGTGGGGTGGGCCTCAGGAGTTGGCTCCGCTCACATCCCCGCCCAATGGAGTGGCCTGGGAGCCATCGGACACCCCGAGGGAGGAGGAGGTGCTGGGCCGTGCTGGTGACACCGGCAGGGGAGATGCCAGAACACCGTAGCACCTCGGTCTCCACCCTCCTGTCCCTGGTGCATCTGGTGGGCAGAGGGCAGAACAGGGTGGCACCATGCCACCCAGGGTTCCCGAGCAGCGGCAGGGCCCATCCAGGCCAGGTCACCCCAGGAGACGTAGACCAACAAGGACCCTTGGCGCAGGGCAGAAGTCACAGCAGGCTGCCTCCACTCCTGCTGTGCCATCTGGGGAACCACCTAGGCGTAGTGTTAGGGCCTGTAAGGCCAGAAAGTTGGACATCAGTTAAGTTAGCATGGGTGCAGGGCACAGTTGAGTTATAGGAGCTAGGGCACAGACTGTATATACAATAAACAGCTGCTGACACTGTTGAAAGCTGCCTTGGTACTCTGTCTGATAGGTGCGGTGATGCGCCGGTCAGTGTTGGACAGGGGGAGTGGGAGGTGGAGTACTAGTGCAGGCCCCGTGGGCGGACAGTGCTCCGCACTCTCCCTCCCTCCCGCCTTGCCCCGACCGTCCCCAGCACTCCTACGGGTCCGTTTGATGGACTGGCCAGCTCGCATGCAGGGATGACCCAGGTGGAAGGTGCTACTGTGAGCATGAGTCAGACAGTGTCATATTATGTGGCGCACGAGAGCTCATCGCAGAGCGGGCTGTCATCATCCTCCATCCCATGGACCAGTCCCACTGTCACTGGCAACCCACTGCCCCCAGCTTGTAGTGCCACAGGTAAATATAACAGAGAAGAATGTGCATGGGGGTGGTTTAGTGGTGTGGGGGTGAGGGTGTTCAGTGGTGTGGGAGGTGAGGGGGTGTGGTACTGTGGTGTCCGGGCCCCTGCCCATCAACCCTCCTCCTCCCCTAGTTGATGAAACGTGTGTCAACTAATTGGCCCGTGCATGCTGGCCCTGGCAGTTCCATTGTGCGGCCTGCCATGCCTAGCCAGCCCCCATGTCCTGCTCATTGTCCCCCTTATCTGACGAAGCCTGCCCTTGCTCCTCTTCCCCCTCCAGCATATCGCCCCTCTGCCAGGCTAGATTATGGTTATTTATCTCCAGTGTAGCTGTCTACCTAGGATCTCAAAATTTCAGGGCAAATTTCCCATCTACTGATGTCATGCTGATGTCAAGACATATTGCAACAATTGCTACAACCAATTCTGAGCGTGTTTTCCACATACAAGGTGAAGGAGTCATAGGTATTCCTGCCGCATCACTAAATCACGGCAATCTAAACATGCTGCCATTATCTGAATTTGATTTAATTGAACTTATGAACTTAGCAACTTGGACAGAGTTCAGCTTTAACAACACCATACTGGGTGGCACGGTCGCACAGTGGTTAGCACTGTTGCTTCAGGACGCCAGGTATCCGGGTTCGATTCCTGGCTTGGGCCACTGTTTGTGCGAGTCTGCAAAAATCCCCTAGTCGCCACACTGTGGCACCTGTTCGCATACACTGAGGGAGAATTCAGAATGTCCAACTCACCTAACAGCACGTCTTTCGGGACTTGTGGGAGGAAACTGGAGCACCGGAGGAAACCACACAGACAAGAGGAGAACGTGCAGACTCCGCACAGACAGTGACCCAAGTGGGAACCGAATCTGGGACCCTGGTGCTGTGAAGCAACAGTGCTAACCACTGTGCTACCATGCCGCCCTGTACACACCTTTCTGGGCTCCATCCTGCATTCAAATTCATGCTTGAAAGGGAACAGTTTAACAAGCTCCCATTCCTTGACAGGCTAGTTGAGAATTCTGCTAATGGGCTCTCTACTGTCTTTCGCAAGCCTCCCTTCACTGATCAATATATGTGCTGGGATTCCCACAGCTCCATACACTATACGATTGGCCCTATTGACAACCTCATAAATAGGGATCAAGTGATTATGCTTATGCGCAAGCATGATATCGAAATAGACTGCATCAAAGCTATACTGCAGGATAATGGCTATCCTGATCAGATACTTTCTCACTGTAGATCCACAACCTCATGAATGGGCCGAAGGCATTTGCTCTTGAAAAGTGGTTGGTCTACCTCAAATTACCCTGGAAAGGGAAGGTGCCTCACCAATTTGAGCGACAGGTGAATCTAGCCATTTCACATTGATACTGTGCTGTAGCAACACAAGTGGTATTCTCCATTAACATTATGGCATCAGATCAAAAAGATGTTGCCTATAACACAAATGAGTCTTGTGGTATATGAATTTCAGTGCCAGCATGATGCCAGTTATGAAGGCTGCACATCCCAATGACTGGTGTATCATATCGAACAACACAACTTTTCGGCTGTTTGCAACAGACAGAACATTAACAATATTTAACCAGCCTGTGCTTTCAAAATTCAGATTCAAAAGTGTTCAACATGAGATGTGATTCCGTGATTGGACAGTATTTAAAGAACAATCCTGAATGTGCTAAGAATTACATTAACAACTAGTTTAGGATAATATGTTGGGTTTGCAATATGGTTCATCTAAATTTAAAGCAACATACATTCATACACAGGACAATCCCCTTGGCCGACAGAGAGAACATGTCAGGCATTGCTCCCTTTTCCATTAAATAAATGCTTGGGGGACAACAGTTCCCTGGTGCATTCCCCAAGACAACACATCGACCGGAGTCCACTGGCCAACTAATCCACATTTTTTTTCACATGTGTCATGCGAATTTCACTTGAAGAAATGTTTGTCTGCTCAAGTGGCTGCAGTGATGTCAGACTGTGGGTGGAGCTGAGCTCTGGCTCTGCTTTTTAGTTTCACTTTGAGGAAAGGCTTGGCTGTGCTCTCCATACCACAATCTAATAAAAGTCGTGGGTCAGGTGATGTCCATGATATACTTTGGAGTTCTCTAAACCTTGGCCCATAACAAATTGGCGGCTCCTCTGGGATAAAAGTCTATCTATTGAGTTGGCTTTGCGAACTTAAAGACGGTGAGGGGTGAGCATATTGTGGTAGCTTTTCAGGTGTGGTATTTTAGTTTAAGTAGGGAGTGTGATGTGGACAATGGCTCTTTCAGAGGCTCGGAAGTTTTTGGGGATGGAGATGGTCGCACGCAGTACCTTACAGACAGAGACTAAAAACAGACTGTTAGATTTGGCAAACAAATTGCATTTAACATTACCTGCCAAGGTACGAAAATGTGAGGTACTTATGGCGGTAGCTGAGCATTTAAAATTGCCTGAGATACAGTCTGACGCATTGGAAATGGCAAAACTTCAGTTACAAATCAAGCAACTTGAACATGAAAAAGAATTAAAGCAGCTTGAATACGAAATGAGAGAAAAAGAAAGAATAGCCCTAGCAGAACAAAAAGAAAGAGAAAGGGAAATACAGATCAGGGAAAAAGAAAAAGAGAGAAAAAGAGATAGAGAGGAAAAACAAAAAGAGAGAGAAAGAGATAGAGAGGAAAAAGAAAAGGAGAGAGAAGCAAGGAGAAAAGAAAGAATGGCCCTAGCAGAACAAAAAGAAAGAGAAGGGGAAATACAGATCGGGGGAAAGAAAGAGAGAGAGAAAGAGAGAGAGAGGAAAAAGAAAGAGAGAGAGGACAGGGAAAGAGAGAGAGAGTTTGAACTTTGGAAAATGGCCATGAAACATGACAGTCAGTTAAGATTGGCAGATGGAAAGAAAAACGTACAGTTG
This sequence comes from Scyliorhinus canicula, assembly GCF_902713615.1. Classification (NCBI taxonomy): domain Eukaryota; kingdom Metazoa; phylum Chordata; class Chondrichthyes; order Carcharhiniformes; family Scyliorhinidae; genus Scyliorhinus; species Scyliorhinus canicula. The sequence continues at coordinate 29,873,148 of NC_052156.1, forward strand.
GAGGATAGTGATGAGGATGAAACGAAAGAGCTTCATAGTCAGAGGCTTGGTGGGATCTATTTAAATATGTCCACGCATTGCCAAGGTTTGATGAGAAGGAGGTCGAAGTCTTTTTCATTTCATTTGAGAAGGTAGCTAAACAAATGAAATGGCCGCAGGACATGTGGGTATTACTGATTCAAACAAAGCTGGTAGGTAGGGCTAGTGAAGTGTTTGCATCACTATCAGAGGAGATATCTGAGACGTATGAGGAGATGACAAAATCCATCTTAGATGCATATGAACTAGTGCCTGAAGCCTACAGACAAAGGTTTAGAACTTTAAGGAAAGAACCTGGTCAAACTTACATGGGGTGCGATTCTCCGCTCCCCACGCCAGGTGGGAGAATCGCGGGAGGGCCAGGCGACACACGACACGCCCCCCTGGCACCCCCCGCGATTCTCCCACCCCCTGCTTGGAAGAATCGCCGCTCGCCGTTTTTCACGGCGACCGGCGATTCTCCGGCCCGGATGGGCCGAACGGCCTGCCGTTCCCGACCGGTTCACGACGACGGCAACCACACCTGGTCGCTGCCGTCGTGAACATGGGTGCCAAATGCTCGATTGAAGCTTGTGGGGGGCGGAGAGGGGAGTGAGCACCACGGCCGTGCTCGGGAGGGGACTGGCCCACGATCGGTGCCCACCGATCGTCGGGCCGGCATCTCAAAGCGACGCACTCTTTCCCCTCCGCCACCCCACAAGATCAAGCCACCACATCTTGCGGGGCAGCGGAGGGGATGACGGCAACCGCGCATGCGCGGGTTTGAGCCGTCAGCCGTCGTGATGTCAGCCGCGCATGCGCGGGTTGGAGCCGGCCAAACTGTACATGCGCGGCTGACATCACATAGGCGCCGCCGTCGCGTCATTCTCGGCGCGCCGCCTTGACGCAAGCATCAAGGCCCGGCGGCCGAGAGTTACGGAGCGCCGCTCCTAGCCCCCCGGGTGGGGGTGAATAAGGTGAGAGGAACGGCCTCCGAGGCCGTCGTGAAATTCGGCAGAGTTCGCAACGGCCTTCCCGATTGATCGCGGGAGTGGAGAATTCCAAAGGATCAAACAGAGTAATTTTGATAGGTGGATAAGGGCTTTGAAAATATACCAAACATATGAAGCTCTCAGAGAAGTCATACTTTTGGAGGAGTTTAAAAATTCAATTCCTGATGTAGTGAGAAATCATGTGGAAGAGCAGAGGATTAAAACTGTGAGATTGGCAGCAGAAATGGCAGACGATTATGAATTAGTTCATAAATCAAAGTTTGGTTTACGACATCAGTTTCAGCCTGTGAGGGATAGAAACTTGGGACATGAGAAATATTCAAGTGGTAAAGGTAAAGGTGATCTGATGGTAGATAATAAGGAGAATGTACCTCAGATTAAAAAGGAAATCCAGGAGGGTGGAATAGACATGAAAAGTTTTAAATGTTTTCACTGTAATAAACTAGGCCATGTAAAGTCACAGTGTTGGCGGTGGAAGAAAAGCACTGGGAAGGCTGATGTGGTAAAACAGGATAAGACAGTGGGGTTTGTTAAAATGGTAAAGGAAAGCCCAAGTGAAGCGAAGGAGGTGCAAAAGATTGTACAGCCTGTTCAAGAGGTGATTGATAAGAAGGTGCCAGATCTCTTTAAAGAATTTACTTGTGTGGGTAAAGTTTACTCATGTATATCAGGAGGAGCAGGTAAAGCAGTCACAATTTTAAGAGATACGGGAGCTAGTCAATCTTTGATGGTAAGAGATGAGGAGTTATGTAGTTTGGGAGGAATATTTCCCGAAAAGGTGGTGACATGTGGAATTCAGGGTGAGAAAGTAGTGTTCAATTATATAAGGTAAGGTTGGAAAGTCCAGTGAAGAGTGGTGAAGTGGTAGTTGGAGTAATAGAGAAGCTATCTTGTCCAGGAATACAGCTTATTTTGGGTAATGATATAGCTGGATCACAGGTGGGAGTGATGCCTACTGTGGTTGATAAGCCAGTGGAAAATCAGACAACTGAAATGTTGTAGGACGAATATCCTGGGATTTTTCCGGATTGTGTAGTAACAAGGTCACAAAGTCACAGGTTAAGACAAGAGGAGAAATCAGAGAGTGAAGATAAAGGTGAAGTGTCATTTACAGAAACGATTTTTGATCAGATGGTTGGAAAAGAACAGGTGGAGGATAAGGCGGATATTTTTAGTTCAGGAAAATTGGTGGAGTTACAATAGAAAGATGTAGAAATAAAACGGATGTATCAGAAAGCATACATGTAAGAGGAGTGTATACCAGAGTGTTATTACCATAAAAGTTTTGTCTTGATGAGAAAATGGTGACCTTTACATATGCAGGCGGATGAAAAGTGAGCAGAAGTTCATCAAATTATGTTTTTTTTTTTAAATGTTTTTTTATTGAGTTTTCCTACTTTATATATGACAAATTACAAGTTATTAGAGAGAGAGAAAAAAAAAGGAAAACACAAAAATGTAACATGAATATTTACAGGTAAGCATCTTCATAACAATAATTGTGGCCGCCCCCTTTAGCCAGCATACATATTTTACATTCCCCAATATGGCCGAGGCACATGTTTATAGGCATTTATTTATAGTTTGGTTTTGGGCCTTGGCTTGCCATCAAACCCCCATACCGAGCCCGTAGCCCCCCCCCCCCCCCCCTCCCCCCCGGCTACCTTCCCCCGATTCCCGCCCATTTTCCCCTGGTTCTTGGCCACCCGACTATTCTTCCTCATGTACGTTGGCCACAAACAGGTCCCGGAACAGTTGCATGAATGGCTCCCACGTTCTGTGGAAGCCGTCGTCCGACCCTCGGATGGCGAATTTGATTTTCTCCATTTGGAGAGATTCCGAGAGGTCGGACAGCCAGTCTGCAGCTCTGGGTGGTGCTGCTGACCGCCAGCCAAACAGGATTCTACGGCGGGCGATCAGGGAGGCAAAGGCAAGGGTGTCCGCCCTCCTCCCCAGGAATAGATCTGGCTGGTCTGAAACCCCGAAGACCGCCACTATCGGGCATGGCTCCACCCTCACCCCCACCACTTTGGACATAGCCTCGAAGAAGGCTGTCCAGTACTCCACAAGTCTGGGGCAAGACCAGAACATGTGGGCGTGGTTGGCCGGGCCTCTTTGGCACCGCTCACATCTGTCCTCCACCTCCAGGAAGAACCTACTCATACGGTTTCTCGTTAAGTGGGCTCTATGTACCACTTTTAGTTGCGTCAGGCTGAGCCTTGCGCACGTGGAGGTGGAGTTGACCCTATGCAGTGCTTCGCTCCAGAGTCCCCACCCTATCTCCATCCCCAGGTCGTCCTCCCATTTCCTTCTTGTTGTGTCCAGTACGGTGTCGTCCCTGTCTACCAGTCGGTCATACATGTCACTACAGTTCCCTTTCTCTAGGATACTTGCGTCCAGTAGGTCTTCCAATAGTGTCTGTCGTGGCGGTTGTGGGTACGTCCTTGTCTCCTTTCGTAGGAAGTTTTTGAGCTGCAGGTACCGTAGCTCGTTCCCCCCAGCTAGCTGAAATTTCTCTGTCAGTTCGTCCAGTGTTGCGATCCTGTCGTCCGTGTATAGGTCCCTGACTGTCAGTGTCCCCCCCGTCCTGCCTCCACCTTTTGAAGGTGGCATCGGTCAGTGCTGGTTTGAACCTATGGTTGTTGCAGATGGGAGCCTTGTCCGACATTTTGTACAGGCCAAATTGCTGCCGCAGTTGGTTCCAGGATTGGAGGGTGGCTGTCACCACTGGGCTGGTGGAGTGTTTTTTGGGTGGGGATGGGAGTGCTGCCGTGGCGAGGGCCCGGAGGGAGGTTCCCATGCAGGAGGCCTCCTCCGCACGCACCCACTCGGCTTCTGGCTCCTGGATCCATCCCCTTACTCGCTCGGCTGTTGCCGCCCAGTGGTAGAATTGTAGATTCGGGAGGGCTAGCCCCCCCCTGGATTTTGTTTTTTGTATGACCTTCTTTGGGATCCTAGCATTTTTACCCCCCCATACGAACGCCATGATATGTTTGTCCAGCGCTTTGAAAAAGGCCTTGGGGATGTAGATCGGAATGGATCTAAACAGGAAAAGGAACCTGGGCAGTACGTTCATTTTGATCGTCTGGACTCTCCCCGCGAGGGAGAGCGGGAGTGTGTTCCATCTTTGCAGGTCCTTTTTAACTTCCTCCGTCAGGCTGGTGAGGTTCCATTTGTGGATCCCTTTCCAGTCATGGGCTATTTGGATCCCCAGGTAGCGGAATTTATTTCGGGCTTGTTTGAACGGCAGGCCCTTTAGTGCTGCCCCCCCCCCCCCCCCCCCCTTGCGGGTGTACTGGGAAGATCTCACTTTTGCTCATGTTGAGTTTGTAGCCCGAGAAGGCTCCAAACTCTTTCAGGAGCGCTATGATTCCGTCCATGCTGCTTTGTGCGTCCGAGATATAGAGGAGCAGATCATCCGCATAGAGTGAGACTCTGTGCTCTCTACCTCCCCTTCGGATCCCCCTCCAATTTTTTGCTGCCCTGAGCGCGATTGCTAGCGGTTCGATTGCTAGTGCGAACAGCAGCGGGGACAGTGGGCATCCTTGTCTGGTGCCCCTGTGCAGCTGGAAGTATTGGGAGTTGGTATTGTTGGTCCGTACACTCGCCATGGGAGCGTTGTATAGGAGCTTTACCCAAGAGGTGAACCCTGTTCCAAGCCCGAACCACTCCAGTACCTCTATGAGGTATTTCCATTCGACTCTGTCGAAGGCCTTTTCTGCGTCCAGGGAGACGATCACCTCTTGTGTTCTCTCCCCGGAGGGGGTCATTATCACGTTCAGCAGGCGCCTGATGTTCGCGGTAAGCTGTCTACCTTTGACGAAGCCCGTCTGGTCCTCTGTGACCACCTCAGGTACACAGTCTTCTAGCCTTTTGGCTAGGATTTTGGCCAGTATTTTGGCGTCTGCGTTCAGCAGAGATATGGGTCTGTATGACCCACATTCCGTTGGGTCTTTGTCTTTCTTAGGTTCATCAAATTATGTTGTCGGTAGGGTAAACTCAAGGAAAATTCAAGCTAAAATCCCTAAACATTTTTATTGGCCTGGACTATATACAGATGTAGATAAATTTTGTCGATCATGTCACACATGTCAAGTGATAGGAAAACCTCAAGCGGTGATAGAACCAGTGCCCTTAATACCCAATCCAGCATTTAAGGAACCTTTTACAAGGGTCCTAATTGATTGCATAGGACCGCTTCCTAAAACGAAAAGTGGGAATCAATATCTTTTGACTATAATGGATGTGACTACTAGGTTTCCAGAGGCCATTCCAGTACCCAATATTATAGGTAAAAAGATTGTGGAGGAGTTACTTAAATTCTTTACTAGATGTGGACTACCCACAGAAATGGATGTTAAAAGGAAAGTTTGAGGATTACTTAGAGTGTTGTGTTCTTTGGGGGTTGTATTTGAATTGATGGTTGCTAAGATGTTCACTGTATTTTTAAAAAGGTAAACTGAGTTCATAGAATAAACTTTGTTTTGCTTTAAAAAATACTTTTTAAATTTCTGCTGCACTACACCTGTAGAGTGGGCCATGTGCTCCCCATACCACAATCTAGTAAAAGTCGTGGGTTAGGTGATCTCCATGATATACTTTGGAGTTCTCCAAACCCTGGCCCGTAACACATGCAGTATAAATTGTTCTTCCCTTTGATACAATGGCATAGTGATTAGCACTGCTGCCTCACCTGTGTCTGTGGAGTTTGCACATTCTCCCCATGTTTGCATGGGTTTCCTCCGGGTGCTCCAGTTTCCTCCCACAGTCCAGAGATGTGCAGATTAGGTGAATTGGCCATGGTAAAATTGTCCCATAGTGTCCAAAGATATGCAGGTTAGGTGAGGGGGAGAGGGAACCTTTACAGGAATAGGGTGAGTGAGTGGACTTAGGAAGGATGCTCTTTCAGAGGGCCGGTGCAGACTTGATGGGCCAAATGGCCTCCTGCTGCACTGTAAGGGTTCTATGGTTCTTTGGCCATTTGGTATTCTTGTACCTGTCCTGATGAGTACAAGATGAAAAGTTTTTGACAGCACGTCACGTTTTTCAGCAATAACCAAGTAAAAATCTTCTTGGCCACATTTCAATGCTGACAACGAAGAGCTCTCCCATTTCAGGATAAAAACAGCAGCTGGCTAGCATAGGGAGGTCCAAGAACGGATCTGAAGCTGCAGATTGGCAGCAAGAAACAGTCTGTCTGTGACAAGTTTGGCTTGGGTGGCGAGAGTACTGTGAGGACCTCAGAGATGTTGGGCTGAGGAAGCGTTGGGATGATAGAACCCAGGGAAGATATGTAGATATCATTATGGGACCTGCTGGAATATTTCTGCCCCCCAACCCCTTCTGCCCCCCAAGATACACATCTTATTTGAAATTAAGCTCATGTCCAAAACAGATATTCAGAATCTCATCTATTAGATGTTTATACTTGTGAAGCACATGGCAAGACGGAAATACAAAAAGGGACAAGAGAAGAGCTAAAAGAAAGTAATAGTTTATAGAACACTATTGAGGAAAAATCAGTTTGCCAAACCTGCTCTCGTTTTCCAAAAACACAGTTTAATGGTGCAATGCTGTTTATTTTGGCAGCATCTGATGTGCGAACTGAAAATAAATAATACAGGTCAGCCCAGGGAAACAGGTTTCACTGATCTTACTTTGGACTGAAGGAGGCTAGAGAGGAAATTGCTGAGGCCTTGACAAAAATCTTTGGATCCTCACTGTCTTCAGGTGATGCCCCGGAGGACTGGAGAATAGCCAGTGTTGTCCATTTGTGAAGAAGGGTAGCAAGGATAATCCAGGGAACTACAAGCCGGTGAGCTTTACATCAGTGCTGGCGAAATTACTGAAGAGAATTCTTCGAGACAGGATCTGCTCCCATTTGGAAGCAAATTAGTGAGAGGCAGCATGGTTTTGTGAAGGGGAGGTCGTGTTTCACTAACTTTTTCGAAGAGGCCACAAAGATGATTGATGCAGGTAGGGCAGTGGATGTTGTCTATATGGACTTCAGTAAGGCCTTTGACAAGGTCCCTCATGGCAGACTGGTACAAAAGGTGAAGTCACACGGGATCAGGGGTGAGCTGGCAAGGTGGATACAGAACTCGCTAGGTCATAGAAGGCAGAGAGTAACAATCGAAGGGTGCTTTTCTAATTGGAGGGCTGTGACTAGTGGTGTTCCACAGGGATCAGTGCTGGGGCCTTTGCTGTTTGTAGTATTATTAATGATTTGGAGGAAAATGTAACTGGTCTGATTAGTAAGTTTGCAGACGACACAAAGGTTGTGGAATTGCGTATAGCGATGAGGACTGTCAGAGGATACAGCAGGATTTAGATCGTTTGGAGACTTGGGCGGAGAGATGGCAGATGGAGTTTAATCCGGACAAATGTGAGGTAATGCATTTTGGAAGGTCTAATGAAGGTAGGGAATATACAGTGAAAGTCAGAGAGATCTAGGTGTACAGGTCCACAGGTCACTGAAAGGGGCACACAGGTGGAGAAGGTAGTCAAGAAGGCATATGGCATGCTTGCCTTCATTGGCCGGGGCATTGAGTATAAGAATTGGCAAGTCATGTTGCAGCTGTATAGAACCTTAGTTAGGCCACACTTAGAGCATAGTGTTCAATTCTGGTTGCCACACTACCAGAAGGATGTGGAGGCATTAGAGAGGGTGCAGAAGAGATTTACCAGGATGTTGCCTGGTATGCAGGGCATTAGCTATGAGGAGCGGTTGAATAAACATGGTTTGTTCTCACTGGAACGACGGAGGTTGAGGGGCGACCTGATAGAGGTCTACAAAATTATGAGGGGCATAGACAGAGTGGATAGTCAGAGGCTTTTCCCAGGGTAGAGAGGTCAATTACTAGGGGGCATAGGTTTAATATGTGAGGGGCAAGGTTTAGAGTAGATGTACGAGGCAAGTTTTTTACACAGAGGGTAGTGGGTGCCTGGAACTCGCTGTGGGAGGAGGTGGTGGAAGCAGGGGCGACAGTGACGTTTAAGGGGCATCTTGACAAATACATGAATAGAGGGATACGGACCCAGGAAGTGTAGAAGATTGTAATTTAGTCAGGCAGCATGGTCGGCACAGGCTTGGAGGGCAAAGGACCTATTCCTGCGCTGCACTTTTCTTTGTTCTTTGTTCTTTGGACATAAAGGTGAATGTAGATATTTATAATTGAAGCACAATACAATTTATTTGATAAATCTTGTCCTTTTGTTTTGCTAGCTATCTGGTGCTGTGCGCTTGCTACATATACCTGTGAACTGCTAAAAATCAAACTGTTTATTTTTAATACTTTTCAAGTTTTAGCAATAAAAGACTCTGAGTTCAATTTTGCATCAAAGAACTAAAGACAGCACAAGTTCCAGCATGTGAAAAATATGTTGAAATGCTTATAATCAATTTCAGAGATACAGCCACATGAAAATACTTCAATGCAGAATCGCCATTAAATAATGTTCTCCAAGGTGGCGCAGTGGTTAGCACTGCTGCCTCACGGCGCCGAGGTCCCAGGTTTGACCCTGGCCCTGCATCACTGTCCGTTGGGAATTTGCACATTCTCCCCGAGTTTGCACGGGTTTTGCCCCCACAATCCAAAAATGGGCAGGTTAGGTGGATTGACCACTTGATTGGAAAAAACTCAAAATCTATTTTTAAAAAATGATGTTCTCCAAAACTAGTTTTGGTTTGAACTCCAAAAGGGCTGAAAAACATACACCAGTTTGTGAAGCTGATTCTGTGGCGCTTTATGAATATTTATTTATTTTTTTAATTTAAAGTACCCAATTATTTTTTTCCAATTAAGGGGCAATTTAGCACTGCCTGTGTGCAAACTCCACACAGTCAGTGACCCAGGGCCGGGATCGAACCCGGGGTCCACAGCGCCGTAGGCAGCATTGCTAGCCACTGGGCCACTATGAATATTTATTTGTACCCAGAATAACATAATCATGGTGCTTCAGTTTCAAATGAAGGGCTCCAACCATTCAATATGGTATTGAGTACCATAGTTGTTGCAAATTAGAGTCAAAATGGTGTGGTGCCTTCTTCAGGGATCTGGGACCTATGTGAACAGGTAATGCAACTGCGCAGCTCCTTAGCCAATCAAACAGCAGAATCATTCATGACTAGCACAGAGCCTGAATCAGGAAATATCAGTTAAAATAATTCATTATAAAATCATGTACAAAATGCAAAATAAGGAGAGGGAAAGATCCGATTGGGGAGAGATAAAAGAGACGGAAAAATATAACAATGTTTTTAAAACCTCCAACATTAGTTCAAAATTGAAGGAATGAGACTCAACACTTGGAGAAATTAATTTCAAGTGCCGGCGTGAGTATGTGACAGTAAATGAAACTTGGCAGTCTGTTAAAAATGTATTTGCATTTGAAGGGAGAAGCCCAATTTTTTTTCTCACAAGTTTAATAGGTGCAAATCATTTAAATACAGCAATGTCACACCGTTCGATGTATTTCAATAAGGGGTCTCTCAGCGAGATATCACTATAATGCACATTGCACAACTTCAGGAAGCAGAGCAACACAGATGGAAATCGGTTTCAGGCCCGTTTGGCGGGGAGTTTCACGACAGTCGTGTTGATGAGATCACGGCCCATTTTCAACAACACTTAGTGGCAAAAATTAATCCCCACAATATTCTCCATATTACTGGCTCCCTCACCGTCTGATTCGCCCAACAGGCACCTCAACAGGGTGGACACTAACAAGGTGGAGCTGCTTTTAAATGCTCCTTCACACACCGCTCGCAGTCAACACATTAGCAAGGCGGCATGCAGACCTGCTCCTAGCTTTGGGGATGCCAATCTCACAAGGCTTATAGACGCTGTGGATGAGAGGCGGGGCATCCTGATTCATGTGAGACAAAATGCACGGCACCAAGGCCAACACTGCTAGGGAGGCGACTGCTGTGCAAAACCTGGAACACAACGTCTGCATCCTGAGTGGTGTTGCCCAAGGCATGACTCAGTCTGTGACAGCCATGGCTGGAGGCCACAACATCATATCCTAGCTGCTGAGGGATGTTTCCCAGGCACAGGTGGACATTGCTGAGGCACTGTAGATCCTGGCCCAATCACTGAGGAGCATCGCTGAGGGCGCCATCACCATGGTGCTGACAATGGGGAGTCTCCAGGACTGGCAGCGCCAGATAACTCAGAGTCCTCTGGACCTCACTCCAGCTTCCCCTCCATCCCATGAACTCTGCCAGCACCCTACAGGCACGGACAGGGAGAAGGAAGAGCTGGAGGCCAACCCAGGGCCTGCCACCAATGAATCGTGAAATATTCACGATTAAAACATTTAGCACCTCATACACGTGGAGCCTCTGTCACGATACTCTTCACAGCAGCATACCTACACCCCCACCCCATGCTCTCCCACCCCCCAGACACAGTGGTCCAAGATCTCTCGGCCCTGATGCAGACCCCGTGCGAAGGATGGGTGTTAGCGCGCTGTCAGCAGAAAAACAGTCAGACTTTAGCAGGAACCGAGGAGCACTAGAGATTTCCTCAGAGAGAGCGATCATCACTCTCCTGCCTTTTACAGTGACCCGCTGACGGTGCCAACATAGGCTCATCTCCCTGGGGTGATGTTAGACAGACCCTTGGAGGGGTGAACAGAGTGGACAGGGAGGGGGCGGTCTGATGGGGATGAAGAATTCTGGGAGGGAGGACAAACAGGGGAGTGGGGAGGAGGGGATTGGGGGGCAGGGAGGGAAATGGGGGGGGGGCGGGATATTGAGCTGATGGACACAGCCTTATCCGAGGAGAATCCGGAGACGGTGAGGGTCTTCCTGGTCCTCCTGGCATGTTGGACCCTTGCCGCCACCTGTCTTCCATCCTCCAGCTCCTCCTCGAGTTCGTTCTTCAGCCCCTCCTGGACTGCCTCACCCTCCTCCTCAGACAAGGCCGCATGACCCTCCATCTGTTCCTCCTCCTTTTTCTCCTCCAGCTGCTGTGCCAAAGTGGTGACCCTCTGGGGGTTGTACTGCAAGGCACCGCCAGATCGGTCAAGGCATTGGAGCCGCATCTTGAGCAGCCCAATGCACCACACAATGTGGTGGAAGACGTGGGCCTCATTGTTAATAGTCTCCGCCTCGGTCTCAGGACTCCACACCGGTGTCATCAGCCATGACCTCAGCGGGTAACCCTTGTCCCCCATGAACCAACCCGTCATCCTGGAGCGGATTTCAAAAACACCAGGGATCTCCGAGTGCCTCAGGATATGGCTGTCAGGCCTGGTCCCAGGGTAGCGGGCACACACATGCATGTTTCGGAGGTGGTGGTCTCGCACATGATCTGAACATTCAGGAGTGGAACCCCTTTCTATTAATATAGGGCACTCCCTGATGCCCTGGTGATCGCTGGGCGACATGCATGCTATCGATTGCCCCTGGATCTGGGGAATCCCGGCGATGGCAGCAAATCCTGCCATCTTGGTGGATCTGGTCTAGTTCGAAGGTGTTATAGTCGAATGCCCGGGCCTACAGAGCATTCGTCACTTCCCAGATACACCTGTGGGCTGAGGATTGGGTTATGCCACACAGGTGCCCGCTCAAGCTCTGGAATGACACGGTGCCATAGAGGTTTATTGTTGCAGTGACCTTCACAGCCACTGAGAGTGAGTTCTTCAGAATAGACAGCAATATGAGCCGGCTGATAGGGCCTCAGTTTAATGTCTCACCCACAAGGAGACACCTCTGACAGTGTTGTATTCTCTCAGTCTTTGTGCTAAAACCCTGGAGCTGGATATGAACTCAGAACCTTGTGTCTCAAAGGCAAGAGTGCAACAAACTGGGCCCCAACTAATACACAGCTTTCAGAGGTCAAAATGTCTACCAGGGTCACTTCAAAGTAGTTTGGCCCAGCAAATGCATTATATAAAGTCAATTTCGCACCACTGCCAGGTCACAATTTTTAAACTTACCTTGAAATGGCATGTAACCGGATCTCAATGCGAAACAATTGTGGCCATTATTGATATCAATAGAGACCAGAGCTATGATGGGTATCTTCTAACTGTTTTCAGCAACGATTACGCAGAGTGGTCAAGAAGTTCCAGGTAAAAATAGGTTGGTATAATCAATGGCATTAGTCACTTTATTATTTTTTCATTCCTTTGGGCTGCTCAAGTCTCCATACATCAGAGGTATTCACAACCCATGGGAAAACGTGGGTCCTTATGGCTAAATTTTATGACATCAAGTTTCCTGACATCTTCTATTAAGTCACAATGACCATTGTTTTTGACACTTAAAGCAGGGGGTTCAGACATATTCACATATTCTACTGTGTTAATACTCCTCAGATAATGAAACATTCCATGCCTCCGTACAGCAAGATCGAGACAACATTTAGGCTTGGGGCATAATATTTACGCCACCACAAGTACCAGGCAATGACTATTTCCAGCAAGAGTCTTACCTTCTCCCGTTGACACTCCATGACATCATTAATGTTAAATATCCCACCATCAACATCTTGGGAGATCACCATTGACCAGAAACATATTTGGACCTGCAACATAAATATTGTGGCTACAAGTGCAGGATAGCAGCTGAATATTTTGTGATGAGTGAACCTCCCGCTGGCTCACCGGCCCCTTTCCACTACCTATGCACAAGTCAGGGATTTGATGGAATACTGTCTACTTTCCTGGAGGGGTGTAGGTTAACAATATTTAAAAGGTTCAACACTATCTAGGACAAAGCAGTTCATGTGATTGGCAACCCATGCATCAGTTTAGACATTCAACCGTGGCTGCAGTGTGTGTACCATTTTCAAGACATGCTGCAGCAGCTCACCAAGACTCCTTTGGTAGCATCTTCCAAACCATTAACTTTCACCACCCATAACAAGTGCAGCAGGTGAATGGGAACACCAGCTAGCTGCAGGTTCCCTCTCCCCAAATCACACACCGTCCTGACTTGGAACTACGTCCCAGACATCAAATCAAAATTCAGGAACTGCCTTCCTAACGGAGCTGCGGGAGTACCTTCACCACACGCACTGCAGGGGTTCAAGAAGTCAGCTCACCTTCGCAGGGAGAGTTAGGGATGGGCAAAAAAATTATGGCCTTGTTTCTAGTTTACAATTAAGCAATCAAATATATTCTGCCCTTAGGCAAGTTAATCTGTCTGGTAGTTCAGTTACTTTACTCAGGTTTCCAAAATTTCAGCTTTCTTATTTGCAGAACACATTAGAAACTGCTGCTTTGATTTCCGAATTTCAAGTGTTTGCACTTAATGGTCTTGATTTTGAGGATGGAAATGGGCCACAAAATGGAGAGGGGGTGGGGGAGGGGGGGGGGGATGGAGTGCTCATTGTCTTCCTACCGTCATGCTATTTTACCAGTGATAGGCAAGTGGAAGGCCCCCTCTGGCCCAGAAGCCAACTGAACCACTCAAATGGTGAATTAAGGATCTCTCCTTGCCTGAGGATATCACCTGGTGAACCCTGGTAGCCTTCCTGTGGATTCAATGGGGGGAGGGGCTTCATAGGTGTGCACTCTGTGGCCTCTGCGGCAAGGGCTGGCCCACATATACCCCCCTCCCCCACTGTTAGCAAAACCCCCACCCATCGCTGGTGTCTGCCTGACTTGTCCTGAGGTCCCTCTTAGCTGGTTGGAAAGGTTGCATGCTTCCATGGCATGTTCTTCTTTCAGGAACAGTCCTTGGCGATGTTGCAGAGATTGCTGAGCTGGAATACCTCCAATTGGCTGGCAACTCCTAGAGGGCGGGTAACCTCTCCTGGTAGCACACACAACACCTGGGTCAGCAGCACCTGCTTCACAGCAAACGTTTCAGCGTTTGACATTGTCACATCACCGATTGGTGAATTTGAGTTCCTTCATTTTGGGACAGAGTAACTGGTAGAAATGGACCACTGTTCAGCAGACCTTCTGAAAATACCTGTTAAAATTAGCAGGACACCAAATTCACATTCATTAGAGCATATATACTTTAAATTGGCATCTCCTTGCAGGATTTGAACTTGGATACATTCAACATAGGAACAAGAGTAGCCCATTCAGCCCTTTCAGCCTGTTCCGCCATTCAATGAGATCATGGCTGCTCTGTGACCTAACCCCATATATCTGCCTTTGGCCCATATCCCTTAAGATTTTTGCGAAACTAAAATCTATCTGTCTCAGATTTAAAATTAACAACTGATCTAGCTTCAACTGCTGTTTCTGGGAGAGAGTTCCAAACCTCAACCACCCTTTGAGTGAAGAAGTTCTTCCTCACGTCTCCCCTGAATGGTCTTGCCCTAATTTATAGACTATGATCCCCAGTTTTACAATCTCCAACCAGTCGAAATAGTTTATTTTATCTAACTTGACTTTCCCGGTTAATATCTTGAATACTTCGTTCAGATCACCCCTTAACCGCCTAAATTCTAACGAAAGCAGATCTAATTTGAATAATCTCTCCTGGTAACTCAATCCCTGTAATCCAGGTATCATTTTTGTAAACTCATGTTGCACTCCCTCCAAGACCAAAATATTCTTCTCAAGACGTGGTGCCCAAAACAGCTCACAATACTCTAAATGGGGTTTAATCAGGGTGTTGTATAGTTGCAGCATAACCCCTGTTTCTTTATATTCCAATCCTCTAGATATAAAGGCTGGCATTCCATTAGCCTTTTTGATTATTTTCTGCACTTGTTCCTGGCATTTTAAGGACTTATGCACCTGAACCCCCAAGTCCCTTTGGATATCGACTCTGCCTAACTGTTTTCCATTTAGAAAATACTTTGTTCTATCCTTTTTTGGTCTAAAATGGATGACCTCACACTTGTTTACATTAAATTCCATCTGCCATAAATTTGCCCATTCACCGAATAGTCTGTTTATATCTCCTTGCAATTTTATGCTATCATCTAGGCTGTCTACAATGCCACCTAACTTTGCATCATCCGCAGATTTGGATATATGACCTTCTGCACCACCATCCAAGTTATTAATGAATGTTGAAAACCAGTTTGGCAAATTGTTTTATATTATTTACTTTCTCCTTTCTATTTGCATCTGTTCCAGAAATGTGATTCCCCAAAGCAGAATACCATTCTTTAAAATGGAATCTTCCTTTATTATTAATATAGTTCTACACCATCTTGCCTGTCATATCATTTGTCATCGAGGTGATGTCATTGAGATGATGTCATTGCTCCAGTCGAAAGCAATTGATAGTCGAGTAAAAGTAACCTCTTTGCTTAATGTCAGCAAAACTTTCACTTCAAAGCTGCTCAATTCAAATGATTCATCAGTAAGCCTCCACTGTCCTCTATGTTGCGTGGACTGCCTAATTATTTGGTTATTCAAACTTTTGAACAAAACTAGCCTTAAATGTTCAACAGTAAACTGTAATGCTTTAATGAGTGTTATCTGCATTTAAATCAGCTTCATTCAAATGGATTTTTACCAGTGCTAAATAACACAGAAAACTATCATCCATTTTACTGAAGGAAACACCTTGTTTGCGAAAGATTTTCGTTCTATGTAGGCTGAACGACATTGTTTCACCAATTTTGCCACTCCACTGCAGCAAATTCAAAGTGATTTTGTTTTTCTTTCTTCTCAGTTTGGAAATTATGTTCTTCCTGTTTTTCATATGCTGCTCTGCACTATTTTCCCAACTGCGAGTCTTGGAGGTGCTGGTAACATACTTCTCCACATCTTTTGTCAGAGATTATGATGTGAGTAAACTAAGCACAGCTTTACACACCTGCTGACTTCCCTTCCTGGTACAGAAACACCCTGGCTCTGCTCAGCAGTTCTCTTCACAGTCAGGCTTAAAATCAGATCCTAACTACAAAGAGAATCAGAGGCACAAGGGGATGGCAGCACAGTGTTTTTATTGTTCTTCCATGGGACATTGTTGGCTAGGTCAGTATTTGTCGGCCATCACTAATTTCTCTTGAGAAGATGACAGAAAGCAATGGAACGCCTTATGCATTCACAAGAGCCCGAGGTCACAGTGACCAATAGATCAGAACAATGTCCTGTATGGGAAGAAGAGATCAGGAAGTACCTAAAGGGGAAAGGATGAGTTTTGTGCGAATGAAGAGACAGGTCCTGGCAGCATAGAACAGACTTGGTGGGACAGCCTGATCGAGATCCATATAAAGAGTTTGACTAAGGTTCGTAAGCCGATGGCAATCGTGCCCTGTCTGGCACAATTGTGAGGCACAGAGGAGGTCGTGAGGACGCTCCGCAAGCAGCTAGAGGAGAAGGAGAAAAGGAGAGAGGGAGATTTAAGTGAATGCGAGAAATTAAATGTGTAGCTCCGGGAGCAGTTAGCAGCGAAGGACAAGCAAATGGATGATGTCAAGAGGGCAAATCAATCCTGTCTCGCCCACCTTAGCAGCTTCTAAATCCAATATGATAAGGCCTACCAGGACACACAGCATGTTGTACTGGTAAGAGGAGAGACAGAAAATCAGGTGCAGCAGCTAAAGAAACAGTGCGAGGACCTAAAAGCAGCCCTCCGAGCACTCCACAGTTCCACCACGTAACTGAGGCAGAGTTCGGTAGACCACGCCAAATGCAGGCAGCAAATTGCATGGTTGCAATCCCTGCTATCAGTTCTAAATGGGTTTAGAGACACCTTTGGCCCACAGCTAGACCAGGATGACAGCCCCGATTGGCAGGAACTCAGTGAAATGGCCCAAAGGTACGTAAGCGAGACCGAGAATCAAAATAGAGCCCCTCAGGCCCCGAAGAGAAAGGCACCCACAACACCGACTGCACAGGCAGCACCCAACCCAATGAACCCCATGACCACGCAGTGCAGGGTTACCACGGAAGACCAACCCGATTTTGTGTACACCACCCCATTATCAATCACCCAGTTACGAGACGTCCGCGAGAAGATAGATACGTTCCACCCCACATCGGACTCACATCACTTTTTCGAGTTAGTAAAACAACAAACCCTGATGTATGGTTTAGACGAGCTGGAGCAGGTTAAGCTCATAGTTATGTGCTTAGACCCCTCAGTTAGTTCAGCCCTTCCCGACCCACAAAATGTCGGAGGAGTTAGCCTCCAAGAAATGAAAACGGCCATTTTAGACGTATAGGATATGACAGAGGAGATCTGGTAGACGGACTCAACCGGTGCAGGCAGAAAAAGGGAGAGCATCCAACATTGTTTGCTGGGTGTCTTTGGATCCATTTCACTGTGGTATTCGGTGAGTTAGCCCGCGCCCATTTATCAACAGACAATATGGCCAAATGGACCCATACATTAGTGTCCCATGCCACAGAGGCAGGACAGAAGGCTTGCGCCAATTATGACCCCTCAGACCCAGCACACAATGAAATGTGGGTTCTGAAACGATTGTCCAGAGCTTGGGAACAGTCGGTACAGAAAAAGGCAGAACATGAATAAGTAGACACCACAATGAACCCAGTAAAGGCACACCAAGAGCCCGCATGGGTAAATGAAGGCAGAGGTACAGTGCAGCGCCCTAAAGCACAGGAATGTTATAATTGCAGACACGAAGGACATTATGCTCAAGAATGCAATGCCCCCCCCCCAAAGCAGCAAAGGAATCAGCATCCAAATGCCCCTACACCCAGAAACAATACACGACCCATTCACAATGTTAGTGCCCGACCAGATAATTCGGCCATGAGTGGCAGTATTCGGGCTCCCCAACTTGGGTCTGCAATACCCTTTGGGATACGTCCGGAAGACCAGTAGTCACAGGCACAGTCCGGGGACACCCCGTAGAGTTCCTTTGGGACACAGGAGGGTCCCAAACCATGTTAAACTCCATCATGTTCCAGAAAGAGATATGGCCCACTACGGATACCATTATCCTTAGTGGCTTTACAGGTCACCTCCAGCAGGGAGTGCAGCTGCGGGAGAGATAGCCAAGGTAATTCAAAACTTATTGAAGCAAGGCGTTATTCGACACATTGCAGCGATTTGGCCAGTAAGAAAACCCGATGGATCATGTCGATTAACCATCGACTACAGAGAATTGACCAAAGTGACACCCCGAGCACCCCCCACCATTGCTACAAGAGCGAGACCATGTTGAGACAGGGACTCCAGTCAAACAATTTTTCGGTATTAGACGTCAGTAATGGCTTTTGGTCCATACCATTGGACAAAGCATGCCAGTATAAATTTGCGTTCGCCTTCCACGGACAGCAGTACATGTGGACGTGCCTTCCACAAGGCTTCCACAACTCCCCCTCCATTTTCCATAGACAATTGGCAAACAGATTATCTAAATTTTCCCGCCCTGAATGCCTTGTTCAGTATATGGATGACTTGCTCCCACAGACTGAAGAGCATATCTCGCTTCTTTCTGAATTATTGGAACTCCTTACAACGATTGGATGCAAAATTAACCCCAAGAAAGCTCATATTCTTCAGGAAAAGGTCACTTATTTAGGTACAGTCATCATGTATGGGAAGCGTGAAATAGAACTCCAAATAAGATTCCATCGTAAATTTGCCCTTGCCCCAAAACGTTACAGCCCTCCGGTCATTTTTAGGACTGGTTGGTTATTGTCGGAAACCATATCGACGGATTCGCCACAAAGGCAGTCCCACTCTCCGAGTTACTAAAGAAACAGGCACCATGGAAATGGCTTCCACAGCACATGGATGCTGTGGATGCATTGAAACACACCCTGAGCACAGCCCCCGCTTCTGAAGCCCCCGATCCCCACTCCCCGTAAGCGATAGAGGTAGCGACCACAGATCGCACCCTTTCGGCCGTATTCCTGCAGGAAAGGCACGATCGTCTGGGACCCGTAGACCATGCCTCACGAGTCTTAGATCTGGTCTAACAAGGATTTTCAGCTTGCAAGAGGCACCTATTAGCAGTTTTCTGGGCGGTACAGTACTTCTTGTACATAACCAGAATCAACCCAGTAATCATTTTGACCGAGCACACCCCGACACAGCTTTTATTGAACGGCAGACTAAAAGACAGCTCAGTAAGCCAAATTCGAGCAGCGCAATAGACCCTACTCCTACAGGGACGCGGCATCACAGTAACATGGACCAAAACACACACGTTTCAGGCCGATAACTTGCATTATTCAGGGACCCGACATGAGTGTAAGATCATAGCCCCAAAACACACCACAGGACCCTTTGTTCCAAAGTCATTACCAAGAAAGACAGGTATCGGACCCCAGCCCATAGACAAAGCCCTGAGAATTTATGTAGATGGATCCCCCACAGTTCTTGAGGGGAAAAAGGATAACAGGCTGTGGCATTTTGTGGAGGACGCGTAGGGACGCGTTTTAGAATAGATAGCTTCAAAGTTGCCTGAACACTTAGGTTCACAGGCAGCCAAGTTAGCGGCCATTGCTTACATTGTCCAGCACCCCGATTCATTCCTGACCTCTGCAGACATATATTCGGACAGTTTGTACGTCTGCAACAGCCTTACGGAATTCCTACCCCTGTGGGAATCGAGAGGATTTATTTCCACGGATGGAAAACTTCTACCCTTAGCCCCACTGCTCAAACATATCCTACAGACAGCTAAAGACAGAAAATATGGCATAGTTAAAGTAAGAAGTCACCATCGTTCCTCCCCACCCGGTTATGTGAAAGTTGACGCCCGAGCGAAGGCAGGCTCACGACATGGCTACTTTTGGCAATCCCCCGAGAGTGCCCCAGTACATGCAGTTCAGGTCTCACAGACCAACATCCAAGACCTAGCCCAGGTGCTAAAAGAAGATGAAGCATTAAAGGAGATTTTAAAAGGAAACTTCCCAGCTCCCTCTGAAAAGTTTAGAAATTCTTTGATGGTCCGTGAGGAATCTGCAAGTTCCATGACGGACATGGACATCAAGGGATTGAATCCACCCTTGCCCACCTCCGACCCCTCTGCTGGTGGCCCGAGTTGAAAACTGACATGTCCCACTACGTCAAAAACTGTTTAATTTGTGCTCAAAACAACCCTGATAGGTATGCGAGAAAAGCCCAGCTCCAACACACCTCCAATTGGATTATATATCCTCCCCCCCACCCCTGCAGAAATGGTTACAAATATGTGTTAGTGCTGATAGACACATTTACGAAATGGGTCAAAGTGTTCCCATTGAGAACCACAGCCAAGGCCACCGCAAAGGTCTTAACAGAACAGATTTTTACAAGATGGGGACTCCCCCGTAGTATTGAGTCGGACAAAGATTCGGGAAGGGTCATGAAAAATGTAATGACGATATTTGGAATTAAACAAAAGTTCCACATTGCCTATCACCCGCAGTCCAGCGGCATAGTGGAGCGCATGAATCGGAGGCTAAAAGCCACACTTAGGAAAATGGGGCAGCAGCACAACACAACAGTGCTCCGATTCGCACTGATGTTTATTAGGAACACAGTGTCGAGCTCTACAGGTTATACCCCCCCCCATACCCTCATAACCGGACGATCCACAAAGGATACCAAATACTTATTTGGACTTGATTTGGCCAGTCCTGCAGTCATCACCCTGACCCATGAGAAAGCAATCCAGCAAATGGTAGAGAATATTAAAGCAGCACAGCTCACTGCAGCTGTTCGACTAGGCGCTAAACAAAAGCAGAGTAAAGTGCTTTGACAAAACAGTACACCCGACGGAGTATACAGTCGGACAGCAAGTAATGATCACCTTGTACAACCATGGTTCGTTCCTCTCCCCTAAATTTTCAGGACCCTATTCAATTTCAGAAAAGGCAAGCCCCTCAGTTTATCAAATCATGTTTCCAAACGGAAAATCAGGATGGTTCCATGTAAATCAGCTTAAGCTTTATGGAACGCAATGCAGCCACTCGCACCACCTCTCATTGGCGACGGCAGTCACTGAGGACACAGCCACTGACAACCCGAGTTCCCCCTCCCCCAGCAGCAGAAGCACGTCCACAGACAAGACCTTGACCACGCCCCCAGAATCTAATTTCACCCTGACGCTTGATTCGGCTGCTAGTGACAACGACAGCGACAGCACTCCCGAAGCCCCTGAGAGACCCGAACAAAGATCCCTCAAACGAGGCCCCATTCACTACAGGCCCAAACACCCCGACGACGATACACGCAGCCCCTTTGAAACAATTTATCTGCCCAATCCGGAACCTGACCTGCCACCCCCCGACAACCTCCCTACGGACCATGAAGCACTAGCACCGTGACAATTCCTGTCGCTTGACAAGAAATGACTAAATGGACCCTACATCGGCACACGCCGCGTTAGCACGCAAACTCCATCGGTTTTGCACCCGGGAGATGGTGACAGCTACGAGTCTGACTTCCACCATGGTAACCCCTTTGCAAATCATTTTGAAATGGAATCTTGAGGTGTCCAGATGATGAGAGTCAGGAACTGATGGAGATTTACAGTATTCTGTACCCTGATGGAGCCTGCCCGCTTTTCTTTCTTTAATTTGTTTTTTTTTTTAAATGTTGAATGATTGTTCTTTATGCAACTATTCGAGTCAACCTCGCTGAATTTCTTGAAACAGTTTATTCTTTCGGCCTCACACCACAGTTCTTGATGCAGCCATAATTACTCATCCGATGCCACATGGCAGTCAGTGAAACAAGCTTGTCTGGAACCTATATAGTTACAAATTCGTACCGCTCTTGGAAGGTCACTCAGGAGGTGGAGTAATGGCGCTGATCCCCACCCTGCCTGGGGAGCCACTATACATTTGGTCAGCCGAGCTCGGGTAGTGGAGCGACGGCACTGATCACTGCCCTACCTGGGGATCCCAACCATTCTTGCCCCCTCGAAATTCTTCGACATGTGTTGTTTCGGGAAATTAGGTAAATGTGTTTGGACCCATAGGATGGAGTAGAGTAGAACCTGTCCTTGGTTTAGGGTACCTGGCACCCCAAGAGAAAAAAGAAGACCCAGTATGGTGATCCTTCACGCTTCGTGTTGAGGATCAAGAGGACTGAGTGTAGCCAGCTGGGATGGCCACTTCCAACTAGGTACAGAACAACTTGCAAAGACTGACGGGTAAAATGGACAAGCCAAGAATCAGGCAGGCAAAAAAATGCATATTTGTCAGCAAAGTCCAGACGGCATCGAAACTCCGTCCCATTAGCATGTTAATCAGGCCGATTGGCAGGTGATGGCCCATCTCCCCCAAAACAAAGGACTGGTACTCCAGCAACTGGGACAGTCCCAGACATTTCGGTGCCACTCCCCGTCCAAGGGAAACGCAAACAATGGGATCAATGACCGCTTGGGACATGCCCAGCCATCCAGATTCCCGCTCACTTATTGGCTAAGGAATCAAACAGAGGGATCACCTAATTAGTAAGGCCCAAATCAAAGGATCGCCCAAAAGAGCGTGACCCCCCCCCCCCCCCCCCCCCAGAGTATAAAGGAAGAGTTTGCCATATGCTTGCTCTCTTTTGGCCTTGGTACCCCGGTCACAGCCATCGCCAACTGCAGCAACACCAGAAGCAAGTTCGAGTTCAACGCCCACTACCAGACAGTGGAGCCCAGCTGAGCAGCAGTTACTACTTCGAACCCAAGAGATCCAGAATTGAACAGCGGCCACTGTTTTCTGACCTAAGCCTGAAGTTAAGTACAGGTTGTCTTAGTAATAGGTGTAGTTGACTAGTAGTGTTTATGTTGCATGACTGATTGTATGTAAATAAAATAGCCTTGACCTTGAACTAACTAACTGGTGTTTGGCTCTTTGATCGATAGCCGGTTGAAACTTGTGGTGGTATCATTCGATACCTGGCGTCTCTCAGCATTCGGACATAGAGAATATAGAAAGAAGACAAATTCACTGATTGTCCTAATTGGCACAGAGCCACAGAAAAGACCTAGTAGTAGAGAAAACGCACAGCACCGCCAAGGTCCATTTGCTTCAATGGGTGCTTGGAGCTTACAGTCTCTTCAGCCAATCACTGAAGCCATTGCAGTAGTCAAATAAACAACACCAAATAAATAAAATGCCAACCCTTTGACTGGCAAACTGGAATGTCAGAATCGCAGTATTGACAGACCACTTGCAGCTGGTCAGTAATGTGTTCGGCGACTTTGATCAACATGGAATATGATAGGTTGAATATTGATATCACTTCCCCACAAGAGACGAGGCTCACTGAAAGAAAAAGATACACATTTGTTTGGTAGGTGAAGAGTTTAGAGGAAGTGTATGAGCAAAGTGTAGGCTTTGCTGCAAGGAAATCATTGCTGTCAGTGAGAGATACCACTTACAAATGGTTCAGAAGGTGCTCTATCTGCCTTTCAACACTCAAGGTCAATTAACCTCATGAGTATTCATGTTCTAAACTTGCACTCTATTACCAAGGTGAAAGACAAGCTCAACAAGGAACTTGACATTGCTATCAGCAGAATCCCTAAGTTAGAATATCTTCACTTACTGAAGGATTTCAACACAAGGGTCAATGCAGACCATGAGGCATGGCTCGCCTGCCTCGAACATCATGGCTTGGAAAAGCCTGACATGATACTCATGGTGAGCTGCTAAATGCTGCACAACCTTGTCACCATGAGACACAGTGCTGGTCACCAGCTGTACGATAACCAGTGAAGACAAGGAAGAGGAGTAGAACTCTTTCCTGGCAGGCTCTTCGCGAACAACTCATATGATTGATACCAGTAAATGTAACCCCAATTCACCATTCGCCGGCTTTTCCACTCTTTATATTCCACTCCAGACTCATCTCCCACATTATACCTCCTTAAGCTTGAGACCATACAAAACTCTGCTACTCATGTCCTTACTTCCACAAAGTTCTGTTCATGTATTCCCCCTATGCTCGCTGACCTACATTAGGTCCTGGTCAAGCAACCTCTTAAATCTCACTCCTGTTTGCAAATCCGTCTACAACTTCACCCCTCCCGAGCTCTGCAATCTCCTCCAGCCGAACAACACTCCAAAATGTCTGCGCTCATCTAATTCTAGCTTGTTGATTGTCTTGAATTTCAATCCATCATTGGTGGTTGAGGCTTCTATTTGCCTAGGCAGTAAGCTGTGGGATTTCCTCCCAATAACTCTCTGCCTTTGCACCTCACTTTCCTCCTTAAAACACTCCTTAACAGCTACAACTTTGTCCTTGCTTATATCTCCTTATGTTGCTCAGTATCATATTTTGTTTTACAATGCTTCTGTGAAGCATCTTGGGATGTGTTATATTGTTACACTATATAATTAAAAGTTAATGTTGTTCTTCTATTACAGTTTTTTAATTTAGGGGCAATTTAGCGTGGCCTATCCACCTACCTTGTACATCTTTAGGTTGTGGGGGTGAGACCCATGTAGACACTGGGAGAATGTGTAAACTCCACATGGACAGTGACCCGGGGCCAGGATTGAACCCGTGTCCTCGGCAAGGTGAGGCAGCAATGATAACCACTGTGCCACCATGCCACCCCTTTTTCTTCCATTACGGACCATCACAGCGTCCCCTCAGTCACAATACAAAAAATAAAATCCACAAAAAAAATCTGTATTCCAAACCAAATTTATGAATCAAACCACACATATAACATCATTTTTGTGCATTTCCTTAGGTGCAGTCTTCTGTGTGCCTTTAAATGTCCCAGTGCTCCTACGCTGTGCTACCCTCTCCAGTGGACAGCTACTGACTTTCCATGGGGGAGACTGCAGATACCTTGCACAATGACCTTGAACAGCTCTGGCCCTAGGCCTACCTTTGCCCTGCACCACCTTAGTCTGGACAGCAGCAGCCTGGGCTGGCTGATTGACAGGTAACAGAGGTGTAGTACCGCATTCGGAGGACAAATGCTGTCATCGTGAGAGAGGTCAGCAGGTTTATTCTCCATGGAGCCACTGCCACTGCCCCTGTAGCAGCACCTCAGCAATTCTAGAAATATGCTAGAGGACACATTGCTGAACTGCTGACACCCGGCAAGCCTTTTGGAACTCTAGTAGCTACAGCTATGTTAGCAACTTGCATAGCGGCAAAGCTACAAAGTGTGGGTGTGAGGGTTACAGCTGGTCTAAGTGTGGGAGTGAGGTGAAGCTATGAATGTTAGAATTTAGTCCTGATTGATGGGGATTGCTGGTAGCCAAGTGATTGGGGTCTGGTGCTTCAAACAGTTTCTGAGGCGAGTGATGGAGTTGGTGGAAAATGGCACTTGAAGATGGATTCATGTGCTTGACCACATGTGTAAAACTGATTTGATTTGATTTATTGTCACATGTACCGAAGTACAGCGAAAGTATTTTTCTGCAGCCGAGGGAACATACACAGTACATACATAGTAGATAAAGTGAATAATCAACAGAGAACATTGACAAATGGTACATCGACAAACAGTGATTCGTTACAGTGCGGAACAAGGGGCCAAACAAAGCAAATACATGAGCAAGAGCAGCATAGGGCATCGTGAATAGTGTTCTTAAAGGGAATAGATCAGTCCGAGGGGGAGTCGTTGAGGAGTCCTGTAGCTGTGGGGAAGAAGCTGTTCCTATGTCTGGATGTGCGGGTCTTCAGACTTCTGTACCTTCTGTCTGATGGAAGGGTCTGGAAGAAAGCAATGCCTGGGTGGGAGCGGTCTCTGATAATGCTGTCTGCTTTCCTGAGGCAGCAGGAGGTGTATACAGAATCAATGTAGGGGTGGCAAGCTTGTGTGATGCACTGGGCTGAGTTCACCACACTCTGCACTGAACGTCTTGTGGCACTGCATCCAGGTATTGGGACTAGACCCCTGACATTGACCACCACAGCTATCTTGTCCCACTGCCTTCATGAGGTTTGCCTGGAGGCTTCCTGGCCCTTTGTGGATTAATGGCATAACTCCTCTCCAGCTCTAGCACCAAAGTTTCCCATGCAGTTTTGGAAAGTCTTGGAGCCTGATCTCTCATGTTGTGCCATTCTTGTGTCTTTCTCTGGTCAAAATCACTTTGACAATGCCTTCTAGTACCTAATCCAGACAAAATGTACCTCCCATTTAAGAGGTGCAGGCTGGTTTTAAGTATTGCAAGATAACGATAACCAGTACTGGCCTCTCATCATTTTGACCCCTTGCTCAGCTACAGAAGTGGGTTGGAAAGTGGAGTTGAAGGCCAAGATCAGCCATGATCGTTCTTGTGACTTGGCTACACTGTTAACAGCAATTAGTGATGGACAATAAATGTTGGCCGCCTTGCCTGCGATGCTGCTACAATCATATGACTTTAAAAAAGAGATTTGAACTTCCAGTTGATAGCTGAAATAATGACATGACATGATTTCTTACTTTAAAACTTTTACAAATTACTAAAAAATTACTATTGAACAAACACGTTTTTGTAGGCAACATATACTTTAAACTACAGAAAGTGATGTTCTCCTTTTATGCTTTCTGCCCATCACACTCTCTATGGAATTACTGTCCATTTAGTAAGCAGTCAGCAATTGCCCCCAACATCCAAAGGGTTTCCCTATCTCCATTTTGTTGAGTAGCAACTTCAAGTGACTGTCGCCAGGTGCTGTCCTCAGTTCTTGGAGAGTTCCTTAAATCAACTATCAGCAGTAAAGCTTGTTTCAATTATTCTTCTTTCCCCAAGCCATGTCCAGACAAATCTCCCAGAATCCTTAGATGGCTACAGGTTGAGTCTTCTTGACTAGAAACCATATGTTGCCTGGGGTAGTTCACTAAGTCAAGCTCTTCTCTCTGCTGACCACACAGATCTGCTTCTGTGATATTCATCGTTTTGTAGGAAGCCTGTAACCTGATCTCAAAAATGGCTTTCTCTGTCCTCTTCCCTACAGCAACATGAAACACATTAACATTGCAACCAGGAAGAAATGCTGATTAGCTTATCTTGACTACAACATGCTGTAATCTTAGATGTAAATAAATGTGACTTCTGAAAGGGTGTGAAAGTTGGTGAGAAGTGACAGTTCAGCGAGATGGGGAGAGAGGTACTAGTTTGTTTTTCTAACTTTTTCACCCTGTAGGAATTGATTTCTGCTGTACTAAAGGAGAGGAGGTAAGCTGTTAATGAATATCTGGTGCATATCTGGTAAGTGGTCAAGGTCTATTTCCTGAAGGTTTACAATAGTACTGGAGTTTGTGATAAGATTAAGTATCTAAAAGAAAATCAATAATTGAATAAGTAATTAATTAAAGCTCATAACTACGGCAGGAGAGGTGATGTGTCAAAATTGCAACATGTGAGAGTTCCTGGATACTGGTGTTATCCAGGGCAAGAATATCTGCAGTAAATGTCTACTGTTTGAGGAGCTTCAGCTCAGGGTCATTGAATTGAGCACTGCACTGTGGACACTGGACCACATCAGGAGGGTGAGAGTTACCAGGACACATTGTTTCAAGAGGCGATCACACCCCATAGGATAGAATCTTCTGGTTTGGAAAGTGGTCTGGGACAGGAAGGTGTGACTGCAGCTGAGGCAGGTAACGGGACCCAGAGGGCAGGAGTGTTAGCCTCTGCAATTGTCCAACAGGTTTGAGGTTCTTTTAGCTTGCTTGGATGAGTGTGGGGGCTGCAGGGTGGATGCGCTGACTGACCATGGCATTGTGGTACAGGATCTATTCAGGTGGGGGGAGCACATAAGTACGTAGTGGTAGTAGGAGAGCAGTGGGCTGGAGAGGAATTTGCAGTGGGAGGGGGAGGTTCCTATTGTCGTGGTCCATGTATGTACCAACAACAAAGGCAGAATAAGGAAAGAGGTTTTGCATAGAGAGATTGAGGAACCAGGCACTAAATTAAACAACACAACCTCCAAGGTCATGATCTCTGGATTATTGCCTGAGGAACATGCAAATTGGCACAGGGTGCATGAAATTAGAGAGATGAATACGTGGTTTAAGACTGGTGTGAGAGGAGTGGGTTTCGGTTCATGGGGCACTGATATTAGTACTGGGGAGAGTGGGGACTGTACCGTTGGGACAGCCTATATCTGAACTGTGCTGGGACCAGTGTTCTTGCAAATCACATAACTAGGGAATTAGAGAAAGCTTTAAACTATCGGGGGACGTTCTGGAGAGAGAATATGTAGGCTTGCAAAGCAAAAGAATATGGCAGCATTGCAAGGCAGCTATTTAGGTAATAATAACCGGAGTGTGGCAGGAAGAAACAGAGTGCACAAACATAAAATAGAGCAACAAATAGGGAGAAAGAGGGAAAAATGGTAAAAAGGTTAAATGAATGGCTCATTACTTAAGTGCACCTAGTATTCATCACAAAACAAAATGAATTAATGGCACAAATTGAGATTAATGCATATGATATTAGAGCCATTACAGAGACATGGTTACAAGGCGATCAAAGCTGAGAACTAAATATTCAAGGCCATGTGAATTTTTACAAGGACAGGTAGGAAGGAAAGGATGGTGGGATAGCTTTGTTAGTACAAAATAGAATAAGTATGATATCAAGAATTGACCTTGAATCGGAAGAACACACAATAATAGAACCAGGAGTAGGCCACCAGGCCTTTCAATAATTATTATTATTAAGCCTGCCCCGCCATTCAATACGATCATCGCTGATCAATGCCGGCCTTAACTCCTTTTCTGTGTCATTTCCTCATGGCCCTCTATTCCTCGATCTATCAAATATTGATCCACCTCCACTTTAAATACTTCTAATGATCCAGACTCCACCACCCTCCGGGGCAGAGAATTCCAGAGATTCACCACCCTCTGAGAGAAGAAATCCAGGCCCTCAGTTTTACGTGACCGGCCCTTTATCTTGTAGCTAAGTCCCCTTGTTCGAGACTCTCCCACTAGTGAAAACATCTCACCCTGTCAAGCCCCCTCAGGATCTTATATGTTTGAATAAGGTCACCCCTTACTCTCCATTTTTTAAATTACTTTTTCTGAGTTACAAAGGCAGATCTCAGAGTATAGATAGGGGCGGAACCCTAATCCAGCTCCTTGTCTGCTGCACAAACCAATTCAAATTCAAATTGAATCCAATTCATGGTTCCCATAAGAGAGGCATACCAGATCTTAGCCAAAAGGCAGAGCAGATACTCTTGTAGATCTGATCCAAAAGGCCGAGAAGTGATCACCCCTTACTCTGCTAAACTCCAAGGAATACAGGCCCAGACTATTGAGTCCCTCTTTATTGGGCAACCCTCTCATCCCAGGAATTAGCCTGGTGAATCTCCTTTGGACTGCCTCCAGTGTAACTGTACCCTTCTTTAGGTAAAGGGACCAAAACTATACGCAGTGTTCCAGGTGAAGCCTCACCAACACCCTGGACAATTGCAACAAAACCCCCCCTATTTTGAACTCCAACCCCATTGCAATAAAGGCTGTTTGCCTTCTTAGCTGCTTGTTGGACCTACCTGCTAGCTTTTTGTGATTCATGCACTAGAATATCGAGATCGTTTTGTACTTCACTCACCTGCAATCTCCATTTAGAAAATGATCTGCCTTTTGCTTCTTCCTAACGAAGTGCATGACCTCACACTTCCTCACATTGAACTCGATTTGCAAGGTTTTCGCCCAGTCGCCCAATCTATCTATATCCCATTGAAGAATCACAAAATCTTCATCACAACATGCCGTTCCACCTATTTTTGTATCATCAGCAAGATGTAGAATCCATATGGGTGGAGGTAACAGTAGCTATACTGTAGAATGGAGAATAAATCAGGAGATAATGAGAGCATGTAAACAATACAGTACACTAACCCTGGGTGACTTTAATATTCATTTGGATTGGGAAAATCAAATTGGCAGAGGTAGCTACAAGGAAGAGTGTATTCAGGACAGTTTCCGAGAACAATATGTTGTGAATCCAAACAGGGATCAGGCTATTTTGGATCTGGTAATATGCAATGAGGCAGGTTTAATAAACAATCTCAGAGTAAAAAGATCCTCCTAGGAAACACTGATCATAATATTGTTGAATTAAGCATTCAATTTGAGAGTGAGAAACTTGGGTCAGAAACAACTGTGCTAAAATTAAACAAGAATGGGCAGGACGGTGGCGCAGTGGTTATCACTGCTGCCTCATGGCACTGAGGACCCATGTTCGATCCCGGCCCCAGGTCATTGTCCATGTGGAGTTTGCACATTCTCCCCGTGTCTGCATGGGCCCTACCCCCACAACCCAAAATGATGTGCAGGGTAGGTGACTTGGCCACACTAAATTGCTCCTTAATTGGAAAAAATCCTTTGTAAAAGGATAATTACAAAGTTTCCTACAGGTGCTCGGTTTCCTCCCACAGTCCAAAGACGTGCAGGTTAGGTGGAATGGCCATGCTAAATTGCCCTTAGTGTCCAAAAAGATTAGGAGAGGTTATTGGGTTACGGGGATAGGTTGGAAGTGAGAGCTTAATGTGGGTCGGACAGACTCGATGGGCCAAATGGCCTCCTTCTACACTGTATGTTCTATGATAATGAGGGCAGAGTTGGCTGGAGTGGACTGGGAAAGGAATTCAGCAGAAAAGTTCAGCAATGGAAGACGTTAATGAAAACAATTCATGACTCACAACAAAGAGTGAGAAAGAAGGATTCTAGGAAGAGGATAAATCAACCATGGTTAACCAAGGAAGTTAAAGATAGTATCAAACTGAAATAAAGAACGTACAATGTGGCAAAGGACAAAGTGAACATAGGCCGCTTAGAGAATGAGACTGGGGAAAAAGTAATGGGGAACCAGTAAATGGCAGAGGAGTTAAACAGATACTTTCCATCAGTCTTCATGGTGGAAGATACTGATTACATTCTGAAAATACTAAATAATCATGGGGCAAAAGGGGAAAGGAAATAAATACTAAACTATTGCAAGAGAAAAGTACCAAAGAAACTAATGGGGCTGAAAGGCAACAAATATCCTGGGCCTGATGGGTTGCTTGCTAGGATATTAAAGGAAGTAGCTATAGAGATGATGAATGCACTGATAGCAATCGTCCAAGAATTATGAAATTCAGGAAAGGACCCAAGTGATTGGAAAACTGCCAATATAATCCCCTTATTCAAAACGAGAGGGAGACAAAAAAGCAGGTAACTATAGACCAGTTAGTTTAACATTGGTTATTGGGAAAATGTTAGAGTCCATTATGCAGGAAGTAATAGCAGAGCATTTGGAAATACATAATATAATCAAGCAGAATCAGCATGGCTTCATGAAGGGGAGATTATGCCTGACAAATTTATTAGAATTCTTGAGATGGTAACAAGCAGGATAGATAATGGGTAACCAGTAGATGTAATACACTTGGATTTTCAAAAATCTTTTGAGAAGGTCCCATACAAAAGCCTGAGAGAAGATCCCATGGTGTTGGGGGTAGTCTATTAGCATGGATAGAGGATTGGCTAACTCATAGAAGACAGAGAGTTGGGATAAGAGGGGCATTTTCAGGGTGGCAACCTGTAGCTAGTGGAGTGTCACAGGGATCAGTGGTGGAGTCACAATTATTTTCAAGGAAGATTTATGATTTGGATAAGTGAAGTGAATGTACAATTTCCAAATTACAGAAAAATATGCGGGAAGGCAAGTGGTGAGGATCACACAAAGAGTCTCGAGAGGGATGCAGACAGGTTAAGTGAATGGCCAAACACTTAGCAGGTGGAATATAATGTTGGAAAATGTGAAGTTATGTACTTGGTAGGAAGAATAAAGGAGCTGAATATTATTTAAATAGAGAAAGACTGCAGAAACCTGCAGCACAGAAGGATTCACACATAAATCACAAAAATATAGTATGCAAATCCAGCAGGTAATAGGGAAAGCAAATGGAATGTTGGCTTTTATTTCAAAGGTAAAGGAGGATAACAGTAGGGATGTCCTGCTAAAAATATACGAGACACTTGTTAGACCACACTTAGAATACTGTGAACAGTTTTGGTCCATTTATCTAAGGAAAGATATATTGCCATTGGAAGCAGTCCAGAGAAGGTTTACGAGGTTGACCCTGGGAATGGAGGCATTTTCTTATGAGGAGACGTCAGTAGGTTGGGACTCTATTCATTTATGAGGAGTGATGAGCCATCAATTGCCCGAGAGACGAGTTGCTTTACAAAAGTTAGGCTTTAATAAACTAGAACTTAGCACTGTGGTTTTCTACAATAAAATGGACGACCGCCGGGCGTTTGACTATTTATACCTCGGCAAGGAGGCGTGGTTAACTCAGCCCGGGCGCAGGGGCCCCGAGGCGTGGTCAACTCAGCGCGGGCGAGGGTGTTTCGCGAACCCGCAAAAGTAGCAGCGGGACCCCGTGGACTTGTCGGGGCGTCCCACGGCACAGGCCTGAGGGAGGTCGGGAGCGGCGGATCGTGGTGGGGAAGTGTGCCAGGTGGCCCAGGGTGGTGCCGCGCGGCTGGGGACATAGACGTGGGCGTTTTGATCGGCGACCTCCAGGGAGGTGGAGAGAGTCCGTGCCTCAGTTAAGCTGAGGTCGTCTCTCTCCAGCATCCGCTGGCGGATAGCGGGGGACTGCATCCCAGCCACGTAAGCGTCTCTGATCAGTAGTTCCATGTGCTCCGTAGCTGAAACTGCGAGGCAGGAGCAATTCCTCCCCAGGATAGCGAGGGCCTGGTAATATTGGTTTAGTGACTCACCAGGGAGCTGTTGTCTGGTGGCCAGCAGATGTCGGGCGAATACCCTGTTGACTGGTTTAATGAATTGTCCATTCAGCTTTAGTATGGCTGCATCGTAATCTTTTTCCTCCTTGATTATCGCGTAGGCGTCGATACCCACGCTGGAGTGGAGGATGTGCAGCTTCTGTGCCATGGTGGGGGGGCTGGTTGCAGATTCCAGGTATCCTTCAAGGCATGTCAGCCAATGTTGAAAAAGTTCTGCAGAGTTCGGTGTTTGCGGGCTGATGCGGAGGCATTTGATCCGGAACTCCATCTTCAAAAATCTAGTTTATTAAATTGATGAGCCATCAATTGCACGAGAGACGAGTTGCTTTACAAAAGTTAGGCTTTAATAAACTAAAACTTAGCCCTGCGGTTGTCTACAATAAAATGGACGACCGCCGGGCGTTTGACTATTTATACCTCGGCAAGGAGGCGTGGTTAACTCAGCCTCTCGACCAATCGGAGAGCTGTCACATGACCGGTCTCAACCAATTGGTCGAGAGGCACATGACCGACCAGGGCCAATGGTAAGCCGGTGTTCTGCCCCAATGGCAGACAGCTATGCAAATCATATCACCACAAGGAGGTCGAATAGGTTGGGACTGTATTCATTAGAGTTTAGAAGAATGAGAGGCACCCTTATTGAGACATACAAGATTCTCAGGGAGCTCAAGAGGGGAGATGCTGAGTGGTTGTTTCCCCTTGCGGGAGAGTCTGGGACCAGAGGACATAAACTCAGAATAAAGGGTCAATCATTTAAAAGAGATTAGAAGTAATTTCTTCTCTCAGAGAATAGTGAATCTGTGAAATTCTTTACCCCAGTGGGTTGTGGAGACTGGCTACTTAAGTATGTTCAAGGCTGTGATAGACAGATTTAATCAATAAGGGAATAAAGGGTTTTGGGGATAAAACAGGAAGGCAGAGTTGAGGATTATCATATCAGATCAATCATGATCACATTGAATGGCAGAGCAGACTCGATGGGCTGAATAACCTACTTTCTGCTCCTACATCTTGTGGTGTTATGGGCAGTTTGCAGCACAATAGTTTGCAACCCTGTACATACACCATCTTTCTGGGATTTTAGGAGACTCACTGCAAGTAGCACAGTGGTTCACACTGTTACTTCACAGTGTCAGGGGTCCAGGTTTGATTCCTGACTTGGGTCACTGTCGGTGTTGAGTCTGCACGCTGTCTGCTTGGATTTCCTCTGGGTGCTCTGGTTTCCTCCCACAAGTCCTGAAAAGAAGTGCCTATTAGGTGAATTGGACATTCTGAATTCTCCCTCAGCGTACCTGAACAAGCGCCGGAGTGTGGTGACCAGGGGATTTTCACTTCATTGCAGTGTTAATGTAAGCCTACTTGTGACAATAATAATGCTTATTATTAATTTCAGACACTGAGAACATTGTCTCCATACCTTGCATCTTTTTCTCAGTAAAATAATTAAAACCTTTCTTTGATTTCTCGCAATCACACCACCATGGCTTACTGTCAGAGTTCAAAACAGGTCACATGGCCTCCTCGGCAAACCCTACATTTGAAGCTACAGTCCCAAAATATAATCATTTTATAAAAACCTCATGATTGTAACAATACCCACATCCCATGAACAAATATAAACAAAATGTAACAATTTAAGTTAATCGGCAGATAGCAATTTACAATAGACATGGGTTCATTTTACATCACAACCTATGCATCATTTTGGCGGGGTTATTGAGTTTTACTCTAATTTGGGAGAGGAATGAAAATCCAAGAGCAGAAGTTATAACAGTATTGTGGAACCAGTTGTCAGAAGAAATGGGCAGTAAAAATGTGAACACGGTAAGTCAGGGGTGGGCAAACTTTTCCGTGCAAGGGCCACATTCAGAAATTCACAATTTTAAAGGGCCGCATAGTATATTAAGTAAAATAATTACTTCACCCGGTTATGATTCTGGGCGCCTCATATAGAACATAGAACAGTACAGCACAGAACAGGCCCTTCGGCCCTCGACGTTGTGCCGAGCAATGATCACCCTACTCAAGTCAACGTATCCACCCTATACCAGTAAGTAACCCAACAGCCCCCTCCCCCCCCCCCCCCATTAACCTTAAAAAAAAAATTTTGTTTTAATGACTTGGTGGGCCGCATAAAGACCTTTGGCAGGCCACATGCGGCCCACGGGCCGTAGTTTGCCCACCCCTGCAGTAAGTGGAGGCCAGTGCACATCAAGGAGAGAGGGCAGAGTGGTGACTCTGAAAGGCTGAGTGGAGTGGATGGCAAAGAACAGAACACATATAGCACAAGAAGGGAAAAGGGAGTGAGGAAAATGAGGGGGAGAAGAAAGGAAAACTGGATAACAATGAGGAAAGTCGGGGGGGAAATGGAAGCAATGGGGGGGGGGGCACAAGAAAAGCAGGGAGCTTTTAAAGATACGATACCATTACATTTTTAAGATTAAAATCTATTGAAGCATAAATAAAGCAGAGAATGAATCTAAATGCATATTCATATGGAAATTTGAGATTTCTTTCAATAATTTCAGTACCAGTTTCGAGTTTATTTCTTTTATATTTTCCCCTTTAGGCTTTCGTGTCCTCTCTTATAGACTCATATTTTGCACCCCCCACCCCGCATTACAAAATGTTCTGACGCATGAGAATACCCCAAATCTCATGTGGATAACCTTGCGATGCGTTTCTTGCGCGTTCAACATTTTCACTGCTCCGTGGCTATGTTTTACAACCTAGACTTCTATGTTTTACAAGTGAAGGAACGTAGCGCAGAATAGCAGTTTCAAAATACAAAAACCGAAAAGCTTGCTTCAGCACGCCGAAGCCATCCCTGAATCGCGGGAGTAACATTACTGCTGTTCGGATGGACATTCCAAGTCCCCTCTTTTAGTTTGAGGAACTTTAAAACAAAAGCCAGGATCTTGACAACCGAGAATAGAAGTGGTCCGCCGACCACAACGCGTGATTGTGTATTTTTTTGCGCAACAAGTGGCGCCTTGCGGTCAGCTGAGAGGACGAGGGGAAGCCGAAGAGGCGGCTGCACTCTGACTGACCGAGCCAGCCAGCCAGGGAATGAATGATCCTTCCGGGCGCTGTGTGCGGACCTGCTGCTCCTCCCCGTGAGTGAGCCAGGGGGCGCGCCTGCACCCTGCTGGCGGCCGCGCGCCCTGCCTCTCGGCGCGCGGGCGCGCAACTCTGTGGCAGCGGCTACGGTGATTGTGACGCCCGCTCCCACCCTGTGACAATCGCGCTTGTTGCCACTGGGAGCGCGTGGCTGGAACCCTGTGACAGTGGCGCGCGCGCGCGCGCGCGCTCCCCCTCCCCCTTTGACAGGACAACCCCGCTGCTGGAGCACCTGAGACCCTTTGGTGAGAGGCGGCTGGAGCCGGCGAGTTTTATTCTGCTGGGACGCGGAGGAAGATGAGGTGAATTCCGCTGCGGACAGGAGCTGTCACGGGAGAGGAAGTGGCCGGAGATTCTCGCCGAATACTTGAAGAGTCAAGGTTGGTGGTGGCGGTGGCGGCGTCGGCGTTAACAAGCGCTAATGTGACAACCGGTAAGCCAGTCAGTCCATCGGGACTGACTGTGAGTGAGGGGAACAAGTGCCACAGGGTGTTTAAATGTCGAGTAACTTTCTCACGGCGAGTGGGGGGTGGGGTGGGAGAGCAAAATACTGCGAATGCTGGAAATCCAAAATAAAGCCAGAAGTTGCTGGGGGGTGGCTTAGCAGGTCTGGCAACATCTGTGGAGAGAGAAACAGGTTTCCCAGTCTGAAGAAGAGTCCTGCGGTCTTGGAACGTGTGAACTCTTTCTCTCTCTCTCTACAGGTGTCACCAGACCTGCTGGAGTTTTTCTTCTCAGGCGACACTTTCATCCCCCTCTTGAGGAGGGGGAGGGCGGTCTGGAATGCTTCATTCACTTTCTAAAGTAAATTACGGCTGCATATTTTCGCTTTTAGTTTATTAATTCGATGTTTTCGACTATTTCTTCGAGCTTGTTTCAGCAGCCCTAAATCTTATGAACATTACATAGAACAAGGTGACCCCACTTGTTTTGCTCATGACGAAGCAATAAATCATCTAGCCTTTGGTCATTTAGGTCACTATCCCTGATACTTCGACTTTGTCTCTGAGGATGGAAGTTATCTAGAATTACCTATGTTTGTCCATTTTTGACTCGTTCAAAATCTTGTAAAGCAAGTATTATCCAGTGGTTTGAGCATTTTCTAATGATAAAACAAGTTGAAATTGTTCTGTAAAATATTACTGATACCATTCATAGAAACTGTTCATTTAGTATTTAGGTGCTTAACCATTTTTGAAATAAATCCAATAATGACATTAAAACATCAGATAAAGAAATTACATTTGAATGTTTTGAATTCTTACTAATAACACAACTCCATTTCAAATCAGTAGAGCACAATCTAGACGCATTTTGTACATTTTACACTGAAGGTCTGATGAAAGATCACAGACCGGATTATTTTGGAGAATAATCTGAAGGTGGGAGCGCTTCTGGGTCCCAACTCTGCTTTCTGCCATTGGCTTCATTTTACAGGAGCAGACACTGCCTCCAAATTCACTGTTCAAATAGGGAAGATGGGTGGCCCAGCAAAGCAGGAGGATTAATCACAGCACCCGAAGTGAAGGGCAGCTGGCAACACCACTGTCAAAGTTGTGTGATGATGAGCTGAATGGAGCAGGAGAAGGATGCACAAGATGGAGACACAGTACTGATTATGGGACCAGCAGCAAATCCTTCAGCCCAGCACTATCTGGTGGATCTTTCTGCAGGCCCTTCCTTTGCAGGCAGATGGATGATGGCTTGATGATTGCCAATTTGGTCGTGCAAAGTGAAAACTGTGTATGCGTCTCATGGCCTCTCTGACTTCCTGCTGCGCTCTTTCTCCTCCTCTGAGTAACAAAACTGCAGATAAAGCAGCCATCCCGTGCATTATCGGCAACATTCTTTTCCATTCTTAAAAGAACAAGCCACTAATTGGCTCAAAAATTGTCTTGCTGCCATTGTTGGGTAGATCACTGTCATCTCCCCAGAACCGCCTCTAGAAAAGTTTCAAGGAGGCTGGAACTCTTTTGTTTCCAAATAATTCATTTTAAAGAATTCATCTTCAATTGTATTTACGTTATTAACCCTGAAATCACACAAAACAAAACTTTCACTGTCCTACTGAGAAAGGGGATGTTGGAATGCTTCATTCATTTTTCCATGTTAAAGATGACTATATATTGCCACTTCTGGTTTATTAACTCAATACGTTACATTAGCTCAATTAATTAGTGAAAATATTTTTTGAAGCCAGAAATAATGTCAACTTCTCAGAGAACAAGCTAAGCTGACCTGATAACTCATGACCCAGTACCAAATTGCACCATAATAATCATCTTTATTATTGTCACAAGTAGGCTTACATTAACACTGCAATGAAGTTGCTGTGAAAATCCCCTAGAAAATCCACACTCCGGCGCCTGTTCGGGTACACTGAGGGAGAATTCAGAATGTCCACTTCACCTAATAACACATCTTTCTGGACTTGTGGGAGGAAACCGGAGCACCCGGAGGAAACCCACGCAGAAATAGCTGTGGCATATCACGTTAGCCATGTTTACAAACCCATCCCATCGTGATACTTTATGTTGTACATTTCCTCAACCCCCCCCCCCCCCGGTCGCCGCCAAGGCTGCATCCAGAGGGCTGAGGAAATTCTACCCACTAATTTGACTTCTCTCACCACAGATGCTGCCGAATGCGCTGAGTATTTCCTGTTTTTATGTTGTCTGGCAGTATTTATATATAAATTTGGCAGTGAGCATTAGATGGAACCAATATATTTATTGATGCCCCATATCTTTTGCAATGTGTACAGAATAGTTTTATTTTAATTAAAAAGTGACAACCTACCATTAAGTAGAACAAAATAGCCCTTTTTTTCAAACTCAACCATCTTACAAGTTATAAAATTAAAGATTATACTTCTGGTTGTCCCCTTTGGTTTTGCCTAACCTACAACTGCCTACATGATGTCAGACTTTCATCCTTAAAGTTCACATTTTAAAAAGGGAAAAGGGACAGGACTTGCAATGTTATCATGACAGCACACCTGAAGAAATTGGGTGACACAAAATTGACAAAATAAAATTTACCTACTGTGTCACCTGGACTTTCAATATGTTGTATATTAAATACAAATTAGTGGTTAGTTTGGAGCAGCGGTCTTTATACATCTATAAATATTGGCCCGCTCTCAACCTTTCTTCATGTGTTTCGAACAAAAACATCAGCTTTCAAAAGAAAGACGGTTTTACCATTGAAGAAAATCTTATGGTTTCTTGAGCTGTAAATGAATACATTGTAAGTCATCCAATTCAAGCCACTATGGTCACAATATGTGATTTACATCACTCACCGGCTGAGATCTGAAGACTGGGATTCATCTGCTTTTGTTAAAGGAAAGAAATTTGTGGTTTCAGAACAGACAGATGGAACAAATTGTATCAGAACTTCAGAAACTCAATTTGGCTTGTGATTTACTAATCATATAATTTACCATAACATGACTCTTGATGTAAATTATCTAGTGGCTTTGTTTTTTTTTTGATTTGTCTTTATAACACAATATAATAAAACCTCTATTTGCATATCTCCTATATATTGCTACTAAAGATACAACTCACTGAACAAGTATCTACATTTTCAATTTTAATTTGTTGTGATTTCATCCTGTACATCATTCCGGAAATATTAAATTTGAGAGTGGGCATTGCTTAATGGGGATTTATATCTAAATTGTTTTTCAACTAGGTGTTGTGAAATCTGCATTTAGTCATGTGGGATGGCAGTCAATTTCCTTCAGCATGCAAGGTTTTCCCCATCCTTTCCTATACTACATCTTCTGGTTGGGGGATAGTGCCATAAGTTTCAGCACCCCTTTTAATAAATGTCAAATGAGACACGTCTGAGTCAACCTAAAATGAAGTATTTAAAGCCGGCTTTAAAATTATTGCCTAAATAAAGACTTGCTCTCGCCTGCGTTGTAGCTTTTTGGTGAAGTATTCCTGATGTAATTGGTTTCTGTAACTTTCCAGGTAAGTAGCATGTTAGGTTACATTATTCACTTGGGAAATTTGTAGATTTGAACTGAAATATATCATGTTTTTAAATTAATTTGCAGAATTCATGCTATGTTATGCAGTGTACATTACCAGTGTGTGGGCAGCATAGTAGCAGAGTGGTTAGCACAGCTGCTTCACAGCTCAAGAGTCCCATTTTGATTCCTGGCTTGGGTCACTGTCTGTGCGGAGTCTGCACATTCTCCCCGTGTCTACATGGGTTTCTCTGAGTACACCGGTTTCCTCCCACAGTCCAAAGATATGCAGGTTAGGTGGATTGGCCATGATAAATTGCCCTTCGTGTCCAGAAAAAAGGTAGGTGGGGTTACTGGGTTACAGCAATAGGGTGGAGGTTGTGGGCTTAAGTAGGGTGCTCTTTCCAAGGGCCGGGGCAGACTCGATGGGCCGAATGGCCTCCTTCAGCACTGTAAATTCTATGATTACATGTAATGTATGTAATTACATTTACATGACATCCCGTACCGGCTGAGGTTATTCATGAAGGCCCGCCTTCTCAACCTTGCCCCGCACCTGAGGTGTGGTGATCTGCTGTGGTGATCAGGTTAAATCACCACCAGTCAGCTCTCCCCCTCAAAAGGGAAAGCAGCCTAAAGTCTTCTGGACAAGGGTGACTTTACTTACTTAAGTAAAGTGTGGTTTCAATACACAGGAAAACTCCAGTTATGAGTTCCTCCTATCTACTTCCCAGGTGCAATGTGTCATTCATAGATACACCCAATCAAATATGCAATTGGAAGAAAAAGGGAACATGTAGGAGGGGAGGAGAAGGAAAGCAGAGGATGAGCGGGGAGTAGAGATGCAGGTGATGGGAATTATGGAGGAAAAATTGAGGGTAGAGTAGGTGAGGTGGAGGGAAAATCAGGGAAAGGGAGGGAAGGAAGAACAAACGGGGGTTGGGGTTTTCTGTGAATGTTCCTGCTCCATTGGCATTCTCAATTCTGGAAGGATTCATTCTACTGCCTCTGCTGAGTAGGAGTAGGAAATCTATTGTGAGGTTGGGGTAAAATTCCAATAATTATGCTCCATGCAGAGAAAAGTTCAATGAACATTTGTACTGCTGTCCTGGGAATTCTGGTCATGGAGCAAAGAAGTTTGGTCCAGCCAGCATTTCCATTCTGGGGGTTGAGGGGAGCGCTGGACCTCTGTTCAATTGATAGCTGGCTACGGGTATGGTTGTAGGAAGTAACAACACTGGTCCAATCTATCTGGGGCTGTTTAGCACACTGGGCTAAATCGCTGGCTTTTAAAGCAGACCAAGGCAGGCCAGCAGCACGGTTCGATTCCCGTAACAGCCTCCCCGAAGAGGCGCCGGAATGTGGCGACTAGGGGCTTTTCACAGTAACTTCATTGAAGCCTACTCGTGACAATAAGCGATTTTCATTTCATTTCAATTTAGATATTCCTCCTGTGTCGGTAGTGGTGGTGAAAGTTGAATGTTGTGTATATACAGTCTCAGCATTTCTATTCAGTGGTGGAATTGGAGGGATATTCCGAGCTTGCTGTTCAATTCAGGAATTGGTGCTGACCATGTTCTTGAGGGAAATAAATCTCCTGTTCTTACCTGATCTGGCCTATATGTGACTCCATTAGTGTCACTTATGATGTGATTGATCCTTATCCGCACTCTTAACTGAAGTGGTGTAGCTAACCACTCAGTTCAAGATCCACACACTATGAATTAATATAAGCATTAGCTGATGTAACGGTGCTTTGTTCGGCGAGTTTATGCTACTTTGCTCAATGCTAACAGAGTCTATAGACTCATGGTTTGCTGTTCAGTGACTGGGCAGAGTGGTTGCTGTTGCCTTGCAGTTTGAATTCTGGGTTTGATGCGAGAAGATGTAACAAAAGTACAGAAGAGGATTTTGTTTTCTCTGAGCTCCCCTTAATGAATTGATGACAGCCGAGTTTGAGGTGTTGGATTGCTGTGATTTCTGGCGATTGGAAAGTTCTGTGAGCAACAGATTTACAGTGTTTTAACTCCGTTGTCTTACTATTGCCACAAAAGTACAGGACAACACCTTCGCGATTATCACTGACTGCAGCTCGAAAAACACTCATCAATCAGTCACTTTGATTTGCGCAATATATGGTTCTGGTTTTCATGATTGTGAACAGCACATCCCTTTATCGTCCTTGTTTTCACGTGAGCAATAGTTGCATCTTTGGCGGATATAATTATGGGCACAATGTAGCTGAATGGAAACAGAGACCTGTGGGGAGCCTGTTTCGTCGGGTGTTTCCTGGCGCTCAGAGCACCGAGAAACACCACGCTACTGGTTGCCTATTCGGGTAGATATGGGCCCTCCACAGGGAACTCCCCGACAAGGCCACACTTGTTTCTCCGCTCACCAGAGTGCAGAAGAAAAATGGCGCCCTGATCCCTCGAACCCTCCCACCCCTGACGTGACCCCGGAACATCCCAAAGCCCCAACTCCCCTATAAGGGGATTCTCAAGCCCCCTGCACCCATGCAGTTTACCCCAGACCCGTTACGCAGCATGGAGAATATGCCAGTTTGGCACCTTGGAAGTACCAGCTGGCACTGCCCCTACCAGCTGGCAGTGCCAATCTGGCAACAGTGCCAGGATGCCACCCTGTCCAGAGGGAACGCACCTGGAGGCCTCCGATCCCATGGGAGACCCCCATGAGTGCAGTTCCCCTATGTGGAGACCAGCATGAATGGCACTCGCCCAGATCCAAGGCGAGGGGGTTAGATCACATCAGCGTGGGTAGATCGTAGGATTGCATATTAGAGTGAGACTAGCTTTCTTGTCTAATATGCAGGTTTGCCAAAAATTCATCCGGCCACAATGGGTGGGATTCACATCACAACATCTCTCGAGTACGTGTTAGATCACGTGAGGCAAGGCGAACCGGATAGATCCCAGAAGAGGAATCAACCGGTCGTGTTGTGCCATGCCGCGCACAACACGGGCATAACACGGCTGGTAACTCGCGCTCGATGTCTGAGAAAGGCGCATTTATTTTGACAACTCCTCAAACAGCTTTCAAGATCAGGTTGTTATGTATTGCCTTGTGGGTTTGCAGGTTCAGCTGTGACCATTTAAAAGGATCATTAAGGGTACATTGTGGAAGTGGCCATGTCGTCATTCTAGTTGCTTGTCCTCAGTATTTGCTGGGTCAGATATGCCTCATCAGTTGGGTTTTTCCCCTTAGCTGTCAGCTCAGTTTTATTTTTGTGCACATCTTACAGGAGGTGTGGAATGGCAAGGCGAGCAGGTTCAACATGATATGAGGTGTCGGTAAAGGGTATGACCAACAGTTTATCCTCCGCCAATTTTAGAATAGAAATAAGGAACAGGGAGAATATGATCAATTAGTCAAATCATAAAGATAAATAAAAAGAAGGAAGGGACGATTTGGATTGAGCAAGAAAAATGAGGAAGGAAAAGGGCATGTTAAAAGGACTAGTCTGGGCAGCATGGTGGTGCAGTGGGTTAGCACTGCTGCCTCACAGCGCCAAGGTCCCAGGTTCGATCCTGGCTCTGGGTCACTGTCCGTGTGGAGTTTGCACATTCTCCCCCTGTTTGCCTGGGTTTTGCCCCCACAACCCAAAAATGTGCAGGCTAGGTGGATTGGCCAAGCTAAATTGCCCCTTGATTGGAAAAAAATAATTGGGTACTCTAAATTTATTTTAAAAGAGCCTTAAGGTTTTGCACCTGAAATCGCGGAGCATTTGAAATAAAATGGATCAATTAGTTGCACAGATAGATGTAAAGGGTATGATATAATTGGGATTACGGAAACATGGATCCAAGGTGACCCAAGGATGGGAAC
This sequence comes from Scyliorhinus canicula, assembly GCF_902713615.1. Classification (NCBI taxonomy): domain Eukaryota; kingdom Metazoa; phylum Chordata; class Chondrichthyes; order Carcharhiniformes; family Scyliorhinidae; genus Scyliorhinus; species Scyliorhinus canicula. The sequence continues at coordinate 29,916,665 of NC_052156.1, forward strand.
TAAACATTGAGAGCTATTCAGTTTTTAGGAAGGGCAGACAGAAAGGAAAAGGTGGTGGAGTTGTATTGTTGATTAAAGAAGATATTGATACAATATTGAAGAAAGATATTAGTACAGATGACGTGGAATCTGTCTGGGTGGGGTTAAGAAACATCAAGGGGGCAGCACGGTGGCACAGTGGGTTAGCCCTGCTGCCTCATGGCGCTGAGGTCCCAGATCCGATCCCGGCTCTGGGTCACTGTCCGTGTGGAGTTTGCACATTCTCCCCGTGTTTGCATGGGTTTCGCCCCCACAACCCAAAGATGTGCAGTCTAGATGGATTGGCCACGCTAAATTGCCCCTTAATTGGAAAACAAATGAACAGGGTACACTAAATTTATTTAAAAAAAGAAATATCAAGGGACCCAAAAAACATTCGTAGGGTTAGTATACAGACCACCAAACTGCAGTGGTAATGTTGGGAATAAAATAATATTTATTGTCACAAGTAGGCTTACATTAGCACTGAAATGAAGTTACTGTAAAAAGCCCTTAGTCGCCACATTCCGGTGCCTGTTCGGGTACACGGAAAATTCGGAATGTCCTATTCACCTAACAGCACATCTTTCGGGGCTTGTGGGAGGAAACCGCAGCATCCAGAAACCCACGCGCAGACTGGGAGAACGTGCAGACTTCGCACAGACAGTGACCCAAGGCGGGAATTGAATCTGGGACGCTCGCCCTGTGAAGCAACAGTGCTAACCACTGCTACCATGCCGCTCAGCATTAGACAGGAAATCAGAGATATGTGGTAAAGGAAGATCTGTGATTATGGGTGACTTTAATTTGCAGACAGATTGGGTGACTCAAATTAGTTACCGTACAATAGGTGAGAAATTTCTGGAGTGTTTATGGGACGGTTTTCTGGAGCAGTATGTTGAGGAACCAACGAGAAACAGGCCACCTTGGACTGGGTGTTGTGCAATAAGAAAGGATTAGTTGGCAATCTAGTTGTGAGAGAACCCTTGGGAGTGGGGACCATAATATGGTAGAATTCTTTATCAAGGTGAATAGTGAGGTAGTTGATTCTGAGACCAGTGTCCTGAACCTCAATGCAGGTAACTATGATGGTATGAGGCATGAGCTGGTAATGACAGACTGGGTAACATTTTTGCAAGGAAGGACAGCAGACAGGCAATGGCAGGCATTCAAGGAATAAATAGGTGAACTCCAAAAGTTTTATTCCTATTTTGCACAAGAGTAGAAAGGGAACTGTGGCCAAACCATGGCTTACAAGGAACATTAGCGATAATATTAGATTCAAAGAAGAGGCATACAAATTAGCAAGAAAAAGCAATAGAGTTGAGGATTGGGAACAGTTTAAAATTCAGCAAAGACAAACTAAGGGATTGATTAAGAAGGGGAAAAGGGAATTTGAAAGTAAACTAGCGGGGAACATAAAAACTGACTGTAAAAGTTTCTACAGGTCTGTAAAGAGAAAAAGAATAATGTAGGCCCCTTACAGACAGAAACTCGGGAATTCATAACAGGGACCAAAGAAATGGCTGAGGACTTAAATTTGTACTTTGCTTCTGTCTTCACAAAGGAAGACATGAATAATTACCAGAAGTGCTGAGAAGCACAAGTTTTAGTGAGGAGCTGAAGGAAATTAGTATTAGTAGAGAAATGGTTTGGGGAAAATTAATAGGATTGAAGGCGGACAAATCTGCAGGCCCTGATAATCTTCATCCCAGAGTACTTGAGGAAGTGGCCCTAGAAATAGTAGATCCATTGGTGGTCATTTTCCAAAATTCTTTGGACTCTGGAATGGTTCCTACAGATTGGAGGGTAACGAATGTAACCCCACTATTCAAAACGGGAGGTAGAGAGAAAACAGGTATGTAAACTATCGACCAGTGAGCCTAACGTCGGTAGTAGGGAAGTTGCTGGAGTCCATTGTCAAGGATTTCAAAGCACAGCATTTGAAAAGCAGTGGTGTAATCAGACAAAGTCAGCATGGATTTATGAAAGAAAAATCATGCTTGACAAATCTACTAGAATTCTTTGAAGATATAACTAGTAGAGTTGACCAGGGAGAGCAGGTGGATGTGGTTTATTTAGACTTTCAGAAGGCTTTCGACAAAGGTCTCACATGGCAGATTAATATGTAAAGTTAAAGCGCATGTGCGGGTAGTGTCTTGGGATGGATAGAAAGCTGGTTAGCAGACCGGAAGCAAAAAGTAGGAATAAATGGGTCTTTTTACACATACATAAAAAGCAAGAGGGTAGCCAGGGAAAGGGTTAGCCCACTGAAGTACAGGGAGGGAATCTATGTGTGGAGCCAGAGGAAATGGGAGAGGTACTAAATTAATACTTTGCATCAGTATTCACCAAAGAGAAGCAATTGGTGGAGGTTGAGTCTGGAGAAGGGTGTGTAGATAGCCTGGATCACATTGATATCCAAAAAGATGAGGTGTTGGGTGTCTTGAAACATATTAAGGTGGATAAGTCCCCAGGGCCTGATCAGATCTACCCCAGAATACTGAAGGAGGCAGGAGAGGAAATTGCTGAGGCCTTGACAGAAATCTTTGGATCCTCACTTTGGATCCGCCCTCAGGTGATGTCCCAGACGACTGGAGAATAGCCAGTGTTGTTCCTTTGTTTAAGAAGGGTAGCATGGATAATCCAGGGAACTACAGGCTGGGGAGTCTTACGTCAGTGGTAGGGAAATTACTGTAACAAATTCTTCGAGACAGGATCTACTCCCATTTGGAAGCAAGTGGACCTATTAGCAAGAGGCAGCATGGTTATGTGAAGGGGAGGTCGTGTCTCACTAACGTGATAGAGTTTTTCAAGGAGGTCACAAAGATGATTGATGCAGGTAGGGCAGTGGATGTTGTCTATATGGACTTCAATAAGGCATTTGACAAGGTCCCGCATGGCAGACTGGTATAAAAGGTGAAATCACACGGGATCAGAGGTGAGCTGGCAAGATGGATACAGAACTGGCTAGGTCATAGAAGGTAGAGAGTAGCAATGGAAGGGTGCTTTTCTGATTGGAGTGCTGTGACTCCTGGCGTTCCGCAGGGATCAGTGCTGGGACCTTTGCTGTTCGTAGTATATATAAATGATTTGGAGGAAATTGTAACTGGTCTGATTAGTAAGTTCGCGGACGACACAAAGGTTGGTGGAATTGCGGATAGTGATGAGGACTGTCGGAGCATACAGCAGGATTTAGATCGTTTGGAGACTTAGGCGGAGATATGGAGTTTACTCCGGACAAATGTGAGTTAATGCATTTTGTAAGGTCTAATAAAGTAGGGAATATACAGTGAATGGTAGAAGCCTCAAGAATATTGACAGTTAGAGATCTAGGTCCACAGGTCACTTATGCTGAGATCAGCAACTTGCGGTGCATCTGAATAGGCTCCACAAGAGCCTACACTGCTGGTCCTGACATTACTATTCTGAAAGAGGCTGGGACGATTAATGCAGAAAATCTGCCTACTCACCCACAACTGGCATGGATTTGTACGCACAAAAGGTTGGTGCTGATGGGCACAGGTATAAGTGAGCAAAGTTAGTGAATTCTATGAGACAGAGCATTGATCTTTGCAATAAAAATGTTTATTATTCCTCTGGCTATCCCCTTCCCAGCACCTCCTGCCACTCTGGCTTCTCAGTCCTGCCAATAGCGTTGGTTGGAAGTATTTGCCGGGGTTGTTAATTTCGAAGGGACAGACCCCAGCAGACTTTTGAACTATTATAAAATTGTTAAATGTATTTTAAAGTTTAGGACAATTTTTAAATTCAAAGTCATTTTTGAAAAAAAAACCCTTGCCTGACATTGAGCTGAATGCAGACTTTCCACCAGCTTGTGATGTCAAACGGGGACATGGTTTTGCTGATGGTGCACCACATGGAAGCCCATGCTGTTTGTTTATCCCAATACCCCTGCAGCAAGAAGAGGAAGTTGTTCCTGCAAACTACAAGTCAGACAAGTTTATTGTTTTTGGTGCATAAGCCACGGTTTCACTGTCAACAGAAAGATCTGAGTTAACACAGATATTATACTCTGTTTTCACTTCTCATATATTTTAGTAGGTAATTAAGGATTGTGGAATTTTTGTAGTTTTCAAACCTTTAACTTTTTTTTAACTAAATGTCCTACTGGTTAGTCTGATTTATTACTCATTTCATAGAATCCCTACAGTGCAGAAGAAGACCTTTCAGCCCATCATGTCTGCACCGACCCTCTGAAAGAGCACTCCACCTAGGCCCACTCCCCCACAAACCTGTAACCCAACCTAACCTTTGGACACCAAGGGGAAATTTAACATAACAAATCCACCTAACTTTCACATCTTTGGACTGAGAGAGGAAACCGAAGCACCCAGGGGAACCCACGCAGACACTGGGAGAATGAGCAAACTCCACACACAGAAAGTCACCGAAGATCTGAATCGAACCCGGGTCCCTGGCACTGTGAGGCCCCAGTGCTTGCCACCATGCAGCCCTCAGTGTAACAAATAGGGCAGCTTGGTAGCACAGTGGCTAGCACTGTTGCTTCACAACTCCAGGGTCCCAGGTTTGTTTCCTTGATTGGCTCACGGTCCGTGCGGAGTCTGCACCTTCTCCCTGTGTCTGCGTGGGTTTCCTCCGGGTGCTCCCGTTTCCTCCCACAAGTCCCGAAAGACGAGCTGTTAGGTAATTTGGACATTCTGAATTCTCCCTCTGTGTACCCGAACAGGGCCCGGAATGGGGTGACTCGGGACTTTTCACGGTAACTTGATTGCAGTGTAAGCCTACTTTTGACAATAAAGATTTTAACTGTTTAAAAAAAGGTGTTACATGTTTAATTGTTTAAAAGTATGGTTGACGCAAAACTTTTAAGATTACTGTTAATCTGTCTAAATAAATAAATGCTCAATTTTAATAGTACTTTACTCATAATTTATTTTAATTTATTGAGTGGAACATTTGTTTCCAGTCTTCCTAGCATCAAGCAATCACACATCAAATAGAGTACAGGGTGCAGGTTCGATATAGGGTGGTGTCCCTTCTACCAACTCCTCACAAGAACATTTTGAGCAACTCCATGTACCAAACCAATACATCATCATAGGTGCCTGGAATAATCCTGCCTAGTTTGTGTCCAATTTTGAGCAGTTTCATGCTGTACATTTATTCTACTGGGAACTGGGCTGAAGGTACCCCAAGTCCTTCCTAAAAATGTGAAAGAAATCGTTGAAAAAAATTGTTGCAATGTGGTGTTTTTCTGAAGCTCATGCTAGTCTGAAATGATGGGAGACTTATTTGGGACCTGGGTTTACTGGTTATACATACTGAACGAAATTGGAGAGATTACATGTCTGGAATTTCGTCACTGATGCTATGAGACTTTTACATTTGCCACTGTGTATTTTTGAGAGTTTGATTGAAGTTAATTTTCACTTAATGCACCAAATATTACAACATTATATAAGTAAGGAATGTCTACTACATTAATAAACATGCATGAGTTAGCACTTTTGACTGAAGTGTTTTATTTCATATTTTAAATAGCTTTTGGAAAATATGACACAGGCGATGCATCTTTTCTCTCTTCTGTATTAATATTCTGTTACTTCATAGAAAAGATGGGCAGAATGATCTCCTGTCTTTCATGATTCTGTGTTGGCTTCCTTGAAAGAATTAACTAAATTAGTCTCATTACCTTGCTCTTTCCCCATAGATCTGCACATTTCTCATTTTCATGTCTACAGCACTTTATGTCACTGGCTTTGTAAGTGATAACTTGGGGCTGGTTGAGCACAGGGCTAAATAGCTGGCTTTAAAAGCAGACCAAGGCAGGCCAGCAGCGCGGGTTTAATTCCCTTACCAGCCTCCCCAAACAGGCGCCTATGAATGTGGCGACTAGGGGCGTTTCACAGTAACTTAATTTGAAGCTCCCAGATATTAACATTGGGCAGGATTTACCAAGCATGTTTTTCGGCGGTGGAGGCGGCCCGCCAGTGGGAATTTCTGGTCCCGCCGTTCTCAACGGGAAACCGGGCGCAATTGTGGGTCTGGAATATCCCGCCACCATGAACAACCAGTAAATTCCACCCAATTTTCTTACAGGGAGTTATCAACGACTTATGTAATTAGAGTGCCATGTAAAATGATCATCTAGATAGCTTACTCAATCACATTGGCTTTATTACTTAAATGAGTATCATTTTGAAGAGATTGGTTTCTGTATTAGGTTTTTCAACCACATTTCTGCCAGTAAACAGGGTAAAATGATAGAAGAACTCCTGGGACCTACATGGTTACCATTCGGTACTCAATCAACTGAGTAAGAAACAAAGAATAACCGAAAAACGCTCATCGCTGATAAATGGAGAAGAAAGTGAGTAATAAAAGTACATTATTGGGGAAAGATTTATAGTTCCCCATGGCTTTTTCCATGGCAGCACCTTGGCCAATCAGAAATGACTTGCCAAACAATCCACGCCCTTTACTCCTGTATCATAAAGTAACACTGTCTTGTTCTATTTCTATAACTTGTAGCATAAAATCAGAGACGAGATCGGTGTATGTAAACAGATAAAAACCATTTCATTTGAAGAATGTGGAGAGGATATCTCGTTATACTCAGTGATGATTTCATGATTAAAAACAAATGTCATGTTGCAGTTCAAAATTCTTAAAAATTCAAAATATTATTTTAAAATGCGCCTCTTTTTAAGCTAGCCCTCTGCTTTCTACTGCAAACATTAATGAATAAAATAATGATGCTGTTTACACATTTTAAAGTTTAATGTTGAGAAATTGGCAGTATCTCATGGTATCTTGCTTTCTTTGCAATAATGTAGAAATGTTTTGCGCATTCAGTGAAAGTTCTTTGTATTAGCTGGTGAAGTTGAAGAATTTATTGATCAAAAGTCATTTTGCAAAATGCTTGCCATTCTTTCTTGGCAATCAGTCTATGAAAAGCCTGAAGTTCATACACAAGTATAAATTCAGCATTCAACCCTGGTTAATTGAACTTTTAGCTTGATATTTCTTTATGTGCAAAATTTTAATATTTATTAGATTACTTATAATTAATGTCATTGAGGCTTTCTATGTGAGCAAAACATTTGGTTTCTTTGCCATACCTGCTGGGCAACGTTCTGTACAACTACCGAGTAACAGCAAATTGATCAACATCCAGATGAACACAGCACAGCAACTCAATTATGGGGTTAGTAGCTCCAGTCCAAGTATAGTTATCGAGTACATTTTCACAGCTACAATTCTTACAACTGAGAATTATCCTTGAGTTGGCTTTTCACATTGTCCCTGAAGAGGCCTTCAGAACCTCAATGTTTGACTGTGAAGACCCCATCCAAAAGCACAAATTTGCTTTGGCACCAAGAGATGGATAATAAAATAATCTCCCGTTGGTGCATGTTGTGGCACTATTGCAAAATACCACAGCAAATCCCAAAGTGGCCTGATTCACTAATTGTGGCAACTGTAAGGGGAACCCACTGGATTCTACTACAGGCATCTATTTTGGATTGATTTACTACAGGCATCTATTTTGGATTGATTTACTATGACATTGATTACTGATTCTTCAAGACACAGGTACATTTATTCTGATTGTGCTACACCTGGTTATGGAAAGAAGCATGTTTACAAATGCTCATGTAAACTGGAATCAAGCAAGAACCCCGCCTAGCCATTGAATCACTACAATGCAGAAGGAGGCCATTTGGCCCATCGAATCTGCATCAACACCCCTCCCCACCGAAAGACTCTACCTCGGCCCACTCCCCCACCCTGTCGCCGTAACCCCGCACATTGATCATGGTCAATCCACCTAACCTGCACATCTTTGGAAACTAAGGAGCAACTTAGCGTGGCTAATCCACCTAATCGGCACATCCTTGGACTGTGGGAGGAAACCGGTGCACCTGGAGGAAGCCCACACTGACACAGGGAGACCGTGCAGACTCCATCCAAGCCCGGAATGGAACCCGAGCCCCTGGTGCTGTGACGCTCTAGTGCTAACCACTGTGGTTGCCCATTGTAGTTGTAGTGGACCCTCATCCACTATTCAGTGGTCTGCAGTGAAACAAGCTTCCCACCAGCAGTCACTCAATCCAAGTCTATACAAATAGGCACACCTAGCAAAAAAAAAAAACCTCAGTTGAAATAATTGGGGAATCAAATTTCAAGACCATCCATCCCACCAACTCCTGATGCTGTGAGGAAATGAGAGAGTAAGGGAAGTTATTAATGCAGAAGCAACTTTGGAACCAACATCTTAGCAAATTACTGGCCATCTTTTCTCAATGTTAGAAATGTTACTGAGCAGGAATATTAGTGTAAGGTGGGGTTACTGGGTTATGGGGATAGGGTGGAGGTGTTGACCTTGGGTAGGGTGCTCTTTCCAAGATCCAGTGCTGACTCAATGGGCCGAATGGCCTCCTTCTGCACTGTAAATTCTATGTAAATATTTGTTAATGTGCTGAGCACATTCGGGTATTAGTGTGCATTGAGCTAGGCCATTGTAGTGCTGTTTTTTTTAATTTTCTCTACCTCTGCCATGTCGGACTAGTCCTTCATGCCTTTTGTTGTCTCTAGATTTGACTATTGCAACCCAGTCCTTACTCGCATCCCACATTCCACCCTCAGTAAACTTGCTGTCATCCAAAACTCTGCCCATGCATAAATGTCCATTCACCGACACTCAGATGCTCACTGACCAATCAAACAAAGTCATGATAAAATCTCATTCTTGTTTTCAACTCCCTCCATGGACTTACATAGATAGATTTACATAGAATTTACAGTGCAGAAGGAGGGCATTTGGCCCATCGAGTCTGCACCGGCTCTTGGAAAGAGCACCCTACCCCCTACCCAAGGTCAACACCTCCACCCTATCCCCATAACTCAGTAACCCCACCCAACACTAAGGGCAATTTTGGACACTAAGGGCAATTTATCATGGCCAATCCACCTAACCCGCACATCTTTGGACTGTGGGAAGAAACCGGAGCACCCGGAGGAAACCCACGCACACACTGGGAGGATGTGCAGACTCCGCACAGACAGTGACCCAAGCCGGAATCGAACCTGGGACCCTGGAACTGTGAAGCGATTGTGCTATCCACAATGCTATCGTGCTACCCCTAAACTGACTTGTCACTCCCTATCTCTGTAATCTCCTCTAGTCCCACAACTTTCCGAGATCTCTGCACTTATCGAATTCTGGCATCTGGACCCCCAATTTTAATTTCTCCACCATGTGTGACTGTTCCTTTGGCTTCCTCGGACTTGTGTTCTGCAATTCCTTCCCTGAACCCCTATAACCTCTCTTCCTTCCTTTAGCACGTTCTTTAAAATCTACCAGTGATTTTAATCAGTATTTTGGCCATCTGCTCTAATATTGCCCAATAATAATAATCGCTTATTGTCACAAGTAGGCTTCAATGAAGTTACTGTGAAAAACCCCTGTTCGGGGAGGCCGGTACGGGAATTGAACCCGCGCTGTTGGCCTTGTTCTGCATTACAAGCCAGCTGTTTATCCCACTGTGCTAAACCAGCCCCGTGGTGGCCTGGTGACAGAATTCACTTTATACTGTTCTTGTAAAGCACCTTTGGAAGTGTTTATTACATTATATTGACAATACAAATACAAGTTGTTGTAGTTGGTCTATGACATAGTCAAAATATTAATATTTATGGACTCTTCTTGTTTTCAGAGTTAATGACATAATACTCTACTTTTTTCAGACCATATGGCACCATATGTTTTTGTTCATCATCTTAAATATTTTTGAAGCGTAGATATTGTAAAACTTTGTTCAATTTTTGAGTGTGAGGTAATTGTTTACTGCACATTTGCAGTGGCATCATGACCGGGGTTTAGGCTGAAGAGAAAATCCAGGCTGTAGCTGATAGCTGGAGTTGGCCATTCCCGCCATTGGCATTTGTCATGAATGGTGGATATGTACTGAGGGTATTGGAGACTTCTGCAAAATCAATTTGGAGATCTTATCTTATTGTATATCTATTGGCTTAGCTCGGGTAATGGTGTCCCTTCTTATGAGAGCAAAACATTGGAAAGCATCATCTTGTCTGGTCTGGTTATGCTCCTTACTGGAAAAAGGTAAGTGGGATCGGTTGGGTAATTCAATGATCCTCCCAATATCCAATGATAATGGTTCACATTGGTTGGATTATATTTGTATCAATCACCACTAATTATCCAAATAGTTACATTTCAAGGATCGAGGGGTTATCCTGAACATGACCGTAAGAAGATGGAGGCTAAATGTTTGGTCAAGAGGCCTGGCATGAAATAGGCCAACATGACTGATGTACCATCAATTCGACTCGAGACACAATTAGGATCCGAACTGTGGCTCTAATCAGCTAGTTGTTAGCCCAGTGGTCGACTACAGAGTAAGGCCGACCGCCGGGAACTCTGGGTACTTATACCCCACCTTGGAGGCGGGGCCTACCTGCCTCTCGACCAATTGGAGAGCAGTCAAATGACTATTCCCAACCAATCGGACGAGAGGCACATGACCAGCCAGAGCCAATGGGAAGCCAGTGCCCTGCACCAATGGCAGTGCTCATATCCATACCACCACAGTGACCTAGTTATAATTTTCCCCCTTCAGCTCCCCACTTTCGCCGCCATCCCATCCCTCCATGGAATATGTAACTCAAAACTCATTTCATTCAGATGTCTCCCGATCAAAATGAGAAATTAAATTACCTTTGGTTGAAACTGAAAATACATACACTGTAAGTGTGTCTTGTTTAGAAATAAGCACTTTATAATATGGAACAATGCTCCATTAACACTGATAATTAACTCAGCACAAACTATATTTCTAACTGTATCTTAGCCCACCATTTCTGGGATCATTGGGTTTTATTGCAGATAATTAACTCATTCACTGGCCAAGTGTAATTATGTCAAATCTCTGCAACATTTCAGCTCTCGGAAACATTCCTGCTCTGTTTTTTTTCATAACATTTGAAAATCACTGGGTCATTAAATCCTTTGCCTTAGCTGAGCATTTTGTTTAGTTATTTTAAATTCTAAGATAATGAAAGTAGACTTTGAGAGCAACGAGCAAAGCTGAAATAGGTTAATTTTAGAGTGCACTTTCTGGGCTGCCAACAGAACTTCAATGTTCAAACCTAAATTTAGTCCCGTTTTCCCTGCGCTGTACATTGCAAACTTCCTCCTGCTCTCCCACTCTCTTTATAAAAGAGGTTCCTAATTTCCAGATGTGGAATCGGAAATCTCTGTATTGTCAAGAACTTAGATATTCTGAATCTAGGCACTGGTAATATCTGGCAAGTTAATGTTTTACTAATATATCTGATGATTTGCAGCTTATTTACATAAGCCTCTTTCAGAAAAAATTCACATAATTGTAAAGCAAAATTTAACAAATAAAAAGCATGAGCAAAACAAATGATAATATAGGTTCATGCTGTACAGTGTCCTGTATATTACCTGAGTCAGTGAAGACCCTAATATTCTTTATTTGCTGCATAATTCGAATGTGTGAGTTAGAGAACTCTATTGCAGTATTCACAGACAGCTGTGGTAAATCCAGTGTGTTTCTGCTTTGGGAGTTGGATCTCTCTGCCAGTGCAAGACATAGTAGTACATATAAAGTCCCAACTAGATTCAGTGAGGAATTGCAGTGTTCATCTGAAATCCCAATATAATCTGTTTATCTAAGCTGAATTCTGTGCAGTTACTTTTACAATAAAGATTGCACTCCAGAAAATAAGCTGGAAAGAGTAATGCATTTTGGGGTTTATCGATGCATTATTTTTATTGGGCTAAGATTGTCCCGTGTGGTCTTTCCCACCTTGTACCAATTCGGTAAATAATTTATCTTGGAACAATCTTTGACAATCTAACATGTTGTTTAAGCCAAATATGTGGAAATAATATAAATTCTTGTGCAAGTAATTTTTTTAAATTGTAAATGTTGGCAGTAGCAGTTTGGAGAACAAGTAGTATTACAGGTCTAAATGTTACAATTCCTGTTTCACACATTGTAGATTTGAAGTAATTAAGTTTTTAATTGCTTGTAAAGAGTAATTAAATGCAACAATTAATTGTGTGCAGCCATCAAGATGTTTTGGGAGCTGTTGTGAGGTACATATGTATATATATTTAAAAAAGACTTGTGTATATATAATGCCTATCACAGCCGCAGAACATCCCAAAAGTTTTCGCCAGTGAAATATTTTTGATGTATGTTCACTGTTGTAATGTGTGAAAATCTTATATTTTGGGTAGTGTGGGACAACCTCTATTGTGCTCCTACTTGAATCATATGCATCTTTCTAAATTTCCTTTTAATGATTTTCAAAAATATGTTATGAGAAAAGCATGCAGCAATGAAAGAGTCCCAAGTCAAGTGATAGGACATGTGGCCTTTAGTCAGAAGGCTGAAAGTTCAGATTTCACAATTGACTCACTTACATCCACCTACTCTCATTTGAGCAGATTTTTGTTCGTTTACTTTTTGATCACCGAAAAGGAAAAAATGTGGACAGTCCTGCTTGCCTTGTTTCTGTCAGTTCTTCTCCCAGTTTTGGTCGGTCTCAGAACAGAATCAGTACTAGTAGTGGAAAAGTACTTGAAGCAAATTCCTCAACTCTTCAAGGGGAAGCTAGTGACATGTGACTAAGAAAATAAAACAGTAATTGCAGTAATACCTGCTTCGTTGATTATTAACTTTTTACAAAATTATAGACATGTTGAATTTCATATTGATTGTTTAAACCTCTCGGCTAAGTAGCACTAGAATGCTTTTGAATCCTTCAATATTAGAATTTACAGTGCTGAAGGAGGCCATTCGGTCCATCGAGTCTGCACTGGCCCTTGGAAAAATCACCCCACTTAAGCCCACGCCTCCATTCTATCCCCATAACCCAGTAACCCCACCCAACCTTTTTGGACACTAAGGGCAATTTATCATGGCCAATCCTCCTAACCTGCACATCTATGGACTGTGGGAGGAAACTAGAGCACCCGGAGGAAACCACGCAAGCACCGGGAGAACATGCAGACTCCACACAGACAGTGACACAAGCCGGGAATCGAACCCGGGACCCTGGAGCTGTGAAGCGACTGTGCTAACCACTGTGCTACCATGCTGCATTCATTCTCTCTTTTTAAATGATTACCTTCCTGAGTAAGCTTGAATGATTTTTATATTATTGTCACCTTTAAGTATATAATATCACAACAATGAGAAATGGTAAGATAGTTGATACAATTTTATTGCGTTTCCAATATGACATTAATTTTCAAGTTCTTTCAATTGAAGCTGATTTCACAACAGCTGGAGTACACCACATTCACTACAGATCTCAACTGGTTCTTCAGTCAATGTTGGAAAATGTTGTTGCACAGGTGCAGAGCAATAGAGTCATTCAGATTGCACAGTACCGGGTCTTCTCAACAGTAGGCCTGAAATCCGCCTACCACCAGCTCCCATCTGTAAGGCGGACACTGTAAGTCCATACACTGCCTTCGAGGCAGATGGTCGCCTCTACCACTTTCTCAGGGTTCCCTTCGGCGTCACCAATGGGGTCTCGGTCTTTCAAAGGGAGATGGACCGAATGGTCGACCGGTACGATTTGTGGGCCACCTTTCCGTACCTCAACAGCGTCACCATCTGCGGCCACGATCAGCAGGACCACGATGCCAACCTTGCCAAATTTCTCCACACCGCCACTCACCTATAACAAGGAGAAGTGCGTGTTCAGCACGAACCGCTTAGCCATCTCGGCTATGTGGTCCAGAACAGAGTTCTGGGGCCCGATCCCGACCGCATGCACACTCTCATGGAGCTCCCCCTTCCCCACTGCCCCAAGGCCCTCAAAGGCTGCCTGCGGTTCTTTTCATACTACACCCAGTGGGTCCCAAACTATGCGGACAAGACCCGCCCACACATACAGTCCACCCATTTTCCCCTGACCGCCGAGGCTCAACAGGCCTTCGCCCGTATCAGAGCCGATATCGCCAAGGCCATGATGCACGCAGTAAGACGAGACACTGCCCTTTCAAGTGGAGAGCGACGCATCAGACGTCGCCCTAGCCGCCATGCTCAATCAGGCAGGCAGGCCCGTGGCATTCTCTTCCCACACCCTCCATGCCTCCGAAATTCGGCACTCATCCGTCGAAAAAGAGGCCCAAGCTATCGTTGAAGCTGTGCGGCATTGGAAGCATTACCTGGCCGGCAGGAGATTCACTCTCCTCACTGACCAATGGTCGGTAGCCTTCATGTTCAACAACACACAGCGGGGCAAGATCAAGAATGATAAAATCTTGAGGTGGAGGATCGAGCTCTCCACCTACGATTACGAGATTTTGTATCTCCCCGGCAAGTTCAACGAGTCCCCAGACACCCTATCCCGAGGTATATGTGCCAGCGCACAAGTAGACCGACTCCGGACCCTGCACGACAGCCTTTGTCACCCGGGAGTCACACGGTTGTACCATTTCATAAAGGCCCGGGATCTGCCCTACTCCGTCGAGGAAGTACGGACAATCACCAGGGACTGCCAGGTCTGTGCAGAGTGCAAACCGCACTTCTACCAGCTGGACCGCGTGTGCCTGGTGAAAGCCTCTCGCCCCTTTGAACGCCTCAGCGTGGATTTCAAAGAGCCCCTCCCCTCCACCGACCGTAACACGTATTTTCTCAGCGTGGTCGATGAGTACTCCAGATTCCCCTTCACCATCCCATGCCCCGACATGACGTCTGCCACCGTCATCAAAGCCCTCAACACAATCTTCGCTCTGTTCGGCTTCCCCGCCTACGTCCACAGTGACAGGGGATCCTCATTCATGAGCGATGAGCTGTGTCAGTTCCTGCTCAACAGGGGTATCGCCCCCAGCAGGACGACGAGCTATAACCCCTGGGGAAACGGGATGGTCCGGCGGGCCGTCCAACTGGCCCTATGGTCCAGGAATCTCCTGGACTCCTGCTTGCAGGAGGTCCTCCCTGATGCACTACACTCCATTCGGTCACTACTGTCCACCGCCACTAACAACACACCCCATGAACGTCCCTTTGCCTTCCCCAGGAAGTCAACATCCGGGGTGTGGCTCCTGACTTGGCTCGCAGCTCCAGGACCTGTTCTTCTCCGTAGGCACGTCCGACTCCACAAGGTGGACCCGTTGGTGGAAAGGGTGCAGTTGCTCCATGCGAACCCCCAGTATGCCTATGTGGCGTACCCCGGTGGCCTCCAGGATACTGTCTCCCTTGGGGACCTGGCACCAGCAGGTTTCCCACACACACACACCTCTGGTCTGGACCCCCCCCTCCCCCGGCGTTCCAAGCAGCAACCCCCCCAGGACCATCCGTCCTCCCCTGCCCACGCCCGAGGATGAAGAGGATTTTGGCACGCTCCTGGAGTCACCGAAGACCAGACCAACATCGGCATCACCGCCACCACTGCGTCGTTCCCAGCGGCACATCAAGACCCCGGACCGGTTAAACCTATAACTGGTTCACTGGACTTCAAAAGAAAATTTTTTTTGCAAATTCTGTACTTTTAAATTGAAATCTTACTGTACATAGTTCTCCGCCCACCCCCGCCGGACTCAATTTTAACAGGGGATGAATGTGGTAAACCATTGTTGTACATATATTAGGTGATGTACGGTAAGACCCTGTACTACAGGTACAACGGTAGTGCCGACCTGCTGGCTCCGCCCAATAGGCGGAGTATAAATGTGTGTCCTCCGTGCAGCAGCTATTTCGCCAGCTGCTGTGGGAAGCCACACATCTTAGAGCAATAAAGCCTCAGTTGTATTCAACTCTCGTCTTTGTCCAATTGATCGTGCATCAGTGCCCAGCCTGTTTTTCACACACGTCAAAGTTCTTCATTATTTTGGTGCAAGAGGAATGCATGAAAATCAACTTTCAGTGGTAACTGGCATAAAAGTTTGTGATTGGAGCCTGTGCCCAATGCACATGCAAAAGTCGTGTGCCAACCCATTTGATTCAAATTAGCAAGCTGCCTCCACGGCTTGTGGTGCTTCTTGGCAGTCTGCCTAATCTGCGTGCAGGAAATCGGGTATCAGTGACACTATTCAAAGACACGAACACTTTTAAATTGAGTTGCGCTTTGCCTTCACTGATCAGTGCTGGGCTGGGTGCAGCTGAGGCCGACCTGATTGGTAGTCACTGTCCCGGGGAGTTTCTGATTGAGGTACCGAGCAGAACGATGCTGGTATTGTTCTTCGTGGGCAGCATAAGAGTTGCCCCTTTTCAGGACAAAGTTTATGGGGAGCATGTACCATGAATCTGGATTCAGAGCTGTCAAGAGATCAGTTGCTTCCAGCGCTCTAGGCCATGCCTGCACTGCTGTCCTTTCTTGGCCCCAATTTTTTTTTCAATTAAGGGCCAATTTAGCGTGGCCAATCCATCTGACCTAGACATCTTTGGGTTGTGGGGGTGAAGCCTACGCAAACACGGGGAGAAAGTGCAAATTCCACACGGACAGTGACCCAGGGCGCGGATTTGAATCCGGGTCCTCAGCGCCTTAGGCTGCAATGCTAACCACTGTGCATCCTTTCACCAGACAGTTTCAAGACAGGCTGTACCAAAAGCACCAAGCAGCACTGCTTACACCACCAGGAAAGAGATCGGATAACATGGCGCCTACTCTATTGGTGCTGAATGGATCTGAATTTCACGCCATGATTGTTTAATAATTAATCTCAAGCAAACCATATAAAATGCTGACTTTGATATATGATCAGACCATTTTACACCAAACAAAGAAACAACATTAGTTCAAACTAATTTTGGCGTTTAGCAGGTTTGACTGAGAAACCTTTGAAAGAGATGGGGTTACTGATTAAATTACTATCCAAACCGGTTCTGTTTCTTCCATCACCAAACTCAAACCCGTGGAATAAGAGAAAGGGATAACAGCTGATAATCCATCACTCTTTAGAAACTCATTTGTGTCATTATGTACATATACTGCACAAAAATCTGTTACTAATTTGAGCTGCGCTCACAAGTTCCTTTTTACATAAACTATATAATGCAAGACTTCGCAATCGAAAGGCAGCTGATTCTGACCACATCATTCCTTGCTACTGAGTCATTCCAGTGTGACATCTGTTTCACCATCTTTTCTTTTTTTTAAAAGATTAATATGACCTAAAGGGCATGGTTTTGGATAATGCATGAAATCACCAATTAGTTTTTAAACCTATAAATAAATTATCCACTCGATGCCGTTGTATGGAAAGGAATTGGAAGTCTGTCATAAATACAGGTTAATGAGTGTGAGGCAGTTTGTTTCAGCAAATTGGTACGCTTCTGTAATTCTATGTCAAATCATATTCCCTGATATGAATTTCCAGACACAGTAAGAATTGATGTATGCAACAAGCAAAATAAAGTAAATAATTTCCAGAATTTTTGACTGAAGACAGCCAGCTATGTTTACCGAAGAATTTTGATAACTGCCGTATAACTTAATTTTTATAATAAAGAAATAACTTATACCACAAATCACAGCATACAAGTCGACCTGGCCTGCAACACAATCCCATTTTTGGGGGGGTGGGGGGTGGGGGGGGGGGGGGGGGGTCCAGGAATCGTGTTTTTGCATTTACTCAGTGTAAATGACAACCCTTTAAGCTGCAACATGCTGCACTCGTAAGAATAGTCAGACTCAATTTTCCACCCCACCAGCACACGTTTTACTTATGCCTACCTTACAACTGGATGCAAAGGATCAGTCAGGCTGAACAGACTGTGTTGTGAAGAGATACAGGAGTCTAAGACACCCCAAGTGATGATCGCCCATGCATTTTTATTGTCGCCGTTCAAGTCGGCCAGTGTTTTTGGAGGGACCTTTCAAGGCCTCGGAGGTTCATTTATATGCCGATAACTATGGGATAACACCAGCTCGCTTATCTAGTGAACTCTACTTTCACATTCTAACACTCCTATTTGGTCTCAAGGTATGGGTGACACTGGCAAGAGCACATTGATTCACAGATGCCTTCCGAAAGTGATAGTTGGCTGTCATTGCAGTCTGTGTGGAGATGGCATTACCATGATGGTCTTGGGTAAGGAATCCCAGAATTTTGATGCCGGGTTGGTGAAGGAATGGAGTTGTGTGTTCAGGTCAGAATGTTGTGTTATTTGGAGGTGAAAGTTGCTTCTCTAACAATTTCTGCTGATATCTCTCTTGCTGGTGGGGGGGCCATAGGGTGGGAGTTACTGTCAAAATCAGCTTGGCCAACTGCTGCACTATTCTGTAGCTGTTAGAAACTACAGCCACAATGCCCTGCCGCTGGCAAAGAAGCGGTGCTCATAATTCAGGACATTACCAAGCTTGGAAGTAATAGGGATGAAGAGGTGGTTATGCACCTTCAAGGGTACCTTGTAAAAACTTCATAGATTGCACGAAACGGACAAAACCAAGGGAGGGAAGGAATTCCTCAGTTTTGGGATCTTTCCTTCGAAGTTGGAATTTCCATTTGCATTTCATTTGGCTTTATGAAATGCTATAATCCAAAATTAAATAACTCAGTCTTCAGCACAATGGGGTAGAAAGAGCCCTAGTCTTGACGCAGCATGAGTAGTGTATGCTCGAACAGAGGGGCCCAAGGCCAGCCCAAAGTTGAGCTTCAATCTTGACTAAGCTTTCAGTTGAGCTGCTACCTGGGTACATTTTATGGGCGGGATTCTCGCATACATCGGCTAAGTGTTGACGCCGGCGTCAATTGTCGTTTCGGGGCCCCGTTCTCCGGTCCACATGGGAGCTGGTACAGGGGCGCGGCCGCAGAGGAGCGTCAGAGACGCAGCGCCACGGCGCACATAAGGCGACGCGAGCGCACAGATGGCCGACGGAGCAAGATGGCACCATGCCGAGCAGCACCCCGGTTCACGGGCCACGACCTGGAGCCACTCGAGGAGAGGAGGGGGCGCCTGTACCCCGGACCCAGCCACAGGGTCCCAACCAAATTAGCCCGCCGTCTGTGGAGGGAGGTGGGCGCGGCCGTCAGTGCCATCACGGTGACACCCAGGACTGGCGAGCAGTGTCGCAGAAAGATGAACGACATACTGAGGGCAGCCGGGGTGAATACCCAGCAATGTGCCCATGGCACCAACCCGTCTACCCTCCACACGTGACACCCACCTCCTCCCCAGGGGAAACGGTGCAACTACAGCCATGACCCACATGGCTGCAGCCACTCATGCAAGCCGCGTTGGCCGTGTGCCCTGTGCACCCATGCGAACATAGACCCAACTGCTGGGCTGCATGCATCGGACCGCCTAACAATGCTGTTATTTGTGTGACCCCCAATCCCAGGAGAAGAGCGCCCATAACCAACTAGAGCGGGCCCAAACCGGAGGGGGCGAACCTGACTTGCGGCCCCTCGCTGTGCACGAGCAGGGGGCACTGGGCATAGCTGGTGTACCCGAGGAGCGGGAGATTGCCAATGCCGAGATCGGTGGCGCGCCACCAAGTGAGATCCCCTCCTGCCTGGCCCCGTTGTCCTCTGCACTCTCCCCTCTGCCCTCTCCCCTCTCCCCTCTGCACTCTCCCCTCTGCACTCTCCCCTCTGCACTCTCCCCTCTGCACTCTCCCCTCTGCACTCTCCCCTCTGCACTCTCCCCTCTGCACTCTCCCCTCTGCACTCTCCCCTCTGCACTCTCCCCTCTGCACTCTCCCCTCTGCACTCTCCCCTCTGCACTCTCCCCTCTGCACTCTCCCCTCTGCACTCTCCCCTCTGCACTCTCCCCTCTGCACTCTCCCCTCTGCACTCTCCCCTCTGCACTCTCCCCTCTGCACTCTCCCCTCTGCACTCTCCCCTCTGCACTCTTACCGCGACCCACACCCCTGTCCACCTGCCTAACCATGATGGGGTATTGTGTCTTGCAGGGCCTGGCGGTGACCAATCCGGCCCACCTGGCAGACCCCGCCCGTGGCAGCGTCTGGCCGGCCAGCCGACGCAGATCAAGTGGGCCCACCCGGCAGACACCGCTCTCGCCCAGCGCCTGGGCGGGCAGCCCACTGGGACTCTAGCAGCGATGGGGAGGGCAGTTCCAACAACAGCCCTCTGGCCCAGTCCAGCAATGACACGACGACTTAGGACACCAGCATACGGGGACAGACAGACACGACACGATGACACACGACATAAGCACTCAGGGGACAGACAGAATGAAAGAACACCACACGACACCTACACAGAGGGGACGGACAGACAGGACATCACGCCCCAGGGGACTCCCGACCTCGGGTCCGATAAAGACACTGAGGTTGCGTCACAGCTGTTTCCCACACCCTCCGCTACCGCAGAGACTCTCACCTCGGTTGGCCATTTGAGTGGTGAGGCTTCGGGACACTATCTGATGCACACCATACAGCCGCTCCGGTACAGCAGGTTGAGGTAGGTGCAGCCGAGGGGTCTGACGGTTGGAGGGCAGCCCAGCCCCAGCAAACAGCTGCCGCCCAGCTGGGGTCTCGATTTCCTGGAATTCCCTCACCCATCCATAAATCCGATGCAGTCAGGGACGATCGAAGGGGGTGACGGCCAGTTTCCAGCACTGCAGACGCAGGTGGAGGAGTGCATCTACATCCAGGAGCAGGAAATGGTGCTGGTCATGAGTGCCACACTGGGCAACATCGCACGGGTGGCGTCCGCCGTGGAGGCAATGGGTCTTGAGTTTGCAAGGCTTGGGGCATGAGGCCTCCGTGGCCCAGGATGGGGCTGGCCTCTCACAGGCAGCCATGAGCCACAGCCAGCTGAACATCGCAGAGGCGCTCGTCGACCTGGCCCGGTCTCAGCAGGCCATAGCCCGGTCTCAACAGGCCATCGCTGAGAGTATCAGCGCCATTGTCCTGGTGCTGGCCAGCGTTGTACAGAACCAGACAGGGATGGCCAACCCCCTGAGCTCCATGGCTGCAAACGGTCAGACCCTGGTCGATACCAGCGTGGGCTTCCAGGACTGGCAGCACCAGGTGACGGGGTGCCCCGGGTGCTGGATCTGCTCGCACCCCCGTCCCATGGAGAACCCCTGGGACCACCGGGCACCCCGAGGTGATGTGGCCCATTCCGGATCCCCCTGCAGGGGAGGTCCCCGAACTCCGCGCCACCTCAAACTCTTTCTCTTTCCCCCCCCCCCCCCCCCCCCCCCCCCCACCGCCCCTCTGCATCTAGTGGGCAGAACAGGGTGGCACCACGTTATCCCAATCGCCCAAGGTGCAGCTGGGCCCATCCAGGCTGGGCTGCCCCAGGAAACGGCAGCCAAAGGAGACCCTAGTCACAGGGCAGGAGTCCACCTCCAGTTCTGCTGTATCGTCTGGGGGAACACCTAGACGTGGTAAGGCCAGTAAGGGAGACACTGATTAAGTTGGGCATGGGTGCAAGGCACAGAATAGTTACATTGGCTAGGGCATATGTACAGGACATCCGTTATTAAACACCTTTCACACCTATGTACACTGCCTCTGTACTCTGTCCAATGCCTGCGGGGGTGGGGTGGGGACTGGGTGCCAGTGTGGGTGTGGGGTGCTGCGATGGAATGTTGAGTGTGTGTGACGTGTGGCCCTGCCCCACCACGGTTCTCCCATGCCAACCCGCTCCGAGCCATACGACAGGGCCATGAGATGCAGTGTGTATAACTGGAGGGTCTTGATGTGGCCATGAGTCAGACAATGTCGAACAATGTGCAGCTCGGAGCCCATCGCCGAGCGAGCTGTCATCATCCTCCATGCCTTGTACCAGACCCGCCTACACCGTATACCGTGTGACCCCCATCCCGTTGTGCCGCAAGTGAATGTGTCATGGGGGGCTGGTATGCATGCGGGTGATGCGGTGAGGGTGGTCGGTGGGGGGGGGGAGGTGTCGAACTCTGCTGTCTGTGCCCATGCCCATCAATCCTGCCACCCACCGTGGTCACTGAAACGTGCGGCTATCAGCGTGTCCCATGCCTGCTACCCCAGCCGGCGGCGTCGGGCAGCATCCCGTTGCCGTCCATCCTCCATGTCCTGTGTATCGGGCCGTGCCATCCCCCTCATCTGGAGAGGAGTGTCCTTCGTCCTGATCCTCTCCCTTCTCCTCCTCCAGCACATTGCTCCTCTAATGGGCTATGTTGTGCAGGACGCAGCAGACCACAACGATGCGGCCGACCCTCACTGATGGGTATTGGAGGGCCCCTCCAGAGCGATGCAGGCACCTGAAGCGCATCTTGAGCAGCCCAAAACATCTCTCGAACACACCCCTGATTGCACTATGGGCATTGTAGCGGTGTTCAGCGGCGGCCTGTGGCCTCCGTATAGGCGTCCTCAGCCACGACCGCAATGGATAACCCCTGTCGCCCAGCAACCAGCCCCGCAGCCGGGGAGGCGGCCTGTCCCTCGAACATGCCAGGGATGAACGATTGGGCCAATATAAAAGAGTCATGCAAACTGCCAGTGTACCTGGCGCAGACGTGCATGATCATGATCCTGTGGTCACAGACCACCTGCACGTTCATTGAGTACGTACCCTTCCTGTTCATGCATATGGCCCTTTCATCCGATGTGGGCCGCATGGCGATGTGCACTCTATCGATCGTACCCTGGACCATGGGTATTGGAGCAACAGTGGTGAAACCCGCTGCGCGGGCATCCTCGTGGGCATGGTCCACAGGGAAGTGTATGTACCGGTCCGCGATGTCGTATAGGGCGTCAGTGACGGCCCAGATGCACCTGTGCACCGATGGCTGCGAGATGCCAGACATGTCCCCACTTGGCGACTGGAACGACCCTGACGTGAAGAAGTTGAGAGCGACCGTCACCTTGACGGCCACCGGGAGGGCATGTTCACCCCCAGTTCCACGTGGTGCCAGGTGTGCCATAAGAGGGCTGAAGTGGGCGCCAGTCTTCCGGCTCATCCGGAGTCTCCTCCTGCACGCCCTGTCCAGGAAGTCCTCGAAGGAGATGCGGCGCCGGTAAACACGAGGCCTCATCGAATGAAACCGTGGCCGTGGCACAGCGTCCTCCTCCACGTCGTGGTGCTGCTCTTGCGCCTCTCGGGCATGTGGCCCTGCCGCCTGGGTGGCTTGCACATACCCAACTGCGGCCCGCT
This sequence comes from Scyliorhinus canicula, assembly GCF_902713615.1. Taxonomy (NCBI): domain Eukaryota; kingdom Metazoa; phylum Chordata; class Chondrichthyes; order Carcharhiniformes; family Scyliorhinidae; genus Scyliorhinus; species Scyliorhinus canicula. The sequence continues at coordinate 29,939,790 of NC_052156.1, forward strand.
CCTCTACAGCAGCCTCCACCACCTCCCTGTCACGCCCCTGCTCCAGCACCCACTGGGCGTCATGCAGGGCAGCGGCCCCCGCCACGGTGGCCAACAATGCTGGGAGATGGCTAAACATTATGCAATCTGCAGGGGGTAGGTGTAGACAAAGTTTCATCATTGGCATACCCCCCCCCTTCCACAACCAGGTGACATGGGCTACATGGCCAGACCCGATTGCCAGCACGCCCCCCGCCCCCTCGGTTCCTGATACTTGTCGGCCGTCCCCCCACCAGGGCCACCGTCTGATGGCACTGCCCTCACTGGGGGCTGCCGTGTGTGCTGCACTGGACCTACCCGCTGGTGGGTGCCGCCAGCTGGGGGGGCATGTGGGTGCTGGCACATGTGAGGACGGCTGGGACACCTGAGTCGCAACAGCAAACAGGTTGGGTGGACATCCGCATGTCCGCCGTAATAGCGTCTGGGCCGTTGGATCCACACTTCCATGGCTGGTCGTGGCCGACCGCAACCTTTGTCTCCCCCACCGCTCCTTCGCCAACCAGCCACTCGGCATCGTATGTATGGGAAGACCCCACCTCCCAACCCCTGGGGGGCCTCCCCCCACACCGCCCGCAACCACAGCCATGCCGCTTCCCCTCCCGGAGTCCCCACCCCCAACGCCGTCAACCACCTCCTTCCGCAGCGGGACTTCGCCCATCCGGCCTGGAGGATCGCTGGCCGCTACGCCCGCTTGCTGCGATGTTCCGTGCGGCGGGGCGCCATGCACGCCTGTTTTTTTCAGCTTCAGAGAATCGGGTTCCGGCGTCGGAGTGGCGTGGCGGGATTCGCACGGCATCCCGGGGATTCTCCGACCTGGCTCGGGCTGAGAGAATCCCACCCTATATCTTTACAGTGAATGAGATACATCATTCCTTTCAAAGAACAAAGAAATATACCGCACAGGAACAGGCCCTTCGGCCCTCCAAGCCTGTGCCGATCATGCTGCCCGTCTAAACTAAAATCTTCTGCACTTCCGGGGTCCATATCCCTCGATTCTCATTCTATTCATGTATTTGTCAAGATGTCCCGTAAACGTCACTATCGTCCCTGCTTCCACGAGTTTCAGGCACCCACTACCCTCTGTGTAAAAAAAGAACTTGCCTCATACATCTCCTCTAAACCTTGCCCCTCGCACCTAGTAATTGACCCCTCTACCCTGGGAAAAGACCTCTGACTATCCACTCTGTCTATGCCCCTCATAATTTTGTAGACCTCTATTAGGTTGCCCCTCAACCTCTGTCGTTCCAGTGAGAACAAACTGAGTTTATTCAACCGCTCCTCATAGTTAATGCCCTCCATACCAGGCAACATCCTGGTAAATCTCTTCTGCACCCTCTTTAAAGCCTCTACATCCTTCTGGTAGTATGGCGACCAGAACTGAACACTATACTCCAAGTGTGGCCAACTAAGGTTCTATACAGCTGCAACATGACTTGCCAATTCTTATACTCAATGCCTCGGCCAATGAAAGCAAGCATGCCGTATGCCTTCTTGACTATCTCCTCCACCTGTGTTGCCCCTTTCAGTGACCTGTGGACCTGTACACCTAAATCTCTCTGACTGTCAATAGTCTTGAGGGTTCTACCATTCACTGTATATTCCCTACCTGCATTAGACCTTCCAAAATGCATTACCTCACATTTGTCCGGATTAAACTCCATCTGCCATCTCTCCGCCCCAGTCTCCAAACGATCTAAATCCTGCTGTATCCTCTGACAGTCCTCATCGCTATCTGCAATTCCACCAACCTTTGTGTCATCTGCAAACTCACAAATCAGACCAGTTACATTTTCCTCCAAATCATTCATATGTACTATGAACAGCAAAAGTCCCAGCACTGATCCCTGCGGAACACCACTCGTCACAGCCCTCCACTTGTTATTTCCTCACAATGTTTCGGTCCGAATGCGTCACTCTCGAGCTGAAGAGACAGGCATGCAAACTAATCCTAGCCTGTATTTAACTTAAGATATATACTTCCTAATTTAACCTCCTGCCTCTGGGGAAGTAAACCACCCCTCGGTGCCTGACCTTAACGATAGGGCAATAGATGTTTCAGAACTTTGATGCAGGATGTTGGTGCAAACCTGCAGTCCAGCCATTCATGACACAGCATGTTTAAATTCCAGCTGCTGATCTGTACTTCAACTGGGAGCTGCATGTAATTTTAACAAAATTTAGTTTTGCGACTGGTATATTAATAAAGATATGGAAGCATGCCACCTCTGTGACAGGACGGTTAGTGCACCAAGAAGAAGAAGAAGAAATCAAAATAGAAGTAAAATAACTTTTTGGGTATGAGCTCACAGCAATGCTAACAGGTACTCATGGAATCGTCCCCCAAAAAGAGCAGCTTTGGTGGAGGGGGGAACATAGAATTTGATTTAATGTGCATGATGATTGGTTTTGATTTTTTGTTTGTTTTACAAGACACGTGTGGTGAATGTACATTGCGTAATTCACACTGTATAGTATTGTGTCCTTGTGGGCTCTGTCTGTGAGCCATTGCGCGGCTCTGCCCACAGGGGGAGATGAGGAGCTTGTACAGGGCTCCACCCTTGGCTCCGCCCACTACCGGAAGTATAAAGTGCTGCAGCCTTGTGAGTCTGCCCTCAGTTCTGGTCGCAGGCAGGCTCAGTTGTAAGTCTATTAAAGCCACATTTTACTTCCTATCGTGTCTCAAGTGAATTGATGGTCACATCAACACGTAACTAGACTGTTTTCATGGGAGCCTGATTTCAGCCAAATCTTTTCAAACCTTAAGGTCTCAGCAAGGTTATTGCTCAAAGAAAAAAAACATTGGGCCTGATTTAACAAATAGGAACAGAGACCCATAGCGAGTACTTTTAACCGTGTGTTTCCCGGCGCTCGCAGCGGCGAGAAACACAATGCTATCTAACACGACTCTGGTTAGATACGGGGCCTCAATGGAGTACGCGTGGCTGAGGTTGCACTTGGTCCCATTTCCTCCACTGAGGAGCCCCGCTCGCTGGAACTCCTCACTGCAGGGAGAGATTGGGACGCCACAACGTCACGGTCTCTCGAGCCCCCAATGCAACCCCTGAACCCTCTCGCAGCCTCAGCTCGCCTATAAGGGGTTCCTTGGGGCCCCCACACACCCCACCCCATGTGCATATGGCATCCCCAAGCTCAATCCCGGTCAGTAAAAAATAAATGCCAGTTTAGCACCTTGGAAGTGCCCCTGCCAGCTGGCAGTGGCACCTGTGCAGTGCCAGGCTGGCACCCAGGTGACAGTGCCAGGCTGGCGCCAGCATACCACTCTGCGAAGAGGGCAAGCACCTGGGGGCTCCGATTCCTTGGGAGACCCCCACTAGTGCCGATCCACCTGGTCTCCATTTGTGGGGACCAGTGCTGAACGGCGCTCACCCGAGGTCTCCGAGACAAAGGGGATAGATAACATAGCTTCGGTTACCTCCAGGGACTGCATTTTAGATTGAGACTAGCTGTCTCGCTCTTAATGTGCAGATTTGCCTAAAAGTGATCCCGCCCACAATGGGCAGGATTCACATTGTGATGTCTCGTGAGATCACATTAGATCGTGCGAGGTGTAGCGAATCAGGTAGATCCTGGGAATGGGGTCTCCCGGCATTTACCGGCCACGTTGCACCACGGCGAGATGAATCACAAGTAGGCTTATATTAACACTGCAATGAAGTTACTGTGAAAAGCCCCTAGTCGCCACATTCCGGTGTCTGTTCGGGTGCACAGAGGGAGAATTCAAATGTCCAATTCACCTAACAAGCATGTCTTTCAGGATTTGTGGGAGGAAACCGGAGCACCCGGAGAAAACCCACGCAGACACAGGGAGAACATGCAGACTCTGCACAGACAGTGACCCAAGCGGGAATCGAACCTGGGACCCTGGTGCTGTGAAGCAACAGTGCTAACTATTCCTACTGTGCCGTGTTTGATCATTTGGAATTATTAACATTTGATCATTTCAAAAAGCAAGCCAAGTCACCTATTTCTGTATAATACTTACATGCAGTTATAATTCAGGGGGTAAAAAGAACAAATATATTTAGTCTCAAATTTTAATTTTATCTTCAAAAAACATTACCCGATGTCTCAAGGTTCATGTTTGCATTCTAGCCCTGACCTTGCATATTACACAACATGTACTTATTTAAATTATTGTAGGTAGGAGAATTAAGTCACAAGGGTGTGCTTTTTAAAAAAATGATCTTTGTTCATTGCAGTTTTTAAATATGCCTGTAGCAGTAAATTTAAGGTGAGGCTAGGAAAGCAAATCAGTGCTAAGCTTGAGGAATATGCTTAGATTTTTTATCAGATCTACCCTATCATTCTCAAGCTAGATTCCCGCGCACCTTGGGTAAATAAACTTTCCACAAATGGAGTCCCAGGCCTCAAGAAAAATGATTCCGATTCTCAATTATAATCGTGCTTAATGATCCCAGTTGCAAGAGTTCATGCACAAGGCATAAAATATACACACACATCTGCATTTCCAATCTTCTATTTTTCAGCTGCGAACCGACCTAAGTAATTTTTAACGAAAGAGAAAATGCTGGAAAATCTCAGCAAGTCTGGCAGTATGTGTAGGGAGAGAAAAGAGCTAACGTTTCGAGTCCGATGATTCTTTGTCAAAGCTAAGTAATTTTTAGCTATATTAGTGAAACTGTACTTGGAAAATTGGAAGCACTGTTTTCTTCAGTTGAGTACTTTACATACCACATGTCAGGATTTCTTGTATTTTATGGGACCACCATCAACATTTAAGAAATTCTGCTGCGAAAAATAGTTTATTGATTTGTCACCATTCTGTACTCCATTAATATAATTTCCTTCTAAAATTATAGTATCAATCACACTTATCATCTTAATGACTTGAGGTGTTTTTCAAACTGAATACCTGATGCTGGGACCATGGTTATAATATTTATTATTGGCCAAACCCGTATGGGCAATGCCAGTTGTGGGGAAGAAATTGCACCCCACAGTTTACATCAGTATCTTCTATTTAACTGATCCAAAGTTCATATTCGGAATTTGTCGTAGGGACAAAAAAACGATTGCTCATTGTAAAGCATTTCTCGTGTCAGAATCTTTGGAATGCTTGTTTGAAAATTCCAATCGACTCGAGTTGCATTCCATTACTCCTACAATTTAACTTGTACTATTACTGAAGTGAAAGAAAAATAAATTGTTTTGTTTGTTTTAATAAGTGGGAGTCTCTGTGTTTCCCAAACATTCATGATTCTATGTAACCTAAGAGGGTGGATAGGGAATCTGTCTTGTGGCATCCGGCATTGCCAGTTGGTTTGGTTACTCTGAGACGCACATGAGGAGCCTCGTGAGTTCCTTCTTGCTATTCCCTCTCCTTTTGCACAAGAGAAAAATGCCTTTACCGTTGCCTGGTCGCACAGTTTTGAATAGAAGGTGTAAAAATGCATAAGAGCTGCTATCTGCCTAATGCCTCTTTCTGCCTTCACCCATATGGTGGCCGCACACCTGTAGCTCACAATAAGGACACTCATGCATCCCACCATATTCAATCTTTACGCACCACTGAACAAATTAATGGTATTGCCAGCAATGTGGAACTGGATGGCCTGCCATAACCTTTCACTAGATATTGAATGAAAAGGGAAGATCTAATGAAGGCAGAAAAACAAAATTGCAAGAAAGGGAAGGGATAGTTTACTTATTTTCAGGTGGCATTGTGTTTACACATCAACTAATAGCACGATTGTATAAAGCTGTTGTTTAAGAACACTATAGGGAGAATTTAATACTCTTCCCCCAGGGCGGGTTTGGAGGTTGGGGGGGGGGGGCGCATATAATCAGGTGGGAGGGTGCTGAGTAGGATCCCTGTCATATTCCTGTCTCTGCTCCGGTTAAATCTGGGGTAGGAAGGCTTGTAGATTGACTTCCCACTCTGATACCAATTAAGACCCTTAATCGGGTAATTAAAGCTCACTTAAGGCTCTCGGCCCACCACTGCTGGTATTTTACCAGCGCCCTTTGAAAGCCTGCGAGTTGGGCAGCTGTATTTTGTTTTTTGGGGGGGGGGGGGGCGTACCTTTATCGAAGGCACTGAGTCTGATCGAGGGACCTGGCATTGGGAAAGGGAGGAAACACTGAGGCCAACTCCATGCCCCCTGCCCCTCTCTAGGCAGTTGCCTCCTCCCCGTAACCACTCACTTTTCAACTTGTGGCCTATGTTCTTCACTGATCCTGGGCGTTTGATGGTTCCATTGTCAGCAGCTACCACTGTTACCCATGTGGTGCTGACACAATGAGGGCCACTGGCCTCCGATTGTGGACGTCGTTGGCTCGGCAGGATTTATTGCCCATTCCTAATTTCCCTTGAGAAGGCGGTGTGGAGTTTGCACATTCTCCCCGTGTTTGCATGGGTTACGCTGTCACAACCCAAAAGGTATGCACGCTAAATTGCCCCTAAATTGGAAAAATGAATTGGGTGCTCTAAATTTATTTTTAAAAATAAGGGCAGCATGAGCATGGGTAAATACCATGGCATGCATCAGAGCATGCTTTATTATGGGAAGGGCTACATCAAAATAACTCCTTTTTGTCTCTCACATAGGTTCCAGCTCTGCCCCCTCACTGACCCCACAGGCCAGATCATCTGCAGGCATCAAGACGAGGAAGAGATATCTGAGGAGGCGGTGTCATATCTGTGTAGCCCACACACACCGCCAACTCTAATGCTAGAACATCAGAGGGATGTCGTGGCCTGTAGAGTTGGCGAAACTAAAACGTTGTGTGATTTCAAGAAGGAATTAGATACAGCTCTTGGGGATAAAGGGATCAAGGGATATGGGCAGAAGGCGGAATCAGCTTGAGCTAACCATTTTCAACGTGGCATCAATAATTACTGTTGAAGATGTGGTGGAGAAAATGGCTCTGCACAAGTACTTGGTACAATGTGTGTAGTGGCTGTGACTCCAATTTGATGATCAACCATGATCATGAACAGTGGAGCAGGTTTGAAGGACCAAATGGCCTACCGTTGTTTCTATGTATGTTTCCTGTGTCTGTGCACAGTAGCCCCCTGGTCAATGATGCTCCAGTGGGCAGGAATGTGCAGCCTCAGGAGTTGCCTTTTGGGACACATTATTTATCTAGTCAACAGCAGATATGTGGACGTCTGACAGAGTTCCCTGAGATAGTGGAAACTGTTGAACTGCGAATGAAGGAGTCCATCACTGTCATAAGCTCCACGTTGTCCCTGGGACTCAACAGCATGAGCTCCGACCATGAGATATTGGCCAATCGCATGGAGAGATTATGCAGCGAACATTGGAGTTGATGCAAGAGCAGCATCTCAGCCAAGGAAGGGTGAAAACTGCCCTTTAGTGGATCAGTCCACTCAGTACGTGCTGACATTCATGGAATCCATGGCGGGCTATGTTCTCGTAACAAGGTGGTCGTACTGTGGCACCAGCAGTCAGCCTCACCTAACCTAACTAAAGGCCAACCTGACCTGTGCAGGTCATGGAGGGGGATGAAGGTACCAAAAGCTCCTCAGCACCCTGATCTTCTTTCACCTCCCCAGCCCCTCCATCAAAGCCCTTATCTGCTCCACGTGTCAGTGTCCATGGTTGCCCATGCAGAGGCCCCTGTCTGGAGGAGATCCCCAGTGGGTGACTGCATGATGAAGAAGGCCACCACGCTCATGATTGCGTGGAGACAGAGAAGTGAGCAGTCTGCCTCCACCTCCGAGGCAACACGGGGGCATTTTACATGAGTACCCGGTGCTGTCTCCCCCACAGCATTAATGGTTTCATTGTGGTTACACTTTTCATATATTTTCATATATTTTAAATATATTTACTTACACTTGTACATGACTTTGTGTGTGTGTGTGTGTGTGTGTGTGTGTGTGTGTGTGTGTGTGTGTGTTGGTATAGTAGAGAGCTCAAGAAAAATGGTAAAATCATGATGGTGGTTTTTATCAGTAATACTGAGGGTGGCCATGCTGAGGAACATCTTGATGTGCCACCAACAGGATCAAGATATTTGTCTAATTTGTGATGTTACGAAGGGATTCTGCTTTCTGTGCTGTATCAAATAATAATACAAATGTCAAATACTAAGATGCACTTTGTATCTTTTCTCCATCCCAGCTTGACTTTATAATAATATCATCTTTATTATTGTCACAAGTAGGCTTACATTAACACTGCAATGAAATTACTGTGAAAAGCCCCTAGTCGCCACATTCCGGCACCTGTTCGTGTACACCGAGGGAGAATTCAGAATGTCCAATTTGCTGAACAAGCAGGTCTTTCGGGACTTATGGGAGGAAACCGGAGCACTCGGAGGAAACCCATGTAGACAGGGAGAACTCCGCACAGACAGTGACCCAAGCCGGGAATCAAACCCGCGGCCCTGGTGCTGTGAAGAAACAATGCTAACCACTGTGCTACCGTGCAGCCCTTAAGGGAGGGTTGATGATCAGACTCCATAAGGAGATGCTGGGCAGTATGCGCATCTCGAGCATGAATACTGGGTGCAAGACATCCATCTACACTACAGTGTTATGCATTGGCTGAGATGTAGGCATCACAGCTAGTCAGGCCATGTATCATCCAAGTAATATTGGTTGTCTGTAGAGCCCACTACTTTGGCTGTGTTTGCATTCCAGGAAATGCTTTGTGCAATAAGCAGAGGAATATGTAAACTAGGAATGTTGCATGTCAGAAACTGGACCATTAGCTGGAATGGATGGTACATAAGTTCTTTTAAAAAGCTGTTGTTGCAGGGTTCTGGTTTCATCATGGACAAGATGCCTTATCCTCCAGTATGCAACAATATACAATCCTATCAGCATGTATAGGGTTTGTATTCTAATGTGTCGCTCTCAACATTGCGGGCATAATTTGACAATGGACAATTTGGCTGCATCCATGGGCCCCTCATTTGCAGTAACTGATGGGGGTCAGGTTGTAAATGACATTACTATGTGTGTTTACCATCTGATTAGGCCCATGGTTACGTTTTGAAGTTTTCAGCGATATCATTGCGATCGAGTCAAACACATTATTGATTCTCACTCTAGTCGGATTGGGCAGTCGCTTGATTAATTGTTGAATCAATGTACGCATTCTTTCGGTGGACGTATGTCGCCATGGACTGGCTATTGATAATGTGATATCAGGAAATCTTTTGGGAATCTATTTTTCATAAGGGGCCATCTGGTAATACCCTCTTGTGCGGAGTTGGATCTGTGCCTATAGCCTCATCACAAATTTGTTGGCCCCTCCCAATGAGGAACCCCCAACTAATCTTGATACCCTGCTGGTGCATGTTGCAGAAATCGACCTGAGCAATCGAGGCACCTGAAGTGCATTTTTAGAATGCTAATTGGCTGTTTAATTGTACGCCTGGTGACGACATGGTTGTTGTTAGTTGCGACGAGATGGTTGTTGTTGTTGGTTGCATTGTATTTGTGGGTTGCTAAAGAAGTTCATTAGTCAAGTCCATAGAAGCCAATCACTGATTTGAAATGAAAATCGCTTATTGTCACGAGTAGGCTTCAAATGAAGTTACTGTGAAAAGCCCCTAGTCGCCACATTTCGGCGCCTGTTCGGGGAGGCTGTTACGGGAATCGAACCGTGCTGCTGGCCTGCTTGGTCTGCTTTCAAAGCCAGCGATTTAGCCCAGTGTGCTAACACTGTGTTGGTGGCTGAAATTGCTGAGGGAATTTGGATCTCCTCAATATGAAGAAGTTGTGGCGACTACCAGGAAACCATGTACGTACATGAAGGAAGACCTTGTTGTGGTCACAAACCACTTGCACATTGATTGAATGAATGGACTTATCGTTGACAAACATGTCCACATGTTGAATTAATGGAGCCTATATGGCAATATGGGTGCAAGCAATAAAACATTGCACCTGATGGAAGCCTGCTAATTTGGAAAAGGCTGTGGCTCTCTGTGTCTGAGGTGCCATTAAAGTGATCCCCACACAAGAAAACAGGGCATTAGTTACAGCCTTAATGCAGAAGATTGCTGCTGACTGGAATATACCAGCCAAGTCTCCTCTTGAGCACTGGAAAGACTTGTATGTTTTTATACTGATATGAGACTTATACGTTTTTAAAATTCTTTATTCTTTCAAGGGGTATGGTCAAAGCCCACATTTGTTGTCCATCCCTAATTGCCCCAGAACTGAGTGACTGGTGAGGCCGTTTCTGAGAAAGGTAAGAATCAACCACATTGCTGTGTGTCTGGTGGCACATGTAGGGCAGACCAGGTAAGGACGACAGATTTCCTTCTGTAAAGGAAGTCAATCAGATGGGTTTTTGCTATAATTGAATTCACATGCCACCAACTTCCATGGTGCGATTTGAACCTATCTCCCCAGAGCATTATCCTGTGCCTCTGGTTACCAGTCCAGTGACATTACCACTATACCACTATTTTCCCATTGAGAGCGATGGTTATCTTTATAGTCAGAAGTCTTACAACACCAGGTTAAATTCCAACAGGTTTGTTTCAAATCACTAGCTTTCGGAGCACCTCAGCACTTCACTTTACCGCAAGCCCACAGATAACCTCACGATGCTCCACTTCTCCAGCTTCCACCCCAAACACATTAAAGAAGCCATCCCCTTTGGATAGGCTCTCCGTATACACAGGATCTGCTGAGACAAGGAGGAGTGTAATAGACATCTACAGACGCTGAAAGATGCCCTCGTACAAACGGGATATGGCGCTCAACTCATTGATCAACAGTTCCAACGCGCCACAGCAAAAAAAACCGCACCGACCTCCTAAGAAGACAAACACGGGAGACAACTGACGGAGTACCCTTCGTCGTCCAGTACTTCCCTGGAGCGGAGAAACTACGACATCATCTTCGCAGCCTTCAACACGTCATCGATGAAGACAAACATCTTGCCAAGGTCATCCCCACACCCCCACCACTTGCCTTCAAACGCAACCGCGCAACCTCAAACAAACCATTGTTTGCAGCAAACTACCCAGCCTTCAGAACAACGACCATGACACCACACAGCCCTGCCATGGCAATCTCTGAAAGACGGGCCAGATCATCGACATGGGTGCCACCATTACATTTGAGAACACCACCCACCAAGTACATGGTACATACTCGTGCGACTCTGCCAACGTTGTCTACGTCATAAGCTGCAGGAAAGGATGTCCCGAAGCGTGGTACATTGACGAGACCATGCAGACACTGCAAAAATGGATGAACGGACATCGCGCGACAATCGCCTGGCAGGAATGTTCCCTTCCAGTCGGGGAGCACTTCAACAGTCAAGGGCATTCAGCCTCTGATCTTCGGGTAAGCGTTCTCCAAGGCAGCCTTCAGGACGGGCGACAACGCAGAATCGTCGAGCTGAAACTTATAGCCACGTTCCGCACACTAGTTCAGCCTCAACCGGGACCTTGGATTCATGTTGTATTACACTCGCCATCCCCCCTCCTCCCAACCATCAGCCCCATCTTCTTCCTCCCGTGGGCTATGGGAAGAAAGCTGCAATGGATTTTGTGCTACTTCTGGGACTGAGAATAGTTTGAAGACAGTTCCACAGTACCTTCCCTCTCTCTATAAGGGTTGCTCTGGCTGTCCAAACAAATATACCAAATTCAAATCTGCTCTTAACCGTACTCACTCCATATTTAAATGGCTCGCTGTCTCCGTAAAACGTGCATGTGCGAAACGCGCCCTGATCTGATTTCCGCTCCCGTGACAATGATGAGTACTGTGTTCAGGGATGGAACTTGCAATTTTCAGGCACTTCCACCATTCATGTCACGATGGAGAGGTTCTCCGCTTTGGTGAAAATCCAGGAAAAAGTTTAATCAACATTTAAATAGATAGAAGTAATTTCAATTGATTAATTTTGTAATTATGAAATTATAATTATATCTAAAGGTTTGTTTTACCTACAGTTTTGTTTGGTCATTAGAAATGTAGTTACTAAGCTAAATAACTGCTGTTGGATTTCTTTTCATAAAGCATTTTCAATTATTTAATTGGTTCACGGCAAAATGTGATGGTGATGCATTGGAATACTGATATGGAGTTTATGCTTTCACATGGTCACCCCTTGTGACATATTGCCGTGCAAGTTATCCATTAAAAATATGTACCAAAAAAAATAAGGATTATGTGGACAGGGAGTGTGAGCAAATAATGAGATTGAGTTAGGTACTTGACTTACAAATTATTTTGGGGTTCACTGAAACCAAAGTCCTAATTATTCCACTGAGGGCTTTTGTACTTTGCCATCAATAAGGAAATGATTCAGTGTCACAGTAGGTCATCAAATATTCAGGCACTCCTGGTAATTAACGGATCTATAACCAGTTCTACAACGTATGTACATTGCACCTGCAAGGTTAGATTGGGCTTAACAAATGTAAGGAAACGTTTAAATGGAGAGTGAAATATCTCAACAGTCATAACTTTCTATTTAACAAAATTCCAGATGGAAGACTATGACCCCAAGTCACTGGCAGACCATTTCACTGGTCTGCGATAGGACAGACTTGAGTCAACAAAATACCATCAATATTGATTCAGTTCTATAGCCTGGGTAGCGGATGTGTGAGATGCGCACATATATATACTTTTTTTCACAGTAACTTCATTGCAGTGTTAATGTAAGCCTATTTGTGACACTAATAAATATTATTATTGTATATTTTATATATCTATGTAGTATGAGTGTACATACAGGAGGAGGGATGATAGGCTGATTGGCCTCCTACATTTTTTGATTCGATGATACATTCTATACGTATACACATAGAACTACACACATTCCTCATTATGGTTTTCACAGAATTATGGATGGAACCATAGAACTCAATCCCTAAAACTGGCAAAATGGCTGAGTGGCATTTAATAAAAATGAAAATTGACTGTTTCGGTGACTGGATCAGTGACTCTCACTGTATGTGCTACATGGAATAAATTTATTGCACAGTATATCCTGGGCACACGCATGGGAAATCTACTAGTAATATTTAAAACAAATGTTTAACTACTTAATTCCCATGTAAAATAACTACATTTATAATGTAATAATCCTCGCATTGTGCCAGCAATACTTTATTTAGATTGAATAAGCTTATTGTATCTCCATATATGTACTGCAACCAATGTCACTTTCTTTTTCATTATTATTGCTGTCTATTGAATGAAATTGGAGCTAGTTTAAAATGTGTTGGATGAATTTTTCACCTTGGCACAAGAACATGTGCAATTTGTGCCAGCATAAAACTTCTGTACATGGATTTGTTGAACATTTGGATTATTGTATTATCTCTTCCGGTCTTTTGTTTTGAGTTATTTCTTTAAGCACATTAACAAGGAGCAGCAACGGTTCAGCTGTTTTTTTTTGCTCTGAAACAACTCAAAATAAAACTTCACAAAAATAAGATTGTTTAAATGGATACCGTCTTCGTAGCACTTGAGAAAAGTTCTTCACATCATCGTTATTTAAGAGCACTGTGTAGGATTTGCAATAGAATTGTGTGAATCTTGCGCACTCCTGCATAATATCTTTTTCTAGTTTCACACCAGCGACACTGATGGAATATAAGCCCTTCTGGCTGACAAACACTCCTGGTTAATTTGATTTAATTTGTTTGTCATGTGCGCGCTAATGATGCTGACCTGAACCTGTCGGAATCCAGTCAGAAATGCAAGCACTTATTCAGACTGGTATAATCTCTGGTTTGCATAATAGTTGGCCATGGCAGTCAAGTCATCAATCACTTACCTTGTGCATTGGGAATCACCTGAATGGGAAATCTTGGATATCTCTCCAAAGGTGACTTTGCTAACCACCAAACCTGGCAGACAGCAAGTCTTCAAACAGGCCTCGGGTGCCTGACACCACAACCTGAGTCTCCTAGCATCCGCATCCGTCCATCTATATCAGATGATTTGCATGCAGCAAATCACATCTGTTGGGGATGGGGGTAAGCTTCATATAGTGCGTTTTTGCTCTTGGCTGAAGTGATCAATCTGTGAGGAGCAAATTCTCCGACCAATATGAGGTGGCTATCAGGCATCGTGAATTGTTATTTTTGGAATTTGGCAATTGTGATGTCACCATTTCCATCTCTCATCAGTTCGTGTTTCTCGGGTGTGAAAATCAATACTTGGGGCCTTTATGTCGGACTTATAAACATTCCTGAAACAGTGCTGGGGCATCCTACTGGACTCCTGGCTCCAACTGCCTTGCTTATAGGGAAAATCCTTGGATATGCATCCATTTCCAATCTGCAAGCATGCCCAGCCAGGGAAGTCCCCTCTACTTGATGAATGCTGACATGCTGGGGAGATTTTCCTTCAAGGGGTCTGCTGCAATTCATGATTTTGGCCGTCCATAAGATGCCCAGAATTTGCCACAAACCAAGCAGGTGAAAATTCTTGAACTTTCTTTCTTGATAGCTGTAAGTTGTCCATGTTTCACAGCCACATACAAGGTGCTGAGAATGTAAGGCTCGTAAACCAACATCTTGGAAGAGTCAGCTTGGTGCACATTTTGCGAATCAGCCAAAGGTGATAACTGCTTTCCTTATCCATGTATCAAGTTCTGCCACAAGAGACAGGTTCTGTCACCCTGGGCCCGAAATTTAAAGATTTGCTAAACTGTTCCAGTGGGCCGTTATTTTAAGTGATCAATGACAGTGATGTGACACGAGGCCCCAAAACCATGGTTTTCTTGATGCTTATAGTATAGAATCATAGAATTTACAGTGCAGAAGAACATGAACGTGATAATCAATAAGTCTTGTAGCAGAGATTCCATGTAAGCAACTAACACAGCATCATCAGATTAGAGGAGTTTTTTGATCAAGACATGCTGTATTTTTGTCTATGCTTTCAGTCTAAACAGATGTAGAGCTTGCCTTTTGACTTGGTTTGCAGGCAAACTGCTTCCATATGGGTGGGGAAGGCAAAAGTTCAGAGCATGGGGAAGAACCCTGTTTTATTCCATTCTCCACCCCCAAAAACTGTTAGAAGTGGTAACTGCCAGAACCGTAGCACCAAGGAATCTCAGCCTCTGCCCATAGGCCTTGTGGGGTAGGTAGTTACTCCTGCAAGCTGCAAAATTCTGTTGTCCAACACTGGTCTCTCAAGAACAGGCTGAGGCTGCTATTGGTGCTGGTCATATTGCCTGCCCCCTGTGCGAGATGCACTCTGAGGTGACCAAAGTGTCAACCATCCTGATGTGATTCAGAGAACCTTCAAAATGCAGAAAGTAAACATTCAGCGGAATAAAACAGCTGTGAGTGCTGAATATTTTTGTGGTATTTCCATTGTGTTTTGGCCTTGCTTTCACTGGACAATTTCAGGAATTCCAAGAAACTCACAGATGTGCCATTAAATTTCAAAGTAAGTTTAAAATATCACATGGATTTAGTAATTAGGATATGTTATTAGGCAGTCTTTTTCTCCTGTGGGGTTTGTGCACAAGCAATGCATCACTCAAGTCAAATGAGGGAATTGACAGAAGAGATGGATTGCAGATGCACTGACATTTGTCCCAGTTTTTAATTCCGCAGTTGCATCCAACTCCTGCAGAAGCTAAGTTGCTTCTTTGGTGATAATTCAGACTTGACATGCTGTTAAAACTTTGCATACACTTGAATGGACAAGTCCTAACTTTTGCTGGCATGGCTTTTAATGCCAAATCTCATGGTACGGTAGAGAAGTTTGTGGAAGAGCAGAGGAAAT
This sequence comes from Scyliorhinus canicula, assembly GCF_902713615.1. Classification (NCBI taxonomy): domain Eukaryota; kingdom Metazoa; phylum Chordata; class Chondrichthyes; order Carcharhiniformes; family Scyliorhinidae; genus Scyliorhinus; species Scyliorhinus canicula. The sequence continues at coordinate 29,955,568 of NC_052156.1, forward strand.
CAGACAGCAAGTGCCTGCGTTTTGCATTTACACATGTATGGACACCAGAGATTCCTGCCTGTTTTACTCCTTTAATAATGGTGATTTGTGGTAGCCTCAAGGTATTATTTTTCCTACCACAAAATCCAGGCCATTATTTAATGGTTGGCTTATATTTATCAGCCTCAGCCTCCCCGGACAGGCGCCGGAATGTGGCGACTAGGGGCTTTTCACAGTAACTTCATTGAAGCCTACTCGTGACAATAAGCGATTTTCATTTTCATTTTTCTTCAGCATTGAAAAAAACAAAACTGTATACTGTATATACTCTCCAGTTTTTACTTCTTTAACCTACACAAATTCAATACAATTCAATTTAAGGATGGGAATTCTCCTCCACCCCCCCCCCCCCCCCCCCCCCCCGGGCCCGGATGTTCTTTGCGGAGGAGGTCCATCAATGGTCAGTGGTGGTGTCTTCCAGCCCAGACTCTATCAATGCGGTTACCTGCTGTTCACATCCTCCATCAGTGGGAATGGCTAGAAAATCCCCCTTCCGACGCCCCAGCGGGTTTTTCGGCAGCAGCTGAGGCCGTCATCGGGATCTTCTGGTCCCACCGATGTCTACACCGGTTTGAGAGGCTCACGCCATCCACCGCTGGGGAACCCGCCGCGAGGGGTCACCATCAGCAGGGCTGGAAGATCCCACTGGCGGAAAGGGCCAGAAAAGCCTGAAACCTCGCACTCAAACATTCCAATAGCAGTTGTCAATTTTAAATCTGAAGCTTTTAAAAATAAATTTAGAGTACCTATTTATATATTTTTTCTAATTAACGGGCAATTTAGCATGTCCAGTCCACCTAACCAGCACATTTTTGGGTTGTAGGGGTGAAACCCACGCAGACACAGGGAGAATTTGCAAACTCCACACGGTCAGTGACCCAGGGCTGGGATTCGAACCGGGGTCCTCAGCACCATGCTGAAAACATTTAACTTTTAAAACTGTGTTCTGATCTTCTGTCTTTGAAGAAGTGCATTGCATCAGTTTTTTTTTTATTTGATATTTATTGTCACATATACCGAAGTACAATGAAAAGTATTTTTCTGCGGCCAAGGGAACGTTCACACTACGTACATAGTGGACAAAGAAAAATCAACAGAGTACATTGACAATGGTGCATCAACAAATAGTGATTGGTTACTGTGCAAAACAAGGGCCAAACAAGAACTGCATAGGGCGTCGTGAATAGTGTTCTTACAGGGCACAAATCAGTCCAAGGGAGAGTCGTTGAGGAGTCTGGTAGCTGTGAGGAAGAAGCTGTTTCTATGTCTGGATGTGTGGATCTTCAGACTTCTGTATCTTCTGTCTGATGGAAGGGTCTGCAAGAAGGCAAAGCCTGAATGTGAGGGGTCTCTGACAATGATGTCTGCCTTTCTGAAGCAGTGGGAGGTGTAGACCGAATCAATGGGAGGATGGCAAGCTTGTGTGATGTGTTGGGCTGAGTTCACCACACTCTGCAGTTTCTTGCGAGGGCCGAGCAGTTGCCATACCAAGCTGTCACGCAGCCGGATAGGATGCTCTCTGCGGCAAATCTGTAGAAGTTTGTGAGAGTTGATGCAGACATGCCAAATTTCTGTTACCAGGATGACATGAAGCAAAGATTAAACTGTAATTTCAGGAAGATAATGATGTTTTAGTTAACTCACGCCTACAAGGTTAAAAAGAAATTGACAAAACCATAGACAGAACATCTGCTGTAGCATTGACTCTTCAGAGCAACACACAAGGAATGATTTCCATTGTTCACTATTTATAGAGAAATCGGAAGCACATTTATAATTTCACTATTAATAGTAAGCGGTGGAAATAATCCCCCGTAATGGTATTAAAGCTTTTGAGTTCTCAGGAACTAAACTATTTACTAATTCCTTGTTCGAGCAATAATGCCCTTTAGCCTGCTTTAGCTTCAGTAACAGAAGGAATTTGTCAGAAAAGGAATTTGTCAGAAGAGGAGTGAAGTAGAGTGTTTTGGATGAAAATCCTGTGCACAGGGGTCTGACAAGAGACGTCTGACCATGGAATATAAATGTCATAGTGTGTACTAGCACAGGGAGTGAGAGACAAGTCTTGAACAGAGCTACACGTGAAATAGGAATCAGGGATTGCACAACCGTGTATAAACATGAACCAAGAAGAAAATCTGTCCATTAGCCACAGAAAATTAGATGAGACAGGAACACACCTTAATGCGACCACTGTTCCCAGAGACAATCCACCAGATCACCTGCAAGTTAAGACACGCCACGCATCACAAGGTTTACTTATCCTTTTGCTTATGCATGTTGTAAAGTGAAGAGGAGTTCCTCGTTTCATCATTGAAAACAAAATATTGTAAATATATATTGCCGAAACATTGTTCTGCACCATATTATTAATTCCTATGAATGTAATAGTGAAATGTAAATCATGACTTTTTATTTGTTCAGCTGCCATCTTTATTTTCAAACTGGGCCATTGTGACTGGGGAAGTTTTTTTTTAAACAGCCTTCACGATTGACTGCCTAAGTTTCACTCTCAAAATATAGATGACCACCCAACAACTGAGAAGTAATTTTTGCAGAGGGCCCTTCTCCCACTAGCCTGTGCTAGATTAGTACTGAAGAAATGCTATTGCAGCCCATTTCACTTCTAACATGGAATTCAAATTCTCTTTTAAGCTTTTGCTTTGGTTATTAACGCCAAATGCCTGAAAACATGAATGTTGGAATTATTGCCTCAGCTAAGGTGCATGCCAACATACGTGACCGAGACATTTGTTTTCACACCTCAAGCATAATTAATTGTTCTGGGCCTTGCACCCACAGAAAATTGTGAATATACTGCCTCCGAGCCACACGTTTTTATGGTATCCACAAAGTCAGTGAGGTTACACAATGTCAAGATTTTATATAGAACGTTTCAGTTCCTGCGGATGAAACATTTATGGTCACTGACCTCAATGGCTGACCCAGTTACTTAGTACTCTTACTTCAGCAAGGCACAAGAATACTTGTGCAATGCTTCAGAAAATCAAGTACAGTCTTTGCTATGTTTGTCACCTAACCACTAGGTTGTTGATGTAGTATAAGGCCTTGCATCCAATTGCTATAAAATAATAGCGCAACGGCATTCTTTTATTTCCAGAGTGTAAAGTGGGCTGCTTGTGCTGTTCAGTCCCACCCTCACTAGACCTGAGAAGCCCAGTCAGTCCTTTATCGCTTACGAATTAGGATATGTCCCCCTGCTGTCTCAGTAAGTAAATGCATTGTGCATATCACAATGAACCATGCAAACCAAGAAATACTGGATTGGAACCACAGCCTATGTCAATTTAGATTACATGGTGAGAGCACCATGTGGACAATACCACTCTGCCACCACCTTGTGGGGAGGCGGTGGCATAGTGGTATTGTCACAGGACTAGCAATCGAGGGACCGACATGTGAAGCCAGACCCACAGCAATGTCGTTGAGTCTTAAAGCTCCCTCAAGGGAAATTAGGAATGGTGCTGGCACAGCCTTGTTGCTCGTTCTGGTGAGTGCGCTTTACACTCAATTGGCTCTGTTTTATTACTTGGCTCTAGAGTCGCCAGGTATCCTTATGATACCACCACGAGGTTCAAGTTCAGATCAATGACTTAATACACCAATTAGTAAGGTTCAAATCATGACACGTTTATTAATACACAGTTAATCGCTACTCATGCATACAATACTAAAAGACTAGGCTATTCCTACCACTAAGAGGCCAATACTTATCTGGATAAGGGAACCTGCTGGGTCGGGGAACAATGGCCTCTTGCTCGATCCCGATCGTGTTGTGCTGTACCCGAGCTTAGCTGACCAGAGGGGGGTCCTCAGACAGGGCGGGGACCACTGCCGTTACTCCACTGCCGGAGTGACCTGACAAGAACGGGCAAGAGTGTATTCATCGTGGGGTTGCTGTAATGGTTCTACCTTCGAACCAGAAGAGCAGTTATGAATGTGGGTCTGGTAATTTCCCAGAGGTTCCTGCTGATAAGAGTACCCTCAAATCAGAGGAGCAGTTATGAACGGGGGTTGGGCAAGTTCTCAGTGGTTCTCAGCTGACAAGCATGCCGACAAGTTCTCAAAGGTATCTGCGGACAAATGGGCGTGTGGCCGCAGAGCTGTTGTACCTGGAAAAAAAAACCAGACAAACAAACAAACATGCAACATAAAACGTGCAGGTTCCATCAGAACGAAGGATACCGTAAATCACATTTGGCTTGGGGTGTAACTAGCATATGGAGTCAGTGCAGTGTGACCGAAGAAGAGAGGAAGGAGGATAGAAACAAAAATGAATTGGCATTGCTGAGGTGTCCCTGCCATGAAAAGCGGCGGTTAAGCGCTCACAGTTTGCATGGGGCAGCTGGGACTTTGTAGCTGCTGTGGGTGGGGTTCTCTTTCATATCTAGGGGCGGGTCTAGCTGGTGGTGGGGGTCTCCTGCAATCTCGAGCGAAGTGTCCTGGCTGTCCACAGTTGTAACATGACCCCTGAAGCACATAAGGTGGAGCAGGCACTCTGGTGCATTGTTCCCTTGGGTATGGTTCCCTGGGTGGGGGGTCGGGGCTGTTGGTTTCGTTGCTGGTTCGGGGGTCTTGACATTCTCGTGCGTAATGTCCTAATTGGCCGCAATTATAACACTCCTGGGATTTGGTCTGTTCTGGGCTGTTCCTTCCCTCATTTACCCATGGGGGGATTTGATGTGTTTTAACTGGATGCATGTCTGCATCTGCCTGCTCTTCATCGGGTTTTATAAATGCTGTTTTATTGTGGACTGATTGCTCCCAAGCGCGGGACAACCTTTTTAAAACTCATTTCTCATTATGAGTTTCCTCTGAGGGGTCGTAGTTAGCACAGGCTCTTTGTCCTGCCTCTGTGGCATGGGAGATAAGGGTGCGGGTCCATTTGGCCGTATTGTCTGGGGTCAAATGGGCGCGGTTTAAGTCGCCGAAAACTGCTATAAAATGTATCCACAGATGTCCTGCAAACGCTGTGGGGTGTTCTGTTTTCTTTTGCCTGCACTTATTCAGGCCTTCTACTGGGTCACCTCTGTTATAACCGATCGTGTCTAGGATCGCCGTGTGCATCTCTGCAAGGGTGCCTCCTCCTACGTTCTGGGGGTCGGGAAGGGCTGCTACAACTGAGGGGTCTAAACTTAAAACCGTGAGCTTCACTTACTATCGCTCATCCAGGCCGTACATGGTCGCCTGTTGCTTTACTCTCGCGAAGAATTGGTGGGGGTCATCGGTGGGGAGGAACGGTGTGATTATGTCGCACGCGTCCTGTAATTGGTTCACGGTTAAGGGGGTGGTATAAGTGAAATCTGGTGCACCGTCTGCGGATGCTTTGCATTGGGTGGTGACTGGATTCATGGGTGCTGGTGCTATCTGCTCTGTGGGGGGTTGGGGTGCTTTCCTCTTCTGCAGTTTCTCTTGCGCCCATGTTCCCTGAACATATCTCTGTGCTGTTTCATTTAATTCCTGCCAATCGGGGCCGTTTTCCTCATCTAACTGTGTCCCAAAGGTGCTTTGGAACCCATTCTATACGGAAAGCAGAGACTGCAGTTCTGCAATCTGCTTCCGGCATTTCGCATGGTCCACTGAGCTTTGCCTCTGCTCTGTGGTGGCAGCATGGAGTGCTCTTAAAGCTGCCTTTAAGTCGCTGCATTGCTTCTGCATCGCTGACATCAACCTTACTCATCCTATTTCTTTCCTCTAACTCTGCGCGGAGCGTCCGAACGACCTCCACTGTGCCTCGCAATTGTGCCAAACAGGACCCGATTGCCATCGGCTTACGAGCTTTCCCTAAACTCTTTTTATGAATCTCACACAGGTCCTCCCACCAAGTATATCCTATACTCCCGGGACCTGTTTCCTCATTTGAACAGAATTCGCTCCAAAGGGGCCATCCCTTTGAGGTACTTTCTGATCTCGATTTCCCAAACGGGACACTGTCCTACTCTGCTGCTGGTCGCTGCGACCACAAACTTTTGAGGGTTCATGAGGTGTTCCATTGCCTGCATGGCCATCTTTCCTATCTGTGCTCTCTTTAAATTTAGAACGAGGGATACTAAGGCGGTGCTATAGACACGGGTACGGCTTTCGCTATTTTCCGGAATATAAACTCCCGACAGTTTTTCGCAACAAAATCTATCAGTTTTACCTTGTAACCCTGTCAGTTACGCATGCAAAGACACACTTCCGAATTATGAGGATTGATCAGAACTGCTTAAACACTTGTGATTGTTTCTGTTCCCAATTGGATTTCTAATTTCAAATTGCTGGGTTCTCTCGGAGTGGGGGTGCCACTTCTAGTCGAGTCCCGTCAGAGGTCGCCGCTAAATGTTGCACGTTCTGGTGAGTGTGCTTTACACTCAATTGGCTCTGTTTTATTACTTAGCTCTAGAGTCGCCAGGTATCCTTATGATACCACCACGAGGTTCAAGTTCAAGTTCAGATCAATGACTCAATACACCAATTAGTAAGGTTCAAATCAAGACACGTTTATTAATACAGTTAATCGCTACTCATGCATACAATACTAAAAGACTAGGCTATTCCTACCACTAACAGACCAATACTTATCTGGACAAAGGAACCTGCTGGGACAGGGAACAATGGCCTCTTGCTCGATCCTGAGTCTACAGGCTTCCAGCTGGTATGGACTAAGGGGTCAGGAGCATCTGTCTTGTAGCGTGCGTTGACTGGACACTTACTTGATGGCGCAGCAGTTGGCCAGGCCTCTCCTTCTTACGGTCAAGTTCTTCGAGAGCTGCTAAGATGTTCTGCTGGGAGGGCCGGCTAAGAGAGCGAACTGAACTTGGGACCTGTCTTTTATAGGTCCCAGGGGCTTTGCACCCTTTTGGGCGGACCCCAAGCTTACCTCCAGTCGATTGGATCCCATACCAATTGATTGGTTTGAATTCCCCAATACTGGAGCTGTTTCTCGATTGCTGGGCGGTTCTTTCTGGCTTGTTTCTCTCCTTTGTTTTGGACTCCCGTTGGCGCCGAGTGTCTTAAATGTAGCTAATTGTTGTAGCTATTGTTCCCGGGGATCGCTCATCAATATGTATAACTGCCGGTTTCAGTGCTGTCTGCTTTCTTTGCAGGCAGAATACACAGGAACTCTGCAGAACTGCTTGTTTGGTCAGACTGTCCATTTTTCCCTGCTGTCTTTGTGTTTCTCCATTTTGTGTGGGGAAGTGGCCAACTCAGGTGGCTACAGCCTGTGATACCCACATTCCATGAACGATTAAAATAAATAATTATGATATACGACAGGGAAACAGGCCATTGCAGTCCAGTCAATCTATGCAGCATTTAAGCACCATTCGTTCCATCTTTACTCGTTAAAACATATCATTGTGACTTCAGGTGACAGCCATGAAGTGAGTAGTCACATGCAAGGTGGCTCCCGTATGAAACTGCAAAACTAACCTTTTAACTCCATCAAATGTGCACCACAGCTATCCACAACCAACCCTCACCCCCGCAGACCAAAATGAATCCGAAGAGAGGAAAATGAGATCGAGCCAGCTTCCCACCAAGAAAGCCAACAAGGGAAGGGAAACCTCAACCTCGGAGCCAGCAGCCACACGAGGTGGCATGGAAACGGGAAAGACGGACTCCACGGAGTTCTCAGCGCAGACCCAGACACTGATGCCAAAGAGAAAATGCTGGAAAATCTCAGCAGGTCTAGCAGCATCTGTAGGGAGAGAAAAGAGCTAACGTTTCGAGTCCAGATGACCCTTTGTCAATAATCATCTGGACTCGAAATGTTAGCTGTTTTCTCTCTTTACAGATGTGGGACGCTCTCTCTCTCTCTCTCTCTCTCTCTCTCTCTCTCTCTCTCTCTCTCTCTCTCTCTCTCTCTCTCTATTCTTTCCCCCCCCCCCCCCCCCACCCCACCACCACCACCACCAGCGGGATGAAGGCGACAAATGAGGGGGAGAAACCCCAAACACACCAGGATACAGAAGGAGGAAACGAGAAACAACTCCTACCGACAAACAGCAGGGGTTCCAGCGGAGCCCAACAAACTGTTCTGAAAAGAGCCCCAGTCATGACTTTGATGACGAGGAGAGGCCGAGGTTGGCCGTTCAAACCTGTGTCATTGTAGGCACATGTGAAACCCAGCTCTTTTTCCTTGTTTATTCTGTAACTGTTATTCGAAATACCAAGAAAAATATATTTTTTAAAATTATCATCGTAACCCTCTATTTCCTTCTCTCTCACACACGTTTCTAGCTTCCCCTTAGATGCAAGTTCCACATTCTGCCCACTCTTTGGGTACAGAGGTTTTTTATGAATTCTCTTTTGGATTTCTTGTTAACTCTATTATGTTGATGGCCTCTAGTTATGCTCTGCCCCACAAGAGGAAACATGCGCTCTGGGTGGAACTTTCTGGCCAATTGACTCTTAGCTGCTCTCCAAATACTGCTGTCCTACCTGCGACAGTGCCCACTGCTGGCAGGAATGGAAAATCCTGCCATCTGTATCTGCTCTTATCAAAACCTTTCATCATTTTAAAGATTCCTTATTGGTCATCCTTCAGCCTTTTTCCAAGAGAAAAGAGACCCAGCCTGCCAATCCTTCCAAATTCATATACTCATGTATTTGTGGATCAACCTTGTAAATCATCTCTGCACCTTCTCCAGAGCCTCCAGATCCTTTTTGTACTATGGTGAACAAAACTATGTGCTACTGAGTGTGCGAACCAAGCTTTGATACAGGTTTAGCGTATCTTCTCTGCTTTTCAATTTTATTCCTCTCGAAATAAAGCCTCGTGCTTGTTTTTTTTTAAAGACCTTGCTAGACTGTGGCGTATCTTTTGCTGATTGGTATGTTTGTACTCCAAGATCCTTTTGTTCCTCTAGCCATCCCCACCTCCATCACCCCCAAACCCTCACCTTTCATGTGAAAAGTGTCTTCCCTATTCTTCTTTGCTAACTGTACTGCCTCACATTTATCTGTGTTGAACTTTATTTGTCAATTATTTTTCCATTCCACAAGTTTATTAATGTCCTCCTGAAATTTGTTGCAGTCCTCCCCAGTAATGACCATCACCCACGATTTTGCATCCTCCGCAAATTTAGAAATTGTGTTTTTGATTCCAAAGTCCAAATCATTCATGTAAATCATGAAAACAGTGCTCCCAGTACTGATCCCTGTGGAACACTATTCTTTTCCACTCCCCCCCCCCCCCCCCCACCTCCTCCTGCCACTCTGAATAATTACCCTTTGTTCCCACCCTTCGCTTTCTGTCTTGAAGCAAGCTAATTGCCTCCTGACTCTGCACTCCCTGACTTTGTTCATTAGTCCATTTTGTGGCCACCATACTTGAAGGTCTTCTGAAAATCCAGATAAATTACATCTTCTGAATTGTTATTGTCTGCTCTCTCTCTCTCTTACCACCTCAACAATTGGTAAAGCAAGAATATTGGATTTAAATTCCATGTTGACTATTTATTTTCACCTTTTGTTTTTTGGATGTCCTTGAATTCTGTCCTTTAATCAAGATTCCATTATTGTTCCTGCTACCAATATTAAGCAGACTGATCAATAATTCCTTGGGCATGTTCTGTCTCCCTTAAAAATAGGAATTACATTACTACAGTTGCCTTCAGCATCACTTAACTAAAAAAGAGAAACGTTAACCATTGTTTCCATTTCTGATGTCTAGGTTGCCAAAAAGTAAGTTGTAAACTCCTTATACTGATATTATAGGGATTGAAATCAATAGATTTCTGAATACAAATGATAACCAAGAATAAGGAGAGAGGGAGGGGAATGGTATGGAGGTAGATATCATCCATGATCTGTTTGAATGGCAAAGCAGGATGGACCGAATGGCCTATTCTTGTTCCTATGCACACAATCATCAGGCAATTACCATCTTCAATAAGAAATAGTCTAATTGAAATCCAACACCAATTCAGACAATGTTAATTTCAAAACCAGGGCTTTCTTTGTGGGGTAAGGACTACTTATTACTTTTCCACAGAATCTTGGCCCAACCCCGCTCACCCTCGATGTCTACCAGTTTTACTAGGGCTACTTGATTTCTAAGCAAGTTATTCTCGCCTTTCTGTGATTCTGACATTTTGTGCATGCCTAGATAAAGGTTATAAAAAGGTGTGGAACTGAGTAACTGAAACTGGGAATCAGTAGCAGGCTATTGAAGAGGTGGTGTTGCTTGATGGCACTGTTGATGTCTTCTCCCATTTGCCAAGGCAGGATTTAGTCTGCTTTTTGTAGGTAGGATCTGGATGTTGCAGACATTAAGTTATTTTAAAACTATCATGATGCTATATCCATGTGAAACAAGCGACTTTCAAAATGTTGTTCTTTGGCCTCGTATTTTAACAGTAGTCCTCATGTAAATACTTTCCTCCAGTAAAAAGTATCAAAAATCCAGTTTCTAGATATCACTACTATTTTCATTACTCACATTTTTAAACAAAACTATATGCACCAGATTTTGTAGTACTCGTTTTAATGCTGTTTAGAACATGGGCAGATTGAAATAAATATTAGCATCATTGAACCTTGCACCGCAGAAGGAGGCCATTCAGTCCATCATGCCCATGCTGGCTCTTTGAAAGAACTATCTAATTAGTCCCACTCTTCCCTATGTTTCAAATTTCATTTTGAAAGTTACTATGGAATCTTTCAATATTCAACATTCCAGTGCATCGCAGCCGATCAGAACCGGTGTGTTTAAAAAAAAAAATTCTGGTCAGTTCATCTGGTTCTGCTAAACACATTCATTGTATTTGTTTAGCTAGATTCTTGCAAGATGTTTAATATTGGAAGTAATGAGCCTACTTTCAGAAGATAACTATGAAATACTCAGCTAAGAGAAATAACTAAATGAGTCTCTGTTGTGGAAATAAACACCACTGAATAGATATGTAGTGAAACATTTTACAAAGTATGCCAATATTACAAAACTTTGACAGATGCTAGTTTAATTGAAAATATAATTTCTTGAATATTGTAGCCCCTTATCTGTGCCGCTATTCCAATTTTAGTGCCTGGATGTCTTTATATGTCACTCACGAGTTTCCTTATCCGTAAGGAAATACAACAGTTCCCACTGGAGTAATCAACTCCCTGTGAATTCCAAAAGAATCTGGGGGAAAGATCGAATGTGGTTTAAAAAAAGAGAGTTTTCGTGTATTCGTGTCCAATTCCTGAATTCTCATGGTGGTCTGAAATAGAAAGAAAAATAGAGATTAGTCAATTTTACAGCTTGCCAACAACTTTATGTTGAATATATTGAGGTTTAATGGACTCTAAGTCAAAAGTACGATTCCACTTCCTCTGACCTTGTAGCTCTGACGGAAAAGTATTAAACCTCAAAAGCCAAAGCTTTTGCAAGGCCAAATTCTAACCTTGACTGTCATTTAATCTTACCTGCTGTCATTTGCCAAGCTGCCCACTCTCGGCTAGGTCACTAGATGAAAGGCATTGTTGGGGCACAGTAGGAAAAGGGGGGAATTTGGAATCTGACAGAAGCACACTTCTTCTGGAGAAATGTAGGCCCAGTCTTTTTTTAAATTCATTTACTGGAGGTGGACGTTGTTGGCTAGGCCAATATTTATAGCGCATCCCTAGATGCCCTTCAAACAGCTGGGGTGAGCTGCCTTCTTGAACTGCTGTAGCCTCTGAGCTGTGGATACACCCAAAGTGCTGTGGTTAGGGAGGGGGTCCAGGATTTTGAGCCAGCGACAGTGAAAGAGCGGCAATATATTTCCAAGTCAGGATGATGGGTGACTTGGAGGGGAACCGAGAGGTGGTGGTTTTCCCAGGCACCTGCTATCCTTGACAACAGTCAGTTGGTCACAACCACTTTGTTAGTGGCTGTGGAGGAAGTGGAGACCCAAATTAACCCACCCACCTACCGAAAGGTGTAGCAGGTGTTATGAACCCCGCTGCCGTTAAATGTGAGGGAATCCCAAAACCCAGAGGGTTAACTTCGATCACTGGCTCTTAGTTTTCAATTTGATATAATGTGAGAAAAAATATGCAAACCAAGGTGGAGTACTCCAGTCATTAATTAATTAATGATCAATTAATCAAGAATATTTGTTAACTTAAAAGAAAAACACATGGCAAGGTGTACTATAATACTCTAAGTACACTGAACTGCACTGATGGCTATACCTACACAGTATTACATGAAGTTACCCTTTTGTTCCCAAATACCTATGTTTCCTGAACTCTGAGATGGCCCTTGTTACCAAACAACAACAATATTATATAACTCTATGAACTAAGTCCAGTAGATAATTACCGTGCACAGGTTATTTGTCCATGTTTGGGAAAACCGTCTTCAGTTTCAGCGAAGGAGCAGTTTTCGGTTTGGATTTTCACCGGCTGCCCTTTTAGCAATAACTTATCAGGAGAGACTGTTCTCTGCAGCTGGTTGTGGCTGTGATGGTAGCTGCTGCAATTGTGTCCCTTTCTCCAGTTATTGTGCTGTGGATATATCATTCTTTCCTTTTGATGTTGTCACCCTGTGGACCCGGCTTTTAACACAAGTGCTAATTCCCTTATCTCTCCGTTTTGAAGTTGCCTCTTCTACACCCCATTGTTCTCCCCTAGTAACGTAGATAAACACTTGCTTTTCTCATTGGGATGCCAATTCAAATATCAGAACCCCTTCAGACAGCTGCCCTTCTCAATTCCCCCTTTTAAAATATTATCCCATAATTTTTTTAACTTTGCCCCCTTTTCTCAACACGGAACAGGAAATAGCTATGGAATATGAATTAAAGGCGGGAAAATTATAGACACAGTAACTTTCTCCTATATTGTTAGCATTCAAAAGGGAGTGGATATGGAAGAGGAAAAGGATGCATAATTATTTTCCATTGCAGTTGAGTGTAACCTCCAATTATTTTTGCCATACGTCACTGTGGCTTATATACAAAGGCTCACACCGGTCATGACAAAGTTCATTGGTGTTTCTCTGGGCAAAAGTTATTTGTTTCTGTAGTCTTTGGGGTAGTCATTTTTGGTATGAATATTACATTGGCCGAATTCCAAGTCTGATCAGCTGGTTGAGGAATGCGCCAGAAAACTGCTGAATTTCCTACTTGTACAATACCGTAAGATCTTATATTGGATATTTCATAGCTGTTGTTGATGTCTGAAACTGTTGGCTGCAAAGAGAAGTTTACAACCAGCAGCACTTTGGTTATTTGGAGGGGCTTCATTGCTATAAATATCTTTCTTGAGGGAGCTATGTGCACGGATGTAAATATGCATGTAGAGAGCTCTGCTCACTAATAGTAAATTTTAATTTGTACAAATTTGCATTGATTATGCAGCACAGAAACCATTTGGCCGAATTGACTTGTGTCAATGTTTATGCACCGCATGCTCACATGCTGCAAGTACAAGGACAATAGTCTTTTAATGCGTTTCTGTTATTGGCTTTATTGAACTGATCTTAAGATGTCGACTTCTAGAGGCAGACTCATGGTAGAGTCACATGACTATGGCAGGTCAGTGGGCTATGCAGTATAGGATTGCATTTCCAAAACCCCAAAATCTCCTTCATATCAAAAAAAGATACAGACATTCCCTTTGTGGTTTTTTTTCGTAAAAATACAACCTCCTTTCCTAGGAACAAATGACACATTTGCATGCACAATGCTGTGTGACTGTGAGTTGCCCAAGTTACCTAGTATATACCCACTGTTCTTGTGCATTGACAACTATTGTTCTTCTAGTCAGTTTCTGCACAAGCAGTCACCTGCCCTCTGGGACCGCTCCATGCATCAATGAGTGCACTCCAACAACACTCAAATTTGACACCATCCAGGACTAAACAACCCATTTGATTGGCATCCCATCCACAAAAATTCACTCCCTCCATCACTGCACAGTTGCAGCAGTGTGTACCATTTACACGATGCACCACGGTTCCTTAGACAGCGCCTTCCAAACCATGACTGCAGCCACCTAAAAGGACATGGGGAACAGATAGATGGGAGCACCACCTAGATGTTCCTCTCCAGGCCGCTCACCATGCTGACCTGGAACTATATCACCATTCCTTCACCTTCACTGGGTCAAAATCCTGGAACTCTCTCCAAACAGCACTGTGGGTGTACCTACACCATATGGACTGCAGCAGCTCACTAAGGCAGCTCACCACCACCTTCTCAGGAGCAATTGGGGATGGGCAATAAATACTGGCCTAGCTGTCGAAGTCTACACCACGCAAACTTATTTTGGGATTTCATTTTTTGGATTGCTATGCTGAGCTACTTCGCACAGATCTGTGAAGGTCATTGTGTTCCATGGCGTACCTGTGTCTACCTGACACTTCTTGTTCACTTCCTATTTTCCTTGGGTCACCATGGTAACTGTCCCAAACCATTTGTCACTTTAGACTTGATTGAACCAAGCAGTGTTGAATACATATGTGACATTCATTCAGGGTTCAAGGTTTTCACAATCTCTCGTTTTTTTTTTCCTTTTTCGTCTGTTTGATTTAGAGTGGCCTTCACTCTGTGGCAGTGCATCCCCAGCAGTGTTGGGTTTGTGGCTACTCTTATCAGTTCATAAGACGATAAGACCATAAGACATAGGAGTGGAAGTAAGGCCATTCCACCCATCGAGTCCACTCCGCCATTCAATCATAGCTGATGGGCATTTCAACTCCACCTACCAGCATTCTCCCCGTAGCCCTTAATTCCTCGCGACATCAAGAATTTATCTATCTCTGCCTTGAAGCCATTTAGCGTACCGGCCTCCACTGCACTCCGCGGCAATGAATTCCACAGGCCCACCACTCTCTGGCTGAAGAAATGTCTCCGCATTTCTGTTCTGAATTTACCCCCTCTAATTCTAAGGCTGTGCCCACGGGTCCTCGTCTCCTCGCCTAACGGAAACAGTTTCTTTGCGTCCACCCTTTCTAAGCCATGTATTATCTTGTAAGTTTCTATTAGATCTCCCCTTAACCTTCTAAACTCCAATGAATACAATCCCAGGATCCTCAGCCGTTCCTCATTAGACCCGCCATTCCAGGGATCATCCGTGTGAATCTCCGCTGGACACGCTCCAGTGCCAGTATGTCCTTCCTGAGATGTGGGGCCCAAAACTGGACACAGTACTCCAAATGGGGCCTAACCAGAGCCTTATAAAGGCTCAGTAGCACATCGCAGCTTTTATAATCCAACTCTCTTGAGATAAATGACAACATTGCATTCGCTTTCTTAATCACGGATTCAACCTGCATGTTTATCTTTAGGGAATCCTCGACTGGCACTCCCAGATCCCTTTGTACTTTGGCATTATGAATTTTCTCACCGTTTAGAAAGTAGTCTATCCTTGGATTCTTTTTTCCAAAGTGCAAGACCTCACATTTTCTCACGTTGAATTGCATCAGCCATTTCCTGCACCACTCTCCCAAAATGTCTAGATCCTTCTGCAGCCCCCCCACTTCCTCAGCACTACCTGCCTGACCACCTAACTTCGTATCGTCGGCAAACTTCGCTAGAATGCCCCCAGTCCCTTCATCTAGATCATTAATATATATGGTGAACAGCTGCGGCCCCAACACTGAACCCTGTGGGACACCGCTGGTCACCGGCTGCCATTCCGAAAAATAACCTTTTATCCCAACTCTCTGCCTTCTCTCAGACAGCCAATCCTCAACCCATGCCAGTAGCTCACCTCGAACACCATGGGCCCTCAAGTTCAGGATTGCTCTTTAAATTTGTTGCGGTCTCATACTTTTGCCATTGTAACTGGAAAAACTGGCAGTTTTGCCATGAACCATTCTCTTGACTGGACTGGAGATGGAATTGGAAAATTTATTGCAGCCATTTTTACACATTCCATATTTACTTTGCAATCTTTGTCTCTATTTCCTTTTTCCCTGCAGCCAGTAATTTCACTTGTAGCCTACGTATGCATTTCTATTGTCCTTTCCTTTGCAACATTTTGCCGTCTTCATTAGTGTGTCTCGGAGAGGCTTTATTGAACTGATATAAAAAGATGCCTGCCTCCAGAGATAGACTAATGGAAGAGTCACATGACTATGGCAAGGCAGTTAGTCAGGCCATACAAGATTGCCACTCGAAACCCTTTCACTCACTCCATGAAACCGAGGATAGGGGTTGCAATTTAATGGAGCCTTCTGGAGCAAGCATGTTGGTTGGTGTAGAATCCACTAAAGCAGCACACATGGATCAGCCAGGTAGAAAACAAAGATTCTATTTATTCACTTACACACTCCACTCCCTGAAGAGCCTCCTCCCTGACCTGCTCCCATGCTGGGGTTTTCATACAAGAGAGCTGAGCTCTCAGTTAAGGGGGAAACCCCGCCCCCTCGTTGCCTGGGAAACTCATATTCCAAGGAGGTCACCTGGAATCTCATTGTCCTTATCTTATGACCTCTCTGAGGGTTATGTCAGCAAGGAGGCCAGGAAAATCGGACGGGAGGTCATTTGTCGGTTTAACTCTTTTGCATCTTGGGGGGAGGGGATGGAAAAAGCATGGTGCTGAAATCCCACCCACTAATGACAGGATGTTAATTGGGCTCTTTAACAAGCTACTTGAGAGCAATTATCCCTTGCAATCCAGGACATCCAACAGGTGGAAAAAACATTTAAGAAGCTAACGGGGGAGTAATGTATACTGAGGTTTCTATCCTTATGTGACCCGAGAAATACAAAATTGATTGTGTTCTATGATACCCTTCATAAAAACCTTATTGATGGCTTTTCAAGTGCAGTGAGTTTCATAATATTTCTTGTGGGAAATGTTGCCCCTTGGCTTGCAATGCCACGGAAATAAGGCAGGTAGTAAAAAGCACCCTGGCTGCAGAGACTCTCTCATTAGTAGAGGCGGTCAATATGGCATTCCATTTATCTGAAACATTAAGGGAAATGCAACATTGGGAAAGGCAAAAGAAAATGTCCCAATGGAATGTTTTTTCACAATCAATCCCTTTGGGATAACGTACACTTCATAAAGAGTATGAAAAAGATTATGAACTAACATCCTAAAACAAATTCTAGCAAGTCAAAAACAAATGGTAGAAAAAAAGGAAATCTCTAAGCTCCAGTGGGTTGATATAAGACATCGGTTATCAGATCATAATCTTTATGATGGTCACAAGTAGGCTTTTGTTGCACTCCCCTTGAAGTCTCTTGCAAACTGAGGATCGCCTTGTGCAAGCCAATCTTTATCAACTGCGTTTTAGCTTGACATAATTTCCCGCTGGTGTGGCGCAAGATTAGAAGGCCTGATGGGGTATCAGCAGCCAGCTGCTTTAATGAGCATTTGTGGTATGCAAATGGAATTCACACCACCAGCCAGCGAGAAGACTGACCCACCATTAATAGACATTGTGAAAATTGCAACATGATTTTACGTAATTCGGTTTCAGGCTCCTGCTAGATTTTCTGCTCCCTCCCGCCACCAATTCCACAGCGGGCGGGATGGAAGAATTCTGCCCTGTGTCTTTATTCCACAGGCTTGGAAATAAATCTGCCTAAAGCTACAGGCTGGCTTCAGACTCATTCTTTCCGCAACATGATAAAATAGGACAGAGACAGCACAGCATCGTCAAAGGGAGGTCATGTCTGACAAATCTGGTAGAGTTCTTTGAGGAGATAACAAGGATATTGGACAAAGGAGAACCATTGGATGTGATTTATTTAGATTTCCAGAAGGCTTTTGTCAAGCTGTCGCATCGGAGACTGTTAAATACGGTAAGAGCCCATGATGTTAAGGGTAAGGTCCTGGCATGGTTAGAGGATTGGCTGATTGGCAGAGGCAGAGAGTGGGGATAAAGGGGTATTTTTCAGGATGGCAGCCGGTGACTAATGGTGTGTTTCGGGTCGGTGCTGGGACCACAACTTTTCACATTATACATGTGGTGAATGTAACTCTGTAATTCACACTGTGATATATATATGAGACCGTATGATTGTAAGCACAGTTGCGTTGCCTGACCACTAGGGGGAGTAGCTCTGGGAATGCTTAGGAGTTTGTACAGGGCTCCACCCTTGGCTCCGCCCACAGCTCCTCCCACGGCTCCTCCCCCTGGACTGCTGTATAAATATCGATGCCCAGAGCCAGCCGACCAGTTCATCGAGAGTTTAACGTGTAACAGGCTGGCTCTGTAGTAAGTAGATTAAAACCACTGTTCATATCTCAAAGCACGTGTCTAGTGAATTGATGGTCTCATCAATACATTAATGATCTGGAAGAAGGAACTGAAGGCACTGTTGCTAGGTTTGCAGATGATACAAAGATATGTCATGGGGCAGGTAATATTGAGGAAGCAGGGGTGTTGCTGAAGGATTAGGACAGGCTAGGAGAGTGGGCAAAGAAATGGCAGATGGAATTCAATGTGGAAAAGTGAGATTATGCACTTTGGAAGTAGCAATGGAGGCAAATATTATTTTCTAAATGGAGAAATGCTTAGGAAATCAGAAGCACAAAGGGACTTGGGAGTCCTTGTTCACAATTCTCTTAAGGTTAACGTGCAGGTTCAGTCGGCAGTTAGGAATGCAAATGCAATGTTAGCATTCATGTCAATAGGCCTAGAATACAAGACCAGGGATGTACTTCTGAGGCTCTTTAAGGCTCTGGTCAGACCCTTTTTGGAGTATAGTGAGCAGTTTTGGGCCCTGTATCTAAGGAAGAATATGCTGGCCTTGGAAGGGGTCCAGAGGGGGTTCACAAGAATGATCCCTGGAATGAAGAGCTTGTCGTGTGAGGAACAGTTGAGGATTCTGGGTCTCTACTCGTTGGAGTTTAGAAGAATGAGGGGGGATCTTATTGAAACTTACAGGATACTGCGAGGTCTGGATAGAGTGGACGTGGAAAGGATGTTTCCACTTGTAGGAAAAACTAGAAAAATTGAATAAGATTGGTTAAATGTTGCCTTTATTTTAAGAAATCCGTGCTGACTTATCTAACTTCTCGAGTAGTTTTGTCGGCGTGTTTTTCTAAACAAAGACTTTGGTGTGTTTCCCGTTAACTCCGGGAATGACAGTTTAGTTATCTCAATACTACATTTGTTGATTACCAAACCTCTATCAGCATCCTTTGTCTGTTGAATTTTTATAAATGGATGCTAATGCCGCTGATTTTGTCTCTAGTTTATTTAAGTATCTCCAAGTCAGTCCACCTGTACCCAAAGTCTTGTCCTATTTAAATTTATCTAATGTTTCCTCTTTCTTTCTATTTGAACTGTTTTGTTGTTATTTCCTCTTTAGCAAAAACTCAGGCAATGGTTCCATTCCGGTGCCCTGACGTATCAATGCTATCTGCAGTAATTTTATTTTCCTCATTCATCAGGTGGCCTTTTTCCTAGCTCAATTCTCCTTTTGCTACTTATGTGCCAATAGAATACTTCACTATTTAATTTTTTTGATATTTTCATTTGGTATTTTCT